>NC_142128.1:58204166-59527500 GCF_024610735.1 Ursus americanus
GTTGCAGGTCTCTCAGCTTCAAAAGATGCATTAGACTGAATTTACAGAAGAGGTGGTTTGGATTACAGAAATTTCCATGCGATTTAAAGAATCACACTCTCATTGAGAGAAAAAGAAATCTATCACACAGCAGTGGCCTCTGAATCACAAATAAGGATTTTTGTGTATCCAGGGACACTTTTATCTGAAGTGCCTTTACATCCAAGTTTTAAATTTTGTATTATCATTCCTACAGTTACTTTAGTAAATTGGCTTTTCAAATAGGGATTTTTAAAAATTTGTAGGGAACCTTTAAATTTTCTTTTTTAAAACTGGTTGAAATTCAAAAGTGCCTGTAAGAAAACAAACACGTACTATATAAACTCCAAAAGAATATCCCAAATATCGACTTCCTCAATCTTAACACCTTCAGTCTCGTTTGTCTCGTGACACGCAGTGCTAGCCAATAGTAAAGACTCTTTATGGAAATTCACCTCCTCAAGCCATGGAGGTTGATTGATTGGTCTCTGAGTCTGAGTCGATTCACAATTTAACCTTTCCTTTCTTTTTGTCTGTGGCCAAATGGAGAGAATATTCAAAGTTTTCACCTTACCAAAAAAGAACTCAGTAAGAACATCAGGTATCGACTTGAGTTGAGCATTGCCTACTTGCACATAGTAGTGGAACTAAGTGAGAGTTGTTGAAGTTGCCATTTAAAAGGACAGACCTTGAAGTGACGATGAACCGGGAGGGGCTAGTTGAGGTTTACAAACACTGGAAATGACTGATATAATTTTATCAGTTTAGTGATATTTTAAAATATTTCTATCATTTTCTGGAAATTCTGAAAGTCGCTCTGCTGTATGTAAAAATTGTTCAGCAATTCATGAATGGCACAGAACTCTGATTTTCTTAAGCAAGCATTATAAACTCTGTCTTGCCTGCTTTTCTGTAGACATTTTTCTGAGATCTGACAAGTGTTTAAATACAAGCTCTCATTGTGCTTTCAAAGACAAGTTAGTGTTAAAATATTAAAGCATGGACTAGAAACTTGGAAATATTTTGCCCAGGGATTTAACAATGATTTTCTTAGGCAGTTTGAGGTGTTGTAACAAAATATCAAACATGTGCTGCCTTATAAACAAATTCAGGGTGCCAGCACATCGGGTTGTGGTGAGAGCCCCCTTCTGGCTTGCAGATAACCATCTTCTCATCGTACCCTCACATGATGATTACCAAAGCAGAAGCAGCAAGCTCCATCATGAATTTTATAAGGACAATGATCCCCTTCATGAGGGCTCCATCTTCATGACCTCATCTAATTATCTCCCAAAGGCTGCATCCTCTAACACCATCACATGAGAGGGGGTGGCGTTTCAGCATGCAAATTTTGGGGGGAAGGGCACACAAACATTCATTCCCTAACAATTATACATTAAAATAATGATCTGTTTAGAAAGATTGTGTATTAAGTTTTAAAATATGTATTTATTAATATTATTCTAAATGCAAACGTGGTTTCTGGAACAAGGCAGATTTTTATTTATCTATAGCCAATAACCATACTGGTTCTCCAAGCCCCAGTGTTCCCTTCCAGGACAACATGATGAGAACAAGAGATCACCCGCATGTACTAGAGTCTGTGCTGTAGGCAAGAAACCTTGAAAATAGGAAATTAGGGGATTATGTAGGAGTGAGTCAGCTATTCCTTCCTCTCTTCCTTAAAGACGGACAGAAATCTTTTGCTCCTAATGTAAACATTTCTCTTGGGAATTCAAAAGGGAAGGATCTGGGGCACCTGAGTGGCTCAGTCAATTAAACACCCAGCTCTTTTTCTTTTTATAATAATTTTTTATTATGTTATGTTGGTCACCATATGGTATATCCTTAGTTTCTAATGCAGTGTCCCATGATTCATTATTTGCGTATAACACCTAGTGCACCATGCAATATGTGCCCTCCTTAATACCCATCACTGGCCTATCCCAATCCCCCACCGCCCTCCCCTCTGAATCCCTCAGTTTGTCTCCCAGAGTCCACAGTCTCTCATGGTTCATTCCCCCTGCTGTTTATCCCCCTTTCATTCTTCCCTTCCTTCTCCTACCGATCTTCCTATTTCTTATGTTCCATAAATGAGTGAAACCATATGATAATTGTCTTTCTCTGCTTGACTTATTTCACTTAGCATAATCTCCTCCAGTCCTGTCCATGTTGCTGCAAATGTTGTGTAATCGTTCTTTCCGATGGCTGAGTAATATTCCATTGTATAAATGGACCACATCTTCTTAATCCAGTCATCTGTTGAAGGTCATCTCGGCTCCTTCCACAATTTAGCTATTGTAGACAATGCTGCTATGAACATTGGGGTGCATATGGCCCTTCTCTTCACTATGTCTGTATCTTTGGGATAAATACCCAGTAGTGCAATTGCTGGATCATAGGGTAGCTCAATTTTTAACTTTTTAAGGGACCTCCACACTGTTTTCCAAAGTGACTGTACCAACTTGCATTTCCACCGACAGTGGGAATAAATGAATAATAAATAAATGAATAAATATCCAGCTCTTGATTTCACTCAGGTCATGATCTCAGAGTCCTGAGATTGAGCCCCACCACAGGCTCGTGATCAGCAGTGAGTCTGCTTGAGATTCTTTCCCTCTGCCCCTCCCCCCCACTTTCATGCTCTTGCGCTCTCTCTCTCTCTCAAAATAAATAAATAAATCTTAAAAAAAAGGGAAGGATCCTGGGTTCTTATCCTTTGGAATATAAATTTATATTTCTAGGGGAACATCAAACTCATAACCCTAAGCTTTAGAATCCCTGGGATATCTCAAAGGTCTTTGTTTTATCCCCCTTGAAATGTAAATGCATACATCCTTTGAGGTAAGTCTCTATCTAGAATTTTCTATCTAGTGAGTTATAATTTTCAAGGCTTGTCTTTTAATCCACATCCAAAGTTTCAGCAAAAATTTTTACAGAAAGCTCTAATGCTCAAAAACAAAAAATACTTTCTCTACAATCCCATTCTATGTCTTTAGCTATTATAAACAACACAATAGTATTGAAGAGATATTGCATGCTTTGTCATATTGTTTACAAAAGTGTCAAAAATTTGTTATAATATAATGGAAAACCCTTCATAAAACGAAAACATATCAAGTAAATCATCTTTAAATTATTTATGAAATCACTTTAAAACCCATTCAAGAGAGGTACACATATGAAAGTGATGTGATCATTTATTTCCTTTTATTTCATTCATAGAATAGGGGACTCTTCCTCTAATAAAAAACAATTGACAAGGAGTGCATGGGTGACTCATTTGGTTGGGCACCCAACTCTTGATTTCTGCTTAGGTCATGATCTCAATGTCCTGCAACTGAGCCCCACATTGGGTTCCACACTTAGCGGGAAGTCTGCTTGAGATTTCTCTCCCTCTCCTTTTGCCCCTCCCCCTGCTCACACACTCTCTCTCTAAAAGTAAATAAGTAAATCTTTTTAAAAATTGACAAAAATATTTTTATAGTATTTTATTGTTTGATGGATAATCTTAAACAGAAATTCAGTGTCATAATAGTCAGGTTTACAGTTTTGTTTTAATATATTCACTAATGGATAAAATATCTTGTGGTTCAAAAAGAGAATATACCTCTGGAACAATAAAGGAAACAATATTCAAGTATATCACTCTTTTTTTTTTTTAATTTCTTTATTTCTTTATTTAATTATTTATTTTTAAAAAGATTTTGTTTATTTATTTGACAGAGATAGAGACAGCCAGCGAGAGAGGGAACACAGGCAGGGGGAGTGGGAGAGGAAGAAACAGGCTCATAGCAGAGGAGCCTGATGTGGGGCTCGATCCCATAACGCTGGGATCACGCCCTGAGCCAAAGGCAGATGCTTAACCGCTGTGCCACCCAGGCGCCCCTGCAGTGTGAATTTTTTTTTTTTTTAATGATTTTTTATTATATTATGTTAGTCACCATACAGTACATCCCCAGTTTCCGATGTAAGGCTCGATGATTCATTAGTTGTGTATAACACCCAGTGCACCATGCAATACGTGCCCTCCTTACTACCCATCACCGGTCTATCCCATTCCCCCACCCCCCTCCCCTCTGAAGTCCTCAGTTTGTTTCTCATAGTCCATAGTCTCTCATGTTTCATTCCCCCTTCTGCTTACCCCCCCTTTCTTTATCCCTTTCTTCCCCTACCGATCATCCTAGTTCTTATGTTCCATAGATAAGAGAAATCATATGATAGTTGTCTTTCTCTGCTTGACTTATTTCACTTAGCATTATCTCCTCCAGTGCTGTCCATGTTGTAGCAAATGTTGAGAACTCGTTCTTTCTGATAGCTGAGTAATATTCCATTGTATATATGGACCACAACTTCTTAATCCAGTCATCTGTTGAAGGGCATCTCGATTCCTTCCACGATTTAGCTATTGTGGACATTGCTGCTATGAACATCGGGGTGCATATGGCCCTTCTCTTTACTACGTCTGTATCTTTGGGGTAAATACCCAGTAGTGCAATGGCTGGATCATAGGGTAGCTCAATTTTTAACTTTTTAAGAGACCTCCACACTGTTTTCCAGAGTGGCTGTACCAACTTGCATTCCCACCAACAATGTAAGAGGGATCCCCTTTCTCCACATCCTCTCCAACAATTGTTGTTTCTTGCCTTGTCTATTTTTGCCATTCTAACTGGCGTAAGGTGGTATCTCAGTGTGGTTTTGATTTGAATTTCCTTGATGGCTAATGATTTTGAACATTTTTTCATGTGTCTGTTAGCCATTTGTATGTCTTCATTGGAAAAGTGTCTGTTCATATCTTCTGCCCATTTTTTGATTTGTTTATTTGTTTCTCGTGTATTGAGTTTGAGAAGTTCTTTGTAGATCTTGGATACCAGTCCTTTATCTGTAGTGTCATTTGCAAATATATTCTCCCATTCCGTGGGCTGCCTCTTAGTTTTTCTGACTGTTTCCTTGGCTGTGCAGAAACTTTTAATCTTGATGAAGTCCCATAAATTCATTTTATCTTTTGTTTCTCTTGCCTTTGGGGATGTGTCATGAAAAAAGGTTGCTTTGGCCAATGTCATAGAGGTTGTTGCCTATGTTCTCCTCTAGAATTTTGATGGATTCCTGTCTCACATCGAGGTCTTTCATCCATTTGGAGTTTATTTTTGTGTATGGTGTGAGATAGTGGTCAAGTTTCATTCTCTTGCATGTAGCTGTCCAATTTTCCCAGCACCATTTATTGAAGAGACTGTCTTTTTCCCACCGGATGTTTTTTCCTGCTTTATCAAATATTAGTTGCCCAAAGAGCTGAGGGTCCATTTCTGGGCTCTCTATTCTGTTCCATTGGTCTATGTGTCTGTTTTTGTGCCAGTACCATGATGTCTTTGTGATCGGCTTTGTAGTACAGCTCGAAATCCGGCATTGTGATGCCCCCAGCTTTGTTTTTCCTTTTCAACAGTTCCTTGGAGATTCGGGGCCTTTTCTGTTTCCATACAAATTTAAGGACTGTTTGTTCCAGTTCTTTGAAAAATGTCCTCGGTATTTCGATCGGGATAGCATTGAAAGTGTAGATTGCTCTGGGTAGCATGGACATTTTAACTATGTTAATTCTTCCGATCCATGAGCATGGAATATCTTTCCATCTTTTTATGTCTTCCTCAATGTCTTTCAAGAGTGATATATAGTTTCTAGAATATAGGTCCTTTACGTCTCTGGTTAAGTTAATTCCAAGGTAACGTATGGGTTTTGGTGCTATTGTAAATGGGATGGATTCCCTAATTTCTCTTTCTTCAGTCTCGTTATTCGTGTATAGAAATGCAACTGATTTCTGAGCATTTATTTTGTATCCTGCCACGTTACTGAATTGCTCTATAACTTCTAATAGTTTGGGAGTGGCTTCTTTTGGGTTTTCCATATAGAGTATCATGTCATCTGCAAAGAGAGAAATTTTGACTTCTTCTTTGCCAATTTGAATACCTTTGATCCCTTTTTGTCATCTGATTGCTGTTGCAAGGACTTCTAGTACTATGTTGAATAATAGTGGCGAGAGTGGGCATCCTTGTCGAGTTCCTGATCTTAAGGGAAAGGCTTCCAGCTTTTCCCCATTGAGAATAATATTTGCAGTAGGCTTTTCATAGATGGCTTTTATGAGATTGAGAAATGTACCTTCTATTCCTACACTCTGAAGGGTTTTAATCAGGAAAGGATGCTGTATTTTGTCAAATGCTTTTTCGGCATCGATTGAGAGGACCATATGGTTCCTGAGTCTTTTCTTGTTGATATGATGTATCACGCTGATTGATTTGCGAATATTGAACCACACTTGCATCCCAGGTATGAATCCCACTTGGTCATGATGGATAATCCTTTTAATGTACTGTTGGATTCTATTAGCAAGTATCTTGTTGAGGATTTTGGCGTCCATATTCATTAGGGAAATCGGTCTGTAATTCTCCTTTTTGAGGGGGTCTTTGCCTGGTTTAGGGATCAAGGTAATATTGGCCTCATAGAATGAGTTTGGTAGCTTTCCTTCTGTTTCTATTTTTTGAAATAGCTTTAGGAGAATAGGTATTATTTCTTCTTTGAATGTTTGGTAGAATTCCCCAGGAAAACCGTCCGGGCCTGGAGTTTTGTTATTTGGAAGGTTGTTTATTACTGACTCAATTTCTTCATAATTAATTGGCCTGTTTAAGGAATCAATTTCTTCCTGTTTCAATCTTGGTAGTTTATAGGTTTCCAGGAAGGATTCCATCTCTTCCAGATTGCTTAGTTTATTGGCATATAGCTGTTGATAAAAATTTCTAATAATCCTTCCAATTTCAAAGGTGCTCGTCGTGACCTCTCCTTTTTCATTCATAATTTTAATAATCTGGTTCCTTTCTCTTTTCTTTTGGATAAGTCTTGCCAGTGGTCTGTCAATTTTATTGATTCTCTCAAAGAACCAGCTTCTAGTCCTGTTGATCTGCTCTACTGTACTTCTGGTTTCTGCTTGATTGATTTCAGCTCTAATTTTGGTCAACTGCTTCCTCGTGCGTGGATTAGGCCTGTCCCTCTGTTGCTGTTCCAGCTTCTTGAGGTGAGAATATAAAAACTGCATTTTAGATTTTTCTATTCTTTTGAGTGAGGCTTGGATGGCTATGTATTTCCCCCTTAGGACTGCCTTTGCAGTATCCCATAGGTTTTGGACTGTTGTATTTTCATTCTCATTGGTCTCCATAAATTGTTTAATTTGATTTTTGATTTCCTGGTTTATCGAGTCATTCCTGAGCAGTATCATTCTTAGTCTCCAAGTGTTTGAGTTTCTTCCAAATTTTTCCTTGTGGTTGAGTTCCAATTTCAGAGTGTTGTGGTCTGAGAATATGCAAGGGATAATTTCAATCTTTTGGTATCGGTTGAGACCTGTTTTGTGTCCCAGAACATGGTCTATTCTTGAAAATGTTCCATGGGCATTAGAATAGAATGAGTATTCTTTGGTTCTGGGGTGTAGTGTTCTATATATATCTATGAGGTCCAACTCGTCGAGTATGGCATTCAAAGCCTTTGATTCTTTGCTTAGTTTTTGCCAGGGTGTTCTATTTCTGATAGTGGAGTGTTGAGGTCCCCTACTATTAATGTATTTTTATTTATATGTCTCTTTATTCTGGTTAAGAGTTGGCTTGTGTATCTTGCTGCTCCCCTGTTGGGGGCATATATATTTATAATTGTCATATCTACTTGTTGAATACTTCCCTTAAGAATAATATAGTGCCCTTCTGCATCTCTAACTATAGTCTGTAGTTTAAAATCCAATTTATCTGATATGAGAATTGCTACCCCAGCTTTCTTTTGAGGTCCATTTGCGTGAAAGATGGTACTCCATCCCCTTACTCTCAGTCTGAATGCATCTTTGGGTTTGAAATGAGTCTCTTGTAGACAGCAAATGGATGGGTCATTTCTTTTTACCCAATCTGCAACCCTGTGAAGTTTTATGGGATGGTTCAAACCAATTACATTAAGACTGATTACTGAGAGATATGATTTTAATGTTGCTATGTTGCCAGTAAAGTCTTTGTTTGTATTGGCTGTGACTTTCTGTTCTGTATCACTCTTGGGGCCTTTTTACTTTTATAGAACCCCCCGTAATATCTCCTGTAGGGCTGGTTTCGTGGTTACAAAATTGGTTAATGACTGGCGATTCTGAAATGTCTTTATTTCTCCATCAATTCTGAATGACAGCCTTGCTGGATAAAGGATCCTTGGCTGCATGTTTGTCTCTGAAAGAGCTTTAAATATGCTCCCCCAACCCTTTCTCTCATTCCAGGTCTGTGTAGACAGGTCTGACGTAATTCTGATGCTTTTGCCTTGGTACGTGAGAAATTTCTTTGCCCTGGCCGCTTTCAATACTGTATCCTTGCATCTAATATTTGTGAAATGCACTATGACGTGACGTGGCATAGGTTTGTCGTGGTTGAGCTTGGGAGGGGTCCTCTCTGCCTCTTGGACACGAATGTTTGTTTCCCTTGCTAGATTAGGGAAGTTTTCAGCTACAATTTGTTCAAATATCTCTTCTAGACCTCTGTTTTTCTCCACCCCCTCAGGGATGCCGATGATTCTAACATTGGATCGTTTCATTGAGTCAGTAATCTCCCGTAACCTACATTCGTGGGCGTGGATTTTTTTAAGACCATCTTCTATTTTCATTTTTTCCTCTATTAACCCATCCTCCAATTCACTAACACGTTCCTCTGCTTCTGCGTCCCTGGCCGTCAGAGCCTCTAGTTTTGCCTGCATTTGGCTCATAGAATTTTTAATTTCTGTCAGATTTGCTCTCATTTCTGTCCTTAGGGATTCTATATTCTCAGTAACCTTTTCGTTAATAGTTTTTTCAATTCTACTCATCATTTTGACCATCGTTACTCTGAATTCCATTTCTGATAATTTGGTTACATCCATATCCATTATTTCTGTGGCAGAGGCCACAGACTCACTGTCTTTTCTTTGCTGGGGGGGCTTCTCCTTCTTGTCATTCTGATGAAGAGAGGTTGCGGGGTTTCCAGAGCCCGAATTATTGACTGGGTCCCAGGCCGTGCCCCTTGTTTTATAGGGATCTTAGGGATGTGGGCTTCTTCTTTAAAGATTTTATTTATTTATTTATGTGGCAGCCAACCAGCTAGAGAGGGAACAGAAGCAGGGGAGTGGGAGAGGAAGAAGCAGGCTCCCAGCGGAGGCGCCCGATGAGGGACTCCTTTCTGGAACGCCGGGATCACGCCCTAAGCCGAAGGCAGGCGCTCAATGACTGCACCACCCAGGCGCCTCGGGTTGTGGGCTTCTTGATTTTTCAGCCTGCCTTCTGGGGGAGGGGCCTGCCGTGCCGATACTCAAGCAATCCTGTTTGGGTAGAGTCTCAGCGTCCCCTGCGAGGGGGGATGGGGATGGGCACTCCCTGAGCCGGTATTTCCAGGCTTTTGTTCTCTGGCGGCTTTCCCTGGCGGTTTGCTGTGCCTCTTCTGAGAGTCAGAGCAGCAGCGGCCAAATTTCAGCCTCTGTCACAGAACAGAGGGATCGCGGCCCGTTCTCTACTAATGTTCTGGCCACTTTAACTCTGTTACTGTTGGTGCTGCTCAACCCTGCAGCGTCCCGGGCTGTGCGCCTCACACCCGGCGTCCCAGCCCTCACTTCCAGGGCCGGCGTGTCTCTGTCCTTTGTGTTTCTAACGCCGCCAGCCACCAGCCGCCCCACAGGTGCTCCCGGATCTCCCGGTCTCAGTCTGGATCCAGTGAGCGCACCAGGATTCCGGGGTTCCGCGAGATGCCTGGTGGCGCGCGCACCCGGCTCCCGGTCTCAGTCTGCTGTTTTGCGGGTGCCATCCGCGAGCCCCGCCCGCTCTCCCGTGCAAGTGGCTACCGGTTCCCGGCACCCGAACGCGGTGGCTCCCTCCCCCTTCCGTTTATCTTCCGATATCTGTGCACAGTTTCATGTCTCCCTGCTTCGTACCTCAATACTCAGCGCTGGAGATGTTCATTTGTAGAGATCCAGATGCGTCTTCCTGCGTCTCAGGCTGGTTCCGTGGTTGTTTAGGCTGGTCTGGTACCTATCCAGCTCGACTCGGACGACCGGCTGAAAACGGTGTCTCCTACTCCTCCGCCATCTTAACTCCTGCAGTGCCAAGTATATCACTCTTAGGAGAGTCTTAAGTACATAAAGTCACTCTATATATGAAGACCCCTGCATTGCTGCATGGTTTCCAAATGAATACAATACTGGCATTCTTCACCAAGAATTTTTGAAAAAAATTATCACTTATTTTTGAAAAAATAAGTTTTAAAAGGTTCAAAGAACACCCTTTGAAAAATAAATTTTAAAAAATTAAAGAAATATCATGAAGCAGAAATTAAAAAAAAACTGGTTTGTATAGCATTAATACATTTTTTTGTGTTTGAATCTGAGATTATCCTAATAATTCAAATATATTAATGTCCTTAGGCCCCTCATTAAATGCTGTTTTTATATAACTTCTAACTTTCTACCCATGGAGCCAACACAATGGGGTAAAAGAAAGCAACGAATTGCCTTTTTATTCTTTCAAGAAAAGTATTAGAATAAATTTTATAAGGAAAGACAATTATTTCAAAGCCATTTCTTCTGTAAGTCTATTAAAGAACTTGTATGCAATGTACAAGAGGGAAAAAGCGAATCTTATGCAGTATTACTTAAGACACGTAACCAAACTTCAAATAGGATTCTGTAATTGCATTTATACTACAGGTGGTATTGATTGATAGTCTTATTTTGTAAAAACAAACAAACAAACAAACAAAACAGTTATACGAATGGGAACTGATACAGATAACATAAGACACTGAATAATGCAGATAAAACACACTAGAAATGGGGATACACATGGCTAAGTGGAAATAACTCTTTCCTTTGACTACAATTTTATTTTTGTTATTACTTCTAACTAAGCATGTGTTGTGAGGAACCCAATCTATACACCCTGCTCTTGTGAGCATATGAATTCAGTACTCATGTACTCCTTGTCAGAGGTGTGCATTAACATACTGAGGAATCGGCCTCTCAATCTCTTGAATAGAATATTGCTGTAAATGTTAGTAAGCTAACTCAATTGCTTTGTTATGTTTTTAATAGGTTAGCTTGAATAGCTTCATAATGTCAATAGTCATTTAGAAAATGATGTTATTTGGAGAGAATGGTGATCTCCCTTTCCCTATTGGCATCTTCAGGCCAGACTTCCACAGCCAAAGTGATGAGGAGCTATGAGGCAATTAAACAATAAATGTGAAGTCAGCCTCCTCACTTTTACTCAGAATTGGACTAACTCCACCAAACAGATTGGGCAAACACCCACTAAAGCCAAAACCAGAGGCAATGATTCCAAAGAAAAAGAGCGTGTTATAAAACTCTGTACATGCGCTCTAGGCCACAGGCCAAAAGGAGAGTTTTCCGATGGTGTATGTGACGGTATGGCCCTTTTTTATTCTTCTATATATAAGCGATTGCTGTGTCATCTCATTTCATCTGTTCTTGGAAAAAATGGTATGAACTTTTCTACTTTTCTCAAGTTGGTGATCCAAATCCAAGTTAAATGAAATATAATAAATCAGAACTATAAGGGTAGATAAACATAATATCATCACTACAGTTCCTAAACTTTCCTAATGATCTACACTTTTTCTAATCCTCGTGAGTAAAAATACCACTGGTTTGTGTTGTACGACGTCTGAGAAATCTCAGTTTTATTCTGTCTCTAAATCTGTCAGGGTTAACAGATATCTTTTATCCTATCACTCTTACATTTGCAGGAGAAAATTTGTGCTTTAATGGAAATCTATGCACACTCTCCGGGTTACCCGAGTCTGACATGATGGGAACTATTTTATAATTTTGTAAGTTGTGAGATAACTGATAGCAGTACAAAATCATTATTTTCTATAGACATACAGGTGATTTCTGTCTTATGGAGAGACAACCATAGGAAAAAAAGAAAACTTGCCTCTAAAAGAAAAAATAAAGTGTGCTCCCCTTAACGTTTGTATGAGAGTCATGATTTTATTCTTTAAAAAAAGTCATTCAGTTCATATTGGCCTCATTATGGCTGGATATCTTTCATGCTGGATATCCTTTGCATAGCGTTCCCCATTTTATGCCGCAAAGTTCTGCAGTACCACCACAGGTAGAATGAAAGGACATTTAGTATCCAATCCAACATTTCATTACTTCATATGGTCCCCAACTCTTTTATGTAACACTAAACAGTGTTTTAGTTTTATAAATCACCTGTTACAACCAGGTTATTTAGTAAAAAAAAAAAAAAAAAAAAAATGGTGGATACCCTTCAAACCTCAAGACAAAAGAAATAACATGAACAAATTCAAGGACGTCAGAAAGCACAGAGTAACAATAAGTACATCAGATTAACTGGAATTCTAACTAGGATAATGAGGAAGGTAAACTGAAAAAAACCAGGAATATGTTTTGTGGAGAAAATATCATCATGTTTTCTAGTGCACTCAATATTTTGTCTTAAAAATTGCCATTATATTTGTATTTGAATAATTCAAATGGTGAGTAACTTTAACTTCTTTAATTATACTTTTATATGTAAAAATACTGAAATTAAATTAATGTATCAAGAAGCTGGTATACTGTGTGTGTTTTTGGCTTCTCAGATTTTTTTTTTATTAGCTGTAGCATTACAATGAAATGCGTGTATATTAAATTAACATATGAAATACATTATCCAATAATTCTGACAATGGTTAGGGAAATCATGTACAAATGGCTAATTATTTTGATGTTCATTGAATATTGTACATTTTCTACATTTTTTGTTATTAAATTTCTTGAGAAATAATTATTTTCCATGTTATTGTCGTTTAGTAGCGTATATTTCTGAATTTTCCTAACCCTGTAATATCTGTAATGTATAGTGACTCTACAGTGTGGTACAAAGATGTTTGTGAAATGCTGCTCTCAGAAATGACAAGTGAAAATACATGCTGACAACAGTAGACTTCAGCATACTATAGTGAGCTCTCTCTCTTTCTTTTTCTCTTTCTCTTTCTTTTTCTCTCATTATTTAATATACTCTGCCCCACGGATACTGCTCAGAGAAGGAAGAGCCAAAATTGCTTCTTCTTCTTTTGGCTCAAATGTCTTGGAAAAATTGAGAACCCCACAGAGCTCAAAGGAAGAGTACCCAGAGTGTTGTGCAATTTTCTCACTTTTAGCTTTCTTTTCCTTTGTTATGGACCTTTAAAGACTAAGATTTGTTGTAGACTTTAAGTTTAAGGAAAAAGGGTTTCAAAGAAAAGCAAAACATTTGTGAAATGATAAATGTTATGTTTATATCTTGTTAGTGAGCTTCTTGAAAATGCTTATAGCTTTGAGGTAGAGTAAAGAATATTGGGTAAATAAGATTCCCTGCAGAGTGAAAGTTGTGCATAGAGAGAAATCATGCAGAGAAACTTAGAAAGCCTACATCACAAGAAATGCTTTTCAGCAGGGAAGTCTCCCTCTGAACTTATACATAGGTCAGAATGACATAAAATGCTTCTTTATTGATAATGACAGAAGTTTAAATAACTTTCAGATGATGTCTATACAAAAACTATAAATTGAATCATAATTCAAAGTTTCAATTTGATCCAGTAATCCTACTTCCAGAACACAGAACACTCCTGATGTGATAAATCAAAATGGAATACAGAGTTGACACTCTTTTCTGGCAAAATATTGGTTTTTGTTCAGAGTACTACTGTTTACAAATAGGCGCACACACACACACACACACACACGCACAAGTCAAACTGAATCTGACAAAACTATTTGTTCAACAAATATGTATCACATACCTACTGTGTGTAGGCATGATTCTAGGTGGTGAAAATACAATTATAAAAATATAATATCTGTTCCGAAGTTACACGCTACTAGAGAAGGCAGCTACAAATATGTGATCAGATATGTACATAATACATTTTCATAGAGTAATTAGCATTTTGAAGAAAAAGAGGTATGGTAGTTATAAGGAAGGAATGATTATTTCATTGAGGAGTGGGGGCTACTTTGGCTAGGATGTCCCGAAAATTCTGAGAGAATGGATAAAATATGAACATTCAGAAAATAAGGATTTAAGTATTTAAAGATCTAAAGCATGAATATTCAGGTAAAGGGAAAAAGATAAACAAGGGTTTTGAGGCTGCAATGAGTTTATATATTTTGGAACTTGAAAAAGTCCAGGATAACCAGAACATCATGAATATTGAGTTAAATACTGAGAAAAGGAAAAGTAGAAAAGAGGGAAGAATTGGCTTGCTCAGGTAAACACCTAAATTGCCAAGCATCCAAATAAAATTAAGGAAATAGGTCAGAAATATGGAATTTGGTTTAAAAAATCTCCTACCTCTTCCAAATATCATACCTAATCCAAACTAGGAGACTTCTTCCAATTTTTTGTTTACTTATATGTGATGGTTCATTTTATGTGTCCAAAATGGGGTAAGGGATGCCCAGAGAGCTTGTAAAATAATATATCGGTGAAGATGTTTCCAGAAAAGGTTAACGTTTGAATCCGTATACTGAGTAAAGAAGATTTCCCTCACTAAAGCGAGATGAGGATCGTCCAGTCTGTGAGGGTCTGAACAGACCAAAAAGACAGAGGAAAGGTGAATTTTCTCTCTCTCTCCTTGATCTAGGATATCCTTCTTCTCCTGCCCTCTGACATTGGAGTTCCTGGTTCTCAGGGCTTTGGATTCTAGGGCTTATACCAGCAGCTCCACTGGTTTTCAGTTCTTCAGGAATAGATAGATAGATAGATAGATAGATAGATAGATAGATAGATCTAGATATATATAGATAGATAGATCAATCTATCTATCTCCTATTGGCTCTGTTTCTCTGGGGAACCCTATTACAATATATGTAAATATTAAAAAACAACAGTGCCTACTCCTAATTTCATATCACAATGTAAAGACAGGTAAAAATTAAGTGATAATAGAGTACTAACAGTGGGTAAATGAGTAATATCACCTGCAGAGGCATAAGTTTTGACCCACAGAGAGGGAATATTGAGAAATGGTTTAAGAACCGGCGGATCAGAGCACTTAGTACTAGGGAATCTAAAGGCTGGTGTGTTCACAATCACAATAGTGTTTAGAAGACACTACTTTTGAAGGAGAGGAAAGACACTTAGAAGAGGAAGATAGCACTTACAGGCCCGATGATGATACAAAAAACAAATCAGAAGGTAAAAAGTAAAGGTCTCATTACAGAATCAGATTTGCCAAAACTTTTCAATCTAAAAAAGGTGCCATGTATTTAAGAAACTGCATTTGCCTACCAACAGGAAAGACTACCTAAAAGGCTGACCTCTCTTTAGAAATTTTGTAATCGTCGGTCCAGAAAAAAAATCAGAACAAATTAAAATGAATGGGAAAAGGCAGTCATCATCCATAAAAAGATATAGCAAGAGTAAAACAGGAGATAATCAATATTAATTGGCTAGTAAAAACACTTCCCAAAAATCCAACCACAAAGTGAACATGTATAACACAGTATTTCAAAACTAATTAATTATAATTAAATAAGGAATGAAAGATGTAACAGGATACTACAAGTCAGAAATTCAAAAACGTAGAATAGAAATACACACACATACACACAAATGCCCCAAGAGTTGAGAAATAAGAGTTGACTGCACATAGGAAAGAAATTAGATAAGAAAACAAAATTATCTCTAAGAGAAAAACTAAACACAAAAATTAATAAGGAAAGTCAGGTAAATTACTAAAATTGTATGTTTCACTAAACCTCATATCTGTGGAGAAGAGTCTTTCCCAGGTGGCCTGTTTCTCCCCTCAGGAGTATTTGATTCTGAGCATAAGCTGAGATTCCCATTTGCCCGCAGCGCGGGATCAGCACTGTGGAAGAGAGACACCCACAGGGCTTCCTGGACACACGGGACTGCTGTGTGGGATGGAAGACTGAAGGACCCTCGAAGGCAACTCTGACTTTTCTCATACCCTGGCTGATTTCTGGGGCAGACTGGTCTGGTAAATGAGCATGAAATCTCTTGTGGTCTTAGTGCTTGTGAGACAAATGTCATCAAAGGAGGTGGCTGCCTCAGACACGTGACCAAGCAGCCCCTCAAGACATCTGCCAAAATTTTAAGCTGCGGGAATAAAGGGTGAAAAATTAATTTAGAGATTGCTCAAGGGCAGACTTGCCCTTCACAGTCTTTCGGGGCCCTGGAGATAAGAGATCCATCTTCTTCTCAGGCAAAAACCCAAGAGAGTCACATTCAAGGAAAGGAAACCTATCAAATGTGGAGTTAAGTCTTAACCAAAATTGAAGCCCTGCCCTGTCTTGGTTCCATTTCTGTCAGACGGAGGCAAACGGTCATTCCCCAGTGGGGAAAAGGTATCATCTGAAGAAATCTCTATGATGCTATAATGCAAACGTCAAGCAAACATTAAAAAAAAGAAAAAAAAAACTAAATTAGACATATAAAAAATCAGGAAAATATGGCCAATATCAAGATAAAAAATAAATAATAGAAGCAGGTCCATAGATAATTCAGATTTTTAAGTTAGCAAAGACTTTAAAATACCAGTAAATGATATAATTTTTCTAAAAAGGTGGAAAATTGGTAGCAAATGATCAAACTAGGAAAAGAAGCCCTTTCACAGCAGTCTTTCAGTGTCCTTCCCGCGCCCCCTACTGGCTAAGTCGAACACTGTGCCAGCTTGCAAAAGAAATGGTTTCAGGGTCTATTTCAGTCGTCGCAGAGTAGGGCAAAGCAGGGTAAATTTGGGCCAGGAGGCAATAAGGGATAACTGGCAATGAAGAGATTGATGATGCCGAACATTACATGCATTATTGACAGTTCTTATTATAAGAAGAACAATGGATCTAGGTGCATTGATTTAGGGTTACAGTTTAGTTTATATTATTTTTATTATTGTGACCAAATTGATAATTTTCTTAAAAAGGCACAGATATTTCCAATGTACTATCTTTAAGCAATAGAAGCCACAGTTTACATTGGCTTAAGCAAAATGAGATAATAAGTACATAAACACATACATACATATATATTTTGTGAAGTTACATAACTAAATTTCAGGAAGAACAAGAGTGGAATTTGTCAAAAATATATATGATCATCATAGAAATCTAGATCTCGGGGCGCCTGGGTGGCGCAGTCGTCAAGCGTCTGCCTTGGGCTCAGGGCGTGATCCCAGCGTTCTGGGATCCAGCCCCACATCAGGCTCCTCTGCTGGGAGCCTGCTTCTTCCTCTCCCACTCCCCCTGCTTGTGTTGCCTCTCTCGCTGGCTGTCTCTCTGTCTGTCAAATAAATAAATAAAATCTTAAAAAAAAAAAAAAAGAAATCTAGATCTGTCACATATTATTCTCTTCTATTTATATATTTTATTTTATTTTCTCAGACAGACTCTCAGGTGGTGTGAGACCCAGATTCTGGTAGTAAATGGATCCTCTTCTTTTAGAGATGCAATTAAGAATATTCTACAGACTTTGATTTGACATATGTCAAATTACCCAGTAGGATCTAAGGGTGCAATCAAAGGAATCAAACATTTTGATTCACTCAGCTAAGGTGCATGAATACCCCCAGACTCATGGCTACAGGAGAGGATGGACATGGTCCTTGAAGAATAATTAGGATCAGTTAGCCACATACATTCTGTGCCTGTTACAAACATCATAAAAAAATAACTACATCAAATTTTAATTGATGATAATATCACACTTATTATAGCAATAAAATTATAAAGTCTTCAAAAATAACCTTGGAAGAAATGTGCAGGATAGATATGAAGAAATTTTTAATCTTTTAATTTTTTTATTTTATTTTATTTTTAATTTTTTTAAAGATTTTATTTATTTATTTGACAGAGAGAAAGACAGCCAGAGAGAGGGAACACAGGCAGGGGGAGTGGGAGAGGAAGAAGCAGGCTCCCAGCAGAGGAGCCTGATGTGGGGCTCGATCCCATAAGACGAAGGCAGACGCTTAACGACTGCGCCACCTAGGCACCCTGAAAATTTTAATCTTTACTAAAAAATAGAGTAATAAAATGAGTGTAAATATAAAATGAGTGCAGATTTCTCTTTTGTAGTAGACACAATCTATACATACTCTGAAATGGCAAACAAATACAATATATATATCCAAAACATTGAAGAGCCATTAGGAGGAAAACAAAACCAAAAAAAAACTGAGCACTCGTACCTGCTAGGGTGGGAGGTTTGTAATTAATACAGGACAGAAGGCAAAATATGTAAGCTAAACTTTTTAAAGGAAAAAAAACCCCTTTTATTTAAACTATGAGAAAAGCATTAGAAGCTATTAAAAAACTCACTAAGCAGATTTTTAAATAGAACCCAATAAAGATTTGGTTTAATTTAGGTATTAAAAATACAATAATAATAATAGAAATGTGTGAAGGTCAGATTTAAAGAGATGAATAGAAGATAAAGGAATTGGAATATAAAGTTGACAAGATTATCTATGTAGCAGCATAGAAAAATGAGTTGGAGAATATTTTAACAAGGAAATTGCAAGAGACACAAAATGTACAGCAGACTATTTTATATATATATACCCAAAGTTTCAGAAGGGAAGTAAATAGAATGGTATATACCTTTGGTATATAACTGGTATATAACCATATAACCACTGGTCTATAGAATTAAAACGAGTGTAAAATTTCCAAAATGAAAGAAAGATTTAAAATGATGAATCAATTCCAAGCATCATACTTTTAAACAAACAAAAAAGAAAAACAAGAAATCCATACTTTTGTCATGAAAACTGTAGAACAACAAAGACAATGAAACACTATTTCAACAGCCAAAGAGAAAAGACTAATTACATACCATGGAACAAAAGATGTTTTAGCTAGTACAGAATTCTGAGTTGGCAGTTATTTTCTCTCAAAATACTTAATATATTATTTGCTCATTCTCACTTCTATCCCTGCTATTGAGACATCCCCATCAGCTTCTTGGACCTTTTTAAACATTTCTACTCTTTTTAGTGACTATTTGTAAGATTCCATTTGTTGTTTTTAGTATGTTATAACTTCTCCATAGAAATTACAAATATCTAGTTGGGAGGTTTTATTCTAGTTTTCTTGTTTGGTATTTGTTGAATTCTTTAAATTTGTGAATTGATATCTTTTATCAGCTTTGGAAAATATCAGCTCTTTTTTTTTTCACGTATTTTCTCTGCTATGTTCTATATCTTTCTTTCCTTGGACTAAACGTATGTTAGATCTCTTCTGCATCTTCTAAGTTTATTAAATTCTCTTTTATATTTGTAATTCTTTTGTCTCCGGTGTTTCATTCTGGATATTTTCTTCTAAACTACCTTCCAGTATAATAATTTTTCATTAAGTTATAGCTTATAGCCAAGCTACTGTTAAACCACTGAATTCTAATTTTGCTCATTGCAATACTAAGATTAGAAATTTTACTAGAGATTTTTAAGAAAATCTCCTGCCACTTTCTACAGTTTCCAGGTCCTTAGTGAAGTTTTAAAGTTTAGCTTTTTAATTCTATGATCACATCGGCCATGCTTGTTTTACAATCTTTGTATAACAGTCAACTACAACATTTCTTGTGCTACATGTTACTCATCATGTCTTTTATCCTAGTGTGCCCGAATAGCTCTGATTGCATGGTAGAATTAATTCTGAAAATTAAAATACTTACAGAATTATTTAGAGGGTAAAGTTTATGTAATTTTTTCCATAGGGTGCTTGAATTTATTTTTGAATTGCACTTAGCAACACATGATCGCCTCAATCCAATTTTGAATCTTGCAATTTTCTAGGCAGGGACAATGACCCTAAGCAGGACTGAAATCCTTACCAGGGAAAATTTATATCTGATTTGCACTTGCTGCTTTTAAGGTCCTTTGCATTCATTTCTTCAGACCTGTAACACTGCCAAGAGCCCTCTTCTATCTCAGCCATCTCTGGGATTCCAAGACCCCACTCCTCTAGTTAGAAGGTGGTCCCGTTATTGGGTTTACCTCTTGAAAACTCTTTTTCTATATTGTGGCCAGTATTTTTCAAGTATTTGTTAGCTATTTGATGCTTAAGATATTTTTAAAATATTTGCATCCAGCTATTTTTTCAGTTGTTTTTAATAGAGTATTTTCTAAAATTGCTAGATTCACCCTTACTAGAAGTCATAGATTTCTCCTCGTACCCCTCTAGTGTTTTTTTTTTTAAGTATCTGATTATTTGAAGCTCAGTGTTCCCTTTTTAGCATAAGCTTACTCTTTTCATAAGCAAAGATGTTGACTTTATCCTAAAAAATCTGGCAAGGACTGCATGAGTCTTTATTAAACACAGAGTTTAAGATACAATTAAAGAAGACTGCAGCAATAAAAACTGATTAATCCAAAAGAAGCCAAAACATCATTTACAGGCATGTAAAACAAAAGCAATGCAAATAATTTTTATAAAGTAATAGTATATTATTATACTTCATGTTTAAGTCAAGCAGTATACACACATCGTCTTCACAGGACAATGTAAGCTTAGTTATTACCTTTGAAAGGCACTTGAAATATTATTACATTCAGGATTTTGTTCAGTGGTTTTTTGGTTGGTTTAACTCTGTTCTGTTATAAATGAACTCAGTTAAAGGAGACTATTAATTGCTGCATTTGTGCCATTTCATTTACAAGGAATTACCAAAGCCAGTACAACACTGAAGAGAAGATTTTTTTTTTTTCTCAAAGCAGCTGGTCATAGAGAAGGATTGTTCCCTCAAGAACCATAAAATTCTTCCATTTGACAGCCAAGCAGAAAAGGTGAGAACAAAATAAACAGCACTGCTAACAGGATCTGTCACCATGATGAATGCTGATGAGCAGTAATTAATGTGGATTCCTTTAAGCAAAGCCCAGAGGTCTAAGCTTATGCCCACTCACTTAGAGATGGGGAGGCAGGAAAAAGAACCAAAGAGTGAAGAACCAGAGAAAATACCAGGTTTTTTTTTTCTTTTTTTTTAAATGGGAAGGGAGACTATTAGAGCTGCGTAATGTCTGACCTTGCATTTTTTGAGCTCTTGAATATTATCCAGATCTAGAACCACTGTTTAACAGATATAAACTTTACTGTGTGTGATTTCTCTGCCTATATTTATTAACTTGTTCACTATTTGTCTTATTCATACATTGTCTGACAAACACCTATTGACCACAAAGTGATATACCATTTTGAAAAATTTACATTTTCTTTTTCTTTTTATATTATATAAGCTTTTCTCTCATGGGAAAGTAGTTTTTTTCACACTTACATTAAAGTATTTCAATAATATTCTGAAGAATAAAAATTGTTACACTGAAAATAATGGTTAATATTGTTATGTTAGTATATTAGTATAAATGATATTTCATAAATGTTTTTATAATCTTATCATCCAATGCCAGAGCCTAGAAATAAACTCTAGCATGATTCTTGGGACATTATCAAGGCATCTAATTTCTTTTGCAGATCATTCTTTGGTAAAGAAATAGCTTCTATAAATTATCCAACCCCAGGCTTGGGTTTAGGTCTTGCATTACTGCATATTCTCCATTAATCATTACTGTTCAGGTATGTATGATACACTTAGCATGTCAGGGCCCACACACAAAGCTAGATAGCATTTTCCACTATTACTGTTCCAACCATGTTTTGTCAACTCAAGGGCAGCAATCTGTGTACCTTTATTGTAATTTATGAGACACCTGTAAGGAATTCAGCAATCATCTTTTTTAGAGGCTGAAAATGTTATGTCAGAAAAATAAGTTTATGATAAGAATTCTTTTCAGCATTGGGATAACCTCCAGACACCATCACCAGACACTTCTTTTCTGGAAACATATGTCATGGTTTTCCAAGTTCTGGTTTTCACCAGTGGAATTCATATACCTTATCATTTCAGGATTAACTTTTTTTTTTCTGAGATTAAGTTTTCTCTAAAGACAGACTGTGATTATTTTAGAAGAACCATTTGATTCTTAGTTTCTAATTTGTAAGTTAGTTACTCTTTGTTATTCTTTGGTAAGACATTCATTTCCAAAATGGAAGGAAAAGAAGAGAATCTCTGCAGGTATGAGAAAGGAAAAAGGGATGAGACATCTGAGTTAGCAGTTACAAAGATGCCAATGTCACAGGTCAACTCAGAGCCTCTTCCGGGAATGGTCTTTGAGCACTCTCCTGATACCATAAATTCTCTTCCACTGATCTAGGCTTGGCAGAATCCCTTCTGGGTCATTGCAAGTCTGAAAAAGAAAGCTGAGCCGTAAAACCTTTAAAATAATTGCCTTATCTTCTCCGAGAGCCATCTTCCCAGATCTCTTTTATCTGCACGAACACACATCTGTGAGGGTAGTGTGAGTGCACATGCACAGTTATGCACATATTTTTTTCATATGAGAATTTGCTATTTTTAATCTTTTTTTCCCCATAAATTACCTGGTAATATCATTTGATTAGTTTTTTTTCTTCTGTTGCTACTGGCATTTTTCCTGAATGTTATTCATTAATCAAATATTGTTGAGGGCCAGGTAATGCTCAAAACAATGTTTTAGGAAAAAAGAACAAAAACAATTTTTTGCTCTTGTGGTATTGAAATTTTTTAGGAATGCTACAATTATTTATTTTCCAATTTGACATTTAAATATTGTTAATGCTAGTTTTAGAGAGAAAATTTTGAATATTTATATATTCAAAACGTTTTAAATTGTAACTTCTTGTTATAATGAAAATTACTTTCTTTACCATGAATTGTATTTACCTAGGTATATATTTTTATTTTTAATTTTTTAAAAAAAATATTTAATTTAAATGTATTTGGGTATATGGTATGTGACAGATCTATTTTTTAAAATTGTTAAGCAACACAATATACTGATTATCATTATAATTTCTTTTTTTTTTTTTTTAAAGATTTTATTTATTTATGTGACAGAGAGACAGCCAGCGAGAGAGGGAACACAGCAGGCGAGTGAGAGAGGAAGAAGCAGGCTCCCAGCAGAGGAGCCCGATGTGGGACTCAATCCCGGAACGCCGGGATCACGCCCTGAGCCGAAGGCAGACGCTTTAACGACTGCGCTACCCAGGCGCCCCTGATTATCATTATAATTTCAATTTCTCCCTTAACTGAAATGAGATAATTATGTTATATACCTTTTCCCACTTATATGTGTGTGTATATATACACACATATATATTTATACTTTTATATTTTGCATTCAGTTTATTTTTTTTATTTTGTCACTTTTTTTTGAGAGAGAATGTGCACAGGTATGACAGGGTGTGGGAGAGGGGTAGAGGGACAGAGAGATTCTCATGCAGGCTCCATGTTCAGCTCAAGTCAGAGGCAAAACTCAATCCCACAACTCTGCATTGAGCTCTGCACTGGGCATGGAGCCTGCTTAAGATTCTCTTTCTCTCCCTCTGCTCCCCCCACTCATGTGCTCTCTCTCTCTCTTTCTAAATTTAAAAAAATACAAGAAGTCTCATACATATAAGAAGTTCAACATATGTTGAATTAAAAATATGAAAACATTAAAAATAAGTCATTAATCATATCAGTACCTGCAGCTTTTAATATCCTTTGTATCCAGGCATAGCAAGCCTGACCTAGATATTGCCAGGAGCAGGATCAATGGCATATAGTAGTGTAGCAGGACATTGGGAATTGATGTTTTCAATGTAAACATGACATTTTGGACATTATATAATACCTCAGCTCACGTTTCAGTGAGCATTAAAAACAGGAATATCTTGGTGAGATACTCAGTAATTATTTTTGACACAGGAGGCAACAGGAGCACACACATGTGCATGTAAAAGAGGGGAGAAATGATAGATACCATGATACAGCCAAGAGGACCAATCTGAGGAGCAACCAGGAAACACCACTAGGTACTCTAAAAAATACGAAATTCAAAGAGGATCAGCATGGAGTGCTGGAGAAACAGTGTTTCATAGCTATGGGAAACTTTTTTTTTTTTTTTAAGTAACATATTGACAGCATTTTAACACAGTACTGGGCAAAATTCAGCCTCAAGGACTCAACTGATTTTAGAAGCATTTCTATGTGGTACAGGTGTGTGTATTGTGCTCTCATGGTTCATTGCTATTAAAGCTTAAAGTATATAACTTATTTTTTCCAATGTTACAGTATACTTTTCCTAAAACTCTATAACATAATCGACATTATCTCTGTTAATTTGAATTATTTCTGAAAGTACAAAACTGGTGTGTTGTTTGTAAATATTGCATGTCTGGTGCATGACATATCACAGGTACCTAATAAGTACTGGTTGATAATTTTTTTTCCCATAAATAAAGTACTTGCCAAATGACACAAATCTCTTGAAAATTACATTTTTCCTTTTAAATTGGCCCTCTGGTGTATCTATAATTCAATCGGTTTAGTTGAAAGTCAATTTTGCCGAGTCTGATCAATTCAAAGTTCTAACAAGATCAATTTTGTGAACCCACGAGGTTGACTATAGTCTCTAGACAATGCTCAAATCACTGATTCTGTTCTGGGATGCCTCCTAATATCCATCTTCACTTCCCATGGTAACATATTTATTTTCCTAAAACTTTTCTTTCAAATAGTTTCTGGTTTTTAAAATCCATTTTTTAAAAATTGAAGTATCTTGACACACAATGTTAAAAATCCAATTTTAAGAAGGGATAATTAATTATGTGTTTGACCAGTGTTGAAAATCTTTTTATAAGCTATTTTCCAGCAGCAACTGGATTAAGTAGTGACCTTGACTACTAAACCAATTTATTCAATCAGTTTATTTATTAAGAGATTTAATCTATTCTTCTAGGAAAAAAAATAAGAAATAGAAAATTAAAATGATACTAGAGCTTATCAACAAAAAATTGATCATGTATACAAAATGGATGAAAGCTCTCTCCTTATCTTATTCTCCATAAAACAGATTCACTGAACAATTTAGTCAATCACACATTTAGTAACAGGTTAATGATGCAAATTCCATCAAAACAGTTGAACTGATGTGCATATATAGACACCATCAATAATTTAATGTCTTTAGATTTTTAAAATAAATTCAAGAGGACTCATCTGAATAAACAGAGTTGACATCATATGTGTTCAACAAGATTTACACAACTACTAAGAGAAAACTCATTAGCAGTTTCAGTAGGAAACAAAGAAAACAAGAACAATTTTGAAAAGTTTGCTTGAAAGAAGACCCTAAGAGAGACAGGAAAACTTAATTGTCCCATTTCAGGTTCAGGAAATAATACTTAAAAGGCTTTTATCTAAACTAATTAATAAAAGATGTTGTTACATATAAATTTTATATGACATAATAAAGATTTTATTTGTCAGAAAAAGAGAGAGACAGAGAGCACAAGCAAGGGGAGTGGCAGGCAGAGGGAGAAGCAGGGTCCTCTCTGAGCAGGGAGCCCCGATGCTGAACTTGATCCCAGGACCCTGGGATCATGACCTGAGCCAAAGGCAGTCACTTAACTGACTGAGCCACCGAGGTGTCCCTATATGACACAATAAAGAGCATTGGACATATGAGGAATTTTGTGCCAATGATGAATATAGTGCATCCTTAATTTTTGAAAAAGAGAGGGCCAAATAATACTTCAGTCTACCATGTGATTTTGATTGATTATGTCTGAGTTTGATTATGAACTCTCTGGAGAAACTCTTCATTTTAAATATTTACCTGAATATCTAAGTACAACATTTTTAGATCCCATGTATTCTATTTACAATTCTCTACAGGTAGCTCCATTCTAAATTTGCTTCATTTGAAAAAATTTTCTGCTTGAAAAAATATGCTGCAGAAAGTAGCAAGAAAAAAATCACTACCTGAGTGCTATAATGCTTGCTTTATAAGAGTTATAACTCAAAAAGGGGGGAGGCATAAAAGTGTTGGTATTTCAGGAATTTTTCTTCATCTGAGACAGTTAGATACATACCTGAATTATCTAAATCTGGATCTAATACAAATATTATACACTGAGAACCAAAGTATTATTAAATACATGTGTCCATAAGTTCCTATGAGATACTCAGTTTTAAATATCACTAGAAAAATCTGTTTTAACCATATCACCTTCCACTGACAAAGAATGTATGTGTGTGTGTGTGTATATATATATATATATATATATATATATATATATATACTACACAAACATTAAATAATTCACAATTTATTGTGTGTCAGTACTGGGCTCTAAACATTTACAAGTTATTAGCTCATTTAACCTTCATGGGTGTTTTATAACCTTCACAAGATAAGTATGATTCCTAACTGGATTTTACAGATTAGTAAATTATTATAGACAGAGGTAAAATAACTTATCCAAGGTCATTCTGTTAGAAAGTGGCAAGGCTTTTATGCAAACTCGGGCAGTCTGGTTTAGTCTACACTGACTGTACCCGTTCGAAGTCACTGGTTTATTTATAGGCACTCCGAGGAAAACGGCAGAACAAGTAGGATGAACCAGAAGATCTCTGTATCTTACAGATATTCAACCTCATCAACTCCCATGCCTCCCCCTCCCCACTGGTCTATACTGAGATGCTTTTTTAGGCTAGTCAGGACCATTACATCCCTTCATTCCCCAGTCAGTGACTTTTCAGGAAATCAACTCCCAGCAATAAAACTGGAGTTTATGTAGGAAGACAAGTCACTTCTCATGAGGAAGGTCAGTGAAAATAGACTGGAACTGAATAAATTGTAGCGACAATATATTCTAGGATTTATGGTTTTCATTTACTTTTTTAAATCAAGAGACAGAACACAAAATTGCAGACTTGTTCGTATTATTCAGAAATGAAATCCAATTCTGAACTTTTCTAATGTGAGAAGAAATAGATTTTTCTTTAGGGGATTTGATTCATACATTAAATAGATATCTTGAAAAATACTGGAGAATTTGCTGTGTATACTTACCAGCCTACAAGAAATTGTCAGTAAGGAGGATTCTTAAAGCAAACACATATTTAGAGAGTGAGGATAAGATAATCCATATGCCTATTTAAGGAAAACATCAGGCCTGAATAGTTCTCTCATTCACAGATGGATAAACAGGCTAATGAAAAATGAAATCAGAATGGGTATTATGGTATGATCCTACGACATAAAGAAAGGAAAATGTACCTTTGACATTCTCAATACACAGCTGTTGTATTTTGAAATAGATTTAATATTGAACACAGAATAAGTATTAGAAAGTATCTGCTTTTCACATTTATTAAATTTGAGAAGAATGGATTATATGAGATGAGAGAGGAAAAATGATAATAACACAGCTAAAATAAAAGAGAAGCCGACTGAGAATCAGAAAAAAAAAAAAGGTAAGGGCATATTTTTTTAAAAAACAAAATAGTTTTAGAATAAATATTAGTATCATTAGAAGTTTAAATTAGAAACAATATACAGAAAAAATAATTGTGATGTAAAAGATATACTTTCTCAGAATTTAGAGAAAGAACAAATAAATTAAAACAACCCATGAGAAGATCACAGAAACACACGTCAGAATGGAGATACAACAAACATTATGTACATTACTGATTTTAGGAGACCAAGGAAAATGGAATTGAAGAGGTTTAAATACAATAGGAAAAAACCCTGAGCTGAAGCAATATCATATTGCATGATTTAAATACTTCCTTGTCTGTCCACCAAGAAAAAAATCAATAGCCCGATACACACACATACACACACAACCAAAGGGCATTTTTGCATTTTGATGATAGTACTGACAATAAGTATCAGATTTGCTCTAAAACTAAACAACTGTTCGGTGTGGAGCAGCCCAAGATACCTTACTTTGGGGATCACATGTTGGTTAGGAAGGATGTATGCATAGCAGCCAAATTTATCTTTTATGCCCCTTTTCACACCTCCAAGATAATTTAATAAAATGTTTAATGATGTCGGCCTCCTATCTAAAAAGAATTTTCTCATGGAAGTGGTAGCGCATGTATTTGTCCCAAATACATTGGAAAAGAGGATTCAGTTCACATCTCAAAAAAAAAAAAAAAATACAGACACAAAATCATGCCATAATTACAGAATACAGTAAACTGGAAAGTAGCAGCATTTTAGACCCAAGACATAAAATGTCCTTTAAGATTGGACACTGATGAAAATAAACAAATGACTCTGAGCCAGAAACACAGATCAAGCTCTGAAGACAGAGACAATCCTGTGATTATGCATTAAGGGTCAATGTAAAAGATCATTATTACAATTACTGTGTGTTGTTTATTCTAAAGTTAGATACAGGAAGATAATTAGTACATCTTTGAAAGTCAATAGCTTCACTGAGAAATTTCTGAAATTGTCATTAGCAATTATTGGTGATCAAAATAAATATTTACCAAACTACCTATATCTCGTTGGGTTGGAGTGTCATTAGTGGAATTCGGTCAAATAATATAAAAAAAGCTTCATAATAGAGTTCTCTGTTGAACATATGCAACACAGTAGCAAACTAAAAGTTTCTTTTGTGGGACGCCGGGGTGGTTCAGTTGGTTAAGCATCTGCCTTCAGCTCAGGTCATGATCCCAGGATCCTGGGATCAAGTCCTGCTTTGGGCTTCTTGCCCAGTGAAGACACTGCTTCTTCCTCTGCCTGTTACTCCCCCTGCTTGTGCTCTCTCTCTCTGACAAATAAATAAATAAAATCTTGAGAAAAATTTATTTTGCAATGAAACATATTCAACTTGACATTATATGATCTTTTTTGGCATTCACTTATTAGCATTCAGTATATCAATGTTCACTGAATATCAGTGTTAGTAAAGATAAGAATAGTATACAGATCAGAAGATAAATAAAAATGGAAACTTATACGAAAAATGAAGTGTTTTGGAAGAGTTTGAGAAGGATTGGCATTATTTCTTCTTTAAACAGTTGGTAGAATTAACCAGTGAAGCTATCTGCTTGTGGACTCTTCTCGGTTAGGTAGTTTTTGGCTAGTGATTCAATCTAGTACTCTTAACTGATCTCTTCAGATTTTTCTATTTCTTTCTGATTTGGTTTTGGTAGATTTTATGTTTCCAGGAATTTTTTTCATTTCTTCTAATTTGTGTGCTTTGTTGGTATATAGTTGTTCATAGTAATCTCTTATGATGCTCTCTGTTTTTGTGATATCAGTTATTGATTTGGATTCTTTCTCCTTTTTTTCTTGGTTAGTCTAGCTAAAGGATTGTCAATTTTGTATTTCTTCTCAAAGAACAAACTCAGTTTTGTGAACCTTTTCTATGGCTTTCCCATTGTCTCTTTTATTTCTATCTGCCTTAACCCTCATTGTTTCCTTCCTTCTGCTAAATGTGGGATTAGTGTGTTCTCTATCTAATTCTTTTAGGTGGTAAGTTAGGTTGTTTATTAGAGATCTTTCTATTTTCTTAAAGTATGACTTTATAGCTATAAACTTTCCTCTTAGAACAGCTTTGCTGCATACCATCAGTTTCAGAATATTTTGCTTTCATTTTTGTTTGTCTCAAGGTACTTATTTCCCTTTTCATTTCTTTTTTGAAGCATTAGTTGTTTAGTAGTGGGTGGTGTAATTTCCATGCATGTGTGGATGTCCCAGGTTTCTCCTGTTATTGATTTCTAGTTTCATACCATTGTGGTCATTCAAGATACTTGATATAACTTCAATCTTTTTAATTTTTTTGCTTAAACTTGTTTTGTGGCCTAACATATGATCTATCCTAGAAAATGTTATGTGTGTTCTTGAGAAGAATATATATTATGCTGTCATTGGATAGAATGTTTTGTATATGTCTGTTAGGTCCAGTTGACTTATAGTGTTATTCAAATCTACCTTTTCCTTGTTGATTCTCTGGATAATTTTTTTAAAGATTTATTTATTTATTTATTTATTTATTTATTTATTTATTTATTTATTTATCTGGGGTGGGGGGACGTGTGTGTGCATGCATGGCAGGCAGGGGTAGAGGCAGAGGGAGAGGAAGAGAAGCAGACTCCCCGTGGAACGTGATGCAGGGCTCAATCTCACAATCCTGAGATTATGACCTGAGCCCAAATCAGGAGTTGGATGCTTAACTGACTGAACCACCCAGGGGCCCCTATGTCTGGATAATTTATCCAAAATTGAGAGTGGATTATTAAAGTCGCCAACTATTATTGCATTGCTGTTTATTTCTTCTTTTAGTTCTGTTAGTATTTGCTTTATATATTTAGATGCTTTAATGTTGGGTGTATATTTACAATTGTTAAACCTTCTTGAAGGATCATTCTGTAATAACCTCCTTGGTCTTTTTTTTTTTTTTTTACCATTTTTAGCTATTTTGCCTGATATTAAGTGTAGCCATCCCTGCTTTCTTTTGATTACCATGCTTGAAATGTCTTGTTCACTCCTTTCACTCTCAGTGTATCTATATCTGTAAAGTTAAAGTGAGTCTCTCATTGGCAGCATATTATTGGATCTTTTTAATTATTTTTTAATACATTCAGCCATTTTTTGTCTTTTGATTGGAGAATATAATCCATTTATATTTAAAGTAATTATTGATAGGTAAGAACTTGCTATTGTCATTTTGTTATTTTCTGTTTTGTGGATACATTATTTCTTGCTTCTTATCTTTCTGTCTTCTGTGATTTGATAATTTTTTTTGGTAGCAGTATGATTTGGCTCCTTTATCATAATCTTTTGTGTAACTACTACTGGTTTTTTTCCTTTGTGGTTATCTTAATGCTGCATAACATATTTTGTGTTTCTATTGCCCGACTTTAAGCTGATACCAACTTAACTTCGATAGCATTCCTAAACTTTATACTTTCACTCCCACCCCTCTCACATTTTAGAGAATCTGACTTTGACTATATATTTACCATTGAATAAATATATTCATTTTCCAGTTTGTTTTACATATACATTCATATGTTTTACAATGTTAATTAGCATCTTTTTATTTCTGCTTGTAGAGCTCTCTTCAGCATTTCTTCTAAGGCAGGTCTAGAGATGATGGACTCCTTTAGTTTTTGTTTATTTATGAAAGTCTATATCTCTTCATGTCTGAAGGGCAGCTTTACCAAGTATAGTATTCTCAGTAGATAGTATATTTCTTCCAATTTTTTAAATATATCATCCTGCTCCCTCTTGGCTTGTCAAGTTTCTGTTGAGAAATCCTCCTCTAGTTTTATGGGGCTCCCTTGTATGTGATGTGTCTTTTTTTTCTTTGTTACTTTCAAAATTTTCTCTTTGCCCTTAACTTTTGACCATTTAACTATAATGAATCTCAGTGTCATCCTTTTTAGATTCAACCTATTTGTGTTTCTGGATGAATCAGTTGGTAGAGTCCTTGGGCAGATGGGGCTTACCATTTGGGTCTATTTTTGGGTAAGGCCACTACTCAAACTCTGAGACTAGGGGGTGTGCTACTGGCTGGGAACAATTGGATAAGACTGCTGCTTTGGATCCCTACTAATAATCATGGTGCCGGGGTGGGTTCTGTAGTTCCCTGGATTCTCCAGTCTGTCTTCCTAGTTGGGTTGGACAAAGTACTATACTCGGCAGCACACAGGGCTACAAATTAGCTTCATTGCCTGGAGGTGCAGCAGAATAGGCCCCAACAGGGGCACAACTCCTTATCTGGAGACACAAATTAGGTAGAACTGTACACGAAGTTCCTTGGCCAGACGGTGCCACTGGCTTTGTCCTGAAGACAGGCAGAGCCAATGTCTGGGCTTTCTGTTCAAACGCTGCTGTGTCATGTGGCTTACTGGGTGCTCTGGTCCAGTTTCCTGGTTGGATAGAGCCAAGGGCTAAATACAGCAATAAGTAGGAATATGAATTAGCTTCCATGCCTAAGTGGAGCTGCAGAACATACTGTAAGGTCAGAAGGCTTATTTGGGGTCCCAAATCAAGCAGAACTATGCACCGAGTTCCCGGGCCAGTGAGAACAGATATGGCTTGGCTTTACAGATATGTACATTCATTGGTTAGGATTTCTACTTGGGCAATACTGTAAATATAGCCTCAGTCTGCCGAGATGCAAGTGCTGGTTGCCGTATGCCCCATCCCTCCTCCCCATCATAATTGGATCTCCGGTGGTCAATTCCCTATGTGGTAAGACTAAGTGAGCCTTCTGGAAAGTGACCCACATGCTGGAGGAGCTGGATATCCACCTTGGACTCTTTATTGCCACCAGAAAAAAATATAGGCCCACGTGGGCCCTCTCAGTTGCAGTGCTGTGTCAGCCCGGGGGAGAGACGATGTGGTCAGAGTGCAGCTGCTCCTGTCACCCTTCTAGTGCAGTCTTTTTTGGTCTCTGTGGCACAGGGGGTGCTTCAACCTCACCCCTAAGGTCTAGTATTTTCATAGTGATGTCTTGTCTATGGATAGTTGCTAGCTGGTCTTCTTGTGAGGAGGACTGAAGTCAGCATCAACATATAGTGCCATCTTAAAGGTACCACCCTCTGAAAGATATTGTGTTCTAAGAATGTATTTTGACTCTAAACTAAGGGTATCTTGGTACAGACAGCAAACAGCATTGCCACAGCAGTTGATATAATGTTGGTCCTCAAATAATAAGATGAGGCTTCTGGTTCCAAGATTATCATTTACTAATGGTGGAGAACTTGAGAAATCTCTATAATTCTCTGAGGACAGTTTTTCTCATGTGTAAGTGAAGAGTGGAAGTGGTTGGCCTTTCTGCAGCCCACTGTTGTTCAGCTGATGATGTTGATAAGGGATATCATAGTAATCTGAGAGATTTTGTAATGATTATATTTACCAATAAACACATTTATTGAAGATTGCTTTTACTTTTTCTAAATAAATCTAAAATATGTATTGATTTTGGGGAGATAGTAGGACAGGACAATAAAAAGAATATAATCTATTTTATTAGCACTGAGCAGATCTTTATGGCCTTCCAAAGAATATGAATAAATAGGTCACTAGGGGGTCTATCTATCCATGTATGAATTTTACCTTTCTTTAAAGTCTCTTTATTCTAGCTTTTGCTGACTTCAGAATAAGTATGCAAATAAAGAATAGAAAATGAGTAGTTAATAAGCATTTATGAATATGTATTTATTCATTCATGTATTCATGAATGAATAAGCATTTAATGCTTACGTAAAAAAATATATAAGATGGTGTTCTGTTTACTGTAAAGCAATATTCTAAAGTTAACTACTTTTTAATCTATATGTTTTTCTCTTTGTTCCATGATATATTCATTCGATCTTTAAAAAAAGAAATACTGTGTGTTTGTAAGTTTTCAGGCTATGAGATATGAAGGACACTGACAACATCTTCCTGATTCTCAAACAGGGAAAATTTGGTATATGAGACTATCAGAACCAATGCCCACAGAAAACACTTAACTACACAGAACTGCTTTTTAGTATCAATCTACATAGAATGGTTTTTTTTTAAGTACTACTAGAACCAAACAAATAATAAATTTTTGATGAATGAATTTACAAATATATGAATAAGTGTATGAGTACATGAATGAAGAAAAACTTGAAAAAAATTCTATGTTCTAGCCTTTCTTCTTGATACAAGCTTTTTTTGTTGTTGTTCTTTTTAAACTTAAGACAGCAAATAATACTACTTAATCTTAAGTACTAAAGTATTTTAAATACACATACCTGGTCTTTTAACAAAACTCGTGCTTAAATTCTGATTAGTAACTGATGGATCAGGAATTAACTCTGGGATTTAGATAAGACAATGATAAATTGGTTAAATCAATAAATCTATTGGTATAGCCATGTGCAGTGAGAGGATTTAGTTATTTTCATAAGCAACACATCAAAAGCTTTATTATTTTTTTAATCTCCAAAATGTGGGCCTTTGAGCAGACACACAACATCCATGTGTTTTACACTATGGCATTAGCTGTAATAGTCATTTATCTTGCAGAGAAATCAAACTTGCACTGTGTGCTACAAAATATGGATCAGCTGCTTCAACAGATATCTTGGTTGTCAAATATGACGGTCCATGCATAGAAAAGCTATATTCCAACACAAAGCAAAGGCAAAGAAAAAAAAAAAAAAAAAGCTTAAAATATAGATTTAAAATTAGGTACAAGAGGATTTGTTCAGCTGGAGATGCCAACTATACAACATACATACTTATGTCAGTAAATATACACTGGCACACAACATTTCACCTGTTTCCTTTCAATATATAACTTTATTTGAAGTCTGTGATAGAAAATACCACATAATTTGTAAATTCCTGTTTAAATTGATATTCTATATTTAGATACTGTCTTTCCCATATCCACATCTCAGCAATATATACAAATTGGCAAATCTGTTGTATCTGAATTTGAAACTACAGTAAATCCTTACTCTTGTATAATTTACTACTGTGTAATGTTAGATGATTAAACAAATTTACTTTGGGATTCTCTTAAATAATGAGTACTTGACAAGAGAATTATCAGGTTTAGCAAAATTCCAAACTTTTTAAGGCTCTGGAAGGAACTCTTTCACTATATATACATAATAATTATACATAAAATCCCCACTTACATTTCAGGTTTAATCTGTTGTAATATATTGACCTTTTATTCTTGGCACTTGATTGATTGTATAGAACTATGATAATTACGTCTCTTTTTGTGCATTTGGTAAAATTTTAGATCTAACGTGTAGAACAGATCTTTTTCCTCAAATCTTAAATCTTGATTATGTTGTCATGAAGGGTCTAGGATTTGTTCTCCTTGCAAGATAACAGGTCTGCTTATCTTCTAAGGTTGTTTGCTATATAAACATCTTTGGAATTCTAGTCTATAATAAAAGCTGTTGGTGCCTCTGCTCACAAGATGTGCAAAAATGTTAGAACCATGAAGAATTATCTCCCAACACAGTTAAGTTTTTACCTTTTGCATACTAAAGTTTAATCCACTTATGGCTTTAGAACATTTGGACAAGTTATTTGTATCAATCATTTATTGCTGCAGTGATCTAGAGTAACCTTCATTTTATTTTTTAAAATGTATTATTATTATTGTTATTATTATTATTTGGGGGGAAGGGAGGGACAGAGGAAGAGAAAGAGAGATAATCCTAAGCAGGCTCCATGCCCAGCGCAGAGCCTGATGCAGAGCTCAATCCCATAGCCCCTAGATCATGAATTGAGCTAAAATCAAGAATTGGATGTTCAACTAACTGAGCAACCAGGAGCTACAAGAGTAGCGATCATTTTAAACTCAGTATCTTAAAATAGCAAGTGTTTACTGCTTGCTCCTGTGCCTACAAGGTAACTGCTGCACTTTGGCTGATCAAGGTTGGCTTGGTGGCATGGCTCTGCTTTAGGCTGGGAATCAGGGTTAAACTCTTTTCCACATCCCTCAGTCTGAGTCCCAGGCTGAAGTACCAGCAATTGTCTGGGGGAAGCTTTTCTCATTATTAATGGCCAAAACCCAAAAGCTGGCCAAATCATTGGAGGGCACTTTGATCCTTTGCTCACATCATTTCTCTCTCATACTGTTATCCAAAGCAAGTCACATAGCCAATTCCAGAGTCCCTTGGGCAGGAAAATATGTTTTTCTCCAAAACAGAGGGGAAGTTGAAAAACTATTTTTTTTAAAGATTTTATTTATTTATTTATTTGACAGAGAGAAAGAGACAGGCAGCAAGAGAGGGAACACCAGCAGGGGGAGTGGGAGAGGAAGAAGCAGGCTCCCAGCAGAGCAGGGAGCCTGATGCAGGGCTCGATCCTAAGACCCTGGGATCACACCCTGAGCCAAAGGCAGACAGACGCTTAACTACTGAGCCACCCAGGAGCCCCTGAAAAACTATTTGTTGTACAATACCCCAATCAACTCCAACATTATTTAAAGTTGTTTTTCATTCTCAATGAATAAGGTTCAAATTTTCATCTGCTAATTATCCATGGCAAAAATAGAAAGAAATACTCAAACGTTTGATAACACTTGCTGACCAACTGAATTAAGAGCCAATCATGTTTGGAGTAATTTATAAGAATAGTAATTGTGTACATGATTTTGCAGTTTTGAAATATTTTATTTATAATATTTCATGGACTACCCCAAACAACAATGGAGATGGGAGAAATGACATTGATAGCCCTCATTTTTCCAACTAGGATGCTAAAGTTTGAGAGGTTATATAACAGGGCTAAACCATGCAAACCTGGGGCTCAAGCTCTCATATTCAGGACCACGCTGAATAATTAACCCTAAAGAATTTACTAGCATGTCATTAATTAAAAACTTTGTTTTATATTAAAACAATATGTTCAGCTCTAAGACACCTTGTTAATCTGGTTGGTTAAGCATAGAGCTAGTATTCTTTAGTAAAAAATCTGGAGTTCAGAATACATCTTAGCTTTTTGTTGACCTTACACTGATTTATTAATGTTTTATGAGTCAAATGACTATAGGGTACTTTGTTTGTTTCAAGTTTTTATTTAAATTCTAATTAGTTGACGTATAGTAGAGTGAATTTAGTGATTCATCACTTACATATAATACCCAGTGCTCATCACAAGTGCCCTCCTTAATTCCTTAATACTTTAGGGTATTTTTATCTTAAATTAGTTTTCATTGTCACTCTTCCCTGTATTTACTTATTTTTAATGGGTCATTAAATCTCTTTATAAATCAAATATAACAGAGATGCTTTCACAAAGAGAGATTGCATGAAAATCTTAACTTCAAGGAAGTTCATGCAATTAAGCTTTAAACTCTGTGATAATGTCAATTGCCTGCAGCTTACCTTGCCTTCTACAATATCCTGGAATCCCTAACACCCACCATGCATAACCCTCATCACAAAACAGTAATTTATTCTGTGTAGTTTTCTGCAGTAAAGCTTTCAATTTATGCAGAATTGTGAAATACAACATAAATGCCTAGCCATTTCTCTGTGTACATATAATTCAAATTATATTGCAGGATAGCTTTTTCTTAATTAAGGGGAGGAGCACTGTATACTTTGTCAAGTAAACTCTCATTTTTTCTAAATGTTCATTATGATAGATTTATGCCCTATTCACATCCTGTCCCCCAGATTTTTTTTTTTTGTCTCTAGTTGTTGTCCAATCTTTATATTCCTTTGTTTTGCATTTTAAAGTGCTTCATCAGGTTTGAAGATTTTTTCATTAAGTTTTAAGTTCATTATGTTGAGAGACTAAGTGCCTCTTGACACACACAAAAAGAATAAGAGACACAGAAATACTTTACTGAGAGACCAGAACACCTATTATCATTACTGTCCATGCAATAATTTTAGATTTTTATAGTGAAACAGAAATTAAAATCATACATGAGGAGTCTAAATAATTTGTCTATTTGACTAAACAATTTGCAAAAAAAATGTTTAATTTGATTAATTTGACCAAGCACATGACTCGCTTCATTTGTATATTCTTTTTTAAATTTATGTTTTCATTAGTATCAGATAGGTACCTGGATCTGGACAACCAGAAAAAGAAATTCTTTTTAAAATTTATGTTTTCAGCTGTGATCACAAAGACAGCATGGTACTGGCACAAAAACAGACACATAGACCAATGGAACAGAATAGAGAGCCCAGAAATGGACCCTCAGCTCTTTGGGCAACTAATATTTGATAAAGCAGGAAAAAACATCCGGTGGGAAAAAGACAGTCTCTTCAATAAATGGTGCTGGGAAAATTGGACAGCTACATGCAAAAGAATGAAACTTGACCACTATCTCACACCATACACAAAAATAAACTCCAAATGGATGAAAGACCTCGATGTGAGACAGGAATCCATCAAAATTCTAGAGGAGAACATAGGCAGCAACCTCTACGACATCAGCCAAAGCAACCTTTTTCATGACACATCCCCAAAGGCAAGAGAAACAAAAGATGAAATGAATTTATGGGACTTCATCAAGATTAAAAGTTTCTGCACATCCAAGGAAACAGTCAGAAAAACTAAGAGGCAGCCCACAGAATGGGAGAATATATTTGCAAATGACACTACAGATAAAGGACTGGTATCCAAGATCTACAAAGAACTTCTCAAACTCAATACACGAGAAACAAATAAACAAATCAAAAAATGGGCAGAAGATATGAACAGACACTTTTCCAATGAAGACATACAAATGGCTAACAGACACATGAAAAAATGTTCAAAATCATTAGCCATCAAGGAAATTCAAATCAAAACCACACTGAGATACCACCTTACGCCAGTTAGAATGGCAAAAATAGACAAGGCAAGAAACAACAATTGTTGGAGAGGATGTGGAGAAAGGGGATCCCTCCTACATTGTTGGCGGGAATGCAAGTTGGTACAGCCACTCTGGAAAACCGTGTGGAGATCCCTTAAAAAGTTAAAAATTGAGCTACCCTATGATCCAGCCATTGCACTACTGGGTGTTTACCCCAAAGATACAGACGTAGTGAAGAGAAGGGCCATATGCACCCCAATGTTCATAGCAGCAATGTCCACAATAGCTAAATCGTGGAAGGAGCCGAGATGCCCTGCAACAGATGACTGGATTAAGAAGTTGTGGTCCATATATACAATGGAATATTACTCAGCAATCAGAAAGAATGAGTTCTCAACATTTGCTACAACATGGACGGCACTGGAGGAGATAATGCTTAGTGAAATAAGTCAAGCAGAGAAAGACAACTATCATATGATTTCTCTCATCTATGGAACATAAGAACTAGAATGATCAGTAGGGGAAGAAAGGGATAAAGAAAGGGGGGTAATCAGAAGGGGGAATGAAACATGAGAGACTATGGACTACGAGAAACAAACTGAGGGCTACAGAGGGGAGGGGGGGGGTGGGGGAATGGGATAGACCAGTGATGGGTAGTAAGGAGGGCACATATTGCATGGTGCACTGGGTGTTATACACAACTAATGAATCATCGAGCCTTACATCGAAAACCGGGGATGTACTGTATGGTGACTAACATAATATAATAAAAAATCATTATTAATAAATAAAAAAAATAAATAAATAAATAAAATTTATGTTTTCGTTAGTATCGTATAGGTACCTGGATCTGGACAACTGCCTAATTCAGTCTCGTCACTTTGTGACGCTGGGATAGAATTCCAATCCATAGCTCATCTCATTCATCCACTGAAGCTATGTAAATACTGTAAATTCTCCTCCTTCTTCTGTCCACTTTCTTCAATATTGCCTCTGAATTCAGGAATGTTATGCTTCCGATTTTATCTAACTAAATCTAAGACATTTTTCTATGAATTATGGTAAGTACTAACTCTATACTTATTTCTAAAATTTGTGTTTCTCTCTAAAACTAATGTCCCTTTGCATTTCTCAAATCTTTTTTTATTTTAAACATTGGTATTTATCAATTGTCTGTGCAGCTTAAACTTTAATTTTAGAAAAAAAAGAATATATGAGGTCAGAAAAAGACCAGATGAAATCTTTTAAGGACTATATATTATTCTAATAAAGTGACATGGATGAAGTGTTGGTTATTTTAGATCCAGAGGACTCATTTCATTCTGAGCTACAGAACCCTAGATGTTCCCGTTTGGTTCTGGATCATCAGACTTTGAAGTGCCTCTGGGATAATGGCCTAATTCTGGGCTCAAATAGATTTGACACACCATCAGAGTCTGGGAAAATGCAATTGTTTCTGGCAAGAATGCTCCTTTAGGGGGAAAACAAAAAACAAAAAACAACAACAAAAAATACACACACACACACACACACACACACACACACACACATATACACATGCTGCATTTGGAACACCTGAAACAAAGTTTAAGTCTTAACCTTTTATTTTTAAAAAAAATTATTAAAAAACACTCAAGAACTAGTTGATATCAAACCAGCAGCAGAATGGCATTGCTTTATTAGTTACAAGTCTCTTAAAACATTGTTACAATGTAATATATGTTTGTCTTAACTTAAATGTTTAATAAATTTTAGTGGCTCACCTGGGTGGCTCAGTCGATTAAGTGTCTGCCTTGGTCTCAGGTCATGATCTCAGGGTCCTGGGATCCAACCCCATGCCCTGCTCCCTGTTCTGCTTCTCCCTCTGCCTCTGTCCCTACTCCCCACTCATGCACTGTCTTTCTCAAATAAATAAATAAAATCTTAAAAAGAAGTATTAAAAAATGTTTAATGAGTTCTAGGGTATGTAAATTTAGAATATAGCTCTGCAAATTACTGTGATTTACACTACTTTTAAATTCTCAAGAATTTGGAGCTTGAGCAGCTCTTTCTGCCCACGGGTCCTATCCCCGTGCTTTAATAAATCACCAATTTTGCACCAAAGATGCCTCAAGAATTTTTCCTTGGTCATCGGCTCTGGATTCCACCCCACTGAACTTCCTTCCTCTTCTGAATTGTATAAATAGAAGTATCTGAATCCAATAGTTGTCCCTAAATCTATAGCATATAGTTTCAGGTGTACAATATAATGACTCAACAATCCTGGACATTGTGCTCATCACCAAAAAAAGAGGATAAGATGGCGGAGGAGTAGGAGACACCTTTTTCAGCCAGTCCCCCGAGTCGAGCTGGATAGGTACCAGGCCAGCCTAAACAACCACAAAACCAGCCTGAGACACAGGAAGATGCATCTGGATCTCTACAAATGAACATCTCCAGCGCTGAGTATTGAGGTACGAAGTGGGGAGCCGTGAAACTGCGCACAGATATCGGAAGATAAACGGAAGGGGGAGGGAGCCGCTGGGTTCGGGCGCCGGGAAGCGGCAGCCACCTGCACGGGGGAGCGGGCGGGCTCGCGGAAGGCACCCGCAAAACAGCAGACTGAGACCGTGAGCCGGGAGCGCGCGCCACCAGGCTTCTCACGGAACTCCGTAATCCGGGTGTGCTCACCGGAAATAGATTGAGACCGGGAGCTCCCAGAGCGTGCGGGGCGGCTGGCGGCTGGCAGGCCATCTGCACGAGGGAGTGGGCGGACTCGCGGTCGGCACCCGCGAAACAGCAGACTGAGACCCTGAACTGGGTGTCACGCCACCAGGCTTCTCACCGAACTCTGGAATCCGGTGTGCTCACCAGAAATAGACTAAGACCAGGAGCTCCCAGAGCACGTGGGGTGGCTGGCGGCATTAGAAACACAAAGGACAGAGACATGGCGGCCATGGAAGTGAGGGCTGGGACGCCGGGTATGGGGCGCACATCCCGGGACGCTGCAGGGTTGAGCAGCACCAACAGTATCGGAGTTAAAGTGGCCAGAACATCAGCGGAGAACGGGCCGCAATCCCTCTGTTCTGAGACAGAGGCTGAAACTTGGCCGTTGCTGCTCTGACTCTCAGAAGAGGCACAGCAAACTGCCAGGGAAAGCCGCCAGAGAACAAATGCCTGGAAGTACCGGCTCACAGCGTGCCCATCCCCATCCCCCCTTGCAGGGGACGCCGAGACTCTACCCAAACAGGGTTGCCTGTGTATCGGCGCGGCAGGCCCCTCCCCCAGAAGGCAGGCTGAAAAATCAAGAAGCCCACAGCCCGGGCGCCTGGGTGGCGCAGTCATTGGGCGCCTGTCTTCGGCTTAGGGTGTGATCCCGGCGTTCCGGAAAGGAGTCCCTCATTGGGCTCCTCCGCTGGGAGCCTGCTTCTTCCTCTCCCACTCCCCTGCTTGTGTTCCCTCTCTCGCTGGTTGGCTGCCAAATAAATAAATAAATAAAATCTTTAAAGAAGAAGCCCACATCCCTAAGATCCCTATAAAACAAGGGGCACAGCCTGGGACCCAGTCAATAATTTGGGCTCTGGACAACCCCGCAACCTCTCCTCATCAGAATGACAAGAAAGAGAAGCCCCCCCCCATCAAAGAAAAGACAGTGAGTCTGTGGCCTCTGCCACAGAAATAATGGATATGGATGTAACCAAATTATCAGAAATGGAATTCAGAGTAACGATGGTCAAAATAATGAGTAGAATTGAAAAAACTATTAATGAAAAGGTTACTGAGAATATAGAATCCTAAGGACAGAAATGAGAGCGAATCTGACAGAAATTAAAAATTCTATGAGCCAAATGCAAGCAAAACTAGAGGCTCTGACGGCCAGGGTCACCAAAGCAGAGGAACGTGTTAGTGAATTGGAGGATGGGTTAATAGAGGAAAAAACAAAAATAGAAGCTGGTCTTAAAAAAATCCACACCTACGAATGTAGGTTACGGGAGATTACTGACTCAATGAAACGATCCAATGTTAGAATCATCGGCATCCCCGAGGGGGTGGAGAAAAACGGAGGTCTAGAAGAGATATTTGAACAAATTGTAGCTGAAAACTTCCCTAATCTAGCGAGGGAAACAAACATTCGTGTCCAAGAGGCAGAGAAGACCCCTCCCAAGCTCAACCATGACAAACCTACGCCACGTCACGTCATAGTGTAATTCGCAAATATTAGCTCCAAGGATACAGTATTGAAAGCGGCCAGGGCAAAGAAATTTCTCATGTACCAAGGCAAAGGCATCAGAATTACGTCAGACCTGTCTACACAGACCTGGAATGAGAGAAAGGGTTGGGGGGGGGGGTCATTTTTAAAGCTCTTTCAGAGACAAACATGCAGCCAAGGATCCTTTATCCAGCAAGGCTGTCATTCAGAATTGATGGAGAAATAAAGACATTTCAGAATCGCCAATCATTAACCAATTTCATAACCATGAAACCAGCCCTGCAGGAGATATTAAGGGGGGTTCTATAAAGGTAAAAAGGCCCCAAGAGTGATACAGAACAGAAAGTCACAACTGATACAAACAAAGACTTTATTGGCAACATGGCATCATTAAAATTCTATCTCTCAGTTCTTAGTGTCAATGTAAATGGTTTAAACGCTCCCATAAAGTGCCACAGGGTTGCAGATTGGATAAAAAGAAATGACCCATCCATTTGCTGTCTACAAGAGACTCATTTCAAACCCAAAGATGCATTCAGACTGAGAGTAAGGGGATGGAGTACCATCTTTCATGCAAATGGACCTCAAAAGAAAGCTGGGATAGCAATTCTCATATCAGATAGATTGGATTTTGAATTAGAGACTATAGTTAGAGACGCAGAAGGGCACTATATTATTCTTAAGGGAAGTATTCAACAAGTGGATATGACAATTATAAATATATATGCCCCAACAGGGGAGCAGCAAGATACACAAGCCAACTCTTAACCAGAATAAAGAGACATATAGATAAAAATACATTAATAGTAGGGGACCTCAACACTCCACTATCAGAAATAGAACACCCTAGAAAAGACTAAGCAATGAATCAAAGGCTTTGAATGCCATACTCGACGAGTTGGACCTCATAGATATATATAGAACACTACACCCCAGAACCAAAGAATACTCATTCTATTCTAATGCCCATGGAACATTTTCAAGAATAGACCATGTTCTGGGACACAAAACAGGTCTCAACCGATACCAAAAGATTGAAATTATCCCCTGCATATTCTCAGACCACAACGCTCTGAAATTGGAACTCAACCACAAGGAAAAAATTGGAAGAAACTCAAACACTTGGAGACTAAGAGCCATCCTGCTCAGGAATGACTCGATAAACCAGGAAATCAAAAATCAACTTAAACAATTTATGGAGACCAACGAGAATGAAAACACAACGGTCCAAAACCTATGGGATACTGCAAAGGCAGTCCTAAGGGGGAAATACATAGCCATCCAAGCCTCACTCAAAAGAATAGAAAAATCTAAAATGCAGTTTTTATATTCTCACCTCAAGAAGCTGGAACAGCAACAGAGGGACAGGCCTAATCCACTCACGAGGAAGCAGCTGACAAATATGAGAGCAGAAATCAATGAATTAGAAACCAGAAGCACAGTAGAGCAAATCAACAGGACTAGAGGCTGGTTCTTTGAGAGAATCAATAAAATTGACAGACCACTGGCAAGACTTATCCAAGAGAAAAGAGAAAGGACCCAAATTATTAAAATTATGAATGAAAAAGGAGAGGTCACGACCAACACCAATGAAATTGGAAGGATTATTAGAAACTATTATCAACAACTATATGCCAAAAAACTAAGCAATCTGGAAGAGATGGAGGCCTTCCTGGAAATCTATAAACTACCAAGACTGAAACAGGAAGAAATTGATTTCTTCAACAGGCCAATTAATTATGAAGAGATTGAGTCAGTGATAAACAACCTTCCAAATAACAAAACTCCAGGCCCGGACGGTTTTCCTGGGGAATTCTACCAAACATTCAAAGAAGAAATAATACCTATTCTCCTAAAGCTATTTCAAAAAATAGAAACAGAAGGAAAGCTACCAAACTCATTCTATGAGGCCAATAATACCTTGATCCCCAAACCAGGCAAAGACCCCATCAAAAAGGAGAATTACAGACCGATTTCCCTAATGAATATGGATGCCAAAATCATCAACAAGATCCTTGCTAATAGAATCCAACAGTACATTAAAAGGATTATCCATCATGACCAAGTGGGATTCATACCTGGGATGCAAGCGTGGTTCAACATTCACAAATCTATCAGTGTCTTAGATTTTATCCAGAAAGAAAAATTCAAAAAATCATATGATTCTCTCAATAGATGCAGAAAAAGCATTTAACAAAATACAGCATCCTTTCCTGATTAAAACCTTTCAGAGTGTAGGGATAGAGGGCACATTCCTCAATCTCATAAAAACCATCTATGAAACTACATCTACAGCAGATATCATTCTCAATGGGGAAAGCTGGAAATCTTTCCCTTAATCAGGAACACTACAAGGATGCCCACTCTCACCACTGTTATTCAACATAGTACTAGAGGTCCTTCCAACAGCAATCAGACAACAAAAAGGGACCAAAGGTATCCAAATCGGCAGAGAAGAAGTCAAAATGTCTCTCTTCGCAGATGACATGATACTTTATATGGAAAACCCAAAAGAATCCACGCCCAAACTATTAGAAGTTATAGAGCAATTCAGTAACGTGGCGGGATACAAAATCAATGCTCAGAAATCAGTTGCATTTCTATACATGAATAACGAGACTGAAGAAAGAGAAATTAGGGAATCCATCCCATTTACAATAGCACCAAAAACCATACGTTACCTTGGAATTAACTTAACCAGAGACGTAAAGGACCTATATTCTAGAAACTATAAATCACTCTTGAAAGACATTGAGGAAGACATAAAAAGGTGGAAAAATATTCCATGCTCATGGATCGGAAGAATTAACATAGTTAAAATGTCCATGCTACCCAGAGCAATCTACACTTTCAATGCTATCCTGATCAAACTACCGAGGACATTTTTCAAAGAGCTGGAACAAACAGTCCTTAAATTTGTATGGAAACAAAAAAGGCCCCGAATCGCCAAGGAACTGTTGAAAAGGAAAAACAAAGCTGGGGCATCACAATGCCGGATTTCGAGCTGTACTACAAAGCTGTGATCACAAAGACAGCATGGTACTGGCACAAAAACAGACACATAGACCAATGGAACAGAATAGAGAACCCAGAAATGGACCCTTGGCTCTTTGGGCAACAAATATTTGATAAAGCAGGAAAAAACATCTGGTGGAAAAAAGACATCTCTTCAATAAATGGTGCTGGGAAAACTGGACAGCTACCTGAAAAGAATGAAACTTGACCACTCTCTCACACCATACACAAAAATAAACTCCTAATGGATGAAAAACCTCAATGTGAGACAGGAATCCAACAAAATTCTAGAGGAGAACATAGGCAGCAACAAAGCAACCTTTTTCATGACACACCCCCAAAGGCAAGAGAAACAAAAGATAAAATGAACTTATGGAACTTCATCAAGATTAAAAGCTTCTGCACAGCCAAGGAAACAGTCAAAAAAACTAAGAGGAAGCCCACGGAATGGGAGAATATATTTGCAAATGACACTACAGATAAAGGACTGGTATCCAAGATCTACAAAGAACTTCTCAAACTCAATACACAAGAAACAAATAAACAAATCAAAAAATGGGCAGAAGATATGAACAGACACTTTTCCAATGAAGACATACAAATGGCTAACAGACACATGAAAAAATGTTCAAAATCATTAGCCATCAAGGAAATTCAAATCAAAACCACACTGAGATACCACCTTACACCAGTTAGAATGGCAAAAATAGACAAGGCAAGAAACAACAATTGTTGGAGATGATGTGGAGAAAGGGGATCCCTCCTACGTTGTTGGTGGGAATGCAAGTTGGTACAACCACTCTGGAAAACCGTGTGGAGGTCCCTTAAAAAGTTAAAAATTGAGCTACCCTATGATCCAGCCATTGCACTACTGGGTGTTTACCCCAAAGATACAGACGTAGTGAAGAGAAGGGCCATATGCACCCCAATGTTCATAGCACAATGTCCACAAGAGCTAAATCGTGGAAGGAGCTGAGATGCCCTTCAACAGATGACTGGATTAAGAAGTTGTGGTCCATCGTAGTGAAGAGAAGGGCCATATGCACCCCAATGTTCATAGCAGCAATGTCCACAATAGCTAAATTGTGGAAGGAGCCGAGATGCCCTTCAACAGATGACTGGATTAAGAAGTTGTGGTCCATATATACAATGGAATATTACTCAGCTATCAGAAAGAACGAGTTCTCAACATTTGCTACAACATGGACAGCACTGGAGGAGATAATGCTAAGTGAAATAAGTCAAGCAGAGAGAGACAACTATCATATGATTTCTCTCATCTATGGAACATAAGAACTAGGATGATCGGTAGGGGAAGAAAGGGATAAAGAAAGGGGGGGTAATCAGAAGGGGGAATGAAACATGAGAGACTATGGACTATGAGAAACAAACTGAGGACTTCAGAGGGGAGGGGGGTGGGGGAATGGGATAGACCGGTGATGGGTAGTAAGGAGGGCACGTATTGCATGGTGCACTGGGTGTTATACACAACTAATGAATCATCGAGCCTTACATCGGAAACCGGGGATGTACTGTATGGTGACTAACATAATATAATAAAAAATCATTAAAAAAAAAAAAAAGAAGAAGTTGTGGTCCATACATACAATGGAATATTACTCAGCTATCAGAAAGAACGAATTCTCAGCATTTGCTGCAACATGGACGGCACTGGAGGAGATAATGCTAAGTGAAATAAGTCAAGCAGAGAAAGACAACTATCATATGATTTCTCTCATCTATGGAACATAAGAACTAGGAAGATTGTTAGGGGAAGAAAGGGATAAAGAAAGGGGGGGTAATCAGAAGGGGGAATGAAACATGAGAGACTATGGACTATGAGAAACAAACTGAGGGCCTCAGAGGGGAGGGGGGTGGGGGAATGGGATAGACCGGTGGTGGGTAGTAAGGAGGGCACGTATTGCATGGTGCACTGAGTGTTATACGCAACTAATGAATCATCGAGCTTTACATCGGAAACCGGGGGTATACTGTTTGGTGACTAACATAATATAATAAAAAATCATTAATAAAAAAAAAAGAATTTGGAACTTACATTAACTGTTTCAATAAAGTAGAATACAACTTATTACCAACTTCATACCCTTATGTTTTCAAAGACCCGAACTCATGAAAAAAATAGATTAATTTCCTTTTACTGTCCACATCACCAACATTTTTAAAAGGAGTTCTACATAGAAAACTTTTAATTGGTGAATAAATGTTAAAATATAACCCAAATATATCTAGTTATTTATCCATCATATAAATAAATTATCTAAATTGCAAAAAAGTATAACAACAATTTAATGGCCTTACCTTAATAATATTTAAAAGAAACTAAACTATGACTTATGCACTGGATACATACGGTGGTATGTGATATCTATCTATAGATTGCTAGTAAAGAATGTCTGGTCAAGACAGCTGAACAGAGACACCAGAAGTCCCACGTCACTCTCCACATACGTAGAAATGCAGGATACAATCAATAAATTTACTTTGGGAAGAATTAATGCAAGAAAGAAAATTTCTGGATATCAAAAATTAATAGCTGGGCCACACCATTGTTATCAGAAGTTGTCATGTTTTATCTGGCAGGGACAAAGTTCAGATGTACCGTTGATGGCTGTGATGATTATCATAGGAACTGCAGTCTAGGTCACAGGAATTGAGCTCAAGTATTTGGGTAGGAGCCAGATGGGATCTATTATACCCATGAAAGATAATTTGAAAATAGCTTCCTATTCTCCTAGCATCATTGCAAGAGGTTAGTCTGTGGTCGAATTTACCTGTGAGAAATTACAAACCCAGACTGTATCTCAAAACAGTTGAGGTACATGAGAAAATTAATATCATCCCAAGGTAGGGAGGGACCAAAGAAAAATGACAATCAAGAAAGAAATCGAGATAATAAAGTAAAATAAAAGATATAACCAATGGTTATGTTGAAAATATTCCAGCAGGTTTAAAATGTAAATAGATAAAAAAATATGAAAATAAAAATACAGAATTAGCAATATAGAATTGGTGAATATTTTAATGATAACCTAGAATAGAGAATATTTTGAAATGTGAAAAATACAATATATTGTGAAAACTTTAGGAAAGGTAGGTAACTGAGGAAGTAAAAATTTGAAATATTAAAATATTTACCTTTATTTAAAACTATAATTTATATTTACATATTAATTCACCATTCATTTATTCTACGTATACAATACATACAGTTATTAACAGGTGTGGCTTGCATTAATACAATAAGGTTTTCTTCTGATTTATGTACAAAACCTTTAAATTGTAAAAACTAGGCTATGGTTTAAAATACAGTAGATATTATACACATATATTAATCTTTTTTTCCAAAACTCTATTTTTCTTATATTTAAATATATTAGCAATCTAAATCATATATTTTTATGTAATGTAAGGAGGAAGTCAACTTTTATTCCAGATGGGTCATTATTTGTTTTTTAAGCAAATATAATTTTTTCATTGAATCATAAAGAAAAATTTTGTTACGTATTAAATTCACAAATATACTCAGAAACCTATGATTGGTAGTATAAGAAACCTAGAAAATTCAGAAGGTAAAGGAAAACATATAATTTCTATATATTCTTAAGCATTATGTGGAAAAATAAAAAATAAACCTGGAAATCAAAATGACTGGAAAACTATAAAACATGTATTAAAGATAAAGAGTTTCTCTCTAATGTATAGAAATTACTTCTACCAATTGTTAAGAAAAGACAATAATGCCAAAAGAAAATTGATCTAATGAGATTTGACTAGACAATTTGCAAAAAAACCATGGCAGCAAACACATTTAAAGATGCTCTCAACATCTCTGTTTGTCAGAAATTTTCAATATATATCAAAATTAGAATTTTACATATACAAAAGCCAAACAATTTTAATTCTGGAGGTCCATATCAAAAAGTGAACTATACCATTACCATAATTCAAGGATGATAGATACAAGATTTAGGAAAAGATAACTTACACCCATGAAAATGAGACAGATTTTTGTCTAGTAAATGGTAAGCATGTTCATGTTACATTGTATATTGAGAAAAAATAAGTTTTATATGGGATGATCCAATATTTGTAAAATACAAAAAGAAACAATCCCTTATTTATGTGTGTGTGTGTGTGTGTGCATATGTGTGTGTGTGTGTGTGAAGGGCATCACTACTTAGAGTAATAGAAGATGGAAAAGAGAGATTGGCAAGAAACAGAAAAAACAGATCGCAGCAAATGTAAGAGCAAAGCTGGATTAATTTTAACTGAAGGTAATATCAAAATATTTTTAAGAAATATGTAAACATTGAATATGTACATTGGCAAGAATAACAAGTTGAGTTAGATAAGAATGTCTGATGCAGTTCTGTGAGTGTAGTCTTGGACTTTCATCGTCTTACTGTACTGTCTACAATAAACTATTACTTTTATTTCTTATCTTATGCATACAGCACATACTCGAACATCTTGTTAAATAATTACATCTGCTCAATATAACCATAAAAGTTATCTAACAGAGTGTATTAGCCTTCAAGTACAGTCCAATTCCAATAATTAGTCATTTAGGGAAAAACAGTTCCATTGTTTTCTCAGCCTGATAAAGATATTCATTCAAGTTGTCGGCTAGGATAGATATAATAAAAAAATCAATTTTAGCTGTTTCATCTTGGCAGTGGCCTAGGATTTCACTTATTTCATTTGTAATTCTAAGATATCTACAAGATATCACTTGATATTCGAAATGCTATAAAAATGTGTATCAAGGGAAAAAAATCTAGATTTCAGACATGTCTGTATTCTCAGTAATATATAACTACTCATTACAATGAACTGGTTTTGAACCCAGTCACCACATCAACAAAATGATATAATCATATTAATTATTGTTAGCTTTTACCTCTATACAGTTATGATTTCTTTAACATTTATGCTTTTATTGAATTTGATTTTTTCAATTACAAAATAATATTGTAAAGTTTTGTATAAATTTCACTGAGTGTGAAAAATAAATTGATACTGTATTTCTGGAAGCCATTTTTTCCCCATATATCTTAAAAGATTGACAATATGCCATGCAGCCATTTTATTGGATATTCTTAGGACTAGAATCATTAAATAAACTTGTTTTAAAAATAATATTAGTTAAAATCAAATAATATGCTTTTTAAAAATTTTTCAGTTCAAATATCTCCAAATTCAAAGCAATGAACCTAATAGTTAATTTGAAAGAAGTAAATAAATATATAGCTGTCTAAAAATGAGGAAATATGGGAGAAATAGAGTAAAATTTCAAGTATGCTATCTGGGTGGGCTAATATTAAAATAGTTACTCTGTTAAACATTTATCAATTGTTTTATCAAATTGATTTTTTTCAATTTTATGAAATCTTTATTTCCATTACCTAACTCCCATATCATGTGCATTTCTACCTGCTATCTACACTAATTTGGTCTTTACAGTGCCAACCTCTTAACCTAACAATCTTCTTTCAGTGCTTTTATGCCCCGAAATTCTGTAACTTTGCAAATTAGGCACACAGCATCTGCAATCCACTCAAAAGCTGTTATATATAATTCTCATTATTTTGATGTGAAATTTAAGAAAATCATAGGACAGAGATTTTAACTTCTAAAAAGTGGCTTCAGGGGCGCCTGGGTGGCACAGTCGTTAAGCGTCTGCCTTTGGCTCAGGGCGTGATCGCGGTGCTCTGGGATCGAGCCCCACATCAGGCTCCTCTGCTAAGAGCCTGCTTCTTCCTCTCCCACTCCCCCTGCTTGTGTTCCCTCTCTCGCTAGCTGTCTCTCTGTCTGTCAAATAAATAAATAAAATATTTTTAAAAATTAATTAATTAATTAAAAGTGGCTTCATCCCCAGATATCAGACCTATTCTGTTTCACAAATGTCTATCATCATTATATTACAGATATATAAGGATATTGTTAGTAATCAACCTCTCCCAACTTATTCCTCAAAGTAATTCCATCCAGTTACCAGTTGAAGCAGTTGATGAATGAAAACTGATGAATTAAAAAAAAAAAAAGGAGAAAAAGGAGATACAGTGAGAGAAAGAAGAGGGAAATCAGATGAAAGACATTATCAACAAAAAAAGAAGTAAATTCCCAACCCTTTCATGTTGTGCATCTGAACATTGTAAAAGTTTTCCAAGTGTGCAGCACACCAAGGCAGAAAAATTGCTATGCAATTTCAGAACACTGGAGATAAAGACTTACAAGCCGGATAAAGGCTTACAAGCTGGAGAAAGAGAGAGAATATTCCCTAATTGCTAAGCTTATGGGAACCCCACAAATCCTGTATAATGAAGCATCATGATAAAAGTGCACATTTTGTTGGTACAAATTTCCTCTGAAAACATTTCAACTTTGATCAAATACATGTAGTTGTAGAGATAGAATTCTCCGCATTCGATATAAACTGGCCAGATAGAAGTCATTCCTGAACAAACTGGCGTGGGGCACAAAGCGGAAGATCTGCAAAACCTGTACCTATGGACACAAATTACTAGAAAAATAGGATTTAAAATTATTACTAGAAGTCCATGGCATGGTGATTGAGTCTGGGGAGGCATGTGCATGAGTCTGCTTGTGCATCTGTATATGTGCTTCAACGGTTTCTAACCCAATACCATTACTGTTTGATACTATGACTTCATTAATTCTTAGTAAATCATTTAGTGATCGTTACAAAGTCCCATGTTGCGCAGCTTTTTCATATATTGTCAAATGCCTCATAAAACCTGAGAAGATTTCATACTTGGCGCCCAGATAAATTTTTAAAAATATTTATTCTGCCGGGGCGCCTGGCTGGCTCAGTTGGTAGCGTGCACGACTTTTGATCTTAGGGTGGTAAGTTTGAGCCCCTCACTGGGTGTAGGGGCTACTTAAAAATAAAATTAAAAAAAAATTTATTCTGCCTTAACTTATTGGAAGTAATGTCCATTCAAGCAAGGAGCATTTCTGGTGTGTTTAAATAATTAATCAGTTTTGAAATCTAGTTTATGTCTTTGTCTAAGTAAGCAGGAGGAAGACAAAATTGTGTTATACTGACTATGTGGGAAACATTATGTGGAGATTCCATTGCTGTGTCAGGGCTCTAAATACTTGGCTACCTTAGGTCATATAGATCATCCTTAGTGGGCTTTGTGTGTAATTGGTGGTCTGGTCTCTCGGGACAAAAAGTTGATGGTAATTGCTTAACTATCTTGCCTTGCTGATGAAGCTTTTCACCTCAGTTCTGACTGGTGTTGCTAAACTCCAAAGACCGATCTGAGTTCTTCAGCGTTCAGCTTTGCATTCTCCTCACCTCATGCTTCAGAGAACCTGGCAGGTGCATAAAATATGCTCCTTGGCTACCCCTGTTCTTTCACCAAGGGTTATTTATGAGTTCATGTATCTTTTGAAACTGATATATACCATGGGGAACAAGAAAGGTGCTAGATTAAGTCTTAATTCTGCCTCACACATTACATAGTTCTTTCTAATTTAATTCTGGCTAGGCCCATATTGACCTAGGAGAGAAGCACATAACCTCCAAAATCTATGTCAAGGATATGAAAAGATAGGTCCTGTATAGTTGCCAGGGCTGCCATAAAGTGGTGCTATGGACTGGACCTCAAAAAAGCAGAGTGTAATTGTGGTGGCCAGGGCCTGGGACTTGGGATAAAGCGAGAGATGTTAGTCAAAGGGTGAATGTTTTAGTTATGTAGAATAAATAAATTCTGGAGATATAATATGCTGCATGGTAATTATTGTTTATAATACTGTATTGATACTTCAAATTTGCTGAGAGTAAATCTCCTCTGTTCGAACCACCAAGGAAAAAAAGTAACTATGTGAGCTGATGAATATGTTAATTAGGTTAATTGTGGGACTCATTTCACAGTGTATATGTACATCACACTTCATGTTCTACACCTTAAATACACACAGTGTCTACTTGTGTCAGAAAGTTGAAGTTTTGAAATTTATTTAAAGAAACCCAATCGTTCACCTCAAATTAGTTTAGAATTTAGTTCTACTCAATTGTTTCATTATTTCAACCAGTGTCAATTGCCATTCAATTTACCTCGCTCTATTTTACTCTTATTCCTACTAGAATCCTCTTTGAAATTTCCTGGCCATTGAAACACAGCCCCAGGATTCCCTAAGCAATAGTAATTCAGATGTCAATACTACAGACTTTGAAACATCAGTTTCATTGGCTTGAAAAAGGTGATTTATTTAGCTAGCTTTCTAGCAACTTTGAACATTCAGTAAGTGCTAAATATCTGCAAATAAAAATATATTTCTCCATGCTGACCCTTCAAATGTTTTCTAACAAATAAGGTTAAAAAGTAGCTTCCTCACCCCACATTTCAAGCTTGTATAGGAAATATTGGTTATTAGATGATTAAAAAAAACCAAGAGGAATTCTTTTCATCTGTAGAGTTATGAATATGTTTTGATTATATTGGTTTATGTAAAAATCAATTTAAAGTTTACAACAGATGTCCATCCACTTGATGGTATAATATTTTGCTTGGCTTAAAAATAATAAGCAATGTGTATCAAATGAAAATGAGCAATCTGCTTTCCGTGGTTCCTTTTACAGTCGAGTTATTTCATAGAATTTAGAAACAGGTGAACTTAGGAAACAGAAAACTTCTGAAGCAAGTAACAAAAATATTTTCCATTTCCACGTTGTATTTGAATAGGACATGCAACCTATACTGGAAATTTGGTGCTGGTTTTGTGAAGACAAAATTTGTATTATACTTCAGAGAAAACATATTCAATCATTTTTTCCCAAATGGAATCTATTTGCAAATATACTATCATGAAATTTTTATTAGGAAAGTTTTGCACATTCTCATATTTTACCAAATAATTGATGTGTATCATATCAAAGTATGTCTAGGGCTAAATCTGATGCAAGCCATTCATTAATTCTTTCTGTTTCCTTATAATTTTTCTCTCTTCCACTAAGTCTGCTCATTTCATTGAAATGGAAGGATTTCCTTAGGATAGCCTGAAGATTGTTCCATTAACAATTAAGTTAAGAATCACCTAAAATATGCTTTAATCATAATAAAATCCAACCCTGGCTTTTAACAACATTAATTCTGGTTCAACATTTTTGTTCTCAGGATCATTCAGAATATAGCTCTATGTGTCCACTTGTATTTCAATGATTTCCTTCATTCCTAATTTTATTATTTTGCACTTCAAAATTATGCTGCTGTCTTGTAACTAAACTGGCAATGTTTGTGTTGACAGTCTTAACTCCACCACACTCTTCGTTTCCTTTGTCTTCATAGTTTTCCCACATTCTTGCCATTAGTCCCTTATTTTAGCATGTACACATGACCGTGGGCTTTCCAGTCTAAACTACAACGGTAGAATAGCAATTTTACCATGATCCTCCTACATATGAGAAACATTCCATTCCTTCCTAAGGAGTCCTTAAGAGCTAAATTTTCCTCCTCATACTCTGCTTTCAGTGTTTTCCCAAAAGGTTGAAAAATAGGGAGGCTATGCCAGGGAAACCAAAGACCAGGAAAAGCATTAACATTGGTACATGAGTTAACTTATGTTGGACGATATTAGGAGGCTAGTATAGACTGACCTTTAGCCAGATAACATAGCCACACTTCTTTAAGAAGAAACTACACTTTCTAACCTTGACTTTCTCATTTCCCATCCCCTTTGAAAATAACTAAGAGCATCCTTCCATCTGCCTTAGAATTTCTCTAGCTAAGGTCATTACGTTTGGCAATCTTTGTTCTAGCAGCCGTCCATGGCCTATGACTCTACTGACCACTCTCTTATTTGTTGATTTGTAGAAAAAAACCAAGTTTTTCCATTGTTCAAATTATTTGTTACCATTTCTTGTTCCCTCTCCCAGCTTCTTTTTTTGTTATGTATTTGTTTAGAGTTCCACCTGTGATACATTGATAACAATGAATATTTATCTTGTAATAGTTTGTGTTCCTTATATAATTTCAAGGGAAAGTTTTGTAGAAATTTTAATTTCAGTATACCTAAACCAGACTCCTTATCCTTTTTGCCAAACTTGCTCCTCCTGCCACATTGGCTATCCTGTTGATGATACACACCCCTTTTGATCAGACAGTCCAAGAAAGACAGTTGGAATTAAATCTATACTTTCAATTCCTCATCACTAATTTCACTCCACTTGCCCACGTGAATCACTTTTTTTAAAAATGTCAAATGTAACTTGATGCCTATGATTATTTTCATATGGTATTTCTTACACTATTTATCACTCACACAGCTAGAACATTTCTGTTGAGCCTTCAAATCACAGGTCACAGCTTGGATATTTTCTTTTCTGAGACCCTTGTTGTTCAACCCTCCATTTTTTACTTTAATGCCACTATTCGTCAAGTCTTTGCATCTATCATTGCATAGATTATGTTGTGTTACGGTTTGAGTTTATATTCATTTCCTTGATTAGTTTTTAGGCCATTTGAGGGATAGAACTATGTCATTTCACCCTTGTGTCACCTACTTTAATCACAGGGCTTGACATATATAGACTTTTCAAAACACTTGGGTAGTGACTGCAGATAATATAGGTAACCCCACACCTTCCTTCCCCATGGAAACGATGACTTAACAATACATGGACCAACTGACATGTGAGATATACAGAAAGCAGTTAGTTTACCCTAAAGGGAGGCACAGCCAAGAAGATCTGCACTGAATCTAGTAGTAATATTTGCAGTATTTACTGGCCACACCTCTTCCTCTGGCACGATAATAATGCACAATCAGGAGAAAACTCCCCATTTCTGACTTCTCTCTGAGGAAAGAAAAAGAGGAATGGCACATACAACCTGATGTGGTTTTGGAATATAGGTCAGGTTTGGTGGGGTTACGTCTACAGTCAATGGCCAAGAAAGAATTCTTGAGACGTCTCTGGTGCAAAAAGGTAGTTTTATTAAAGCACGGGGGGGGGTGCGGGGGGAGAGTGGGAGTGCGGGGGGTGGACAGGACCCATGGGCAGAAAAAGCTGCTGCCCCGGGGTTTGTGAGGTGTGGCTGATTATATACTGTGGGATTGGGGGAATTAAGGAAAAGGGAGGTTTCAAAAGGATTAGTGTATGTTAAAGAAGTCTCACAGGATACTGGAGTCCTTACCATTGTCAGGTTAAGGTTGTCTTTCCCTCTAGCAAGGCATTAACAGTAAGATAGTCGGGAACTTCCCAACTTATATACTCTGCCCACTTCAAGTATCTGTCAATGGGCTGCAGGTTATAAGGACATTTAATTGTATCTACATTCCCTTCTGGAAGGTAGGCCATTGATAGACATGCTTTGCTCTTGGAGTGCCTGGGTGGCTTAGTCAGTTAAGCATCTGCCTTCAGCTCAGGTCATAATCCCAGGGTCCTAGGATCGAGCCCCACATTGGGCTCCCTGCTCAGCGGGGAGCCTGCTTCTCCATCTCCCTCTGCCTACTGCTCCCCTTGCTTGCTTATACTCTCTCTCTCTGTGTCAAATAAATAAATAAAAGCCTTAAAAAAGAAAAGAAAATGAATGCTTTGTTCTTGTACATTTCTAAGACTTTTATAAACTGAGGGAGACTCGTGTCTTGCAGGATTGTAATCTCTATATGTTAAATATTTGTTTTTCCTTCAGGGCAGCCAGGAGTGCCTGAGCAATGTCACATATATCCCATGGGGGGGGGGGGCGGGGGGCTTGTGGGGTGTCAAGTTCTGCCTGTCCTCAGCTAAACTTCTGCTCCCTTATCTCACCATGTTCTGTTTTTTGGGAGAGGTTGCATGAGGGTTGGTTTCTGTCTTGCCTCAATCTAAATGCTGACAGGAATGGGCACCAGCTTGGAGACCACAAAGAATAAAGGACATTACCCTGGCTTGGTCTAGCACCAGAGCGTTTGCAGAGAGTTACTACGGATAGACACTAGGTGAAGCTCCAGGACCATGGCTTGTTCCAACACCAGAGAGGCTTCAGTACCACAGACCCCCACTGAGTAGAAAGAGACACACCTGTTCAACTAGGAGATTACATGCACAAGTTCAGAGAAAATACATCACTAGACTAGGCTTGAGAAGTCTCCAGAATTTCTAGCCAGGCTAATTGGTGATGACACACAGAGAAAACAATGTAAAATCAGAGACAGAGATTAGAGGGATGTTTCTAGGTGCTAAAAGTGCTGGCAGCCACCAGACGCTGGAAGAGACAAGGAATGGGTTCTCCCCAAGAGTCTTCTTGGGGTGTATGGCCCTACTAGCACATTTTCAGCCCAGTAATGCTTATTTCTTCTGGGCTTCAGAAATGTAAGAAAATAAATATAAATTGTTTTAAGCCTTGCTGTTTGTGGTAATTTTTTACAATAGCAACAGGAAAATAATACAGTTACTAACTTCATGTGGATATGAGTTGTGCTTTGAATGCAAACACACAAATAAAAGCCATGGAATGAATGATGTTGACTAAGTTAAAAAAAAATAGCTGGGAAAAAAAGAAATTAAGAATTAAGGACCCAAGGGATATGGCTAGCATCTGGGAAAATAATTTGGTTATAGTTTTAAGTATGCAGTAATTTGCATATGGCTAAAGGAAAATTAATTTCCAGGGTTTTTATACTATCATGCATAAACACTCAATTATTTAAAAAAAACACAAGTGCAAGAAATGAAGTAATTGAAGTGAATGGATAATTAATACACTTTAAAAATTTACTAAAATTGTTGTTATGTACCTAACAACATGAGTCATTTATGGTCTCTAAACGTTTTATTTCTATTTGTTTGTTTGTTTTTGAAATAAAGAGAGATTAAGAATGAAGTTGCTAAAAGGATGTGTATAAATACATATATCATATTGCAATTTTTTTTTAAAGTGAGTGAAAGTATAGTACTTAAGAACATAGGATTTGGGACTAAAATGCCACTGTTTAAATTCTGGTTCTATTATTTACCGGTTGGGTAAATTATTTTACCTTTCTGTGTCTTCTTTATTCAGTCTGCAAACTAGTGATTTAAATAGACTTCACTGGGTTGTTCTGTGAATTAAATGGATTGATATTTATACATTATTTAGAACTGTACCAGGCATTTAGTTCCTTAAAAATGTTAATATGAGTGCCTGGCTGTCTCAGTTGGTAGAGCATGCAACTCTTGATTTGGGGGTTATAAGTTCAAGTCTCATGTTGGATGTAGAGATACTCTAAAAAATAAAATCTTCCTATGTGTGTTAATAAACAAGACAAGACTTGAAGTACTCATCACTCTGAGCATAAGCTAAATTTATGATCTTTAAGACACCAATGATTTTAAGAAGTTTTGCCAATCTTATAATTGTCAGTCCATTCAGACTATTATAATAAAAATAGCATAGACTGGGTAGCTTAAACAATAAACATTTCTCACAGATGTGGAAGCTGGGAAGGGCAAGATTGAGGTGTTAGAAGATTCAGTGTCTTGGGAGAGTCTGTGTATTGATGCCCTAGGTGACTATCTTCTTCCCGTGTCCTCACATGGTAGAAGGGGTGAGGGAGCTCTATAGGGTCTCTTTTATAAGAGCACTAATCCCGTTCATGGGTTTAGTCACAGGTGGATCATGGGCTCCACCTTTGTGGTCTAATCACCAAAACACCACATCACCAAATACCATCACATTGGCAATAAGGTTTCAACATATGAATTTTGAGGGACACAAACATTTAGTCTATAGCAATAAAAAACTGCTAGTTTTGGAAAACTATGAGAAAAATAGATACTACCAGGTTAAAGCTTCCTATTAGGAGTGACATGTTTAAAAATGTTAACATAGAAAACAAATATTTAAAAGAGGAAATAGGGGCACCTGGCTGGCTCAGTCTTAACCCACGGCTTACATCTTGCGTTGTAAATTTGAGCTCTATGTTGGGTGTAGAAAATACTTAGAAATAAAATCTTTTTTTTAAAAACATTTTATTTACTTATTTGTCAGAGCTCTATGTTGGGTGTAGAAAATACTTAGAAATAAAATCTTTTTTTTTTAAACATTTTATTTACTTATTTGTCAGAGAGCATGAGCAGGGGGAGCGGCAGGCAGAGAGAAGTAGGCTCCTGCTGAGCAAGGAGCCCGATGTGGGACTCAATCCCAGGACCCTGGAATCACCACACGAGCCAAAGGCAGATGCTTAACTGACTGAGCCACCCAGACGTTCCTGGAAATGAAATCTTAAAAAAAAAAAAAAAAAAAAAAATAATAATAATAATAAAAGAAATAGACTGATCAGGGTATGCATGCCTCTGGTCAGTTAAGTGTCTGCTTTCAACCTAGGTCATGATCTCAGGGTTCTGGGAGCAAGCCCTGCTGGGGCCCCCTGCTCAGTGGGGAGTCTGCTTCTCCCTCTGCCCCTCTCTGCCCCTCTCTGCACCCCTCTGCCCTCTCCGGCCCTCCCTCTGCTCCTGGGTGCGCTCTCTCTCAAATTCAATCTTTAGAATGCATATAGGCAGCTTTACTTTTGTTGAGACACTCTACCTTTGTAAACGGCAAAGCACATGAAAAGCTTACAGCCTTCTTTTACATCTGTCTATTTTGATGACTTTTTTTACAACAAAAATTTCTGAATAGACTATTGAATCTATTATGTGTTCATTTTAATGATTCTTCTTTTTGAAAGGTATCTTAACTCTAAATTTTATGTACACTTCTCTGTGATTCCTGTAATCAACATGACTAACAGAAATTTTGAAGAATTTGATTTATTTTACAAAGTGAATTAATCTGATGAATCATTCATTGTATATTCTTTTTATTCCATCTCACCCTTAAGTCATCATGGGAAGATAAACATTATGTTATATCAGCAAACTTAACTGTGGCTTTGTTACTGCAAATGCCAAATACGTCTGAATGTGTACAGAAACCTTTGCCAATGAAAAGTGGTATTAATTTTTCAATCTCTCTGAACAACTGAGTAAATCACTGTGTTCAGTAATGTTCTAAAGGATGTTTACTCTTCCAAAATCACAGGGTTTGGATCAAAAGTGAAAATCAAACTTTCAAGCACTGAGAAGCACATATATTCCTTGTTACCAGGACATGTATTTGCATTTCCAAACTAAATGGCATTTGCTTTATGTGGACTGTCCTCGCCCACTGCCTTAATTTATTAAGATCCTACTCATATTTCAAGGCTCAGCTAGCAGGCATCATCACCATCAGTATTTTCTGACCATTTTCACCCAAAGAGAGCTTTACTATTTGAATTATTTGCTCATAAAGTCATAGGAATTTTGAAGCTAAAAGAGAACTTAAAGCACATGGAGATATAACATTATATGGGAAGAACCCAGGTCCCAGAAGAGTGAAGTGGCCTCTCCATCACAACAATATGCTTAGCACACACACACAAAATTAAAGCGCCTGACTGTAATTTATTATTGAAATAGTAGTTTTTTTCTTAGGAGCCCACGGGAATCAATCAGTTGCCACCACAGAGGTCAATGGTGTTTTTGAATGACCAGGGCTTAGCATGATGCTTCAACCTGATTTCAACCAGCAGAGAAATCATTTTAATTTGTATTATATACATGGCTTTCAGTTAGAAGAAATTTGTTAAAAAATAAGTAAACTACTACATTAAAACTTTGTTCTTTTCCATATATTTTTACATTGTTTTGCTGTCTATCATCTCGTATCATCCATCCATCATCTGTATGAGTAGATAAGAAAGAACATATGTTCCTTGTTAACACAACTGTGATTTTACTGTGCTTGAAGGGCGTGATAATACCCTACCTCATCCCCCACCCACCCAGTTTATTCACAACTGCCTAAACTATGTATTCAGTATGATTTCCGATATTAATGATAATGAGAGTAATAAAGTCAGTTGAAGTGGAAATAGTATGTAATTTTATATGTATCAACAGTTTGACATAACTGACATCAACATTAATTAATGAAGTTAATGATTCATTAAATGAAATAAAATATCAGAGAAACATGTTTTTATCCAGCAGGGTACAATGAACATATGCTCAACCATATTAAAGCAGTTTAGGATCACTTCAGTAAATAACTTTCTACCAGTTTACCTATTCCACTTTAATTTATATCTCTGGGAATTAAATATAATGATAACGAAAATTCAACTGTATGGGTATTGAAATAAAATGAAGGCAAATTTGCAAGATAATCTTTTAAAAATATATGTATGAAACACTTGGCATCTGACAATGTGCTACAGCAAAGAAACTAAAAATTACAATAGCTCATACAAGATTTCTGTTTTTATCTCCCATAATAATGAAAAAACAGGTTAGTCCAGGGATAACGGGTAGCTGTTTCATTCTCTTCACATGACTTCTATCTCTGGATCCATGGCTCGTCCAGGACCTGACATAATTTTTGTATCCCAGCAATTGCAGAAGGGATAAAAGTACAAGGACTATTTAACCACATTCCTATAAGAACATGCAGGGTCAGATTCCAAAGCCTAGGCAGATTCCAAGGACCCCTCACTTAGAAGGGTCTCATGCTTGGTTTAATGTACCACTGTCACCATCTTGAAATTCTTTTTTTTTTTTTAACAGATCTAGCCTTTTGATTTTTTTTATTACTCAAAAAAGCTTCATTTTTTTATTTAGCTTTCTGACTCTGTGCTTGTGCCTTCAACACTTTCACAATGATTTTCTGCTCCTCAATAAGGAAAGCACCCTTGATCCTGTCACGAACACAGCACACATGAACCACCATAGGCCTTGCTGACATGTTTTTTCATTTTAGACAACCTCATAAGGACTTTAGGTCTCACAGCACGAACTCCTTGAAGTCGGCCTGGGCACACGCCACATGCAGATTTTGGTGCTTTCCCAACCTTCTTGGTATAAAGGTGAACAATTCTATTACCAGGGGTTCAGGACAGCCTAGTTTTGTTAGAGGCTGTATTGTAGGACAGCCTACGACGGTAGGTCAAATGCTGAACCATTCTGAATGCCTATGGACACCGTCCCCCCCACCTTGAAAGTCTTATAAATTTTTAACAAGATTCTTGCATGTTCACTCTTCATTGAACCCTGCAAATTATCTAGCTGACCCTGAGAGAATGACCCAAACACACATTCCTTCTTTTCAGCTTTTATTTGCCAGAATTTGGCTATATGACTGCAACTGGTTATAAGAATACTACGCCAGCTAAAACTCAGGAGTTCTTTTTTTTTTTTTTTTAAGATTTTATTTATTTGACAGAGAGAGACAGCCAGCGAGAGAGGGAACACAAGCAGGGGGAGTGGGAGAGGAAGAAGCAGGCTCCCAGCGGAGAAGCCTGATGTGGGGCTCAATGCCAGAATGCTGGGATCACGCCCTGAGCCGAAGGCAGACGCTTAATGACTGTGCCACCCAGGCGCCCCAGGAGTTTTAATATTAAAAGAAGGAAGTAAAGAATATTATCTATAGCCAGTAAACTTAGTCACAAAGTCTATGTTTTCCATTGTTTTATTCCCAGAACTTAGCAATACTATAGGCACATGGTTGATGTTTGGCATATTTTGTTGTTGTTGTTGTTAGCTAAATGAATATATGTTTCAATAACTGAGTAAACAGAACTAAACAAACTAAAATCTTTCCATTTTAGGTAGATGCATGTCACCAAAGACATTAGGAAAGTGAGACGGTCCCAAACTAGTGATATTTAGTATTAGGTAAGCGTTTCCAAAGATTAGAAAATACTTTCAAAATCCTTGATATACAATAGGCAAAATTAGGTTAATAGTAGTCCCGTGGAGTTCTATTTTCCTAAGTATAAGTCATATTTGATTCAACCATATATTATAGAGGTACAAAATCTCATGTTCTCTAATCACTGAGTATATCAAATGACCCTTGGAAAATAAAGTCTTAATTCAGGCACAGTTTGTTGTCATAACTTCCTTTCTGTAACCACCTTTACCAAGAGTAATATGTTTTTTTTAAAAAGAGTGTTGTAACAATTCCATGTGATACTATGTACCTGAATGATAGGCTGATGTTTGTGAAAGTGACATAAACACAAAATTATAGCAATATTGAGTCCTTTAGTATAGAGCAAAACAAGCTCACAGCCAAAATAACCACTGTGTTTTACATGTTATTACAGCAGCATAAAGTACCTGGCGGTCATTTCGATTACTTACTATACTTGTACAAGGAATTTCAAAAAAGCTCAATCAAAAGAATTACAGCAAAACAGTTTGAGGCCATAAAAGGGGTGTAAGTTTTGCATTTCTGGAAAATATTCTTATAAAAAGCTAAAAGCATTTCTTATAATTTGTAAATTGTAAATTTTGTGCCCATTACTATAAAAACGCATTAGATATTCAACCGGAGAATCCATTGGAAAAAAGTAGTAGAATGAAAGCTGAAGAATAATTTTTAAAATACTTAAAATGGAATCACTCAAAAAAGAGAGAAATTTATTTTTCTCTTCCATAATGTATAGTATGGGTATACACAGGATCTCATGGATCTCATGGGTACACAAGGGATCTACTCAAAGTATTCGTTGCAGAATAGTTAGGGATTCTGCTATCCTTGAAACATGATTTTCCAGGCAGCAACATTCATGACCGTTCATAGGCAGGGAGGAAAGCAAGAATGAGCCCAGGCCAAGTTTCTCTTAAACAAGTGAGTTGGGAGTTGCTGATATGATTTCCATTCACATTTCACTGGTTGAAAATTTAGACATGTAGTCACACTTAGCTATAAGTCAGGCAAAAAAATGCTATCTAGCTAGCAAGGTTTATATTTAGGGAAAAGAAGATTAATTTGAGGTAATGAACATGTATTAACAACACTTTCCAGGAAATTGCTATTTAAGAGTTAAGATTTTTGTTTGAAAATTATTTGTACTTATGAAATTTTGAGTAAGACATTTCAAGAATGTCTTATGGGCTTATTTCTAAATCAGCTTTTACTTAGAACAGATTTCAACTTATGGAATAATTATGAAGATAATGTTCCTATATACTTCACTCCCAATTTCTGCTATTATTAACACTTTATATTAGCATGGTATTTTGTTACAATTAATAAATAATATAATATTATTATTAACTAAAGTTTGTACTTTATTCAGATTTCCTTAATTTTTACCTAATGACCTTTGTTCATTGCTAGTATATAAAAAAGAATTGACTGTTTTATATTAACCTTGTATCCTTGCTTTCTCAGTTGATAAGGCCTAGCCACAACAACTCTGTGCCAATGAGCACACCCTAGTGGCCAGATCTTGATTGCTAATGCTATTCTCCAACAAAAGGAACTAAAGCTGCTTGGAGAAATGGCTAACTCTAGGACCGAGATAGGAAATGCATGTGAGCTGGAAGCATCTTGTTAGTGACAGAGTAAAAAGGTGCTCAAAAACCAAAACCAAAACCACTATGATACTGACAGGTGAAAGGCACACAGAGGTCATCTTCAAGAACTTTTTATAGCAAAAGCTGAGGATACAATAAATGGTATCAGGTTATAACCCAAAATATAAAATAAATATCCATGATTCCATACTGATGTAAACAGATAAGGGAGAAGAGCCATTTTTCCCATGCAAAATTTCAATTAAATTTTGCAGCTCCTATGCTCTGAAGGAGGTTGAGCATAACTACACACTCCTTAAGTGTGGGGTGAAAAAGTAACTCTCTTCCAAAAAGTATATAATATGGAGTATTATATGGTATTATATATGTATATATAATATATATGAGTATATAGGGTATTTTATATATATTATATATTTATATTATATATATATATGGAGTATATATGGAAAGGGGAGAACACAGCAGGTTTATAGTGCACAAATCCTACAAACACTATTTCAGCTAGATCATCAAGGGCAACGTCAACCGCAATAATGCAGGGCATCTGGGTGGCACAGTCGGTTAAATGTCCAACTCTTGGTTTCAGCTCAGGTCATCATCTCAGGGTCCTGAGATTGAGCCTTGAATCAGGCTCCGTTCAGTGTGGAGTCTGCTTGAACTTCTCTCTCCCCTTCTCCCTCTGCCCCTCCCGCTTGTGCTATCTCTCTCTCTCTCTCTCTCAAATAAATATATAAAATCGCAAAACAAACAAAAAACAGCAATAATTCATGTGGATTGTTTGTACCCTTTATATGATGTAACAAACGGCACTTTGTGGCCTCTTCTCAAAAATACAGAGCCCCAGTCTCATCATGTTAAGAAATGTATTCTATTGTTGTTGAATGGGGTACTCTATAAATGTTGATTAGAACAATTTGATTGATAGTTCTACTCAGGTCAACTATATTTTTATTAATCTTCTGTCTGCTTTATCTATTAATTACTGGAAGAGGGGTGTTGAAGTCTCAAATTATAGACTGGTCTAGTTCTTATAGTTTTATCAATTGTTGCCTTATGTGCTTTGATGCCCTGTTCTCAGGCACATACAAGCTTAGGCCCTTTATGTCTCCTTGGACAACTGACCGCTTTTTCAATATGCAGCACCCACCTTGATCTCTGATAATTTACCTTGTTCCAAAACTTGTTTCATCAGCAATTATAGCTATTCCAGCTTTCTTTCGATTGGTGTGAGTATGGTATATCTTTTGTCATTCCTTTACTTTTAAGCTATCTGGATTTTTTATATTTAAAAATGGTTTCTTTGAAATAATGTACTGTTTAATTGATTATGACAATCAGACATTTAATTGGCATATTGAGACTATTCACTCTTAAATTGATTAATACATTTGCATTGATAGCTACTATATTTATAATCACTTTATATTAATTGTATTCTTATTTTTTTGGATGGGTTTTTTTCTCTCTGTTTTTGTCTTCTCTGGTTTTAACAGAATTTTGTTATTCCCTTTTATCTCCTTTCTTACCACATCAGTTACACTGTTTTTAAGATATATATGTCGAGCGGTTGTTCTAAAGTGAATAATACATATTTTTGCTGTCTTAATTCCAACTTTAAAAAACAACACTATGCAGCATCATGTTAATTCAGATAATTTGTAACAGAGTATTTCCAATACCTTCCTCTGATCTCTTATGACATTGCTGTCATTTATTTCACACATATATATATATATATATAATAATTGCCTATCATATTGTTGCTTTTAATAGTTTCAACAGTTATTTGTTAGATCAACCAACAGTAAGAAAAAGAAATTACTTACCCACATTTGTTCTTTTATTAATGCTCTTCTTCTTTACATAGGTCAAATTTCTGACCCATACAATTTTCCTTCTCCCTGTAGAATGTTTTTAAAATATTTTTTGTAGAAAAAAATGTGAAATTTGTTAGTAATTAATTCTCTCATTTGTTGTTGTTGTTGTTGAGGAGGGGTTGTTTTGTTGGATGAGAATGTCTTTTCCCTTCCCTTAGACTTTTTAGGTGTCTTTGACTTTCTGCAGCTCAAACATGATTTGTCTAGGTTTAGAATTTTTGATATTTATCCTATTTGGTAATTTTTGAGTTTCCTGGATCAGTGATTTGTTGTCTATCACTGATTTTGGTGAGTTCTTTGTCATTACTGCTTCAAATATTTTGTTCTGTCTTCTGTTATTCTGATTATCTTTATGTTACAGCTTTTGAAATTGTTCCATAGTTATATCAGTGTGAGAGGGCTACCATAATAAAGTTGCCACAGACTGGGTGGCTTAAAGAACAGAAATTTTTTTTCTCACAATTCTGGGAACTAGAAGTCCAAAATTAAGGTAATCGTATGATTTGTTTTTCTGAGGCCTCTCTCCTTGTCTAGGAGATGGCTGTCTTCTCCCTGTGTCTTCACAAGGTCTTCATTCTGTGTGTGTCTGTGACTTAATCTCTTATAAGAACATCCTTCATATTGGATTAGGTCCCATACTAATGACCCGCATTTTAACTTAAACACCCTCTCTCCAAAGACAATCACATTTAAGGTACTGCTGGTTAGGGCATCAAACCTATACAATTTGGGGGTACAGAAATTATAATGCACAATTGTTCAATTGTGTTTTTATTTATTTTTTTCATTCACTGCTTTTTTCTCTTTGCTTTTCAGTTTGGGAAATTTCTATTGATGTATCTTTAAACCCATGAATCTTTGATTCTTTCCTCAACTTCATACAATCTACTGATGAATTCATCAATGGCATTTTTCTTTTCTCTTCAGGTGTTTTTGTTTTCAACCATTTACCTTTGATACTTTACTAGAATTTCTGTCTCTCTGCTTACATTATCAATATGTTCTTGCATGTTTTCTACTTTTTCCGTTAGAGTTTTTAGCATGTGAAACATAGTTATTTTAAATTCCCTGTTAGAAAATTCCAGTTTTTTTTTTTTTTCCTCTTTGGCATGCCTTGTAATTTTTTTGTTGAAATGTAGATGTGCTATATTGGGCATATTTCACAATGATTTGTCTTCCTCTCCCTCTGTCAGACCTGTGGTCATTGTTTTTGATCTTCACCATGAGAATCCGTTGCTGGTCCTAAAGGTAAAATTCACAAAGAGGGGTGGGTCATAGGGCAGCTAAGAATGCTCCCAGGAGGTTCTTAACTTTGTGCTGGACCAAGACCACCTTTAAGCAATTCATAAAAGTTACCATTGAGGTGTTCCCACCAGTTTATGGCTCCAGCAGCTTCTGCTCCAGAGAAGCATATCTTGGCTTTTATTCTCTGGATTCACTTTTTTCTCCAGACGCTGAGGTTGTGGTTTGATCTGCAAAGTCAGTTCTCTAGTTCTCTAATAAGTTCAATAAAAGTCACTGATTTTCAGGGAGTTTAGTTTTTCTTATTGTATGGAAAGAAGAGATGATTTTCAAGCTCTTTCTATGTCACTGTTGAAACTGAAAGTCAAATTACGATGTTTTACTTTGTATATTTAACACATTATATTTTATTGCATATCATTTTGCTATTAATGTATAAAATTTAATTATGAGCATATTTAATTGAAAGGATATTGCATGAGTTTATTTTTAAGGAGTTTAGAAAATTCCATGAGCTTTCTGCATGAACCTAGATGTTTATTATAGTCAAGTTTAATTATATAAATAAGATGAAAGCAAAAATAGAAAATTAAATTTCTGAATTATGATCAATTTTATTAGTATACTTACACTAACCCTTTCATTACAGACACACAAGTGAAAGGGTAAAAACTCCCTCCACCCCACTCTTTTTCTTATTTCCTTAATTTTATTTTTTTGTTTACCATACTGAGGGCCTGAAGAGCAATGATCACATTAACAATCTTTGTATGATCAACCCCTAGCACAGTCTATGACATGTATTAGTAAATGTTTATTTGATAAATGAATTAATCATTGAGTCAATACTGATAGAAATGGAATGACTTAATTGCAAAAAAAAAAAATAGTAAGCAATAATCTGGAATGTGAATGATCATCAGGGCCTTGAAGCTCTCTATTACACCAAATTAATTTTGAATAATCAATTAAATTTTGAATAAGGAAGACATGTTAGAATTTTTTTTTAATTAAAAGCAAGCAAGTAGTTTACAACTTGAAACTAAGTTAATGTTATTAGAATTTGTAACAGAATCTTTTTAGAAAAAAAAAATCAGATGGGACTGAGGCAAATTGGAGAGTAGAAACATGTCGTGTGTATTTTTTTCTCCCTTTTTTCTTTTCTTTTTTTTTTTTTAACCTGGTTCAATATTAAATAGAAATATAAAAACACAAAACCATACTTAAATTCATTTCATATGCATCACTTTATAATCCACTTCTGGATCCTTCTGCCTCCTATATATTTCATTTCCTGGTAAAACTGGATATATTTGTGGTTAGTACATGTAATATAAATTTTTGCCATTTTAAAAGAAAATAATGATTAGATCTAATGCAAAAGGTTGATGAGAACATTTTTATTACAGAAGGAATTTTTTTGAACTGTGACTTTAACATAGACGATAACAGACTTTCTGGTAAAGTTGTTTTTGGTGGTCAGAGAACGTAACAGTGAATTATTGTATAACGGACATTATATGATATATATATGTATTTTATAAATTGTCTTTTTTCTTACTAGAATTTTCCTGGCCAAATGAAATCAGACAAATAGCACACTAGAGTATAGCATTCTTCTACTCAAGATCATGACAGAGTTTTCATAAGTATAACTGAGGAAAGACATTTAATACACTCAATACTTCCTTATAAGTAATAAGTAGTACATTTTAATGAATTAATTTATCTCACATATTTACAACTACAATCTGTATTTAAATGGCTTAGGTATAATATTTTTTGTTAGTTTTAATATTTAAAGAAAGACATGCTTTTATATTTATTGAAGCTATGTATAATAATTATACAAATATTAGAGAGCCTGGAAATCTAGAAAATTATTTGGCATGGCTAAATTTTACCTTTAAAAAATACAAAAATGCAAAAGAAAATACAAAAGTCCAATTATGTTTTTTGAAATATTGATTCCACCAGTCAGTGTTTTACCTCAGTGGCCTCAAAGTAGAGGAGGGCTGTCAATTATAGGAAATAGTAAATATCGACCACTTACTTTAAGAGATTTATAAAATAAGTTAATAATAAAACAACTATTAAAGTAATTGTGATTTTCCACCAAATATGTTTTATTTAAAACAATTAATTTTATTAGCTTTGTTGTATGAAAATCAAAGAAGTGAATTTTCTGGAGGGAGTTACTCATTTTCCATTCTTTTCCCTTTTATATTGGGTACTATATAGATGGCTTGTTAAGGGAAGGACATCTAAATTTATATTTGAAATAAATGTTTTAATCATCACCTTTTATTACATATTAAAAGATGACATATCTCAGGTAAATGATACCAAGCTCTAGCAGTGGGATCAGCCATATTTTGTTGATAAAATGACCAATGAATACTATTTAAAGGATTGAATAATGATGTTTAAATCTAGAAGAAAAGAAAAGAAAATTGCTTATTTTGTACTGTTGAGTCTTAGCTGTGATGATTTCAAATTTAGTATAATATAAGGAATGCAAGAGGTTGAAATAGTTACTAATGACAATCTTTCAAGGAATCTTTACGGCATCTTTCAATTCAGAACTACCTTTCCATATCATTTATTCATGGAACCACCGGTTACTGGACTTACAAAGTTTGCTGGGTACTAGAAACTCGATTTCAGGATTGTCAATAACTGTAAACATTAAATATTTTAAAAATATGAGTACACACAGTTTCTGCCTTCTAAAAACCTACAGTCTAATGGGTCTATAAAAATTAGTACTGTAAAATAACAAAAAGGCTAGCATTTTTACGTTGTTGCAATTGGAGTATAAAAAGGACTATCCATCTTACTAATGGAAAGATGAAGAATAAATTCAAATATGAGATGATTTTTTATCTGACTCATGAATGGGAATTATTACTACTTTGTTTTTTAGAAAGCGATCAGTGGTAGAGGATGAAAGAATGTTGCAGGCAGAAGACAAGATGCTGCAGAAGAAAATATCTGGAGGCACGAAAGAGCATGTCACTTTTGCACTGAAGGCATCGTTTGATATGCAACAAATACTTTGAAAGCAGAGGATAGAGAAATAGCCAGGAGCTAGATTAAGAAAAGAATTACATGCCAGCTAAAGAGTTAGATCCTTATTCTGCAGAGAGATGTGTAACATTACCACTTAAAAAGGTTTATAATGTAAAAGTTCCTGCTGGTGACTAGGCAGAAGACGGATTGGAAAAGTATCAAAGGGAATTAGAAGAAGAAGATGAATTGTGGACTTCCATCAACACAGAGGACTCAGCAATAAAAAAAGCTCCTTAACAAACATTTAAAGTTGACAAATTAAATAAACAACTATGCGACTGTCCTTTTAAGCAGAGCTAAGTAGTAAGAAAGCAGGAGAAATTGTCCAAGTCCACAAATTAAATGGAAACTGAAACACAGAGGCCGTGTTTTATCCCATCAACCCTGGGATAAAGGAGGAAGTATAGTTAAGATAAGTGTGGGAGGAGCAATTAGTGAGCAACTAGAGTCATGCTATTCAATTAGTTCAGTTTTTAACCACCCTGTAAAACATAGGAAAAGACTTAAAAAATATTTAAATGAAGATAATGAAAATAGACAAACAAAAACTTATAAAGTACTGATAAAGAAGTTGAATCAAGATGGCAGGATACTCTCCCACCTAGAAAAAGTCACTTCATAGATGAGGCTGCTGAGGCCACACGAGAAGAATGAGAGTCACGCAGTAGAACTGCACTGTCACCAGTATCCATTGACTACTTGTGACTGCTGAGGCCTAGAAATGTGGCTAGTCCAAACTGAGAGGTATGTGTAAAACACATATCAAATTTCCAAGAGACAGCACCAAAAAATAATACAAATATCCCACTGATAATGTTTCTTGTTAATTACACTTGAAATTATAATATCTTAGATACACTGGTTTAATTAAAATATGTTAAAATGTATTTCTCTTTTCTTCTACTTTCTAAAAAAACATGGCTGTAAGAAAATTTTAAATTACATTCATAGCTTGCATTGGGGCTGAAGTTATCTTTCTGTTGGAAATCTCTGTCCTAGGGAACGACCTCCTAACACTAAGATCTCCCAGCTAGTAACTGCATTATTTCTTGTTAATAATGTTAACTCCCTAAGACACTAGAATTTAATTTGTTTTTTGCTTTTGCTTTAAGATATACGTTTGATTAATGAGCCCCCCTTCTCCAAACAGAAAATCAAATGCCCCAGCCAGTAGGAACCACCTTCCCCTTAACTATTTAAGATAACCATTTTATCAGGGTGCTCGTGTGGCTCTGTAGGTTGGGCAGCAGATGACCGGTTTTGGTTCAGGTTATGATCTTGGGGTCCTGGGATCCGGCCCTGCATCAGACTCTGTGTTCAGTGTGGAGTCTGCTTGAGATTCTCTCTCTCCTTCTCCCACTTCCCTCTACCCCCTCCTCATGCGTGCTCTCTCTCTCTCTTTCCCTAAAGAACAAACAAAATCTTTAAAAAAGTAAAATGATAATTTTCCCATAAATGCCCTTTCACACCTCCTTTATTTCTTTTACTACATTTTCCCACCACTTATACATTTTAATGTCTTTTAATGGATGTTCCCATTGATTAGTCTTATTTCCATATTGATTTATTTGTTCCCAACCATTTCTTTCTCATTTTTCAAATTATTGTGTTATGTGTATGATAAATAAAAGATTCCATTAAATTTTGTTTAACTGGAAGTAAACTTAAACATTACTTTGGAATGGAGTTCACATCTTTTACACATAGTTTAGTGTACTTTTCTGATAGTATTATATATATTTCCCAAACTGTCAGTTTCGTTTTATACTTTTCTTTGCAATACGTTTTTAAGTTTATTTCTTATATTTATCTAGTTAGGTTTCTGTCCTTTCCATTAAAGTTTTTTCTTATGCATTAAAACTTTTCCAATTTATGTTGATAAGTATCCAACTATATTGGAAATAAGGGTCTAGTAGCTTGTTTTTGCTATAAAAAATTAAAAGCCTTTTTGTTCCCATTGCAAACTCATTGGTGGTTTAGTTAAAAGTATTCTAAACATTATTATTCTTATTCTTATAATAAGTTTTACGTTAATTATCCTAGATCTCTTAAATACTAAGTATAGAATCTACATAAATATAGAGCATATTCACTCTACAGAGGAGTTTTTACTTATTTTTTCCCTTACTTTCCTGATTTGGAATTGGTATATTTTAAAGAATCTGTCCACATTACTATTAATGAACAAACAAAACTATATATCTGTTTCAAAAATCAAAAATGTATGGGATGCCTTTTCAAATGCTTTTGTGTAAAATTATGAAATTGATTTCAGTTTTCTGTTATATATAATTAATACTTAAATGTATTACTGTTGACATTTTGAGTGTCATGTTCTGTATTATTGCTACAAATCCTTTTTATGGGCCAATTTTTTTCCTACTTATTCATCATTGTGCTTTTTTTTTTTCATCATTGCACTTTTGAAGACCCTCCCAGGACTTTTTTACACCCATAATAGGGCTGGTTGGAGGGAGAGGCAGGTTAGAAATCTCTGATCAGGTCACTATCTTACCCCGAAATCCTTGTATTCACTCTACTCTCAGAACAGTGCTTTTACTCATGGTAAATACTGCATAGGTATTTAATTAATCCATTTTTATATAAGATAGTTATTATGTGATAGCTATGCTATATAATCACAGAATGAAATGTTACTTTAGTCATTAAATGGTTAGTCTGACTCCTAGCACATGAGATAACTCCAAGTGTGGAGTGTTTATTTCAGATTGAATTTCATTTATGTGTACTAATTTACCACACTTGGCTGCATGTCTTTAATATCAAATGATTTGACATGGATATTCCAATTCATCAGTCACTCATGGTTCATTAAAATAGCTAATGTTACCTACATGTTAAAGAAATGGAGATGGGTAAAAATGGCCAGTGAAGATATATTTACCAAATATTGGAATACTATGGAGTGATTGAATTATACTTTATAGTTCTATCTCTAGGAAAACCTGAAGGTAGAAATATAACTCTGGTCGTGTTGATGGAGGAGAGGAAAGGGGAGTGTCAAAAGCAGTAGGGCAGTAGTGCAGTGAATGGGCTTGGCAAAATATAAACCATCAGATGTTAAAAATTCAGCTGATGGCCCAATTATTGCCTAAGAATACCGCAAGTTTAACATCTGCGACTTTGTAGTTTCAAACGATAAATATCATACTTATGACCAAAGGGAAAATGCAATTTTACTCAAGGATTATTATTCTAATTAAATGGTCTAGGCATTGAATCAGAACGAGATTGCTATTACAGTTTCTCTAAGCTTGATTTATTTAAAAGTTCTTCTTTTTTTCAATTGTCACATTGATTTGAGAGACCTATATGTAGCTTTTTAAATTCTTAAGCAAAGTTTATTATTTAAAATAAAGTTGTATTTTCTACTAGGTTTCCAAAACTTCTTAATATCCTTTTCAGTTGAATTTCTATATTCTGTAACTTCCACTTTAGTAAATATATATAGCTTTATTTTGATCTTAAATTGTTTCAAATGGCTTATTTTCCTCAAATGAACAAATTTTAGGTCTGTTCAAACTGAAGAGATCATTAATATCCTTCATGACAAAAAAAGGAGGCTCATTCACAAAGAAAGGACATGTATGATTAGAGGGCAGTACCTGCTCTTGGTTCTTTCCAAAATATTTCCTCCTATCTTGACAAGAATCACAAAAAAAAAGAGAAGGAAAATTAATTTTCTTGCATTATTTAAATACAGTTAGAGAAGTCCACCAGCTATTTTAGCTTGTGTATGTGTGTGTGCTTGTGTGTGTGTGTGTGTGTGTGTGTGCACTGACAGTGATCATTTGAATATTGATTTAACTTGCTAAAAATCAATTTGAGAATCCAGGGATAGGGAGGCAAGTCAAAGTATATTAGTCATCAAAATAGCTAGAGCAGTAAGAGATGTTTCTGATGAAAATATATCCTTAATAAATATCTGATTTTCAGAACTGCGAGTTTCATAACATTTATTAAATTCAATGAATCCCTAATTTAGAGACCTGAAGTAGAAATACTGAAAAAGAAATCAAATACCCTGCTTTTCAAAATATGCTTTTGCATATATACCTCTTGATCTTTTGCTCTAGAGAAGATTTTGACAGTAAAGCTATTTTTATTAAAATTTTTCAAATTCCCCAAGTAACAATGAACAAAAATGACTACATGTAAGTTAATTCAGGAAAAATGAAATGCTTACAGACTGCATTTCCCCCCATACATTGGCAAACACATGTTGTATTAAGCTAGATCATACTGTCTATTGCTTTCTTGGACACTATTTAATAGCTGGTAATATATCTGAAATGTAAAAATGTATATTGATTATTTATCCTTTAACTCTAGCACTCTAGAATTTTCTTGGTGTATTCACTTATAGTGTATTCATGTTATCTTAGACACAATGTTCAGAGAAAGGCATTCATATCACTTTTCCACTTTGAGGGGGGAAATTGACTCAGAGATGTAAAGAATTCATGGACAGTGTTACAATGACAATTGGAACTCAGATAATTTGATCATATCTGATGGGACTTTTCTGGCAACACATGCCAGGCACAAGAAGTCTCGGGACAAAAGCCTAGTTATGTACTTTCTTACCTGTGACTGTAGAATCTTCTCTCTCCTAAGCCAACCACGTCAGAGAGAGCTGAGCCATAAAGGAAGTAGCATTACTGACAATTTCCTTACGTTCCAGGGAGTGATTGCTGTTCAGTGTTCTTTGGTGACCATGCATGTTGCTTGGTGGTTTATAGGTCTCAGAGGCTCTGGACATCTGGGCCTCCAAGACTCTTCTGGAAAAAGTCCTGGTGGCAATTTTGACTTTTATACTGAATGTCTTTTGAAATGTATTGTTTATACTTGATAAGTTTGATCATACTGTGGATGATTGATTTTGGATGATAAATTCTGGTTTTATTTAATTGTTCAAGTATACTGTGAGAGTGTTTTATAATGACTTAGACCTCAATTGTGTAATTGATTCTTGTTTTGCCATAAGTCTTTACATATGATAAGATTAAATACAGAAATAGGATGGTTCATTTAAAGCTCAGTGATACAGTGAAAAGAGGACAGATTCATTCCAGAAAAGTCTGTGTTGGAATCTTGGTCTTTCACCTTCTTGGTTTGTGATCTTGGGGAATTTGAAAAAACCAGGTTGAGCCTGTTTTTTGTTTTGTGTGTGTGTGTGTGTGTGTGTGTGTGTGTGTGTTTCCACCAAGAAAATGGGTATAATAATCCATAACATAGCGTTGTCAGAATTAAATGAAGAGGATATCTATTACGATACAGAAATATGGCATTTAATAATTGTATATGTTTTTCTATGGAAATATCTACAATAGCAGAAAAATTGGGTAAAAAAAGAAAGAAAATCATCTACTCAGATATTGGGTGGAAAAACAATGCCTTGCCTATGGTAAGTTGAGTAAGTATTGGTTGTCTGAACTGTCTACTTGTTCTAAAATACTTTGGAATAAAAAACAAACAGCCCAAGAATCTAGAATGTCTATGTAATGTTTTTGTCATCAGTCTTATTCTTTTAATTCATGTGATGGGTTCCTTTCTCAGTGCCCCGAGAAATGACTCTGTGACTTCAATAAGAAAGCTGGGCTGAACAGTGAATTTGTTTCAACTACAAGAATTGTTTTATGAAATATTTAAACAAGAGCTGAATAGTAAATATCATAACTACAGTGTACAGATACACCCATATATCTAAACAGAAATGTAATTTAAATTCCTAGTAAAAAAGTACAAATTATATGTCTAATATTATACCATGGGTAATATGGGAACACAAATTTCAAGCCAAAAATCTGAACTAAAATCAGTTCTATATTGAATGAGTTTGGTCTTCAAAATACATTTTAGTAAAGCTTCTTTGAGAGGAAAAAAAAGTCTATTTACATCTGAATTACTTATTTGATTAATGATTTTATACCAATGCATTACAACTTGAGAATTCTAGAAATGTTATTTTACTGACTTTGGTAAAGTGCTGGAATAACTAGGTTTTCAGTGTTTGAAATGAAAATGATTGTGCAGGGTATGCTGATTATCAGTTATTAGAATTTGGAAAGGAAAGCAAGACAAAGGAATTTGCTAAGGAAATAAGAGGTTTACTTTCTCCATCATGGGCTTATAATCACACTGGTTTTTCTGTATATTTGCCAGAATGTTCTCATATTTAGTCGGGAAATAGTTTATCTCTTTGTTTTAATAATGACGGTGTCTCTAGGAATGATTTATAAGCACAGGTAATAAAGGTACCACTGCCGTTGTGCTGTTGACCATAAAAATACAACCGAATATTAAATATTCTATCTAGTTGGGTTTTCTCTAAAGGCTATTGAAGGGGACCTTCAAATGTTTCCATTAAAAAACTCTTGGTGAATTTTCCCCAGGTTCTAACAAGCTATATCAAAATAAAACTCATTTCATGGAAAAAAGGAATCCCACAGCACTTCTTTTTAATAACTGTTCAGCTACAAAATTTTATTGGTATCTTTTTATGTTCCCTCTAGAGGATGTAATGCACAAAAGCATTGCCACGGAACATATAAAATTACAAATGAAATTTATTGTAAAAAGTAGAATGTCTTCTAGACTGGTGTCAGTATTTATTTCATTCATAAACCAAAACTGCAGTATAATATATTCATTGTCAGCAAGTTCATGTGTGTAAATTGCCATCCAATGTTATTGACTGATATAAGACAGATATTGAAAAGACAATTTAAATGTACTCTTCCAAACATAAACTGTTCCACAAAAGCACTGTAAAAACTCCTTCAAGATTTTGGGTTGTGCTTGACATTTATGGTTAACTACATAATTTGGTCGTGTCATAATCCACTGTGTTTGGCAATTTGGCATTAAACGCCTGCAGAGCAGATTGGATCCTCACCACCTCACTAGTAGACAGCTTGAGTCTATGACGAAGCAAGCAAGAGAAAAGATCTAGACGACGCTGACCAGGCGGGGAGAGTTTATTTACACGGTCTCTTATCTCTAGAAGTTGCAAAAGTGCTGAGTCCTGGGATCCCTGAGTATAGGGGTAGTCCAGCTGCAAAATCAAGTCCCGAATTGCTTCAGGGTCAAAGTGCATGCTGTAACCAAACACTTGAATGTTATTGATTTTCATATAACCCAGGTTCCGGGAAGGGTCAATAAATTCCAGCGGTTCGTAGTAAATGCTCTCATTGCCATTGGGGCCATTTGACTTGATGCGACTCCGCAGGTAGATGTGCACTGTCTCAAAAAATGTCTTCCATTTGTTGCCCAGAGTCAGAGACCAGTTATAACACTGCAGTGGGAGGTCCAGTTTAGTCCGCTCCCAGTCTGGAAAGCTGTTTTCATTCACAGGCATAAACCAGCTCTCGGAGTGGCTGCCTCCGAAGGGATTGACGTACACAGCCAGCACGGGCTCCAAGGTGCTGTTTTTAGTTAAGCAGATCTGTAAGGAGAGACCCAAGATCATATGGACCAGACTTGACTTGTACTTGTTACTCTTCAAGGTGAGGAGCATCCGCTTCCTCCAGGAGGGGTCAAACCAGCTATTGAGGCGCATGTCGTTGCTGATAAAAATGGCATGGACTTCTATTCGTCTGTCCGTCTTCTGCAACAGGTATTTCATCTCGAGGTCTTGCAGGTCAGTCTCAAAGCCAATATAGTGATCGGTGGACTCGGCGACCTCAGGCTTGCAGAGCCCCTGGCTCAGCATGTAGCCCGTGTTGCAGGTGCCACAGCGGGTGCGGTTGTCAGGGGCGCAGGTCAGGCAGGCGGAGGCGTCGCCCACCGTGCAAGGCAGGAACGCGGTGCAGACCACCTGGTCGTTCGGGCAAGTGCACGAGTGCGTCTCTTCTGAAAAGCTGCCCAGGAGGCCGTTCTCATTACAGTAGAGAAAAGACTGGATGCGAGTGAGCCAGTAGGTTGAGGTTCTAGAAACACAAAAGAACACGAAGCTATATAAATACAAAGACATTTTTTGGGTGCACGGCAATAAAATTCACCTTAGCTCTGAAAGCTTCACTATAATTTCTTAGGTTAGCTCCAGGTATTTCACGGAGATAAAAGATCCACACAGTTTACAATTGAAAATAGATACATTTTTATATAATATTTGTATACGCTCATTATATTTTTTATAATAGTTTTTTTTCATTCTTCATTGCACAAGGTTAGATGTGGATATATTTGATTTGAACTGAAATACTGCATGGAATACCTTCTGGAGAGATTGTCATTTCACTAGGGTACTCGGAAGCTGATTGCGAACATAATTGGGTCAGTTATTGTTTTGAAATTCTAACCAGCAACAGGAAATAAAAGTGATATCATCATAAAATATCTAGAGTAGCATTAGAGTGTATAAATGGTGACTGCTCATTCATCTGCTCTTAGCTTCATAAAGTACTAATGTTGCAGAAAGCCAAATAGTAAAATAAAAATGAAAAAAAATAAACAACTCTAAAGTGTCAATCAGTGTATTTAAATCCTCAGGTTTTATCAATATTGACAGAACAAGTACCCACCAAGAAGGAAAATATTATTAAAACATGTTTGACTTGATTCTTACAGGCTGCTCAAGAAAATTGTTGAAAAAAGCTCGTTAAAACCAACTACAAGTTGTTTTAATAAGGGTTAAGTGTGTCAGTTTAATGTGTTTGATTTGCATCATTAACATTTTTCCTTATTTTTACCCAGAAATCAGGCTAATCATGATGCAAATGTAAGATTTCACTCTTTGTGTTTTCCCCACATTATTCAAACTCTTTTTGGTGTGTTTTAACATCTCAGTAAAATAATGAAGGAAAACCATGTGGCCCTGTGATCAGATAATTCTTTGTTTTTATCGTAGCTGTATGATCATGAAAGAGTTGAAGGGCATCTATACTGCACCATTCTCTCATGTGAAAAATGGGAGTAGCAATATCTTCCATACTTAGTTCTTGTGAGAAATAGGCTCAGACTGTATGCATGTGTTTAGACTATTACACCGTATATCTAATTTTGATACTTATGCCTTTCTGATGTTCATTATTTAGTACCTATGAGATTTTCTGCAAAATATATCTATTACACTCAATCCTTTACACTTTTTTTTAATGATTTTTTATTATATTATGTTAGTCACCATACAGTACATCCCCGGTTTCCGATGTAAGGCTCGATGATTCATTAGTTGCATATAACACCCAGTGCACCATGCAATACGTGCCCTCCTTACTACCCATCACCAGTCTATCCCATTCTCCCACCCCCTTCCCCTCTGAGGCCCTCAGTTTGTTTCTCATAGTCCATAGTCTCTCGTGTTTCATTCCCCCTTCTGATTACCCCCCCTTTCTTTATCCCTTTCTTCCCCTACCGATCTTCCTAGTTCTTATGTTCCATAGATGAGAGAAATCATATGATAATTGTCTTTCTCTGCTTGACTTATTTCACTTAGCATTATCTCCTCCAATCCTTTACACTTTTACACTGCTGCTGTTTCAAAGACTTTGTATATGTGGAATACTGGTAAAACACAGGTATTAATCTGTGTAAATAACCAATAAAAACAATGTATTCAATATCCATAACAATATTTGAGCTATTTATATTACATATTCATTTTTGTTCCCTGCCCATCCTCCCCTTGCAATGCAACACTTATTTTTTTTAAGTGAGTTCTCCCTTGTTTTCCGAAATAAATCCAATAACTCCTTTTTTCCCCTCTCATGCCACTTACTTATTCTTTTCATGGTACTTTTTTCACTTAAAATTTTGTATTATTCTGTACCTATTTTGTATTATTCTGTACCTAATTTGTATTATTCTTCATACTCCATTTATTCTATTAAACATAACATCCAGCTTGCCAGGAGCGTATATGCCTGTTCAATGCTACATATCCAGTGCCAAGTAGAATGCCAGGAGATCGCAGCCCTTTAATGTTTATTGAATCTTGAAGCAAACGCGTATATGAATTAAAAGACATTTTCTCAGTAAGTGTAATTTTGATTGAAATTTAAAGCCCTAGAAAGAACATTTAATACAGTTGTAAAGACCCAGTTCTCAAGTTGCAGGAAGTGGTGTTCCACGACATACACTTTGATATTTGCACAGTTAAATATATAAAAAGCTTTTCTTTTCCACCTTCCATAAATGTAACCTTTTGCTATAGACTCAGAAGGAAAAAAAAAAAAAAAAAAAAACCTAAACCAAACAACCAAAGCATAAAACATCTTCCTCTTAATTATTTCTCACGCTGAAAAACACTGACTGGAAACTTGAACCTATTAAATTCATTTCTAACTTTCTCTAGATTCTTTTAAAATAAGTTCTCAGAAAAACTCTGCCAGGAGTACACCCAAGGACGGTGAAATAGCAATGGCGTGAGGCTCTTTGGCGCTTCGTGAGCCATACAGCTACGTATGAGGAGCCCTCCTCCTCTAGCTCTGCTTTTCTCCCAGGCAGAATAAATGTGCAAAAAGCTTCCTTCTGTGGTGTATGAAATATCTTGACTATTTCTGTATTCAGTTTAGATATATAGAAATCATTACTGATTTTTAATCTGCAGTTACTGATGTATTTATTCCATCAGTTTTCTCTTTCGTAGGCTATGAATGTCTTGGCTTTTTGCTCTCTTTCCTCCCTCCTTCTTTCCTTCCTCTCTTCTCCTTCTCTTCCTCCCTCCCTCCCTTTTCTTTCTTTCTTTCTTCCTTCCTTCCTTTCTTTTCTATGTTCTGTTCTCCCTTCCTCCCCCCTTTCTCTCTCTCTCCCTCTCTTCTGTAACTCTATTTGTGTCTTTAATATAAAGAATATAAAATATATATCCTATCTGGATTGAAAATTATATTTTCTTCCCTGAAACCAAAGCATAAATTCCCTGAGCCAATTCATCTTTCACTGTAAGCTCTAATCATGTTTCCAAATCATAAGGACAAACAAAAAAATGAAATAAATAGACCTAAGGCTAAAGACAGAGCTCACAAAACTAGGGCACTGTAGAAAGAAGCATTTGGACACTTTAGAAAAGCAATGGCTTTTTCAGCTTTCAATCTCTTCCAATCCTTTTCACGTCCCCGCAGATGCATTACTGAAGGAATGTGTTTCGGCTTCGTGGATTTCAGCTTGTCATGTATGAATATTGATAACTTGGCACACTGTCAAAGCTCCCATACCCTGGGACGGAAGAACTAACGTGTGGATTTTCTTCTTTTAGGCTTTTTGTCCTTTCTCTCCTACTACCTACCTTTTGACTATTTTACGGTATTTCACAAGTTAGGGAACAGATTTTTAAAGGAAAATTAAAATCAATAATCAATCTTTTCTTTACTCCTTATAAAATCTTGGCTAAAGGAAGAGTCAAAAATAGAGAAGGGAGCCACTTTGGATTTTTTTCATTTACCCAAATAATTACATAGTTTTATTTTTCACAACAAAGCAAAATTTTACTGCTTTTTTCTTTATTCTAAAGCATTTTAAGCTTATTTTAAATAAGCTTAATTGTTAGGTAACTTTATAAATTCATTTAATTAATGTATAATAAATAAAAATCAAAAGTAGGCTGTATCAAGTATTTTTATAACACTGCTTCCTTTTATATCTAAATATTTAAAGAAAGTAGTACCACATATTTTTTATTCTAATCTATAGCTTTTATTCACATTAATTATTTGGTGTCTCCTCGGGCTAAGGCTAGAAGATGCAATGTCAATAAGTGGACTCCTGGCAAGCAAGCCTTTTGTTGCTTTTTATCAAGCATGAGGCATGGTTTGTGACGTCTACTTAATTGCACTTCAATAAATATTTACTAAATAAAGGAAGTAAGAAAGGAAAGGAGAAAGGAAAGAGAGAGAAGTAAGGAGGGAGGGGAGACAGAAATGAGAGTGAAGAACTATGGATTATGGGAGAACAGAAGACAGAAATAGAAGACAGAATTAAAAAGGGCATTGGCGTGTGATAGCTACTATGATAGGGAGCATTTCAGGAAGGGGAGGGACTCCCTTATCTATCAGGAACAGAGTTTGCATTTTGGAAATAATTTCTACAATAGCTTTTATGGGATAGTACTGAGAGAAAAATGCCTTCCAAAGTTAGGTTAAAATTTAAGCTAAAAGCCTATAGCATGTTTTATAATTGAGGAATCACATGGCATACTAATTTGGGAACTTTAGACAGCTGATTAATCAGTTGTCTTGGTTCGATCTGTAATATTCTCCATGTGCTGAAGATCTGCTCTTCTCCATAAGATATGTGTCACGTGAGCATCAGAAGAGCCCCAGACTAGACTGTGAAGACCTGATTTCTGGGCCAGACTCTACCCGGTGACCACAGGTCACCTAGCGTCCTTAACCTTAAGCAGAACTCAAAGAAACACTAGTTCGACGTTTGGTTCTGCAGGACCCTGGGGAATACAGATAGCTTCCTGAACCTTCATGTGTCTGTGTGTGACTTCACTTGCCGATCTTTTGTCAGGGAGAAATGGTGTAAATATAAACCCCATCATCACCATCTCACGTGGGGCGGCTGCTTGTAATGAAACAATGTGAATGAAATGCTTGTCCCTAAAATTTTCCTGTTGTTAAAGATATCAACTAAGATATGGTCTTATGCTTACAGTTTTGAATGATGTTAAGTGTGGTTGGTGAAACAGATTCCTGGGCCTCCCTCCAGAGATACTACAGGAATTTTTAGGAGTAGGGCCCAGGAATATGCAATCCCAGAGGACATTATGTACACACAGGCTGCAAGGTTCCTATGTGAGAAAATGAACAACCCAAACAGCGACTAGGGGATCTTTAAATACCATCTAGCCATGAGGATGTAAGCATATGTTCAAAGAAAGTAGAGAAAAGTTACCATTTCTGTGGAGAAATCAGCATCAGATGGCTTCGAATGAACACGTGGGGCTCTGTTGTCACTATGTAGCTACAGTTTGCAAACCCGACGCTAGAAAACCTGCCATGTGCGTGCACTGAAGAACAAAGCAAACCCCAAACCTACCTTAATAAATGAATTCTATGTTGCCACAGGAATATTAATTATTTAGTGACTACCTCTCATGGCATGGGCTGGCTACTTTGTATTCATTATTGAAAATTCTTCACAGTGGTTTCCAAAGGTTAACCTCCTTTTAACATTTTAAAAATACTGACATTCATAGTTTTAATGACTTTCTCTGTCACATATCTGTTAAGTAGGACAATGAAGACAAACTCAGAGAATCAAATTAAAGTATTATTTTTTAAAAAATGTAGTTGAAAGTGTTGTTCCATGGGATAATGAGAAAAAGTACTTAACAAATGACTTCAGGAAAATATCCATATATTTCTATTAGCTGGACAACATCAGAGATAAAATAACTTTAAATTTGATAAAAATAACTTTAAATTATGATATAAAGTTTAGCTTTTTGAGTGACAGTACACTCTATTGGCTTCAGTCACTTTTGGGGAGCCAAACTACTAACTTTGAAGCTCGTTTCATTTGCCTCATATATAAATTGGGAATAAAATATAGGTTGTTGTAAAAATTAAAGCACAATTTCAGGAAAAACACTTAAAAGAGTGCCTATGCACAGAATAAATGGGAAATAACTGTAAATGCTTATTTTTATTATCACTGTTCTTACTACTGTTATCTTTTAAAGAAATATCATTGTATGTAGTTTCTTTAATACAAATGTTTTTTCCTCCAGAAATTAAAAATTTTCATTTTATCTACAATTCATGCACTGCATGCATAATATCATCCTGCATTTCTGCATTTTATCTTTATCAAAATAAACACAGTTATTGATAACAAGGTCAAGACTATTTAAAAGTACATGTACGGCCTCTTTGGGGGTTTTGAAACTCTGAAACATATGTAAAGACAATATTGCTCAAATTCACGACATATATTCTGATGTGTAATGGTTTGCACTGAGGTATTGGAACATATGTTGATATAAAAACAATTACCTCCTCTCGCAGTTAAATCCTCTCTGAGCACTAATAATCTTATTTCAAAGGTCCCTTATTTCAACCTTCCAATCTTTTATTGCTCTCCAAATCTGCACAACGTGGATCCAAATTTTAAAACCTAAACAATATAATTTCAGTATCTTTTTGAAGTTAAATATCACTCTTTTAGAAGAGCATTTCATTTCAGCCTTCATAGATTTGTGTTTCTCTGACTCTAATTCTTTATACTAAATATGAATTTGGGATTAAGCACCCACAGCTATTTAAACAATCATAAGCTGATTATTAGCTCAGCCACAGACAGATAATACCAAATAATATTTTGTCAGTCGCCCTATTCCAATTCTGCTGCTCTGACCATCTCAGCCTTGACAATGTGGCCTGGGGCTCATGGGACACCCCCAACACATAATAGTCTCATTCTTAGAAACAGTTTTACACCCCAAGAAAAAGAATGTCATTGTCAAAAGTCCCTCAGCCATGGGTCTCCCAAGGAAGTGTCCATATACCACATTTGTATATAGATACACATCTATAGACGTATAGACCCATATATACACACATTTTAATTCTAGTGTCTACTAATTATTTTGACTTGCAGAAAGACAATGAAAAAGGGAGTGAAGCAGTTGAAGATGTAGGTTATATTTTAAAGAAATTATTACCTGGTAGTAACATTCATTGAGGTTTTATCATGAGCACAGTCCTTTATTAGGCATTATTTATTTATTCCTCTCAATTCTCACTACTTCCTGAGTAAGGATGCTTGTTACCCCAATTTATAAGTAAGGGCATGCCTTTCTAAAAAGCTTAAATAATTAGAACTTGTTCAAAGTCCAATAGCTAGTAAGTGATAGAACTGAAAGTACATCCTTGGTCTTTATTACTCCCAGTGATTTTTTTGGATATGACATCAAAAGCACAAGCAACAAAAGCAAAAATTAATAAGTAGGACAACAGCAAACAAAAGGTTTCAGTGCAACTAATTTGTAACACATTTGGTTGAGTGGCATACACAGACAAATCTGCATACTCTTAGAGAGCTACTGAAACATTTTGTCCCCAAAGATGCTGCATCTGATACTATCGTTCAAAAAAATCAAAAGATATATTTTTCTTCTACTCGTGACATAAAATGAAAAGAGACAGGTCAACATTCAGGCTGTGAAATGTAAGGCACACAAAAATGAACACAATTATGTAACTCTAAGTAAAGAGAAGATACTATCGAAAGAACACGAGCATTTTCCCAATTAGAATCCACATATAATTTTCTTCCAAAGATTACCAAAAATTGAAATATCTTGCCCACTGAGTCACATTAGATATTAACCTAAAAGAGCTTAAAATGTATGTATCATGTGCAAGTTCAGCTAGTAAGTGGTTAGTGTAACTGATGAACATTGATACAAATGCAATTTCTTTGCAAAAACAGGTAAATCTGGTCTCTCCTAAGTGCATTCATAACATCCTGGTTTTCATCCTCCATAACATTCATTACACCAAGTCATTATTACCAAATCATCTGTATCTCTCATTACATTATACAGTCTATGAAGAAAAATATGTACTTGTTTACTTCACTATTTTATTAGCACAACATACTAAATCAATGTACAATGTTTATACTTAAATTCCCCCATTACCACCTTCTAAACCTTTATTGTTTAAACTTTTTTAAAATTTGTGCATTATGGATCCAAATTTGAAAATCTAAATAATATAATTTAGGAATTTAAAATAAGATATTTATAAAGAGATCATTCCATTCCATCTTTCTTATTCTAGTACTTCAAATTTAATATAAATTTTATATAAGTGAATAAATCAGCTGAAAAAGCAAATTTAAGACTAAATTGGAAATGTCCTTCATTGTTTTTGTTGTTGTATTTGATATTTCATATGGCTTTCTTGATTACTAGTAAGTGTTGAACATTTTTAAAAATTGTCTTATTTTCATAATATCTGTTTTTCTTAAGTATGATTCATGACCAATTTCGTTCAACTTAGAGAAGATCAATAAAATGTTCTTAACTATTGTTTAAATAATTTAATTGATTTTAATGTTTTTCTACTATTTACATTTAAAGCATTTTTTTAAAAAAGATTTTATTTATTTGACAGAGAGAGAGAGACAGCCAGCGAGAAAGGGAACACAAGCAGGGGGAGTGGGAGAGGAAGAAGCAGGATCCCAGCAGAGCAGGGAGCCTGATGTGGGGCTCGATCCCAGGACCCTGGGATCACACCCTGAGCCAAAGGCAGACGTTGAACGACTGAGCCACTCAGGCGCCCCACATTTAAAGCATATTTTTAAATTAAATTAAATATAATTTGCCCAAATCAGATGTCCATCTATTCATACACCTATGAACACAGTTATGGCATGAACCATCTATGATATATCCACCTTTGTCTTAGAAATATCCCTCCAAATAGAATGTCTCCAAACTTACCATTTTCTTCTTTCTTAATACAGTCATCATTGTTCTGTACAGTGGTAGATATCAACTTATCCCTTTGTGTCTCAAGTGAAGCGAGAACCTGGTTTCTATAAGCCACGCACCTGCTCTTTTTGTCATTTTGTTACATTTGTGTACTAGCAAGCAAACCATAAAATTCCTCCATTTCTAATTGTATGACACCTCTATATTTTTAATATATAAGATACATTTTCACAAACCAGTAGCACTTATCTTTCAATGCTTAATAAAAAGTATATTCTCCATTTAGGCTGTTCCTGTTCCTCTCCCTAAATATGTGATGCTCAATTTCCACTACATTGAATTATCTTGTTATAGAGTTGAATGTCCTTTCTCCTCTGCTTAACCTGTTCAAGATGCAAATTGAAACATTTCTACTCTAAACAGTCTTTTTGACAATATAATATACAACAACTAAATTCCTTGAACGAGTGTATCAGTTATCCATATAACTGTATTTGTAATTAAGCCATGTATAAGCATACATTGTGGTTTAATAGATTCTTATCTCATTATTTCAACTAAAGTACACTATTCATGATAATATCTGTAATTGCCTACATGTTAGTTTTTTTATTTGGAGTCTAAGCCCCTCAGAAAAAAAGAACACAACTGTTATTTCATTGGAATTCCTAGAGACAGACCAAATGCCTTCCTGACACTTCCAAACAAAACTGCTAAGTCGAAATTGATTTATGAACTTATCTTTGTGAAAAAATGTCAGAGGGAATACTCTAAAAAAACCCCTCAGTGAAAAATGCCAAAAAAATTTGGCGATAACTATTTTAATGCATTATAATATGGAAAGAAAGATGCAGTAAACTTCATAGGCCATCATTGAAGTAAAAGAACAATATGAAGGAAGACATATGTGTGCCTGATCTCAAGGCTGGGGTGGTCATCCTGGGTATCAGAGACAAAGTCTGGTACACTTGAAGGCAAGAAATTGAATTAGAGACTCATTATATTTGTGAAGACAGATACTATGCATTTAGAGAAAGAATCAGCTTAAAAAATAGCAGCCAAAGCAACCAATATCTAGCAAAGGAAGAGAGCAAAATGAGTGCCCGCCATGACCTCATTGTTAGTAGAAGGGAAAATGCATACTCTATAAATTCAAAAACAGGAATGAAAATAATTATTTTAAAGTGCTCCAAAATTGTTGTAAGGTGGTAAAATTAAACATATACATTTTCTAGAGGAATGTACATTCTGCAAAGGAATCAAAGAATCAATATAGATAAAATTATTTTGACCATGACTCACAATCACAAAAAAACAAATGCACATGGGGATGTGGTATTTTTTATTTGTGATTGTTTTCACCCTTAAACGTTATTTTTCCCCTTCTCTACGTTGGATGCCATGGCCTAGAATCATAATACTACTTTTACACATATTTTCAGCTCCCTGCTTCCATTTGGCAAGAGCTTAACCCTGACTATCTGGATAATAAATGACAAGAAACTGGGCAAAATCTTGTTTTTATGTCCCACACAAGAAAATGTGAAAATCTGAAAACACTATAGTTTAACTTAAAAGACAAGAGTATTATGTATATTATTTATGCTTTTCAAATTACTGAACAACTGTGGGTAGTGTAAGAATGATAGTTATTCTATAAGTGTGAACACCAGTGCTGAACTCTAACCACAAAATTGCAAAGGTTTCATTGAATTTACTGCAGATTATAAATGTGATACTGCACAGGATTATTTTCAGACTGCTAATTTTATTATTATTATTATCACTATTACTATTATTATTATTTTGTAGCAAGAGAGAGAGTGTGGGTGGAGGGTGGAAAGACAGGGAGAGAGAGAATATTAAACAGGGTCCATGCCCAGCACAGAGCCTGATTCTCATTTTCTGTGTTGGAAACCTATTTCAATGTGATAGTATCAGGAGTTAGGGACTTTGGGAGGTGATTAGGTAATGAGGATGGAGCCATCATCAATGGAACTAGTGCCCTTAGAAGAGGGACCTAGACAGCTATCTCACCCTGTTTCCACCCTGTGAGGGCACAGTGAGAGGATGGCTATGTATAAAGGAGGAAGTGACTGCAAACTAGACACCAAGTCTTTCTGTGCTTTGATCTTCGTCCTCCAGCCTCCAGAACTTGAGAAATACACATTTGTTGTTCAAGTCGCCCAGTCTATGGTATTTTCATTATAGCCACCCAAATTGACTAAGACAGGTGTTATCTCCTAATTTTTCTACCAACTTAATATTTCATGTCAGTCTGTGGAAAATAAAAGTGAATCAAATGACTGTTTACAAAACAGAAACAATTCAGTATGTCTAGCCTTCTTTGGCCTCATTATTTTCCAAATGAGACCACAGGAAATGATGAATTATCTTAAATGACCATTTCACATCCATTCAGAAAACAAATAGTAGAGCAATCACTTTAATCCTTGGGTTCTCAAGCAGGCTTACATTATGTAGAACATCTCTTTCCTCAGCTCACAAGACGTCCCATTAACCAAAATATCATCTGATAGGGAAAAAAAATGAGTCACTCTGGATGATATCAGCAGTGACACAAATCAAATGGGTATTCAAAACGTACTGTTCTCTGACTTGTAGGGTAAACTACAACAATACAAATGGGAGCTCCTTATCAATTGGCAAAAAAATAGAGAGAAACTTGTGCCATTTCAAGAGCTTAATCTGTTCTGTTGGCAGGGGGGACATCCATAAATTTATTCCTTAGTGTTCTAGGTTTAACTTTAATTTAATTTTTGAACAGTAAATCCATTTTGAAATTATTTGAAAATTAGTTGCTTTTTTTTGCTTAAAAATTAGTTTTTAATTATCTTTATTTTTCTTTTCATTTGTTACCATGGCCTTTTATTACCTTTGAAAGATAAAATGAAAAGACATTATGTGCAAATAACTGCTGAAAATATGATGTGAAAAAAATCTAATAATTAATTCTTTTTATGTATTTATATATGAGACATACAAGTACCTATCCTAATACAAATAGTGTGATCTTATAACAGCATATGCAATTTGCAAACCAAGAGTTAACAAAGGCCATTCTAGAGACAGTTCACCAGATCCATAGAATGTATGTACTAGAGGTCAAAACTACGTTCTCTCTAGACCTCAGAGTCACCAAAGTAATCACACACTCCTCATGTGCACCATTAAGTAATAATCTCAAATACATAATGAGCATTTACCATGAGCCAGGGACTATTTAAACATTTTACATATATACATATACATATAAATATATATGCATATTAACATTTAGCCCTTGCAACAACTCTGAAGTGAGTACTATTATTTTCCACGAGGTGCCCCTTAAGTGACAGCACAAACTGTCTATAAAAAAGAGCCAGTGTCCATGCTCTTCACCACTCCACTATATTATCTATGGTGTTACTGGCCCAATAAAGGCATATATGAAAAAATGTTGAGAAAGGATATTTTTCTAGATAATTAGGATTTCAGTCTACCTCCTCAGATGACAATTGTCTGAAATGTTTTGACAGCCCAGATAAGCTTTGGACAAAATGTGAACGACTCTACTGTTTCTGGATTAACCAGCACAAAGTGAGAGGAAGACATAATTCACACTGACATCTTAATATCATCATGATTTTTAATAATCGAAAATCCCATATTTTATAGATTATTTTACAATCATATGAGAGTGAAAAAGAATCATGTGGTACAAAGGAGATTCAGAAATAACTTGGATCAGAGTGTCTCAGAGCCATTCTACCCACTTCACTGAAGAAAGAGTAGGTCTACCTGTTTCAGTTTAGAGCAATAATAAATAGATTTTTACATCACATGTACCTTGCATGAAAGAAAAACAATACCTAAGTGGATACAGGGCTAAAACCAACTCCTCTTTGTTCTGAAAGTTAAATTATTATTATGTAAACATTTTTAGTCATGTTTCCTTATCCTTCTAGCATAGGATAAAGTTGTTGGAAAATAATCATGAACTGTTTTCATTGAATGTTTCACCTAGGGAAGGGGATTAGTTTGGACTTTATGATAATCACATCCTTATCTAAACACAGTAGTTTATGCAAGATTTCATTCTCATTCTGTTTAACCTGTTATATATCATCTGTTTTGGTATCCGGTTGTGTAAGAGGCAAAGGCAAGCTGAGGAGGTAAGTGAGAAGCAGCAGGATGATTTGTAAATTAAGAATAGTGTTTCGTTTGTTGTTAATTGCCCATCCAATATCCACAAGCCCCTTATTCCTACAAACAGAAGCTTGATTTTGTTCACCACAATGTGCCAGAAAACAAAACAAAACAAAACAAAGCAGAACTACTTGCTCAGCTTTCCTTGAAGTTAGCAGTAGACACAGTTCTGATATACACAGATGTCTGATATGGAATAGTCTGGGATAACTTCTTTTTTCTGAAAGAAGTCAATAGCCATGCTTGCTACACCTCTTCCTGCTACTTATACTGAAAATAGTTCTGATTTCTGAAGCAGCAAGACCCATCCCATAGTTTCAAGACAACAAACATTCAAGAAAAGTTGAAAGAAACCAAACAAAAGCAGGCAGGCAAGTCCTGTTCTTAAGAGCCATCCACAACTGCAGCATCTTCAACATCAAGTTGCAGAGCCTTTGCCGGTATTTAGTTACTTTCTACAGAACTCCTGTTACTTTAAAAAGAAAAATCTTTGTTTTTAGGGTTCCATTCATCAAGTTTTCTGTGACTTGTAGCAGAATATTGATTACTAGGAACAAGATAAAAGTTTCAGAGAAGCAGTCAAACTTTGTAAATAGTCCCTTGGTCTTGTGGTGGGGGTGGAGTGGGGGTGGAGGAAGAAACCCACTGTGCTTGGAGATTGACGGATATCTCAGGGTGGAGCAAGTGGAAGTAATTTGCATACTAACTGTAACAAGGCTTCAGAAGGAAACTCTACAAAAAGTAACTTGTTTTTTGCAACTCTAAAATAAAAGCCAAGCAAGCCAAATTCTTGGAACTTTCTTGGAATTAAAATATATAAAGACTGACAATCTGAAACAGAAAATTGCATCTATTGGCTTAATGGACAAGTGATTTTATGTCACTGAACAAAGAGGAAAAACACTTAACAATCAACAAAAGTATTAACAACTTGGGAAAGAATGGCGATTCTTCAGGCATTACTGAATACACCTGAAAGATTTTCAATGCTTGTTTAAAACAAAACCTGGAAGTGGAGGTATGTTTAAAAAAAAAAAAGGACTTTTACAAAAATAAGTGTGTGTTTTTAGCCTGTTAGCCATATCCCTGCAGTGAAGTTATTTTTGAAACAATGTCAAATTAATGTTGAGTGAATTTTGTTTTCTTGGTTCATGAGGATTTAGTAGAATTTCAAAAAATAATAGGTCATTACTGAAATTACTGAAATCATTGAGTATTTCTAAGTATTAGCAATATTATGACTTCGTTGACTGTGCCACCACCTAAGCCAGTAATATCTATATATTTCAGAATGCCTTCTGTTTTTGCAATGAAAAGTTTAGAGAATCCATTTGGAGCTTTAGATTGGGAAACAAAGTCAGTAAACCAATAAATACATACTGATTTTTTAAAAATCCAGTGTATGCTTTTCCTCTTCCAGTGATTCAAAAGTCTCTTTTTAGTGTCTTCCTAACAGTATTCGGACTCTTACAAGAAATGTTTTATTTCTCGCTGCAGTTTATTCCCACATATATCACTCCTGTAAATGACCTGAAGTTCAGCCTCTTCCTATTCCTCTAAATTGAAAGAAGCGTGTCACCATATATCAACGCCAGAGTTGTTTTTGTGAGATTGTGCTGAAGCACTACATTCCCCAGGAAAGAACCCAGGATTAAATCAAACCTACAATTTTCGTTTCCATATTCAGGGCATAGTTTTTCATATGAAAAGAAAATCACATAGTATGTTTTCTTCCTTAAAGTATTAAAAACTATTGTGTCAAATTCTTCCACTCCTCCTGCTCACCTCTAAGTGCCTTAGATTCTAATTATTTTTATCTAGAGAACAGACAGGGGGAGGGGGCATCAACTGTGCTTATGAACATTAAGTTTCTGAAACTCTTCTGGCCTCTTCTGAATGCATTGTGTTTCCATTGATATCTACGCATGATTATCTCACTCCTCAGATAAAAACCTTCCAATCATCTCATTTAACATAAAAGTCTTTAGAGTGACTTCTAAGATCCTGCGTAACCATGCCTCCTACCATTCTCTAACCTCACTGAGATTCTCTTGCTCCAACCAGCCTTGCTGCCTCCTTGCTCCTTCCTGGACACTCCTTTGCTCCTGCTTCTGGGCATTTTTCATTTGCTCTTTCCTAGTCCTGGATCTCCCTTGATCATACATCTATCTCTATGGTCTCCTACATCATCTCCTTCAGATGTTTAATCTTGTATTTTCTTAGTTGAGGCTTTCTGTAGATACCCTGTTTAAAATTGTTGGCCACCCCAACCCTCCCTCCCTATGACCCTTCTCTGCTTTGTTTTTCTTGGAGCATTAATGTTCACGTTGTTTTAAATGTCTCTCTAGGGGCACCTGGGTGGCTCAGTTGGTTGAGCTCCGGACTCCTGATTTCAGCTCAGGTCATGATCTTGGGGTCCTGAGATTGAGCCCTGTGTGGAGCTCAGCACTCAGTGTGGAGTTGGCTTGAGTTTCTCTCCCTCTGTCCCTCCCCCTGCACACTCTCTCCCCCCACCTCAGATAAATAAATCTTTAAAAATAAAAAATAATAATAATAAATAAATGTCTTTCTTCACCAGAATGTTAGCCAGTGAAGGCAGGAATTTTTATCCCACTTATTTACAGTTATTTATAGTTGTATTCCCAGAAACACTATCTGGCTCATAGTATGCATTCAGTAAATTATGTTGAAGAATAAATTAATTCATTAGAAAATTTATAAAGTGAGAGGTATACTTAGTAGACACAAGTAAGTATAGCTTGATCAAGTGGCCTACCTGCAATTTACAGAAGGTTCTCTTAGATATAGTATGAACAATTTTCAGCAAAGTAGAAACACCTTGACTTGAAAATCATTACTCGTTTCTCTTCCTTTTGCTCCAAACACTATGTTCTATGCTTCAACAATCAAACTTCATTCTATTCAGGTTTCTTTTATCAAGCACTGGGATATTTGGAATAAAAATTCCACTTGGGGGAAATTTTAGAAAAAAGCAAAATTGAAGAGCAAAAAGAAGGGTCAATCTTTTTTTTTTTTTAAGATTTTATTTATTTATTTGAGGGAGAGAGAGAGGGAGGGAGTGTGTAAGCAAGGGGAACAGCAGGGAGAGGGAGAAGCACGCTCTCCACTGAGTTGGGAGCCCGATGTGGGGTTTGATCCCAGGACCCCGGGATCATGACCTGAGCTGAAGGCAGAAGCTTAACCAACTGAGCCACCCAAGGCACCTTGGAAGGGTCAATCTTTAAACTATTTCTCACCTATAACTTGACAAATATTTCTAGATCCCAGCTGCTTATCCCATGTTCTAGACAGCATCCATCTGCTTTTCCCCCTGAAAAGTAAATGAATGTTACTTCCATCCACATTAAAAAAAAATCTCTTGTTCTACCATCAGTGTCTGAGTTTATAATTTTCCACATTTTCTTAAAGAAAGGAAGAACATGGGAAAGAAACTTCTATGTTTTTATATATCAGCAACAGAAATCAAGGTTGAACAATTAAATCAATAATAACTTAGAATGACTTAATAACCCCGTATAAGCTCAGTGCTTTCTGGACACAGATGTGGAGACATTCAGACCAAGAGAGAAGCCCTGAATGTCACACTCACCAACAGCTGTAGCAAAGCAAAGGTGACAGATAATTTTTTATTGTAGTTTTAATATTTGATTTAAGAATATTTTGCTTAATGGCTCTGATACACATAAAACATGGTAGATGAACTTGATTTTCTGAACACGTTCCATTGTAACTTTCTGTTTGGCTTCCTTACACATTAACAGCGAAAAATGAGATCTGAAGTTAATATATATGCTCTCTGAGGCAACCTCTGAGAAATAAAACAACTGTGTTGCCCCAAGAAGCTGACAGCCATTGGAAGAGTTTTTTGGTGCATCTTAACTTTGCTAATCCATTCACTCCATTTCTATTCTTTTCATTTCATTCCACAAGAGCAATCAACATTCATTGCTTCCTGTGTAGTGTAAAATCAAAGGAAACATGAAGTTGTTCCCTAAAGCTGTGTACAGGAATGCTTACACTTGAGAATGTTTATCTACATGAGGCTACATTAAAATGGTTTCTGGCAGCCGTAACTTTCTCCTCCGAATAAACATCATGTTGCTGCTGAAAAATACTAATTGGAAATATCTGCCTCTCACAAATGTAGTGAAAAGCTACCATTAATAGCTGAAAATTGATTGAAGTAGACAACATCTGCTTTTAGAACCAAAGGCTCCGACAAATACTGTGTTGCTCTGGCAAGTGGGAATACACACATTTCAGATATGCTATGGCATGTCACATACACGGGAAAATTAGCTTTCAATGTGGTGTGTCAACATTAATTTTCATAGTTTTGTAATATCTCTAATCATAACCAATAGGGTTAGACAAAAACACCTGCTGTCCTTTCTGTTATTTGTTTGACAAATTAAATTCAAAGTAGCATGACTACCCTATAACTGGATATCCACCCTGGGGTAAGTGTCATCAAATGTTCTTGCAATGTCAGCAGTTGGTATAAACATAACATCCTAAAGGGACTAAACAAAATTTCAAATGAAAGTATTTCCATTACCTTTCTTAATAGATTTTCTGATTCAAAGATTGAATGAGATAAATACGAGTTTTTATTCATGGAATAGTTACCTGAAGAGAATTGAAGGGATGCGTTGAAGCTATACTTAGCTATTTGCATATGAAATACTCATGATACTTTCCTGTTCTTCTTTTGCTCAATGAATTTGAGAGCCTTGTGTTTCTTGAAATTTCTGTACACAAGGACAGATTCCTGTTTTTCTGTATGATTGTAAAAAAATCCCAGTGCTTTGGGTATAGGGACACCATAATCCTCACAGTTACTCTCCAACTTAAAAGGATTATTGCCTCTTTAAGTCAAATTGTAGTTGGTTAAAAGGGAACAACTGGCACTACTTTGGGTATTTAAGCTCCTATTCTATGCAAGATATACTTGACCTTCTCAATATAATGCCTTTGCAAAATATGGAACTAAAGGGTCTAAAACCCTTTGTAACCTAATTGTTCTATGTTAGAGCTAACGGTCTGATTGTTACTCAGGGTAAATTAAGAAGAAACATCTTGTTGAAGGTTTTATAATTGTACTATCAACTTTTAAACATTTTGTTTAACAAATTTCTACAAAAATCTTGTGTTAGTATAAACTAAAATATGCACATAACAATACATGCAATTTAATAACCATTTATTAAGCTCACTATTCTATAAATAATTGCTTAAAGTCTGAAAAGACATAATAACTAATCTTAAGGAGACTAAAATCAATTATTTTTATTAATTTTAAACAATTTTTTAGTCTTAAATTTTCAAACACGTACTACCAGTAGAAATCGCACCCAAGTTCCAGGTATTCATTAGCCAGTGTCAACAGCTACCAATATTTTGTATTTTGTTTTACATGTTTTATCCACCTCCTCCTCTTTTTGGGGACGGGGGGGGGGTAGGATGTGGTAGTTAACGTTTTAAAGCAAATTTCAGACCTCATGTCATTTCACTCTTAAATATTCTGTATGCAATTCTATATGCACCTCAAAAATTAAAATGTTGGAGGACCACTAACTTACATAATCATGTTTGCCTCTATCACATAACAAAAATTAACCATATTGACAGTGACCAATACCCAAAACATATTCAAATTTCTCTGAAATTCTAAAAATATATATATTTTAGTTATTAAAAATCAGGATTCAGAGATTCTATTCATTTCATTAGGCATCTATGTCCCTTAAGTCTTTTCAGTCTTGCTTTCTTTGTTTCTCCCCATGCCATTGACTTTTTGAGGAAATGAGATCAGTTTTGTAAAATATCCCACTCTCTGGGTTTGAATAATGGATTCGTCGGTGTCATTTAATGGTGCCATTAAACTTGCCCTTCTATCCTTAATTAATTACCTGTAGATTAGAAGTTGGCATCAAATATATGATTAGACTCAAGTACACTGTGTTTTGGGGCATGGAATACAAAGAAATCTCATAAGGGATTCTGAATATTTACTATTTTTATGTTTCATATTCTTCCCTCAAATCATAAACAAACACACACAGACACACACAAACTCAGACAGTATAAACAATTCAGATTTCAAACCACACTCTGTGATAATCTAAAAAAATTTCGTTAAGAAAGAGCCTGTACGGCGTGATTAAGCCAAATACCAGGCCATTCCGTCTGACCTTAGACTTCTAGTTCTTCTCGTGCAAATAAGAGTTAAAATGTTATATTGTAAAAAATACAACTGGAATTAGGTTAAGAAATGGGTTTGCAATAGACACAGCTCTTCACAGAGTGCTTTCACATGGGATCTAAGAGAGAGGAGAAAGATGTATAATTTTATTAAGGAGCTATTTTAGGCACTTTACCTAACATATTTATATAATTCTCACTACTGTGAGGCAACTGTTATTAACACTATTTTTTATAGAGCAGATTACTGAGACTGAGGGGTGGAGTAATTTGCCTAAGGTCATAGAGATAATGAGTAAGTGGGAAATTAGGGATTTGAGCAAAGATCTTCCTACTACCTAGCAAAACCTTTAAAGTACATAGATGAGTACAGGCGCTGGATATTCCTCCACGTACGTTGGAGTTATGTCCTGATAAACCTCTGGGAAGTTGAAAATATCATAAGTCAAAAAAGCATTTAACACACCTGAGGTACCAAACATTATAGCTTAGCCTAGCCTACCTTAATTAAGCATGCTCAGAACAACTACATCAGCCTACAGTTGGGCAAAATCATCTAACACAAAACCGATTTTATAATAAGGTGTTAAATATCTCTAGTTGTTGTTGGGTTTTTTTTTTTTTTTTTTGAACACTGATAGTGAAAAACAGGACGATTGTATGGGTACGGAATGGTTATAAGTGTACTGGTTGCTGACCCTCATGATCACGTGGCTGATTTGGAGCTGTCCAGCATCCTGAGAGAGTACCATACCTCATATGGCTAGCCTGGGAGAAAATAAAAATTCAAAATTTGAAGGACGATTTTGACCGAATGCTTATTGCTTTTGTACCAACATAAAGTAAAAAAAAAAATCCTAAGTTGAACCATCATAAATCAGGAACCCTGCCCCAAATAAATTGCTTTATTGCTTACAATTCTTTTATTATAAAATATATTCCCTTGCATCAAGAAAGAAGAAAGGAAGCAAGGAAAGAAAGAAAAGAAAGGAAGGAAGGAAGCAAGGAAAGAGGGAGAAAAGAGCTAGTAATTCAAATAAAGTAATTGGGAAAATATAGTACCAAGGCTGCCTATTATAATAGAAAGTACTTGGTTATATTCCCAGCTTAACTTCAAACTACTGTTAAGTTTTCCTTCAATTTTAGCCTTAGAATAATTACTTCAGGTATAAACAAAGATTGATTTATTAACTGGTATTTATATTTTAATTTTGAAAGAGGTAAGCATTTTTATAAGGATTTAATTTTACCATAGTGGCTAATATGCACTGCCTACTATGTTCCAGGTACTTTTCCAAACACCTTACCTTTATGAACTCATTTAGACTCAACAGGAACCTAAGATTGGTACTGATTATCTTCTCCATTTTGCAGTTGAGGAAAGTGAATTACAGTGAGGAGTGAAGTAATTTTGAGCATGAGCACTGAAATGGCTGAGCTGGGTTTTAAACAGGCAATATGATACTCTAATGCACTACTTAATCCTGTATTTCCATAAAACTAGCTTCTTTTTAAAGGCACAATAATAGGTAATGGTATTTCCTTCAGGTAATTAAAACCTCAATCAATTCTAAGAGACTCATTGATACATGAAAGAGGTAAGAATGTCTGCCAGTGCAGGAGGAAGAGGAGATGAACATTTTTTAACAGAGAAATAGAAAAAACCTAAATTATTCATGTATTTGTTCATCTATGAATCACTTACTGAGCTGAGATTTTTTGTTTCTGGCATATTCATCAATTCAAAGCATCTCCCAACAGGTTATCTCATGTCCTTTCTGGTTTGCTACGCTGTGACAAAAGCCATGTTTCTACATTAATAATGAGTTAAAATCTGAACTTTTAAAATCTGTTGAAATAGTATTTGAAATAAGAAGAGAAACAAAAGATAATTGTTGTTTATACTTTTCTGATTTTTCTGGTGTGTAGCTAAACAAACAACAAAAATTCATTTAGATTCATTTCTGTGTTACCATTATCAGAATTAAAGTTTACATCTTTTACATGGGAATACTTCTTGATAGTCTCTAAATTTTTAAGGTATTGCATTAGACTAAACTTTTAAAAAGTTTTTTTAAGCCTTTTATTTTTTTTAAGCCATTTATTATCCACAAAGTTCACTTATACTGAATGCAGATGTTTATTTCAGGTAACTTTCTTGTGCTTTGTTAAGGCATGTTACTGGGCTTTAATTTATGTGAGGGACAGGGAAAGCAGCGATGACAAGATTGAATTGTAGCTTATTCTGATTGATTAATGCCTTACATATATCTTCTTATGCTATAAAATCTTCTAGATGGAAGCCCCGGGATCTGGGGCTTATTATAAGTACCAAGGCTGAAGATAGGCAACTCTTAGGCTGCCTGTGGACCATTCAGCTGGGGGCTCCCTGCAGGTCACTGCTCAGTACTGAGGTGGTCAGGACCAGTGCCAGCATACTCAAGCTACTGAGTCTCAAAGAGCAACTCTTTGTTTGCCTTATTACTTCACAATAAACTAATGAGTCAGTTTATGACTCCATCAAATCTAGCAAGCAAATATCTCATTGCTGCATTTCCTTAACTTTATCCTTCCCACTGTTAGATCTGTTGTTTTTATTTTATTTCATTTTCTTTACTTATTTTATCTTTGGAGGGAAAGGATGTTGGTTAACTGCTTTCTCTGGCGATTATGAAAGGTATATTTGAAAAAGCCTGAAGGCTAGTGATAAGAAGTTAGTGATTCCTAATTCTAACAGTAAAGAATTCTGAAAAACTCAGCTCTTCCTCATCCTTCTTCAGCATTATTTTTTTCTCTACTGCAACCTTATTTCATTGCAGTCAATGCACGATGAAGTATTTAGTAATAAAATCTTACCATTTCATGAAAATAATGTGTTGTATGGGATATGTGTATTAGAAAATGCAACATATAACAAAGAAAACACTTGGAAGGTTCTTCCCCTAGGACATATAAATATTTTCATTATAATTAATGTTTCTTTTAATGGTAAGCATTTAAATAGTTTTAAAACCTACCTTTTATTAAATATAGAATTTGCCTAAAACTGATTGTATACACACTATAACGCTTTTTAAAAATAATACTTGAATTAAGTACATACAGTAGCCACAGATAACGCATCCCTAGGTCTGCAGACCAAAAATTGAACTATGGCATATAATACAGAATTGAAATTAAACTAAGGAAAATGCAAACAAGGGACTGCTTACAGTACAGTACATGTTGTCAACTAAGGTGAAAATGCCATGAAATCAAATTAAATATGGAATGATAAATAGATCAGGTAAATTTGCAAAGCTGAGAAAAAGGCTTAAAAGTCAACCTCCTACTGAATCAGACACACAGTGTGCTAGGCTGGAACTCTAGTTTGCTTTGTTCGTGGCAGACTGTTACTAGTATAATCTCCAAGAACATACAAAATGTGTTTCATTATTTGAGGATATAAAGATAATGAAAACGGTATATTAATATTAGAGATAAAACAAAAATGTTAAAAGTCAAAGTTGGATAAATATCAAATGCTGCTTAAAAACAATCCACACAGAAAATGTTATTGAAATGTTTTCTTCTACATTTCTTTATAAAAAATAATATTTCTATAAATAAATGTTAAAAGTTGTATTACTTTGCTCACCTATTTTGAAATATGTTAAATTGTCAACAAAATCTGAGTTAGTCTACTTAAGAGAAAACTTGCGTAAGCATAAATATGAAAGTTTAGTAAGTACTGATTAAGTTCTAATTATGTGTTTAATATCAATTTTAGATAACATTATGTGAGGAAAATGGAAATTAAAAAATAAATAATTTTTTTGTGTGTGAATTCCAAGTGCCTATTATACCAGAAATGCATACACATATATAATAAACATATAATCTAAGTAAAAAGCAATTCATAGGTTATGCTAATAAGTGTAAAAGTTATAAAAATACAAATCATGTGGGTGAAAATAACCAAAAAAGAGATGGTCCCTGAACTGAGGTTTATAGAATGAAGACGGTATGGATAAGTGAAGGGAACACCATGGTGACATTACTATGGAGAATCATATATTATATGGAGTAATAAATAGAGGAGTGATAGCACCCATGTTTTTTCCAACTGACAGTGAGTTCTCTCTGCCTTAAGTCCATTAATCAAATTAAATCAACATGTCTAGTATTGAATCCTCCTGTGTTATAATTTTTTTTTTTACAGTTGGATCCATTGTTCATCCAATTATATGGTCTTGAGTTCCTTCATTGTTCATTCATGTATTGATTCATATATAGACACTCACTAGCAAGATATAGAAGTTATACTGGGTTAAATACCGTCCCTTCAAAAATCATGTCCATGTGGGCCTCAGAATGTGACTTTATTTGGAAATAGGGTCTTTACCATGTAATTAGTTAAACTTGGATGAGTCTATGCTGGATTAGGGTAGGCTCTAAATCCAAACACAACTGACCGTTGAACAACATGGGGGTTGAAGTGCTGGCCCCTCACTCAGTCAAAAACCTTCATATAACTCTGACTCCCCCAAAACATAACTACTAATAGACAACTGTTGACTGGAAACCTAACCAATTACATAAAGAGTCTATGAATACACATTTTGTATTTGAATTATATACCCTGTATTCTTAAAGTAAGCTAGAGAAAAGAAAATGTTAAGAAATCACAAAGAAGAGAAAATAAATTTACAATACTGTATTGTGTTTATCAAAATATGTCTATGTATAAATGGACCCCCAGAGTTCAAACTCATGTTGTTCAAGGGTCAAGGGCACTGGTAACCTTATAAGAGGAGATGACATAAAGACACAGGCACATAGAAGGAAGAAGCTCAGGTGACAATGGAGGCAGAGATTGGAGTGATGTAATTTCAAGTCAAGGGTTGCCAATATGTTCGTAGGAGCTAGCAAGTGGCAAGGAAAGGTTCTTCTTCAGAGCCAGAGGGATCATAGCCTGTGAACACCTTGGTTTCAGATTTCTGACATACAGAATGTTGAGAGAATAAATGTCCTTTATTTTTTTCAGTGACCCTGTTTGTGGCAAAGTTACCGCACGCTTAGGAAACATATAGAGATATAGATATAGAGATAGATAATAGATGATAAACAGATAACTAGCTAGCTAGACAGACAGACAGATAGATCTGCTTAGTCTGGTGCCAGCCCCTGAGATTTATAAAATGAGTAAGTCTGAGGTCATGCTCTTCTGAAGCTAAAAGTCTAGGAAATCAGGGAATCAGTTTTGAATTCTTCTTCTGTTCGAGCATAGTCGTCATGGGCCCTGAGCTTCCCAGCACATGCTTGTTCAGTGCACCAGGCTGCAAGGGTTATCTACCTCCTGACACTAAGCATTTCTGTAGCTAGTCACATAGGCAGCTAAGTAGATCAAGACAACTATAGCCTGATGGTGACTACTTTGTAACTGCCCCAGGGGAGGGGGGCCAGTTTGTTTACCAATTATCATAATGCTTATTTGTTGCTCAAAGTGTTAGACCCTTGATGCTGCATTTCTCAGCTGTGATGAAATCCCACCACATGTAAAGCATCCATCTAGACCCATCACATCCTCTCTGTGTGAATTTCAGGCAAGGGGAACCAATGCAATCATGCTGATGTTTACACTGCTTTACTTTGCCATGAGTAATAAAGAACTTTGTCCCTGATTCAGGAGTCTTGCGTCCTTTGCCAACATCCATGAAAGATAAGAGGCTAACAGAGTAGTTTGCAAGTCATATAAAACTTCAGAATCCTGCACCTTTCTTGACACTTCCTCCCTATTCACTTATTTGTGAAATTGTATTGTTTCATCATTTTCTTAGCCCTACTCATTGTACCACCAAGTCAATTAATTGGATTACTAGAGAAACTTTAAAAAAAAAATGTTTTCTAAATGAACATCCACATCACTCAGCAAAAGGAGAAAAACAAACAAACACATTGAGTCCCCATTGCAAAGCCCTCAATGCAGCATTCCGGGCCCTTACAATCTGATCTCATGTAGTGCCTGGAATTTGTATTCACTCTCCAACTCTAATCATTCTCTTTAAATATGCTCACTTCCACATCTTTGTTTAAATCATTTCCCTGGTTTAGGTAGCTACATCAACCTAAGTCTTGCTCTTATATTAATGGACAAACACAGTAGAGTCTCCAAATTGTCATCAGCTCTCCTACCCCTTGCAGATTCTGAAGTCACTTAAAGTATCTCTGTACTTACATAGAATGTATATCCTTATGAGCCCCCTAAGTGGTGCAGACCACTCCAATTTAAATAGTTTGAAAACCATTTTAGAAAGCTCGTTGTTTATGCTATGCATTTGAGAAACAGCTTTAAACACAAAGCATGTAACTGTGGGTATAAAAATTAATTTGACACCATTTCATAGTTTATCAGGGGAGGTAAAGATGTGCAAAATTGATGTAAGAAGAACAAGGAAAAGAGAGTAGTTGTCCTATGCAATTAGTGTACATAATCATAAACTCAACTCTTTGCCTTTCAGGAAAGCCAAAATTAGTGTTTATATTTAACTGAAATCTTTACATATATACAAATCAACCTTTTGCACACCACGAGAAAATATATTCCATTGAGTGTCATGAAGGTGACTAAGAAAATTAATTAGATCAGCTTTCACAATGTACCATGAGTCAGAGAATCATGGAAATTAGAGCAGGATAGGACCTTGGAGATCACCTTGTCCAACACCTTCATTTGGCAGATGAGGAAATTGAAACTAGATTGGTAAGGATAATTTCCCAAGGTCGCACAGATAATTAGTAGTAGAACAAGACCTCAAACATAAGTATTCAAACTCCTAACTAGGGTCCTTTCAACTGAATAAAGGTCATGCTGTTCCAAAGCACTAAAAAATAAAATAGAAAAAGGGCTCCACCATCAAGCACATTCTAAAGAACAGACAAAAATATCCATATATAATATATTATAGAAAGATATGTAGATAGGTACATGTATCTTTGTTCTCTTTTAAAATTCTTTAAAATGCATCTTTTCTCTTCTTAAAGAATATGTTGCACATTTTATTTTAACAATTATGAACATGAGGGCTTTGTTGATAATGACGAAGGCATAAGCAGCGAGAATGAGATAGCTATTCAGAATATGTAATTGATTTTCTGCACAGTTCATTTGATTATATCTTAAGAAATTTGCTATATTTCCAGAAATGAATCTAACACTTGAAAATTAAAATCACAATGGGATAGTATGGCAGAAACTACAACTTGTTTAATATTCATTCTTCTTCTTTTCTTTGCACAGTAATACAATTTTTAGCTGACGACATGGCCACTCAGCAAAAAACCACGTATTCTAAACTTTCCTGAAGCTAAAGTGACCTAAGAATAAGTTCTGGTCTCTGGGTTGTAATTGGGATGATATATATAACTTTTGGATGATTCCTTCAAAGGAAAGAAGTATTCTCTCTTGCATTTCTCCTTGCTGCTCAACTGGAGTCACTTATAGAGATAGTTGAAAGCCATCTTGAACCCAGAGATTAAAGCTGTATGTGTGGGAGACAGCAGAACAACAGCTGGAAGGAACCTGGTTCCCCGACATTGTGAAGCCATTAAACCAGTCCTATGCACTTACTTACAAAAGAGACAAAGATCCTTGTAGACTCTGTCAACTACCATTTGAGGCTCGCCTTTCACAGCAGCCTAGGAGATATCCCACTTGATACAAATGGAATTGATTTGACTGGGGAACTTAAATGTTTACACTAATAGACAATGTTAGGATTCATTCTGACAGCAATTCTTCCAACCTAAGAAGAATTTTAAAATATAATCATACGTTTAATGATTCATTGCCCAGAAACATCGATTCTTTAAAAAACCTATCATTTTATTAAATTGTATTTCTGCATTTTCCATATGTTAAACTTGGATTGAGAGGACTAGCTGCTATTTTACAGAAAAGTCAACTTCACATTCCCGACTTCACCATAGTCCACTTTGCCTCCCCTCTGTGCTTTTCTGGCTGTCCCAGAGGTATATCCTGTTAATGCACCTGTACCATTAAATGCATCAACTGGTATTATAATTGTTTATTTACTTATCTGTACTTTCCATTGAAAGCAGGATACCTCAGTGCTAGATCTTTTAATTCCCAGCTTACAGACAATGCTGCATGTCTTTGCATTTGTTATTTCCTTGTCTTGGAACTATATGGCCAAGTCTTATGCATCCTTCATGTCTTTGTTCAAATCTTACTTTTCAGGGACTTTTCTATGGAAAATGGCACTTTCCTCCCAGTCAATCATGACTACATTCACCAGTTTATTTCCTTGATAGATTTCAATCTTATCTGAATTGTCTTATACACTTCTGTTGATTGTTTATTACCTGTCTTCTCCTTGCCATCTTCTAGAATGTACATTATGTAAGAGAAAAAGTGCTGAGATTCAGCAAACTCAAACATATGCACATTTTCTACCTTCATTGGATTTACAGGTTGGTGAAGAAAACAAACATCTGACAAATAATTAATAACGTAATCAATAAAAGGGCAGTGCGGCTTTTATAGAAACAAAGTACTAAATTTAATCAGAATCAGAATTCATTTGTTTCTTAAAATCATGAATCATAAGCTCCCTGAATCTCAGGACTGTACACAATATGGCATAAAGTTGCAAATGTACATAAATCAGTAACTTGCAGTCTTATGAGTCTCTTCTAATAAACTGCAATGTAAATTGATGCATTTTATATCTTTTTACATGAATTTATTTTTGTTCTTCAACTGAAGGACTCCTAGTATATTTGCATGACTATTCCAAATTTGGTTCTTGGAACTGGAATGACATTAACTCTTTCTATGCTTATCTGCCTAAATAAAGAATATGTATGTGGTCAATAATTAATCTGAAATATTAAAGTATTTAAAAATATTTTTAGTTATTCATTCATATAAAATATAAAAGATTGGGCTATTTAAAACATTTTAGAAAGTAAAGGACCAGTCTTTTCCTAAGTTATAAAACCAAATGTCAGTACTCCCAACATGCATTTGGCTTCTGTCCTGTCTTCTTTGCTTTTTACAACGCTGAACACACAGATTCTCTAAACATTACATGATTTTGTTTTTGTTCCTCACACAAGAGTGTTGAACAACTAAGTGTTTTAATCTTAGCCAAGCCGACACATAAAAGTAACCATCACAGTGGCCAAGTGAATTTCCCTTACAGATGAAATGAGAATAAGAGTGATGTAGATGTCACTTCAGAAAGGAAGACCTAAACCTGAATGCCCAGTTCAGTGTGGTATTCCCTGGCCCAGCAATCATGAAAACATGTGCCCAGATGGACGCTGGTCAACCTGGGGACCTGAGTAACTACAGTGAGCAGAAAGCCTGCTAACTGTTTTTGTACATGTAGGGTGAGTAAGAAACAATCTCTTATTGTGTTACATCACTAACATTTAGAGTTCGCATGCTATAGCAGGTTAACCTTGTCACCATGTCAGCATGAGGTCTCCAAGATCAATAGGGTAGAAAAAAAGCTAGAGGGTCATTCACTGACTTTCCAATTCTTTGGTTCCGAAGAGACACACACTATTGCTCCTCTCAATCCATTGGCTGTAACTAGTCTCATGGTCTCATCTAACTACAATGGAGTTTGAAAAAGCAGATGGGGGCACATCAGTACTCGGTAGTCAGTAAATGTTTCTACCTCATACTTCACACTTAATAGCCATGTGAATTTTATAATTTACTTCTTTAAACTTAGTTTCTTCCTTTACATAAATGGAGAAATAAATAACCACTTTACACCACTGTGGTAAGGATTTGACAAGATGTTATATGGAAAAGATAGTCTTATGGTAAGTCCCCAGAAAGTATTAACTGCTTTCCTTTAAAGACTTTAGACTATAAAATGCTTTGTAACCATATTATTTTGTAATTCAATAATTTAATTTGTTTATTCAACAAATATTTAGCAAGCAACTATTATATGTTACATAACTGACAGCTCAATTTTATCAGCCACAAACTATTTGTTGAAGCTTCTAATTGAAAATTGTTTTTGTAGGACAATAATTCTATATCAATGGACAATAATTGGTTAATAGATAACTGTAATCACTGTGTACTAATTTCATAAAACTTCAGTATCAGCTTGGTCCAGAGCTAAATGTCTTAGAAGAAAAACCTGCTTGGTATCTGCCCAAACAGGAAGAATAGTTACCAGGTCATACTCAGCACACACTGTTTGTTAATAAAATAGTTTTCCAGGATTCTCTCATTTGCTATTGCCATGGCTTACCAGTTTAGCAAATAAATATTGGAATACCTTTAACAATGTCTAAAGCAGCAGTTAATCAGGAGAAAGACTAACCCGCACAAACCAATTGTCTGGCCTGTGTGGCTGAGGAAGATATTGGATAAAACCTGACTATATCGCTAGTGGACGGCAAATCCTTGCAGAATCTGCTTATTTATCAAGGCTTGACTTACACTAGATCAAAAAAAGTCTTTATGTCATTTCCAATTCTATAATAGAAAGTACAAAATGCAAAAATAATTTAAAATTTAAAAAAATGTGTCAGATTATCATTTCATTAGAATAAATACTTGAAAATTCTGATCCGATTGGTTAAGTCTATCATGTTTACAAATGGAAGAACAGAGTGTTTGTTAGGCCTTCATTTATCCATAGTTCAATTTCCTTCAAAACATTAAAAAAAACCAGATTCAATTTTATATGATGATCTTATTTACACAAAACTACTCTATTATTGTCCTTTAAATAAGGATCAAGATAAGAGACAGAAGTGTTAGAAGGTTAATAAAAACAAACCCTACTCCTTCATTCTTTGCATTCTTACAGATAGTTTCCTCTATATAAACCAATTCTGAAGTGTATCCTGCTCAGCCAATAATTAAAAACAGAAGTATCTTTTAGAAGTGAAGTGCTAGTAATTTTATTGTCTAGTAGATGAAGAACGTGCAGAGAGACATATTTTCGGTCATCTACATGCAAAGAAGCATTGAACTATAATTTTAGTTTGTAGTGTTATATTATTTACCAGTTCTGGGGATACTTGTAATTCATGCAGTAGATAATTACAGCATTATGTTCTTTAAATACCATTAAAAAGAACAGGTGCAGTTTCTGAACACTAAGGACAATAAGCCAATTTGTGATTCGAGCAGCATGCCTAATGTGAAGAATGAGAATGCTATTGACATCACGAAGACTTTTAAAATTGTAGATGACGTTAGCAAACAAAGGTTGTTTTTAGCTGCCTAGTTAGTGGTCTTTCTTATTCCTCTAGCATTTTCTTCCAAAAGCCACAGAGGATGTATAGAGAAATGGTTACATCAATTCCATATACTGTAATGAATAACACAGAGAAGGCTATACTTCCAAAATCAAGATAGAATAAGAGGTAAATAATGATGGTAAGCATGTGAATAAAGCAGCCAGTCCTAATTATAAAAACAACATGGTGCACAAAATTCCGTTCTTTAGAGAAAAATCCTTTAAGATTTATGCATCTCTTGTGGAGGCATGATTTTGTCTTATGAATTTCTGAATACAAATCTCAGTATGGTTGTCCTCACAAGTAGGAGTTGCCAAGCAAGGGAAAATGGTACAGTGGCGAAGTATATCTTCAGGAAAGAATTCTGGAAAGATGTCCAGATATCAATTCTGCTTTTGCCACAAAGATTTTTGTCTGATTTTAGACATGTTACTTTATCTCTTTAGTTTGCAGGTTTGTCTGAGCAAATAAAAGAGTTGACTGACATCTTTGAGCTATTTGAATGTATGTATGACTTTCTCATTACAAACAATAAAAAAAAATTTCTTTCTTCAGTCTTTCCAGCCTTGTTGCCCTGTGTCTTCATGCTATCCTTTGAGCAATCAGGGCTCTAAACCAGCCAAACTCTTTGCTCTCTTTTTGTTGGTTTGTTTTATTCACTTTGTCTTTCATCAAAACATTTTTGACTCCCTCCTATGAGGTGTGTAGTTAATTACCCAGACTTAGTGGTTTCAAACCTTTCTTAACTGCTTTTACTTACCTTAAGTCTTATTTTAATCAACTCATGAGAGGAAAACTGTGCTGTGAAGATCCTGAGCTTTGCTCCTCATAATACCTCCCTTCCACCTAGTATTTATTGAGCACTTACTGGGTTTGAACATTACTGTTCTAAGAGCACTACATGTATAATCTTATTTAATTTTCTCAACAACTCTGAAATTAGCATGACATTTTTCAGGTATGTGACCAATTTTGAGGTAAGTGACCAATTCTTGACATGAAGTAGGGATTGAAGGGATAATTACCGAACTAAGGCCTTAAGAGGCAGGTGGTGAGTACTTCTGCACAAACTCCTGTCCCCTTTTTTGGCTGGATGTTAATGTTTTGGGTAACCTTGTAAGCTACTCATCAATAATTCAAAGGCTCCATAACTCAGGATCCCTGAAAGAAGCACAGTAAACAAGTTCCCACAAAAATACAATCCTGCTCCCCATCCCCTACCAGCATAGAAACATCTTGGATTCTTTTAATGAGAAAAACAAACTCCTATTGTATTTATTGATTTCAATTACTGTGACTTTCCTAACTCAGTAAATAATATCTCTGTCAACCCAGATGCAAAGTTAGATGCTCACATCTTTCTAATTGCTTCTGACTCCCACATCCCTGCACATCCTCAATGACCAAGGTCTTTCTAGTCTATTCCTTAAATGTGTCATATTTATCCCCTCATTCTGTGAAAATTTTTGTCAATTTTTACCTGGATGTCTCCTGAATTTCTCTCTTTCTCTCTCCCTTTCTCTCTTCCATTCTTTCTCCTTTTCCCCTTCCTTCCTCCCTTCCTTCCTACCTTCCTTCCTTCCTTCCTTTTTAATTTATCTATTTATTTTAGAGGGAGAGAGAAAGAGAGAGGGGAGGGACAGGGGGGAGGGAGAGAGAATCCCAAGCAGACTCCATGCCCAGCACAGAGCACAAAGAAGGTCTCGATCCCACCACCACAAGATCATGACCTGAGCTGAAACCAAGAGTCAGACACCCCACTGACTGTGGCACCCAAGTACTTCTCCCCTGACTGTATTTCAACCTCTTTTACTGATTTTTATACTATCACCAAAGTGAACTGGTAGTATCATCCCCCTGCTCAAATAATCGAATAACTCTATATTATGGGCTAATAAAACTCTCCTACCTACAAGTTCATTTTCATTTACCCCAATTGTTCCCCTTGAATTTTATGGGTTAGAAACTAACCTACAGTATATCCAGGGCATTATTATATTTGGTGTTGTGTAGTGGTCATTTACAACCGATCTTGGAGATGTAGGACCTGTTAGTCATTTGTAATAGAGATAGTAATAATTGCAACACTTTGTTGTGGGATGACTAAGAAAATGCATGCAAAATGTGCAACTAAGGTCTGACCTGTTAATCCTGGCTAATGTGTAGAAGAAAACTACTTGCCGAAAAAGAAAGTCTGTCAACTGTCTTTATCAATCTGTGACATTCTCTAATATGAAAGTCATGACATACTAAGGACCTACAACTTAAATTCGCCAAGGGCTTATACTGATGGATTTCTTGAACACACTTGTAGTGTTTGTGCTTCTGTATGTTACATATGATGCCCTTTCTGCCTAAAACCTCTAAAGATGGGTGATTTATCTGGCAAGTGCCTACTCAATCACCCTTTAAATCTTAAATCAAATTAAAACTTCACTGTGAAAGTTTTATTTAATTACTTGGGTGAATTTTGCCTATGTTAGGAGTACCTTTGTGTTGTGCCATTACAAATTTTGTAATGTATCATATCGTGTCATGTAGGAAGGACTGTATTATCCCAGATATTTGAATTATATTTTATTGGATTATAGTGGAATGTGTTTCAATGAATCTGCATTGAATTGTAATCTAAGTTTTTGGTATCATATTTTCTTTTATCTCGTTTTAAGTTCCTTCATGGCATCAATCTTGACTGTTCATCTTACACTTGGCATTACTTAGCAAAACATTTAGCACAAAGTAGATATTTAATGTTATTTACTGAATCAAAACCAAAAATAAGAAACATGTGCTCACTCTGAGTTTACAAGATATAGCACTCAATTAAAACAGTTGGGTTTTGTAGCGGTTTTCAAATATGCCTACAATTCCTTGACACTCCTTTCTTTAAGAAGTGGAGCTTAATTCTCTTCTTCATGAGTGAGGGTTAAGTTGTATATAACAGATAGAAAATGAACAGATAGAAATTGTCTGTAACTTCTGAGATTTTGTAATAAAAATCTATGTGTCTCCTTGCTCTCTGTTGGATCACTAACTCTGGGAGAAGCAAGCTGACGTATCAGGACGACACTCAATGGGCACTTTGACAGGTGCACCTGAGCACTTCTTCCAATGGACTTGTCAGCAATCCAGCTTAGAAGGGTAACTCCCAGCCCTAGTCAAGACTGCAGATGACTGCAGACTACCCTTCAATGTCATGAGAGACTCTAAGAAAACAACACCCAACTAAGACAGTCCCCAAATCCTGACTCACAGAAATTATGATATAATAAGTATCTCTTGTTTTAAGCTGCTAAATTTTAGGGCAATTTTTATGCAGCCATAGATAACTAATATTTTATAGTTTATAGAAAGACTATAAACTTATTCTCTAAGAATCCATGATTATTTTTATGTGCAGTTTATATTATCGACATGACAAAAATGTAATTCAAGATAGTTTATTACACTGTACTAAAATAATTAATCCTGTACATATTTACTAGGCAACTACTATTCTTATTGAAAAAAATACATGTGTGTGTTATGGCTCACAATCCCACTCATGAGTGTACATAACGGAGAAATTTCCCCAGATTAGAGACAGAACATGGAGCTGCACGTTCACTGTGGCATAGTGTATGGTGGTGGGGGTTAGCAATAACTTGGGTTTAAATCACTAAAAGGAGTATGGAAAGTATAGTGGATGCAAATTATAAAATGTTATGCAACAATTAGAAGCCACAAAATATAAGTCCAGAAAAATGCATGGATTTTTAAAACATGTTTTATGGGAAAAAGTAGCAAACAAAATGCAAAATACAATAATGCAAAATAAATATTCATATATAAATCATCACTACACACTTTACAATGAGATACTCACATTTAAAGACATATTTCAAGCCCAGTACAGTGGGTATCCATCAGAATGGTAGTAGGAATAAAAAACAAATAAGAGCATAATACATATATATAAAATGAGACAGGGTCCTAATATAAAAAGAAAACTTTGACTATGATCTGTATATATGATTAACTCAAATCTCTGTACCTAAGTTCAATAAAAGCCAAACCAAACAGATAAAACAAAACAAAAGAAAAATAAACAAAAAATCCTATAATATTTCTTATATTTGAGGATTAAGAATACAACAATGAAAAAGAGACAACGTTCCATTGTGGGTTTAATCTGCAATAAATAAGTGAAATAATAAATAGGAGATATTAAATAAGCATAAGAGCTATGAAAAGATTAAGAGTGTAATGTGGTAGGGCATAATGCGCAAGGGCTACTGTGGGAAGGGAGCCTTGGGAACGCTTCCCTGTGGAGGTGATATTTAAAGTGAGAGTAAAATGATTAGAATTCATTATCTTTGCAAAGCTGAGCAAAGGGTATGTATTCCAGGCAGAGTGCAGATGCTTTGGCTTGGCATGAAAGGGATAACAAAGATCAGTGTGGCTTCAGCATCATGAGTTAGTGGAGAGTGATAAAACGGGGGCCAGATCAAGTAGGATTATGTTAGTCATAGGAAGCAGATTTGGATTACAGCTTTAGAGTAAAATGAAAAGGAAAGAAGAAAAAAAATTTGTTTTACAGAAACAGCATCCTGACTTCTGTGTGGAGAAGGAATTTAAGAGGAGAGGACAGAAATGGAATGAGGCAGAAGACCAGTTAGGATGCCACAACTATAGTATAATTTCAGAGAGATATCACGGGAGCTCAGACAATGATGGAAGCAGTGGGGCTAGAAAGATCTAGATAACTGGAGTATAGACATTGAGAAGTGAAACTAACAGGACTTGTTGCTGAATTGCATAAACAGTATGAAGAAAGAGAAAACAGGGATGATTCCTACATGTTTTATTTGAGTAATGAGGTGGATGGGGACACTGCAGTATGAATAGGTAATAACATATAAAGCTTGGTTTCAAAAAAATCTTTTGAGTATTCAATCACTTATCTTAAATGAGATCTTGAAACCTGGACATAATTGAGAGTTAACTGTAAGTAAATAAATAATACAACTTAGAGTTTCTTCTGTTAACCTGAATAGAGCTCTCAGTATATTTATAATAGTTAAACATCACCCGCCCCCACGGCCACCAGAGTTATAATACACAGGGTTTGAGAACACGATCTTGAATGTTACAAGTCTGGGTTCTCTTACTAGCTCTTGGATATTGGACAAGACACTTAACTTCTCTTTCACTCTCCTTCCTCGACTGCCAATGGAGGTAAAATAATACATAACCCATGCGTATTACACAAGCTAAGCCATGGAAAGAACTTTGCACAGTGCTTGATGCATAGAAATCCTTCAATAATCTGCCTCTCAAAAACAATGTATAAAATCTAAATAAGCTAATTTTCTCTTTCCCAAACAATATAATTTCCTGGGTGAAATTGGCCTAATGTGCATGTCTGTCTCAGAAACCATGCTAAACTTTGATAACAAAGTTTATTGAGCCAAAAATATTGAGCCAAATAATAAATGGTCCTCACATGATCTGGAGACTACTATCTAATAGGCGAGAAAAATGCTAGTCAAATAGCCATTAACTTAAAATAACATTTGTGAAAGATGTAAAAAGTACAGGTAGACTGTGCTATGAGAGTAGGAAAGGGGAGTAGGGATGAACGTGCTGGGCTTAAGGAACAGATTGTGCAAGGACTTGGTGCTGTGCAGGCATGTGCAAAGAAGGCTGTGACTAGTGTGGGGGTCCAATGGTGTGGCCAGGAAGAGGCTCCAGACATAGGCAGGGTTAGAAAAACCATGTGGGCTCTGTGAGGGACTTCAATTTTATCCCAGAGCAAATGAGTGAGAATGGAATTACATGATCCGATTTATAAAATTATAGCCTATAATTTAACCCATGCTTGTTGGGAGGAGTATTTAGTTTGCATAATGCTCACATGTTAGATATATGAGTAATGATGAAAAGCCAACATTTAGGATAACTGGTCCTGGAGAGCTGAAGAATGAGCCTATAGGGCAGGACAACAATCCCCTGGAGGTGGCTAGGAAAAGGTCAAACCTGGAGTGTATCCAAGTCCTCTTTACTACAAGTCTAGTCACATGGATCATATGTTTGAATCCACATGGAATTCAGGGAAGATTTGACATCCAGAGTAGTAAATGTATATACTTCAATTATCATCAGAAGTAATTGCCAATGCCCAGCTTGATAAGACTTTGGCCTTGGTTCGAATGAAATATTTCTAAGAAACGAGGATGGTTTCTCTTGAATGGATCTCCACAAGGCATTACATGCTTTGTCATTAGAAATGCATAGAACTACCATGAAAAACTCAATTAAACTGAGAATTGATAATGCTACCATCATAGAACTTTTAAATAAAATGTTGCTAATGGTATATATTTTTTTAAAAGCTCTTCATGAAACATTTTTATGAGAATACTTCTGGGAATGCTCCCTATTTCAGTTATGCTCTGATGCTTTTTCAGGTTTTGATAGAATTTGGAGTTCATTAGTTTTAATACTGTGAAGATGACCTTTCCTTTCAAAGTTTTTGTTATTTCTAAATGCATGGCTATACTGAATTGTAGTGCATATGCATATGAATGGGCAACAGAAACTACTTTTGGAAATTAAGGTAATATGGTAGGAGTAACCAGAAATCATAATTTTGTATACTTCGTGTTCCATGGAGATAGAAAATGTCATGCCTATTACAAATGTTTGCATTTAGTAAAGTGACCAATGATATTTGCATCTGACACTTTGATTTTAGATTATAGCCCTAAGATAAACAAAAATATAAATGTATTCATCTCAAAACATGATTTTGGAAAGGTGTATATTATAAATTATAAACAAAGAATTGCTTCGTTTTAGTATATATTCTTCATTTAATTTGAGTATTTACATTGTTCATAATATAAGTAAAAAGCTAGGATGTAATGGACTGTATGACCTTATAACCTATTTTGTTAAAACATCTGTATATTTCTCTAACTCCATTATATCTACACCAATATGCAAATATTGAATAACATATATATTATTCCTATATTTAGCTATTACTATGTACTATAGTAATACTCTAAAATACAGTATACTACTTAGTATACTATGTGCTTCCATATACTAGAGTGTAGCATACTATACAGTATATTAAATACTCTATTACTATAATATTACTCTACTAGTTGCCTTCTTGCTGGACAAAATCACCATAAAATGTTCTAAAAATTAAGTCTAGAAACAAAACTGTTAAGACAGATATGCACACGTGTGTGCGTGGGTGTGTGCCGGTATGTGTGTAGAGGACACCTTCTATTCATTCAGTTATAAGAAGAGGCACATGCCCTAGGTTCTTGTATTTTTAATAACAAAAAAATATTCTGAGACAGAGATTCTAGCAAAATGCAATCACATTAAAATAGTATTATTATACCAGATCTCCAGAATATTATATTACTATCATTTTTTTCATTTTGCTTTAGCTTTTATTTGAATAAAAAAATGCTACACAATTTATCTGACTTAGAGTTTTGAAATTGTTGACTTAATTAGTAATATCCTCAAAGGTCCAACAAACATTGCTTAACAAAATCACCATCTTTTGGATCTATATTCAGCAACTACAACTTGTCATCTCAGTCCCTGTCAAGGAATTCCTTCTTTTCTATTCCCATTGGCGTGCACTGGCTGCAGTCTTTACCTAACACATTATGGAACATACTTGCAACATTTCTCTGTGCCTTCCTTCTTTGAATGACTTCATCATTAAAACAACTCCATAAAATAATGTTTCAATCATTATTGTTATTGAAACTTTAATTATCATAACCTTACAATGTCAATATATTCATTTTCTTCTATTCCATCATCTAATTAATTTCCTTTATATACATATGTATATATTTCATATAATCTTCATGAGTCCTACAATTTAAGGAGTATTATTATTCTTATCTCAATATTTACCAATAAAAGAAAATTAAAAGGAGAAATGCCTGGGTGGCTCAGTCAAGCATCCGACTCTTGATTTTGGCTCAGGTCATGATTTCAGGTCATGAGATTGAGCCTCTCATCCAGCTCCACATTGGACTCCGTGTTGAGAATGGAGCTAGCTTAAGATTCTCTCTCTCCCTCTGCCTCTCACCCCAACTCACACGCACGTGTGTGCACTATCTCTTGCTCAAAAAAAAAAAAAATTAAAAAGAGACTTGTCAAAGCAGTAGTAAAAACAAATTGGAGACTAGAAGAATAACAAAAGAAGTACATATAGAACAATCATGGTCATCAGTTATTGAGCACTTAACTATATATTAGGCATTTATTAAATAGTTCAAATTTTTAAAAAATCATATAACTAAATTAACTCCAAAAAAATAAAATTCGTATTTATATGAAAATGCTTTTTAAGTGACTGGGATATAGTAAACACTCAATGAAAATGAGCTTTTATAAATCCTCAAAATAGCTAGAGAAGTAGGCATTATCTTTCTCTAATTTATAGTCAAATCAACTGAGCTATTGTGTAAGTGAATAATGACAGGACCATGACTTGAATATGGCTTTTTTTGAACAAAAACTCATATTTTTATTTTCAGAAAGCACTGAAGGAAGTTTAGGGAAAAAAGGCAAGAGGGGATAGTGAAAGCTCTATCAATATGAGTTTTTCTTGGGGCACCTAGGTGGCTCAGTATGTTAAGCATCTGACTTTTGATTTCATCTCAGGTCATGATCTCAGAGTTGTGGATCAGCGTGGAGTCTACTGGAGATTCGTTCTCTTCCTCTCCCACTGCCCCTCCCCACCCCCACTCATGCGTACTCTCTAAATAAATAAATAAATAAATAATAAAATCTTTAAAAAACATATGAGTTTTTCTTAATAAACAATGAGGAATTAGATGGGAAGGGAGTAAATAAGGATGCCATATAATCAGAGTTACATTTTTGAAAGAAAAATTATTCTGCTATATGAAGGACATATAATGATCTGAGACTGGAGGTAGGGAGATATATCATGATTATATATGTGGATATTCGCTTAACTGAGAACTATAAACTTGAAACCTAGGGAAAATGAAGGCCTTGAATATGTAAACTGAGGAAGAAAAATAAAAAGAGTTACAATGCAACAGTTGTCTGGAATGAAACTAGTGTGATCAAAAAAGCAGGAAGAATATGAGGGGGCTATAAGATCATAGAAATTGAGAAGAGACAGTTTTAAGAGAATAAGAAGCTACCAGTTTTTAAAAACAAATATTTTCAGGTTGAAAAAGAAGGACAAGCTACGGCTGGCACTTAGCTGGTCATTATTTTAAGCCAGAGGAAGAAGATAGAAAGATGGAGTGAAAACCATTTTATGATGTGTGGAAGACTGGATAATAGGTAAGGAAATGGGAACTACTCTAAAGGAGAGGAAAGAAAGGAAGTGAATTCTTATTACATTTACTAATAATTTATTATGTGCTAGGTACTTTATATGTGTTGTTTCTTACAACCTTCACATCTCTCTTGTCATCTTCAGATAGATGGTATACCTTTGTTTTTAGAAATAAAGACAATACTTCACAGTTATGAATGGTAGGTCCTATCCAACCACAATCTAATTTCTTTATTTGTATCCTGAGGTCCCATCTCTCAATGAAGTCAGCTAAGCATACAAATGAGCAATGAGGCAAGAAGTTACTGAGTAAGTTAAGAATCAAAGTATTAAATCACTGAAATCTCAGTTCTAAAGTGAAACAAGAAATATTGGGATGCAACTTTGAGTCAGAAAATGATTTGGTAGCTCATCTCAGAGAAGAGAATTGAAGAAAAACCCAGAGAGCTGGGATGTTGGCCAGTTTTCATGCTTTGAACCCTGTATTGAACCTGAGTGTAGGTGGTATTGGCGAAGGAACTATAATGATGTCCCTGTTAAACTTAGGGATCAATGCAAAGGGTGTCAGCAGGCCACCTGCACACTTGCAGAACTCTGGTGGTGTGTAGCCAGCACAGAGAGAAAAATGTGCCTCCAAAAGTTTACAGAACATCCAATTCCTTCCTTGGGTTCAGATGGTCAAAGGAAGGACAAAAAGATCTGAATGACTTGAATATAAAAAAAGAGGAAGATACAAGGGGCTGTGTAGATTTGTCAACCAAAGCAAAGATCAGAATCACATACATCTCAAAGGGAGTCAACAGGGACAGGTAAACAAATATGGAGTTCCACCAAAAGGCCATTCATATCTGAATGAGGCATAGAAAACCCACATTAGGTTTAGAATCAACCCAAAGGTTAAAGAGAAGAACCCTAAAGAGATTTTATAACTTAATGCAATGAAAATACAGACCAGAGTTGACTGTTAGATTTAGAAACAATATACCTTAACATGCTTAGATTAAATTTCTGCATTAGCTACAATAGATGGCTAAATGTCAAAAGATTGCAGCATAAGGAAAAAAAATAATGCTTTTTTTTTCACATCTGAAAATGTGACTCTCAGAATCATGCTGTCCTATTTTATTTATTTTTTTTAAATTTATTTATTTATTTGTTTATTTAACAGAGAGAGAGAGAGAGTATACATGGGGAGTGGGAGAGGGAAAAGCAGACTCCCCGCTGAGCAGAGCTCCATCCCAGGACCCTGGGATCATGGCCTGAGCCCAAGGCTGATGCTCAACTGACTGAGCCACCCAGGTGGCCCATGCTATGTCTTATTTTATTTATATTTTAAATATTAAGCATATTGTATCAAATCTTATGATGGTAAAACAGTATTAGCAGGAAAGATGTGTAGGGTGACTTAAGGAAAATAGTAAACATTTCAAGTCACTGGACATCATGAGAGACAAAGCTAATTGATTGCTGAGTTAGATAAGTAGAGTCAGCCAAGCCAGGCTGCAACAATATAGCATATGAAACAAGTTCACACAGTTAAGGTTTTCTCTAGGCAATCTGTAATGTTACCTATCTCTTCTTTATACTCAATTTTATATCTATTATAAATGTGTACTTAATTTTCATTATGTTAAACAAAAGGGCTGCATAATCGATAAAACACAATTCTTGTCTGTGAGGGGCTCCCTATCTATTGGAAAAGACAGACACATAATAAATAAACATAATAAAAATGGCATAAGTCTTAATTAAGGAAGAAGGAGCACAGAAACGCAATTCGTAACTTGTTGGAGAAAAAGGTGGTTAAGAAAACTTTTCAAGAAAGGAGATAACATTTCAACAGTCTTGAGAAATGTGTAGAAATTTACCAAGCCAATAAGGAGAGGAAATAGAGTAAAGGCATATGAAAAGAACAGTTAAATTGGGCTAACTTGAATATTTTTTATTTTTTTCTACGTGGCCATAAGTATTTCTGTATTTAAACTTTATTTCTTTCAAATGTTGTTATATCACCCTATATAAACATTTCCAGTAATATTCAAAACCATATTGATTTGTACTTTAAAATGTACTTGTATTAATCTAAAATAAAGATTCTTATATAGATAAAAAGATACAAAATCTAGTTTTATATGTGATACTATCATCAATATTACATGCTTATTGTTGGCATTTGGGTCATCTGCCATGAAAAAGTAATTTCTCTGTTTACTTAATCACATTATATAAAAATGTTCCAGACAGAGGACTCTATTTGTGCATATTATTAACTATTATTAACTATTGATCCGAATACAGACATAAGGGTTAATTTTAGATTAAACAAGGGGTTAATTTTATTTACTAAAACCAGAAATTTTAGGGCCAGACATAACTTAGTTTTGCTATTTTCTCAACATCATAACAAACCGTTTACAAAATAAAATGCTGAAATTAAACCTAAAGGATGTGTTTTCAAACTTGGTGAGATGAAGTGAATTGTATTTCAAAACAACACTTAAACGTTGAGTTAGTCACACAATTCAGGGATAACAAAATTAGCATTCCAGGGATTCATTCGCCAGAAAGTACCGGTTGCCTCTTTACCCACATACTGTAAAGCTATTCATACCAGCAGCTCAGACACTTAAGTCTGCCAAGTTTCCCAGGTGCCTCCTGCAGAGAATGCCCCTATAGTCTGCCACTCCTCTCTTGTAAAAGAAAAAATCTCTATTCACAAGAGAGAAAAACTTACAAACAAAGAGGCTCTTTTTCAAAATCTTTGAAGCCAATTCAATTTGGAACTTGAGCAGTTGTACCTCCTCTTAACAACAGGTGCAGGATGATACACTGGCTCTCTTATAAATATTCTTGAAAGGATCTCTTCGCTTTAGCATTTTAATTCCCTGTCTCTTTAAATGAGGCCTGCTTTTCATAGGTCTTTTAATTTAAATGCATCAACTCTTCATACTGTACCTAATTTATTTTACTGATAAAAAAAAAATACCGAATGCCAATTGGTTTGTGTCTCTTGTGAAAATTTTGCCATTAAGATATTAGCATGTTTGTATAGATTTGATGATTCTCACATTTAAAAAATCCCATTACTTTGCCTACTAAATTGCTATACCTTTTGGCTATTTTCCAGTAATGAAGATGACTTTATGTCTAGGATTTCAGTCCACACTCTCTTGATTGAGACTCTGGTAACTGGAGATGTTTGTTGGCAGTGTAGAGAAAATTGCACTAGACAAGGGCTATTCTAGGCTTATCAGCACTGTTTACTTACAGTATACTCTTTTGATTATCATTTAATATTTTAATCTTCATTTCCTTATATGTAAAATGGAATAATAAAGCTTTCTTTGTACATCTCAAAGAGTTAATGGGAGGATTGGATATGCTATCAGTTTTGAGAAATATGTATTTAAGTAAAAAATGTAAGAAATGAATGTAGAAAAGGAAAATTGAACATAAAATATAAAAAATTTTTTTTTCTCAGAAGAAAACATTGAAAAAAATCTTCTCGACCTTTTGATTGGCAAGGATTGTTGACGACTCAAAAGTGTTAACTACAAAAGTAAATAATCAATAAATGAGATTTCAAAAAAATTTTTTAATCTGTTCTTTGAAGGACACCCCTAAGAAAATGAATGGGCAAGGCAAATGTGGGGTGACTATATTTGTAATTCATCTATCTGAAAAAAATATTTGTATCAGAATATAAAGGGAACTATTACAATTCAATGATATATGCAGTTCCATAAAATGAACAAAATATTTGAATAGACATCTCACAGAACATGATATATAAATAGTTAATAAGCATCTGAAATGATACTTAACATGATTACTCATGGGGAAAGCAAAGTTCAGTAACACTTCAGTCAGAAACCAGAAAAGTGAAAATTTTTCTTTTTAAAACTTTATTATTTTAGAGAGAGATAGTGCAGGGAGGAGGGACAGAAGGAAAAGAGAGAGAAAAATCTTTAAGCAGATTCCCTACAGAGCATGGAGCTTGAGGTGGGGCTCAATCGCAGGACCTTGAGATCATGACCTGAGCTGAAACCAAGAGTCAGATGCTCAACTGACTGAGCCACCCAGGCACTCCAGAAAAGTGAGAATTTAGATATAGCTAGAGCTAAGAAGAAAACTAATATTTTAATTTTTATATACTTGGTTTTCAGAAATAAATGATGAAATTCATACTACTATTTTTCTTAGAAACTTTATTTTAACATGTATCTGTTGGTTTTTGTTTTCACAGATTTTATCTGAAAAAGTACGGTAACCTTGGATGTTAACTTGAGTGGGTTTTTGTTTTTTGTCTTAATAATGTTTAACAGTTTAATAATTGTTTTTTTTTTAAGATTTTATTTATTTATTTGACAAAGAGAGAGACAGCCAGCGAGAGAAGGAACACAGGCAGGGGGAGTGGGAGAGGAAGAAGCAGGTTCCCAGCAGAGGAGCCTGATGTGGGGCTCGATCCCAGGACTCTGGGATGGCTCCCTGAGCCGAAGGCAGACACTTAACAACTGAGCCACCCAGGCACCCCTAACAGTTTAATGGTTTTTGAGAAGACAGCTTCTCAAAAATATTTTTATACTTAGAAAAATGTAACTTTCAAATGGAAATTTTAAAATATAGAATTGAAGTACTCTTGAAACAATTTTATCTATCAAAATGCTCACTTTTTGTCTCAGGAATAAACTTTATTAGGGAAAAAAAAAGAAAAAATGACCTTGGGGCCCAAGAAAAAGGAAATACTGGAAATATGCTTGGATAACTGTTATCATAAAATGTTTCCTCAGAGGTTGGAAATAATTTTATTTTTCTTTTTGAGACTTTAAAATTTTGGCTTGAGGGATCTCTGTTTTCCAAGCAAAAAAATATAGAGGAAGAGAGGCTAGATACCCATTTCCTTGTTTTAAAATAAAAGCAATTTGCAAGAAGTTTTCAATAAAAAATTGAAAACATTTTCAAATCTCTGAAGATTTCATGGAATTATGCATCAGCGTGGAATGGAGGAAGTAAAAGACTAGAAGCCTATGGGTGAGTCTGGTTATATTTATAAAGATTTTTGGCACTTGGAATACAACAGCAAAACTCTCAGTCCCACATCAAACTACCTCGAGCACGCTGGGATTGCTCTCCCTCTGGCCATATGTCCACTCAGTGCAATGTAATTAAGCCACAACAGATAATAAGACAGAGGGAGGGCAGACGGAACCAGGTCAAGACAATGAGATGCTTCCCAAAGCCTGAAAAAAAGAAAAACTGGCTCACCAATGGTAGTCTTTCAGCTGCCACCCAAGAGATGGGCCCCTAAATCACTGAATTCTGAAAGGAAACAGGGCTTGCTTCACAGTTCCACAGGACTAGAGCAAAGGATAAGCAGCTGTTAATGGCTGAGCAAGCACTCACTTCAGTTATGCCCCTGGGCTCAGTGCAGAGGGATCAGGACAAAAATACCCACCTCCCAGTCTTTCCCTGGAAGAAGTCTGACTGTGCATTCTTCAGCTGCTACCTCAGGGCTCAGCTTCCAAGTTATATGCACCTAGGTGCTTGCTGACTGCTATCTTCCCCTCTGGGAAGGTAATGCTGTGATGCAAAGATGGTTCAACATATACTAATCAACGTGATCAACATATACTAATCAAAACATGTGATCGGCCATATTAACCAAAATGAAGGCTAAAAATCTTGTGATCGTCCTAGTAGATTAAAAAAAAAAGCATTTGAAAAAATTCAACATCCTTTCATGGTAAAAATTCTCAACAAATTGGGTATAGAAGGGGTGTACTTCAACATAATAAAGACCCTATGAGACAAGCCCACAGCTAGCACCACACTCAATGGTCCAAAGCTAAAAGCTTTTCCTGTAAGAGCAAGAACACAGCAAGAATCTCCACTCTCACTGTTTTTATTCAACATAGCACTGGAAGTCCTAACCAGGGCAATTAGGTAATAAAAAGAATAAAAAGCATCCAACTTGGAAAGGAAGAAGTAATATTGTCTCTGTTTTCAAATGACATGATATTATATCTGGAAACTCTAAAGATTTCACCAAAAATAAAAGCCTGTTAGAACTAATAAATAAGTTCAGTGTAGTTGCAGAATACAAAATCAAAATATAATAATCAGTTATATATTAACAAAGAACTATTAGAGATATTAAGAAAATACACACACACACACACATACACGCACACATACATACACCTCCATCCTTAAAACTTTCTATCTTCCTTTCTGGTTCATTTTTCTCCAGAGCACTCGTCGCCTTCTAAAACAATATAATTTCTCTGTTTATTTTCTTTCTCACTTCACTAAAACATTAATTCCAAAATTCCAGGATATAATATTACATATAGTATTTATATATTTACATATATAGTATTTATATATTATATAGTATTTATATATCATATATAGTATTTATATATTATATATAATATTTATATATCATATATGGTATTTATATATTACATGTATTATATACAAATATGTAGCTTTTTTTTAATTTTGGGGGCTGAAGCACTTTTTGTGCCTATAAATGGCATTAAATATTTATTTGTTGAATAAAACAATACACGATTACAGGTCTAAGTAACATTAATTTTTAATTTTTTCTTCTTTAATATTTAAGGCATTTAAAACTATAAATTTTACTTGGAGTCCAGAATTTGTTATGTTCTAATAGGTATTGCAATGAGGTCTTCTTTCTTGTATTGCTTTCTCCAGAGTTTGAAATTCCCCTTGGACTTTTTTCGCTCCAAGGATTATCAGGGGTAGATTTCTTAATTTTCAGTCAGGTAAGAATGTCATTTAAAATATCGCACTACAAAAATTTCACTTACAATATTTAACCCCATTAGATTATGAAAAAAAACGACTTCATAAGTCTCTTCAAAAAAATTTTAAGGTCAGGAAATTAATTTAACCTTATAATAGGTTATGTTTGTATGCTCTGTCTTGACAGGTCTGTATGATTGCTATAATGAGCAACCAACTTGTTATATATACTTGAATCTGTTTTTAGACTTTGTAGCATTTTTGACACTGCTCAATTACTGTAGCATCATCATTACCATTAATACCATTATCAAAGAAGTATTTCTGAATGTTTAATAAATGCTGGGACTTTACATATATAAACCAGTTTAATTCTCATACTTCCATAAGGCAGGTACTCTTACTACCCACACATTATAGTCAGGAAACTGAAAGAAAGAGAGAGAAAGTAATTTCCAGTGGCTACTCAGCAGTGTAGGCAGAACAGTTCTAAAACACTGTCCTATTTTTTTACGATAGATTTTAACATCTGCTGATGTTGGTCTATTCTCACTATCTCTCTTTAAAATATTATTTACTACTTTTTCCTATTTAATTTTTTTCAGATAGATTTTGATGTCATATTAAACTACATAACATTAATTTGAGGGAAATAATATCCTTAAAAGATTTTTTTCATTCAGAAATATGAATGTTCTCCATTTATTAAAAGTTTCCCTTAATATCCTAAAGTTTTGTTTAGTTTATTTCCTTAGTTGTATTATGTATTTTGACATTTTTTTTTGTGAATGTCCAATATGTCATTTTGTGACTGTGTATCTTTTCTATTATATTTTCTTTTTCTTTTTTTAAAGATTTTATTTATTTATTTGACAGAGATAGAGACAGCCAGCAAGAGAGGGAACACAAGCAGGGGGAGTGGGAGAGGAAGAAGCAGGCTCATAGCGGAGGAGCCTGACGTGGGGCTCGATCCTGTAACGCCGGGATCACGCCGTGAGCCGGAGGCAGACGCTTAACCGCTGTGTCAACCAGGCGCCCCTCTATTATATTTTCTTACTGGTTTTTGTTCATTTATTTGTAGACTATTGCTTATTTATTTGTTTTGCAACTAGGAACCTCACTCAATTTTTTAAGTACATTGTTTAGATTTGGTTTTGTTTTCTACTCCTGTTGAATCTCTGGGGACTTACCAGATAAATAAGCATGGCTTCTACAGCTAATAATTATATCTTCCTTTAAACATGAATATGTCTGTATTGCTAATTCCATATTCACGTTTTATTTTACTAGCAGAAGTTCCTAAGTAAGAATAAATAATAAAAACAATAGTAGACTTTTTTTTGGTCCTAAATCTAGCAATATAATATTAATATTACAGGAAAAAGTTTATATACCTGCTTGCATTGATTATTCTATTAATCTCTTGATTTAATAAATACCATTTTCAGGAGGAATATTTGGAGATGATCATGTCCGAAACACTGCATATGTAAGAATGTCCTTTTGTCTTCCTCTTGGTGTGGGAAACAAAGCAAAAGAAACATAACTTAAATTAAAATCTCCTTACAGCTTGCAGCCCACTGATAGATCCCTGAGACATGCAGGGCATGACCATCTTCAAGGAACTCATGGCTACCTTGGTAGCTTTTTGTTTACAAGTAACTTTATCTTGGCAGCAGCTGGCACCTCAAGGTCCTGAAAGGCTTGCTTTCAGATTCCTTGGATACTTGTGCTATCCCTAACCCTCACTGATTAAAAAGTGCACAATCAGTCACTGCCCACGATCCCAGTACAGCTCTTTCTGCCCCCAGGTCCTGTTCCATGAATAGGGAAGGGCTGAAGGTATAGCAGGAGAGAGAGAAGGCCTCTGACTCCTCTGACTGGGCTCTGCAACTATTCCTGGCAGGTGGAGACACTGAGACAGAATGGCACAAGAGATAAGAGGACAAAGGAAGAAGGCATAAGTATCTCAAACCACAAGCTCTCAGTCAGTTCTCCATAAAAGACTGCCACTAAAAGCCCTCAGTGGCAGCCCATTCAGGACCCTTCTCACTCTGGAGTGCTTTTTTCTTTCCTTTCTGCTCTCACCTTTACTTAATAAACTTTCACTTCACTTCACTCTTTTCAAGATTCATTCTTCGACTCCGTGTTACAAGAGCCCTGCCATCCTGCAACACTCTTAACATAGGAAATCACTTTACTGAGCATAAAATTATTGAGTCACTATTTTTCCTCACATAACACCCCTGATGGATCTCCCACACTCCCGTATTTAGCGCTATATATTTTTTAAAAAATTCTTTTGTATGTTCACTTGGTTATAGACAAGCTAGGAATTGGCTTCTTTCTCATGGTTACGGATTAGACTGCTGTATTTGGCTTTATATTCATACACTCCTTGCTACCCTGACAAGCTGCTCTGTTCCTCTGGTTCTCCCTAGGGGAAGAAAGATAGGAGCGCAAGCAGTCAGCCTGTGATCCAGGATGAGCCTCTAGTTGTGTCTGCTTCAATTACTCCTGTCCAGGGAAGTAGCAGCCCCGATTGATGACAGACACATGCTGTAGTTGTCGACCTCAGAGTCAGGCATGAGATGAAGGTGCTAGAATGCACACTTCTCGTATTTTCTTTTGTGCCCATGCACACAATAAATTGGCTTTAAGAATGTGCCAGATCTTTAAACTCGATGGTGGACTAGAAAAAAACTGAAATGGGGTAGCTAAAAATGATTGACGTTAACTCAGAAACCTCTTCACAATACAGTCCTTCATCATAAATTTTGTTTGGTACACTCGGTCTTTTTTCATTCATATGGACTCAAGAAAATCTCTCTCTGTCTCTGGGTCTCTCATTCTCACTGATTCTTCTCAATCAGATATTAGTTTTCTCCTTTTGGGAATTCTACTATTTGCATTCTCCAGGCCCTTCATGCACCTTTCATTAAAAAAAAAATAAGTTACATCTTTTCATTCTTTATGGATAGTACTGGATTAGTTTCTCAAGATTTTATTCTAAGAAACAAATTCTGTTTTCTCTAATAGTCCACTGTTTTTATTTTAGTTTTAAATGTAAAGATTTTTTTTTTTTTCGTTTTCTTAGAGCTTTCTTGTTTTCTGGTTATTCCTTCTCATGACTTTAAGCTTTTGCATGAATTCAATACCCTCTGAAATTCCTTAGCACGGAGGGCATAGCAGGAGGTAGGAGCCCTGTTCTTAACACCACAGCAAACCCGGGAAGCGCCGTGGCATAGTGAGTAAGAACCCAAGCTCTATAGTCAGATGGCCTGAGTTTGATCCTAGCCCTGCCACCGCTGGTTGAGTCATCTTCAGCAAATTTGGATGATCTCAGCTTCAGTTTCCTTGATTGTAATTTTAGGGTAATAACACTAACTACCTTGCAACATTGTATTAAACGAGCAACAAGGGGTAATGCACTTAGAAGGGTTTGATGATAGTTTGTGTTTAATACCTGTTAGCTAATACCCAGCTAATTATGATGACTCTCATTAGCAAGTCAACCTCAGAACTATCATCCTTTATCATAATGTGTCCGTGGCTCTGTATTAAAGAGTATTGGTGGCTTCTTCTCCGTGTCTCCTCAGTCTGCCAGTTAGCTTGCTATTCCACTAGGACACGGCAATTTGCGAACTGTTCAGCTTTGCTCCCATTTCTGTTTGTTCCTGCAGTACATCTCTCGAAAATTTCTCCACATTTCTACATCTGAATTGGAAGATTCCATAACTTCAGGTTGTGAGTTTGTTCATTTTCAATGGTAATTTGGATTAGGTTATGAAACAAAAATCATGCATTAAGATCATAATCGTGTAATGTCCTTTCGCTTTTAATATATAATTGAGGATGTGTGTGTGTGTGTGTGTGTGTGTGTGTGTGTGTGTGTGTTTAAGGTGATGTTAGGGATAAAATATATATATATATATCTCCCTTAAATTGGCAGGTTTTCATTATATTCTTACTACATTGTGTTTAGATTTGTTTCTAGCTAACTTCCTGCTTGTATGAAGTAATTTTACTTTAGCTCAATAAAAGGTACTACCTCAGACTTGATCGTTTTTGTTTCCTTTGAGAAACCTACATGAAGTCTTCCTGCTGGGTTTAATAGAACAAAGAACAACCACAACAAAATGACCTTCCTTTTCTCCTGTATTCTTTTATCACATCAATGTTCTTTTGTGCTGTTCTATTTGTTGCTGTGTGAAGAGCATCTGGGTTGTGAGACAGGGGATTTTGATTGCAATTGGCATTGATTTTTGAAATTTATTCACTCACTTTATAACTTGTAGAGGGTGCCTCAAATGAAGTACTTCAAAGTTTTGTTTGTTTATTTGTTTTGTTTTTTCATTTTTTCCAGTGTTAGGGATTTAAGCTGGTTTATATCTTGTTAATATTTAGTTTTATTGATTGATTCATAACACCATTTGCTTTTAGAAAATAGTATCTTACATTAATGTTCAGGAAAAGCACTCTACGTTTCAGCCATATACTATTTTAATAACTCAGTATAGATGTGCATACCTGTGTGTTTGTGCATGTGTGTTTCTATGCTTACACACATACATACCTATGCGTGCAAGGAATACATGTATTAAAATAATAATGAAAGGATATAAAGAAGGACATTTTTGTATTTTTTTGTATTTAGAATGAAGATTATAAAACATAAATGAGGATTAAAGGTTGCACATTGCCTCTATATCATGCTACCAAATTAAGCATTAGATTAAATTTATCATTAAAACAATCCAAATGGGATTTTCCCCCACCAAACTGAGCAAGTTTGATTGGAAAAAGACAGTATTTGTAAGATGTCCTTGATCTTTAGTCTTTAGTTTAGTTTAGTAAATAGTTTAATTTAGTATTTAGTCTAATAAACATCAAATTTTTTTCCATTCATTCTATCATTTAAAATGGAAAAGAGTGTAGGACAAATACAATCTTGTGTAGGACAAATACAATCTTATCTACATATTTACCCGTGACAGTTTTAACATAACCAATTTCATCTACACACACTGAAGCCTCCAATATCATTTGTATGAAAACTGACATAAGAAAAGACTTTTATGTAATATGAAAAAAAACTATTTTGATTTATTCCTCTTTTATGTATATACTATAATATTCTTTATAGATAAAGAGATTTGAAAATTCTATTCTACTCTGAGTTAGATATATCACCCCTACATCACCTGGTTACCTCTGGTTTCAACATTTTAAAAGGGTAATGTTCAGGGGGAAAGTCTCATGGATAACATAATGATTCTGATTTATAAGACCAGGCTTCTGCTTTGATATAATAAAACCACCACACCATCCCAATGGTTGGTGATGTTCAGCTTCGTATTTATTTTGGTAAGTAAACATGTATCCATTTCTTCTATAATATAAGTAAAATTGCTTAGTAGTGACTCAAATAGAAATGAGACTGATTCTCAGCCCTGATTTAAATATACTTAAAAATTGAAAGTGCATCCATTCTAAGAATTTGACTGTCAATAACATTATAAGATTTGTAAAAATATTAGTGTCCTGGAATGTGGATTGATTCTCAGCTTGTGGTCCAAATGGAAACCACTGATGGCTAATATGATATCAACAAATAAGCAGTTATTCCCTTGTATTCCATAACATTTTTCTCTCTGAAATGTAACTTTGTGTAAAAATTCACCACCACAGGAAAGGTCACATTTAATGGCACTCTCTACCTCATGCAAAATACTGGGATGAAATTCTCAGAGCTCTTTTTCTTTCAAAAAAGAAATGTGACAGAAGTGTTTTAGTAAACGAATTAGCATTTAACTTGTAGGACCATTTCAAGTTACACCTGTGTAGAAATGACATAGTATAAACTCTACGTCTTTCTGAGAAGGTATTTAAAATGATGATCTGCCGAGAAAACAAAGGTCTAAAATAATTTTAAGCTCAAGGTGATTATCAAATATTTTATGGTGATTGAGGGGACTGTACCACAACTGATGGCCACTCTAGAATCTGTAAGAATTGGATTAAAAATGATGGTACAGTGTTTTCCAACTGTATACTTTGAGACATTAACAGGTGTTTTGGGAAGTAAAAATTTTTCTTCTGAAAAACCCATGTTTAAACAAATCTATTTTCGGGTGCCTGGGTGGCTCAGTTGGTTGAGTGCCCAACTCTTGGTTTCAGCTCAGGTCAGGATCTCAGGGTCCTGAGATCGAGCCCCACAATGGGCTCCACACTCAGCATGGAGTCTGTTTGTCCCTCTCCCTCCCCCTCTCCTCCTCCCCATGCTCTCTCTCTCTCTCAAATTAATAAATAAAATCTTTAAAAAACCCTATTTTTAAAAAAGATTTTATTTATTTATTTGACAGAGATAGAGATAGCCAGCGAGAGAGGGAACACAAGCAAGGGGAGTGGGAGAGGAAGAAGCAGGCTCATAGTGGAGGAGCCTGATGTGGGGCTCGGTCCCATAACGCTGGGATCACGCCCTGAGCCGAAGGCAGACGCTTAACCGCTGTGCCACCCAGGCACCCCTAAAAAACCCTATCTTAATTGTAGGACATTTTAGAGTATTTGACAAGCATATAGACATTGTAGATGTCTAAGTAGAATTTATAGTAATTACAGTCTCTGAATTTGCTTACCTGTGGTTTCTTTTTTAAAAAGTAGAAATGTTCGAAAGTAGAACGTTAGAAAACAAACATTAATGTCTCACAAGATACAAGTTATTTAGTGAAACACATGAGGGATTATCATCAACTCAACTTATCATTAACATCAATTTAGTGAAGAGAAAATGAGGATTGGTGGCAAAGTCCTTCAACCACTCTCTGTGGCATAAAAGTGTGGTTGGTGTCAAATAAGGAGCTGATTTTGATTGTTTAAACAAAGTGGTACTACTTCAGAGAGTGCTGGAAAGGGGCTTCTTAATCTTGGATATTACAGATCTTATGACTTTATTTCCAAGGTTTTCCTGATAGGACTCTTTTTCTTTCAAACAAGTTAGTCTTAGGTGTTAAAAATTCTCTCTCAATATAGCTGTCTATATTGTTACTGTTCAAAAATCTGATTATTTTAGCCAGCAACTCCATTGAGTTACCACAGGGGAAAAATGTGTTGGGAATGACATTCTTAATCTTTCTTAGAAAAGTGTTGTAATGTCAAGAAAATAGAGTAGGAGGTACCAAAATGACATTTGCAAGGTGAACAACATGAAAAACAAAGAGGAATAAATGTTATGCTCTTCTTTGGAATATATGTTATGCTCAAGACTATTTCCTTTGTTTCTTGGCTTCATTTTCCTCAGATAAGAGAATAAACTAATTTAAAGTAAAAAAAAGACAGCAGTATAAGATTTTTACTTAAAGCATGTATGAGCTGCTGACCTGTTGTTTTTCACTATTCTCACATGCATACTAATGCACACATACACTTAAGTCCACAGAATTTCTGAGAGAGCAAAGACCCTTGATTTTGTTAATATTTTCAAAAGCAGCTATCTAAAGTCTTGATTTTGGACCTCATTCCAAAAGTTGTGGATTGTAGACAGCATACTCTCAACAAAATGTCAAGGTGACAAGATCTTTGATTGCTCCACATAATCTTTTATACATGAGAGAAAGACAAAAAAGAGCAAGCACGGCTCTATAATCTGACAGATTTTCATTTTAATATATTTTTAAACTCTACCTAAAGTGGTTCAAGTGGGGACTGCGCTGGCTAGCAAGAAACTGATTTAAAAAGCACACATAATTTTTATATCTAAATATGACCTAGTTTTAAAATAGTTATTTCAGCTAACATTTATCCAAATCTAAATAAATTGAAAGATCACGAGCTGAAGGTCAAAGTAGGAATGTTAGTGAAAAGATAGGGGCATTTCAGAGCCATGAGAGCTGAAGTATAAGCTTCACCAAGAATTAGGTAAAAGGAAGTGGCCTGACTTGCAGTGATGCGGGTGGAGCTAGAGTGTATTTTGCTAAACAAAATAAGTCAGAAAGGGAGGCAAAACATAAGAGACTCATCTACAGAGAACAAACTAAGGGTTGATGGAGAGAGGTGATGGGGGATGGGCTAAAGGGGGCATGGGGATTAAGGAGGGCACTTGTGATGAGCACTGGGTGTTAAATATAAGTGATGAAACACTAGATTCTACACCTGAAACTAGTATTACACTGTATGTTAACTAACTGAAACAATTTTTTAAAATGGCAGTGGCATGAAAGAAAAGACCAATTTGACAATTTTGAAATTTGTGTAAAAGTGGTCCCACACCAAGAAGGTGGGGCACAATCACTCTCTCTCTTTTTCCTTTTTCTTTCCTCCTTGAAAACTTATATCCCTGGATTCCCTGAATCCAGGCTACTATGTGTTATTCTATACAAGTAACAATGAATGTGTTTCATAGCATTTGTATTATTATCTTTGTAACAAATTTTATTTTGATTATGAAACACATTTTGAAGAAAACTCAATATATTAGACACACCTACACAAAAGAAATAGTGTTTTCTGCTTTGTAAAGTTAAATAATAATTATTTAAGCACTTCCCATGTACTCAGTACTTTATAATTGTTATTTATATCTTTTACATTTCTCAATCATGCACTGAAGATATCTAAATATTAAGCTTTTTAAATATACTGCTTCATTATTACTCAGCATGTGCCTGGGAGTCATTATGAAGTGGCTAAAAAAAAAATACAAAAATTCTTTTGTAACACAGAAATGTAAGGAAAATTAATATCCTGCTTTTTCCCTACAGTTTCATATGAAATTGTTCTCAGCAAAAGTCCCTTGTATTAATCATTATAAATGCCATTTTTAATTAAATCACAGATTCCGCAATATTAAAGGACTTGGAGGCCATTCAGTAAAGTCCTTTTATTATTAGGATGCAACTTTGGCTGCAGTAACATAAGCCAGATAATATTGGCTCAGAAAAAATGCAATTTTATTCCTCTCTCAATAACAGTACAAACATAAACAGTTCAGGACTGATTTGGTAGCTTCAAAAAGGTTGGGTTTTACTATCCTTAACAAATTTCTTCATGTCATGACTTTTAGTTCCAAGCCATCACATTTTCACTTTAGCCAGGGGGAAGAAGAGAAGGTAGATGGCATGCATCCCTCTTCCTTTAAGGATCCAATTCAGAAGTTTCATGGATTCCTTCCCCTTCTATCGGTTTGACTAGAATTATCCACCCTAGGTTCAAGAAAACCTAGGAGGTGTGGTGTAGCTTGAGTTCCACTAAGACCAGGCGTTGTGTTAGTGAGGAAAGACAGTAAAGGAAGAAGACAAGTAATCTCTGTTAGAGCCCCCCAGTTTGTCTGGGGTCTATTAGGTTCTTACGAGGAGTTGAAATTGATCTAGGGCAGCATGATGGCAGTGGTCCACATAGCTCTCGGTGTGGGCACGTGGGCAGCAGGAAAGGGGAGGCAAATCTATCAGGGGGGTACCCAAGGTGAAAGGTAGTTCATAGAAATACTAAGACGTTATTTTTCTTTTGCATTGTGTTGACATTTGCATCGATGCCAAAAGCAGTGGTGAGTAAACTCTTGGTGGAGACTTAGCACAAAGCAAAGCCGCGGAACCAAACTGCTGTACAAGTAGGTTTACAGTATTTTCTGCCACATACTTGTAGAACAAAAAGAAAGCAAGTTTCAGTTAAAAATGTTCTTGGTGAAGCAGTATAAAAAAGTTTATTGTGTCTCAATTTTCAGTACAAATCCATATGTCAGAACAAAATGGGAATATGAATAAAGCACTTGTGTTACACACTGAACTATAATGATTGCCTTGAGGCAAAACACCTGTGCAATTGTTTCAGCTGCAAGCTGAGGTAAGCACTTTTTTCATGGCAAACCATTTTTACTTGAAAGAATAATTGAGAAACTAGTTTATTGAGACTTGGATATTTGGCAGATCTGTTATCAAAACTGAAAGAAACAAACCTATCACCTCTAGACAGACCACTGACATATTTAATATCAATGTTAAAAGTATACTTTTCAAGTGAAAATTAGATATTTGGAAAACTTGTAATTGTAACAATGAGAGTGATGGCTTCCCAATAAATAAAGACTTTTCTCATGAACCCAAGGATGATATTAAGGAATGATTTTTTTTTGTCATTTTGTAATGATATGTTGTCAACATTTGTAAGATCTTCAAAACTAAGTGCATCAGTATTTTCCAAATGACTGGCCCAGGATTTCATATGCATGGTGAAAGATCCATTTTAAAGTTCAAGATAGACAAAATAATTTAATGTAAAAGATGTCAAAATGTTAATCACATGGTTTTAGATTCCAAATTACAAGTAACTTTTTAAAATCTACCACTTGTTGAATTTTTGGTGCATTATAAAGAGTAATATCCACAATTATCTGAAAAGGCTATTACAATACTCACTTCTCCAATAAATCTGCGTGAGATTACAAAATTACAATTTGCAACCTATTGCATAGAGACACAGCCATGAGAATTCAGCTATCTTCTCTTAAGCCAAATATTAAACAATTCTGCAGAAATCACTCAAATTTAAATGTTATATATATTAACATGCAGTGATCATATTTATTGTTCTTTCGAATTGTATTAATAAATGCATATTTAAAAATTTCTGTTTCAATTTTTACTATAGTACGTGTGTGCATATATGTATACGCATATACATATCTACACGGATTTTTATGTCATACACAAAAGCTCTTTGAATTTCTCCATAATTTTTAGGAGTATAAAGGGGTCCTAAGACCAAATAGTTCGACATCTGCTGGTCAAAGTCATTACAGAAGATTTCAGCTACAGGATTTGCCACTAAGATAACAGAAAAGCTACACTGAGGGCATATGAAGCTGCAGAATGTTTTATGTACATGTCACCTGAATGTCATACCTGGTACTAGGAAGTACAAACACTTTGTCACTCAGTTTTGCTTTTCTTCTCTTGAGGATAAAGGGAGAATGGTGATAGGATAAAACATGTAAATAAAAGTGAAAATTGCCCAGGAAAATTATAAAGACTTTTAATTCTGATTCTTTCCCTATTTTAAGCATTGTTAACTTCAGAAGGGTGTTGTCTGAACCAGTACATTGGTATACTGTGAATAATGTAATTGAAATAATGAATTTGGATAAAATGTGTTCTTACATCACTGTTGCTTTCTTTCTCCAAAGACCAAGGCAAAGATGGCAGGGACCTGGAATGTTTCTCTTGACGTATTAGCCATGGATTGTGTAACTAAATTTGCTATTTTCTAATTTTTTAACGATACGTTTGATATTCCTATTGTCACGGTTTTGTAGTCCAAAATCAACTATAAGCAGTGGCCAACGTAAGGATTTACATTACAGATCCATTCCTTAAATATTATAGAATTCATTGATTCTTTGATACCAACTAATTCTTTAAGTTCTATACCACCATTACCAACGCCTAGTTTACAATCATGGTTTTCATTACATATTTGAAGTCACCAAGACAACACTTGAAGATATGCATTTACAAAAACTTAGTTCAAAACGATTGTTGAATTTGATAACAAAATTGGAAAAAAATCAGGACCAGAAAAAAAGTGAATAGATTTTAAGATAAATATCATGTAAAACAATATAGAGAAAAGAGTTATTTGATTAAACCACAACTGAAACAGAGTTTTGTTCGTCCACTATAAAGTAATTAAATCTTAATTTTTAGCAAGTATAGGCTTTTAGGAATAAGTGTTCAAGCTGTTGTGCATATAGGCAACTAAAAGGAAACTATGTATCAGGTTATCAGCTGGGGAGTGGGAGATGAGGGTAGAGTGCATGGCTGGAATTTGAGCTCAAATAACCACAAACATGGCAGAAAGTAAGTGGGAGGAGTCTTGAGCTCTCAACTCCATATTTCCCAAACAAGAGAGAGGATTTTCTTAACTCATCATTTAAGGTGACTCTTTACGATTGAAATAAAGGTCATTAAAATGACCTAGATGAAATACACTTCCACCCCAGCCTTTCCTTTTTTCAGTCAGGGTATACTACCTATAATCTTAGAATTATTCTTGTCCAAGCTGGCAGTAGTCTAAAAAATGCTTTTTATGTATAAATGTCTTTCTAAGCATGTTTAATTTATGCTGTCTAGGAATAAATATTGTAACATCATATATGAATTATTTTATCTAACCAAAGTTTGTCTCTCTTCATTATTAAAGAAACATCAAAATCTTTCTTTTTGCCAAAATTATATATTTTAATACAAGATAAGGATTGTGATTCCTGATTGCTTTTATTGAAAGCATGAAAATTACTTACAAAAATGTCCTATAATGACTTAAAATTATTTTCATTTATATAATTCTACTGTTCAGAAATTAGGAAGTTACAATTTATCTTCACATATTTCCCTTTGGTTCCTGTGCCAAGTAAAATGTGATTCTTCCTCAATGTTTAATAGCTATATTTACCTTATATTGTTGCTTTTAATGTTATATATTTATTAGTTTCTACATTAGTTTTTGCAATGCACCATTAACACTTGGCAACTACTTATTGCCCCCATCCCTGGACCAATATCCTCTCAAAATGTCTTTCTTAACATTGTGCAATAATGGTGTTTGGGAAAATTAATTATATACTGTAATAATACATGGGCTTTGACAAAATTAACTATCAAAACAAACAGAAAAGCAAGCATATTTATAGTATTAGACTTTGAAGATACTTCTCTATCTCAAATAAGCTTTATGGCAGGTAGAAGACATTTATTATCATGGGAAAATTACATTTTTATACTTCATTTTTACTGCTTTCAGGACATATTCAAAATGGATCCAGGTTTTTATTAGATTTTATATCTACTAAAAATTTCCCCTATTATTATAAGTGAAGGAAACCAATTTGAATTACTTAAGGTATAAGAGAAAATTATTGGAGGATAAATCAGATATCTCATATATTTGAAAGTATAAACAATTTTAAAAAAGAGAAAAAAATCTGTTATGTGTAATCTTCTAATGCATTAAAAGAGAAAGTGGGTCAAAGATGGGGAGGCACCATTTTGCAGTAGGTTAGTGAGAAGTTGTAAACTGATTTTCTAAGAGCACCAAATCACTCTGCATAACAAAAACATAGGAAGATTTCAGTAAAAAGGGGTTATATTGAAGAAATGAGGGTCAATAAAGAGGGAGGTTAAAAGAAAAAAAAATGTCTATTCAGCAAAGGAGAAAGGAAAGTAAGAAATAGGCTGAAAGAGATGAAGAGAAACTGAAGGGAAAAACAAATATGCTTTAAAGGATTTTGCACATTATTCCTGCATGTCAGATATAGATACCATTATCATTTTCACTTTGAAAATATTAAAATTTCTATTTTTTTTTTTGCATGTGTTACAGTGGTGTAAATACTTGGTGACACATATGGTACAGAAAGAGTCAGGTTTCAGTTAGAAATAAAAAAAGTTGAATACAAAGCCTCAGAGAGAGAAATGCACTGGATCTAGGTGTCAAGTGGAAATAAGGGTTTGAATGATACTTGAATTCTCTTTCCCAGATTGGGTCTACATGCCAGCTTCACTGTCACCCACCACAGACAGGATTTCTGCACAAGAGAGTGTTAGCTACACTTCTCATTGCCCACATCCCAAGGTCTTACTGATAGGTAGACTGGCCCTGTAGGCTACAGTCTGAATGTTTGTGTTCCCTCAAAATTCACATGTTGAATCTTCACCCCCAAAGAAGATGGTATTAGGAGGTGGGGCCTTTGGTAGGTGCTTAGTTCATGAAGGTGGAGCCTTTGTGAATGGGACTAGTATTCTTATAAACAAAACTCCAAAGAAACCTCTCACCCTTCCATGATGTGAGGACGTAGTGAGAAGTCAGCAGTTTGCAGTCAGAAGAGGGAGAGCCTTTACCAGAGCCCTACCGTGTTGGCACCTGGACTGGGACTTCTAGCCTCCGGAACTGTGAACTATTTATAAGCCACTCCATCTGGGTATTTTGTTAGGGCAGCTCTAATGAACTAATACACTTCTCATGTCCATTTGAAAGAATGAGGGAAGGCATTCACCTGCTTACTGGCCAAATAAACAGAACATGATATGCATATTGTAACAAGGGATCCAATTTATATAGAGTAGAAAACATTTTACATAAAATGACAACTCACTGTCCTATGATTCTAGAAGTTGAACTAAAATATTAGAAAACATATCACAGAGCGTTTATCAAATATTTATTGAGCACTTGCTGTCTGTGGATTTGAGAGCTATCTCTAGGAACTCCAGCAGATAACCAAACATTCAGATTTTCTGTAAACTCTGCCGGAATCTCATATTCAGAGTGTTCCAGTGGTCAGGGCAATCCTTCCCGAATACATTACCAGCTACAGTTCACTTCAGCTACCCAGATTATTTTATCCTCTCTTACCCAAAGACACTGTTAAATCTTTAAACTTCATTTTCCCTAAGTGTTCATTTTTGTTTTTTTTGTCCTTCCCCTTAGTTCATGGTCACAGTACCATTCTGAATTGTACTAGAATTGGAGCTCAGGAGTAGAGGGAGGAAAAAGATGGGAATGTTGGCTGACTTTATGAAATAATCCAACTCTGTATTTGGATATCAATTTGAGATGGCATTTGAATTAAAATCATTTTGATCTATAGGGTTTTAGACTACTTCTAAGGTGTTATATTAGTTAAAAAATATATACATATGTATATATGTATAAATATATATATTTGTGTATATATATATGTATGTATTTTTATGTATTTGTATATATACTTATATATGGTATATATTTATATATTTGTATATATATATTATATGTAAGCCACTGGGTGGCTAATAAATACATGTATGAATATATTTTTATATATCCATATACATTATATATTATACATTATATGTAATATATGTATATGTATAAAATATATTTATACTAGAGAAATTATTAGTAAAATATTCAATATTGCTCCATGAATACTCAGGACTCAGAATTCAATCTGGTTGTATAAGCTCTCCATATGATAAAAACTAAAGTTATAATATCCTGTATATATTATAACATGTATTTATAATACAAAAGATTTCAATGATATATGGATTAAATACTTTTAAAACACTCAATAACACTTTTAAAGATAGAGCACATGGTAGAACGTATGTCAGCAAAGTTTTATTCTGTAAGGAGCCAGATAACAAATATTGTAGGGTTTCAGGACCATATAACTAGGTGGCAACTACCTAGTTCAGTCATTATAGTGTGAGAGTAGCCATATTAAATGTGAGTGTGCTTCTTTATATATGGATATTAAACATTAGTTGCATACAGTTTTCATCAACCAAAAAATGCCATTCTACTTTTGATTTTTTCAACAATTTGAAATGTATGAAACAGTCTTTCCTTGGGGGATGATACAAAAAAGGTGGAGAACCAGTTAGGCCCATGTGCCAATTTGCTAAATCCCATTGTTGAGCACATATAGGAAGTGCATGACATAGTTCTTAGATAATAACATAGACCTAAACTTATTTTTCCCTGTGATGTTAGGGAAGGGACTTTATCATATCTCACCTTCCACTATTAATGAAGAAGAGATAACTTTATAAAAATATTTTAATCAATTCTTAGTGGTTTGCTGCTGTTTGCATATATTGGCTTGGAAGAGCCAATTATGCATATCACAAGAATTGGTAAATGCCATAAATTAGGGTCCCCTTCCCGCCGTAAAGTTGGTTGTTAAACTTTTACCAACACACCTTAAATGTAATATTTCTAAGTATCCTTGGCCTTTCTGTGAATAACATATAACAGCACAAAATAAGGTAGTTGAATTATTTTGTAGGGATTATGTATATTTTTTAATAATTGCTGGAATTATTGTCTTTTAATGGATGAATATGTCATTGTTCCCTTTCTCAAACGTTTTAGAATAGCAGCAAATTTTACTACCTCAAAGAAGCCAGATTACCACAAGCTTCACAATTTATTCAAGTACCAGAAAATGCCCCGAATTGCCAAGGAACTGTTGAAAAGGAAAAACAAAGCTGGGGGCATCACAATGCCAGATTTCGAGCTGTACTACAAAGCTGTGATCACAAAGACAGCATGGTACTGGCACAAAAACAGACACATAGACCAATGGAACAGAATACAGAACCCAGAAATGGACCCTCGGCTCTTTGGGGAACTAATCTTTGATAAAGCAGGAAACACATCCGGTGGGAAAAAGACAGTCTCTTCAATAAATGGTGCTGGGAAAATTGGACAGCTACATGCAAAAGAATGAAGCTTGACCACTCTCTCATACCATATGCAAAGTTAAACTCCAAATGGTTGAAAGACCCCGATGTGAGACAGGAATCCATCAAAATCCTAGAGGAGAACATAGGCAGCAACCTCTATAACATCAGCCAAAGCAACCTTTTTCATGACACATCTCCAAAGGCAAGAGAAACAAAAGATAAAATGAACTTGTGGGACTTCATCAAGATAAAAAGCTTCTGCACAGCCAAGGAAATAGTAAAAAAAACTAAGAGGCAGCCCACAGAATGGGAAAATATATTTGCAAATGATGCTACAGATAAAAGACTGGTATCCAAGATCTACAAAGAACTTCTCAAACTCAATACGTGAGAAACAAATAAACAAATCATAAAATGGGCAGAAGATATGAACAGAAACTTTTCCAATGATGACATACAAATGGCTAACAGACACATGAAAAAATGTTCAAAATCATTAGCCATCAGGGAAATTCAAATCCAAACCACACTAAGATACCACCTTATGCCAGTTAGAATGGCAAAAATAGACAAGGCAAGAAACAACAATTGTTGGAGAGGATGTGGAGAAAGGGGATCCCTCCTACATTGTTGGTGGTAATGCAAGTTGGTACAGACACTCTGGAAAACAGTGTGGAGGTCCCTTAAAAAGTTAAAAATTGAGCTACCCTATGACCCAGCCATGCACTACTGGGTATTTACCCCAAAGAGACAGATGTAGTGAAGAGAAGGGCCATATGCACCCCAATGTTCATAGCAGCATTGTCCACAATAGCTAAATCGTGGAAGGAACCGAGATGCCCTTCAACAGATGACTGGATTAAGTTGTGGTCTATATATACAATGGAATATTACTCAGCTATCAGAAAGAACGAGTTCTCAACATTTGCTGCAACATGGACGGCACTGGAGGAGATAATGCTAAGTGAAATAAGTCAAGCAGAGAAAGACAATTATCATATGATTTCTCTCATCTATGGAACATAAGAACTAGGAAGATCGGTAGGGGAAGAAAGGGATAAAGAAGGGGGGGTAATCAGAAGGGAGAATGAAGCATGAGAGACTATAGACTATGAGAAACAAACTGAGGGCTTCAGAAGGGAAGGGGGTGGGGGAATGGGATAGACTGGTGATGGGTAGTAAGGAGGGCACATATTGCATGGTGCACTGGGTGTTATACGCAACTAATGAATCATCGAACTTTACATCGGAAACCGGGGATGTACTGTATGATGACTAACATAATATAATAAAAAAAACATTAAAAAAAAGAAATATAGAAAAAAAGAAGAGAAAAATAAAACTGCACCAAACCATACCCTCACCATAACTGGAAGAAAAAGTATATGTAAACTTCAAAATAACTGTAAGTAAAAGGAGAGATAACACCAACCAAAAAAAAAAAAAAAAAAAAGAATGAGAATTTTAAGGTCACATGAATTCAGTGGTACAATGTAAACTTGGTGAGATTAATCTGAGTGTCCTCTTTTATCTCAATTACACTATGCATTACAAAGAAAAACTTCAACCTACATGTCATTATAAAGTGTTAAGAAATCGTCTTACTAGTTGAGGTTCATTTTGCTGGTCTCATTTTGTTTTGTTTTTGCTTATTGTTCCACATTTTAGAGTAAGAGAACAATACTAGGGTGGGATGAAGTTAAGAAAAAAGCTGAGAAAAAATCCATAAAGGTAGGACCAAAAATAAAATCTCAAATGGAAGTGAGTCATGGGTATTGCTTATCTACTTCTTCTTTCAGAAAATTTTGAAAGCATACCCCACAAATATCCAACCCTTTTTTTACACTGTATCCTACTAAAAGACTGTAGTGCCTAGTTTGCTGTTATTACTGTTCCTTAATGTCATTTTTTTTTCAATTTTTATTCTATTAAAATTGAAAAAAAAATAGCACAACAGAAATAAATCCTACATTCCTGGTAAAAGAAAAATAGTGATGGAAAAAATTCAGATTCAATAAAATCTTTTATCTAGCAAGAAGTCTGCGTTTCGTGTGTGTGTGATGAGTAAAAAACCAACATAGGAATTATGCTAAATTTAAAAAAGATAGTTAAGTTAAATTTAGTTCCGTTTATTTTCCATTAAATTTAGTACCAAATAATACATCTTTATCTTTTGTCATCTTTATTTTATTCTGCTTATTTATTCTGTACACATCCAACTTGGATTGTTTCATATTTTCATACTTTTCCTACAAATCCTGCACTTTTATGACATCTTTGTATGTTTATATTTTATTTATTTTTACTAGAAATTAATGTATCTCTCCTGATATATTTACCCCACTATCTGCTCATTTCCAGTTTCCATTTCTCCACTCACCCCTTAAATATATGTTCAGATTCTGTCTATGCATTTTCCTTTTTTTTTTTTTTAAAGATTTAATTATTTGTTTTAGCGAGAAAGAGAGAGAAAGCACACAAGCAGGAGGGGCCTAGGGAGAGGGAGAGAGATTCGCAAGCCGACTCTGCACTGGGCAGAATCCCACTTTTAAAAAAATGTACTGGGCAGGGCTCCATCTCATGACCTTGAGAACACAATTTGAGCTGAAACCAAGCGTTGGAGGTTTAACCGACTGTGCTACCCAGGCACCCCTGTCTGTGCATTTTCCATGGTATTATATTCTGATTGCACAATTTCACGTGCACTGGTAATCGCCATCCCAGTTGTTCAAATCTCTCCTGAGCTGCAGATGTATATACCCTGCTCCAGCTGGACTTGTTTAACAGAACATCGTAATAACCAAACTCATCAATTTGCTTCCTAACCTACCTTATCCTCTTGCTTTTCTTATTTTGTTCGAGTGAAGAACCATCTATTTCAGTGGTTTACAAACTGTATTTAAGCCACACACATAGAGCATAGAGTTTATTATATTTGAATAACAGTGGCTTTCCCCAGCCATGATGATCTATCAGGAAATGTTCCTTGGAAGTATGCAGACAGATATACAAAAAATATCTTATGTAGCAAGGAATAAGAAACTTACAGGGTGCATAAAATAATGAAACTTACAGCAGAGCTTAGAGCGAAATTTATAGCTGTGAAAGCCTATATTAAAGAAGAGGAAAGTATTCAAATCAATAACCTAACCCTTTTCTCTACAAAACTAGAAACAGAAAATCATGATAAGCACAAAGCAAATAGAGGAAAGAAATACTAATGATTACAGTGGAAAAGTCAATAGGAAGAGAAAAATAGTGAAGAATATTAAGAAAACTAAAAGTTAGTTCTTTGAAAAGATAACAAAAATCGACAGACTTTTAGACTGACAAGAGAAAGAGACTGAGAGAGAGAGAAAAGATGGATAAAGACAGTACAAAAACATCTCAGAGAATGGAAGGGTATATTTGTATATCGTAGAGCTGATAAGAGACTGGCATTCCAATATATAACTTACACTTCCACTCAACAATAGAAATCAAAGACAACTTAAAGATAGGGAATAATTTAAATAGAAATTTCTCCCAAAAAGATACACAATGGACCATAAACACATAAAAGATATTCAGCATCATTAGTCATTGGGGAAATGTAAATTAAAACCATGAAAATGTACTACTTCACATTCACTAGGATCTCTATTACAAAAAGACAGACAATAAAAAGTATTAGGGAAGATGTGGAATATTTGGTGCTGTCACTCATGGCTGGTGGAAGTATAAAATGATGCAGCCGCCTTTGAAAACAATTTGGCATCACATCAAAATGTTAAATATAAAGTTATTTTATGACCTACCAATTACAGTCTTAGGTATGTACTCAGGAAAACGAAACATCTATGTCCACTTCAAAAAATATACATGAAAGTTCATAGCAGCGTTATTTTTACTAGCTCAAAAGTGGAAACAACCCAAATATCCACCTAATAATTAATGGATAACCCAAATGTGAGATACCCATACTGCTGATAACATGCTATGAAGTGGGTGAACCTGAAAGCACTACACTAAGTAAAAGAAGCCAGTTACAAAAGACCACATATCATATGATTCCATTTATATGAAATGTCAAAAATAGGCACATTCTTGGGACAAATAGTAGATTAGACAAATTTCTAGAGGCAAATATCCTCGGGCTGGGTGTGCGAGTAGGGGGAAGGACTGCTAATTGATACTGGGTTGCTTTTTGGGACAACAAAAATGTTCTCAAGAAGTGATATATGCATAAATTTTGAGTATTCTAAAATCCACTGTATTATAAAAACAATGCCAATGATCTATTTTGAAATTGAAGTTTTAAAAAATGTATAGACTTTCAGCATTTTTTTTCAGTGAAAAAAAGCTGTAATTACAGATTTCTGCTCATAATGAAGCATCAAGTCAAAATTCAAGCATTATATAACAGAGATACTAATACAGATGAGTTTTGTTTGGTGGTATTTTCCTATATTTTTCCTTGGCTTTTTATTTTGCTGTGTTTTTTACAATCTGACTTCAAATAAATAAATACAACTTCTCACAACAATAATTGCAAAATCCAAAAACTGAGCTTCACAAAATAAGCTCAGACACAAATATTTTAATAGTCTGTTATTATTCATATAAGTTATTACACGTTTTTCAGCAATTTTCAGAGATTCGTGTAGAATGAGGTTTGTTCATGTTTATTCACGTATTATGAACACTGCTCCAAGAAAATGATCTTTAAATTCTTTTATTTGAAAATTACATATTGAGAAATTTCACTTTGTGGTCCTGCTTACTCCCTATGCTTACAATATCGCTGTAGGGTTTGTGTTTTTCTGTTCACTCTGAAATACAATTATTAGTTGACTACCACACAAAACAGAATGATTTCTTGATTCTGATACTAAAAGAAAATGAAAAACAAGGAAGCGTCAGTATATGGCTTCTCCATTGGATTACTGCTTTGGAAAATACAATTTATTATCTTGAGACTTGAGAGAAAATGTTTTCAAATTATCTCTAATGATATAAATTATAACACCATGCTATGTATATTGCCACATCTGCATTCAGAAAATAAATAGAGCTCACTGTCAAAACAATGTCCTCAGTTGTCTATATTGCCACAAATATCTTACCTTTGTCTTGGCAAGCTGATGAGGGGTTGTTTATGGCATCTCTTGCTAAGGCTAAAGAGCTTGTGTACAATTTTCTGCGCCTTCAGGAATAGTTGCTTCATGCTGTTCTCCAGTTGTTCATAGCGGCGCTGAAAATTAGAATCCATTGTCCACAAATGCATTATGGTAGATGTGTTGAGGAAATAATTCATGGGTAGCCTTTTCATAAAGAACTTGAATTCATCTGGAAAAATGTTAAAATTCAATACTTTAATAAAACAATTATTTCCCCTTTTCCTCAAACACATTTAATATGTTAATATAAAAACAAATACTACCTATTATTTTGTGTTTAGCAAATTAATAGCTAGTTGGGATTTTTCTGATGCTTTCAATTGTTTTCTTTATTGTTCCCCTTAAAATAGAACTTTCATGGTAGAAGATAATTAAAATAATTTGTACTAAAACAAATAGTTTGGCCAGAAAGTTTAAGCTGAATTTAATTTTTCCATGTTCTCCTTTTGAATGGTATTTGAATGAACTTTCTCCCTCAAGTAGTAGCCAGTAATCTAGCTTTCATTTTTGACATTGGTATTAATAATCCTTTCTATCTGTTTTATATTAAAGAAATATTTTCATTAACTCAGTATAGAAAATATATATATTCATTACTAAATGAATATATTAACGTTCAAAGAAAAGAGAAAGCTTTTAAAATAGAAAATTACAATATTCAACTATGCATTCTGGTTATTCCTTTTAACTAACTATATTCTAAGTTGTCAAGACAAGGTAATTTAAAACAAAGTGTATACCAAAGAGAAAAATTAGAAAGAATTTAGAGCTGTAATTCTGGCTTTTGTTTTTGTGCTGATAATTATCATATCTGAAGTTGTTTTCTTTTCAAATGTCTGATTAACCAACAATAGAAACAAAAGTTGTTGCTACGCTAAAATAAGCAATCATCTAAAGGTCTATTAATTATCTAAACACAAAAGATGGCTGAGACCATAGCCAAAAGATGGAAACAACCCAACTATCTATCCATAGATGAATACATATACTAATTATGACAATATATGAATATTATTGACCCATAAAAATAAAATGAAGTTCTGATACATGTTGCAGCATGAATAAACCTTGAAAATATGTAAGTGAAATAAGCCAGACCAAAAAAAAAAAGACAAATATTGCATGATTTCACTTATGTGAAATATCTAAAATAATCGAGTTCATTGGGATAAAAAACAGATTAGAATTTACCAGGGGGTGAGGGAAGAGTGAATGGAACATTATTGCATAATAGCTGCAGAATTTCTGTTTGCAGTGATGAGAACTTTTCGGAAAAAAGATAGTGGTGATGGTTGTACAACATTGTTCATGTAATTAGTGCCACTGAATTATATAGATAAAATGGCAAATTTTATGTTTTATAATTTTACCTCATTAAAAACATTTTAATACTCCAAGAAAAAGAGATAGTATAGCTTTTCCCCCATCTCTCCTTTTCTTCCAAAGTAAATATTATGAACAGGGACTCAAAAAAAAAAAAAAACCTTTTAATCGCTTATACTATTTCTTTAAAACATAATTTTGTGAAGAATATCATGTTGCAACCATTTCACTGCAGTAGATGGCTGAGAGTTTCCTCCCCACAGATGATATTTTAGCCACTATTCTACCCATCAAAGAGTTACATGGTATGCATGAAACCTCAGTCTCTCCTTGCGTTCATTTCCTCCTTTGAGGCTGAAATAGAACATTGTGGATGATCATCATCTCATTTCACTTTAAAATTGTATGATGTTATAAACAGCTCTTTAAATTACCATTTAGTTAGCTTTAAATATCCAATTCAAAAACAGTTGTTTTCAAATGTTCAGATGCAGCTACTTTTATTTAACTGGATTTGGACAAGGTGTATCAACAGCCATTTCTTGATGTGGGCAGTGTCTAACACACGAGTTTAAAACCTCCAATTTATCACTTCTTAAACTATGCCATTCACTTGGGCAAATTACATTAATACACATACATATTTAGAGCTATTAATTTATATTTATTTTATGTATTAGGGCTGTTTCAATATTCAAATCCAGACTCTTTCATCAATGCTGCAAATACAACTTTTTGGCAATTAACCGAAAATTATATTCATGTATATTGGACTTGTTATTTCCTCTACAGCAAATGAATACAGAGCCCTGGCATCTTTGGACATTTTGGTATCGACTTTTACCAGAAGAAGAAGAAAAAAAATAAAACAAAAGGAAAAAATGATTTATGAAGGAAGATTTTTGAGCATGTATCCATTTGATATGCTTCGAATCATTTTTTTAAGTAAGTGGGGTATAAATAAGAGATGAATTTTAAAATTCCAATTTCACAGTACCCTACATTTCTTTTGGTCCCATATGTCTCTTTTGAGAAATTCCCTCTTTTGAATAGAAGAGTTGATGCATGGAAATTGGAAAGCATTTCTTGGATTATTCACAGAGCAGATGCCGCCACTTTGAAAACTAATCATTCATTTCATTGTCATCTTTTACTTGAACACTTTTGATAAGACTTTATTGTTTCATGGTTATGCATATTTTAATTATTTTCACTGTTTGTTATAATACTATTCTGGAAGTTTCTAAATTAGTAAATTTTATTCAAGTTAAATAATATTTTAAAATAGAATATATTTTATATTACCAAAGTGTATGTAATAGTGTATGTGAGCTGAAAACTGACACTATGTAATTTCTAAGAAACCTAGTTTTAATATGGCACTTGAATAATTACTTCATTATGAAGTCATTAAGAGGCACTACTGACAGTCACTCAAAACATTTATTGGACACCTGTTGTGCACAGAGCATACAGATGTTTCAGTCTATGAGAGTGACTGTGGATAAACCTTTCATCTTACTTTTTTAAATGGCAAATGACATGAGACAATTTCTGATAGTAAAATAACATCTTCGGTTTCTGAAATTCATTTTACTTAGAAGTCAAGAGAATCTCCAGAAATATTCCCATGGATATCTTTTCTTTTGTGCTTGGCAATTAATAAAATCCATATTTATAGAATGTGAACATGAAATTTGAATGATACAACTTTATATAACTACAAAGACAAAATACAATGATTAGGGGATGCAAGATAACATTTTATCCTATAGCAGTTGCCAGAAGGCATGTCAAAGATAAAATACTATAGCTCTTCAAATGACAAGTAAGCAATGATTAGCCATACATTTTGGGGTGAATAAATTTATAAAAAAACAAATTAATGTTGTATAAAAATAACGCAGAAAAACTAAATTTAGTATCTAGATTACTAGAGAGATATTAATGTGGAAATACCCGTTAAGTATGTACCAACTGAGTACTTTTGCATGGCGTGGTCTTGAGGACTATAGGGAAATGAAATAAGACAGTAACAATAATAATAGTGGTAATAAACATTCTCTTGGTCACAGGAATTTATAGTCAATCAGTCTTCTTAACAAAACTAATTCACATGAAGCAAAGAATAATGCAAAGAGAAATGCATGATGTTAATGAATTCTGTGGAGGGAAAGAGAATTAGGCTAGGTGACAATTTTCCAATAAGTTATAGAAGACTAGTGAGGCACCATGTTGACTTTCTATACTGCTACTACTTCTCCATTAAAAATAAAGTATTTTTTTAAAAATAGTTGAACAAGGTTTGTTCCTTTTTCCCCCCTTTCCCCTGATAGTAACTCTAGTTAACACCTGATATTTTATCAGCTAATTTTGGAACTAATTTGTTCTCCCCGCATCCCTATCTCTCTGTGTCTCTCTCATTAGTTCTTACTCTGACAGAAACTCTTTTAAGTGCTTTAAATATTAATACAGCCCCTCCAATAATCCTTCATGTAAATTTTATTGGCATCGTTATATATGTAGAATACAGATGATCTTTACTTTCATAACTCTAATGTTAGCAAATATTTTTATTAACACTACTGCATTGACATATTGCTCTTATGTATTTATATGTTTGTACTCTATTCTCATGCTTCACAATTGAATTAATTAGGTAAGAGTAGAAAACTGAAAATTTCAGAGTGTAAAATAACCAGTCATAAATATGTAAACCCTAATTGTTGTTTCTGCCTATATTGATGAGCGTGAAAATCAATGACCAATATCACTGATTATGTATTTTTAAATATTCAGAATTTCTGTTCAGAACTGATTTAGAATATATTTTCAAAGGTGTTGTAAAGCATTCTTTCATTTATTTTTTTTTTAAGTAGGCCCCACACCCAGTGTGGAGCCCAGCAAGGGCTTGAACTCATGACCCTGAGATCAAGACCTGAGCTAAGATTGAGAGCCAGATGCTTAACTGAATGAGGCACCCAGGCACCCCCTAAAGTGTTCTAAAGCTTCTAGAGCTTTGAGAACATATAATTTACTTCCTCAAAAGCACAGAAAAGTAATCAGGTATTTTTTCATTATTATTTAGAAATTATTTTTTGAGTTATAAATCCACAAAAATAATCCAAAACAGAATCTGCTTCCATTAGAAAGTAGGACTATGATTAGGAAGGACTGAGGGAGGAAACTGGTGCTTTCATGGCTTTTACAAATTCATATGAATGTGTTATTTGATTAAAATTTAAATAAATATTATGAATCAATATAAAAAGCCAAAAAATACTATTGAATTTTCAATACACAATGTGCATATCTTATGTGTCAGACATTTTAAAAAAGTGATCTTATTTAATTGCTTGTTAATATAAAAGTAAAAGCCTGCTTGTTCACATTTCATGCATTTTTTTTTCCTGAACAATTAACATTTTGAGACAATCAAAGTATATTTTTGGTAGAAATGATAATGCTTTATGGATGACAATTTTAATTATTCTGAAAGTATAGCAATAGTCTCATTATTGTAATAAAATATTATATAATATCTAGCAAAAGGCGGGGACATGGCATCTTAAAATGAAAGAAGGTAAAAAGCAAAAAAAAAATGTGTGTCAGATATATTTAAAGAATCTATGAAACTGTTTTTTAAACAGAAAGAATCATCATTTCTGAGTTTGTGACACTACCAATCTAGTGCCTTCAAACTCATATCTCCTGCTTATGGTTGGGAATGCAGGATTTTCTGAAATAATACATACTAATAACAACTATAATAACATAAATTTTCTGTAAGCAATATGCTAACAAAACAAGCACTACTTCCTTACACTGAATGTAGCCCTGTGCACTGAACACATGGCAAAAAGAAATTCGGCTTCTATGGCTAGATTTTTACTTACTAATTTGTTGGTTTAGTCTAAAATAGGTTTATCCTTATGCTAAGTGCTACCTCAAGAGCTGACAAGTAAACATCAAATTATGCCTATCACGGGCCTTCAGAGTTATTGCCCAACCAGAACACCCTGTTATAAAGCTGTATTTTGTTCCTCAAGACCCAATTTTCTAAAGAATAGCATGAATTCTTCTATCTTCTGATTTTCACTAGCAAAGATTTGCCTCCATTAATTGCAAACCTTGACACCACAGAAATTGTGGCCTTAACTAGGTAACGTATGAAATTGAGAAACAAGCGGGGATGTGAGTAGGAAGAGGGCTGATGTGAAAAAATAGTTGAGAGAAAATTCAGGCCATCAGTGTCCTGAATGGCAGAAAGTTACCAAGGACTGAAAATCTGACCCCTGAGGGAGTACAACAAATACACAAATTCTGACCCACTCCATAATTCTGACTATAATTATTCAATTTTTACCTTTACAAAGTTTTTTTATCCAAACATTTCATAGGGACTGCTTGAATGATTTGTATCAGTTTAGAATTTTCCCAGCTTCTACAGTGATTCACTGGCATGACTTTGAGTGGCCACATATCATTGCAAGTCTATTCATACCATTCTATAAGTCATGGGTATAGAGTTTGTACTGAAATTGACAAAATACTATAATGCTGCATAAAGTAAATGGCAAGCCTGTTCAATAGCTTGTGAACTGGCCAATTTTATGAGGCTACAAAAGTGAAGGTTCCACAAGGGCATAAATCTAAAACTGATCCTAATTCCCCAGTAGCTGCCTAGAAATAAGTTGTGGTTCCTGCTTTCTTTATCTCTGAATGATACAGCATATTTTTATATTAAAATACTTCAATATGGTGAGCCATTTGGATTGTCCTGTTTATGAACTCCTTATCAAATGTTTGATAAATTACCCAAACAGAGCTTGAACTACAGAGCCTGCAAGACTCAAGTCGTTACTTTCCCAGTGCCCATGCAGATACGGAGTGGGTGCGTCACATAAGCTATAGGAATCCATTGTACCCACTCAGATTTTGAATCAATAGCAAAGAAGATGCCCAGAGGAATTTTCTTAGGAAGTTGTGGTTACAGCAGTAATGGTAGTGTTTGAAACAGTCTAGCATTTATTGCAGTTAGCAGTGATGACCTCACTAAATGAGTCTTATGCAAGATTCTTGACTTTATCTTGACTATGTAGCATGAGTACGCCTCTCTAGATTACTCGATGAGTCCAAATGCTGTACAATATCCTTTAATGAATTCCTTATCAGATTAGGTTAGCTAGAGCCTGTTTTTCTTACTCGCAGCAAAGAATCTGCCAAACTGAAGTGGTTTGGCAATAGCTCTTGTGGGCGATAGGGAGAACATATACTTGGTGTCCCGGACTAGCTGAGACAGAGGCTTTTTAAATCCATATGGTATTATGGGTGGAAATTTGACAATAGAAATACCACCTGTGTTCATCTAGAATGTGCAGAAACAGCATTTGAGACCATGTGCCTGCATAGAAGTGAATGAAGAACATGAAAAATTCAAAGACTGAGGGTGAGTTGGTTACTACAAATAGAGATGGTTTGCTTAGAGAGCTCAAATGCCTACACTTTCTTCTCAAAGAATAGGATGAATGTTGGAGACTTTCAAAGACTGTGCTAACGGACTCTTTTATCTCTTGCAGCTGTAGGGCTTCAAAACAAACTTTGATCCCAAGATTGAATTTAAATTCCTGCCAGATCGGTTAAATTAAAGTTAGAAAGAACACTGATTGGGAAGGCATGGGAACATGGGAACTGGAAGGTAGATATACAGGAGGACTGAAATTAACTCAGAATAATTCAAAGTATTAATCATTCATGCTTGTTTCCTTGCCCCCAAGAAACAACACCTTCTTTTTTGTCTAATAGACTACTGCTGTCTTGCTTTCAGCCACTGTAATAATCTTAATCAAAGAAGTGATCTTCACTGGGAAGCCAATGTTCATCATGCCCCACTTCCATCACCCATCATACTTCAGGGGAGTTTTTTTAAACTATTCTAAGATTAATTTTCCAAGAAGCTATCAAGAGTTTGCTAATTTTTATTGGTGAAAAAAAAGAACATTATACGCATTGGTGAAAAGAATGCTGACATCTCTGATGAAAACTACGGTTGTTTTCTATAGGCTGGGATGCCAGTTAGTGTAAAAATCTGTGTGAAATCAGGAAAATTCTTATTTCAATTAGGATACAAGTAATACTCTGTAACAGGCTTGGTAGCAGCTATTAATCATCAGAGGTATTGTAATATACAACAGGTCCAGTGTGCTACTTAGAAAGGTCTAACCAGTAGGACTTTTACAGTTTATTCATCAGCTCATGGTCCCCAGGGATTTAAATATAGGACCAGTGCCCTGAGGTCCTATTTGATTTGTATAATTGAAAAAAAAATTAAATCTGGTGACTAAGACCTGACTTGAGTCATCATGAGAGAGAAGAATGAGGTCCTATTGAATTCCCAGTCCTGAATCATTTCAAAGACTCAGAACTCCCGTAACACAGTTTAAGTAGGGCAAATCTTTACTTTACATTGTGAATTAGTTCTTAGGGCTCCTGAATACCAGAATATTCCAGGAATCAGTGTGTAGCCATATAGAAATAAGACAGTAAATTGGGTTTTCCCTGAATCCCCCTCAAATTAGGCCCAGTGGGACCTTAACTCATGTCATCTTTATTTTCCCAGTCCTTGACTAAAGAATTAGAATAGGAGAACATTGGCTCCCTAACGTATTATGAAATAAGGTCTACTAAGGTAAGAAGGATAAAATGAAGTGTCCCTTTCCTACCAAAGACTAAATCCAAAGTGATATTGCTTGTTTTGTGTACTTGACATAATTGCAGGAATTAGAGATCCATTCAGTCCTGAAAATTGTGAGGATGGTATTCATATTCCATCTCCAATTAACTCACTATGTTGGCTACAGCTTAATCATAGAGGAACTCTAATTAAAACTGCTATTCCAGATGTGGTAGCTCACTGGTGGCATGACTCCTGGCACTAGGGATAGAGCTCCTTCTCTGGTACAAACTGTTTTCTCTGCCATTGTAAACAGAGAATATACCAGAAGCAGTTTTCTTTCATATGTCAGGTACAAAAATCAAACATTCTCATTTTATTCTGGGGTTCAATCATTTCACAGCCTCTGTGGTACAATTTATTTCATAGGAACATAGATCAACTCATTATGCCACAGGATGTATTTTGTTAATGACATCATACTGAAAAGATATGAAAAACACAAGTAGCGGGTATGCTGGCTGCTGGCCCATACCTTAGCTGTGTACAAGGACTGCAAATAAATCCTATGAAAACTGAAGCATTCAATGCCTGGGTGAAATTTCTAAGTCAGTGGTCCTGGCACATTTGGATATGCTCTCCAAAATGAAGAACAGGTGACTGCTCCTTCAGCAACCTTCATAACAAAGATGTACAAATGTTGGAAGTTGCAACACAGTTTATCTAGCAACATTACTGATAATGAATGAATTATCTAGCAACATTACTGATAATGATGAGTTCAATAATTTCTATTGGAGTATTAGAGGTGCCAGTCGTAGATTCTTTTGCTCCTTGATGTCCTCAAGAAATTGCTCTTTCTATGTGATCTAGGGAGTATTCCTGGCATAGCCTCTGAGCCAGAATCTCCAGTCCTCCTGCTGATTCTGTGGGCTATCCAACCCACAACTTTAAATAAATTTCTTTTCTGCCATGGTCAGATTCTAGTCTTGAAAGAACATTGACTGATATAGCTAACTGAGGCCTTAAAGGTAATTATAATCTAGAGTTTAACAAAAGTATAGCAAATATTTATTGAGTGTCTACTGTGTGCCTATCACAGTGCTAATTAAGTGTTAAAACTACAATAATAATTATTGCAGCTATAACAATAGTACTTTCTTCATGGGTTTTCTGTGTAAATTTAATTACCATGAAAACTCAATGCCTTTTTTATAATTAGTGGTAAATGCTAGCTATTATTTTTCTTCTTATGGTTTATTCAGTGTTTCTATGTGTGCTATGCTGAGCACTTTACATGGATTATCTCATTTAATCCTTACAACAGTCCTTGGGGATAGGTGTTACCATATTCTTCATTTTTCTGATGAGCAAATGTACCTTAGCAAGGTTCAGTAAATTGTTCAAAGTGACACAGCTATTAATTAGAATTCAAAACAAACCAAGTTTGAAAAAAGCATGACTCCTACCTTAAAAAAACACAAGAGAGAGTTAACGGGGGAAAAAAATATTGTTCCCTATATTTAAAAAGAACCTTTGTTCGGTAGACTTCACAAATGTTATTACATCTAACCTCATAAGAACACAGTAGGACAGGCCGGCTTTATTGAGATGTGATGTGAAACTAATTTGAATTATGGAATTATTGCACAGAGCAAACTATGAGAAAAAAATGAGGACAATAATAGACTCAAAGAAATAGAAAAGGTGAGCTCATTTTATATTTCTCTGAGAGTTGGGACAACATTTTACTTTTCTTTTCTTTCTATTTCCCCTTCCAAAAGCCTAAGACAATACATTACATAGAGTGTGAACTAAGTATATATTTCTTAAGTGGCTAAACCAATTGAAAGGATCCAGAGAGAAATGGTTGAAGCTAAATATAAATATACACAGAATAATTCATTTGGAAAAGTAGAGTTTGAGTTTAGTCATATAAAATATGAAGCTACAAGTTACCCATGTGGGAAAACAGAATTGAAATAAGATGAGTATTATAGTTCTAAGCTTGAATATTACTATGGAAAAAGGGAATTCAGGTTGAAAGCAACATTGCAAAATCAAAACGTAGATAAATTTCTTAATTTACGGGTGTGAAACTAGCAAATGAATTTCAGGTGGTAAAATTACAGTATAGGTAAGTTTCAGAATGTTGATAAATATTCAAATGTCTTGCAAAAATGTAATCATTGTTCAAAAGCAAAACTAAAAGTACGTACTTGTGATTGCTTAAGGAAAATGTATGTTCGGTATCTTTAAAGTATCAAGTGCTCCTGTAGGCACTCAATCTCTTAATTCTACACAGTAGTTGTTGCTATGTCCATGCTATAAATATTAAAACCATGACTTAGAGATCTTGAATACAGTCTTCCAGGTGTGAAGCCTTGTAAGTAATACCTAGAGAGAAACTGTGGAACTCACAAGCAATGTCTGCCTATGAGATCGAGCTCATTAGAAACCATGTGCCTACTATCAGACGGAGAAACCCAAGCTAGGGTAATGGTGGTAAGTAAGAGCCTTTGTATCACACCTTTTCAACAGCCAGCAATATCACAAAGGATATACACTTTCTCTCAAAGAGGGAAAAGCCTGTCTGGCACCACCCTCCCCTGTCCATTTTTCTGCAGCAGTTTTTATTCCTTTACAACAATGAAAGTGGAGGCCAAAGAAGGTTAGTGATTTCACTACGAGCATAGGTTTATAGGAAAGTTGAATTTGTACTTAAACTAAGAACTTTCACACATAACTTGTATTTTATATACTATGTTGTTATCTTTTTACTAAAATGTGTGAAATATATAATAATTATTAAAATAATACTAATGCACATATTATTTAACTATTATTATTTTCAGACAAGATAATTTTTAAACTACATAAACAAAAATCACCATTTTAAAATAATGTTCAAGTGGGCAAATTTGTAATTAAGTTACCAAAAAGCACAAAGAAAATTAAGCTATTCTGATACAGTTTATTCCCAGTATAGTTCCAAGTGTAGGTAGGACTTTCATTGCACTGGGGAGAAATTATCTGAGTCCCTGGCTATTGATAGAAGCCTAAGGCATTGTTTTAGAGCTTTGGAAAACCAAACTATAACAAAGAGTAAACACACCTTTCAAATACTGAAATCTCTGAGGAAAAAACAACTGCCAAGATTGTGCGCAGAAAAAAACAGGAAAACTATCAAGACAAGGAGTCTTTCTCCAGCAGCTATTAGAATGTCTCTACAAACAACTAGGAAGGATGGAGAAGCCAGGCCGCTATGTGGCTGTATGATACTCATTTGAAATCTGCTTTAATTTTTCTTCCTTTCTTACAAACGTCTTACATGTAATTGAAGCATCTGCTAGCATAAAAAAATATGATAAAATGTTCAGTAAGACAGAGTCAGTGCGTGTGATGACAAATAAGTGTCTAAACATATGTTTCTATGCATATGCATGTATAAAATCAATACATAATAGGAATTACTATATGTAATATAGTAATTTATGGTGTATAGTTATACTAACTGCTTTCTCAAATATTTATATGTTAGCTTTTACGTAGACTTAAGAGATGTTATATTCTCTAGTTTTATCATGCATGAATTGAAAGTATTTCCTCATATTTCTTAATTTTTGAAGGGTTTTTTTAACTTGGATTCAATTAACCAAATGTATTTTGTATTGTGTTCCTCCAATACATTTCTCATAATATTACTTAAGTTTGTTAGGAATTTGACATTTTTTAAATAAAAACAATATGTGATTCTGCTAATTGTTTATGCTTATTCTATTTATTCCCAACGAAAACATCTCAGACGTGGCATTTACAGTCACAAACTGTTGACAGTTTTACTTGATGGTTTACTATGAACTTGGCACCATCATCACCAGTCCAAAGATGAGAAGTCTTTCCCAAAATCCCCTTCCTCGAACAGTTCCAGGATAGAGTTTGTCAGTCAGAGAAACTTGTGAGATGTAGAAGTTGGATATGAAGTGGAAACCACTATTCTTAGAAGTTTATTACAATAAACACATGACAGAAACAGTCTTTCCCAAAATTCAGTGACATGGTGACTTCTACAGCTGCAGCCTTTGCCACAGAAATCGCGGCTTGCGCAGAAGCAGCAAGTCCCAAATACCTCTCCACAAGCTCCATCTTTACCGTGGCTAGATGCATGAAGCCTCTTGGACCTGCCCACAGCCTCTTTCCATCTATTCCATGGCTTTGAGATTAAGAGAAGTTAGATGTTTCTCTAATTCTCTGTTTATCCCTTTCGTTCCTTCCCTTTCCAAGTTCCTTCCTCACATAAGCATTATCTCCCATTTCAAGCCCCATGTTTCCATATGCTTTTGGTGGCTTTATTTTACTAAGTTCAGATGAAGGAAGCAGGAGAGGCAGCTATGGCTGGTTTCCTGCCATATCCATTAGTCTCTTACAGAACATTGATTTTATGGTTGACAGCAATGGGACCAAATATAAAATGACTTGCAGCTTCTGGTGGATCTATGACAACATTCTGGCCAGTGTAACAAAAGCAGCAATCTGCAGGGGTGGGGAAGGGGTGTCCGGGGTACAGATAAAGTTTTGCTTTGCAGATTTAGGAATTGCTCTTCTTCCTCCCAGGCCTTTCCTGCATCCTCCTGAGTGAAATGCAGACCTGAAGGTGGAGCAGCCATATTGTAACTATGAGAGAAAACCCCACAGCAAGGAGAGACTTTGTTCCCTATCTCCTCAGTTCCGTGAAGTGGCACAGGCACCACGACCCTGCTTCTGTGATACACAGATTATTGTAACTGAGGATGGACAAGAAAAAGTGTGGTATGATAGTTCCTAAACTTCTCATCTTGTGAGGTTCTGATATTCTTAGAAATCATCGAGGACCCCACAAACTTTCGTTTATGTGGGATATTTTATAGGTATTTGCCAAATTGAATTAAATATCTATTTAGTAATTCATGTAAAATTCAACATTCTACATATAAGCAACATATTGTGAAAAATAACTATGTTTTTACAACAAAATATGTTTTGCAAAAAATTGGCATTATTTCACATTTTTGCAAATGTCTTTAACATCTCACTTAAGAGAAAGCATCTGATTCACATATCTGTCTCTGCATTGAACTTATTGCAATATCACACGCCAGGAAGCTTCTAGACATCTCCACTATAAACTCATAAGAGAATAAAAGTGAAAAAAGATGCAATCATGTTTCAAGAACATTATAACAAGAGGCTTGCTCTTGGGGACCTCCTAAAGGTATCACGGACCACCAGCTTTCCCCTGATTACACTTCGAGAAATGTTGCTCTCAAGAATATACATATACATATATGTATATGTATAATATACATATAAGAATATACATATGAACTGTCATATTCAAAGTTTATATGTTAGGTAGTGAATGCATATAATATGTAGCTAATATATAAAATAGCTACATATGTTTTATATGTAATACTTTAATAGTATGTTTTATATGTAATAACATTAAGATAATATTGATAACAACCAATGGGACCAAGCTCATAGTATGAAGCAATATCATATTTTATGTACTTAACAACACAAGAGAGTTACCCTACTAATTTGAGGGAAAGGGAATTTGTGATATTCATTCCCCAAGAATGTAACACATAATGTTTCATTTTTTCAAATGATCTAAGCATAATAATCAACAATAAAAATCATATGTTAGTTTAAATTTAACAGTTGTTGCGTGCTTTCGAAAATCTTGCCTTTTTTTTTTTTTTTAAATCATAGATTATCTTGGAATTACCTGGGGCAGAAAAACAAAACTGAGACAGCCATTATTTGATTATTTTCCCCAACAATGTACTGCCAAGTTTCAAAACTGGAGCATCATATTTATTTGATCTGATGTAGTGGTGAGCTTCTATGATCGTAGCTCTGAAAATCACCATTACTATTCTTAGTGGAGAACTCTCAGAGCCAGTCATAAAAGATATAAATGATACCATATGGTCTGAGAGCCTGATGCTTTTGTAGAATCCTGGCATTGTGTATAAGAAAAGTGGTCTAATAATAAAATCATGGCAATATTACTTCTTTCTCACAACAATATTTTCAGTAGTAATCTAAGCAATAAAAGTAATAGCAGGTCTAACACCACTGGCAATATTAAATTGAAATAGCAAATTGCAAAGCTAGTAAAATTGTTATCAGAGGGATTGATCTACAATAGAACCAATATTTCAAGCTCCCAAATAAATGTTCAATAACGTGATGCCTCACTATTGTGCAAGCATTATGATAGTAATTTACCAAAGATATATTACTTAAAAATATCTTGTCATCTTTCATACACTGGGGCAAAACACAAAGAACTAAAATGAAAATACACTTATTTTTATGTTCCAATGGATTTTAGTTGTTCACAATAACTTACTCAATTTCAAGGAATGTTTATTTTTATTGTAACTTATGGAAACATTAGACCTTGATCAGAAAAGTTTCTTCTCTGTACAAATAAATGCAGTCAATATAATTATTCAAGAAAGGGTTAGGGAAAATTCTCCTATTTTACAAATAAATTGTATTTATCTTTTTTCTATTGTATATTAAGGAAACAGAAAGTATAATTTTCACTTTTTATAAGACACTAAAAACAATAATAGAAATGTATGTATTTATTTATTATCAGTATCTAGCTAGCTAGCTAGCTAGCTAGCTTATATGTCTTATAATTGTCAGGAGAGCCTACATTTTGCTTCTGTGAAAATTTATCCCCCCAAACCTACACACTTTAAACAACAATGCTCCTTTTTTGCCCATATTACAGGCCCAGTGGATCAGCAGTGGGTTCTACTGGATCCCAGGCTCAGGGAGGCTCTACCTTCTTCTAAGTGCAAACCCTGGAACATAAGGCCTTCTTGGTCGTCACAGTGGGGGGAAAGAAAGTAGCATGTGATTCATTTGGTTTTACTGCCTTAGCCTGTAAATTACACACTTTCCTTGCACTCATGCTTTACTTGTTAACACTTGTCACTTGAACCACATAACTGCAAGAGGACCAGGAAAAATAAGGGAGCAAATAGAGTATTGGAAGAACATTAATATCTCTGTAGTCTACCCTGCTGATCATCAAAAATCCCTTTCCTCTCTTCCTCCTACATATAGAGTGTATTCTACTCTCCCCAGGGAAGATGACCCAAATATCACATTCACCATATCAAGTGCAAAGGCCAAGTTATTTGAGAGATGTGGACTAATTTGTGAATAACTTTCAGATATGGATCCCATTGGTCTACAAGTCAAACAAACTAGAGTTATTTATTATTTATGAGCTATCTCTTTGCTTCTCATACCTACTATAAATGGTGTAAGAGGGACAAAATAACCACAACAAACACTACCATTTGTGTAGCATGTAAATAGAAGACACAAAGAAGTCACTGTTCATAGCCAGCCTGAAACCTTCCAACACACTCTATGGACTCCTTACCCTGGAGGTGGAAAGGGTTCCTTGATTAGGCCCTGGTTTTACTTTCTGGGAGCTGCTTCTTCTTCTTCTTCTTCTTCTTCTTCTTCTTCTTCTTCTTCTTTTTAATAATAATTTTTTATTGTGTTATGTTAGTCACCATACAGTATATCCTTAGCTTTTGATGTAGTGTTCCATGATTCATTATTTGCGTATAACACCCACTGCACCATGCAATACGTGCCCTCCTTAATACCCATCACTGGCTTATCCCAGTCCCCCACACCCCTCCCCTCTGCAGCCCTCAGTTTGTTTACCAGAGTTGGGAGGTTCTTCTTTTTATGATTCCCCTTTACCAGTAACTGAACTCACAGTTCTTTTCCAGACATAGTTCTTAGATCTGCTACATCTCTTTACATTTTTGTCTTTCTGTCTGTCTTGGGTTTAAGGAGGACTGACTACCTTGAAGCTATCAAGATTTTAACAGAAAACCGCATCTTTATTCTGATTTTTAACTGAACATGTGTCCCTTATGCTTTCTCTTTCTTCATTTTGTAATTCTTGGACACTAGAAGCAGTTAGTTCTTTTAAGTCTGAAAACCTGACTTTTCTGGACTTTGTCCCTTTCATGTCCCAGAAAGAGCTTATCATTTTCATGTCCTGAAGAGAGTTCATCTGTTTCTTTAACACATGGCCAAACACAGCTATTTGTGATCAACACATAACATGAGGGCTTTGCTTTTTAGCTCCTTTCCCTAGAGCTATAACTGCATGAGACAGGAGGCCTCCCCTGTAAGTAGCCGCAGATAACAGCATTACCAAAAGATAACATGGGTTGACATCTTTCCTAACTATCCATCCATTGACCACTAGACCAATATCATCTTCGTTTGTTTGTGATTTGTCATGGAAATATACCTCCCCCGATACGCAACTTCTGCGATAGTCAGGACAGACAAGGTTATGCAGTGACAACAAACCCATACACAACATAATATATGTGTCATTGCAATTATTTTGGGACTCAATGTGAGGCTATTTTTAGAAAAAAAAAATCCATACCACTAATGTATAATTCTAATAAAAAATAAAATTACCAAATAACAGAAAAACCAGAAAATAATAAGTTTTGGTAATAAATCCCACAGGCCCATATTTACCACACTAAAACCCAAGAAGCTCTAAACGTCAAACAAGAATTTATAATTAACTTGACAACGAAGCCTGATCTTACCTAAGTTCTTTAAGAAACAAATCTTTCCTAAAGCAATATGAGCCTATTACACAGTCCCAGGCAAGTTGGAACGTTATGTAATAAGCAGTTTTTTAATATCATATTATGATTCTGGGGCACATGGGTGGCTCAGCTGGTTAAGCGTCTACCTTTTGGCTCAGGTCATGATCTCAGGATCCTGGGATTGAGCCCCGGGTCAGGATCCCTGCTCAGTAGGGAGTCTGCTTCTTCCTCTCTCTCTGCTCCTCCTGCCAGCTTGTGCTCTTTCTCTCTTTCAAGTAAATAAATAAAATCTTTGAAAAAAATAAATAATTATTATTCTAAAAGCTGAAATATTATAAATTTTGTGACACATATTCCTCAAAGGTTCTGCACATAGTACTATAGATCTGTAATTCCTAAGTTATGTAGAACAACTGCATATCACATGTTGTTGCTTAGACATAATACTTTGGCACACATTATGTTTCTCTGTTTTTATTATATTTAGATTTGTGAATGTTTCCACATTCAATATGTGTACATTTTTCTTTCTGAATATTAGTGTATGCTGTCATTACTGTTAGTGTTACAACCGTATGGATTATTAAGATATTCATTCCGAGTAATTGCATTTCACATAAGCTAGTTGCAATATCAAACTTTACAAGTATGCATTTTTATCAATTAAAAATCTAATATTTCATTATGATTTATGGCATCAGAGAAAGGGAGGAGAAGATATCTAAGGAATTAGGTCAAAATATTGATGGCAAAAATCTGAACACTAATTCTGTATCTTTCTTGCCTGCTGATGAAGATTAATCACTTCTCAGAACACCCATGATTGTTTTGCCAGCGCAGTGACAGAGATCGAATTTCATCTTCCTTACAGCCCCTACCTGTTACTCACACAGTGTCTATAAACATAGAGAAACCACTACGGAGATGAAGGAAAACAGATTTGCTTTAAAAAAGGGATGTTCAGCAAATTGGGAGAGTTCAATGATAAAACAGTATCTCTAATAAAAGAAGTCAAGGAAATTTGACGAATTATAAAGGAGGTAATATATTTAAATTTAGTAGGTTTTACTTTGTACAAAATTGTTTGAAATATTTCCATGATTGAAATTTGGTTATCAACTTCACAGGAATAACAGTATATGCCAAACTAAGCAGACATCAGTAGAATTAGATCATGCCTACCTTTCTCCTTTCTTTTATTACAATGTCAGCATAATATTTAACATGTCTCAGCAAACTCTTCCCTTCATGACTTTAATAAGTAGATTTGCCAGGTGCAGCACTAGCAGGAGGCTCATAATGTATTTAAGTTTGAAAATGAGGCAATTATATTTCAAAGTTCTGATTGGCTACATTTTAATTTCAGAACCATGAGATGAACTGATTTAGCTGGTGGCTTTCTGGAGTAACCTCGTACATTTGCACCTGTTCGTTTTATTAAAACAGAAACACCTTGCCAGGGATGAGAAGAGGATATTGGTCACAGAAGCCATGACAGCTTGGTCCCTCTGCTCTTACTATTGATTACATTTCTTGACAGTCACATGGGAAGTTAATTACTAGTAGGCAATTAACACCCTTGCAAAATAATAAAGAAAACATAATTATATTGAGAACTCCCAGAGACTGTTTGTAATCTTAAATGTGATATTCCCAGGTCTCCAGATAGCTATGGCAACCCTGGTCTTGACATTCCTTTTTGTCTATACTCTTAACCCAGTCCCTGTTCGTGACAAAAAGTGGTAATTATTCATATGCAATTGCCCTATTTTAAATTATTAAAAGGAATCCTGAATTTTCATCAATCTAATTAAAAATTCCCCAAGGAATTGCTCAATGAAAACAAGATAAATTTCCTTTGCATCCAAAGTGAATCATCTTTCTAGCAAAATAGATCTACTATGAGAAAGATGTAGGACATCTTATCTAATATTAGTTTGTGATCATGTTAAATTAAATCACTGCTTCTTCACTACAGAAGAGCCACTCAATGAACAGACTCTGGAGCAGTTTATTTAGGCAGCAGTTCCTTCACTGTCCTTCAGAGACCACATGTCCTTGAGGAACGTTATTTGACATATCCGTCATACAGTTCCATATTCTGTAAAGTGGAGGAGTTTTGGGTTTGCAGTATTCATTGTTATTAATTTTATCCTGCATAAGCACATGAGGTATTCTGGATCAGTATGCCCCACAATAAGTAATGATGTGTTTGCCCCCTTCGTCCTAGCCCTTACCTCTGGAGTGACATGATGAAGGTGATAACGATATTTTTTTCTCCACAAGTAGCCTGACCAAGGTCCAGGAAAAGTGATCTTTTCTGTTCACATAGACAAGGAGGCAGCTGTCCATTTCTCTATCTGAAAACATCTTGGAATCGAATGCAGCTGAATGTGAACTTCAATGCTGGTGTGTAAGTAAAATCTCTCCATGAACCAGACAGTTCCATGCATTGCAAATTTTACAGTATTGTCTGCAAATTCTGGATCCTCATCCCTCCTTGAAATGTTCAGGTGTAGGGAGATAGTCTCTGCTGTCTTCCTGGGACTTTGGGGTTTAAGCAAGAAACCCAGGGTGGGCTGTAACCACTTGGCTCTCTTGGGGTGATAAAGTTTTATTAACCGTTCAGATCAGAGCAATTAGCTTCTGAATCAGGGAAACAAATCTAATTCTTATAGTATGTGAACATGTTTTTAAGAGACTAAGAATTTTTGCAGAACCAGGTAATAAATCCAGGGAAGTTATGTATTCTCACAAGTAATAATAGTAGCACCCTAAGAGGATTTGTGAGTTTTAAATGAGTTAGTGTGTGGAATTACTTAATAAATCATGTATAATTAGCTTGAAATTACCAGAGTCTAACTCCAGCTGATTTTTCAGTGACTTTAGAAGTTACTAACTGTGTTCTTTAGATAGAAGGTAAACTTTATTTGACATAACATTATTTAGCGCTAAGCACCCCTGATTGATTGATTTTTAAGATTTTATTTATTTGAGGGAGAGACAGAGAGCATGTGCATGCATGGCAAGGAGGAGCAGAGGGAGAGGGAGAGTGGGGAGTTGGATGTGGAATTTGATTCCAGGACTCCAGGTTCATGACCTGAGCCAAAGGAACACACTTAACCAACTGAGTCACTCAGGCACCCAAAGCACCCCTTATTTAACTTTTTATTTCAAAATAAAAATTCACAGGAAGCTACAAAAATAGTATGGACAGAATCATGAGTACTTTTGATTCAGTTTCTCTTAATGGGTACACTTTATACCAACATGGCACAATATCAAAACTGGAAAATCAACAGTGGTACATTCCATGTGTATAGTTCTATGCTATTTTGTCTTAAATGTAGATATATTAATTCCTGCCACAATCAAGATACAGAACACCATTATCTCACTGCAATGATATTCCTGCTTCTATCCGTTTGTAATAAACCAATCCCTCTTCTTCTGACCATCCCTAACTCCTGGCAAACAGTAACCAATTTTGAATCTCCATAATTTTTTTTATTTTGAAACTATTATATGAGTGGATTAGACACTATGTGATCTACAGAGAGTGTTTGTCTTTTTCTTCATTCAGCATAATGTCCTTTAGATTTACCCAAATTATTGTGCGTACCAATACAATTGCTCATTCCTTGTTATGGTGAGTAGAATTGCATAGTATAAATACACTACAGTTTAACCATTTACCTAATGAGAGATATTATGATTGTTTACAGTCTTTGTCTAACACAAGTATACTAAATTATTTACATTTCATGAAATTATTGATGATATATGAAAACTTAACTCTGCCATTGTATTTTTTGTTCTCTTTTTTGTTCCCTGTTCTTACTTTTGTTTTCTTTTTTCTGCCTTTCTGTGCATTGCATGAACACTTCTTAGAATTTTATTTTATCTGTAGTATTTGGATGCATCTCTTTGTATAGGTCCATTTTAAATGGTTGGGATAGGTATACATCATACACACATAACTTATCCCAGTGTACTAAGTGCAGAGGTTCTGCCAGTTCGAACAAAGTACAGAAACTCTACCCTATCTCCTTTAAGTCCTTTTACTCTTCTCCTTTTGTAATATAATTGCCTTAAATATTTTTTCTACATATATTGAGAACCACATCAGATAGTATTACAGTGTTTCCCCCCTTTGGCTATCAAACATAATTTAGAAAACTCGAGAGGAAAAGTCTATTGTATCTGTATTTACCTGTATGCTTACTGTTTTTGTTATTCTTTCTTCCATCTTGATGTTCTGATTCTTTTATTATTTCCTTTCTGTTTAGAAAACTTCTTTAGCCATCATTTTAGGGTAGGTCTGTTGGTGAAAATTTATCTACATTTTTCTTCATCTGGGAATGTCTTAACATTTCCTTACTTCCTGAAGGATATTTTTCATGGATGTTGATTCCTGCTTGACATTTCTTTTCTATCAACAGTTAAAAAGTATTGTGTCACTTCCTCTGGCCTCCATAGTTTTTAATGGAAGTCATTCAAACCATGTAGCCCTAGAGGTAAAGTGTTATTTTGCATTATTTTCAATATTATTTTTTTTTATCCATAGTTTTCAGAAGTTTGACAGTGATGTGTCTTAATGTGGATTTCTTTGTGTTCATCCTTCAACTTCTTAAACTTCTAGGTGTTGCGTCTTTTGCCAAATTTAGAAAATTTTCAGCTATCATGTATTTGAACAATTTTTTTGCCCTCTCCTTCTTTGTCTTCTTCTTATAAGATTCTGATGACAAGAAAGTTAGATCTTTTGATAGACTACCACAGTTCCCTGGAGTTCTCTATTTTTTGTTTGTTTGTTTGTGTGTTTTTTGTATTTGTGTGGTCTTTTTTCTTTATTTGTCTCTGTTGTCCAGATTTGACCATTTATATTGTTCTAGCTTCCATTTCATTGATTCTGTTATTGAACCCATCCACTAAGTGTTTTGTTTTAGTTATTATATGTTTCACTTCCAAAATTTCCATATGGTCTTCCCTAGAACTTTTATTTATTTATTTATTTATTTATTTATTTATTTATTTATTTATTTATTTTGCAGAGTGTATCACAAAGCATTTATCTTTGCCATAAAAGAGGTCTGGTCTTTGCTTTCAACTCCTGGGATAAAATCTTTGTCATGCCTGATGGCAGTGTCTTTCTTTGTCTTCAGGCCTTGAGTTATGTCAGGTTGTCTAAGTTTTATTTAGGGAGGGTGCTGGCCACAGCAGATCACATATAGAATGGAAGCTGACCACACCAGAATGATTGACAATGTGAGGAAGTGTTGAAGCTTTGGGTCACACAGTATCAGTTGACCTGGGGGCTGAGCTCAATGGCATGGGCAATGAAACAATTATGCCCATATGATAGAGCCCCAATAAAAACTATGGACACAGAGGCTCATTTGAGTTTCCCTGGTTAGTAATACACAACACATGTCACAAATCAATGCCAGGAAAGTAAAGCATCATGACTCCAAGTGGAGAGGAAAACAGAAATTCCAAGTTTGATAATTCCTTTGGACTCTGCACTATTCACTTTTCTCCTGGCTGACCAATCTTTATCTTTTTCTTGTAATAAAGTATAACCATGAGTATAATAGCTTTCAGTAACCTCTGTGAGATTTTCCAGTGAATTATGAAAATGGAGGGTATTTTAGGAAAACTCCCAGCTTTGCAGTTGGTGTCAAAAATGAGGGCAGTCTTCTGAGAACTGATATCTGTACCTTAGCAGTTGGCCTAACTTTTCTCACTGAGATGTTGTATTTTTTCATTTGTTTCAAGCATGTTCATAACTGCTCAGTGAAACATCTTTGTGATAGTGGCTTTAAAATCCTTGTCAGATAAGTCTGTATCATCTTGCTGCTATTAATGGCTTTTCTCATTCAAGTGGAGATTTTCCTGATATTTCCTATGATAAGTAGTTTCAATGGAAATGTGACTCTTTTGGGTGTTGTGTTAGAAACCACTGAGTCTTATTTAAGTGTGTTTTAGCAGGTCACTTCTGGCACTACTCAAGCAGGGAAGAAAGGTATCACTTTGTTAATGCCAAGTCAGGGTAAAAGTCCAAAATCTACTCTTGTCCTACATTGAAGCTCCTGGAGAGAATGGCTTCTCATTACGGCTAGAAGGGGTAGAAGATCAGTTTTCCCATGGTTTCTCTGCTGGTAGAATCCTGCTAGGAGGGATAGGTGTCTCATTACTGCTCTGCACATATTCTTCTCTGACACTGAGGGGCTTGGCCTTGTTGCTCCCTTGGTTGTGAAAGCCCCTTAGGGCCCCTCTGATACCCTAGGAAAGAGGGTAATCATTACCACCCAGCAGGTCTGAAAGTCTGGGCTTGTCCCTTGGTCTTTTGTGACACCTCCTTAGGAGGGGTTGGGAGGAAGCTCATTATAGCCTGGCAAGGTCAGAAATCTAGATTCCCAATTTAGCCTTTGTTGGCAGGGGTAGGCTAGGGCTTCAGATTTTTCTGGGGTGCTTGGCTAGGATTGGAAAGTTAGTGTCTAAAAATTTTCTCTAAATGTCCCTTTCTTGGTCCTTTGTCTAGAGAGAACAGTCTTTTCTTGGGACTGCTTTTGTCTTCTCACATTAGTGTTTTCATATTTCTAGAGAGTTCATCATCTAGTTTTTGATATATAAGGTCATAAAAAAGAAAAAGAAAAACAATGACAAAAACAACAAAACCATAGGCCTCATGTCTGTGTTATTCTTCATTTCCTGTGGTGCCTAGCCTGTCTGCTCTCCTCCACACATCTTTTAGAGTCACATGTTTGTTTTATAGATAATGTCCATAGTTTTAGCTGAATTCTGAGTTTTAGCAGTAGAAACAGAAAAAAAAGTACTTCTAAGCCCTTTTATACGTTCTTCATTAAATATGACATAATCACCTTTGTGTTTAATATGGTTTGATCCCAGCATTTATAAAATAAGTTGGTCATCATCTAATTACATTAAAAGTACACTTTGCTCTCCACCAAGTTGTTCCTCTTTACTAAAAAGAAGGGGGATGGATGGCACAATTTTTCAAGTATTATCTCTTCAACAGAAAGTAATTTTTAAATGCAAATAGGAAATATTTTAGGCATTATAAGGTAGTGATCTGTAAGCAAAGAGAAGACGTAGATACTTTTAAGTTCAACTGGGTTGGAAATCAGAGCTAAAACATTTAGCTGCATATACAAAACAGGCAAGCTAATTTCTAGATTGCAATCTCCCTGACTTGACAGTGAGAACTCATCAATCATCAAACATTCAGGTCTAACAAGGACACATATTTCCCTAAGGCAGCACTTCTCTTCCCAAACATTGCTACACACAAGCATCACCAGGTATCTTATAAAAACCCAATATCCAGGTTGCATATCATAATGATTACAGTATCTAGAGATGGAATATAGGCATCCATATTTACATGATCTTCATGAGCTGTGGAGCAAAGTTTGGGACCCAGTGTTTCTTTATTTGTGTTAAGTGCATATTTAAGGAGAAAATAGAAGTACATGTAACATTTTAGTTAAATTAAATGGTCCAGTTAATGTTTATCAAATTTCAGGATTTCTTCTTTTTTAATTTTTATTGGTCAAATTCACTTAATTTTTCACTAATTTACAACCTGTTGTTATTACAAACCTCTTCTGAAACTGAGTTATAGAAATGTGGTCTCTTAATTCTCTTATTATCCAACCTTAGATTTAAAACTTCACAGAAAATACTTCTAAACATGGTTTTACACAACAAAGAGGCGTTGTTTTCTCTATGCTTAGAAAAAATCATCAGTATATTAAGACATGTTAAAGTGTAAATGAAAATAATCCTTAAACTGTTTTGTGTTTGATTTCAAGTAGCAATTTTAGAACATCAATCTTATGCTCTTTAAAAAAATCCATAGTGTTGATTAGTGTATTGAATCACTAAGGAACATTACAAATGCTGTTATTTAAACAAGAAACATTAATGTTTCTAAAACAAAATTTAGTTGAAAAAAAAGGAAGTAGTTTTTCCATTTGGTATGTGTTCTTTGCATCAACGTGTACCAAAATATTCCATTTGATATCAGTCTGCAGAAACGTTTCCTTTTTCAGGAAGGTCTGTTGTGTTACAGGCTGTTCCTGAAGATTCCAATTAGCATCAGCAGAGTCTTCCCAAAGGAGGGGGAAGGTTTTCAGCAAGGGGAACTGTTAATTTGCTGGAGGTTTTCTAGGACCCTCAGAAACACTAACTTAAAGAGAACAGGTGAAAGGGAATTAGTAGTGTATTTTATGCAAGAAAAAAAATTTAAAAATAAAAATAATTTAAGAAAAATAAATAAATCTTGGTGTCTAGAAGCCCATTTGAGTAACAGTAAATCAGAAGGGTTTTGGCTCAGATGAGAAAGAACTGAAGCAAGATAATGACATCACCGCGAGCTGAGATTTTCTACGTTCTGTTATAATAATTCTGGGCTTAGTTGACTGTTTTATGTTTTGCTTTAATTTCTAAAACTTTATTTTCATTTGGTAATTGATAATTGACCTTTGTACTCCTCAAAAAATATCTGCTTTATTCTGAAGTCAATTTTACCATATTTGTACAGAACGTAAAGATGAATGAATCCATGATAGCCCGAATGTTCTCATTGCTAATGTGCTTTACTTTTAAATTGTTTTAAATCTGGGAATCCCTTTACCTTTCCTGGAAACCTGAGTGGGCTGGCTTATGACTGACACGAAATGACTTAATGGGCTTTCTTTGAAGAAAGCTATCAGAATGGGGAGAAAAGGGAGAGGTTATAATATGAAATAAAGGGAAAATACAAAAATAACTTGAAAAAGAGTAAAAGGATGTTTGGGAAGAGACAAGAAGTAATGTGTGAGGTCTAAGCAGAAACTTCTGCACTTTAGTCCTGTGAGGATAAAGTGTTTCAAAAGCTGTTATGAGGGTTTACTTGATGCTTTTACTCCCTCAGGTATGTGAGTTACCAAGAGTTTTTAAGAGCCCTGACTATAAAAAGAGTTATCAATCCTATCCACTACTTCAGTGATTTTGGTAGAAAAATGAGTCCCCACAAGACATCCACATACAAAAGATACCTAGTCCCTGGAACTTGTAAATCTTATCTTAATTGGAAAAAGCATGTTTGCAAACATGATTAAGTTAAGGGTCTTGACATTGACCAGGATAGCCTCAATGTTCCCCTCAGCTTACTCAACTTTGGATAGGTTTCTTCCTGAATACAGGCCCCTGATATGGTCTGATAGTTTGTGTCCTATGTTGAAATCCTAGCTCCCAAGTTGGTGATATTAGAAGTGGGATTCCAGTGATGGGTATTAAGGAGGGCACATATTGCATGGTGCACTGGGTGTTATATGCAAATAATGAATCATGGAACATTGCATCAAGAACTGGGGATATACTGTATGGTGACTAATATAACAAAATAAAAAAAATCTATTAAAAAAGTGGCTTTCCTGCCATAACAAATACCTAAAAATGAGAAAAGGAACTCTCCCCAGATACCAAATCCACTGACACCTCGATCTCAACTTCCAGACCTGTGAGAAACAAGCTTCTGCTATTTATAAGTCACACAGTTTACGGTATTTTTGTTATAGCAGCCCAAATGAACTAAGGCAGCCCCTGTCCTCTCTGTTTATAGCATTTACTTTAGAAGACTTGCAATTATAAATTCTTCCTCTGACCCTTTGAGATATAAATCTTATCCTAGTCTCTGGATAGTTTTATCACCCAAGAATGTCTTTCTCAAGAACCGGGGAGCCATCCCTCTGAAACATATCACTGGAAAGATAGGTGCCTAATTCTCATTCACTGTGGGAGGGTAGGAGCCTAACTATAGGCAACAATTAGTGAGCGCTGATGGCCTATTAACATTGATTAACCTCCCCCCTGACTTGTTCCAGTACTTTTCCATCAGCTCACCCAGTGTTTAAAAATTCTCCCACATTTTTAAAAAATATTTTATTTATTAATTTGACAGAGAGAGCGAGAGAGCACAAGCAGGGGGAAGAGCAGAAGGAGAGGGAGAAGCAGGCTTCCGGCTTGAGCAGGGAGCCCAATGCAGAACTCGATCCCAGGACCCTTGGGATCATGTGACCTGAGCTGAAGGCAGATGCTTAACCATCTGAGCCACCCAGGCGCCCCACTCTCCCACCTTTTGTTAAAAGAGAATTGAGTTCCATCTCTCTCTCCTACTACAATAGCCTTGATTAAAATCTTCCTTGCCTTTTGGACTTCTCTGGTGTGATTTTTTCCTTTGATTACATGAGGTGATTAATCTGGATTCCTGACCACGGTTCTAAACACCATTATATTATGCCAGAGCAGTATTGTAATAGAGAGGCAGGGGGAGATCGTCTATGCAGAAGAGGAGGAGGAGGAATGTGACCACAGGGGCAGAGACTGGAGTGATGCAGCTAGGAGGCTTTAAGAAAGGCTGGCATCAACCAGAAGCTGGAAGAGGCAAGGAAATATTCTCCTCTTGAGCATCCAGAACATCTGACCCCAAAACTGTGAGGTAATTAATTTCTATTGTTTTAAGCCAACAAGTTGGTAATACTTCGTGACAGCAGCCCTAGAACATTAATAGAGTGATCAGAAAACATTCTTATTTAAATGTATCTTTTAAAAATTAGAATTAAACTATTGTAAAAAAGGTCATTCTACTGGAAACATTTTAGATTGATACCGCTCTGATTAAGGCAATGCCATAAGAGTACCATATGTTGACAACTGTGTACTGTCTTCATAACAAAAAGTAGTAGTAAATGAAAGCAATATTATTTTGTTTTCATGGAAAATGTGAAATGTTTTTTTTATTTCCTAAGTACTATTGTTAAAATGATAGAATTGGGATAAGCCACTTAAGCACCTGTTTTTAAGGAGAATGTTGTTTAAATAGATTAATTCAGCTGGAGCCCTGGAGATACTAATGAAATTCACCGATTTAGGATAAACAGCTTCAGTATGGATTTTTGATAAGAAAACAGCTGCTCATCTAGAAGTAGTAGTAGCTAAAGTCTGAAGGCCTTGAGATTTGTCTGTTGTGGAAGATATGATGTACAAAGAACAGATGGTTAGCATAAATAATTCAAAATAGCTCTCGAGTCACTTCTTCGGGTAAAAACAATATGTTGAACTATGTTTACAAGGTTACTTGGAACTCTATATGTACAAACTATTTCTATTTCCTTTCCACGATTGCTTTCAGTTTAAAAACAAAACAAGAGTTTTCATTATTTAAGTGGTACTCCTTTGCACTCATACAGAGAAGGACATCACATACATCATATAAAAGCATTGTATGTACATTATATGGCCCATCATGATTAAATATACCTAGGTCTCCAAAAGAACTTTTGTTGAGGCTACCATGATGTTCATGTATCGCACAAATAGATTCAATTCCACCCTGAAACTGATATCAATATTTATAACAATCAAAAATAAATAAATAAAACTTATTTTTGCATAGCATTTTATAGTTTACACTTTTTTCTTCATACTTCATCTAATTTTATTTTATATGTAAAAATCCAAAATCATTCCATCAGTTAAGAATACACACTACTAGCACCATAGTGTATATTTATAATCTTACCGGATACTTACATTTTATAGTAAAGTTTTTATATATCACTTGCTAATTATTCTTGAAATCCCCATCCCTTTTCTTGAAAAAAAGAATTAAAAATTGAAAAAATTCTTTCCTTTTACTTCAATTTTTCCTGTTATACAGGAATGAAGAATTCCCTTTTTCCTGTCTCACAGAAAAACATACATATATACCTATTCCTGAGTCTATCCATGGCCACAAGCACTAAAACATGCTTCATAATCCCCTTTCTCTTGTTTAATTACCATTCTTCTCTTCATCGTTTCAGTCCTTCCAGGCGTGAGAATCTAGAACTTGTGACCCTTCTAATGAAATAATGTTAACCAGCCTGTTTATTTTCCTCAATCCTCCACTCTAAGTTTCTCTCATTTTTCACAATTAAAGTTCTTGAAAAAAATGCATTTGTTGTGGCCACTTGTTTTCTACTCAATTATTCTTTAGCTCATGTTCAACTACATATCACTAATAACATTGTATTTGGCATACTTTCTCCGTCTGAAACATTTTGTGTCAAATAATACTGCTGACAGTTGCCAGGAAGATGAAAGCATGAGTTTTCTATTTTAGATCCTATGGAGGCTCTCATATCTCCTCTTGCAACTCTCGTGTATCATTCTCTAACCAAGATTTATAAGTGTTAACAAGTTTCCAACTCTACAAAGCAGACATCGCCATCAGTCACTAATATATTACCCCGACCCAGGTTTCCAAGTTTCAGTCATGCTTCCTTGAACAGTAGATTCCATTGCTTCAAGACTACTACATTTCCACTCACCTACCAATAACACCCTGTCCTCTTCTATCAGCATGCCATCATTAGTCAGGTACGTTCCCAGCTGAAGCATATAAATTTAGCCATATGTGCTATAAATTAAATAGTCGAATTGCTTGCCTAATACCAGAGAGCTATGCAACTATTGTGAGATTTAGTGACTTTCTGGATATTTCATATGAACATTGAGAGGGCCTTGGAACTATAGTATACATCTTTCCTCTCCAAATTTTACATATCTATTTGTATTCCATAGTCAACAGTAATAATAGCAGTTTCCTGAATCAGAAATCCAACAGCAAAACACACATGTAGGTACTGGTATTGAGACATTAAAAGGAAGCTATGGGTATACATCATCGGAACTGAGGTACTTCAGTCATTATTTCTCCATGTCCCCATCATGGTTGGCACATTAGTTGTTTGTTTGTCTGTTTTTGTTCTGGAGCTGTCTCACCTTTAGGAGAAGTCCCAGGAAAAATTTACACTTTGTATGTCTGAAAAAATAATTTAATTCTAGTCAACAGTCTTCCTAGAGACATACTTGACTCATTTAAAGAGGCTATTCTGTGAATGGAGTCTAATCACTGGGAAATTATCATGGGTATGCTTAACTCTGTAATTTCTCTTTTAAACAAATGCAAGCAGGGTTAGGCCTAAAATAGGCCCACTGTTGGAATAAACAGAACTATAAATTGTATGTTATCAGAAAGGCATCTCAATGCCCCATTATAGATCCATTTTCTTCTTTCTTATTCCATTATCCCTGGGGATGCAAAGGATTTGAGAATAATCCTGAAATGCGATCTTATCCACCATAAAGGCTAAGGCCAAGGAAGAGGAGAAACAAATGTTCCAGGTTTGGTAAACCAGAATATTTTCCCCCAACTTCAACCCCTTCATCTGCAGCGATAGTTTCAGCATTATACTCATGGCTCAAATCAGAATTATAAGGGTCCAATCCATTACTTTTTCTGGAACATTTGGAAAAAAAATTCTTTTTCTCTAAGGCTAAGCTGGTAGGATGAAATTCTGATGATGCTGGTAGCCATCTTTATCAATAGTTGGGGGAAAACTGACCAAGATGAAAGTCAAAACAAAGAAGAGACGATAATTGAAGTGACAGATTCCTGATGAATTCAAACTGCTCTTCTGCTCAAAGCACATTCTGCCTAAAATGAAACTCTAGCCTTATTTCTTCTGTGTTGTTGTAGTTTTCAATTCTACTTCATTAACTATCAATGCAACATTTTTAATATGAAAAAAATCTTTTACCATGTAACAAATGGATAAATTGCCTGTTTTCTGTCATTTTCCCTTTTATTTTATAATTGTGTAGTCCCCGATCATCACAGGAGTTAGCCTGGCAAATGCCTACTTACTTTTTGAGGGATAGCTGAAGTGTTCATTTATAGTGAAGCTCTCCTCACTTCATGCCCTCAACACACCAACTTTTATTTTTTCTTCCTTGACAAATATCACCCAGAGCCTACTTGAGTCCCATTTATATTAGCATCAGCAATTAAAATCTGTCTTCCCAAATAGATTTTTGAGTTCTTCAAGGGCACAGTCTTCATCATTTTATTTCTTATACTTAGTACCTATTCCTCAATAAACAGCTACTGTTTGTAAATCATGCCCAAATCTCCTGTGCCCTCTGCCTGGTTCCAAAGACATTCATTTCATCTTGACATGATTTTAGACTTGGAATGAATTTAGAATTTAACTGGAATTGAATATACAGAACATGAGCTCAGAACATAAACTCAGACATCATATGGTTCATATTTTTGTCTCTACCCAGAGAAAGCATAGGATATAAATGGAGGACAAGTGTTGAATCACCTTCCTAGGCATGTAGACTTGCAGGAAACATTTACTTTTATATATGGGTCTTAGCAAATTAGCTCAGCAGACATATGATGGGACCCTGACATAGTTCCTAAATCTTAAATTTTGATCAATTAGTCATCTGACAATGGAAGAAAAGTGTTATTAAGTGTGAGGGCAATTTTCCCTGCAAACAGTACCACTTATAAAATGCATGAACAGGACCACTATACTTAGGTACTATGATGATAAATATGGCATAAGCAGCTACAGTTTTTACAATCTTTCTATGAACTTAGTGATTTCCAACATATGTGTTACCATACTGACTTGCATTCACTCTTTGATTGTACCAGGATGATCTCTGTAACATTCTACTGTTCATATTTATGTATCATTCTTTCTCACCAACAGTATTAGTAGACCTCTTAAGACTTTATTGATGATGTGAGATGAAGTTATCACTGCCATGTTATAGAAATAAATAGTACTTTTAAATGCTGTATAATTCATTACAGAAAATATATATTTATTTGACAATGTTTTGTTTAAAAAAATTACATTGAATTCACCAAAAGAACATGGAGGGGGTGGAGTTAAGATAAAAAGAGAACAAAGAACATTTTTAAAAGACACATATTACAAATGTATTTCTCTTTTAAAAATCTATTTCTTAGAACTTCAACTAACTAGACTCCTCTATAGCTTTCCACCCTCCTGGGAAGGATTTTCACATCCTAGAATGTTATCATCAAAGCTGGCTTGGAATTTAAAAATGCTAAGAACTTCAAGCATTGTTTTAAAAATTGTTGAACAGATGTAGTTTCTCCTTGGAGACCTTGTTGATGGTAAATACCTTGTATTTCATCTGAGAACTTCAAAATACAAGTATGAATTTTTAGCAGAAAGTAAGATACAAGGAAAGAAAAAAATTATCAAGGATGGAATCTAAGGACATGATGATATTTTATCTGTTGCTGCTCTTATTGCACAATTAGAAATACATTTCAGACTGAAACATTGGTGAATATTTTTTCACAGAAATAAGACTATCCAATCATAAGTAGCATAATACAGTGTAAACTGGCATTTATAATAAATACTGGGCTTGAGGGTATTTAAATGCAACTGCTAATTACATTATATGAAAGTAATTTTTTTAATTAAACTGTTAAAAATGCTTTGGTATACAGATATCATTTCAGACTTGGTATTAATTTGAAGTAAAATGTGAACTAATTAAAGCAAATTGATATTGAATAAAAGTTATTTGAATTTTGCCTTGATGAAAGATACTTCATCAAGACTTAAAAAATGTCAGGAAATACTCTCTAGATAAGTAAGATCCAAGTTGATTTTTTCATTCTGTGCAGAGTAGGTCATACCTAAAGTGTCTGTAAAACAAACTTTAAGAGGAAAGTTTACAAACAGATATTGGGGTGCCTGGGTGGCTCAGTCAATTAATCATCCAACTGGATTTCAGCTCAGGTCTTGATCTTAGGGTCATGAGATCAAGCCCCGCCCGGGGCTCTACACTCAGTGGGGAGTCTGCTTGAGTTTCTCTCCCTCTGCCCCTCCCCCCACTCATGATAGATATCTCTCTCTCTCTCTGAAATAAATAATCTTTAAAAAATAGATATTAAGCAGGATAATGTAGAAATTTGAAGCTGCCATATAATGGAAAGAAAGGTAGTGTAGTAAGAAATATTTAGTGTGGTAATAAAGGTAATAAATGGCTTCACTTCAAATACTTTAAAAACTAAATGGAAAGGATACTAGGATTCATTATGTGTAGCTCCAGATGACAAAACTGGAGAGAGTGGATAGAAATCTAGTAGATATATGTTGGTGGAATTTAGTGGGAAAAAAAATGCTATCTAAAAGTTGAAGTGGCTATTTTCAAAGAGTATAAGTAATCTGATCAGCTTAGGAAGCTCACCCATCAATGCTCAGAGTCTTATATAGGAGGAATTCAAATCCCGGATGGGTAGGACATACTATTTTATCTCTAATATATTTATCCACATAGAAAGATTGTGAAACTGTGAGGAGACTTCAGAGTCTGTCTGCCAAATAACCCGAAAATTGCATCTATCTCACAGCTTGTGCTTTTCCTTGCATTAATTTATATAATCCACAATCTTAGTACTTAGAGATTCTTTGAGAATAACAAGTAACCTCTCTTAAAAATGAAATAATTCTGATAACGCTTCAACTGTCAGTTATTAGACATTGAGCATGGATTGGTTCAAGCTAGTTGTCTTCCCTTTGAAACATGGGCACCAGCTGAATTCGATGTGGTGCTGTGTCTCTTTTTTGCCTGCCAGGACCATGGGAAATGTTTCCTTGTTCAAATGAGAGACTGTTCTGTCAGTCTGGGTCTCTGATGAATAAGGAGCAGAGGACAGCTGACTTACAGCACACAGGTAGTGCAAAGGATAAATAAATGTATGTTGTTCTAGAAGTCTGAGATTCTGAGATCATTTGTTAACTTGCCTGTTCTTACTGATATGAACTGGAGTTGGGTGAGAGAGTATTGTGCACCTTATGCAATTTCAGAAGCAGACTATGTCCTTGGGTGGGGAGAGGAAATGATGAGCTCAGAGTTGGGATACTGCTTATATATGAAATTAAAAATATTATTTAAAAAGGCAGGTGTATACTAACCATACTTCCAAATATGTTTAGGGCCAGGCTTGCAAAGCCAAGAAAAGGATACATCCTTTCCCTCCAACTTCCATACATTTTGTTTCATGACCATTTGCTTCCAAACCCAGAACAAAGTTTAATGCTACAGTGACACCATGTACCTCTATCATGAGCCTTAAGGGCTTATTTATATAAAAACAATAACAAACAAACCTCTGTGTGTGTATGTGTTAAAATTAAAAAAGACAGGATGGGACTGACTAGCAGATTATGTGAAAAACACTTAGAAATTGCTTTCACAGCTCAGCGTGTGTGAAAAGTATGACATAAATGCCAAAAAGTTAACAGATTCTTAATCTGCCTTATGTCCAGAATAAAAGAAGTAATTATTTTTATTTTATTTATTTTATTTTATATTAATGAAACCACATTTATAGCACTGTATTCAGTTCTGATTTCTACTGACAAACTGAAATTATCCCAAGGGATTATGATGACTGTTAAGGATTTAGAAATGAAGAGTCATCTAAGAGAGCTGAAATATTAAATTTGCTAGAACAAACACACAAAGAGAATGTGGTAGTTGTATGCAAACCCCCGAAGGCAGTAACCTATGGAAGAGGGAGTAGACAACTGTACTACTACAGGGAGGAAGACTAAGGCTTTTAGACAGAATTATATACATTTTAGCACACAGCAACATCACACTATTTTTGCAGAAAACTGGGGAATAAATACAATTTCAAAATAAATAAGAGCAATCTTATAATAAGAGCTATTCAAACTCATGCTCTTCACTTTGGGGTACACCGAGCTCCCCATCACTGGACATAGAAGTTAAATAATCGACACTAAATTGTATGAGGCAGAGGATTTTTCATTAGATAGAAGGCTCGACAAACACGCCACTAAAGCACCTGTCAGTTTTAAGAGTTGAGGCATGTCTTTACGCTTCAGTGGTGTTTGGGGAAATTTATCTTGTTATTCTATGTGTGTTATCTTGCATAGCCAGTGCGACAAATTTGGTCAACCTTCCTAGGATGATACCTGTTCAGAGTTCACACAACACAGCTACCTGACAATCTGACATAACACCACACATTTGTTTTGCTGCCAATTAACTTCAAGATCTTTCCACTAACACTTTGTCAACTCCTTAAATGAAGCACTGACTTTTGCCAACAGAGGGTTATTTCTTCTTCACAGCTAGCTGTTAAGATCATACTAGCAAGATAACAAAAATTAAATGAGACTCTCAGTGACAGGCCATTTAGCTGTGTGGCAGATGCTATGTGCATGCTATAGGTGTCACTACAAGAGAACAGAGAAGGTTGAAGGAACTATTGGTTAAACCAAAGGAAATATATCTCTTGCACACAGATTTAATACTTGTTATGAGGAATCCGGCTATGCTCCACAAGTTTGCAATTATCAATGTACATAAAATCTTGAATTATCGTAACAGTAATGAACAAATTGATTTTTTAAGAAAAAGATATAGAAATACTACCATTATAATTAGTGTTACAGTCTGGATTACCACCTTTAAAAGTAATTAGGGACTTGCTGACATGTAGCTAACAAATATTAACAGGGACTGAAGGCACTCTGTATGGAATTCAACTCACTCTAAATAAAAATTGTATCTCTTTTGGCTCTAGAGCTTTCCATCATTCCATAATTAAATAAGCAGATGATGACATATAAAATTCACTGTGAGCATTTAGGTGAATTTAAGACATGTGAATTTAAGACATGTGAAATTAGTTATCAATATCATATTTCATATAAATACATATAACACACAATGACAATGCCATTTTCTGTATCTATCTGATGCATTGCCTACATGTATTCAGTTTTGATCACAAGGGGCTTATCGCAACCTCTAGATCACATCTTGAATTCTAACTTTACCACATATTAGATGTGTTGAACAAATGACAGTATGTGTTAGCCCTAGCTTTCTTATCTGTAAAATGAAGACAAAATACAAGCATAGTATTAGTATTTTGCAGCATTATTTTAGAGTAAAGGGCATAAGATCTAACATGTGTCTAAATGGTCTATATACTTTCAACGAAACCCATTAAATAATAAATTTGGAAAATATAAGAAATATTTATCATGATTTCTTAGAAAGAGCAAACTGAAAGTCTCATGTTACTTTTTAAAATTAGATAAATAAATCACAACACCGATCTCCATGTTTCTTTCACTTACAGTGAAATGCCAAGTATAGTCTATTCTTATATGCAAGTCAGCATAGGCTATGTTTTTTCAATATAACAAACATACTAAAATACTGCTAGACTTCACAAAAAAGATTTATTTCTTGCTCACATCCCATATCCACGACAGCGTGGCTGGGGTTATACTGCGGATTGTCCCTTCAGTGACACAAACTGTCAGAGACTTTACCATCTGAAACATCATCAATTGCTCTGGCAGAAGAAGCAAACCTAACAAATTATGTCTGGCTCTGAAAGGTTTCCTCTAGAGAATGACATTGTTTGCTCTTGCATTTCCTTTATCAAAACAAGTCACATGGCCATATCTAATTTCAAGGGTGATGCAAGGTCAATTTTCTTATGGCCCATAAGGATGAGAGCCAGAAATATTTGCTGAAGAATGTGAATGACAACTTTATATTACATATCAATTTCATTTGGCAATTTGCAAATTTTGCTATATACTTTAAATACCTAATTTTAAAGATTTGATGACCAAATAAAAATTTTATGGGATATACCTTGACTTTATGTTAATTTGTAATGTTCTACCAATAGATTATGTACGTGTATCTAAAAACCCAGGTTACAATTCCACATACTGCTGTCTTCATTTATCAGTGAAATAACTGATGAAGCGTTTCATGTAAAAGACAACAAAATTAACTCTGCACCCAATATAAAGAGTTGATTCATTTGCTTTAGCAAAATAATGAAATTCTAGAACACATGGTTCAATCTCTGAAAAGGGATGAATAGAATTACTTTTTAGTGTGTCATAATAAGGGAATATCATCAAGACATTAAATGTATACAATGGAATAGTTAATACACAAAGTACCGAGTATACTATATTAGAAGATTTTAACAAAGTCTATGCGAGCATTATGAGGTCACTGTAGAAGGCATAAATGCACTGAGTGCTCAAAGCCTTTGCCCTGGCTTCCTACAGTTTATAGTTGAAACGAATAACCATCTTTATCAAAATGATCCAAAAGGTAACATAAAGCGCACACAACCTTGGAAAGTCACCACATATATTCTTATAAAACCGACCATACAGTAGCAGTAAAAATTCTCTGAACTTTTAGTATTATTTATTAACCTCTCTTTGCCACAGTCTATGTCTATATGAGAAAACAAACAATAAAACACTTAATGAAGTCACCACTTATTTTGTTTCTTATGATACTGAATCAAAACCTTGAATGATTTGTTTCAGACTAAACCAGATAGATGACCAAATTATGAGTTCTAATAAATACTGACTATGATAGCTTTAGAACAAACACATGCATATATTGAGAGATAATTCTTCATAACAAATACATTCAAACTGATGGAAAAAAGCATTACATCTTCGTGTTCTGGTGCAGCTATATCATCTATCATCTTATTATGAGGAGAAATACATGGGAGTTCATGCTCTTATTCAGATTTGCATGATAGCAAATAAGACAAAAAAAATCCTTCAAAATACCTAGGTAAAAAAATACAATATAAGAGGCAAAGTATTTTTGTTTTTAGAATTGTTTTTTAGAGTATACCCATTGAAAAGATGAATGGTGTCACAGTCACTGTGACAGTCCAAGAGGCAGTGTATGAGGTACACCAAAATTAATTCCTGGGCAATGTCTGGCCACACATATATTTTGTTATCCCATTCATCAATCAACATATATTGTGATGTACAGTGTGTGTTCTAAATATAGCACACTTTACCAGTTTTTTTGTGTAATGGCAAAGAGATATGATCTTCTCTGTCCTCAAGAAACATCGAAGTCTTTTTAGATAGTTGGGATGATGACACTGATCTAGGTATGGAAATACATCAGGCAAACTAGAACAGGTAGATTGCATTTGGCAGAGAGCCTTTTGGGATCTAAATCAGGAATCGTTACATAAAACACCTGCTTGGCACTCTACAGCCATCTTATTTCAGATGATGTTAAAAAATTAATTGAAGTACAGAATAAAATTTGGTAATGGCAAAGGTGATATTCATAATATATTAAATATGATACAGCCAGGCATTGATGAATCAGAGCAGAAATGCTGAACAATCAGAACAGACAGTAGTGGAAACCAAATTGATTTTGCTATATCAGTCTTGAAACTGAATACTTTCTTTAGTGCTGAGAATATCTGTAAGTTACAGTGTGTCTAATAAAAGATTATCACAATAAATTAAAACATACATAGATATTATAAGACTCATATTGAGACTTCATGTTATAAAAAGCTTATTTTCTTTCCCTTATTGTTGTAGTCCAATTACTAATCCCTTTAAAATAAGTACATTATACATATAGGCATATGATTACCAAAAAGCTTTACCCGTTAGAAGGCAATAGTACATGTGGTAGTTAATTTAGAATGAGAATTTTATATCTAGTTCCTTTAATCTAAATAAGGTAGCTGAATGACAAATGAGGTAGCCCAAAATTTTAAGAGATTAAATGACTTGCTAATGATCACATAACTTGTTACTGAAAATGCTTGTTTATGTGATGTTCAGGTATTTAGTTTGGACAAAATGGCGGGTACAGTGGATCTAATGTGTCAGTGTGTCAGAGTTCACTTAATATATACTTCTATCCCGGTTAAATAGAAGCCTGTAGAATTTCAGACAGCAAGAACAAAACATATATTCCCACTTAAGATTATACAGTTAGATGATAAAGAATATGATGTTTTTAGTTGTATCTGAAAACCAATGGTGGCTGACATTTTGGGTGTTCACAAATACTGTCTGGTTCCTTTTCTTTTGTAGGCGTATGATAAAATGGCATTTCTCTGTTCCCTTTGAAATTAGGCTTGGCTATGAAATGTGATCATAGGTAATGTGAATTGCTTCTGAGCAATTCAGATAAGAGCCAGTGACAATTTACTGCACTCTTTCCACTGCCTCCATAAGCAACCACACCAGGTGGTCATCTGCCTTTCAGTCTCAATCCAGGAGTGAGGACAGTGCAGTGCAAAGACCAGTTAACCTGTGTGGGCATGCAGTATATGCCAGCAGTGAACTTTGTTTATGGCTACATTTTAGAGGTGTTTGTTATTGGTGTTACCAAGCTGATGTTGACTTATACAGAAATGGGAGCCAGAAATGGAAGGGAGAGACTGCTGGAGAAAGCAAATCCTCCAGCTGTGACACTGACTTAGTGGATCATGAATGTGTCAAGGACACTTTATCGGATCTGGAATAATGACAATCCAGGTTAAACAGTGGGGAAACAACTAGTAAAACTGTTGCCTGTGGTAACTGGGGATGAAGATCATGTACCCAATAAACTCAAGGTGCCAGGGAAAACGTCAGAAAATAGAATGTTAGTTCTGTTGCCAATGACTGCTTTTGGTAGGGCATGGCAAGATATTCTCCTGTGTCACAGAGACACATTGCACCACGGGGAGGCTGCACTGTCAGCCCCAGTCCTGGAGTGAAGAGACATAAAGAAGACTCTGTAGCCAACTTACAATGGACAAGTGGTAGGAGGAAAAAAATAAACTGTAATGTCATACTTCAAAGCAAATTTTTGATTGTGCATTTTTGTAACATTACCTTGGTTTTCTGTCTGATGTGCTATCTCAAACTTAGAAAAGAATTAGTGAGTTTTGAAAGCAGAAATAAAAGGGTCTGAATAGAGAAGCAATGAATCACATAGAGTTGAAAGAGGCAATTGTTTCTCAATTCCCGATATTAAAACAATGGCCAGTTATAAGTCAATCCCATAGCAAATATAAAATTTAGCGTCTGGTCTCCATGTTTTTGTCATGATCACAGAATAGATGAATTAGTCTTAGGGAATATGCCCAACAAAAGGTGTAATACTCAGTAAACACTCTTAATTGGACAAGGCACAAATAAAGAAGTCTAATAAAGCCTCATTATGCAAATGAGAGAGGTAGGAAGGGAAAGAGGATGAAAAAAGAAAAGAAAAATAACAAATATAGAAAACACATTTAGGGAAAACTGTGGGTGTGGCTATTGGCCCATGGAATTGAGTAAATTCAAATGGATAAAAGACCAGTAAGTTTTTACATAAGTTGTACTTCCAAAGAAACCATGACTCCAGGTTTTTAAAAAAAAATCTGAAGTTTAAGATTTAAAATGACCTTTGATTCTTAATGTTTGGGCAGAAAACAGACTGCGAAAGCTCTTCCTTAGCCACATTTTCCAATTCTCACCTCACGCATAGCCAAGGAGAAAATGGAATGGAAAGATCACACATATATTGGAATTTGGAAATAGTAGACAAGTAAGCCACTCTCAGGGAGAAAAATTGAGGATAAATTAAGGAATATTCTCCATCCCTAGGTTTGAGGCCCTCAAAATGTCTTCTGGATAGAATTTCAGAATTGCTACCAACAGTTTGCTTTGTGTTCCCAGTTTCCCCCCTTTCTGAGTAGAAGTGCTTACTATAATTCTCTTGATTGATTCTACCTTGGTATATGGTAAGTCTAGGACACATAACTTGCTCTTTGGTTCATGTCTCTGTAAAAAAAGAAAGCACATCTAGATTGGATTAAGATGTTGCCAAGCATCACTCGTTTGAGCTGGACCCAGTAAACGATGGGACTAACGTTCTGTCTCTCATGGGAATGAGGGATGTGTGTTCTGCATTTGAGGAGAGGAGGAAATTGAGTATCTAGTGACCAGAACAGTGGAGTGTGGAGTCATTACGGCTTTTTAAATAAATGCTAAGGATCTCTTTTAAGGAAAAAGCCCGCTTTGAGGCAAGCAAGGATAACTCATTTTAGCCAATGAAATTTAGCATTTGTGTTACGTATCACTTTCTGGCTAAGGTTTGAGACTTAGGACACACATAGCCTGCCATGTTTTTTTCCTTGTCCGTTATGATCACTTTTCCACAAAGGGGCGGGTCTGTCAGCCTGAGTCTTAGAATGAAGAGAGAGAGCAAAATCCTCAGCAAACTTTCAATGGTCAAGTGAGAAAAAAATATATACTTTAATGTTATAATCCAAAGATATTTTGAACTTCTTTAGTACTACAGTATTATTAGCCTGACCTATGTGGCAGATCATCTATAATTGGCTGCAGAATGGAGGAAGTTTATTGGTTCATGCTACTGAAACTAAAGAATAGGTGAGCTTGTAGCAGGAGTGATTTAACAGCACAAGGATGTAACCAAAGAAATATATCTTCCACCTTGCATGGTTCAAGCAACTCCTATAGTTGCAAGATGGCTCTCTGCTGGCTTATGACTATGGTCTCCTTTCATATCTAAGAAGAAAAATTAATAGAATTCCCCATAGTTATTGTGGAAAAATTAGGAATCTTTCATCTCCTTCAAATACTCTTAGGAAATATATTTCGGGGTCTCATTGACCCAATTTTTTATGTGTCTTAAACTGATCTATATAGCTAAGGGAATGGATTCTTGTGATTTGCTTGCATTAATCAGAGAGCAATTCTGGATCTTAGTATGAGCTAAGTACCATACACTGCAATACTAAGAATGGGAATGGGGGTTCCTCAAAGAAAATTTGGGATACTTTAGTGTCAGGGAACAGGATGAATACTGAGCAAGAAACAGTAAGATTTTACTAAAGATTATAACGTGTAAACTGGACAGTTAGTGAAATTCTAATTTTTTATTCAGATATATTTATTTTCTCTGGAAAATATTGTTTTTCTATAAACTTATAGTTAACTATCATCTGATGGGGAAACTGTTTTGGGGAAAAATTAATAATAGTCCACATTTTTTAAAAAGGCAAGAGGAAATAGATAATTACTTTTTAACATTTGTAAATTAAGTTATGCCAACTTTTACAGTACATACATTTTGCCATGATAGCATTAGAAATTTTATCAATTTTTCAGATGAAGTGTCAAATGGACAGTGTTCTTTAGAAGTAACACCTACACAATTTCCATCACAAGGTGGCCTCCAGCTGCCATTCTTGGTTTATCAAATGAATATCCTTATATTTAATAGGACATGATTCTGATAAAGATTTATGCTGACAGCATACAATACACCTTAGATTGCCCACACCCTGGTGATAACGCAATTTCTCCAAAGAGTAAAGATGTTGTGTCAAAAAAATTCTAAAAGATTTGTGCTCTATGTAAACCAATCCCTTTATTTTTATTAAGATTAGTTATTACTTAAAAATTAGTTACTACTTGTATCATTATATTCCATAGTTATAGCTTAAATAATTAGCTTTCTTATTCATCTAAAGAATAATTAAGGAAAATTTAGAATATTATATGAAAAAGATACTATATTGCTATCTATTCAGTTCTTTACTGCTAACTTTAGTAAATGGTTGCATAACCGAAATCAAAATAAATTTGGAGTTTACTTATTTAGATATATCTGCAAAACTGTAAGGATTTCCAGTTTTTTCATTAGGTTAGAATTATTGATCAAGACCTGGATAGAATTGGTCTCTAAGTAATTGGCAACTAAGTTGTTTTTTACGTAATTAAACAAAACACTTAAATCAGTTTGTTTGGTTACTGTTTCTGTGTGTGTGTTTCATTTTATTATGTGCATCTATATTTCCCTACATCTCTTCCTGTATCCTTTCTTTCACTATACATATATGCCATCATTATTTCTTATTAAACAGCATTAATTTATTTCTGAAAATATAAGGGTAGAGAATGAACAGATTTATTTAAATATAGTTCTCACAACCAAAATTTTTTAGGTTGCAAGATACGAAAAAAAAATACATTCTATTTTGAAATTTTCAAACACTTTTTTTGGCAGGCTGTAAAAGGTGCATTTTCCAGGACTTGTATTACAGACCAAAATGAATTATATATAATCAAATATAAAAATGGCTAAGCAGTCTATGCTAATCTGGTCTAATGATTTAATTTTATATTTGGTGATAGCAGAAAACACACACAACAGAAAACTATTTATAAACAAGTTATCCTGACCCGATAAAATCTGCAATTTATTTTCTTCCTTTTTTTGTGGTAACTGATACTAGCGTTGTTACTATTGTTACTATACACTGTAATATACACATTTTCACACTTCATGGTGTTATCCGTGTTTAAAGAAGAATTTTGTAAATTTAGATGTACATTCTAATCTTTGTCAAAACTATCACATGTGCTCTTTGATACACTTTACTAGTGTTAAAAGAAGTCCAGTAAAAACAGTATTTTACCTATTATTTGATTCCAAGTGGGTAAGTGAATGTGGTTTTACTAAAGATGTAATGTACTAGTAAAAAGTTTGGGTTAATTCTTTATACATTGAAATTGAAAAAAAACCCTCAATATTATCTGTGATGAATCAGAATATTAAATATGAATTAGCTAAATATACTACATATCAATTGGAACAAATAATTAAATTAGAATAAATAAATACAATTTTTTTCAATATTAGAAATAGTTTCAGAAATATCATTGACACAATTGAACTAGTATGGTAAGAATCTGGTTTTAAAAGTTAGTTGGGCAGCCCACATATGAGTTAAAATTAAAAAGTCTGATTTTTTTTTTTTTAAGTGGTGGTGGTGGTGGGTGATGGGGAGGTGGTGACGGTGATGTTGGTAAAAAAGCCTGACTTTAATTAGCACTAGCTTTTAACTAGTAGTTCAAAGTCTCTGGCCATTGAATATTTCTGATTAATTTTTGACCAATTACATATTTTGGCACATAACATGTAATGAGCTTTAAAAACATTTAGTTAATTCAATTATTCTAGGATTCTGTCCTTCTGATTATTTAGATGCGAAAATTCTCATTCTTATTTTTTAAAATTTGTATTAAATTATGATATAAATAGAGTAAGATACAAAAATTATAGGTATAGATTCAGAAAATTTTCAAGAACTGAACATACCAGGTAGCCAGCCTCTGGAGCAAGGAATCATGATTTTTTTAGCACCAAAGAACCAATTTAGACCCTCAACCATCCCATCAGCCCTGCCTCACCAAAGGTACCAAAGCCCTGACTTGGAATAGAATAGATGAATTTTGACTATTTTTACACTTAATATAAATGGAATCACATAGTATATATACTTCTGAGTCTGGTTTTCTTTGTTCAGTTTGATACTTAAAAGATTTATTCCTAATATTCTGGGTAGATCGTGTATGCACTTTGCTTCATAGAATTCCACTGTGTAATTATACCATGACTTTTTACTCTTTCTGTCTCAATAAGCATTCTGGTAACATCCTACTTTCAGAGTGTTGAGAATAATGCTACTATGAACATTCTTGTACATTTTTGTATATTTGTTGTGAATATGTACATATTTCTTTTATTAAACTTCTATCTAGGAATGAAATTGGTTGGTCAAAGGATATGATGTATTTGCCTTTAGTGGATGCTGGTAGATGTTTTTTTTTTTTTTTTTCCGCAAAGAGGAATTAATTATAAATCCAGCACTATTATGTAAGAGTTTCAGTTTTTCTAAGTTCTCGCTATACTTGTTATTTTTTCTCTCTCCTTCCTTTACTCCCTCCCTCCTTTTCGTCTTTTTCTTCCCTTTCTTTTCTTTTCTTTTCTTTTCTTTTCTTTTCTTTTCTTTTCTTTTCTTTTCTTTTCTTTTTTTTTTAAATTTTAGCCCTTCTGGTAGGTGTGTAGTGCTATCATGGTTGGCTTTATGACTCCATTTGCCTTTTTCTGATTACAAAGCTAATGAACATTTTGTCATATCATTATTTTCCATTTGGAGCTCCTCTTTTTCAAGGTATTGAAATATTTTGACCATTTCTTTATTGATTTTTAATTGATTAGAAGGATTTCTGTATATTTCATCCATAGGAGTTCTTGGTTTGACAAATGTATTGCAAATATGTTCTCCCTTTATATAAATAGCCTTTTCATTTTCAATGGTGTTTTTGATTGAAGTTTTTTTTTTAAATCAATTATTTAACATATAGTGTATTATTAGTTTCAGAGGTAGAGTTTAATGATTCACCACTTGTATATAACACCCACTACTCATTACATCAGATGCCCTCCTTACGGTCCGTCACCCAGTTACCCCATTTTCCCACCCACTTCCCCTCCAGCAATGCTCAGCTTGTTTCCTATAGTTAAGACTCTCATGGTTTGTCTCCTTCTCTGATTTCATCTTGTTTTATTTTTCCCTCCTTCCCCTATATTCATCTGTTCTGTTTCTTAAATTCCACATATGAATGAAATCATATGATAGTGGAAGTTTTAAATTTCTTTTTCTTTCTTTCTTTCTTTCTTTCTTTCTTTCTTTCTTTCTTTCTTTCTTTTTTTGTATTTTACAATCAGTATTTGGGATTCTGTTCACAGCACTGTTTTCAGCTTTACTAAATTTTAAACAGGTTTCTTCTTGACTACAGACCTCTGATCTCCCTTTTTGTCTGAAAACTTGCAATTGTAAATTCTTTCCATGTCCCTTTTAAGATGTAAATGTTACAAACCATAAGGATCTGGGAGTCATCACTTTGAAATGTAATCATCTGAGAAAAAGGAGCTAGCACATCTATCTCCCAGTCTCTGTGGGAAAGTAGAAGACAAGCTTAAATAAGAAACAGTTAGCAAACACAGCTAGCCTAATCATGTTGACCAGCCTTCCTGCTCATGTCTTCTAGTACTTTTCCTTGAGCTAATCCCAGTGTTTTGTTTCAGAGGATTTGAGGTCAACCTCTTTTCCCTACTGTAAGTCTTGCTCCTTTATTACAATAGTCTTAAATAAAGTCTAACTTGACTATTTAACTGTTGGGGTACAATTTTTATTTTGTAGTTCACATAAATAATTATGATATATATTCCTGTTGGATTGACTATGTTATTATCAAGAAATATTTTTATTTCAGTTAATATATCTTGCATTACAATTTAGTACTTTTTGGCTAATGTTAACATTACATATTTTTCCACCCTTTAACCTCAATTTATCTATAGCTTTAACATGTCTCTAGTAAGTAGCAAATAATCTTTTATTGCTACTATTATTACTGTTGCTGTGTTATTTTAACCAGACCTGTGGTCTTTTATTTAGAATATTTAATGTAACAAGAAAAATAGAATATTTAATATAATAACCATTATAGTGGGATTATATCTGACCCAACACAATTTATTGAAAAGACAATCTAAACCTTTCCCTTTACACTGCATGTATCTATTTGATCCAGATGATTTTTCTCTTGTTTTCTACTTTATTGTCTCTCTTGGGGGGGGGTGTGTATAACCAAATAACTTTTATTTGATATTCTTCTAGATTTCAATTAAACATTTTTTCCTTATTTTAGAGTTATCCCAGGGATTATAATATATATCCTCGATTTATATCACTCTAATATCAATTATAACTCAACACATCCTCAGCAATGGCAGCACCTGGGAATACTGAGAATATTAATTCTTTGCACTCATCACTCATTTTCAAACTATTATAATATATTAAAATCATATATATGTAATTTCCACATCACATTATTATTTTGTACAGTTGATATTCACTGGTATTTAATTGTACATATTTGCTATTTCTAGTATTCCTTTTCCTCTTTGCATTTCCACGTTTTTACCTATCATTTCTTGTCTGAACAAATTTTTGCTTTCACCTTCATTTTTGAAAATACTGTGGACTGGCATATAATTCTAAATTAATAGTTATTTTCTTTATTTTTAAAGATGTCAAAATCTGGTTTTTGTTTTATTTTGTTTTTATAAATCAAGCCTATTGTTACTCCATTAAGAGTAACGTCAATTTTTTTCTCTAGGTATATTGAAAAAATGTTTTCTGCCTTTTTTTTTCTGAATAGATTTTCTATGATGTGTCTATCTGAGATTTTTTTTTATCTTTCTTTGTGTTTGTGTTTGCTGTGCTTTTTTTTATCTGTAGGTTGAATGTGTAGGTTTTCAGTTAAAAAAAAAATTGCATCCATTATGTCTTTGCATATTATTTATGCCATTTTCCCATTTACCCCTCCTGTGCCTCAGATTCAAAAATATGTTAGAACTTTTATGAATATCTCACTTGTGTACTTATCCAATATTTTGTTGTTGCTTTCTTCACTGTTTCCATTTTTGTCTATTCTATTAACCTGTCTTCACTAATTTTGTCATCCATTGTGCAAAACTCCTATTCAAACAAGACTTTGAGTTATTGATTTCAGATACTGTATTTTTATGTTTTAAAATGTCCTTTAGTCTACTTTCATAGATTCCAGATCTCTGATGAACTTTTCAATATTTTCATCTACGTGATCATTTCTTTCCTTTATTTTTTGAATATTTTAATTATAATTATGCAAAAATATTTCCTACTAATTTTAATATCTGGATCATCTTACATCACTTGTCTGGTTTCTTTTCTCTTTGACATTAGCCACATGGTCTTGTGTGCTCACATATGTTGTAAATTAGGGTTTCATGTCCATCAGATATAAAAAGAACTGCAGAGGCTTTAGAAAATGATTTCATCCTCAAGAGAGGTCACCCTCTTCATATTTAACAGACACTATGGGGAGTTTACCTTTTTAGGATCCACTCCTTAAGATCAGGATTTAAACTGTATTAGTGCTGGTTTATAAATGTATAAGACTCAATCTATCTCTGGTTCTCCCCTGTTGTTAAAGTGTGGTCCTTCCAAACTTTCAATTATCCACCTTTTGAGCATTTGCTTCTTCAGGTCTATAACACTGCAAAGATTCAATTTTATCACTCAGAGGTTTCACTTCCTCTCTTTAGTCATATGCCCCTGGTAGAGTCAAAAAAAGGCAAATGTCTTCAAAGAGGAGACTGGCTGTGTATTTAAAAACCTTCAAGTGAGTCTCCAATATTCTCATTTTGATCTACTGTAACTGCCAAATTTTCTTCTGGTTTCTTTGTTCTGGAAGAGCAGCATTTTCCTGGAGCTAATCCTAGGTTCTGAGCTTCTAACTCTGCCTTGAACTGATAAATGTGCCCTAGGGAAAAGCAGTTGTAGAAGCTGTGTCAATTCATCATTTTCCATCTTTGCCAGTTTTATTTTCAAGCTCCTCCCTCTAGAGAGTTTTTGTCTTAAGCTCTTGAAAGTCTGTGATAAACTTCATTCCGCTTTCAGAGACCTTTGAATACTTCCATAGCATCCAGCACTATCCAAATTCAGTAAAAACCTTGTCTTAAAACTAAACTTCTTTAGGCCCATCGAATCTAGAATTTTGTCAGTCTGATCTCTACAACCACTAAAAGTTTTGCTCTTTCTTCTTTCTTCCACCAGCTACTTCTTGTCTGGGGGAATGCACAGTCCTCAGCTTCTACTCTAAATCAAGAATTGTCAAATGTTTACAGAATTAATCATATTAATGAATAGAAAGAAAGAAAGAAAGAAAGAAAGAAAGAAAGAAAGAAAGAAAGAAAGAAGAAAGAAAGAAAGAAAGAAGAAAGAAAGAAGAAAGAAAGAAGAAAGAAAGAAAGAGAAAGAAAGAGAAAGAAAGAAAGAGAAAGAAAGAAAGAAAAGGGAAAGAAAGGGAGGGTGAGAGGAAGGGAGGGAGAAAGAAAGGAGGGAAAGAAAAATGTGAATTCCCAGTTTATACCTCTTGTCAGGAATCTTTTTCCATTTAGTTTTGTTGCTTTTCTGATCTATTATGTCTTTGAAAATGTAATGTAAAAAATTATTCACCTTTCTAGTTACTATCAGTGGAAGTTCTGCCCTATTTCAGTATACTAGTCTACCTGGAAACAAAATCCAAATGCTCATTTGGTGATTTTTATTTTAATACACTTTTTCAAGGCAAAATAAAAAGGGTAGCATTCTGATGTGAATTCCACAGAGGATATCCTGGTCTAACCTATTTATCAAACTCTGTGATATGAGATGGAAGTTTTTTTTTTTTAATTTTCATTTTTTATTTTTAAAGAAGATTTATTTATTTATTTGAGAGAGAAGAGAGAGGAGCAGAGGGAGACAATCTTCAAGCAGACTCTTCACTCAGTGCGGAGCCAAATGAAGGTCTCTATCACAGGAACCTGAGCCGAAATCAAGAGTAAAATGCTTAACTGACTGAGCCACCCATGTGCCCCAGTATTTTTTTTTTTAATTTAACCCTAGGGAGACTACCATATATTGTAATTTACCTCAAAATGCTGCATTCCATGATTATTTTTAATCATCAGATGGTTTACATGAATAGAACATGATAGACATCTCATACATGATATCTGAGTATTCTATTGGAAAAACTAGAAAGAGAAATTTGAAATTAGAAATTCATTAGGTTTATTCCTAGATATTTTATTGTTTTTGGTGTAATTGTAAATGGGGTTGATTCTTTAATTTCTCTTTCGGCTTCTTCATTACTGGTGTATAGAAATGCAACCGATTTCTGTAGATTGATTTCGTATCCTGTGACTTTACTGAAATTGTTTATCAGTTCTAGCAGTTTTTTGGTGAGTCTTTTAGATTTGCTAAAAAGAGTACCATGTCATCTGCAAATAGTGAAAGTTCTCCCTTGATGATTTGGATGTGCTTTGCACTGTTGATGGGAATGCAAACTGGTGCAGCCATGCTGAAAAACAGTATGGAGTTTCCTCAAAAAGTTAAAAATAGAACTACCCTATGACCCAGCAATTGCACTACTATCTATTTATCCAAAGAATACAAAAATACTAATTCAAAGAGATACATGCACCCCGATGTTTATAGCAGCATTATATAGGAACAGCCCAGCTGTCCATCAACTGATGAACAGATAAAGAAGATATGAGATATATATAGAGATAGATAGATCTGTAATGGGATATTACTCAGCCATAAAAAAGAATGAAATCTTGACATTTGGAATGACATGGATCAGCTAAAGAGTACTATACAAAGCAAAATAAGTCACAGAAAGACAAATACCATATAATTTTACTCATATGTGGAATTTAAAAAACAAAATAAAGAGAGGGGGAAAGAAAGAGGAAGGGAAACCAGGAAACAGACTCTTAACTCTAAAGAATAAACTGATGGTTGTCAGAGGGGAGGTGGGTAGGGGGATGAGTTAAATAGGTGATGAGGATTAAGGAGTGCACTTTTTGTGATGAGCACTGGGTGTTGTATGGAAGTGGTGAATGACTATATTGTACACCTGAAACTAATATGACACTGTATGTTAACTAAGTAGAATTTAATAAAAACTTTAAAAAATTAAAAATATATATATATAATAGAAAAAGAAATTCATTAGGTTTCCCAGCAATTTAAAGGGGATAAGGATCTTTGATTCTTGACAGTTTTTCCTGTTTATATAAATAGAAATATTACTAAAATCAAAAAGCATTATTTATTATGTACTATTTTGATCAAAATATATGTTAAGAAATCATAAATTCATTAATCTTTCCTGTATCTATTTACCTACCCTTTTATTTTATAATATGGTGGTTCTATTTCACAAAAAGATGATGCTTTGTTTTAACAATCAATTGTATTGTTTCTTATCTGATGTTAGCTGTGGACTTGTCATATATGGTCTTTATTATGTTGAGATATGTTCCTTCCTTGTCTAATTTGTTAAGGGTTTTTATCATGAATAGAGGTTAAATTTTGTCACTTTTAAAGTATGTTTGGTTAAATTAATCACCAGAAGAATTATAATACCCAAGCATATAAGTCTGACCTCTTGGCAGTTAAACCTTTTTGCCCATTTGAAAGTCAGTCTAACACTTTTGACTAAATATTACATACTTACACTCCCCACACTCTAAGAATTTTAATTTTTCTTTACTCATGTATTATTAGATATACTTTTATCAGTATTTTTAATTTTATGTTGAGACATCCTTAATCTTTTATTAAAATTCAATGTTTTATGAAATGAAAGCTATTATAGGTTATGCAATCAGTAAGAAACAATATTGAAAACACATATATGCACTCATAAAAATTCAGAAAAAGCAAAAGCCAAAACCCACAAACATAAATCAAACAAAATTGATCTAAATTTGATTCAAAAAATCATTAGTTAAGTGAAGTTGCACATTCATGAGAGTCATGTTAATGGAAAGAAGATACAGAAGAAATGCTCTCCGCATTTTGCCACACAAATGAAACTCAGGGGCCACTAGAAAAGTCTAGAGAGATATCAGAGAAATCAGGTGATAAATTCATATATTGAGAAAGGCAAAGTCTTTCTCTCTTAAATGACTAATACATCAGCTCAAGAGCCCGCTAGATTTTAGTGACAATAATATATAGTAATAACACAAAGCACCATATATGCTTTCGGTAAAAATACTGAAATCACTAGTTATAGAAGTGTTATAGATAGATGTGTATTTGAAAGAATAATAATAAAAAAATTAAATAAAAGGCTTTCCAATTATGTAATCATAGATTCTTCCAAAAGGATAAAGTAGTCATTTCAATACAGTATTTGTTTTGGCAAAGTTTAAATGTTACATTAAAAGTTGTCTTACCTGATTCTTCAAAGTCACTATTGTAGGCTTTCCAGGTTTCAGTTATTCGAAGAAGATTCTCTTCCATGGCTTGAATGTCCATGGAGGGGCAGTTGCATTCTGGAAATCTGGGACCACACTGACACCAGCAATCATTGTCCTTGCAGATAAACTCTCCCTCGGAATTGCAAGCAATGTAGCTCAATGCTGCTTGTACAAAACGTTCCTGAAGATAGTCTGGAAGGAGGACTTGTAGCCCTTAAAGAACAAAAAAAAGCACATACTTTAAAAAAAAAAAAAAGAAAAAAAAAGCATAACATTTAAAATATTCAAAAAAGTCAAATAATTTAATATATAAGTCATGGATTTAAAATTATCATTAGAAAATTATCTAAGCCAAAAGAAAAAAGAAAATTATCTAAGCCTACAAAATTGCAAATATTTGTAATTCTTTTCAACATATGATGACTCCATGCACTGTTCAAGAATCCCAGAATTTATAAAGCTGTTTAAACCCTCAGATTATCTGATTTTTAAAAAAATGTATTTAGTTGTTATTTATTTATTTATTTATTTATTTATTTATTTATTTATTTATTTTATTTTTTAAGTTTTCCAGTTAGCATACAGTGTTATAGTAGTTTCAGGTGTGCAATATAATGAATCAACAATTCATACATCACCCAGTGCTCACCAGGACAAGTGCACTCTTTAATTCCCATCACCTATTTCACCCATCCTCTCTGGTAACTATCAGTCTGTTCTCTATAATTAAGAGTCTGTTTCTTGGTTTGTCTCTCTTTCTTCTCTCTCTCTCTTTTTTTTCCCCTTGGTTCATTTGTTTTGTTTTTTAAATTCCACATATGAGTGAAATCATAGGTATTGGTCTTTCTCTTTGGCTCTTTCACTTAATTGTTCAGAATATTTGGTTATTTTTACATAATGTAGATAGAGCCTACCTCCCTAAACCTTTAAAAAGAAACATGCATGTGTTTTCCACCACTTGATTTCAAATAACTTTCAATATTTTCATTTTACTTTCAGACTATCAGCCCACATTTACATAGATAATCATAATACAATAGGTTGTGGTGTTGGTGAAAGAGTCACAGAATGTTGATGGTAATGCTTACCTCATGTCGTTAATAATACAGAACTTATATGACTCTATTCTATTGTTCAGGAGTGATCAATAAGACTGACTACAGGGAAGCAGATGGACTGATTTCACTTGTTTCATAGGTCATGTCCTTGCCATGTATTAAGACAGCCCTAGAGATAGGATTCATCACTTCTACATTCAAATTTAATGAAGTTGATATCTCTCTCTTTTTTTTTTTTAAGATTTTATTTATTTATTTGACAGAGATAGAGACAGCCAGCAAGAGAGGTAACACAAGCAGGGGGAGTGGGAGAGAAAGAAGCAGGCTTCCAGCAGAGGAGCCTGATGTGGGGCTCGATCCCAGAACACTGGGATCATGCCCTGAGCTGAAGGCAGATGCTTAATGACTGAGCCACCCAGGCGCCCCTGACGTTGATATCTCTTAAGAAATAATTCAAAAATGAAGATAAGGTGATATGATTAATATTTAGGGTTTCCTACTGGTTTCATATTTATTATGATATTTCAAAAAAATATAGTTTCAATTTCAGCATTTCTTCTACATAGGAAAATTTAATAAAAAAGTTAAATATTCAAAATGATCAGTAAAAAAATAAAAATAAGCATAAAAGGAAAAATTTGGCCCTACCTAATTGCTATTTATTACAAAATTGGATATTTATGATTATGTTTATATCTATCTGTATACCAATCTATCCCTAAAAGAAGAAAACTGGAATTCTGTAAAACCACACTAAAAATAATAAAGTTTTTTTTTGGGTGGGGGAGAAGTCTAGAGACAGACCACTCAAAATTTTGTAATTTTTTAACCAGACCGGTAACATAAACAATAATTGATACTTAGATAACTTCCATTGCCTTGGTAGATAAGTCAGAGTAACTTAGGAGTATCTCCTAGGGATTTTTTTTTTTTTAATGTACAGGAACAATAGAGTAAAAACATCACTGGGACTGTAATTATGGAAGGTCTGCTTAGTGCTGAGACAATGCTTAAGGAAGCTGAGTTCTGAGCCTAGGATGTTCTGTGAAAAAAAGCATATGAAGAAGGGCACTGGAAATTATTAATGAAAGTCTAATGGAAATGCTGCAAATAAAAATACACAAATTGGAGTTAAGAAATAATCGATGGATTCAATAGCAGGTTAGAGAGAGCTGAAGAGATAATAAGCAAACTGGAATATGTCAGAAAAAATATTGAATACAGAAAAATAAAAGACAACAAAAGAATATAAAATACAGAAGACAGTATAAAATATATATAGGTCATGACTGAAAGGTCTAAAATATATTTAATGGAACCCCAGAATAAGAGGTAAGAAGGAAAAAAGCAATATTTGGGGAATAAATATGTTAGAAATTCATAAAATTGATGAGACATCAAGAAAATTGTAATTTGCATCACACAAATATATGTTCTAGCAAGACAAAAAACAAAGTGAAAATGCCCAGCTGACCCATGCTCTTCAATGCTGTTTTGCTCCTGTTCCACCTAAAACAGTGTGAGAAACTAAGGAATCCCTTGGACATGATAAGGTTGTCATCTAAAATGTTCATCATATATTAAACAGACCAAAAGTAGTGATCTGTTGCATTAAAAACATTTCTATTTTAAAATAAAAATATATTCCTTTATGTACCAATGAAATCGAATCCTGGCCAGAGCAGCAAGATGCTGCAGCACTTGGATTACAGGGTGAGGGGCATCCTGCAGCACAGCCCTATCTTCTCTGGCACCTTCAGGCTTTCAACAAGCAGAGGAATTTGAAACTCTGTGACTGTAATGAGTTCAAGACAAAGAACTCAAAACAACAGAAAGGGAAGAGAACCGAAGCACAGGTCTGGTGCTGCAGGTCTGGTAGGACCTGGTCTTAATGACAGTAGAAGAACCTCCACTCAAAGATAATGACATTGCCCGAGTGCCCTTTGCAAGCTGCCAGGAGCCCAGGGATTGGTAGAGCTGCTGGCAGAGGAATCCCAGTTGGTGTTCCGATGCCCCAGGCTCCTGCAGGACTCACTGGGCCAGTCCCAAGGGGTGGTGTGTTATTGCAACAGGTGATAACCCTGCAAGGAACAGGCCTGTTTACAGCCGCTGCCATTGCTGCCGCAGCCAGGATTTCAGGGACCCCAACCCAATATCCAACTGGCTGTGGGGATCCTCCACCATCTTATGGGCCGAGGGTCACCCTCTCCAGTCATGATGGGCCCAGCACCTGGCGTGAGGCCTCCCATGGGTCCCCCAGTGGGGATCGCCACTGGATGAGGAATTCCAATGCACATGCCCACTTTAGGAAGTGGCCCCCTCCCCGGGGGGATGCCTTCTTTGACCCTTGGCCACAGAGTTATGGAAGCAGCTCCACAAAGGTGGGGGCTTGATTCCCCAGGGCCACATTACCACAGACCTGTTTGTGTGTTAAACCCTTGTTCTTGGTGTTTCACAGGACTGTCTGGTTTCCCTTTCAGGGTCCCCTTTCCCAGGAATGCACCCACTGAAGCCCTAGACTCATCTTGGCCCTCCTCAGCTCCCTCCTTGTTTCCTGTAAGGCTGTACATAGTCCTTGCACTTCCTTGTGGCCTGTGAAACTGGTTTATAAGAAACTATTAAGAATATCAAAAAAGAAAAGAAAAGAAAATTTGTTCCAATACATTAATAGAGAAACAAAATCAAAATAGTTTTATGAAGCAGTATCATTCTATTTTTATTATAAACAACAAAAAAAATACATGGTGACCTATCATTAACAATTACATTAAATCTCCTATTTGATAATAAACCAGTCCTCTGTCAATTTTGTTGAAATAAAACATTAGGAATGAACTGATCTGGAAAAGTATTTGTTATTCAATCATATGAATCATTCACATCCTTGTTTCTGGGAATTTTACCAAAAAGTTATTACCAAGACTCAATAAATGATTTTTCATTACTCCTCTACCCTTTCACTCAGAAGTACCTTGCTTGATATGTTAAATTCATAAGGGGTTGAAAACACTGGAATATTATTAATCTCAATAAATATTTTCTAATACTCCCTTAAGAGTTACTTTTTATTATATATATTACATATATCGTCATTAATAATTTGCAGTTGTAGATACAACTTTTCAATTTTTGAACTGTTTGTAATATAGTTGGCAAAACAGATCTCAAAGTCAAACAGGTAAATCCAGCTTACTCAATGCCAGAAAACATTTGATTTCATTTTTTTAAAAATCAGAATTAACGTACTATGTGCATCTCTTTGACATCTCATTTCTGACTGTCAATTCTAATATAGTTAAATCATGCAGTTTTGTGGGGCTTTTTAAAGATTTTATTTATTTATTTGACACAGAGAGAGAGAGAGAGAGCACAAGCAGGCAGAGCAGCGGCAGAGGGAGAGGGAAAAGCAGGCTCCCTGCTGAGCAGGGAACCTGATGCCAGTCTCGATCTTAGGACCCTAAGATCATGACCTGAGCCGAAGACAGACACTTAATTGAACCAACCAGGTGCCCCTTAAATCACGGATTTCTGTCCTAAATTTTTTGCTTAATGCTTTTACCTTTAATAATTCTTATTGATGCTTTCTTTGCTCTAATAAATTCTACTTTGAGACACCAGTGTTTCCAATTGCCACATATAGTGACTTAAAATCTCTTATACCCTTCATGTATCATGGTAATGTTGATCCAGAATCTAATGCTTCCATTTTTTTTTAAGTGGAGAAAGGCTGCTATTAAAGGTGAGGTTGAAAACGTGAATCAACATAAATATTTAGACTATAAATATAGATGCAGTTAAGAAAGAACACGTGGGAAGTTGAGGAGTCTGATACCGATTTCCTGAAATTATCTTTCGAAAGGTCTTTGTACCACAGGGATACAAATAAAGTTGTGATAGGCAATTGAAAATACAGGCCTAGAAAATAGAAAAAGACATAAATAGACGTGCAGATTTCTGAGTTACTCACATAAATTGAAAAAAAAAAATAGACCCAATAATTATTCAAAAGAAAACTGTTGCTTCACTTATTCATGTGTTTTTTTTTCCAAGATATATAGGAGGTTGAACTTTGCTTTTATAATATAATATTCTGAAAACTAAGCACAGTGATTCACAAATAGTAAAAGTTAAAAAACATGTTAATAAATAAATGTTAATAACAATTAAATAAATATCTTTTTGATATAAATATTCTTTATTTTTTTTATGAAACATAATTTTCTGAGGGCAAGTTGATCCATACATTTAAAAAGGAGTAAGCAATAGAGAATTACAAGTAATATTGGTAGATTGCATTTGTTTAAATTAGAAACAATATTTCAATAACTTTAAATCTAAGATTGATAGTGAGAAATTGGATGGCATTTAAAGTTTAAATTTTTAAGTACTTTCTTTGTAATTTATATATAATTCAAAGTAGACGAGATTCATTTATTATTTACCATAAATTTAAATAACCCAAAGCGGTTACATTTTTCAAAATTGAAAAGTTGAGGAAAAATGTCAGAATTTCTGGAAATTTTAAACATTCTTATGTAAAACTGAATAATGTAAATGCAGCTCTAACTTATGCAATTAAAAAAGGTAGACAAGAGAAAAGGTAGACTAGAAAAGAACAACTCGAAATCATCCCTTTGATCAATCCACTTAGCCAATGTGTCATCAAAGACTTTTCTGAACTTCTTCAACTAGTACAGGTTTACACATGTGTATTCATAACCTTTCTTACCCGTATGAATGAGTAAGTACACACACCAATAACCTGTTTGGGGGCAGTATATATCTGTTACAAGTTATTTAAAAATCCGCTATTGAAGTATCTCACAAATTATAGGAATAGAAAAAAAGGTAAATTATTACTATTTTCACATAATCCACCTTTATAATGGAAATATAAATATTTTGTTAATATATTCTCAAATATGTTTCTATCTGTCAGAGGATAAATGCAGTTCTAGCCACGATATTAGGTTATATTTAAAATGTCAACAGTTCATGCTACTGTGTGCATAAGTATAGTTACAACTTTTACTAGAATCTATGAGGAAAATGTCAAAACCCAGACAGACCTATGAAAAAACTGCCACATATTGAGACAAAGATTACTGTAATGGAAGTAAAAATATTATCACGATACATTTTCAATTACTACAGATTACCTATTTTAAGAAGTAAAGTGAATTTTGACATTTCCTTCATCTGGTCTAGAACATTACTATCAGTTAAAAATTAGGAAATTAGCCTTTTATGAGAATTTTAACAGCCTAGTACTGCATGTACAGCATGTTTAAAACAACAGCAACAACAAGATGAAGAAGAAGAAGAAAGAAATCACAACTGGATAATTGTTATCCAGACTGGGAGAGAATTAATGAAATTTTAGCCACATACCTTGCAACTGAATCTTATTCTCAGGACTCTGAACCAGAACAGAACTGACAGAATCTAGGTTGTCATAGTTACTGCAGCCAAGAGGACCAGTCCGTGTTTCTGTTACCTGACAAACAAAACATCAACTTTATTATATAAATCAGAGTTTACCATGTTCTTTTGGCTCAATGTAGTTGTCACACGCTGATATTATACGTCTGACGGTAAACATCACTGAAAGGCCTGGGATCTGATACATACCAACAATACACACACCTAAGCCCAGAGAAAACAAATAACTTCCTTTGTCTTCAATTCCATTTTCTTCCCTTTGGCCAGGCATAAATCTTCTGGGAAAATAACAGAAGCCCTCTTTGGTCAAAAGCATCACTCACCTAAGGTCATTGATTTTACCCAAGATATGACAAGGGCATGCTCCTTTAGATAGAGCACAAGTTTTGACTCCTAGGAGAATTGTTTTTTTGTTTGTTCATTTTTCCTCAATAAATCAGACCTATCTGTCAGGCTACTGTCTAAAAACGGATTTTATTATTTTATTCTACTTAAAAATCTATAATTTTCCTGTCTTATATGGTGTCATCAAAGTCCTGACTCTTCTGTTTGGCTTCCCTCTGTCCCATTTCTCCCCAACAGGCATAAATTGCTATGGAGCTGGACATTCTTAATTCTATGCCTTTGCTTATACAGCATCCTTCACCCTCATCTCTCTTTTCTCCTCTAATTGGTTTTATCTATCCTTGAGACGAAGCACATTTTCAAACACCCACACAAAGTAATTCCTTGATGACTTCTACTTGTATTTTTTTCCCATTTTTATCAAGTTGTAGTTTGTAGTGCTCAGCCTTAACACTTAACTATGGAATCATATATTGCGGACTGATTTTTCTGATCAGTTGGGAGGTATAGTATCGGGATGTATAGTATCAGAAGATGAGGAGTTTATAGTCAATTATGGGAGACTGGAAGTTTATCTTCAGTATGACTTAAAAAAGCATATTTTAAAGCAGGGAAATATTGTAATGGTCTTTGTTTTTTAAAAAGATACTCTCCACTCAACAACCAGAATGTTTTGCAAAAAATAATTCAGATAATTTCTTTTCACTATTCACAACTCCCTGATGGTCTTCCATCTTACTGAGGGTAAAAGCTAGAGCCCTTCCTAAAACTAAAAATGTCACATGACCCAGTTATCCCTGTTAGTCTCTGAACTCATCCCCTCTCCTCTTCTCCTCGTTTATTCTGCCCCAACCACACTGGCTCTTTGCAGCTCCTTGAACATGTTAGTTATCTTCCTGCCTCAAGATTTCTGACATGCTGTTCCTGTGTCTGGAATGCTCTTCCTCAAAATATTTTTAAGCTTGCTGTTTCACTTCTTTCAAGTTTTGTTCAAATGTCATTCTCTTATGACTCCTTGGACTAACCTATCTTAAGTGAATACACCTCTCCACACTTCCCTCTTTCAACCATTGTTTCCTTTCCTCCTTACTTTGTTCTACTTTTTCCACAGTAGTTATCAGCTTCTAACATGCTGTGTAATTTATCCATTTATCATGATTACTGCTGACACTTCTCATTGGAATGCAAGCTGCACAAGCACGGGAAATACTGCCTATTTTGTTCACTATAGCATCCACATCACATATTAGATTCTTGTGTAAACCCATGGGCGTTGATTAAGAGAAAGAGAAGGAGACAGTGTAAGGGGAAAATCATAACAAGGAAGACATTAAGGCCATTATCTAGATGATAAAGGCCTGAATGAAGCAGTGGCAATAAGATTTATCTGAAGAAGATAGAGTATGAAAAATAGATCTGGTAAGATTATGAAACACTGAAAATATACACAATGGAGACAGGGAAAGGCAACTAAGGTTTCTAGCATAAGTGATAATATTAAGATATGTTGCAACGAGGCTCCACTGTGGAGAACATGTAAGAGAGCTTGGTTTTGAGCATTCTGACTCTCAGTGGAATAACATTCTCCATTGGAAGCATCCAGAAGGAGTGACCATGCAGATCTATTTCTTAGAAGTTATGTCAAAGATGGGATTACTAACTTCAGAGTCAAACATAATCAAAGACAAAAGGAAAGCTATGTCAGCTGAGTGAATGTATAATTTGTATCATGACAACTCTATCATTGTTTGTAAATAATAAGCTCTTTAGAATAACAAATATTGACTATGGGTGCATAGCAACAGTTGAGAATGCAGTTTATCATGGGCAAGGCAATAGTTTTTCCCTAACATTACACCAACTTTGTATACTCCCTACCACTGTTCTCTCATGGTGATATTGACCATCCCTTAATTTGTTCAGGGGAAATAATTTCTGATGTTGATATATATAACATACATGTATGTGTGTGTGTGTATAAATGGTATTTAAATATAAATGATTATTAACAAAAGGGTAAAAAGAGGATTAAAGGCATCAAAGGAAATACTTAGGCTTTAAGTTAATTCAAATCTTCATGTTTTGAGAATTGATGTATCAAATGGGAAAACAATTTTTATTTATTTATTTTATTCATCTATTGGAAGGAGGATGTTGAAAGCAAGGGAATGTAGTCTTTAAGATCCCAAAACAATGCCCTTTCTGGGGTGTTACTGTGGTTTGTGGTTGGGTCTGAGCATCATGAGGAAAATTACATGTGCTTGAGGTACTGGGAAGCTGAGGGACCAGTGTGGAGTTTGCAAACATGGAAGAGAGGACTCAACCAGCTGTAGGAAGTAAAATCGAACCTTCACAATCTATTAAGGACAAATTTGTCTTCAAAATATAACAGATGTGTTCTTTCCTTCTATAATTGACTTATGTGAATTGTGTTTTAAATATCATTAAAAATCAGAGAGGAGGGGCACCAGGGTGGCTCAGTTGGTTAAGTGCCTTCAGCTCAGGTCATGATCCCAGAGTCCTGGGATCAAGACCCTGAGTCGGGCTCCCTTCTCAGGGGAGAGTCTGCTTCTCCCGCTCATGCTCTCTCTGTCACTCTCTCTATTGCTCTGTCTCTCTCTCTCAAATAAATAAATCTTTAAAAAAGAAATCAGGGAGGGTACAAAAGATCCTTTCAACTTTTCCTATATTGTTTCTTTATTGTTTCATTAAACTACTGCCCAGTATTTTCACAGTTGGAGAATTTTACAGAGTGTAAAAGAAAAATGCACAGCCTTCCTAATTCAAAGAGATGCCTCACAAGTAATTATATTAACAGATAGTATAGGTTCAACTTTATTTAGGTTAAAAGAAAATGGTACAAATAATTCACTTGGAAATAAACAATCTTTATGATTTTCTCTCAAATTTCCCTACAGTCTGACATATTCTAAAGATGATATAATGCCACAGCAAAGCACTGGAGTTATGAAAATAATTCAGGGAGAACAAGTTGAAGAAAAACTATCTGAAGCAAAAACAATTTTTTAAATATTAAAACAGTGAAGAAAGTGGGACAAACTAAGAGCAAACAGAAAAACATACCACATTTCTAAATGAAAATAGTACTGTTAAACAGTCCATCATCTTCACACTCTGACATTATATACTTAAAATATTTGCAGTCAAGATCATAGTAATGCTACGTAATTTGAAGAAAATCAACTGAAATAAACATATTCGGGTCACTGTCTTAGCTCCACCACGTACTAAAGAGGAACCTACTTAAATTTCAAGGTTTTCTTGGGTGGAATGGCTAAAATTTTCTTACAGGCTAGTGTGATTGGGAAACAAAAATGAGATAATCCATGATAAGGGCTCATCCAGGCCTGACCCACAGTAATTATTTCAAGGTAAATATGAAGTAAGTGTAAGCATTTAGTATTAAAAAGCAAAGGCACAATAACATCTCAACTCATGCAAACTTATTGGAATTATACATACCCCAGCTCTCAATCAAGATTATAAGATCATAATACTTTTTCTGATATCAGTGCTGAATATTAACACTTATCTTTGTAGATAGAGAAAAAGGGCCTGAATTTTAAGCCATCCTAAATCAAACGAGTGAGACTAGGTAGAAGTTTTGGGTTTTTTGGGTTTTTTTTGTTTTTTTCATCCCCACAGTGGGCTTAAAATATTCAGTAAACCATGTTGTAAACAGATGTGCTGTGAAGTTTTGGGTTTTTAAAAAGATTTTGTTTAGTTTTTTGAGAGAGAGAATGATCAAGAGAGAGCACGTGCAGAGAGAGAGGGAAAAATGAGAAGCAGGCTCCCCACTGAGCAGAGAACCCAATGTGGGCTCAATCCCAGGACCCTGAGATCATGACCTGAGCCAAAGGTAGAGACTCAACTGACTGAGCCACCCAGGCACCCAGGACTAGGTAGAAGTTTTGTACAAGATCACATCAACATGCAATTAGAGTACAATATAGTAAGAATAATCCACAACAAGACTAAACTAGAAATATTGATATTGGAAAAAATAGATAGTTCAATTACATAAAAATGGCAAGAACAACAGCAACTATAGTGAAAATAGGAAAAATCTTCTCATCTGTAGTACAGAAGACAATCAAGGAGTCTCTCCAAACAAGTATGATTACATGACAAAATTTTTATCCATGTTGAGTGAAAAAAGTAAAAGAAAATATACATATACTTTGTAAAATTATATGTACACATCCATTATATATAGCTCTGTGAACCTGATACTGCTCTAGGCTTTTTTCAAAATGAAACAGAATATCAGTTTACCATTTTGACTAAACAGATTATTGTTTATCAACAATTCAGTATGAACATATGAATAGTATATTTCTTATTGCAAATCTATGAATGCACATTTTTTTAAAAGCCTGTAACGTTCCTGGAAACTTTATCTGAAATCAATAGGAGGACTTTTTTTTTTTTTTTTTTTTTTTTTTTACCTCTTAAACTACAAAAAAGACAAGAATGGCTTTATTCTCCATTACAAATCTATGAACTCTTTATTGGTCATGCAATAAGAAAAAAGTATGGAATGGTAGTATCCTTCTTTGTCCTAAGGTGTGATTTTTAATGACAAAATTTAATAAATGTTTATGTTGGAAATTCAAGCAATGAAATAAAAACTGCTTTTCTCTGCTGTTATCACATATTTACCCACTTCTGTTTACCAGACATGAAACGAGGAGCAACTGCTGTTCAACGCCATCTTTTATTCATGGACCAAATTTTCATGTACTTTATATTTTTATAGCTCTTTTCTCCTAATTTTTAAAAAAGTTTCATTTGCTTTGAAGTTATATTAGAGTATATTAAGGTAGTTTATGAATAATTTTTTATCAACATTGATTATTCATATGAAACAATAGAATATTGATAAGTACAGTGTAACTCATTTACAAAGTTATGCCTAGAGTTATTTAAAAACCAAATTCAATCTATTTTTAACTATCTTAAAAGGTTATATTTATTTTGTTTTCTTTCAAGGCCACAGTTATGACTATTCTATAATCTATCATCTAAAGATGATAAATCAATCTTCCACTAGGAACTAATTTAAGGATCCTTATTTCATTTTTATTTTGTTGCATACCCATAATTCAAAAAACACACATTTCACACTTATTTATAAAAAGCAGTTAGTCTTTTCCTAATAAACTCATGTATGAGTAGCAATAAAAAGTGCCATTTCCCAAGGGTAGAAAATTTTTTGAGGGAATAAATATAGTAAAAATTAAGAGATTATCCTTCTCAAGATATTTTAATATCATAATTCTTTATCTTACCACAAAGTTTTCTTTATATTTTATTATAGCATTTATAAAATTACACTCTTCTGTTTACATTATTTACTTATTTAACTATAAACCCCCTATTCATAATTACACACAGTACTTGACACATGGTAGGGATTCAATAATTGCAAACTAAGTTGGTGGGTAAATATCTTATTTTGTTAGAAATAACAAAAGAACACTTAGGTTGATTTATTAAACTTCTCTGAGAACCTCTTGAAGAAAATGCAGCAGGGCCAGCATATATAAAGTTTTAGAGCTATCGGGAGTCTTAGAAATCATCCAGTCTCAGCATCTCATTACACAAATGAGGTATCTGGAGCCCAGGGAGGTTATGGAGCTAGGTTGGTATCATGTAAGTAAAATTAGAGCTGGAACTGGGTCTGAAACCTCCTGACTCATCAATCAATGCCCATTATGAATATCATCATACTGGCTTTCCAAGCTCTATATGTAAGCTTTTTTAAGCTCTGCTTGCCTTGATCAACTTAATTCCTTCTCCCTTTCCCTTTCTCTCCTTCTATCTAGCAATAGAGTTACAATAAATATCAATTTAACTCGTCTAAATTGATGTATAGGTCAGTTAGAATGGTACAGTAATCTTGGGTCATTCTCATGAACAATAAATATTGCCATGAATGTGCTGGTTAATATAACTTGGATCGAAGGCCAAATGAATTACCTTTTATTCTAAGTATTAATTTCTTAATAACTTGAAATATACCTTCCCACATATTCTTGTATTACTCTACATTAGACATTTAAATAGTAAAATACAAGTGTCGACTAATTTTTATTATGTCCTAATATAGGATCTTTTATAGTTGTATATGATTAAAGCTGTCAAACTAACAAACACCTTTAGAAAATGCTGATACTAAATGTGTATATATATATATATTTATATATGGTATAATATGTATGTTGTAACCAATAATATATGATAATTATATCATGATAGGATACTAAAACATATATAATTTTATATATGTAACTATATAAGTTTTTAGATATAAGTTATAATTAAATATATATAATATTTCTATCAGGATATTCATCATTTATGATATATAATTATATGACATTAATGTGATACTTGATTATAAATTATACATAATAATTAGTAATTACATATGTGTATCATTTCTGTTTTTTCAAATGTGAATTCTGAGTTTAAAGATACTTTTACCATTTATTTTTTTCTTCTGCCAGTTATTAACTCTTATTTCATCATTTTACTGAGCACTTAAATCAAACTGCAATTCAGTGTAATCTGAGTTCTTTATCATGCTGCAATATTTCTGGAGATTAATATTTAATTAGGAAATGAATTTTCAAATGTGTTGTTAATTACAAAAAGCATATGAAAATGTTCATATTGGAATAAAGATATTCTAGTAGCAAGGACTTCGTTTTTAAAATTGCTTTATTACTAATAGTAAGTTTTGTGGGAAAAGTATAGATTCATTTACAAAGGCTCTGTCAAGTGAAAAATACATGAGTATATCAATACTAAATTTAATTGCATCGTCACACAATAATACACATTACACTTAGTCCATTACACACAATTAAAATCATGATTTAAAATGTATTTGACATTGTCAATGTTTCTTGAACCTGCTCTAACCATTTAATAGAAGTTTAAAATAGTACATGATATATAATCAATGCCCAGATGACTCATATCTTTACATGAAAAGCACAAACACGAATCAAATACAAATTCAATGTAAAGGAGCAAACACCATTGTTGAATTATTTATCTATGCAAATGACTTTATGCTGAAAACTATTTCTCCTAATTCTATTCCGCATAACTTCAATAAATAACACACTTTTAAATATTAGAATCATCCATTTATAGGATTGCATTTTTGAAAGCCATCGAGAGTTTATTCCCCAGGAGAAGCAGCGATACTTGAAACATGAGGATAAAATGTATGATTAAAAACAATATTAAGTTAGGTATATTCACAAAGCATGTACAAAATAAACAACAGAACTACGAATTATAAAATGTAAGGGATGAGACACAATGTAGATCAAAACATAGCATGTGAAATGAACTATTAAGGTGTGAAGAGAGTAATACAAAAACAGGGCACACATTTTGTTTAGGAACAAAAAAGAGTCTGTGTTCTTGGAGAGCATTTGCTTCAGTGCAGTTCTCACTTATACTTGCCACCATGAGTCCATGCAGGCCTATAATGACTGAGCAATTTTTTCATACCCCATAAATTACCCTCCATCAAAATCATACACAAGCACCCACATGTAAACCTGTTGAGAGAGACTGTGTACGTCCTTTGAGTACACATTAAAGTATAAAATTACACACGAGGGTAGAAAAAAGAAATTTTCTTAGGTTCTTAAAGTGTCTATTCAGTTTGATGTGGAATAAGGTAAACTGGAGAAAAATTTAGTCACAACAAGGTTGCCAAATAACATCAGGACTCCTTTGTGCTCAAACCGTGGTTACCATGGAATTTCTATATGTGGCACTTGATTGGTCTTGGAGAGGCCAAATCTATAAGCTCACTCCTACAGATGCTGTTTTGATTTATTTCTTAAATAAGGCAGAGCTAAAAATCACAGCAACTGAAAGAAACTATATAGCAAAGAAGGTTTTTATTAAGTTCCTAACTACATATATATACTCTTAGAAAATTGGCACTTTCCTAAAAGCTACATTTGCAGTAGTTGTAACTGATCAGGTTACATAAATGGTAACCTTGTACTTCATTATATGAAGTCTGAAGGAATATTGTTATTACACTAGAGTTGACTTAGAGTTTTCTGATGTATTCAATATTAATAATAAAATAAAAAGTGAAGTGAAGTTTCACTGCCACAGGGCAGTTACAAACAACAAACAGATTGCGCCCTGGTTCAGGGCCGTGGCATGCTGCCTACATTCTGGTGAGAGCCATTAGACAGGCAATGCAGGTGTTGCTACCACCCTGGACCTGAACACCACTCCCCTCAGACCAGAGAAACTACATCTGAGGGAACTCAGGAGCCAGAGATTCTTTTCTGCTGCTTCACATAAAAAATATATATATATATATATATATATAATCCAAGGCAGTGTTCGTTATACCTATTTTAGAAATGAAAACAAACAGAAGTGAAATATTTAAAAAATGATATTATTTTCTTTGTTTATTCTATGAATTGCAATCTCATTGTCTTTTAGTTATTGAATCTACTTCAAATGACCACCAACTTTGAAACACAATGGCCAAAACAAACAAACAAAAAACTATTTTTAAACCCAAGTTCAGAATCCAATTTTTTTTGGAGGTATTGTAAATAAATCATCATATAAAACTAATAGTGTTTTATAATCATTTTCTTTTTTTTTAAAGATTTTATTTATTTATTTTCAACAACACTGTTATCAACTACCCTTTTTTAAGTAAAAATACAGAACTAGGAGTCGCATGAAAGGTAAATTTAATATGACAAAAAAACTGGAATTAGGGTAGGGTCCTCAGCTCATTGCCTTTCCCCTGGAGACAATCTTCTCTAATTGCAGAAAAACATGCATGGGCTATTCCTTATGGTTTTTCTTATTCCTTTTCCAAATCCTTTCTGTATCTCTAGATCCAACCACTCCAAGATATGCCTCTATGTGTTTTCACTTTGATGGAATAAGAAAAGAAGCAGTTAGACTGAACATACCCAAGATGTTATCCACTCTAACCTACAATTGAGCAAATGCCACTAAGTTCACAAACAAGATCTGTTGCCAGGATGAGTGAGCAAAGAATTACACTAAACAGAGCCAAGCCCTTCACTTCATTAATTTCCATTTTATAGTTTATTTTATCAGTATATTTCTAAATCTACCCATTCTGCCCATTTGGTACTCTACTCATCTGCAGTCTCACTCAAGCAGTTAATTGTGAACTGATGCTCCAGATGATATAAACATTTATCAATTGAATTGTCTATTTTGCCTCCCTTTGACAAAGTAACTAAAAAAATGTGCAGATGCAAATGTCAAGTATTGGAATAAAAGAACCTAGCACCACACTGGAGAATGATGGCAGCCGGATCAAGGAATCTGCCAATCCATCATGGTTAGCAGTGCCCAGGAAGCATAGCCTGGGACAATCTGTCACTGTCAAAACGCCAACTGCAAAATGCTCTGCCATACTGGGAGAGTAAAGCAAGGCACCTTGTTAGATACAGGCTTTTGTGTTTTACATGTAATCCAACAATTTCATTACTTTTATTTTTTATGTTCTCTATTAATTTAGGAGCCAGTAGAGTGTACTGTACCATTTCGCACCTCTCCTGCTGTTGTGAAAACTACCTTACCAAAAATTTTTGCATTATTCCCCCAGAATTCCGTATTTAATACTACTGTTCTGAACTACTTATTAAAACATTTCTTATTGCTTATGATTAAAAATATAAAACTTTTTATTATAACCTTTTGAAGTTTCAGCAGTATTGAATATTTCTGAATTCCTTAAGCATATCAAAAGCTCTGACTTCGGTTATCTTTTTTATAATAGGACAACTAATGCCTGTGCACGGACTAGCTAAACTTTCATACTGAAACTGTCATATTTTTCCATTTGTCACCCAATTAAACAAGCGCCCGAGAGAACTGATAAGCACACCACGCTAAAACTCAACAGACTCAGGAGTAATTAGAAAGACAGAAGTGGATTTCTTGTTTCGACTGGCCATTACAGAAACAGTTCTGCTGTCACTTCCTTCTTTCTTCTTCTTCTTCTTCTTTTTTTTTTTTTTGTTCAAAAAATAATTGGCTTTACTCACGCAGAAAAAGTTTGGATAAACCCAAATTCTTTAGTGACTTATTATCACTAGAAGTCAGCACTAAGATGACTTCAAACAAACAAAAATTATATGAGAAAGAGGAATCTTATAATCCACATGCATTACATCTATATTATTAAAATTCTAAGAGCCTGGGGGGAAAATATAATAAATTGGACAAATCTCTCAGCAATATTGCAATCACACTCTACAGCACTGCCTTCCCCTACTTTTTTTTTTCTTTTTCTTTTTTTTTTACGTTGAAACACAGCCTGGAGACTATAATTAATATAATTATTTATCACAAAAAATTAATGGCAACATAACAAAAATGGAAAGGACAAAAAGCTTAATCATTTTTAAACTATATATTTGTGTATTTTCTGGGATACATTTAGAAACAAAATAATAAAAATCCAATGTGAACTCTCACTGCAATTCTTGTTTTTCTCTTTTATTACTTTTTCTCCAAATCCTAATCCCCATTATATTATTTCTTCCTATTTATTAGCTTCAGAGATCAGGATTCCAAAGGGACTTTTGTATCTCCATGGGACCTCTGGGACTTTATGGAGCTTTATTGGCAGCAAGCATTTCCGAGTGCAGTCCAGAGACCACATGCACCCATGGTTATAAAACACCAAATCTATTAACTTGGAAACTCTGGAAGTGCCCTTTAACCATACAACCAGGTGATTCTTAGCTACAGTAAACACTGAAACCCACCAAGCTAGTAAAGAAAAATCTTAAAAGAAAAAAAAGATTCCTCAGTGGGTATATAATCTCAAATTATGTGTTTTCCTTTTTCCTTACCAAAGATGACAAAAGAAAACCCATCCTTTATTCGTATCTCATTCATTTAACGTTGGTAGGGAAGAACTTTTAAAAGGATTCATTCTGCACAATCCAACTTTGACTCACTTCCCTTTTTTATAAAGAGTTTTTGTTCTAATCATTTTCTATGGAAGATTTTTAAAAGTAAAAAATAAGCTACTCTGCCCTTTAAAATAATTACAATTTCAACTTTTCTCAGTTCAGTTGATGTACAAATAATTTTTATAATACATTGAATGTAAAGATATTTGCCCATGCATTACATGGGACCTGCTGAGAATGACTGGGCTGTTATTTCAGATATATTTTATTGAGGTGTCATTTCAACTGTTTAGGTTGGTTGCACCCTCCACCTATCTCACTATAACTTTAATTTTATCTATTGATGTAACTACTGTGATTCCTACTACCAGTCCTTTTTGTCTACCTGAAAGTCTATTACTAAGACTTATCAGTGAGGAAGTCAAATAAGCAAGCTGGGTAGATTTGTTTCTGAATAGTTTCTAAGTGAAAACTTGGAGGATTTCTTCATATTCAAAAGAAAAAAAAAAGAACATGGACTTTAGGAAGGAAAATTATAAAATTTCTCTAGATTCCTTAGACATCTTCTCTACTTGCCTTTAAGTTTTCTGACATATTATAGTTTAGGCTCTTGAAAAGTGACATTAAAATTTTGGAAAGTGATATATTTCATATTACAAATACCCACATTACACTTAATTATATTGTGACACTAGATTTTCAAGCATAGAGACTGAAACAATTAAGTTAGCAGAAAGGGAACCAAATTGTAGTTGGTTTCTATTTCTGCCTTTGTCACTTGCTTAGTATAGAATATCTCCATGTAGAAAAATAAAAATACCTGCATTACTTCGGTAAAAATAGATTTTATATCATATATATATATGTGTGTGTATATCATATATATATATGTGTATATATATATATATACACATATATATATATGATAAACTCTTTTGATGTATGACGTTAGCTATGCATTTGTCATATGTAGCCTTATTGTGCCTAGGTACATTCCTTCTATACCCTCTTGGCTGAGATTTTGTATCATAAATGTTTGTTTAATTTTGTCAAATGTTTTTTCTGCATTATTGAGATTATATGATTTTTATCATTTGTTTTGTTAATGTGGTATCATGTTGATTGATTTGCAGATGTTGACCCATCTTTTTTTTTTTTTTTAAGATTTATTTTTTTATTTTGACAGAGAGAGAGACAGCCAGTGAGAGAGGGAACACAAGCAGGGGGAGTGGGAGAGGAAGAAGCAGGCTCCCAGCAGAGTAGGGAGCCCCATGCGAGGCTCAATCCCAGGACTCTGAGATCACACCCTGGGCCAAAGGCAGACGCTTAACAACTGAGCCACCCAGGCACCCCGAACCATCTTTTTATCTCTAGAATAACTCCCACTAAATTTTGATATATGATCCTTTTAATATATTGTTAAATTTAATTTGCTAATATTTTGTTGAGGATTTTTACATCTATGTTCGCCAAGGATATTGGCCCGTAATTTTTCTTTTTCTTTTTTTTTTTTTTTTTTTTTCTGTCATTGTCTAGTTTTAGTATCAAGGTAATGCTGGCCCCAAAAAATGACTTTGGAAACATTCATTGCTCTTCAATATTTGGGAGTAGTTTGAAAAGGATCAGTACTAACTCTTCCTTAAATGTTTGGTAAAATTCACTTGTGAATCTTATGGTCCTGGATGTTAGTTTTGGGGAGTTTTTAAATTACTGTATCAATATTAATACTTGTAATTAGTTTATTCAGATTTTCTATCTTTGCTTTCAGTCTTGGAAAGTTGTGTGTTTCTAGGAATTTATCCATTTTTCTAGGTTATCCAATACGTTAACATATAATTGTTCATATTAATCTCTTTTTTTTAATAATGATTTTTTATTATATTATTCATATTAATCTCTTAACCTATGTACTTCTGTGGTGTTAGTTGTAACTTCTTCTTTTGAAGTAGGCCTGTGTTAGTATGAACTTCCCACTTAGAACTGCTTGTGTTGTGTCCCATAGGTTTTTGAAAGTTGTATTTCCATTTTCATTTATTTCTAGGTAATTTGATTTGCTCTTTGTGTTAAGAAAACTGGAGAGCCTCATGCAACAGGATAGAAAATGGACCACTACGTTACTCCATATATGAAAATAAATCCAAAATGCATTAAAGACTTATCTATAAAACTGGAAACCATAAAAATCCTAAGAGAAAGCATAGGCAGTAATCTCTTTGACATTGGTCTTATTAATTTTTTTTGAACCCAGACAAGGGCAACAAAAGCTAAAATAAACAAATGGGATTATATTAAACTAAAAAGCTTTCACACAGTGAAGGAAACCATGAAGAAAACAAAACAAAAAGAGAAGCAACTTATTAAATAGGAGAAGATACCGGCAAATCACACATTCAATAAGGGTTAATATAAAAAAATAAAGAACTTTCACAACTTAATTTAAAAAACAATTTAAAAATGGGCAGATAGGGGTGCCTGGGTGGCTCAGTCAGTTAAGCATCTGTCTTCAGCTTGGGTCATGATCCCAGGGACCTGGGATCCAGCCTCTAGTCGGGCTCCTTGCTGCTTGTGCTTCTCCCTCTCCTGCTCCCCCTGCTTGTGCTCTCTCTCTGTGTCAAATAAATAAATAGAATCTTAAAAAAAATAAAAAAATAATACAAATGGGCAGATAAATAGGGATTTTCCAAAGAAAACATACTAAATAGCCAACGGGCATATAAAAGATACTCAACATCACCAATCGTCTTGGAAATACAAGTCAAAATCACAATGAGATATCACCTTAAACCTGTCAGATTGGCTATTATCAAAAATAACAAATGTTGGTGTGGATATGGAGAATTCCCATGTCAGCGGGTATGTAAATTGATACAGCCACTATGCGAAGCAGTATGGAGGTTCTTCAAAAAAAAAAAAAAAATGGAAGTACCATATAATTCAGAAATTTCACTTCTGGGTATTTATCTGAAGAAAATTAAAACAATAATTTGAAATGATATATGCCTCTCTATATTCAGTAATACTGTTTACACTAGCTCAGTTATGGAAGCAACATAAGTATCCATCCACAGATGAATGGAATGGATAAAGAAGATAGATATAGGTAGATTAGATAGATGATAGATGATAGATAGATAGATAGATAGATAGATAGATAGATAGATAATAGATAGATGATAGATAGATAGATAGATAGATAGATAGATAGATGATAGATAGATAGATAGGAATATTACTCAGCCATAAAAAAGAATGAAATTGTCCCGTTTGTGACAACATGGATGGACTTATGCTAAAGGAAATAAATCAGACACAGAAAGAGAAATGCCTTAATATTTCACTTCTGTGTGAAATCTAAGAAACAAAACAAAAACAAAACAGAAACAGACTCATAGACACAGGAAACAAACTATTAGTTATCACAGGTGGGAGGGGTTGAAGGGTAGATGAAATAGGTAAAGATTAAGGAATACAAATTTCCAGTTATAAAATAAATAAGTCATGACAGTGTAATGCACAGCTTAGGAAATGTAGTCAATAACATCATAATAACTTTTTACAGTGACAGATGGTAACTAGACTTATCAGGGGGATCATTTTGTAATGTATAAAAATATTGAATCACCATAATTTACACCTGAATAATAGGATATTGTACATCAATTTTACTTCAATACACAGTTAAACCCTATACAAATATAGGTTTTTGTTATAGAAAAGGGAACTACAGACTTCAAAGTGTAATCCTCATATTAGTCCAGTTTTTATTAATGATGTGGTTAAGTTCCTAGCTATCAAAAATGATGCATTTTATCCATGCTGACAGATCTGGGATGAAGAACTGCATGTAAGAAATGCGTTTGATACATATGAGTACTTAATATATAAGACTTTCTAAGGATAATCTATGCATATATAGACATATAGATTTATATAATTAAGCAACCTCTTAAAATTTAGATCAAATTGACACCATTTACTATAAAAATTACATAGATTGAATTTAAAGTAAGCAAACAATAAAAAGATGAGTTATATAGAAATATCTGAGTCATATCTTATGATATAATTTTAAGACCTAAGGTCAATATCAAGATATTCAAGTTATTCTAAAGTTTACACCTCTTTAATCCTTAGAACTAAACTGATTTTAAAATGTCATTAGTTTCTAGTCCTGAGCATCATACACAAAAAATATCTTATGAAATTATGTTTTCTCCCCATCAATATTTCTTCAACTTTAGAACTAAATAAAGAAACCCAAGTTCTAGGGGCGCCTGGGTGGTTCAGTCATTAACCATCTGCCTTTGGCTCAGGGCGTGATCCCAGGGTCCTGGGATCAATCCCCACATCAGGCTCCTCTGCTATGAGCCTGCTTCTTCCTCTCCCACTCCCCCTGCTTGTGTTCCCTCTCTCATTGGCTGTCTCTCTCTCTGTCAAATGGATAAATAAAATATTAAAAAAAAAAAGAGAAGAAAGAAAAAAGAAGGAAACCCAAGTTCTAGTCCTAAATCTAGTCCTTCCCTTTCCCAGAAAAAAATCATCCAAAATCAATTGGTCTTAACTTTCTTACATATAGAAGTAGATAATTTAAAGAAACGTTCTCTAAATCCCTTTGATTAACTCCTCACCCTGTTTTAAATGATGATGGAGGAGGAGGGAGCAAGTGAACTCTTCTTCTTTTTGCTTTCTTTTTTTCTTACTATAGTCTATTTTCTTTTTTTTTGCCTCCCACTGAGCCCCTCTATGAAACATTAATTGAAATTTAATTATATGTGTATATTTTTTGAGATAATTAATGCATATATGTTAATACCTTTACATTTAAAAAATTGTTTATTAGTTTAGCCATCCTTCAAGGAGTTACCTCCATATAACTAGCGTTGGGTACATTCTTGTTTTTTGCATATTTATCTTCATCTAGACACATTATTAAATTTTATATATTTTATTCTCTCTCTCTCTCTCTCCCTTTGCTTATGTCATTAACAAAAATTTTAGATATGTACCCCTGCCCAGATTTCAATTTAATTAAATTTAGTTTTATAATTTCTTTATTTAGAATATTGATTTTCAACTTCTGCTGCACATGCAAATCACCTGAGATGCTCTAAAATATCACTATCCTTAGAAATTTTGACACACTCTGTCTCTAGTTGGAGCCTAGGCACAGCTACTTGTAAGAAGCTATCTGGAGAATTATTATTTTTTTATTCTTTTAAGTTTTTATTTAAATTATCTAGAGAATTTTAATGTGCTGCTACTGGTGTTGAGAATCGCTGGTTTCAAAATGCACTTGACATTATTATTAGTCAAATGATTTCAATCAAATCTAGTTGATTTTTTCTTTTGCTGCCTTTTAGTTTTTAGTAGCATTGGCTGGTGAAATTTACTGTATGCCTTTTCAGCATGTATCACTATGATCCTATAGGTTTTTCTTGGTAAATCACTGATTTAGTTTTCCAATAAACATTTTCAGTTCAAGTGTGGACTTTTGGGGTCTTAAATTTATGGGAATATCCCTTCTAGACTCCCTATCTTGGATGGTATTTGAACTTTCTCATTTGTAACTTGCACCTCATTAGACTAAACCCTAAAGAGCTCAAATCCATCCAATTCAGCAAATGCTATCAAGGCAGAATTCTATCTTATTGTCCTCTGCTTACATGTTTTCTTTATCACCATTGTTTCAGAATTTCTTTCTTGTCAACTTTTGGATCATAGAAGAATATGTTGTTTTTAATTTCATCCACCACTTTTAGCTATTTTTAGTTTTCAATGGAAGATCTGCATTACCTCTTGCCATATGAGAAGAGGGCTTTGACATTCCTTAACACATTGCATTAATTTACTCTTTTTAGTAGTCACTCTATTGTTTTATTTGCTTTTCTGTTGATTTTAATGGGGAAATACATTCAGTTCACATTTGCCTTACACCGATGTTCTTGATTTGAATGTTTCTTTTTTTATGTTAGTATTGCTTTCTTATTTTCCTTCCCCCCCTTTTTTGCCTCATTTTTATTGATTTAGTCAAGTTCTTATTTATTTCTTTTTTTTCCTCTTCTGGTTTAGAATAGCCTGTTACACTTCTGTCTTCCATTAGTATTTAGCTTCCCTTTGTCAATACTCATAATTAAAACTTCCTTCTCTGTTATAATTTGGAAAATGTATTTCACCAAAAAATTAATGACCAAAATACTTATTAAGATGATATCTTTTGAGTACATAAATGAGATGAAGAGTACATTAGAAAGAAATGATAACAGAGTAGCTTGGAAGGAAAAGAGAATAAGCAATCTGGAAGATGGGAATCTAGACAGGATTCAAGTGGAAATTGAAAGATTTTTAAAAAGTGAAGAAACACTATAAGAGCTATGAGACGCCATTAGAAAAGCCAAAATAAGAATGATGGGTATACCAGAAGGAAAAGAAGAGAAGAGGGCAGAGAGGTTATTTAAATAAGTAATAGCTGATAATTTCCCAAACATTGAGAAAGAACTAGACATACAGGTTAATAGGTCACCTTACTATCTTAATGCAAAAAGACCCTCTCCATGACTTGAAGCTGTCAAAAGTCAATGATAAAGAAAGAATCTAAAAGGCAATCAGGGAAAAAATAAAGCAACTAACAAAGGAAACCCCATCAGCAGAAAGAGAGTAAAATGACATATTCAGCATGCTGAAAGATTAAAAATTGCCAGCAAAGAATTCTCTATCCAGTAGTTATCTTTCAGATATGAAGGAAAAATAAAGTTTTTCCCAGACAAACAAAAGCTGAGGGAGTTCACCATTACTAGGCCTACCTTATAAGATATGTTGAAAGGAGATCTTCTATCTAATGAAGAGACAAAAGTCCACAAAACCTTGAGTAAGGTGATAGGCAGAATCAGAAAATTGTAACTCTCTTAGAATAGCATGTTAAACACTTAAGTACTGCATAAGGTTAAAAGAAAAAAAGGTATTAAAAATGTAGCTACTACATCTTGGTAACCAAACTCAGCATTAAAAGGGATAATTTATGATAACAAACATAAAAGGGAGGAAGAAAATGATGAAACCGCATGAGCTAATGAAGATAAGTTGCTATCATCTGCTGAAAGAGGGCCATTTTATCTATGAAACATTTTACACAAACCTCATGGAAACCACAAGAAAAAAATCTAGAGCAAAGACATAAAACAAAAAAAGGAGAAAATGAGCAAATCATTATAGGAAACCACCAACTTTAAAAGGTACTAACACTAGGGAAAAGAAAAATGGAGATAAAAAACAACTAGGAAAAAAAGAAAGATAACATGACAGTAGTAAGTCCTCATATATAAGCAATCACCTTAAATGTAAATGGAATGAACACATCAATTAAAAAGCAAAGAGTGGCTGGACAGATTAAAAAACAAGACCCAACTATATGCTGCTTTCAGAAGACTCATTTCAACTCCAAAGAAAAACATAGGCTCAAAGTGAGAGGGTGGAAAATGATACTTCAAGCAAAGAAAGCAGGTATAGTCATGCTTTTACAGACAAAGTAGACTTCAAGACAAAAATGGTAACAAGAAACAGAGGTGATTATATATAATGATAAAAGGGGTCAATACATCAAGAAGATATAACAATCATAAATATATAGAGTCCCAAAATTTGAGCATCAAAATACATCAAGCAAATACTAACAGATCTTAAAAGAGAAAGAGACAACAATACAATAAGACAATAATAGTAGGGGCTTCAGTACCCCATTATCAGTAATAGATAGATCATCCAGAAAGAAAATCATCACAGCAACAATGGAATTGAGTCACACTTTATAACAAATGAGCCTAACGGACATATGTAGGATATTCCATCCATCAGCAGCAAAATACATATTCTTAAGTGCATTTGAAACATTCTGCAGGATAGATAATATGATAGACCATAAAATTAATCATAGCAAATTTAAGAAGATGGAAATCATACCAACTACCTTCTCTGACCATAATGGCATAAAATCAGAAATTAATAATAAGAGGTCAGTAAGTAGATCTTCAAGTAAGTGGAAACTAAACAACACACTTCTAAACAACTAATGGATCAAAAAAGAAATTAAAAGGGAAATAAGGAAAAGCAATAAAGGAAACAAATGAAAATGAAAATACAACATATCAAATTTTATGGGGTGATGCAAAAACAGTTCTGAAAGTTTATAGAAACATATGCATATATTAAGAAATTACAAAGACCTCAAAAATAACCTAATTTTACATCTTAAAGAACTAGTAAAAAGGAATAAATTAAAACCAAATATAGCAGAGGAAATATTAAAAATCAGAGCAGAAATAAACAAAATAAAGATCAGAGAAACAATGGAAAAGTTCAACAAAACTAAACCTGGTTCTTTGAAAATATAAACAATATTGACAAACCTTTAACTAGACTAAGGAAAAAAGAATGAAGAGTCAAATAAATAAAATTAGAAATGATGGAGAAGACATTACAACTGGTATTACACAAATACAGATAATTATGAGACTACAATGAACAATTATATGCTAACAAATTTTATACCTAGAAGAAATGGATACATTTGCAGAAATACACAGCCTACCAAGACTGAGTCAGAAAAAATAGAAAATCTGAATAGACCAATGACAAGTCAAGAGATTCAGTCAGTAATCAAAATCTCCCAACAAAGAAAACTTCAGGACCAGAGAGTTTCACTAGTGAATTATACTAAACATTTAAAGAAAAATTAACATCAATTCTCCTCAAAACTCTTCCAAAATATTGATGAAGAGGGAACACTTCCAAACTCAATCTATGAAGCCAGCATTACCTTGATACCAAAACCAGATAGGATATCATAAGAAAAGCAACAACAATAACAACACTACAGACCAACACCTCTGATGAATATAGGTGCAAAAATTCTCAACAAAATATTAGCAAACCAACTTCAAGAACACATCAAAAGAATCATACACCATGACCTAGTGGGATTTATCCCTGGCATGCAAAGATGATTCAACTTATACACACACAAATCAATAAATGTAATTCATCACATCACTAAAATAAAATAAAATCACATGATCATATCAATAGACACACACACAAAACATCTAACAAAATACAATATCCTTTCATGATAAAAACCCTTATTAGTTATAGAAGGAGCATACCTCAACATCATAAAGGCCATATACAATAAATCCACTGATAACATTATATCTAATTGAAAAGACTTCCTCTGAGATCAGGTAGAAGATAAGGGTTGCCCACTTTTGTCATTCCTATTCAATACAGTATTGAAATTCCTAACTAGAGCAATTAGGTAGCTCAAAGAAAGAAAAGGCATTCAAATCAGGAAGGAAGAAGTAAACATTTCACTATTTGCTGACAATATGATCTTATACATAAAAAAATCCCAAAGAATCGATAAAAAACTGTTGGAGGGGGCCTGGGGTGCCTCAGTCAGTTAAGCGACAGACTCTTGATTTCCGCTCAGGTCATGGTCTCAGGGTCCTGGGATCAAGACCCGTGTAGGACATGGAGACTGCTTGGGATTCTCTTTTTTCCCTCTTTCTCTGCCCCTCCCTGCCCTGAATGCACTCTCTATCTCTCCCTCTCTCTCAAAAACAAAACAATATGAAGCAAAACAAAAAACCAAAAAAACCTGAGGGAATTAATGATTTGAGTGAAGTGGCAGATTATGAAATCAACTTCAGAAATCAGTGGCATTCCTTTACACTAATAATGAAACATTGGAAAAGGAAATTAAAAAACAAAACAAAAGAAAAAAAACCCCAAAACTATCCCATTCAGAATAGCATCAAAAGCAACAAAATACTTTAGAATGAATGTAAGCAAGGAAGTGAAATATATTACAATGAAAACTATAAAACTTTGTTGAAAGAAATTGAAGAAGACACAAACAAATGGAAAGACATCCTGTGTTCATGGATTGAAGAATAAATACTGTTACCCAAAGCCATAAAATAGCCATATAATAACCAGAGCCATCTACACACTCAACACACTCCCCATCAAAATACCAAAACATTCTTCACAGTAACAGAAGAAACAATTCCTAGAACTTGTATGAAACCACAAAAGACCCTGAATAGCCAAAGCAATTCTGAGAAAAAAGAACAAACTTGGAGGTATCACACTCTGATTTCAAAAAAAAATATATGATATCGGCACAATAGACACACAGACCGATGAAACAGAAGAAAGAACACAGAAGAACATGCAGAACAATGAAAATGGACCCCTATCTCACATCGCTCACAAAAATTAACTCAAAATGGATCCAAGACTTATACAAAAGACCTGATACCACAAAACTACTAGAAGGAAATATAGGGGAAAAACTCGTTGATACTGGTTTTGGCAATGATGCTTTTGGGTATGATGCCAAAAGCACAAAAGCAAAAATCAAGTGGGACTACATCAAGCTCAAAATCTTCTGCACAGCAAAAGAAACAATCAACAAAAAGAAACAGGGAGATGATTTTTGCAAGCCATACACTGGATAAGAGGTTAACATCTAAAATATATAAAGAAGTAAAAAAAAAAAAAAAAACCACCCTAATAACTAAAGAAAAAAACCCACTGATTTAAAAATGAGTTAAATAGGGGCGCCTGGTTAAGCGTCTGCCTTTGGCTCAGGGCGTGATCCCGGCATTCTGGGATCAAGCCCCACATTAGGCTTCTCTGCTAGAAGCCTGCTTCTTCCTCTCCCACTCCCTCTGCTTGTGTTCCCTCTCTCACCAGCTGTCTCTCTCTGTCAAACAAATAAATAAAATCTTAAAAAAAAAAAAGAGAGTTAAATAGAGGTTTTTCCCAAGAGGACGTCAAAATGACCAACAGGCATATAAAAAGATGCTCAGCATCACTAGTCATCAGGGAGATGCAAATCAAAACTGGATTGAGATATCACTTCACTCCTGTTAGATTGGCTATCATCAAAAAAAAAAAAAAGAGAGACAATAGGTGCTGGCAAGGATGTGGCAAAAAGTACATTCACACAGTTGGTGGAAATGTAAATTAATCCAATCACTATATGGAGGTTCCTCAAAAAATTTAAAAAAGCATCCACCGTGTAATCCAATAATCCCTCTTCTACATATACACCCAAAGGAAATGAAAACAGGATTTCAGTGAGATATTTGCATACCCATGTTTATTGCCTCATTATACACAACAGCCAAGATACGGAAACAACTTAAGTGCCCCCCAATAGATGAATGGATAAAAAATATGTGGTATTATATACAATGGAATGTTATTCAGCCATGAGAAAGAAAGATACCCTGCCATTTGCAAGAACATGGATGGACCTTGAGCACATTACGCTAGGGTGAGAAAAGACAGACAGAAAAAGAGAAGTACTATATGATATCACTTATGTGTGGAATCTAAAAAAGTCAAACCTGTAAAAAAATAGAAAGTAAAATGGTAGTTAGCAGGGAACTGGGGTGTCAGTATAAGATTGAAGTTATTTAAGGATATAAACTTGTAATGAGTAGTAAATAAGCCATAGAGATCTAATGCACAGAATAATGAATATAGTCAGTAATACTGTACTATAATAATGTAATGTGATAAATATTTCCTTAATGGCAATCATATTACAACATAAAAATGTATCAAAGTAACATGCTGTGTACCTTAAATTTACAAATTGCAACATGTCAAATTTATCAAATAAAAAAAAGAACTGGGAAAAGCTAAAGGCATGGTAAAGAATTGGGAAAAATAACTCAATTGATGTCTTTATAACTTTGGTAAACAATACTTTTCACAAATCAGTCACAAAGTTCTTCAGATACACTGAAATTCTCTACTTTTTATTATTTTTTAGCATGCCTCACTCTTTCACATTTCAAAGCATTTGTTTTTTTAGTCTGGATTTTCCTTTCTATGTTACTACCTTACTATTTATCCTTCAAGATTTTCATTCCTATGTTACTACATTACTATTTATCCTTCAAGACCCTGATTAAATATTTCTGAGCATTCTTACCAGCTCCCTCAGATAAGAATCGATGAGTGTCCTTGAAGTAAATTTATTTTTGCCAGATTGCCTTTCTCTGTTTAGATATCTGCCTCACCAGATTAAATATCTCAAGGCTAAAAATTTTGTCATTTTCATTTATATAGCCCTAATACCTAGCAGTGCTGAGTATATCATAGGTACTAAATAAACATACACTAAATAAGCAAATTAATTGGGTAATTTGCAAACTTCCAGACAACCTTACTCTAATGTAGGGCATTAAACATTGTATTATATCCAGCAATTACAAGACCACATATTATGTATACATTTTGCTTCAATTCCCAATTTTATTAACTCACCAAAGAGTAATTAAATGTTTTTGCTAACATTATTAAAGTAAAAAATTAACTTAACTATTAGATGTTTCAAATTTAAAAACTAGCAACTTATTTCCATCAAAATAAGCAGCAACAAAAATAGACTTTTTTTAATTTAGTAAAAATTGTATATAACAACTTTTTAAAAAGGAATGTTTTTTCACTTTTTATCTTCTTTCTAGGTCACAATTTTCTCTGGGCATGATTCCATTTTACATGAGATTTTTCAAACTTTAACTTGGACCAAAGGTGAACTTGTTTGAGAGTTTGAACTAAATTGCTTTAGCCATTCTTGAGTTATGTGAAGGTGAGGGTACATTTTTCATGCACCTAACTAAAATAGGCTCCAACCTTTTCTACTTACGTAAGTCACAAATGACTAATGCTATATATTTTAAACTTGACAGTATTATTATATTTCTCAAAGAAACCTCTAAATTTAAAAGAAAATATCTAATCATTTTTAAGATGACAAAATTTTCCTTTTATGTTCCAAAAATTGCTAATAGAGGACTGTAGTTTAAAAGTAAAGAAAATACAATTAAGGTCAACTCAGATTTCTATCTGGATTAGATAGAAAAAAGGATATAGGACAAATATTAAATTAGTGTAGCATTTCAGGGCAGAAATGTTAGGAAGCCAATGCACTTTAAAATGCACTTTAAAATGTAAAAGTAATTTAACCTCAACCTTTTACAATCCAGCTGGAGGGAAAAGCGGCAAACTGAAATATGAATTCTATGCCCAGCACATCCTCTAGTGAGTTTTGATCACTTAAACTTTTAGCTCCTCTTTAAGCAGTGTGATGGGGAAAATATCCAATATCAAGCAGCATAAAATAAATTTTGTATTGTGACTTTTTAAACCTGGCTAAGTCTTAATTAATTCCCTGAGCAAAAATGTTCAAATTTTAAGATGGAAGAATATAATAATATAATAAATATAATATAATATAATACAATATAAATAATATAATGTAATGTAATATAATATAATACAATGTAATATAATACGTTATATCTTATTATATATTGACTGTTTAGAATGTTAAAGAAGAAAGATGCAGTATTGTTTTTTAACTTTGCATTTACATCAATGTCATATTTTTACATTCATATAAACTCCAGCTTACTGAGAGATGGTTTTGGATCTCTATTCACTTCCTTTGCAGTATCCAGTAATTGATAATCCTGTCCTTTATATCAGCGTACACAAAGTCAGTGATTAAATGAACGAATAGGGAAGGGACAGGCATTGAATCACTAAATTCTAGAGACTATTATCTGTGAAGCATTATATGTAATAGGCAATAAGAAGCCCTCCAAGTGTTAAGCAACTTTGTAGTATGGTTCAAGAAAAGTATTGTAGAGGGTTTATCTTGAGATGTCATGCAGACTTCATTAGAAAGATGATATCATGAAATCAGGGAGAGGTGACTAGAAGCTTTACAATGGGAAGTGCCTGATCTATGTTCCTTTCAGGAATTGGAAAAGAAGGGATGGGAACCAGAGACATCTGCAGAATCCATTGACCGATTAGGTAGCGAGAATAAATGGAGCAAATGGCATATACAGAAAGTTTATTTGTAACCATTTAGAATTTAATGAAAATGTGATAAACAGAGGAAAACATTTTAGGTTATTGAGAACGTGAGAGGGAAACTTGAATTTGATATGCAAGTGCATTTTTAGGAGTTGTCAACATAGTGTTGATGTTTGATAAAATATGAAATACGTTAAGCGAATGTTCTTCTTTGACATAATTTCTTATATCCCAATTGTTCCATTAACAAAAACTTATTTCAAAGGCACAATTGTTTATTAGCAATGCCCTTCCTGTATTGAATTAAACTGAGAGTAACTGGTATAGAAGTCATTTATTCCCTTACTCCACACTTCATACCATATACGTTTCTATAAAACTACAAATATTTGTTAATATAAGATTTATTTTGCAGATGGACTTTTCTAGAATTTTGTTTATTTTACCAGCCAGTTAAAAATTGCTATTATTTAAGAGAGGGGAATCAAGCTTTCTCCTGTCTTCTTTAGACATGAAAAATAAGTGCTTTGTTAAAAGATAAAAGGCAAGTCAAGAACATCTAGACCTAATAATCCCATTATCCATAATTCATGATAACAGCCTGGGTGAAATTGAATCTGACCACTCATAAAAATAAGGTTGTTTAAGTTTAGGATCCCTAAAATTCTTTTTATTCCCTACCATTTGTAAAGGAAAATTTTGGAATGTTCTAAAACCTCTTTCCCCAATAGCCTTCTAGTGATCGTGGGTGAAAATACATAAATCCACCAGAATCAAGCCTCCATCTCAGGTCTGATGAGTTTTCTTAAATTCCAATTAAAGGATTATTGTATTGTATCTTAGTTCTAATATGTAATCTGCCCTTTTCTACCCTTTGATTTGGTTCCCTCTTTAATAACCAACTTCTTTTGTAAAGGGTAAAGAAATTCTGGCTTATTTCTCTGCCTTTTCAAATTATTTTTTTCTCTACTAGAGCTTGTTTCGGAGACCTTTGTTTATCTGTTTCATAAGCATAATTAATAAAGTTAACATTTATATAGCACTTAATATATGTGAGGCAATGTTCTAAGCACCTTAAATATATTAACTCTTTTAATCTTCATGACAACCATATCACATAAGTTCTATTATTATCTCCTTTTTACAGATGATTAAACTGATAGATAGAGAGGATAGTTAACAGGAGCAAGATCACTCAATCAATAGCTGGTGGAACTGGGACACCAGTCTATGGGCCTGTAACTCTGGAATCAGAGCCTGTCATTGCTCTGCTCTCCTGGGTCCTTCTGACATTATGTGACATGTTGAAACAGGGAAAATGCACAAATAAGTAGAGAAAAGGGAGATGAAAGCATCTTTCTCTCTCAAGTATTTAATTCTATCTTCGGAAATGTAGTAGAAGAGCTTGAGAAAAACATGCAATGTCATAACAATGGCTGGTTCTCATCTGTTGACAGGTAGAAAAATCAATTTCAGAACAACAGGGGAGACGTAGAATGTAAAATTATTTTTCTGTCATTTAAATCGATACGCTATTTAGCAGTATCCTTAAAAATAATTATAGAGACTAAAAAGATCCATGCTTGCCAGTGGTTGTGGGGAGCAGGAGAGAAGGGGTAAATAGGTAAAGCACATAGAATTTTTAGAGCAGTGAAAATACTCTGTACGTTATCATAGTAACAGATAGATATTGTTACACAAATATCCAAACCCACAGAACACATGACACAAGAGCAAACAGTAGTGTAAACTTTGGACTTTGGTCACTATGATGTGTCAGTGTATGTTCATTGACTATAACAAAATTATCACTCCGGTGGGGGAACACTGGTAATGGGGGAGGTGATGCATTTGTGATTGCAGGTAGTATATGAGAAATCCCTGATTTTCCCCTTAATTTTATTGTAAACCTACAATTCTTCTAAAAAATAAATTCCTAGTTAACACAAAACAAACCACCCAACCCGAGATAGCTCATAAACCATGCACATAGATTCTCACAATTTCTTACTTTACCTTCCAGAGCTGTTATCAAAAGCAAGAAAAATAATCCAATTTTTCTTTGCATTCAGACACTAATGATTAATAAAAAGATAATCAGCAAAAACATTGAATTCTTATTCACCCAATAAATGAGGGAACACAACTCTCCCTACAGAAGGGTTGTCAGATTCACTGTGAAACAGATTCAACAGAGAGTCAATCTATACACAGTTTAAGAAGACAATTTTCCTCTCTAAGCACCTTTATTACTGGCAGCTGGTATTTCACATATTCAATAAAACAAATATTTGTTGAGTGTCACCACGTATAATGCTGCATGTGTTCCATGCTTAGTGTGGCAGGAGTTTCTGCCAAAGAGTTTTACAGTTAGTTACACTGATGAGATTTCCTAGTTGAGCTGTGCTGTGATCTTGATGATCTGGAGAACAGGATGTGGAAGACACAGAATTATTATAAAAGAGCAATCATGGGTTCTTATTAAAAATAAGCACTTCCAAAAAGAGGGTTTTGAATTTTCTTCCTGCTTATTAGAAAAGCTGTTACTCTGCTACTCAGAGCCAGGAGAAACATGAGGATGTTGAAAGATAAAGGCCTATCGGGGATTCCTGTGAAACTTTTCAAAGCTGTCTCAGCATCCATACTCCAGTTGCAACCACTCACCTAATTTTAGCAACATGAAACTCTGGGGTTGCTGCAGTTTCTGATTGCTACAACATCATCAATTCTGCTCATGCTGAGTTGGGTTCATTTAATTCCAATTAGCATTTATTGAGCTCCTATCTTGTACTGAGCTCCGGGTGGAGAGATCGGAAGATAAATAAGCTACTCTGGGACTATAATAAGTGCTCAATAACTATATGTTAAATACTTATAGCTAACACTTTATAGCACTTTTACATGCTAGGCATTGTTTTAAGAGCTTTTCAAATATTAACTCATTCGATCCTCACAACAATTTTATACAATCGTTACTCTAGAGATGGTGAACCTGAGTCAGGGAGAAGTTGAGTGTTTTAATTTGTCCAAATTGTCCAGGTGTCATGATTAATGATCAACTGGGATTCGTACTCAAGTATTGTGATTCTAGAATTCATATGTTAAGTATTCAAATTAAGGAGTGAGTGTGTGGTTTCATGGATGGATGTGCCCATTGTTTTTTAAAGATATATTTATTTATTTTTAGAGAGAAAGTGTGTGCATGGTGTTGAGGGGTAGAAGGAGAGGGAGAGAGAGAATCTAAAGCAGATGTTCTGGATCCCATAACCCACGAGATCATGACCTGAATAGAAATCAAGAGTACAGACACTTAACCGACTGAGACACCCAGGCACCCCGAATGTATATATGTAAATATGTATATATTTTAGAGGACTAAGTGAAAGAACCTGAATAGGGAGACCTTTGGACGTGAGTAAAATGTAAACATTTTTAGATAGTATGGGAGAAAATTCCAATAAGAAAGAAAACTCTGAGCAGTAAGATTGATTCTTTAACCCCAGGTATTAACTAATAGAAATCTTGGTGGGTCATGAGAAAAAGAAACTGACAAACCAATAAAAATAATTTCTGACCACAAAGTTAAAAATGGAACTACCCTGTGACCCAGCAATTGCACAGCTAGGTATTTACCCAAAGAATACAAAAATACTGATTTGAAGGGATACATGCACCCCAGTGCTTACAGTAGCATTACCAACAATAGCCAAATTATGGAAAGAGGCCAAATGTCCATTGACTGATGAATGAATAAAGAAGATGAATGAATAAAGATATATATATATATATATATATCACACAACACACACACACACACACACACACACAAAGGAATATTATATTACTCAGCCGTAAAAAAGAATGAAATCTTGCATTTGCAATAACTTGGATGGAGCTAGACAGTTTTATTCTAAGTGAAATAAGTCTGTCAGAGAAAGACAAAAACCGCATGATTTCACTCATATGCGGAATTTAAAAAAAAAACAAAACAGATGAACATGGCGGGGGGTGGAGGAAGAGAGAGGCAAACCATAAAACAGACTCTTAACTACAGAGAACAAACTGCGGGGTTCTGGAGGGGAGGTGGTGAGGAGATGGGTTAAATGGGTGATGGGCATTAAGAAGGGCACTTGTGATGAGAACTGGTTATTTATGTAAGTGATGAAGCACTAAATTCTACACCTGAAACTAACATTATATTGCATTTTAACTAATTAGAATTTGAATAAAAACTTGAAACTACAACAGAAAAAATCCTAAGTTTTTCCATGCTTTTCAAAGCCAATATGCTTCTGAAGAAATCTGTAACTACTTGCATTTTAGTCTGGAATTGGGGGTTGTCAAAATCAAAAAAGGGGCTAATTGTGGGTTAGATACTTTGTTCCACAAATTATGATCTCACTGAGTCCACCCTCCCATTCTGACTAGATCATTATTTTTACTCTGACACTTGGCATCTACTCTTATATAACTATAACAAACTAAGCATTGAAGTCTATTAAATTAAAATTGTGTTATAATTTCGAAAACATCCTACCTGTTTTCTAATTTTTCTCCACATTATGAATAAAATTGAAATTTCAATTAACATAGTATAAGTTGCCATTTTTTTCTAATTGCTAATAAAATACATTTTTCTATATTCACAATGGGCATATTTTATAAAGACATCAATACTTTTTTTGCTCTTCTTTCCTTTGTTCTTTCTTACTCTCCTAAAGGTTGCTTTACTAATGTTGTTGAAAAGTTATGAAGGTGATGAATCCTATCCGAGTTCTTTCCTCTGTGGTGACCCATGTATCTGGAATATATGTTTTGTATCTGACTCTTAGCAAATCTGTTTCGTAGGGAATTGTGTGAATATAAGTGGATTTAGAAAGCAGAGGCTTGAAGTAGGAGACTATTTTTTAAATTATCTAGGAATTTTCTGGAAATCCATTTCTTTCCCAATCTGTGTCTTAAACTGTTACTTTTATACTAATGGAAGCTAAAATGGTATCAAATGTTGAGTTTTGGTAATCAGAGGGAAAGAAGTCTTGAGTCTGTTTTTATATATTATAAAATAAAGGACTTACAATATTTTATTTCAAATCTTATTTTTAAGCTGTTAGGATTTTTCACTAGTTCTTATAATAATTATTGAATAATTTTGTATTGGTTACTAATTACAAAATCAGTAATTTTAAAAAGTTTAGATTACTGAGGAATAGTACCTAGGGTTGCCACATATGTATTTAAAATGTCCACTTGCCAACAAAAAATTATGAGGCATGCATAAAAATAAGAAAGTCTGACCCATATCCTGGAAAAGAAGCAGGAACACAAATTGCTTGTGAAAGAAACCAGACGTCAGACTTAACAGAAAAAGACTTCAAAATAGCCATTATAAATCTTACAGAACAGAAAAAAAAAAAAAAAGAATGAGAAAAAAAGTAAAGGAAAGACAATGTCACATCAGACAATATAAATAAAAAATGGAAGTTACAAAACAACCAATTGGAAATTCTAGAATTAAAACGTACAATAATTAAAATTAGAAAAACAGTTACTGGAAGGGTTCAACTATAGTTTTGAACTGGAAAATATAAGAAATCGCAGACTGGAAGATAGATCAAAATAGATTATGCAAGCTGAGACAAAAAGAATTAAAAAAAAAAATCCTCAGAGAAATGTGGGACATTTTAAGTGTATCGACATATGCATTCTGGGAATATCAGAAGGAGAGGAGATAAAAGAGCAGGAAAAAAAAGTTTGTAGAAATAATAGCAATAACTTCTCAAGTTTATTGAAAAGCAATCTACACATCCAGAAAGATCAACAACCTCTGACTAAAATAAACACAGAGATCCACAAATTGACACATCATAATAAAAATACTTAAAGCAAAAGACAAGGAGAAATCTATGGTTGTAAATGCTTGTATTAGGAAAGAAAATGGGGTGCCTGGGTAGTGCAGTCGGTTAAGCTCCAGACTCTTAGTTTCAGCTCCGGTCTTGATCTCAGGGTCATAAGATCAAGCCCCCATCAGGCTCTGCACAGAGATTCTCTCTCTCTCTCTCCCCCTGATCCACCCCACTCTCTCTTTCTCTCTCTCATGAACAAATATTTAAGAAAAAAGAAAGAAAACATGGAAAAAGGAAGAGCTAAACTGAAATGAAACAAAAGGAAGCAAATAATAAATATTGGAGTGAAGATTAATGAGATAATTTAAAAATCAATAGAGAAAATCAATAAAACCAAAAGCTTGTTCTTTGAAAAAAAAAATCAACAAAATTGACAAACACTTAGTTGGACTGACCAAGATAAGAAGAGAGAAGAATCTAACTAGAATGAAAAATAAACAAGGGGAAATTACTATTGACCTTACCAAAAAAAATTGTAAAGGATCACCATGAACAATTATACACCAAGTTAGATAATTTAGAGGAAATGGAAACATTCTTAGAAAAACACAAACTATCAAAACTGACTCAAGAAGAAATAGACAATCTAAATAAAACTATAACAAGTGAAGGAAATAAAGTAGTAATCAAAACCTACCAATCCAGAAAAGTTCTGGCCCAAATGCCTCTACCACTGAATTCTACCAAACATTTAAAGAATAATCAATATCAAATTTTCTTCACAAACTCTTCCACAAAATAGAAGAGAAAGGAACACTTTTCAGCTCCTTTTATAAGGCCAGTATTAACTTGATATCAAAACTATAGACAAATATTTCCTATAAATATGGGTGTAAGAATCCTCAACAAAATACTAGCATCTCAAACCCAGCATTAAAAAGAAATATACATCATGTCAAGTGGAATTTATTCCAAGAAAGCAAGTTTGATTTAATATCTGAAAAATCAATTGATTTAATATATAATATCAGTAGAATGAAAAATAAAAAGCATATGCTTATCTCAATAAACACTGAAAAAGCATGTGAAGAAATCAACACCTTTTCATTATAAAAACACTCATCAAACTGAGAAGAATTCAAAGGAACTTTTTCCACATGTCAAGAACATCTATTAAAAAAACTCACTGTTAACATCATACTTAACACTGAAGGAAATGATGCTTTCTTGTTTAAATCAGGAACAAAATAGCTTTCCACCTCCATCCATCATTATAAGAAAGGTCCTAGCTGGGGTGATTAGGCAAGAAAAATGAATAAAAATCGTATCAATTGGATAGGAAGAAGTAAAATTATCTCTGTTTGTAGAGGACATGATGTTATGTATAAAAAAATACCATAAAATCCACTAGCAAGTAAACTGACAAGTTCAGCCAAGTTTCAACAAAATCAGTTAAAAACTCCACATTTGCTGTAAGTTTGCTGTAATGGTTAATCTTATGTGTCACTTTGACTGGGATGTGCGGTGCACAGGTATTTGCCTGAACATTATTTCTGGGTTTGTCTGTTTAGGGTGTTTTCAGATAAGGTTATCATCTGGGTGAATAGACTGGGTAGAAAACATTGCTCTCCCCAGTGAAAGTATGCATCATCCAATCCGTTGTGGGTCTGAATAGGGGGAGAAAAAAAAGCAGAGAAAGGAAGAAATTGCTCTCTGCTTGACGTCTGAGCTGGGATATAAGTCTTCTGCACTTAGATTTGGATTTACATCAGCTTCCTTAGTTCATGGACCTTTGAACTCAGACTGGGGCTTACATCATTGGATCCCTGGTTCTCAGGCCTTCAGGTTTTGACTGGTAGCAGGTAGACAGGAACAGTGGAAGGAACACCTGGAGGAATGCCCCTGTGGTCCACAAAACCACACAACATCTTCCACTGAAGGATGTCATACCCTACAGGGACTCTCTCTAAGGAGACACATACACAATCCAGAGAAAAGGTGTCCTCAACTTGACCTTTAGGTTGTTATACAGACATTAGCATAAATTAGCATTGCGGTTATAGCCACACCCACCAGGGGAAAGGCTGCCAAGACAGTTCCAGTACAAACTCTGTAGGCTCAAAAACTCTCCCTCGCAATCTGTGGAGGAGTCCCCCAAATGATTAGAAGCAGCCTCCGTTAGAGACCATCCTGTCCATGACCCAAGAACCACTCACATAAAAGGAAAAGACCCCTGTGGTCTCAGCACAGGTGCCACTTCTGGGCCTGTCCTCTCCCACCTTGAGTGTACTGTTGCTTTAATAAGATTTCTTCTGCTCTCACTTGCGGCACAGATCTCTAATTTTTTATTGCCTTGGTGCCAAGAGCCCAGACACAACACTTTTTTGCACTGATAGAACTACACCAGCAGAGGTCAGACAGACAGGCTCAGTCTCCACATTCCACCAAATCCTTATAGTCTATTTCTCTCTCTACCCTCTCCCTCTCTTTCTAAAATCTCTTATTGGTTCTATTTCTCTGGAGAACCCAGACAATACATTTGCTATGAACAATCCAAAAATGAAATTAGAAAAAAATTCGTTTCATGGTAGCATCAAAGAGAAAAAATAAATCTTAGGAATAAATATCGTAGAAGTTATTCAAAAATTGTATGTTGAAAGTTACAAAAGGCTTTTGAAATAAAGGTCCAAATAAATGAAAAAGCATATGCATCTACATGTACATACGGGAACACTTAAAACTGGTCACATGATATTAGTCCCTAAACTCATCTACAGAGTCAAAGAAGTCCCTATCAGGCTCCCACATTACTTTTTGTAGAAACTGATAAGCCTATTTTAAAATTCATATGAAATTGTAAGGGACCCAGAAGAATGAAATCAATTCCAAAGAAGGAGAACTATGTTGGGGCATTCCTGCTTCTTTATATCAAAAATTACCACAAAGCCGTAGTAATTAAAACATTGTGATATTGACACAAGAACAAACATAAAGTTTAATGAAATAGGATTGAGAGTCTTGAAATAAATCCATACATTTATAGTCAACTAATTTTTGACAAGGATGCCAAAAACATTAAATGGGGGAAAGAATAGTCTTTTAAAACCACGATGCTGGGACAATTGGAAAGACACATGCAAAAGATTGAAATTGGACTCTTACCTCAGAAAGCAGGAGTAAATTTTAAGACTTCGGATTTGGCAAAGGAATTTTAGGTATAATATCAGAAGCTCAAGCAACAAGAGAAAACGAAATAGATACATTGGACTTCCTCAAAATTAAAAACTTTTGTTTTTCATCAAGACAGTGAAAATGCCACCCACAGAAAGGGAGAAAACATTTGCAAATTACATATCTAATAAGGGAATTGTATCTGGAATACCAGAGAACCGTTACAATTCAATGATAAAAAAGACAAAATCCCAAATGAGAAATGAATGAAGGATCTGAATAGATATTTCTACAAGGAAAATATACCAGTGACCAATAGACATATGGAAATTGCTCAGTGATGTCCTTAGGCAAATGCAAAGCAAAACTACAATGAAATACCATGTCATAGCCACTAGAATGTGTAGAATGAAAGTGAGATCATAACCATTGTTGGCAAGGTCATAACGAAATCAGAGTCCTTGGATGTTTTAGTGGGAATGTAAAATTGTGCAGCAGTTTTGGAAGCAGTATGAAAGTTCCTCATATAATTAAACAAAGTTTCCACATGACCCAACAATTACACTTCTAGGTATAAATCCAAGGGAAATGAAAACATATGTCCACACAAAAAGTTATACACAAATGCTGATAGCAGCATTATTCACAATAGCCAAAAAGTAGAAACAAGTCAAATGTCCATCAACAGAACAGTGAATAAACCATGTGTTATATCCATGGAATGGAATATTCTTCAGCCATAAAAAGGGAAAAATGTTGATTCATGCAACAATTTGGATGAACTTTGAAAACGTTATGACATGTGAAAAAGGGCAGACACAAAAGTCCATATATTACATTATACTATTCATGTGAAAACCCAGAGCAGGGAAATATATAGAGACAGAAAATAGAATAGTGTTTAGCTATAGCTGGGTGTGGGTGGGTAGGGTAGAGGGGGATTGTAATAAAGGGTCTTGTTCATTTGTTTTTCTGTAAGGTGATGAAAATGTTTCAAATTTGTGGTGACGATTGTACACATCTGTGAACATACTAAAAAACACCAAATTGGACACTTTAAATATATTATATGGTATATGAATTATATCTCAGTAAGGTTGTTTTTAAAATGAACATTAAATTTACATAAGATCATACCACCTAGTATTATGTAGTTGCATCTTTTTAGCGCAATGCACTAAATTGGGAAGAAGTTCAAGGTATAGCCTCTGTTTGTTGAATGTGACCATATTTTAATATCATTCACTTCCTCTTTTAAGAACAAAAGTACATAAGAAATAAAATCAAAGTTCTCTTTGTGCAATCAACAGAATATTTGAACTACACTTGATGTTTTTTTTTCTTTGATACTTATTTTTTAAATGTTTGTTAATTTTTGGAAGAATATTCTTATGTGCACACTGATGTTTACTTCAGTATTCTAGGTCAGTTGGAATTTTGTAGATCAGGTTTGTTTGATTGGTTGCAAGGAAACTGGGATCTGGGAGAGTATCAGTTAACGCTTCAGAGCTCTCTCAATAAATACTGCTGAACACACACACACACACTCATGTGGGAGAACACACATACACATGCACAAATACAATTAAGAGACAGGGATTGAAGGGAGAGCAAATAAATGGAGCCTCCAGGTGACTTTTAGACCTATATTTAGTTTCTCTGATGATATTTGCCAGAGTGACCAGACTACACAGGAATGGTGGACAGCCAAAATGGGCTTAGTGAAATAGAAGAACCCTTTACTGGTGGTATCACTTGACATTTGCTCCTTTTATATTCCTTTGGACTATAAGTTGAATTTATATGTGGGAAGAAATAGAGTTCAAGAGTTTATTGATTTAAAATATTGCTTGTGAGAGTCTTTGTTCCAGATCATTGTTTCTAATAAACCAGTTTGGAGTTCTACTAGAAAGACATGACCCCTGACACCATGCTATTGACTTTTGCCTCCAATCTCTAAATAAAGGTTAAACGACAAACAAAGATTTGCATAAATTTGGTGATTTAATATTGATAGCTATATTGAAACAAAACAAAAGGAAGCAAAATCAAAATAGCCTTGTTTTCCTGGATGAAGACAGTGGGACTGTAATCAACATTTATTATGTTTTTTAAAATGTCATCTAATTGCTCTTCATGGAGGGTATAATGTACTATGTAATAATAGAGACTTATTTAGATGACAATATAATGATAAGAAAAGTGGTCACATTATATAGGGAGGATTACTTTGAGAACTTTGAGGCCCTGGTCATATTCAATCTAAAGAAGATGCCCTGGAAGTTGTTAGAGGAGAAAGTATATTTTACTTAGCCGAACGTGTCCTTGACAAGAATTTTGTTAGGGTAACCCTGATGCTCTCTTATAGCCCATCTCCCTCCCATATTCATTATCTTCCATCAGAGATAAAAGAATACTTGATTAGTGATATCGAAGGATGGGATTGTCCATGCTCAACTCTGCTCTTTCTGAAGTATCACCTGGGTAGATTCGTCAGAGAAGGTATGATCTCGTCTCTTTATTCACAGGTTATGCTGACGGGAGCAGTTTCTGCCTTGAGGGAGAGTGTTAGTTATTTAAATTTAATTGGGGGAGAACTGTTTGGAAGCCTGTTGTGACTGTTTCTTTTACATGATGACTTGAAATAAGGCTTATATTTTACTTCAATCTTGGTGATTTCTACAAGTACTTCTTAATTGCTTCTAAAGTTTCTAAGGGGGAAGAAAGGTATATAATACTGGAACTCATGCACTTCACCAGGAAGAAATGCTAGAAAGGTGATGCAGTACATAAAAAATTGAAGAGTCTTGGTATCTCTAGGAAGTCTCCATGACCTTATATGAGAAAGAAGCTAATGTAATACAATATAATGTTTTGAACAAATATATATATATATATATGTATACACACACACACACACACACACACACACACTTATTATGGGATGGAGGAAAATATGAATAAAATAGAAAAAGCTAAAAGGAAGGACTTGCAATTCTACTTAGGATGTAGAAAATCACAAGAGACTGTCATTCTTAACCTAACAGTGAAAGTAAGTCAGATAAACTCTAATTCAAAGTTTTTGTTTAACTGTAAGAGAACAGTGGATGCTATAATGCTATAAATGAACTGAAATCCAGAAAATGATTAGCTCTTTCTGGGAAGAATGGGGGACATTGCTGCTCTCATCTTCAGATGCAGCAGAGAGGGAAGACGATAAATCTGCAATTGGTAAGATAAAAAGAAGCTGAAAAAAAATGTTTAACGGCTGTGTTTGTGATATGATGGATTAAAATACCAGAATGCCCCGAAATGGGTGTACACTTACCCAGTGAAATGGTCATGAGCCTTCGCTGAGTACACGGGCATGGTACGTAAGTGGCTCGATGCAAAGTGGCAAAGCTGAGAGAAATCTCTCTGAAGCACACAGGCTTTTCCCCAACGATAAGCTGTGGCAGCCAGGAGTTTGAGCAGAGTAATAGAACTGAGAGAAACCCTCCAAGGTCCTTTTGGTTTTCACCAAGTATAGCGCACAGAATGGGAAGAGCTGATAATGATGTTTCTAAGGCATTCCAGGCTTTGACCAAGTACCAGGCATTGAACTTCTGAATGCTAGGGACAGGACAGCAAGGAGGAAAATCATCTTCCAGTATGGAGAAAGCCAGGACAAGACCGGAGTGCAAAGGTAATTCTGCAAGATTCCAAGTGATTGGTAATTAAATCTTAGAGCAAAAAAAATTTCCCATGAATCAGAAACCTGGTCGTTGGGTTGAAAAGAATGTGGTCATCTGACTCTCACTCTTGGCCAGATCTTAAACTCTTTTAAATGTAAAGAATTGCTGCTGCCTTCAGACTATTTTAAGCCAGATATCAGTAGGTCAAGCTCAATTTTCAAGAAAGCACAGGTCTACCCCAATTCCAAATTAGTCTGATTCGGTCACACATAATAGAAGCCTAATAGAAGAAGGGGTATGTTTATTTTCACAGGAAATAATATTTACTTTAATGTTTTCTGTATTTTTGTGAATTCTTTTTTTTTTGTTTTTACACACAATAGTAAATACTAACATGTGAAAGGCAAGAAATGTGAACCCAATAGGCAAGACAGGAAATAGTCAATGGAAGAAACTCGGATATGAATGAGAAGTCTAAATCCCCAGACAGGAATTTTAAAATGACTATGCTAAAATAGCTAGTAGAAAAGTTAGATCCAATATACAAAAACAAGTAGGGAATTTCAGCAAAAAGAAACTATAAAAAATAAACAAATACAAATGGTAGAAATAAAACATCTTACATCATAAATGAAAAATTTATTCGATTGGCTTTACATTAGACTAAGCAATTAAGGAAAAAAACGAATAAACTCGAGACAAGTCATTAGAATTTAATCAAACTGAGCAGCAAAGAAAAAAAAAAGCCTGGTAACGTGAAACAGTGCAGGACTCTAAGGGTAATATCAAACAGGCTAGCCTCACCGTCCCAGAGGAGAAGTCCCAAAAGGGTAAATAGGAAAAAAAAACCCACACCAAGGCATATTATAGTCAATCTTTTGAAAGTCCAAATTAAAAAGAAAACCTTAAAATCTGTTACAGAAAATGAAGCTTTGCATTCAAAGTAAAATTGCAGTGATGATGGCTAACTACTCATCAGGAAAACATGGAGGGCAGAAGACAATGGTATGATCGAGAATGAGAGACACACAGAGAGAGGACAGTCGGAGGGAGGCATATATGCATATATGTATGGGTATACACACATATATTGTATGTGGGTGTATTTAAAGTAGAATAATGAAAATACTAAAATCACCAATAACTAGCTTTTCAGTAATTTTTTTGGTTTGAGTATACAGGACTTTTAAATCTTTTATCAATTTTAATTTCAACTTCTGATTGTCCGTTGCTAGTAAGTAGAAATATACCTGTCTAATAAATTAATCGTGTATGCTATGACTAATAAATGCCCTTTTTATTTCTTGTACCTTTTAAAAAGATTTCATTGGATTTTTTACAGACACTCATGTCTTCTGTGAATAAAGAAAGTTTAATTCTTTTAAAAACTGAATATTTGATTTCTTTTTATTGCTTGATGGTACTGGCAAGAACCTACTATACAATATTTACTACTAGCATGTTCCATACTATTACTAACTAGAGTGTTTGTATTATTCTACTACAATGAAAGTGGTGATAGCTGAAATGCTTGTCTTGTTCCTGAACTTAAGGAGAAAGCACTTACTCTTTTACCCACTGAGTATCATCTCAGCTACACAAGGGTTTTTCAAATATGCTTTTTATCAAGTTGAGGAAGGTCCTTTCTCTTTCCAGTTTTCTAGGAGGGGTGTGTGTGTGTGTGTGTGTGTGTGTGTGTGTGTGTTTTAATCAGAATCTTATGTCAGATTTTTTCTAAAGATATTTCTGCATCTTTTGAGAAGATTCTATCATATGTCTGTCTATCTAGCTATCATCTATCTATGTATCTATCTATCTATATCATGTATCTATCTCTACACTTACCTTGTGGATATGATGAATTACATTGGTTGATTATTTAATGATATTCACCTTGAATTTCTGGAATAAATCCCAAGCAGTCATGATGCAGAATCCTTTTGATATATTGTTGGTTTCAAATTGCTTACATTTAAAAAATATTTATCTCTATATTAACGACAGATATTGGTAGTTTTATTTCCTTGTAGTATCTTTGTTTGGTTTTGATATCATAGTAATGTTGAATTGAAGAATTTTTTGAAAGAGGTGTGTATATTGTTATTTTTCCTTCAATATGAAGACATTTTGGTCAGGAGTTTTCTTTGCAGAAAATGCTTTTAACTAAACATCAATTTGCTTAATAATTTAGGGCCATTCAGATTATTTATTCTTGAGTGAGCTTTAGAAATTTTTGTCTTTCAAGGAATGTGTCCACTAGTTTTCAAATTTATAATCAGAAAGTTGTTTATGATCTATCCTTGTTAACATTTAAATCTGTGTAATTTAGTGATATATAGTAACCTCTTTCATTCCTGATATTGGTAATTTGCCTATTCACTATTGCATTTCCTGATAATTCTGGCTAAATGTTAATCAGTTTTATTGATGCACTTAAAAAAAAAACAGCATTTGGTTTCATTTTTTTCTCTGTCGTTTTTCTGTTTCCAACTTTATTGATTTTTATTGTGATTTTTTTCATTCTTCTGATTATTTTGGGTTTAATTGCTCGTCTTTATCTTTAGATTTTTATGGAATTTTTGGTCATTATTTTATCACTTTTTTTCCTAATAAAAATATAGTTTCTGGCAAATATCCCCCTAATTACTGCTTTACCAATATTTGATTGATTTTGATATGTTGTATTTTCATTATCTTATTCAGTTCAAAATAATTTCTCATACCCTTTTTGACTTTTTTCTCTGAATTATGGGTTATTTAGAAATGTGTCATTTAGTTTTTCAATATTTGAGGATTTTCCAGGAAACTGTCTATTATTAATACATACTTTGCAAGGCTTGAATGATAGTATTGTTTAAATCTACTGTACCCTTGCTGATTTTCTCTCTACTTTTTCTGTCAAAGATTGAGAAAAGCCTGTTAAAATCTCTGACTATAATTATGGATTTCTTTATTATATTTTTCTCTCCTATAATTTATTATTTCACATATTTTGAAGCTATGCTACTAGGGTCATAAATGTTTAGGATTATAATTTCCTGTGGATTACTGACTAGTTTATCATTATGAAATGATTTTGTCTCTGGTAATATTCTTTTCTAAAATATATTTTTCTTATATTAAAATAGTCACTCCAGTGTTAGCATCATTTTACTTTTAACCTATTTTTAAATTTCAAGTGATTTTCTTGTAGGTGACATAAAGCTGGATCTTTCTTTCTTTCTTTCTTTTTTAATCTGATGCAATGATCTGTGCCTTTTAATAGGAGAGTCTAGGCTTTTTTATTTTATGAGATTATTCATATAGTTAAAGTCCGTCTACTCGATATTTGTTTTCTATTTTTCCCATTTGCTCTTTCTTTTTTTAAAAATTTTTCTAACTTCTTTTGGATTGATTTTTAAATAATTCTATTATGTCAATTTTTTGTTTTATCAGCTCTAACTATTTTGTGATTTTAGTGGTTGCCCTAAGATTCATAGTATACATAGTATACATTCTTATCATCTACCTTGAAATTATACCATTTCAGGGATAATACAAAAACCTTACAAGCATATACTTCCATTTCTTTTCTTCCGATCTTTATGATGCTGTTTGCCTATTATTTATTTCTACATATACTGAAACTTCACAATACACTGATTGTGATTTTGTTGTAAGAAATTATTCTCTTTTAAAGAGACTTAAATAATAATAATAATAAAAGATATCGTTACCCATGTGAGTGCCCCTGCCACGTTTCTTCATTCCTTGTGCAGACCCATATTACTGACAGGCATCATTTTCCTTTTTGATTGAAAGTCTTCCTACATCATTTCTTTAATTCAGGTCTGCTGGCAAAATTCTTCCAGATTTTTTTTTTAAAGATTCTATTTATTTATTTATTTATATTAGAGAGAGTGAAAGCACATGCGGGAGGGGCAGGGAGAGAGTGCGAATCTTAAGCAGACTCCGCAGGGAGCATGGGGCCCCATGCAGGGCTCATCCCACGACCTTGAGATCATGACCTGAGCCAAAACCAAGAGTTGGATGCTTAAAGACTGAGCCACCCAGGCTCCCTGGAATTCTTACAGATTTTATACATCTGCAAATATATTTTCCTTTTTCTTTTGGAAACATTTTTGCTAAAAAATGAACTCTAAGTTGACAGAATTTTTTAATATTTTAAAGATTACACCTCCACTCTTTTCTCATTTGCATGTTTCCAAGAAATTTGCTGTTATCCTTAGCATTGTTCCTCTGTACCCAATCTTCATACCTCATTAACTTATATCTAAGCGCTTACAGTCTTAGTAAGCTTTATATGAGTAGAGATGTCTTTACCCATGTAGGGACTCTTTTGATAACTAATGAAAATTGAGATATTCTTTTTAATTTGGTTTTGCACAATTTGATTATGAAGTGCTTTGGTTGTCATTTTCTTGAGGTTTCTCATGTTTGCTTTTTTTTTTTTTTTTTTTTGAGTTTCTTGGATCTGTAGGATTTAAATACTGATCAACTTTGGAAATCCATCATTAACTCTTCAATTTTTTTTTTTTTTGTCTGTGGTGAACAGATTCTAAAGTGGCTCCCAATACCCCTTCCTCATGGTATGCACATTCTTCTGTAATCTTTCCCACTGAGTAAAGGTGGGAACTGTCACTTGTTTCTGAACATAGAATACAGCAAGGGTGATAGAATGCATGTGATTATGTAATTATATGACCATAGTTACATTATGTAACATCGTAGTATTTTATAATTACTCTTTTCCTTGCTGAATGTGAGTAAACAAATTAAGCTGTTGTGAGCTGCCATATGGCATGGGTTCATTGGCAAATAATTGAAGGTTACTTCTCACCAAGAGCCAACAGAGATCCTCACACTGACAAGGAACTGAATGGTGCCAACAACCATGTATGCTTGGAAATGAATCCTCCCCAAGTTGAGAATAAGTTGAAACTCTAGTTCAGGTGGACACTGATTAGAGAAACTAGCTAATCCATACCTGGGTCATTGACAACTCCCACTCCCACTCCCCAAAAATCAAAAAGAAGATCATGTGTTTTATGTTAAGCCTCTAAATTCATGACAATATTGTTACATAGCAGTAGGTATCTAATACATGCCCCCTTCATCCTTGTCCTTCTTTGAGACTCTAATTACACATATTCACGGCTGCATGAAATTGTCTTACAGCTCACTATTCATTGTTTTTCAAATTCTTTTTTTTCTCTCTGGTGTCATTTTAAAGAGGAACTGTGTATACTTTACGTACCTATTTCTCAATTTCACTAATCTTATCTTGTGCCAGGTTGTAGGTTTTTAATCTTATCCTGTGTATTTTTTATGTTGAAGATTATATTCTTCATCTCAATAAGTTTGATTTGGTTCTTTTTTTATATCTTCATGTCTCTAATTTTATTTTAGGAAATGTAGAATGCAGTTATAATAAATGTCTTAATGTTCTTATCTGCTAATCCTAATGTCCTTGCTCATTGTGTGTCAGTTTTGGTTGGCTGAATGCTCTCTCCATTATTGTTTCTGCTTTCCTGCTTCTTCATTGTCTGGAACTTTTAAATGGTTAATGGTATGAATCTTACTTTGTTGCATGTTGGACATATTTGTTTATATTCCTGTAAATATTCTTGAGCTTTGTTCTGGAAGGCAGTTCTTGAAAACAGTTTGATTATTTGGGGTCTTATTTTTATAATTTGTTAGTTAGGGTCCAGAGAAAAACTCAGTCTAGGTCAAAATTACAGGTACACTTCATTTTATCGTGCTTCACAAGTTTTTTACAAATTGAAGGCTTGTGGCAACCCTTGTTGGGCAAGTGTATTGATGCCGTTTTTCCAACAGCATTTTCTCACTTTGTGTCTCTGTGCCATATTTTGGTAATTCTTGCAATATTTCAAACTTTTTCATCATTATATTTGTTAAGGTGATCCATGATCAGTGATCTTTGATGTTATTGCTATAATTGTTTGGGGTGGGAGGGGGGGCACCACAAACTGCACTCATGTAACTTAATCGATAAATATGTGTGTTCTAACTGTTCCACCGACTGGCCGTTCCCCTGTCTCTCTCCCTTTCCTCAGGCCTCCTTATTTCCTGAAACACAACAAGATTGAAATTAGGCCAATTAATAACTCTGCAATGGCCTCTAAGTGCTCAAGTGAAAGGAAGAATTGTGTGTCTCTCGCTTTAAGTCAAAAGCTAGAAATGATTAAGCTTAGTGAGAAAGGCATGCCAAAGCCAAGATAACTGAAATCTAGGTCTCTTACACCAAACAGCCAAGTTGGGAATGCAAAGGAAATGTTCTCAAAGGAAATTAAAAGTGCTACTCAAATAAACACACAAATGCTGGGGGGAAAAAAAGCAAAATAGCCTTACTGCTGACATGGAGAAAGTTTGAGTGGTCTGGAGAGAAGGTCAAATCAGTGACAACAGCTCCTTAAGCCAAAGCCTACTTCAGAGTAAGGTCCTAACTCTCTTCAAAGCAATGAAGGTTGAGAGAATTGAAGAAGTTGCAGAAGAAAAGTTAAAAGTCAGGAGAGGTTGGTTCATGAGGTTTAAAGAAATAAGCCACTGGGATGCCTGGGTGGCTCAGTCGATTAAGTGTCTTCCTTTGCCTCAGGTCATGATCCCAGAGTCCTGGGATGGAGTCCCGCATCAGGCTCCTTGCTCGGGAGGGAGTCTGCTCCTCCCTCTACCCCTCTACCTGCTGCTCCCCCTGCTTGTGCTTGAACTCTCTCTCTCTCTGTCAAATAAATAAAAAAAAAAAAGAAAAGAAAAAGAAACAAGCCACCCGTATAATAAATAGAAGGTGAAGCAGCAGGGGCTGATGTAGAAGCTGCAGCAAGCTATCCAGAAGATCTAGCTCAGATCAGCAAGGAATGGCTACATTAAACACTAGATTTCCAAGGTACATGAAACAGCCTTGTATCAGAACATTTTCTCTAGGACTTTCATAGCTAGAAAGGCAAATGCCTGGATTCACAACTTCAAAGGACAACTGACTCTCTTGTTAGGGACTGATGCAGCTGGTGACTTTAAGTTGAAGCCAATACTCATTTACCATTCTGAAAATCCTAGGGACCTTAAGAATTAAGCAAAATCTACTCTGCCTAGGCTCTACAAATGGAACAACAAAGTCTGGACAACAGTACATCTGTTTGCAACAGGGTTTACTTAATATTTTAAACCTACTATTGACCTATTGCTCAGAAAAAAAACTCCTTTCAAAATATTATTGCTCAGTGATTATGCACCTGGTCACCCAAGAGTTTTGATGGGGATGTACGAGATTAATGTTTTCTTGCCTGCTAACATAACATCCATTCGGCACTCACTGGATCAAACAGTAACTTTGACTTTCAAGTTTTATTATTTAAGAAATACATTCCATAAGGTTATAGTTGCCATAGATAGTGATTCCACTGATGGATCTGGACAAAGTAAGTTGAAAACTTCTGGAAAGGATTCACCATTCTAAATGCCATTAAGAACATTCCTGATTCAGGGGAAGGGATCAAAATATCAACACTAACATGAGTTTTGAAAAAGTTGATTTCAGCTCTCATGGATGATTTTGAAGGGTTCAAGACTTCAGCAGAGGAAGTAAGATGTGGTGGAAATAGCAAGAGAACTAGAATTAGAAGTGGAGCCTGAAGATGTGACTGAATTACTGTAATCTCATGGACAAACTTTAATAGTCGAGGAGTTGATTTTTGTAGTTGAGCAAAGAATGTGGTTTCTTGAGGTGGAATCTATTTCCAGTGAAGACGCTGCAAAGACTGTTGAAGTGACAACAAAGATTTAGGATATTACATAAACTTAGTTGTCAAAGCAGCAGCAGGGTTTAAGAGGACTGCCTCCAATTGTGAAAGTTCCATTGTGGGTAAAATGCTATCAAACAGCATCACAGGCTACAGAGAAATAATGAAAGGAAGAGTCGTTCAATAAGGTGAACTTCATTATTGTCTTATTTTAAAAGACTCTCACAGCCACCTCAGCCTTCAGCAATCGTCACCCTGATGCAGCAGCAGCCATTGACATCAAGGCAAGAGCCTCCACCAGTAAAAAGATTATGATTCACTGAAAGCTCAGATGATCATTAGCATTTTTAGTAATGAAGTGTTTTTCAATTAAGGTATGTACATTTTTTAGACACAATGTTATTTGCATACTTAATAGATGAGTATAAGGTAAACATAACTTCTATATTCACTAGGAAACCAAAAAATTTATTTGACTCACTTTATTGTGATATTTATTTTATTACAAGGGGTCTGGGATCAAACCCACAATTTATTCCAGGTATGCATGCATTCTTTACGACTGAGACATGACTTTCATCAGTATTGTATCCTGTGCTCCACGAATTATTATTGTTTCTATTCTGCCTTATAAAAACACTTTTCCAGGCCCTGTGTGAGTGCCAGACACTGTTCTCTAATCCTATAGTGTGGTTTCTTCCTGGATGCCCGGTAATGTTCTCATATGCATACACTCAAAAGTATTCTGTTAAATACCAAAGGGCAACTCTCTGCAGTTCCCTGGGGTTCTCTCAACATTGCCTTCCCCTCTTTGGCATTCTATCCAACAAACTAGAAAACACCTATGTCTCACTAAACTCTGAGGTTTTTCCTCAACCTATGGAAAATTTTGGTCTCTTCTTGGATTTTCCTTCCCTGTACCACATCCCGGAAAGTCTTTCCAGACAATAAGCTGGGCGATCCTAGAGCCCACCTTGGTTGTTACCATCTCTCATGGATCACCGTCCTTCTCTGACTGTCATTCAGTGTCTTAAAACCCAGTATTTTCCGGGTGACGTTTATTAAGGAGGGCACATGTTGTGATGAGCACCGGATGTTACATGCAACTAATGAATCATTGAACACTACATCAAAAACTCAAGATGTACTATATGTTGGCTAACTGAACATAATAATAATTTAAAATCCAGTATTTTTATATTATTTATCTTTTTTTTTGGTATTGTTATGTAGGAAGGTAGATCCAGGCCATTATTCCATCTGGGTTAGAAGCAAGTTTATTTAGAGATTTTTAATTTTACTTAATATTAACTACACTTATTGATTTTATTTTTCAGGTTTTTTTCACTTTATGTATTTTTTTGTAAGTGGAAGAGATAATTTAGTCAGCACTCAGTTACAACACAGAATATATAATTATAATTTATGACAAGAAGTATAAACACAAGGTGGGTTTTGACTGACGATAATGTGACAACTGAGATGTGAGGGAGCAGAAAACAAATACAATATGATAGACCTAAGGTCTATAGCTTCTGGCCCAGAAAATAACAACTTATAATAGGAACACAGCTGGAAAAGTGGAGCAGAAGGAAACAGATGCAGAAAAATATCACAAATAGAAGTTTTAAATTTTTTCCTGATTTGTATAATTAAGATTTAATCTACAGTGAGTAATGTATAGAATCACTGAATCATATATTGTATACCTGAAACTGATGTTAACACTGTATGTTGATTATACTGGGATTAAATTTTTAAAAATTAAAAAGATTTAATCTAAATAGTAAAAGTCCAATTTTATTTTTCTAATTTACTATTAGTTAGCCACTCTGTATAAGCTATTTTGATTAAAAACAAAAACACAAACAGATTTTGCTTTTGCTCTCTGGTAAATTAGGACTTTGTCAAAAGCAGAGAAAGCTCAGGACAAGGAAATAAAGGCCTATACCAAAATGTAGAAAATTATTATTAAGAATATGACAATTTGAATATTTAAAGCATATGAATCTTAATTATTCTGAAAAAAATGTTTATGAATTGAATCATGATACTAAATTTATTTATAGTAATTATTCTGGAATAATATATTATTCCTTTATGCTATGAAATATTGGGGGCAAGTAAATATGTATACACAAAAAATGCAGATACACTTTTTTGTGAATTTGAAAAAAGTCAGAATTATTTAATATATTAAGTTAAATGTACAACTAATACTGTATCAATATGCTTAAATTTGTGTGCAAGTTAAAGTGTTCTTTTAAAACCCTAAAATAGTTTACTAAGGGAATCTTTTCTGAAAATCAAACTAATATATGAAATCAAACCTTCAATTATTGTGAATGGCTTACATGTAAATTTTCTTATCTCATGTCTTTTTAAAGTAAGCTTTTTTGAACATATAGAAATAAAATTTAAAAATTCATTGGGAGATTTTACTGATTTTATTCTCAAAGAGCAAATAATTTACATATCAAACATGCTTCTTGGAAAATTATTATCAGGCCTAATTTTATAAATTTTAATTTTTATTTATAAGTTATAATTTTTAATTTTATAAGTTTTAATTTAATGGTTTTTTATCATTTCAGAAATGTAGATCTAAATTTGTGGACCCCTTCTCAACATCACCTGCAACACTCTTAGTAAACTAAGTGGCACTAAAACATCATTTGAAGGTGGATATTTTTTAGCTGGTATGTTGACCTTTAAGGTAATTTTAACATATTATTCGTGCTTTTTCCTAAATTTGTTGGAAAAAATTTGTAAACACCATAATTTTAAAAATCTGATTTTTTTCTGTACAAGAAAAATGCCAGAAATACAATGAATTCATCAGTACTTACTTGAGAAAATAATAACTTATTTATTTTAAAATTTTTAAGTGTTTGAGGGGCACCTGGGTGGCTTAGTTGGTTAAGCATCTGCCTTCAGCTCAGGTCATGATCCCAGGGTCCTGGGATCGAGCCCTGCATCGGGCTCCCTGCTTAGCTGGGAGCCTGCTTCTCCCTCTCCTTCTGCCAGCTTCTCCCCCTGCTTGTTCTCTCTCTCTTTCTCTGTTAAATAAATAAAATCTTGAAAAAAATAAAATAAAATTTTTAAGTGTTTGATAAAAAATTTAATTTCACTCACTGCATGTAACCTGATTTTTAGAATTTAGGGTATTAAGGAAGTTTTGGAAAATGCACATGCCACATCAGGTGCTAGATTACACTTTCTCAAAATACATATTTTCATTGTCAATCACATAAGATTAAATTTATTAGACTATTTCACAATAAACCTAAGAACATTTAGTGTGATCTTTTAGATAACTTGGGTCAATTGAATTGAATCTTCTGAAAATAATGGCCCATTCCAGAAATTGTATTTGACATGTTATTGCATTAAAAATAATATTGAGAAAGAATATTTGATATAAATGCTGTTAATTGGAATAATATGGCAGTTAATTAAGCTACATAGGTGTTTGAGCCTCTTTTTAAAAATTTCCAGATGTGATAATGAACTGCAGCCTACATTTATATTCATAATTATAAGAGATAAAAACAACAAATTGATCTATCCCATTTTCTAGAAATTGGCTCATAGGTAACACAATTTGTCCAACTCTTTTGTGTTTTTGCAAGAATTAACATGATAAAAGCAGGCATGATTTTGCAGATTTAATTATATTTTTGCTGTTATCTGATAATGATCTTACTTGACTTTCTTTTTTAACAATACTGTGTTTCCTGAATTCTATAAATCAAGAGACAACTTCATACATTCGTTGAGAAATTAAATGCCTACTACATGGCACTTTAAGCACAAAACAATTTGCCTTATCAAAGAAACTGTGGATCTTGCTACCCTTAGTTGAAAATTTTAAATAAACAAACACTGCATTAAACCTTTAGGGATTTAGGGGTGCCTGGGTGGCACAGTGGTTAGGCGTCTGCCTTCAGCTCAGGGCGTGATTGCGGCGTTGTGGGATCGAGCCCCACATCAGGCTCCTCCGCTGTGAGCCTGCTTCTTCCTCTCCCACTCCCCCTGCTTGTGTTCCCTCTCTCGCTGGCTGTCTCTATCTCTGTCGAATAAATAAATAAAATCTTAAAAAAAAAAAAAAAAACCTTTAGGGATTTAGTAAAGGAGTTAAGCTCTTGGTTTCAAATGTACCACAAAAGCACTCTGCATTGAACTATGTATATAAGTATGAAGAATTTCAGTAGTTAAATGCCCTTAGATTCCCCCTACACACCCCACCCCATCCCCATCCTCAGTCCTTCCTATTCAGTTAACTTACATCTAAGCAATTATAATCTTATAATTGAGGAGAGACACCTTTTATCTGTGTAGGGACGTACTTGATCACTAATGAAAATAAAAGATACCCTCCCCAGAAAAATGCCCGGGCACATACAGTGGTGCAAGCAATACAGGAGCCTGTACACCTCCCCAAGAGTTTTCCTTAGCTTCCACAGTAACCCAGACAGCAGCGGACCCTGCACCAGAAAATCACCAGTCACTTAAAATTACAACTGTCTCAGAAGAGAACTCCATCCAGACCTAATTAAATCCTGCAAAGTCTGATGGTTCGCCCCTCTTTCCCATTTCCCACTACCTCAGCCTTGCACTCCCTACGTACTTCTGTGACTATATTCTTAGTCATGGTGTTGCCACCGGCACATACCTCATTTCCTTTTTTTCCCTCAGTTACAGCGCAAGAAATGTTTACTTCTCTTTACTCTCCATCCCTGTATCATCCCCCTACTGCCCTCTGCTTCCTCTCCCCGATCTAAAGCCTCACTTTTCCTCTCTATCCAGGGTCACTCTAAGCACACGTTAAAATATTTCCATTACATGGTCTGGAGGGCCTTCCCATGGTCAATGGATAGTGAATATTCCCTGGAGCTCTAACGGTGAGGCTGTTCACTCCCCCACATTCCAGGTTACCCCTTCCTCTTTCTCAGAGCTGCTCTTTGATTACTTACTTCTCAGAGTCACTTCTTTAAAGCTCATTTCTACCACATAGTTGTATGAGTTGAACCCCCAGGGTTGAAAAACAATGCCTGCGTGCAATACTTTACACCATTAAAACATGTTGATTTTTGTGATATGTACTTTGTTTGTGGGAGAACAGAATTACATGCAAATACCCATTAAGTTTGTTTGTTTATTTTTTTCCTTTTTTCCCCCAATCCTTAGCCACCTTGAACTGCTCCACACTCGGATGGAGTACACACCCCTTTACCCCGCCTAGGGCTGCCAGGCCCTCCAGAACTGTGGAGCTGGGGCCCAGCACCAACCACCTACATAGTCTCCAGTGAGGAGGGGACCCACATGCCAAACCTCCCCCCCCACCCCGAGGTGGCAGCTAAAGATGGGCAACAGCAAGTCCCAGTTTGGGACTTCTGGGCTTCTCCAGGAACGAGGGGTCCCTCGTGTCTCATTAGATGAAACTCCACCCAGCCAGCAAGTCCCAGTCCTATCACAGCAGGAGGACAGTATGGTCCAGCTTTTGGGAGCGATATGCATGTTTGTGTAGTTTAGTGCTTAGAGAGAAGCAGATGCCTTTGTCCCCAAGATCCTGTTCCTGTGACCAGGCGTCTCTAGACCCAAGTCCTGTTCCAAATTTTTGGTGACCCTCTGTTAAGTTTTGAGATAAACTGTGAATGAATATTTCTTACTGAGTAAAGTACAAAACTCTACTGTATTATTCTACTTGGTGCTCAGAAAAAAAAAATCAATAGCCATATAATAAACAGACTTACAATAATGATGTCTTCTATTAGAAAATACACTTTAAGTTACTGTTTATATCATCAAAATTGATTTCTGAAAAGTCTATTTGTCCCTAGCAACCTCAAGCTAACAGTACCCTATCTTACAATATTTTAAAAATTAACTAAAATATCTACATTCATGCTGGCTGCAGTTTTATCTGTACAGCATAAATACTATTTATATACTTGATTATCCAATATAACAGAAGTCCTGCAGTCAGAAGTAGACTAACTATAACTGTGTAATTTATAACTACAGAAGGCTTTTCCCAACTTCATCTACTAGCAATATGGAAGACAGGGAGTATCGTTCGCGTAACCCATGAGCTAAAGATATTTCCTTATCAACTTTTATTCTCTCCTGAACATCTTGCACAAAATATATCTTAGACTAGTTTTTCCTAGCATTCCCAAAATACTGAAGTACTAACTTTTTGATTAACTTAAAAAACAAAACACACCTAATAATTTTAAAATCATGAAACAATAAAATGATATGGTTAATGACTGCTTTTTACATTGATTATGAAATCTTACAGAAGGAACACTAAGAAATGCTCTTTATATTTTATTTTGCTCTTGTTAATTTAGTCCCAGATCGCCCTATCACATTGCGATGATTCTTTATTTGGCAATGTCCCTTGACCAAATACAACAACATGTTGATTTAAACTGCCAGAGAAATGTGTCAAATAATCTGACGTTTCGGAAGCCGCTGTCTGTCTGTCTGTCTGTCTGTCTCTTGCCCCCGATTCTGTCTCTCTCTTTTTGAAAAATTAAAGGCACCATATTCTTACTTTCTTTCAGTTTTGTTAAGTCAACCTTAGTATAGTCAAAGGGAAAGGATTCTAGTGAACACATGGAATTTACCTACTAATTCTAGACTATGCTGTGTCTTGACATCCAGAAACTTATATCCAAATACTTGTACTTCTTAATTATATTGTTCAAGTATGGGGGGGAAATATTCTTTAAACCAGGACCTCTTAATGACTTTTGTGTCACTGAGCATTTTAAGCCTAATGAGGCACCTTCTCAGAATGTTTTTAAATAACTACTATAAAATATGGATATTCAAAAAATAAATTAATGTTATTAAAACAAAGTTTTATCCACCTACACATTATGAGGGAGTCTATGTACCCAGACGCTTACACAGTTCAAATGTGTTTCAATTAACATTAGGGTATGAAAGACACTGACCCAACTATCAAGTCACAAAGTTACATCAAGATACACACCAGTTCTCAAAATCTATTACGTAACTTATGACAAATGGAAATGTTACTGTTTTTTTAGAACGTACTTGTTTAAATCAGTGATACATGCAAATATATAGAGATGCGTTTTAGAGCTAGGAAAAGTCATGGTATGACATCATTTTAGGGTAAATTCATTCATACCTTAATGGCAGTGGATGCAATTTGAATGTGGTGAAGTCTCCGAAGGGTGCTGTCCCTGTCAATGAAATAGGAAGCAGCTAGTTGATGTAGCGTCTCCAGAGTGACCAAAGAGCTATTGGTGCTGGATTCACTTCCTTCAGATCGTTTGCTCAGCTTCCGCTTGTCCACAAAAATTGTGAGTGACTCCTCTCCTGCATTAATAATATTTAAAATTAATCAATTTTCCTTAAAATCAATTTTTCAATTATCTGCAGGTGAGGAAATATAGATTACAGACATAATGAAACAAAAGAGTGACAAGCAACAAAAGACAAGGTTAATTTCCTCGTTCATGAATATTTCTCATGTACCTAGAAAGATATGTGAGATATTGAAGGCTGTAAATACATATTTAGTAAATGCTGAATAGCTAGCATTTGTGGAACAATTTCTCTAGATTTTATGGACTTTCTCATATAGTTTAGTTCCTAACACCTGTATGGCACAAAAGCAAATTAAGAACAGAAAATATGTAAATTGAACTTAAGTGGGGTGCATGATATAAAATTGCATTTACTCAGAAATGTTTACCGTGGATCAGCATGACTAATGGAAACACGACCAAGCATATTACTAAACACTAGCCATTTTTTAAAGGTTTTATTTTTTAATAATCTGTACATACAACATGGGACTTGAATTTACAGCCCCAAGGTAAAGTCCCATGCTCTACAGACTGAGTCAGACAGGCACCCCTAATTGAACCTTGAAAATGCAGAGAAAAAATACATATGCATATATTGTTATGTGAATATACATGAATTAAATTCGGAGGTTTCCTACATGTGGCATTACATAAAAATATTATGTGTTAATAAGCTCGCTCGATGGAAATCATTAACCTCCATGGAAGATTTAGGTATTGACAATGGATTTTCAAAGGTGAAATTTAAAGTATAATATAATTAAGCTGCAATTTTCAGTGTTCAAATGTTGACAAAAAATATCAATGGTATTTAAATTTAACATTAAGAACTTGCCATTTTCAGATTTCCATATTCTTGGATATTCATCTAGCATATAATTGTCAGACTTGATGCTTACTCTCCTTCTCTCAGGAACCCACTGTTCTCATGGCATTATGCCCACTTACAAATTGGCAAGCCAGTGTTATAAAATACCAAAAAAATAAAATAATGCTAATTTTAAAATGACATATTCTTGGTGAGTACCCAATCCTAAGTAACAGCTTATAACAGCAGATAAAGCAAAAGATCAGGTCAATTGATATCAGAAGTAAAGTGTTAACAATGTTATTTGTTTTGTTCTGTTTTTCTGTCTTTCGTTTTTTGGGTTTTTTTGAAGGTCACATTCTGGGTTTGTATTTGGATCCCAACATGCATACTGGAAATCAAACAGCTTAACTAGAACAGCTGAAAAAAAAAAAAATCCTTAAAAAAAAATGAATGAGTGGGTCAAATTATCAACAGCATTAGGTCATGTGTATGATAAAGAGCTTTCAGGTGGGAACATATGAAAGAGAAAAGGGAAAATATATGTAAATTACTATAGCAACAAACAAACAAAAAATCCCCAATGATTACTTACCCTCAGAAAAAGAGGATAACTAATGTGGAAGTTTGAGTGAGTGTATCTCAGAAAGACCAAGGAATCTGAGGGAAAAAAATCACCCATGTGCCAATTTGTGAGAGAGTACCAAACGAAACATCCTGTGCATGGATGTACAAAGAACAGTTCGGTGGTAGTCTAAGAAGGCATAATGAGGACTTATCACCCGTGCAAGTGCTATGGTCTGAATGTTTGTGTACCCTCAAAACTTATATGTGAAATCCTAACCCCCAAAGATGAAAGTATTAAGAGGAAGGGCTTCTGGGAGGTACTTAGATCAGGAGATAGAGCCCACATCAATGGAGTTAATGTCTTTATAAAAGAGACTCCAAGAGAGATCCCTTGCCACTTCAACCATGTGAAAATACAAGAAGTCTGCAACCTTGAAAAGGGCCCTAATGCAACCACACCAGCACCTTGATCTTGGACTTCTAGCTTTCAGAACAGTGAGCAATAGATTTCTGCTGTGTATAAGCCACCCAGTCTGTGGTGTTTTGTTAGCCCAAATAGACTAATACGGCAAGAGACATGTCTTATTAAGTAAGATTAAAAACAAAATGGCAAAGATCTTGGTGAATGTAAATAAAAAGGAAGTAAAGTTAACAGTCTTGATATCCAATATTGTAGAATTCAGACCAAAAATTATTAAATGGGAAAAAGAAAAACATTGTATAATGAGTGTTAAAGACTAAGACTTGCCAAGTTGCTTTAATGGCAACACTTTTCATAAAGCAGAAAATACAGGAAATATAAGTTAAAATAGTACAAGAAACGCAAATTAAAATATATTGATATATCACTTTGCAATTACGGAATTTGCCAAAATCCAAAAGTTTGATGACTTTGCCAAAGCTGTTGGCAAACTGGAAGGAAAAAGGCCCTCTGATATATTGCTGGTAGTCATGCAAAATGATGTAACTATAGAGAGAAATTTGGCAATAGTTAGCAATAATTGACTCAACGATCCTACTTTTAATACTCCATCCCAAAAACACTGGCTAAAATATACAAAAGTCTTCTTACTGTGGCTTTATTTGTAATATTTGTAGCAACACAGATCCCTACCTAATCAGTAAGAATGAACCATGTTGCATCTATACAGTAGAATACAGTGCAGCCACAAGAAAGAAGTGAGAGTGATGTAAAACACTTATTCATAATACAATTCTTTAAGTAGGTAGTAAGTTCATGATTTTAATATTATGACTAAAATGAAATTCTGGATGAGTTGGCAGTTCTCCGATGATTCTATTTAGAAAATACGTCTAAATATTCATGTTTAACCTCTTTGCATTCACGTTTTCTACAGATTCCTGTAGATAGAAGCTTAACTGCCTATTCTTTAAAATAATATCTAATCTTCTCTTCAATTCAGTAATATATTAAATTCAAAGTATGGGTTCAATTGATTTATTGGAAGTTAGTTTTGCCTTCTGGAGATTCAAAGAAGCCATTTAAATATGTGAAGTGGGTCATCTTCACTATGTCTTTATTGTAGAGCAGTGAATTTTCTTGTTACTGGAGGTTCCCAACATGAATTGAAAAACTATACATCATTGAGCAGAAGAGATAATTAGACCACTAGAATGGACTCTCACTGAATTATGAGGTGATGGAAGACAGAAAAATATAGAATTAATTATTATAGTTTAGATGTAAGTGTGCCAATTTTTAATGCCAAATAGATTCGGGTTTTAATACTGGCTTCTGTTTAATAACTGAATGATCTTGAATTGTATAATTCAGTTTCCTCTCATGTCACATGAGAAGAGTATCCCTTCCTCAAAGATGAGCTAGAAGCATGAAACAGATAATATCTGTAAAGGATTTAAAATACGATTAGATTACAGTCAGAATTCAAAAGTTGTTGGCATGGTATTATTCTCTTTTATTCACCTCAATTCCTTAAAATTTAGAATAAAACAGCTCATTCCACATCTGCACATTTCTAGTAATTTTAGCTATTTTGTCGTATTTGTGATGAACAGAAGCCTCCTTTTCTACTTGTTTTACAAATGCATGAACCCTCGTCTTACAATCTGTATCCACACATGGTAAGTAAATATCTCTCAAAATAGTCCTTTAAATACCATATCCCTCTATACATCTTCACTCTTCAGGTGAAAATTCCTTAGTGGGAACTCAGTTGAGTCATACATTACACAAAAAGAGAAGAGTAGCATAATCTTATTTTTAAAAAGCAAATTAAAATATTTGATTTAAGAATATATAGCAGATGTTAGGCTGTCCTGTGATAATTTGGAAAATGACACATAACAAGAGCTAGGGATTAGTATTTCAGAGTGGTCCTATCTTACAATATGAATGATAAATGCTAATGTAGGTTCAAGCAATCAAAGATGTCCATAGAGAATTGATGGTCCATAGTCATCATCATGAGTAAGAGCAGCTTCTCATTCTCTATCTACCGGATATTTAAAAAAATATTTCCTTTGTTTTCAGAGTCCACATTTGTTTGTCGGGTACAGGTAAATGTGTTTTCTGCCTTCTATCCTGAGAGCAAGTATATATTACAGACAACAGAAAAAATCAAAAGAAAAATATTGTAAATCCTTATACACTTTTATTAATAGTTTTATAGCTCATTCTTCATTGCTGTTGTTTTAATTTGAAGGAAATATGATATAATAAGAGAAAGGAAAATGTGAGTTTTGGAGTCAGGTGTATGTGAAGGTAAATCCTGATAGCTCATAGTCCTTTAACTTGATGACTGTGGGGCTTTGGTAAAGTTACACTTGCCCTTAGCATTTCCATTTTTAAAAGAGAAGCAATATCCTACTCTCATCTGTTTGAAAAGACTAAGCAATATAATTTCTCCATAGAATCTGGCAGAACACATAAAATATGTACAATTAATGTTGGTTTCCTTTCTTTTCATTTTTTTTAAATTAGGGCCTAACGGTAAATGAAGAGGCTTTAAATTTTTACAAGTTAGCATTTCATAGATATTAAATTTCACCACAGGAAACTGGACTTAGTCAAAATTGTTTTCTAGTCGATCTTATAATCAAGGTACATGTGATGATTAAAGATAGCAGTTGGTTATTCTTTCCAATAACCTGATAAAGAGAAACTACTCATAAGTTGCTCATGGTTCTTCTCTACAGTTGAACATTAACCCATGTATGCAGGACTTTCCCTGTAGTGAAGCATGTGAGGCAGTTTAAATTACCCTAATTGTTCTTATGAATATCTTGTTTTAAACCCTATTTACAACAAACTAGACAACTATGTGATGTAAGCTGGGTAGTTTATGCTAAATTTTGTGTCATAAATCACAGATTGTTAAACACCTAAGATATTCTGACAAGGCTACTCAATCTACATTGGAAATAAGCCTATTTCTTTCCTCTAAGAGATCTGGTTCTGTTTTGTTTTGTAGTTTTTTTAATTATATATAACTACCAGGTTTTTGTGATGTTTATGGTCTTCATATTCTTTGAAACACTTACAGTTAGTTTTAAGAAAAAGAATGAAAAGAAAAAAGAATGCAGTCTTCACTATAATTGTAACTCTTTCTCAAGTACTCAGTTATAAAAGTTCATCAGAATTCTATGTAAATGACACACAATATTCAGATTTAAAAACTGAGATATTATTCAATCAACTAAAAATTTGTGTTCAAATGTCATTTTTATTCCTATTTTTTAAACCAGCTGTAGCTCATAAGCATGGCATGAGTACCAAAGGACATCCACGCATTTTGTAAAAACTAAATGTGATTCTGAAAACGATTCAACATTCTGAGTTTGTTAGAAAGTAAAAAGGATTAATGACTGTGGGTATAAAAGGATGTGATTATTTCACACAGAAATCATGCAGCTGTGTCTTTTACAGATAAAATACTGCGGTAGTTTATGGACATTAAAAAGCACATGTTGAAGGATGCTTTCAGAGAGAATGCAAAACAGAAGACAATAAAACAACAAAAAACCAATCATGACTTTAATGTTATCCTATGATCGGTTCATAAGAAGCAATTAGGTACATTTGATATGCTGTGGACCTCATAGTAATGTATTTTTCTGTCCTGATTTTCAAATCATCTATATTATGTCCATGAGGAAGAGAAATTTTAAAGGAATTTTGTACTTGGATTTTCTCAATTTGCATTCTCATATATACAGTTATTGAGGGTAAAGGTAATGCTCTCAAAAAGTTAGAACAAGTCAAAAAACAATGGATAATAGAATGAGTAAAAGAATCCTAGGGATAAATCAATAATGATGATGTGGCAGACTGCATTAATTTTTGCAATTACTTTCTGCACAATTGTGGAAGCAAACATGCATACACAGATTAATGGTCCATTGTAGAGAAGAACTATAACAGTTCATGAGTGATTTCCTTTAACCTGGTATCAGAAAGGGTAACACTGGGGTTGGTGGAATACGTGAAAACCAGTATACCATAATCTAGTACAAGTTTTGAGAAGCACCGTAAAGTTATACAAATTCTTTAGCTTTTTCCCTCTACCAGGACCGCATGTTCCAAAGAGAAACTTCTTCAACTTGATTCTTGGAATGAAGAGACAACCAGAGCAGAACACAGAGGATCCATAATCAAAGCATATTATTAGTTGTTTCATTTTGTTTTTATTTCTTTACTGTGATGAAAATAACTCTTATAGGTTGGCTGTATTTTATGTTTTCATTGTTGTGCCCTTGGGTTAGTCTACCAACCTATAATGTATACCATTCCACCCAGACAAAATCAAATCAAAACGAAACGAAACGAAACAAAACAAAACAAAACAAAACAAAACAAAACAAAACAAAACAAAACAAAACAAAACAAAACAAAACAAAACAACACAACTGTGTATTTATGGTAAATGTCTTCCTGATGAGGACACGGAATACAGGTGAGGTTCAGTGGGGTGGAGTCTGGAGCCGACGACCAAGAAAGAATTCTTGAGCCGTCCTTGGTGCAAAATTGGTGGTTTACGGGGACAGGACCCCTGGACAGAAAGAGCTGCTGCCCCGGGGTGGTGAGGGGTGGCTGATTATATACCATGGGGTTGGGGGAGGTAAGGAAAAAGGGAGGTTGAGGAAATACTTTCATATGTTAAAGAAGACTCACAAGATAAAGAGAGGCCTTGCCATTGTCAAGTTAAGGTTCTTTTTCCCTCTAGCAAGGCATTAACATTAAGATGGTTGGGAACTTCCTGGAGCCTGCAGATTACAAGGACACTTAATTGTATCTACATTCCCTTCCGGAAGCTAGGTTATTGATAGAAATGCTTTGTTTTTGTAATCTACTAAAACATTTGTAAACTGAGGGATTGTGGTATCTGTAGGTTAACTATTTCTTTGTCCTTGAGGGCAGCCAGGAGTGCCTGAGGAATGTCACATACATCCCATGGAGGGGGGGGGATTGCAGGGTGTCAGTTTCTGCTTTGTCCTCAGCCAGTCTTCTGTTCCCTCCTCATTCCTGGTTATGCAATTTCCTTACACTGGAAGATCTTATACATAGCTTAAATGTAATTGTTTGTAGGTTTTACTTTTGATGTATCATTTTAACCCAAAAATGTTATCCTATTTTTTGGTAATGAGAGATTACATTATTCCTTGTGCTAAAGTCTTACAATATTTTGAGTATAGCTGTTCTTTTGAAATTATATTTCAGTTTTTACAGTGTACTTTGCTCTCACTACTGATGATTGTCCTTTCTTAGCTTAACATGTTAAAAGGTAAACATCCTGATGATATCTATCTTTCCACTAATACAGCATTGTAGAAAAACAGACAGTGTTTTAGAAACAAACAGATATAAAAAAATCGATCTGAGAAAACTAGGCTTCTGACAAGAAGCAGAGCCAAATATCTAAAGCCAGTAAAAACAGACATGTTGGCTTAACACCAATTGGCATCTACAAGATATTATGGGAAGGAAACAACTAGTCTTAGCTTTGACAAAGAAACATAATATGTTTTGCAAAACATTCCAAATGAAAGCATCTGACTTTTTGATTATCAACAGTTATCCACCCAAAAAGTCTGAAAAAATTTTAAACAAAATTGCCCAGATACCATAATATTCTCTTTAGAGCAATGACATGAAAAAAGAGGAACTGGAAATAAATAGTTCCCATGTCAGATGAAACTGAATCTACCCTGAGTGAATCACAATTAAGTTACCTCTCTTTTGGAGTTGTTTACAATGTTATAATGAACATTTTTGTTATGTATGTAATAGACTCCTGCTATTATTTTGGTAAGATTAATTTTCAGAAGTGAGATTTCTGGAACAGTTAAGAACACTCTAAATTTATATAAATACTCTAAACAGTACTGTTCAACCTTAATGTGCATATAAATCACCCAGAGATCTGGTTAACATGTAGATTCTGATTCATTAATCTGAGATGAAATCGGAGATTCTGCCGTTCTAACAAGCTCCAAGGTAATGTTGATGCTATTGGACCGTGAACCACACTTGAGTAATGAGGCTCTAAAGCACAGTAAAACGTATTACCCATTTAAATGTCTATATTTGTCAGTCACCTGTGTGTTCCCTTAAGGAAGGTGTTGGGTCTTTGCACTGTTACAGGTAACTCGGTATATGTGGACAGATGATTTCTCTACCTTATCAAAGTGGTATAAAGAGGAAAAAGAAAACATATAATCACATTTATAAAATACTAAAACTTAACATTTATCTTTGGATTTAGTTGCCAAGAATGATTATTATTAAGATCCATCAACATAGCAATTTTAGCCCCAATTTCTTTTGTGCTGTGTTTGTGACTATTTACATAAATGGTTTCAAATTATTTTAGTAGATAACCACCTTATAAACTGTTAAAATTTAATTAACAATATTGTTTAAATTTCCATTTTTAAAAAATTTTATTTACCAGAGAAACATGAGAGATAAAGATAGAGGGAAAGAGAGAGAGGAGTGACAGATTGAGACAGAGACAGAAAGAGAAAGGAGAAGTATGGATACAGCTAATCTAATGTAGTATACCTTTAGTTTTAAAAAACAGTATGGCAAATTTATTTTTTCTCTTCAATACCATTATTTTAATGATTCCCTGAGATGAAGTTTCAGAAAAAATTTCTTTTCTTTGTTTTCAGTTCTTTTCCTTAGCATATGCATTCTGATAGAGGAAATAGTTCCATGCATTTGTAGTGAGTATTTCTATTTGCATATGTTTTTAGTAGATTTGCTTCTTTAATTATGTTACAGTTAAACTACAATAAAAGGAATTTGTATTTCCTAAGAAGAGACCAAATGAAAATGAGAAACACAACCACTAATCAATTTTGAAAGAAGGTGGTGTATGATATAGAATTAAAACTATCTGTGGAGACTTTATACAGAATGTAATTTACAAAAACAAAAGTGAGAATTGAGTATTTCTGAAATTAAATAAAGATATTTGGAATCTTACACTCATAGGGATGCAAGACGATTTTTGAAAATCGAATTGCTGTTCTATCTTATTGCCTGACTTCTGACCTCTGTTCTTCCTGAAAGAGAACAGTATACAGTAAAACTTGCAAGCTATTAAACTACTTGGCAGCCATAGTGACTTCACACTAATTGGTTATTGACATAGTATTCATTGTTTTAAATAACTATGCTACTAAGTTAATGCTGCTTTGGATATCAATGATCTATTTTTCCATTCTAATAATGAAGAAAATATTTTCTTTATATAAACAAAATTAAATATCTGATAAAATGCTTAAGTTGAACAATGTGGTAACAAGATTCTCATAAGCACTTTCAAGAAAGAGAATTAAAAACACACATATTAAAAAAAGTAACTATTTCCACTAAAAATTAAATTATGACTTTTAAAACATTGTGCATTTAAAACCACTGGTCAAACAGGACTTGTTTTAATGTTGCTGACAGTGAAAAATACATTTTCTAAAGTTGCAAATGAACAAATCTTAATATATTATCTATTTGCTTCTAGAATTAATTTTGATTTAATTTTTAAAAATATCTCTATTGGGGCACCTTGGTGGCTCAGTTGGTTAAGCGTCTGCTTTCAGCTCAGGTCATGATCCCAGGGTCCTGGGATCCAGCCCCACATCCAGCTTCCTGCACAGCAGGGAGTCTGCTTTTCCTTATCCCCCTGCTGCTCCCCCTGCTTGTGCTTGCTCTCTCTTTCTCTGTCAAATGAACAAATAAATCTTAAAAAATAAACAAATAAAATAAAATATCTCTATCGAGAAAAGAGTACTTTTTCCTGCACTCCTTTCCATGGGAAGGTATTTTGTCCAAACAATCCTCCTTGTCCCTGTATTCTTGACTCTGCCCACAGAAGTGCCCCGAATTAACAGAAAGGCTGGTGTAAGAAAGGGATTGACATGAGCAACCCCACCTCTTCCTCTTCTTCAAGATGGGCCTGTCAGTAGAGAGCACAAGCTCTGGTCTGTTCTTCACTGTGTGGGGCTGTAGAGAGCCTAGGCTGATATGGGAGCCACACATATGCTTTTGTAATTGTGGGTGGCTCAGGGTTATAATCATGACTGCTTGGACAAGTCTGTGTAACACTGGAGATGAGAGTCAGGTCCCATTTAAAATTATTATAAATATTTTGTTACAAAATTTTATAAAATTTTAAATGAATTTTTGGACTACATCTTCCTTAGTCTTTTTGTCTTTTTCAATTGATTCAGAACCTAGGTTTCGTGCTTTATAGTGGGCACCCTCCCCCTCCCCCGGTGAACTCTGCAGTTCTAAGCTCTTTTTATTTTTTTCCTATTCACTCATTTGTTATTGTTGTTGTTGTTGTTGTATATTCAGCACACAGACACACTTTTATTTCACTATTTGTCATATATTGTATTATAATGAAATATATTATAAAAACAGTCATGAAATATATTTCATAGCTAGAAATCAATATATCCCAGTAGTGCAATCTTTTTCAAGATTGATTCTTCATATTGAGTAGCTTATTTTAGATATTTAAACAGTGATGGAGTTTAGATATCATTATCCAAATAGAAGCAAGCTGAATTACTCTATTGATAAATAGTCTGGAAGCTATAAGATGAAATAAATGTAGAAAATGATATATATTGAAGAAGGTTTTTTATAATTTATTTTTCCCTATAGGGAGATAATTCAATCACTGGCTTTATCTATCATAAAATATTCCATTAAGGGCTTCAAGTATGCTATCCAATGTTTTATGTCTAAGTCAATAATATGATGTACTAAATAACTCAGGGAAAAAAAGACATTTTTTATTTATTTCTTTTTCATCACTTTAAAACTGAGGTATCTTACACAACTTATTTTTTTTAAATGTTTAAATTTAGTTGAAGATCTGGTTACTTAGGAAGCAAAAAATAACTGGTCTTTTGTTTAAAACGTTTGCTTATATACATGACATCCTCAGTGTGTTAATATTAGGGCAGTTACTTAGTTGGTTAAGGAGAGAGCAAGAGAGAGAATTAGCTCCAGTTAAAGACCACAAATCTCATTTTTTTTAAAAACTGGAATGAGACAATTTCATGTTCGACCTGGTAAAACATATAAAGCTAAATATACTTACAGCAACAACAACAAAAAAGGTTTAGTGTGATTACAACAGCAATATTTTTAAATTGCCTGAAATCAACCTGGTGTACATTTTAATTGCAAATAGTTTATATCCTTAAGCTACTTAAATAATTTCATGCATTTTAGTTAACTTATTAACATCACCCAGCAGAGATTCCTGAGAAAAACTATAAGTAATGTTTAGAGAGAAAGAAAAAAAGGAATTCCAATAGAAAATACCAGGGATACTAATCCAAGGAATATTCAGAGGTGAGAAGGCTAAGGAGCCTGGCAATTCCATTTCTTGCATTTAAGAAAATGCTTGAACAGGACTTTTAAATAATTGAAATAAAACAATTTTAAGAGAACTTATTACTGTCATTGAATAATCAATCTGAAGAAATTATTTAATCCCACAAAGGATTTTTAGACCATATTTATACAAACAAACCAAAAACTAATCTGATGGCCAAAATGTGGCATCTACAATGCCAAAACAGTAAAAACAAATCAAAAAGTCAGCATAATTTTAGTATAAGGAACAAATATGTCCATAAAAATCATCTGTACTTTTTATCTCTTCTGCCTTTCCTCTATCACTTGCTTCCTTTCTTATTTGGAGAAATGTATTTTGTGTTCTGAAATTCTGGGTATCACACATTGTTGACACAAATGTGATGAAGCCTAATACGAGTACAAAACCACTGAACTTTTTAAAAGAAGTTATAGTAATAACTTAATTTTCACTTTTACTTCAGATTTTATTGCATTAATAATCATTAACCTCACTAACCTATATAGACACAGCTTTCAGAGAATCAGTTTTTATAATTACTGGGATATTTTATAGTTTTTTCTATTCACACTACTGTGATAACAATAACATAAATACATTGCATGTTTAAATTTTGCCACACATTGTGCCAAGACTATCTTCCTGCATGAACATTAATCTTCCCATGACCCTATCACACAGATATTACTCTCCTACTTTCTCCTAAAAGAAACTAACAGTTACTTAACATTTTTAAAATTTCATGATTGAATAAAATAAAATAAAATATTTCACAATTGGTTAAAAAAAAGGAAAGGGAGTCAATTTTCAATGCCAGGCTGATCTCTTTATCTTATTTTAATATTATTCACTTATGGAAGACAGAGATAATATGTCATGGAAGACAGAGATAATGTGTTTTCCTGGTTGGCCTTTTCTGTCTGCCTAAATCATCTACATTTTCCACCTTTAATTCCTTAAGGTTATATGCCTTACTTATATTTCCTCAATGAGTCCAGAAATCTCCTTTTCCAACTTCTCCATGCCTTACTCACCTGCTCTGGCTTTTCCTCATTCTCTCCAATTCTGTATCTTTATTTGTTCAACTGACTGTTTTGGTTCATTGGATTCAGTTTTCATTCAGTCTTCTTCTTGAATTAGATCTCAGTTAACTTCTGTGTATACCATACTTCTGACATCTATTTAGTGAACTTAAACATTTCAGCCTCTAAACAAAGCGTAGTCTCATTCATTTATTCATTTAACAAATATTTAATGAGAACCTATTGTGTGCCAATTACTTATAACTATGGGGGTAAACTGATGACAGGTATAGGCAAGGTCCCTGTTTTTAAGAAAATACACGGAAATGACAGATAATGAGCCAGGAAACTAATAAATAAAATATTTCACATAAAAATAAATACTATGAAGACTACAAAGAAGATCAAGATATAATGAAGAATATTGGTGGACCACTGGGCATATTCCTAGTAGTATGCACAGGAAAGCCCTCTATGGAAAGTAACATTTGAGCAGAAAAATTTTCCCGAAAGATTTGAAGGTCATTGTGGCTGAAAAATAGGGCCATGAGAAGAGAGAAAAGTTGAGGTCTGTGGTGAAAGCCAGTATCAGACCATTCATGTAGTGCATTATAAACCATAGCAAGACATTTGGATTTTAAGTGGATAGTTATAGGTTTTAATTGACACAGGGAATGATTTGACCTGATCCAAGTTTTAAAAAGATCTGTGTGAAGCATGGACCTTAGGTGTATTCTGGGGAGAATCATGATGGTGGCTTGGTCTAGGGATGTCCGGGTAGAAGTCAGAAAGTTTTGGCATGGGATATATCTTGGGAGAAAAAAAGTACTGGCATGACTTACTAACAGACTGGACTGGCAGCTAAAGGAAAGAAAAGACTCATCTTCTAAGGTAGGAAAAATGAACTGGTGGCCTTTCATACCACCACACCGTTAGCGTGAATCAGTCTGTCCGTATTCAGTAAACTTACTGAGGAACAAACAAGGAAGCAGGGAATCACTGTTTTCATATTCAATTATATTCAGTGCTCTTCATTATAGGAAAGAGTAACATCCATTTCTAAATAAAATGGTTGGACAATTTAAAGTCCTACACAAAACTAAATACATGGAATTCTGGGATATTTTTAAGTTTTAGGAAAATCATATTTTCCCTATTATGTTACCTCCACAAATACCATCTATGTGTATCCAAAATGCTGAATTATATATCACCATGATAAAACATATATTTAATGATATTAAAAGCACAGATTTCTTATTTTTTACAAATTTATAAATTGAAGAAGTGACATTATTAATCTCTACTTTTACATTATGCATCATAATTGATATTAATGGATCATTCTCTCTATATCATGTATCAACCACTATCAGAAAAACTAAAATACTGCTAAAAAATGTAATTTTAGATTTTTAATGTTTACTTCAGGAAACTTTTCCTGTTTTCTGTAAGCAGAAGTGATGACTTCCACCTGTGACTTGACTGATTATTATTCATTTTTTAAACAAAATTTGGCACGTCACCTTGCATTATAGAGTGTAAGAGTTATGACTATGTTTATTGCATGCTATTATACTGTAAATTGCCTTCAGGCAGGAACTAAGTAATAACCGTCTACCTTACCATTGTGAATACCATAGAAGGCATTTAGTAATAACTCAATGAACGAATGAATAAATGAATTCTAGAATTATTCAAACTGCAGCTCTCTGGATTAATCGACACATCTTTTCCTGACTTTTACAGTTTTATGTACAAGCACACATAGGCACAAATATTTTCAAAGAGTCATACCTCCCAAAGTAGCAGATAGCAAGAAATGTGTCCCATATTTCTTGATAAGGTTTTCTGTGATTTGCTGCAGGGTAGGTCGACGTCCCAAAAGTCTTATGTTGCGGAAGAATTCAGGAGCAAGAGGCAGAGGGGAGCCAAGGAAATTTCTTCTCTCAACTGCAAGGTTATTTACTTTCCAGCGGCCAAACTCCCTGAAAAGCAAATTTATTTTTATTCATAAATACATAATCTATCTAAATGTTTTCATTTGAAAAGTTCACTTGGTACTTTCACTGGGGTCACCACATTACAATGAGTCTGGCTTGTAATAATATGTCATGTGCTATGAGTAGGAGAAGCAACATTTATAATTTATGTAGCTGGAGTGAATATTCTGAAACCAAATCATATAAAGGAAAAAATAAGCCACTTAAAAGAAACAGCTTCCACTGACTTTTTTTTTCCCAAGGAAAGATATACTCATAAACATGATTTTGTTATGCATAGAAGATGAATGTAGAGCTATTTAAAAAACCACTAAGGTAATATTTTATTATTTTGTAAGGGAAATTGTAAAAAAGAGGGTGAATTTATTTTCATAATTCTAATGATCCTTTTCTCTATTCATTTTAGAGTGGGACCTTGCAAAACTTCAAGAATATTATAGAGCTATAGGATAATTAAAAAAAATGATCAAAAGAGAAACATCTTTTACAGTAATTATGGTTTACAGCATATTTTGAAACCTAAATTCAACTTGATTAGCAATTTCTCGAGATGCAAAATGACTTTTCAGGTGGATTTGGCCAAATTGAAATGGAAGATATAGTTATAAATGATTTATACATTTAAACAAAGATTTATACATTTGTACTGAGTTAAAATCAACCTAATAATACTTTACCCAAGAACTATGGTAAACTGGATCCCCTGATGAACTGTACAGATATTTTCTGATGAGTGGTCTGATAAAAACCTCAAATACCTTCCACAGGGAAGACTTCTGTCTACCAGGTCTAATACTCCCAGGTGTGTTATTTAACTCTATTACTATCTAGCAAGTAAAATATTGAATAAATATTGTATAAATATGTGTCATATTTATGTATATTTTTTTCCTCCAAAAAAAGCCTACAGTGCACCAATGAACAGTGAGTGATAAGGACACATCAGTGAACCAGACCAATGCTGTCCATGTCCAAATGGAGTTCACATTCTAGAGAAAGCTTTAAAAATAATAAAGCAAAAACATTAACTTAAATTTTAAACAAATGTCAGAGTATTGTAAACACTGAGAGCTACCACAGATAGCCTGATGTGATAAGCCATAGAGCTGTGGGCAGTGAGGCCTTATTTTACTTTAAGTGACCAGAGAAGGCAACTCTAGAGAGATGATATTTAATATTTAGGCAGTCTCTGAAGAGAGAAAAAAAAAGTTGCTAAATGAGGGGAAGCAGAGAAAAGATTTATACAGAATAATGAAGAACAGTAAATCCTTCAGGACAAAGAGGCATATCCCTGACAGAGCCTCTAATAAGAGTGTTTTGCTCATGTAACACACATTTGGTGGCCCAACAATCCAATTGGTCTTTTGGAAATTAATTATGGATAAGGTTCACTCAGGGATCTAGGGAAGACTTAGGCCTGAGAATAAGTCAACTTAGTGTTTCTTTCATTGAGAAACTCTTGCCCTCTCCTCCATAAATCAGCTGATCTAAACAGTTTTGTTCTACCAATGGTTCTCAAACTTCAGCACCTCTTACAGTTGCCTGGAAACTCCATCCTAGAGTTTCCTGATTCATTAGGTCTGAAGTGAGATCCAGAGGTTGCATATTTAACAAGCAATGCTAATGTTGCTATTCAGAAAAAAAACTTTTAATTAGATAATTTGATATATAGTCTTTAAAATTTTCTCAAAGTGCTCTATTTTCAGTAAATGTAGGGTTTTTAGAGCTACTATGCTGGATTTATTAGTTCATATTTCCTCAGAAGAGACTACAGATGTCTTTTATCTTTCAAACCTGGTTTGATATTAACAATTATTTATCTTTTCCTTTTATAAAAAATTTACCTGAATTGATTGTACATGTATTATATATATATATGTATAATATATAACATATTATATTTTATATATAGTAGAGAATATATATAATACATTACATATAACATATTTACATATATATTTATTTATATATTTTTTGTTATAGATAAATACATATTAGAGAATTTTAATTCTAACTTCTAAAATATATCAGAAAACATATTATATATGTAAAATATATAATATAATTACATATATATTATAATTTATTATATATAATATATAATATATGTAAATATTCAAAATTTTGAGGAAGAGTATTTAAATAAAACATTTAAGTTTTAATATTCTGTGATATATCTCAAGGTATACAATCATATTATGTAAGAAGTTATTTATTAAACCATAATCTAACTAATAGTTGCTCACATCCGAACTTTAAATGCTTACCTTCAAACATGTACTTTTTTTATTTGCTAAAAAAAGTTTATAATTTTGTCAAGGAGTGACATAACTTTAACCTAAAATTGTGGTGTAACTTTTTCAATGATTTAAAGTGCTAAATTTATAAACTCATATGCATGTATTCATAGACTAACATGTGGACTACTAAGTGAATTAATTGAACTTTAAACAACCAAGAAGATTGATTCAATTGTGATATTGTACATACCATATAAACTCTTTTTAAATCACTATTTCATGCTAGATGACTGCAGGTAAATACATATTTGAAGAGTGCAATTCTAGTCTTTCTTATATTTTTTAACAATTAGTCAATATACAAATAAAAACCCATGATATACTCTGACCTGACTTACTACTTTCTTTAGTTTGTTTCTCTTAAATTTGACAAAAAAATAGATATAATATGAAAGAGCAATAGGAAATTTGTGTCATTTACTGAAATCAGTTTTTAGCACTAATATATAAGAAAATGTATTAATTATTCACTATTATTACCATTACCAGAAATCTGCTAGCCTTGTAGATGACCGTAAGAAAAACCCTTACTTACTTCAAGGGCTCAAAGATTGTATTTAGCAAGAGGAAATGTAAATGAATAAATTTCAATTCAAAGACTTTAAAATATTTTTATGTGCAAAAATACAACTGTGGGGTAGTCTATTTAGCATAATTCCTCTACCCAATTTATCACTATCCTTTAATGTAAGTATAGTAATCTAACATCCTTTAAATATGTTTTCTCTTCCCCTAGATTCACATACCATGGAAAGCTATGCAGAGCCTGAGACTGTGGACAACTTTCCAGGAAGCTTTCTTCAGCTGTCAGGTGCTTTTTATGACCTCAGTCTGTAAACCTTGATGAAGTCTATAATCTCAGTTTACCTTCCAACATTTCAGTTGGACAAAACACTTTGCCATCCCATCTGATTATCCTCTCTATCACACAACAAAAAGTAAAGGACAACTCTTTGGAGTACTGTTAAACTAAGACTAATACTAAGACTAATTAACCAAACGGCTAACTGACCAATTTAATTAATTATTTTTTTAAAACCCCACTATTGTTAGTGATTATAGCAAATTCTTTTCTTATCTTGAAAGTTCTATCTGAGATTCTTCTCCTCGGGGCACTTGGGTGCCTCAGTCTGTTGAGCCTCTGCCTCAGGTCCTCAGGCTCAGGTCATGATTGGATCCCAGGTTCTTGGGATCAGCCTACATCAGGCTCCCTGCTCAGCGGGAGCCTGCTTCTCCCTCTCCCTGCTTCTCCTTCTCCCCACCCCCAGCTCGTGCTCTCTTTTGCTATCTCTCTCTCTTTCAAATAAATAAATAAATAAAAATTTTAGAAATAAATAAATAAATAAACAAATTCTTCTCCTAGTTTTTCTTCTATATTTTGTATACAGAATAAATATACTTTCATTATGTATATCCAAAAAAGTGTAATTTTGTGTGGGTGTGTAAAAAACACAAATGTTGATCTGAGATCTCTCATTTCCACTCTCCACGTTATTGGTTTGCATTGTAATGATACATGATCACTGTTATAATCTCTACAGATTTTTGGTGAAAACCCAGATAGCAAGCACTGAAATAATTCTGGGTAGTGGTGGTAAGAAGCACTTTAAGTAAAGGAAGTCATCTCTGGACAATTAAGTACCACACTGTGAGGAGTGAACATTAGGTGTGCATTCAAATACTCAGTATCTCTTCATCCTGGGCACAGGATAAGATTGTAGTTACCAATGTCTTTAAAATCAGTGTGACCATGTGACTTGCTTTGACTACTAAAGTATGCACATGTATGGTTATGCTGATCCATCAGCCCGGGATCCTAACAAACAAGGGTGATTCAAATCCCCATCCCCCAGCCCCCCTCCTGCAGTTTACTGGGATGAACAAGCACATGAACTGAAAAGAAATTTTGTCATGCAAAGCTATCAAGATTATGGGGTTATTAGTTGGTTTGTTTGCTTGCTTTCTAGTAATATATTCTAGTACATCATAAGCAATGTAGAGTATTTTGACTTTGGGGTAACTTGAGAAGGCAATAAGGAACTAATGGTTGTGTATAAATTGGAAACTTATGGATGCAGGGTTTTTTTTTTTCCTTCCTGGAGATAAAATTCACCTCAGTTGCAACTAGACCATGCATTCATTAAATTTTGGAAAAACAAAGCAATGGAATGCTGAATTGAAAACATGCTGTCGGGTATGATTATCATAATGAGAGCATTTTACCTAAAGGATATAAGGATTCCATCCAGATTCATTATGTTTATATTAAATAAGAACATTGTTGCATCTAACTGAATGCTCCATTCTACCTGAAGCCTTCACAGTACATAAATATCTTCCCATCATAACCTTTGGAAGTCTTTAAATGAAATAGGCACAATCATTAGAATTTAATGTAACTCAGCCCCTTTAGAAGCAGCACTATTTTGTGAACACACAAATGGGCTATAAACAGTTCAGCCAGAACATTACTTTGAAAATGTTTTTGTTGGCTCTAAGAAGCCTCTATTAGTTGATTAAGTTGTATGTTTGCCTGCTAAAAATTCTAACTTGCAGGAATCTATTATTATGTATGTCTATGTAATGTTTACTTTTCTACAACAATATTTATTATAATTTTATCCGTACCCATCTCATGTAAAAGGCTGGAAAACAAGAATGACATCAACAAATTCCATTTAAATAATGGTTACATCATTGCCATATTGCCATTGACCTTTCTTATTTGTATTTAAATTCTATGTGAATACATAAATGTACTCAGTGTTTAAAATATATCAACTACCATAATTTCTTTCAAATTACACATATATGTCCAGAAAATATAGAATCCGCCACTGTTGATGTTCAATTCAATACCAAAGGAAAGCAGGAATAAAAAAATTGAAAGCTGGTTGATGTTCAATTCAATACCAAAGGAAAGCAGGAATAAAAAAATTGATGAAATCGGATGATGCAGTTGCTGAAAAGATTTACCCTTAACTACTAATTTACACTAAATAAAGTTGCTTATCTAAGTCTTAAAGGACTATTATTATATTATTTTCCACAACACTACATTTGTTGGCTTGTAATTTTAATTCTATCAATATTAATTAAATTTGCATACACACCAGAATAGTAAAACAAAATATATTACCCAAGCACTAATCTATAGTGAACAAATTCAGCATAAGGATCATAAATCGACTTGCCAATCTTTAGTAGCAATAACCTTCTAATTGCAGCTATAAAATCATACCGATCTTTAAAAATTCCACTAATAATCAATACTAGCTCCCCATAATTCTATTGTGTGTAGCTGTTACATATAAAAAGGTTCTTTGAACGTTCTTTCTTTTAGCTTTCAGATCTCACAGATGATGCTGTTTTCCATTTGGCCAGTAAAAGGGAAATGTTCCTAATGTCCTGGATGACTGTAGCTCTGAAGCTAGTGTTTTTAAAGCAGCTGAATGCTAAGCAGTTGGCAGGGTAGAGAATCTACTTTCTTTCGCCCTCCTGCCCTGTGAGACAAAACAACTTAAAAAAAAATTAACAGTAGCGAATTTTTAATGCTTGAGAGATATTTTTGGATGAGGCTAGGAATTTAGGACAATGAATCTAGTCAAATAAAATACGGGAAGAAAAGACCAAGGAAAAATATGACTTCTGTAAAATGTGTACATGCAGGATTTTTGAGAAGCACAATTAATGACTGTAGTATTTTGAAAGAGCTGCCAACACATAGTAGATTAGAGAAGACAGATTAGCAGGATTGCAACAAAATATTGCCCCCACCCCTATAAAGCAACAAGAATTAGTTGTAGGTAAATAAAATGGAAGTGGGGTTATAGAGAATTTTTTAAAGAACGGTTTGTGGCTAGTAATGTATATTTCTAATAATTTAAACAATGTTAAATTTTTAGGGCTATGAAATGACTGAAAATTAATTTTATCTTACATAGCTTTAAGTTATCTTCTGAAATTTAATAGATAGGTTTTTCTTCAAATTTTAAGGGAAACGCCACAGAAATCAGTTACTATAGTCAATGCCATTATTCCCAAAGGTCAGTCATTTAATACAAACATAACATGCTGTGCTCACACAGATATATACAAAATATAGTAATTTATTATTTACATCTAAATTAAACTACTTTTTTGAACAGATGTTAGCAAAAGTACTGATGTAAAAAATATACATACATGCTGTCAGTGAAGGACTTTCTAAGTTGAAGAGAAGGAATGAAGTAACAAGCAAAAGCTTTTCTTTCTAAATTTTAGAACTATAGCTTAACATTCTCCATCAACCACATTGATATAATATAGAGATTTGGTAATTATTAAAAAGCATAGACATGCCAAGAGACACATTCAACTGAGCTAAAATAAAATACTCTGATTCTGAAACAAGAAATAAACAAATATGAAGGTCCCTTTTTGTACATTTATAATTTAAAGATTTATCTTGGTTAATTCATGAAAATATTTGCATTTCACACATTAATTTAGATATTTTAGGGAGACAGTGTTAGCTTTCCAAAAGAGAATGGATTTTGGAGTCAGATAGCTGAAATTTCAAATCTCACCCTCACCAATTCAAGTCACAAAATTCAAAGTCCTGTGAATTTTGGCATATTCTTAACCTCACTGACATAGTCATTTCACTTAGGCACATGCATCTAATAGTACTGGCTCTGTAGAGTTTTCAAAGAAGCAGAATGTATAACACTTAACTAAAGTGGTACAGGGAACATTGTTTACCTCTTAGCAAATTTTGGTATGTGTATGCCTGTGAAGTCACGAATTTTTGTCCTAGGATGTCAATTCTTTAAATATATATAAACGTTGATCAAGGTAATAAGCCTTAGTGGAATTAATCAGTAAAATTAACAAAATAATTTGTAAATAAAAGCCATACTCAAAGAATCTACAAGGGTGCCTAGGTGGCTCAGTCAGTTAAGTGTCTGATTTGATTTCTGCTCAGGTCTTGATCTCAGGGTGGTGAGCTCAAGCCATGTCAGTGTCACGCTCTGTGCTCAGTACAGAGTCCGCTTGAGATTCTCTCTCTCCCTCTCCCTTTGCTCCTCCCCCTGCTCACATGTTCTCTTTCAAATAAATAAATAAATAAATAAATAAATAAATAAATAAATCTTAACAAAAAAATAAAAGAATCTACAAATTGCTCTTCTTTGTCCAGGCACAGACTAATATGTTAAATGCTCATGAGGAAGTTATTGCCAAAAAAAAAAAAAAATAGTTCCTGCTAATGAAAAATTAATCTGCCTTATGATAATGTCTTTAAACATTTAAACAATAACTTCATTAAGATTTCTTTATGGTGGTCCAGTCCTACCTTAAATATTGGATCAAATATTCACAAACCATAGATTATGAAAAGTAGCTAACCAATTAAATAAAACTTGCAATAAGTTACAAATTCATATGCTGCTTCATTTCAAGTAATATAAGGTAAAAACGTAAGATCAAGGGTTATTCTCTTTGAGAGTAATTACAATTTTTAGAGGCAGTGATTATAAATTGTTCATCTTTTTAATGAAATTTTTCCATAATAAAAATTAGTTTTAAATAGTAACTCAATTTAATAGAATATATATTTTTCCTGAAATAGGTTTTAAAATGGCTTAAAGAAAACTGTTCTTAACATGTTATGATTTTTCCCACATCATTAAGGGAAATAAACTTGCTATTAATTTTATGTCTTTAGCATCAACATGTGGAAGGGAGGCTGGATATGGTCTATTACAAAAAATTTTCAGAAAAAAGGTGTACACTCTTAAATTTACAAGGTGTAAATTATTATTCCCCAAATTATAACCTTTTAGCCTGAATCAGGCTTGAGTTGTCAAAATAACATTTTACACACACAAAAGAGCTTGTGACATGAATTGGCAATGTCACGTTTCTTTGGATATTACCCTCAGAATTTATGGATTACAAATTGAAATTTATTATCTCACAGGCACTTAGTCTTTCTGTCTTCTATGCTTGAGATTTATACAAAATAAATTTGTTAACTGTCACCCATTATATACAGATTTCAAAGGTACCAACATCGCACAGGGAAACTGCAGTCATATTTACCACAACAACCCAGTCCTTAAATAATGGTTATATATACTCATAGCTGAGTATTTTTTTCATTCCTAGTCATTAATATATTTGTGTAGTTACTTGATTAATACCTTCCTCTTCATTCATGCAATAGGCTCAACATAGTTGGCCATGTATTCTTTATTATGGCCCCGTATTCTTAAGACTCAAGATACATGACCTGTAGTAATCAGTCAATATTTACATATTGAATCAACAAATGAGTAACGTTCTCTTGTGAGCTAAAATGAAATGACTGTATAAGTAAGATAGGGACGGGGCTTGTGACTTATAAGCATACAACCTGGCTAAAATTCATAGAAAACCAAACCTGGAAGAATGTATTTCTCAATCATGCTCTTGGAATGTTCAAGTGACTGAGGGAAGTTAGGAGTTAACTGTTGGCTAAATCAAGAATCATTAATGACTAGGAAACAACCTGCTCCTGCTAAATCTAATAAATATAAATATTGAAAAAAATGCTACCATTGTCTGTGAGTGCAGTAAAATATATAGTGGTGGTGCTCATAGCCTCTTTTAGTTAATGCACTTTAGGGAGAGTAGTCCTGCTAGTTGCATTATAAGAGGACCTTCAATCTTTCACTTCTGTGTCACCCATATGGTAAGGGAAGAAGACTGATTTATACAAACACAATTCCCATCTCGCCAGGGAAGAAATAAATACAGAATATATAAGCTGACTAGCTTTCTCCTAACACCATTAAAATATAATTTTTTTTTACCCATTAACAGGCAGTAAGTTTAAAGTTAAAGTTTGGCAGGCAAAATGCAAAATGTTCATATTAATGAAAATTTAAAATTTTGATTGGCAAATAGCTTTTATCTCAACATAACATTTGGAATGATAATGATAATCTTGTGTTGAGAGCAAAGAATCTATGCACTGTGCACTGTGAAGTACGTGCTCTTCTTATCTGCTTTTGGTGAGTGAGAGAACCTTGGTGCCAATTATTTCTCTGAGATGTATACCTAACAAGAGGCTGAATCCAAGGGGATATGACACCAAAACCAATGCCCTTAACTTCTTTATAGATTAAGAGCAACAGGGGATTGAAAAGTAGACTTTAACAGTAATGTATGATGTGTGTGTGTGTGTGTGTGTGTGTGTGTGTGTGTGTGTGTGTGTGTTTGAGGGTAGGGTCTGTGGAGAGTATATAGTGAAAGAAAGAAAAGATAAAAATATAGAAACGGAGAGAGGGTAGGGAAAAGTTGGGAAGAGTTTAGCAATCATATGGGGAATAATGTGAGAAATATTCTTATAATATTAACATAACTTAATATAAATATAATGGAAGCAAAAGGACAATTATAGATCAAGCCTGTATTGTAACGGACTGACGGTTATCCCCAAAACAGAAAATGTAAATATCTGCTTGGTAGAAGGAGCTAAAGAAACTTTGGGGGTAATTCATATTTCAAGAAGAGGATGGTAGAATTGTAGAAACTGAGTATTAAAGAGGTCTGTGATCAATTGCTTTTACAGGTGACATACTATAGTCCAAACTCCAGACTCAAGAGCACAGAGAATAAAAAGCCTCAGAGGGAGAAACACAGACAGTAAGAGAAGAAATGCATTCCTAGGTGGGCCAGCAGTGTTGAGGGAACTCAAGGATGAAATTGGGAAGCTGATGGGAAAATCTGTTATAGCAAACAAGCACCAAGCTGCAGGTGGCTGATGTAACTCCAATGCAAAAGAAGGGTCCCAGACATGCATCAAGTCCTGTAAATCCACAGGGAAACTTAAATCCCACAGTAAAATGTTAACATCACTCAAAGTAAAAGGAAATAGCACACTACAAGAAAAAAATCATAATTTCTACAAAGGGATAGTATGTTTGATCACTTTATTGTAACTACTTTTAATGAAAAATAAGCATGTAAAAAAAATCATGAATATAATCCATCAATTCCTTAAAAAAAGATGTGTCCTCAAAATTTGCTTTAAAAAAACAGCTTGTTAGAGTGCTTGGTAGTTCAGAACACTTACATTTGGAAAAAATCTATCCAAATAATGGAAATATCTGGAAAGAACAATTAATCACAACAAAAAGAACCAATCAGATGTGCTAATTAATTAGTATGCAAAGTAAATAGACAAGCTGTATTCAATGAAAAAGGGTCCACATACCTAGAAAAGGAAGAACAATTGAGTAGGATCCAGGGGGGCACACTTCTAAAAGAGAAAAGACAAAACCTCCCAGAACCACAGGAAGTTAAAACTGAACATACACAGTATTTGGTTAAAAGAGAAGAAAGAGAATAATAAAGGATGCATTTGTCATGATAGTGGAAGACAACACATCGATGAATATAAAAATCATGAAAAACATCTTCAGAGTTTTTTGTTACTTCATTGTTGACATTGAAAAGGAAGTGGATCAATAAAACTAAAATACTAATGAACTTGTACCACCAAGAGACACTGCATGGGACAGAGGAAAATGGAAAATAAAGAGATGAAATAATAATCAAAGAAGTATCCAAGGAAAATTTCTAAGAATTAAGGGACATGGGGGAAAAGTAGTAATGGGGTCAACCTGTGGACACTATGGGGAAAAAAGAGTGGAAACAAAAGGAAAAATAAAAGGAGATTTATACTATCTTGAAAAAGAGAAGTCAAAGTATTTTTTAAATTCCACCTCAACATTAAAGGATTGAGAAAAACAAATGAAAATGCAGAGATACAACGGATAGTTTCTAATTTCCATTGTTTGCCCAGTCAACATCATCAGTTTAAGGTTTTTTGCTTTGTTTTATTTGTTTATTTTTTTTTAGAGAGAGAGAAAGGGGCAGAGAGGCACAAAGGGAGGGAGAGAATCTCAAACAACCAACAAAGAGCTCAATCCCATGACCCTGAGATCATGACCTGAGGCAAAATCAAGAGTTAATCACTCAACCGACTGAGCCACCCAGGATGTCCTGAGCTTTCTTTTTAAATATAGATCATTTCAAGATATCAATGACTTTAAAAAATAGTCAATATTCTGAATCACAAGTATAATGAGAATACGAAAAGAATAAATTACTGATGAACATCATGAATAAAGGCAAGTTATTAACGATATTTTGATGTATAGTTAGCATTAAATTTATATTCATGGGCACTTAAGGTCCAATAGTGATGTCTATGATGAAAGGTAACATGAAAAATAGCTGACATTTACTGAGCAATTTTTATGTGGTAAATGTTATATGTTTTTCTGTCTCTATTACTTTCACACACAATCTTAGGAAATAAGTATAAGTGTCAAATAAAGTCAAGTGCTATACTGACACATGCAAATTTGGGGGTAGGAAGATTTAGGGAAAAACACTAACATGAACATAGGGCTCCAATTTTCAATTGATTTGTTCATCACTAAATTAATCCTTGGTTACAGAGGGTCTCCATCTCCTACAGAAGAAATTCAGTTGCTAAATCTCATTTTGAGTAGCTGATGTTTTGAAACAGCAGCTTCAGTTCCAGAGTTGTAGCTTTCCCAGAGCTCTGTCCTGTAAGTTCATAGACGCAGCTCTGTTCTCTAAGATTGTCTCCTGTCTCTTAGATAAATGGCTCTGTGGGAAAGTTGATACCTAGAAAATTGGAGCATTTTTCATCTTGGCATCAGTTAATTCATTGATTAGATATTTATTGAACATTTATCATATTCTAGAACTGTTTAGCTAGACACTATTGATGCACTTGTTACTGTTACTAACAGAACAGCTAACCTAGCCAGAGAGAGGTGTGGAATTTTATCAGTACACTGGCATCGTGCTGGTTTGATCTGGGAGTTCTATGTATACCTAAGGTCAAAGGATACTTTAATTTCATACAATGATTATAATCATCTGGCATAAAGCAGGCATTCAATAAATACTCCTTGAATTAATTAATTATTTAATATTTGAACACAATTTTTAAAAATTTATTCACATATTTGAGAGAAATAGAGTCAGTGGCGGGAGGAGAAGAAAGAGAGAAGGAGAGAAGCAGAATCCCAGCTGAGTGGGGAGCCCAGTGTGGGGCTTGATCCCACGATGCTGAGATTATGACCTGAGCCAAAATCAAGAGTCTGGCTCTTTACCAACTGAGCCACCCAGGCACCCCTTGAGTACAATTCTTAATATGATTAAGTTGACTGATACAGCAAATTTTTATTAAATGTTTTATTATGGCATAATGGTAAGATTCCTATTTACTTTAAAAAATAATGGAGAGAAAATTCATCTACTCTTTTTCTACTCTCTTCCAATGTTTACATCTTACAACACTATCTTAAAATATCACAACCAGAATACTGGCATTAACATGGTCAAGACACAGAACATTTTCTTCTCTGCAAGGATCTTTCATGTTGTCCTTTTTTAGATGCATATCCTGACCCCCAAATTCCTAACAACCGCTAATCTCTTCTCTACTTCAATAATTGTATCATTTTAACAATGGAATCATACAGTGTGTAACCTAGTAGCGTTGGCTTTTTTCCACTCAGGGTAATTTCCTGGAGATTCATTTAAGTTGTGGCAGGTATCAAAATTTGTTCATTTTTGTTCTGAGTAGTATTGCATGGTATAACTATATTGGTTTGTTTCACCATTCACCTGTTAAAGAATATTTAGATTGTTTCCAGGTTTGGGCTACTACAAATAAAACTGTTACAAACATTTGTCTACAGGTTTTTGTGTGATCATAAGTCTTGATTTCTTTGGGATAAATGCCCAGAAGTACACTTGTTGGGTTATATGATGACTATAGCATTTTACATTATCAGGACCAATGTCTAAGTGAAGAAGTTTCTCCGTGTCCTCCCCAGCATTTTTTGTATTTTTTGTATTTTCTTTTTATTTTAGCCATTTTGATAGGTATGTAGTTATATCTCACTGGGATTGATTGATTTTAATTTGCATCTTTTTAATAACTAAGGATATTCACCACATTTTCATGGGTTTATTTGCCATGTGTATAATCTTCTTCACTAAATATCTGGTCATAACCTTTGCAAATATTCTATCTGGATTTTTTTAATGATTAATTTTGATAAAATAAATAGTTTGGATAGAAGATAGATAGATAAATAGATAATAGTCCTTTGTTAAATATGTGAGTTGCAAATATGTTCTTGCAAATATTTGTATGTGTATAGCTTGTATTTCACTCTCTTAACAGGATCTGCCAAACAGTAAAAGTTTTTAATATTGATGTTACCCAGTTTATCAATTTTCCTTATATGGTGTCAAATCTAAGAACTTTTGGTCTAAACCCAGATCTCAAAGATTTTTTCTTGTGTTTTATTGTTGTCTTTTCATTATCCTGACAATTGTCTTGCAGAAAAGAAGTTTTAAAATTAAATGAAGCCCAGCTTATCCATCATTGCTTTCACTGATTTTGCCTTTGGGTTTGTATCTAACAAGTCATCATCACACCCAAGAACATCTCGGTTTTCTCCTTGTTGTCCTCTAGAAGTTTTATAGTTTTGTGTTTTACATTTAACTTTGTGATCCATTTTGAGCTAATTTTTTTAAAGGTTTGAAGTCTGTCTGCATTCACTTTTTTGCATGTAGATGTTGAATTATCCAGCCCCATTTTTGGAAAAATTAACTTTGTTTCATTGTATTGCCTTTGCTTCTTTGTCACTGGTTGGGTTTCCCTAGCCAGTCCACCTGTTCTCCCCAACTTTCAAAGGCTTTTTAGGTTTGTTTCATACATAATATCCAGGGTTTTTTTTTGTACTTAGTAGGAGAAATAAAAAAAGTACATTTAATTTATTTTCTTGGAAGCAGAAGCTACTAAAATAATGCTAATATTTAAAAATTACTTTCACTTAATAATGCATAGTAAATATATAATTGTATTTTGAAGTAGGAAACACTATTAAGAGGCTAATAATCCTATTAAATTGTAAAAAGGAGTTACTAAACCTAACACAGGTGACTGAAAAACATTGGGTTAAAAATATTTTCTACTGATTTTATGCATCTTTCTAAAGACATAAAGGAAAAATAGAGAAAAGTATATACAATATTAAAAAATCTTTTAAAGTTTTTGGAAACTATGAAAGAAGTTGAGGAGGAAATAGTCAGGTGGAGAAACCATCCTTTTGTAATTACACTGACAATTTAACTTAGTAAAAGCATAGAGTAATCTGAGGGAGAATTCTATGTTCATTTAAGAGTAGGGTTTTGTAAGAATTTAATGAAAAGTCATGTGACCATAGAAAATGCTATTTGTTGAGATTAAAAATGGAGAACAAAACTTTCCAAAAAAATTTATATGCAATTACATATAATATAATATAGATATAGATATATTTATATAGAACTCCATTGTTCTTCATATACACTCTTACATATACGATCTATATTTTTCTATAAATATATTTCTATTTTGAAAGTGATTTTGGTGATAAATGTGTATAGGCAGAAGTTTTTTTTTTTTAATAATGAAAAGTTGTGGTAGAGATTGTCAAACACACATTATAAAGGAAAAAAAATCACATGGTAAATTTAAAAATGAAGTCTATAATAAAAACACAAACCAAAATCAATTACCACAACAACATCAAAATTTTGTATGGTATATCATGCCATGGCTTAGTTACTTACTTCTCATATTTTAAATATTCCTCATGCCTCTAATAGATTAGACTTGGTCTTATTGGTTGCTCAGGCCATAAGTGTGAAAAGTAGGCAAGAATCAAAGAACCATACAGTTCCTCTAAATAAGAATACTTTTTAATAGTTAAATGCTGTATATCTTCAAGGATAATGCAATTTTTTTCTCCGAATGCAGAAAATATTCAGCTCCTATCTGCTGAATATTACTGTAAGTGCTTGATAGAAAATAAAATTAATGATGACCATAAAATACTTTTGAATGTATAGCCTTAGAATGGTGTTTTTTAATGCATCAACTTGAAGGAAGTAAAAATTTTAATTTTAACTTTTAAAATTAATAAAAAATAACCAAGTAAGCTCAAAATGGTGTGAGAAAATTCTGAGGCATGATTTCTTTGTGGAGGACATAATGGTAACACTATTAATTAGATAATATACTTTAATTTTTCAAGTTTGAGCATTAGCAGCAAATGGAAATTACATTTTTGTTAAATTTAATAGGAAGATCATGGTAAGAAGATCCCCAAAGAATAATTAAAAATAAATTTTGTAGAAACATTAATATTTTGATGTCCCTATAAACATAAGTTAAATGGTATAATGACTCTTCTGATAATAATTTAACTATAATATTTTAAAGGAAAGAAATATTTCAGATGGAATTAGGGTAGCTATGAAGTTGAAGGTGACCATGCCTTTTATAAAGCAAATACACTGTAATCAGAAGGCTATGACTAAGTAATACAGGGAAAAAATAGTCAATAAAAACTGAAAAAGAGAGATAAGAAAATAAAAGTTAAATGTGAGGAAATCAGGCTACATTGTTATGGAGCTGCTAAATTGACACTGAAAATAAGTAAGGTTTTAATACCCAAAGTCAGCCATTTATTTCATTTATTCAGTTTAGACAAAAATTGCAATTAAGCATTCTAGCAAGTGATCTTATTCATTCAGGTCTGAGCTTGAATAACTATTTTATAAATTAGGTATTAGGATTCTTCTGAAAGAGCTAAATCAATTAAAAGTTAGTAAAGCCAGAAGTCCAGATGGCACTGAATCCACCCAACTAAAATTAACTACCCTGGATTTGGCTCCATCTCATTATTCAATTATTCATGTGATATATATGAAAATCTGGCAAATTGGAAAATTGCCGGTAATTTGCCGCATCAATGGAAGATGACTCATTTGTCCTAATTACAGACGTAGACACAATAAGTATCTTCTCTTTCCCACGGGGTATTTTAAAAAGTAACTGACTCTATTAAAAAAAATGAACAATCAAAAGAAAATCACAGATAATTTATTTTTTCCCTGCGAGTTAGTAAATTAAGTGACCATTCATATAAAAGTTAGCAAGTAGTCATCTAAGAGAAAAAATACTCTGTATTAACTAAATTAATAAAGAAAAAGTTTTACAAATGGAAACTTGGAAAGAGGAGGAATTCTATACTCATACATTTTTGCATTAGATTGTTTTATGACCTTGAATAAATCACTTATCACTTAGATTCCTAATTTTCTATGCTATAAAATTAAGCTCATGGACTTAAAAAAACTCAAGTGTCTTTTTTCTAGATTTCTGATTTCCTGCTTTAAATTTATATAATGCTGTAGAAGAAAATTTTTACACTTAAATTTCTCAAGATTAAGCATATCTCTAAATAACTAGTATATGATTCACATTATTTCACATTATTTTACATTGATCATTATATATGTATATAGTTTAGCAATAAAATGTTACTCATTTGCTTCTTTCTTTCTTTCTTTCTTTCTTTCTTTCTTTCTTTCTTTCTGACAATAGTTAATTGGTAATCTGTGAAAGCAAAGATAACTACAATCAACCATAACTTTATACCTACTTCCTCTCTGAAAACTCACAGTAATAAGGCCTATATCATTATTATCACTACTTTATAAATGATGAAAATAAGACAAAGTCAAATTAAAATACTTTCCCTATCTGAAACAGTTTATAAATCAACATTGTCCAATTGACATATTTTGTGAGCCACAAACGCTACAGCATCTGAGCAGAAGAGTGATATAATCATAGGGAAATGAAGAGAAGGCTGTTGTGCTGGTGCTAGAAAGGGATATCTGAATGTAAATGAGCCATTCTGGAGACCACTGAAACATTCTGGTTCTGAGAAAAGTCTGGTCAAGGATCATAATGACAAGAACAACAAGAAAAAAAAGAATTTGAGAAAAAAATATGATTTTTACATTTATCTGTAAGAAACCTAGTGAAAAACAATATTACCTCTTCAAGGTAAAGAAATTCTTTTTGGATTAAAGCTAAAGCTAGATGGAGGAGGGTGTACTATTTTAGAAAAAAATGACCATAATCTTGGGCTAGTGGGTCAAGTTTGCAACATAGCAAACTTCTTGTAGTCTATCTGGATAGGTGAATTATGTTAATTATTTGCGCTAGAGCTTGCTTACCTTGGCACAGATAATCAAGATTCATAGTACAACAATTATGGTTACAGTTAGACACAAGAATGAGACAAGGAACCAGGTCAGGATAAATGGTTTGCATAAATGTTTCATCTCAAAATAGATGGGGTAATTCCTATCCATAAAAGATATAAAATATTTTTAGGCTATTTAAATAAGAGATACTATTATAAAATAATATGTTACTTTTATATTTATGATTGCTCAAATTTTATAGCCTCACTTAGCAGTAGAAAATACAATGAGTACTAATTTCCTAAACCATAAATCATTTCCATGGAAATTGTATGACACTGAAGAGCACAGACCGTTTGAATCCTTGAGTGTCTACTGAGTGCAAAATATTCTGTGCAAAGTCACTTTCCACAGATTTGGAAACCAAGCCCTAAGTAAGCTTGGTCAAATGACACTGCTAAACTCAAATGGTAATAGTTAAGAATATGAATTAAAAATTAAAACATAATTTACATTAAGAGTTTTAGGGTTTTTTTTTTGTATAATTAAATGCACTGTGATGAACTGAACTTCTTATTAAAAAATATTTAAATAGTCCCTAAAAATGAGAATATTATTAGTTGACTCTAGGAGGAGAAATCTGAGCTATCACAAAGAAAATGTTTTTCAAGTGTAGATTTTACTCATCAATAATGCTAAGCATGGCTCACTTCTAAAAAAAAAAAAAAAGCTTCTGTATTTAGAAATAGCTTCCCCCCCCCTTTTCCTTACATCTATACTTTAAAATAGTAACAAAAAAGAAAATTAAAAATAAAGAAGGCATGTGCTGTGATGAGCACTGGGTGTTATCCATAACTAATGAATCATTGAACACTACATCAAAAACTAACGATACATTGGCTAACTGAACATAACAAATTTTTTTCATTTGCGGCAGGATAGGGATTGTCTCTACCTTGAAAATAATTTAATAAACTAGACTAAAATAAATATTTTAAAATATATTCAAGTGGCAAGAAAATTAAGATTATTCAGAATCAAAAACCTTTGAAAAAGCAAAAATATAGAAATGTATGAAAATGGAAATAAAGTATTTAGAACTTGACAAAGTTGGATATAGGTAAAGTAGTTACAAACATGAAATTTATAATCTCAAATTCTTACATTAAAAATTCAAAAAGGCATGAGAATTAGTTAGATACATACATGTAAAGAAAAAAAATGATAATGAACCAAAAGCAAGAAAGAAGGGGACAAAATAGAGAAGAAAGCAATAATATAGAAAAATACAATAGAATCAATAATGAGAAAAGTCAGTTCCTTGACATAGGCAACAAGAGTAAAAATAGCTAAACTGGATTAAGTCAAAATGAAAAACTTTTGTTTGCCAAAAGACACAATCAACAGAAAGAGTGAAAGAGTAACATAAAATGGGAGATAATTATCATGTAACTAATAAGTGGTTAATATCCAGCATAATAAAGAATTCATACAGCTCAACATTAAATGGGTAAGGGAATTGAATAGATATTTTGCCTTAGAAGATATACAAATAGCCAACAAACATACGAAAAGATGTTTATCTTCACTAATCATTAGAAAATTGCAGATCAAAACCACAATGAGATAGCATCTCATACCTATTAGTATGGCTACTATCAGAAAAAGGGAGGAAAGAAATAAGAAAGGAAAGAAGAAATAAAGAAAGAGAAAATAACAAGTGTTGGTGAGGACAGGAAGAAATTAGAAACTTTGTACACTCTCAGTGGGGATGTGCAACCAACAGCCATTGTGGAAAACAAGATGATGGTTCCTCAAAAAATTGAAAATAGAATTACAATATGATTCAGCAATTCTACTTTGGGGTATGCACACTGAAGAATTAAAAGCAAAATCTGAAAGAAATATATGTACACTCAGGTTTACAGCAGCATTAGTCACAGTAGCTACAAGGTGGAACTAAGCCAAGTGCCCATAGACAGATGACTGGAAAGCAAAATGTGGTGTAAACATACAATGGAACATTACTGAGCCTGTAATGGAAGGAAATTTTAAAACATGCTGCAACAGGAATAAGTGCAATAAGCCAGTCACACAAAAAAATTCCATCTATTATGATTCTATTTATTCGAGATACCTAATGTAATGAAATTCATCAAGACAGAAAGCAAAATGGTGTTTCCGAGGGCTGAGGAGAGGGGGTAATGGAGAGTTATTGTTTAACGAGTACAAAGTTTCAGTTTTACAAGGTGATGGATGATGGAGTTGGATGATGGTGATGGATGCACAAAAATATGAAGGTACTTAATCCACGGAACTGCACATTTAAAAAAGGTCAAGATGGTAAATTTTATGTTATGAGAACTTTACAACTATTTTAAAAACTCATTTTTTTAAAGTATGATCCAGGTGCTTATCTTCAGGGAAGTGTGATATATTTTTCTTACAGTTAAAATAAAGAATAATTTTAGGAGAAAGTTTCAAATGATTGGTATGGCTGATATTAAATTCATTGTTTAAGATTTTTATTTTACAAATCTTATTTTAATAGGATACTATAAATGAGGTAAGAAAATTTTCTTGCTTAAAATGGGAACTTATTGCTAAAGATCATTGGAAAGGAAATCCATTTTCATTTTCCAGTTTTTTAATAATTCTTAGATTGGGGGCGCCTGGGTGGCACAGTGGTTAAGCGTCTGCCTTCGGCTCAGGGCGTGATCCCGGAGTTATGGGATCGAGCCCCACATCAGGGTCCTCTGCTATGAGCCTGCTTCTTCCTCTCCCACTCCCCCTGCTTGTGTTCCCTCTCTCACTGGCTGTCTCTATCTCTGTCAAATAAATAAATAAAATAAAATCTTTAAAAAATAATAATAATTCTTAGATTGCTTCTATAAAGGTAAGTTACCCCATGTTCCTTAAAAAATTATACCTATGATAGGATTTTCTATTCTCTTTATGATTTGCTAATCTGAAAATATTAATTTGTTACTTAATCCTAGTTATGAATATAAAATTTAAATCTCAAAACAAATATTTAGAATAAAAGTGAGATGAACACCTGAAATTAATCTAATGTATTTTATGTTAATGTTCCAGTATAGTGATTGTGAAACTTTGCCCAGTTTTACAGAAGACCCTCCAGGGGCTGCAGCTAGACAACATGGAGCCAATCTCTAGTTGTTTGCATAGTCCCCCTATTTGTTGCTTTTGTTTGTTAGTATATTGGGACTGGGACTCCCTACCCCCCTTTTTTTAAAAGAAAAATATTCTTCTGACCTAGTTGGTTCCCTATTTAAATTAACACCAAGCAAAAAGCCCATAATGGAAAAGATTTATAAGGAAGAGGATGCTATATTGAACACAATGCATTTGTGGTTGATTGCCCCGGAATTTTTTTATTGTCTTTTGACTCTTGGTGCACCAATGAAAACTTTGACGATTCATATTCATGTTTATAAAGCATACAGGCTTTCAGAGAACTTTAAATTGTGATTCAAGGGCTACTCAACTAAAATGAATTTAAAACACATTGTGTGTTTTCAATGCTAATATGTTTTTTATATGACTAAAAATAATTACGATATCATTCTGACATGTTTTAACAACCAAAATTCCTTTTTGGAAGAAATGTGATAGTGTATATAAAATGCCTAGCACCTAGCCTTGCATTTAATTGTATAGTAAATGAACTCTTCTAAATTCCAAAATTATCCATTGCTGCCAATTTAAAGCAGTATCATGAGCTTGTTATACGTAATTATCATAACTTTCTCGCTTTCTTACTGTTTCTTCAGACTTTTTTCCTTCGTAGCTTCTCTAACTCATTAATTGTATAATCATAGAACAGACTTCTCTGAAAATATCTAAAGCCTCCATCTTCTCCCCCAAGACTCCTTATTACTCATCTTCTCTCAAAATTAACATTACTTATCCTATACTTTTTTCCTCTCCAGGTCATCCAAAATGCACAAGGTGAGAATAAATTAAATCAATAGATTAGCCTATTATGCACTACTAAATGGCTATTTAACTTTCAACACAAACAAACAATTCAAGTCAATAAACATTGAAAATACTAGCTAATGGATATTAATTCCTTAACCTTGGTGGAGGATTCCACAGTTTATAGCAGAGGGAGAGACAGAAAGAGAACTAACCATTCTCCATGTCCCTCACATCTCTATATCCACTTGATGAATGTTTTTAATGCTAGAGCCTGATTTAAAACCTTTTTATCTCTCATTTCAAAAACCAAGCATTTTCTATTTTTTTAAGTAAATATTTTATTTGAATGCATTTGCATTCACAACATGGCATAGGATTTGCATGTACTGCCTAAGTTTTCAATTATAGATTTTTACTTATAAGGTCTCCATTTTATATTAAGAAATAAGAAAATATCATTTTGAATGGGTTGAGTATTACCTCAACAAAAGCTAGAAGCTTCAGATAATAACATTGTATCATCAATGTTAAATCTTTTAAAAATCAACTTCACTTATTCCACTGTAAAATTTTCTGAACGATTCTATATCTTTTGATATTTACCCATGGACATAACCAAGTATTTTCTTTTATCCTGTACTTTCTTCTTCATTCTAGGCTGGAATCAGAATTTAATGTGTTTCAATGAACTGAATCAGTAAGTGCCAAATCTCATGTATCATAAATTTTTTTGGTTTGAAAAGGTGGGACATTTATTTTAATCTTGATTCTCAGAGAAGTCTTCATGGAAGACATAGGATTTAAACTTTGCCTTGAAAACTGACAAGGATTCTCATATGTGAGAAATGAGAGAAAAGCATTCAAGGCTATGAGAACAGACATGGATAAACAAAAATGCATTGAAGGTTGATGGAACAAAGATTAATCCTAGGTGACTGAAAGGCAGACTCTAAGGAGGTGCATAACGAAATTTGAAAAAACAAACAAAAAACCAATTGTTGTCAGCAAAGTATAATGATTAGGAGGGTGAGGTTTGGAATCAAAATGAATAAGAATAAAATAGAAATAATAATGATTTGTTTTGAGGATTCCAAGAGTAACATTAATAATGACATCATCACAGATCTAGAAAAAGGTATTAACCAAATGTCACAATTAATTTTACTATTATCTTGAATAGATAAAATATTGTTTTACCCTGTAAGAAAGTTTAAATCATCATACCTTTATAAAAAGGAAGCAAAACAAAAATGTACCTTATATAAAAATAAGTTGATTTGATCTATTAGGTAAAATAAAAATACAAAAAGCCAGTGACACTGAATATATAGGTAGAAAAGGGCTAGAGGAAGAACTAGAGGTAGAAGCTGGAACTAAAGAGAGGGAAGAAAAAGAAAAGAAATGTAAAGTCCATTTCCATAGATCCAAAACTGTTTATAAAGGTTGAAAATGGGGCACCTACATGGATCAGTTGGTTAAGCATCTGACTTCAGCTCGGGTCATCTCAGCGACCTGGGATCTAGTCCCTTGTCAGGCTCCATGCTCAGCAGGGAGTCTGTTTGTCCCTTTGCCCCTCATCCTGCTAGTACACTCTCTCTCTTTCTCTCAAATAAATAAAATCTTAAAAAAGAAGATTGAACACAGTAGAATTTATAAGGGTGGAGTCAGTTGAATGAATGTTCATGTGCTTAGAGGCATGTTGATAATATTTCCTGATATAAATTCAAAACACATGATCTCTTAATTGGACAGAATATTTAAATCAAGACTGTACAGAAAAATCCAGGATATATGTTAATTATGTCTAAGGTCACTTCAAAAACAAAAACACTTAATAATGAAAGCATTTTTATGTTTAAGTAACTAACCACATTTGAAGTGGTGCCAAAATTCAATAGAAAATTATGATCTTTTATAAATTGTGTTATTGCAAATTTGAATATAAAAGTCCAAATAATTCGTGCATACTTGAAGATGAGCTGTAATTTAGAGATATCATAAAGGGGAATATATATGTATTTCAAAGAGTTACAATAAATCTTGAAATGGCTTAAAAACAAACATGAAGAGAAGTCAAAATATAGAATTTGTAATAATACATCGTATGTTCTCCAGAGGTATTTGGGGGAAAAAAAAGTTTCTCAGTGATATCCCAAATGTATCTGCTCTACCTTGGGTCTTGAAATGAACAGAGCAGCCTTTCCTAGGTGTGCAAAATACCTTAGTTGTGGATCCAGTTATATCATAAGTTGCCATTATGTCTCAAAATAAGAAATGAAATAGACCTTAAATTGTGTTTTCAGGCTTTCTTCTGAAAAGATTTTTCCAGAAGCAACTGAGAGCTTTCAAATGTGAGAGGTACAAAGGTTTTGAAAAGTAGAGCAAGATAAAATTTCTTAAATTAAAGCTGAAATACTGACCTCAAATCTTAAATTAAATCTCATTTTGTATCATCAGATAATAAAAGATAGCTAAGGATATGGGTGATATTTTACGGGAAATGTCACATTGTATGTGAAGGATTATTTCTTTCATAGTCTCTAACATTTAATTGGAAATCGTTGCCAACTTGCAGATATAATAACCTATTCTGGGAATATATGGCTTATTACTTGAACAAGATTGGCATTCTATTTAATTTGAATTAAAACATTCATTTCAAATTCACCAATGTATTCTTGCAGTAATTACTATTGTTATCAACCACAAACTTTGTATTGCATAAGGATTTTTAATTTACAAATTACTTTTAAATCATATATTGTCAGGGTAACATGGGGGGACACAGATTGATTATAAGTAATTTACAACAATTTGAAAAAAAAGTACAAATATAATTAGTTGGACCTATTTGAGTGCAGTGTCATTAAATATGTTGGATAAATTAATTGTCTAGTTAATTAAGTACAGAAGATCGGTATTTCCAGAGTTTTATTTGTTTCTTTTCTTTTTTTTTTTTTTTTTTGAGTCTTCCCCAAGAGAAGCTGTTGAGATGCTTTATAAATCAGAGCAACAGAATTTGGTAATGTCTTACACCTATGCATTTATATCAAACCAATAGGCAAGATGAGAGGAAAAGTAAGAGATTGAACAGATGAATCAGGAGCGTGAAACAAAAGCAGAAGTCAGGGTTGGGTCTGGTGAGGAAGGCAACATGAAAGTGGTAATAGTGGTAAAACGGAATGGGCCAAAACAACAGGAACTGGACAATTTCTATTAAGTAGGGAAGGCTCTCTATGTCAAGAGAACCACAAAGAAAAACTCTGCCATGTGATAGATATTTGAATAGTAACCACATATAAAGTATTTCTATCTGGTTTGACAAGTGCAAATTTCTTATTCTTATAATAACAGCCTTACTAATATTATTGACACCTAAATATGTTCCAGGCACCCTCATATGTTCCATGTTTTATTTTACTCTCATAAAACGTTTGAGGTAGATTGGCCTTTCCCTATATGACAATGAGAAAACTGAGTTTTAAAGAAGAAGTATGTAAATAACAGACTCACACAGAGAAAGGCAGGATTCTAGCCCAGCTTCAACTGACCTTGATGGCCTCTTAATGCTTGAGTTTTGTTCTTCTGTTTTGCAGAGGTTTGTAAACTAAATATATAAAATACTTTTCAACTCATATTATCGAATTCAGAAAAACTATAGCTAAGTATCTTAATGTCTTGGCTGACCTTTCTTCTGTCACATGAAATTTTATGACATTTTGATATTTAAAAAGAATATTTGAAGCCTTGATTTTATCAGGGATCAAACTGTATCAAAAAGTATACTTTTTAATGGAGAATGAAGTGGCTTAGAAACGTACACACAAAAAATATGCTGTGGAAATGTAGAGAAAAGTATAATCAATGGTACCTGAGGAAATTAAATCTTAAGAAAGATTATATTTCAATGTGTTAAAGGATTATTAACATTTCAGTAAATTAAAAAATGAGCAAAGAGAATAAAGATAAAAAATAAAGAACTTATAAAACTCAACACCCAAGAAAAAATAATCCAAAAAAATGGGCAAAAGACATGAATAGACATTTTTCCAAAGAAGACATACAGGAGGCCAACAGACAACGAAAAGATGCTCAACATCACTCATCATCAGGGAAATACAAATCAAAACTATAATGAAATATCACCTCAAACCTGTCAGAATGGCTAAAATCAACAACACAAGAAACAATAGGTGTTGGTAAGGGTGTGGAGAAAGGGGAAACTCTTGCGCTGCTGGTGGGAATGCAAACTAGTGCAGCCACTGTGGAAAACAGTATGGAGGTTCCTCGAAAACTCAAAAACAGAGCTAGCCTATGATCCAGCAACTGCACTACTAGCTATTCATCCAAATACAAAAATACTAATTCAAAGGGATACATATATACTGTATGTTAACTAACTGGAATTTAAATAAAAACTAAAAAAAAAAAAAGACTTCGATGAAAAACAAAACAAAACAAAACAGAGTTCGTGGTTCACAGCCAAGAAAGTACTCTATTGTTAAAAATGGTCACATATAATTATAGTAAGATGTGAAGAAAGTTTAATAAAGGAAGAAACATGCAAAACCACTGGGAGGATTGAACTTAAGATATCAGAAAGACCTTAAGGAAAGTCTTGCTGAAAAACTGATGTTGAGCTGAATGCAGAATGAGTCAAGATTCTTCAGGAAAAGTGTAAATGGAAAGAAGAAATAATGTAGTAGAGAAGAACATGGGCATCCAGCTTAATACAAGGTTGATGTGTTGACAAACAAATACTTTAACTAAATTTAATATTTTCAATGTAAAGCAGCTCTATGTCATGACAAAGTCAGGAATGTTACCAAGAAAATTGTTGTTCGAGAAACTGGAAGTTACTAAACATGAAGATATAGGGGAATCAGAAAACTAGTATGTGATCTGTGTGGTCCATATGGATATTTAAAATAGCCCTAGATATTAAAGCAAGAGTTGGCTGATGAAGAATGCATACAGCCTAGTAATACAGTCTTCAGTAAATGTCATGAGATTACTTATAGTTCAATAGATTATAGTGGTGAAGAGGGGGCAGAGGGTAGCATGCACTGATCGTTTAAGCTTTAAAACACATTTGTGGATGATTTTATTCAAGGGCAGAGGAGAAACTGACAGTTAGGAAGTAATAATATGGTAGTGGTATGGGGGATCAAATTTAAGGTAGGGAAGGGTGTGTGAAAATAAGCTTCTTCTCCTTGATTTGGCTGCAGGGGAAATAGCTTCAGTGGAGTGGTAGGTATCATTTATACCACTAGGGGGTAAAGATGATTGAGAGGAGAAGCTTACAATGTGAGCTATTTATTTTCCATGAAACGAGATGTTCCAGAGGCATAGGGGAAATGCCACATAGGGAGGAGATTAGAGGGAAGTTGCTTTTGGAAAGAGGTAGCCCACTAACATCTAAGAGAACAGAAAACAAATAATGAGTAGTTTATACCTGGTAACACTGGGTCACAAGGGCTCTATTGACAATATGAGGAGTGAATCTAGAAGGAGTAGAATGCAAAACCTGCCAAAGCCCATTTTAGTAGACTAAGTAAAAGATAATAAGTAAAGTGAAATCACAGAAGGAATTTAAAAAAAAAAAAAAAAGCAAAAAGAGAATCCTTAAGTATTTGAATCTATAAGATAGAGCAACTATACCCTGAAGGTAAAGAAGGGAAAGGTGAAGGAGAAAATTCTGATGTTTCTATCCTAAAAAATTTAGGACAATGATGGTGCTAATATAGAAATATACAAGCCAAGGAGTAAGTTTTGGAATACAATGTATTCTCTTTTCCTATACTAAGCCTAAGGTACTAGGGACATCCCAGGGGAGATATCTACCAAATCAGCTGGAATTTTGTGATGGATTTCAGAGGGAAAATCAAGGATTATTTGTATGTCTCAAAATCATCCACACAGAACTCTAGTTAAAGTTATGTGAAGTATATGACTGCTTACAGAGAGAGAAATTTGAGAAAATTATGACTAAGAACCAAACACTATCTATAGATACAGATAACTGCCAGTTTCTCCTCTACATATATATGTAGAGGGAGTAAAGAGAAGGAGGGAATGATAATAATAAGATTAAGTTTTATAGAACTCAAATACTCTATAAAACTAAGATATCAAGAGATTTCATACAGTGTATCTAGAAATTGGAGAATTTGGAGTCCAAGAAAATGTGGCAGTCGATTTTGAACATTTTTCCTGTACCTCACTCAGTTCTGGGGATGGTGGACATGGGAGGTAGATTAAGTTTTCATAGGTTTGGGCATCTGAGCAGAGGCTCAGTCTACATTCTCTAAATATGGTCAAGGAAAAATGGCAAGGCCCAGGAGTCCCTTCACTCTCAGATTAACATGGTGACAAAATAATGGTCTGTATCCTATGATATGGCAGATAATCCTAAAAGTCTTCCACAGGGATCAGAATGTTTCTCATTCACGCTAGAACAACATGAATGTGTGGCTGTGTAAGCAGACAAGACCTGAAGAAAGGGCAATGGCTTTCTCATGGCTGAGAAAGGGAATATCATAGAGTGAACTCTATCAACTAAGACAAAGGGTGGTAAAGACATCTCAGTGGATGCCAGCCCAACAACCAGAGATAGTCCTCCCCATCATCTGCCACTGGGTGCCATGTTAATCTTCCCAATAGTCCCACATCAAAGACAGGTAGAAAGAAAACCTGAACTGACCGAGTTTAAATTTCAGCCATCCAAGCTAAATGGAAACCCTTATTAAAATGTGAGAATCTTCTAATAAAAATAAAGTTACATTTCTCGTAAATGTGTGATTGTTAGCTATAGTAATCAATCACCATCATCATCACCATGTCCTGAGTGCTCATGCTCATTAATTTTTCAAACAGTAATGAATTGCTTCACATTAGTCATTTTATTTAATCTGATCAATCCCTTTAAAGAATAGGTGATGTAACTCACATCTGTTTTACATATACAAAGATTAGAAGAATTGAGTAAATTGACCAAATCATATTTCAAGGATCCAAGATCTTAACTAGGATTGTATTAGTTTAAAGCATTAATAGTTTCTTATTTAAAATATTAAGTAGTTCTAGGTATCCAGATCAGCTACCAATTGAAGTACACAGATAGTCTGCCATGTGATAATTAAATTCTTTTATATATCTGTCCTATTCAGTGAGAATTTAATAAGGAGCAAAAATAAGGAGAAAAGCTATTTTCTGCCACAAATTTTACCTGAAGTTGGATTTTTTAAAAAATTATTATAATTATTTTTCTGTTAAGCATAACAACTGGATAAATAATAGAAAGAATATTAGGTCCTTTTTTTTAGTCTCAAATAATGTTGGTTATCAAAATGATGGCTTAATTTTAAAATATAGTTGACATATTTAGTGCTCAGATGGGAGCGCTGGAGATACTCATTAAAAACTATAACATTTACAAAAGAAAAAAAAAAGCCCTCTAACTATTGCAAGTCTTCTCTTGAGGAATGGAGTACATTGTAGTAGTTTAATTTTTTTTAATCTGATGAGATTTACCCAACTGAGTGAATAAAATAATAATAAATGATTTAATATTTAACAGATAACGAATTGTTTGTACTTCAGAGACACGCTTACAGGAATATGGAAAGTTTACACAAGAATTTTTTTTTTCTCATCTGCATTAAGACTGGTTATTCAACTATTCTGTGTGGCTGAATATTATAACTGATGTCACTGAGATTATACAAGAAAGCAAGACAAACATGACAAGCATGACAGAATCATAAGACAGCTGCATAATTACTGCAAATGAAAAGCCTTCAGTTACACACAAGAAACTGTAAGAGAAAATCTCTTTGCAGCTTCACAGCTATAGTGCATCAAAGTGCCAAGTGATAAATTCTTATCATTTTTTAAAGGAAATATCTACAGTTATACAACCTGAATCCTTGATAGATAGTCAGACAGACAGATAGATAGATAGGGATAGAGATAGCTAGATAAAAATGTTAAAGAAAGACAAACTATTGGAAGAGCATGCTTTTTGCATTAAAAGAAAGGAAATTTCTATAAACAGTAAATAAATACAGATGACTATTTCATGACCATTCACTGGGTAAGAACAAGTAAAATTGTTTTGAGCATGTTTTGCACTGCAAAAAATGGAAGGAACACGGGGAAGACATTGCTACATCTAGTCAAACCATGTTTTTCATTACAATACAATTCCAGTTTGGTTTGGTAAGCACCAAGGGAGAAAGGTCATTTTCTAAGATCTTGGTTACGGAATTTGTGTGATGTCTCAAAACTAGAAGACAGAATAACAAAGAGGACCTAAAAGAGGTTAAACATGAATAGAGTTAAAAGTGATATGGCAGTTTCCAAAATTATGTTCTATAATAATTTTTGGAGATTGAGTCTACACACATCTGTCTCCAACACAAATGAAACTATATTCTAAAGCCAGTAAGTTCACCACAAGCCACCTAATACAAACATTTTTTTCCCTAAGAAATACTGGAATGTTATCACTGATAAACAAGAAGTTCGGGGGGATAACCTAGCTTTGATAAATCACTGCAAGGTGTAGTACTTCATTATGTTTCCACAATATGATAATAAATATTACCTTGAAACATTTGCCAAAGTTATAAACATTCTTCTTGATTTATTTTTTGGAGAAAAAGAGTGTTTAAATTGTTTGACCAATAAGGTTTATTTCTACTAATTATCAAATTTCTAAAATATCATTTGTAATACTTTAAAGAATAGGTATCAATGTTTATATAATTAGCTATACAAAAAGACTTTGTAACCCCAAAGCAATTATTATCTGGATGATATTTTCTGTCATGAGTTTAGTGAAATAAATTACTTCTAACTAATTGGGGCTAGAAGAGAATTAAGGAAGCAGGAAAAAAAGGTAGCAATATTGATGGCTTTTTAATAATTGCAGTATCTTGTAATCATTAGATTTCCTAGAGGGAATAAGATTCAGAAATATGTGGAGCTCAATATACAAAAGTCTGATAGCAAACATTTTTTTAGAGGAATGAAATCAAAAGGTTATTACTTTATGTTTTTTTTTCAGTATGCTTATATTTTAAAATAAAATGATTAAAATTAATACAAGGCACTTCGGTAGAACAAATACAAGAAAATCACAAACATCTAGCATTAATGTATGGAGGACTGAAACTTAGGAAGAAGTTTATGTAAAATGTTGAAGGGACAAAAATAAACTTAATCCCTTGCAAATTTGTAAATCAGAATTGTAAACTAATGGTTTAGGTGTAAGAAAGGACCATTTACCAGGAACTGACCCGAATTCTGGGCTACTCAAAAAAGTTTTTCTGAGTTACTTGATAATACTCAGATAATTAGGCATTTATTTATTCACAAGCCAGTTATATATCATACCTTTGTAATGGGTAGACTCAAAAAGATTAGTCCTTATGTTGATTTGACATTTTTTAAAATTTATCATGCCTACATCCAAAAATATTTTTATCATTTCTGCATATACACAAAAATTGTAACTTATGATTTATAATTTCCACATATTCAGGAATATCTAGTTTAAACAACTAAAATGGATCCTATTTCAAGATTTTTAAAAAGAAATCAAATAAAAACCAAACTATTTTATAAAACTAAACCCTGTGTGAGTTCCCTGAAGGTCAAAGAACTCATTAAAAATAATGAGCTCTTCTTAATTGAATGATGTCCGATCCCATGGACTTTTCTTACCTATTCATTATAACCACTTGAAAACATCTTAATTTAGCTATAAAAGCTTACTTCATCGAAATTTTATAAACTAAAGTTACTTTCTTAGGATAATAGTTTACTAAGGACTCTTCATTATGCTTTTAAGAAGTCTTATTACTATGTAGTGTATGGTAGAGTCTGTTAAGCACTCACATACACATGTGCACACAAAACTATCTGCTATTTCTCTTGAACACTTGCATAGCCTATGTGATTGATTTCTTTTTTTTATTTTATTTTTTTTAATTTTAACGTTTTTTTATTATATTATGTTAGTCACCACACAGTACATCCCCGGTTTCTGATGTAAAGTTCGATGATTCATTAGTTGCCTAGAACACCCAGTGTACCATGCAATACGTGCCCTCCTTACTACCCATCACCAGTCTATCCCATTCCCCCACCCCCCTCCCCTATGAGGCCCTCAGTTTGTTTCTCATAGTCCATAGTCTCTCGTGTTTCATTCCCCCTTCTGATTACCCCCCCTTTCTTTATCCCTTTCTTCCCCTACCGATCTTCCTAGTTCTTACGTTCCATAGATGAGAGAAATCATATGATAATTGTCTTTCTCTGCTTGACTTATTTCACTTAACATTATCTCCTCCAGTGCCGTCCATGTTGCAGCAAATGTTGAGAATTCATTCTTTCTGATATCTCAGTAATATTCCATTGTATATATGGACCACAACTTCTTAATCCATTCATCTGTTGAAGGGCATCTCGGTTCCTTCCACAATTTAGCTATTGTGGACAATGCTGCTATGAACATTGGGGTGCATACGGCCCTTCTCTTCACTACGTCTGTATCTTTGGGGTAAATACCCAGTACTGCAATGGCTGGGTCATAGGGTAGCTCAATTTTTAACTTTTTAAGGGACCTCCACACTGTTTTCCAGAGTGGCTGTACCAACTTGCATTCCCACCAACAATGTAGGAGGGATCCCCTTTCTCCACATCCTCTCCAACAATTGTTGTTTCTTGCCTTATCTATTTTTGCCATTCTAACTGGAGTAAGGTGGTTTCTTAGTGTGGTTTTTTTATTTGAATTTCCCTGATGGCTAATGATTTTGAACATTTTTTCACGTGTCTGTTAGCCATTTGTGTGTCTTCATTGGAAAGGTGTCTGTCATATCTTCTGCCCATTTTCTGATTTATTTATTTGTTTCTCGTGTATTGAGTATGAGAAGTTCTTTGTAGATCTTGGATACCAGTCTTTTATCTGTAGCATCATTTGCAAATATATTCTCCCATTCCTTAGGGTGCCTTTTAGTTTTTTTTACTGTTCCCTTGGCTGTGCGATGAAGTACCACAAGTTCATTTTATCTTTTGTTTCTCTTGCCTTTGGAGATGTGTCATGAAAAAGTTTGCTTTGGCCGATGTCGTAGAGGTTGCTGCCTATGTTCTCCTCTAGGATTTTGATGGATTCCTGTCTCACATCGAGGTCTTTCATCCATTTGGAGTTTATCTTTGTGTATGGTGTGAGAGAGTGGTCAAGTTTCATTCTTTTGCATGTAGCTGTCCAATTTTCCCAGCACCATTTATTGAAGAGACTGTCTTTTTTCCACCGGATGTTTTTTCCTGCTTCATCAAAGATTAGTTGCCCAAAGAGCTGAGGGTCCATTTCTGGGTTCTCTATTCTGTTCCATTGGTCTATGTGTCTATTTTAGTGCTAGTACCATGCTGTCTTTGTGATCACAGCTTTGTAGTACAGCTCGAAATCCGGCATTGTGATGCCCCCAGCTTTGTTTTTCCTTTTCAACAGTTCCTTGGTGATTCGGGGTCTTTTCTGGTTCCATACAAATTTAAGGACTATTTGTTCCAGCTCTTTGAAAAATGTCATCGGTATTTTGATCAGGATAGCATTGAAAGTGTAGATTGCTCTGGGTAGCGTGGACATTTTAACTATGTTAATTCTGCCGATCCATGAGCATGGAATATTTTTCCATCTTTTTGTGTCTTCCTCAATGTCTTTCAAGAGTGATTTATAGTTTCTAGAATACAGATCATTTACATCTTTGGTTAAGTTAATTCCAAGGTAATGAATGGTTTTTGGTGCTATTGTAAATGGAATGGATTCCCTAATTTCTCTTTCTTCAGTCTCATTATTCGTGTATAGAAATGCAACTGATTTCTGAGCATTGATTTTATATCCCACCACATTACTGAATTGCTCTATAATTTCTAATAGTTTGGGAGTGGATTCTTTTGGGTTTTCCATATAGAGTATCATGTCATCTGCGAAGAGAGACAGTTTGACTTCTTCTTTGCCGATTTGGATTCCTTTTATCTCTTTTTGTTGCCTGATTACTGTTGCAAGGACTTCTAGTACTATGTTGGATAATAGTGGCGAGAGTGGGCATCCTTGTCGTGTTCCTGATCTTAAGGGAAAGGCTTCCAGCTTTTCCCCATTGAGAATAATATTTGCTGTACGTTTTCCATAGATGGCTTTTATAATCTTGAGAAATGTACCATCTATTCCTACACTCTGAAAGGTTTTAATCCAGAAAGGATGCTGTATTTTGTCAAATGCTTTTTCTGCATCTATTGTGAGAATCATACGATTTCTGAATTTTTTTTCTGGATAAAATCTAAGACACTGATAGATTTGCCAATGTTGTACCACCCCTGCATCCCAGGGATGAATCCCACTTGGTCATGATGTATAATCCTTTTAATGTACAGTTGGATTCTATTAGCCAGGATCTTACTGAGGATTTTGGCGTCCATATTCAATAGGGAAATCGGTCTGTAATTCTCCTTTTTGTTGGGGTCTTTGCCTGGTTTGGGGATCAAGGTAATATTGGCCTCATAAAATGAGTTTGGTAGCTTTCCTTCTGTTTCTATTTTTTTAAATAGGTTTAGGAGAATAGGTATTATTTCTTCTTTGAATGTTTGGTAGAATTCACCAGGAAAACTGTCCGGGCCTGGAGTTTTGTTATTTGGATGGTTGTTTATTGCTGACTCAATCTCTTCAAAATTAATTGGCCTGTTTAAAAAATCAATTTCTTCCTGTTTCAGTCTTGGTAGTTTATGGGATTCCAGGCCTCCATCTCTTCCAGATTGCTTAATTTATTGGCATAAAGCTGTTGATAAGAGTTTCTAATAATCCTTCCAACTTCATTGGTGTTGGTCGTGACCGCTCCTTTTTCATTCATAATTTTATTAATTTGGGTCCTTTCTCTATTCTTTTGGATAAGCCTTGCCAGCGGTTTGTCAATTTTATTGATTCTCTCAAAGAACCAGTTTCTAGTTCTGTTGATCTGCTCTACTGTACTCCTGGTTTCTAATTCATTGATTTCTGCTCTAATCTTGGTCAACTGCTTCCTCGTGTGTGGATTAGGTCTGTCCCTCTGTTGCTGTTCCAGCTTCTTGATGTGAGAATATAAAAACTGCATTTTAGATTTTTCTATTCTTTTGAGTGAGGCTTGGATGGCTATGTATTTCCCCCTTAGGACTGCCTTTGCAGTATCCCATAGGCTTTGGACCATTGTGTTTTCGTTCTCGTTGGTCTCCATAAATTGTTTAAATTGATTTTTGATTTCCTGGTTTATTGAGTCATTCCTGAGCAGGATGGTTCTTAGTCTCCAAGTGTTTGAGTTTCTTCCAAATTTTTCCTGTGGTTGAGTTCCAATTTCAGAGCGTTGTGGTCTGAGAATATGCAGGGGACAATTTCAATCTTTTGGTATTGGTTGAGACCTGTTTTGTGACCCAGAACATGGTCTATTCTTGAGAATGGTCCATAAGCGTTAGAATAGAATGAGTATTCTTTGGTTCTGGGGTGTAGTGTTCTATATATATCTATGAGGTCCAACTCCTCGAGTATGGCATTCAAAGCTCTTGTTTCTTTGTTGATTTCTTGCTTAAGTGATCTGTCTATTGCTGATAGTGAAGTGTTGAGGTCCCCTACTATTAACGTATTTTTATCTATATGTCTCTTTACTGTGGTTAAGAGTTAGCTGTGTATCTTGCTGCTCCCCTGTTGGGGGCATATATATTTATAATTGTCATATCCACTTGTTGGATACATCCTTTAAGAATAATATAGTGCCCTTCTGTGTCTCTGACTATAGTCTTTAGTTTAAAATCCAATCTGTCTGATATGAGAATTGCTACCCCAGCTTTCTTTTGAGGTCCATTGGTGTGAAAGATGGTATTCCATCTCTTTACTTTCAGTCTGAATGTATCTTTAGGTTCAAATTAGTCTCTTGTAGATAGCAAATGGATGGGTCATTTCTTTTTATCCAATCTGCAACCCTGTGGTGTTTTATGGGAGCATTAGGCCATTTACATTGAGACTGAGTATTGAGAGATATGATTTTAATGATGCCATGTTGCCTGTAATGTCTTTCTTTCTATAGTTGTGACTTTCTGTTCTGTATCACTCTTGGGGCCTTTTTACTTTTATAGAACCCCCCTTAATATCTCCTGTAGGGCTGGTTTTGTGGTTACGAAATTGGTCAATGACTGGCGATTCTGGAAGGTCTTTATTTCTCCATCCATTCTGAATGACAGCCTTGCTGGATAGAGGATCCTTGGCTGCATGTTTTTCTCTGAAAGAGCTTTAAAAATGTCCCCCCAACCCTTTCTCTCATTCCAGGTCTGTGTAGACAGGTCTGACGTAATTCTGATACCTTTGCCTTGATATGTGAGAAATTTCTTTGCACTGGCTGCTTTCAATACTGTATCCTTGGATCTAATATTTGTGAATTGCATTATGACGTGACGTGGCGTAGGTTTGTCGTGATTGAGCTTGGGAGGGGTCCTCTCTGCCTCTTGGACACGAATGCTTATTTCCCTTGCTAGATTAGGGAAGTTTTCAGCTACAATTTGTTCAAATATCTCTTCTAGACCTCTATTTTTCTCCACCCCCTCGGGGATGCCAATGATTCTGATATTGGAATGTTTCATTGAGTTAGTAATCTCCCGTAACCTACATTCCTGTGCGTAGATTTTTTTGAGTCCAGATTCTATTTTAGTTTTTTCTTCTACTAACCCATCCTGCAATTCGCTGGTTCGTTCTTCTGCCTCATTCACCCTGGCCATAAGAGCCTCTAGTTTTGACTGCATTTGGCTCATAGAATTTTTAATTTCTGCCAAATTCGCTCTCATTTCTGCCCTTAGAGATTCTGTATTCTCATTAACATTTTTGTTAATACTTTTTTCAAGTCTACACATCATCTTGACCACTGTTACTCTGAATTCCATTTCTCACAATTTGGTTACATCCATATCCATTAGTTCTGTGACAGAGGCCACAGACTCATTGTCTTTTCTTTGCTGGGGGAGACTTCTCCTTCTCGTCATTCTGATGAGGAGAGGTTGCGGGGTTGTCCAGAGCCCAAATTATTGACTGGGACCCAGGCCGTGTGCCCTTGTTTTATAGGGATCTTAGGGATGTGGGCTTCTTGATTTTTCAGCCTGCCTTCTGGGGGAGGGGACTGCCACACCAATACTCAGGCAACTCTGTTTGGGTAGAGTCTCTGTGTCCCCTGCATGGGGGGATGGGGGTGGGCACCCTGTGAGCTGGTGTTTCTAGGCTTTTGTTCTCTGGCGGCTTTCCCTGGTGGTTTGCTGTGCCTCTTCTGAGAGACAGAGCAACAGTGGCCGAATCTCAGCCTCTGTCACAGAACAGAGGGGATCGTGGGCCATTCTCCACTGATGATCTGGCTACTTTAACTCTGTTTCTGTTGGTGCTCCTCAACGCTGCAGCGTCACGGGATGTGTGCCCCACACCCGGCGTCCCAGCCCTCACTTCCAGGGCTGGCGCGTCTCTGTCCTTTGTGTTTCTAATACCGCCAGCTGCCCGCCGCCCCCGTGTGCTCCTGGAGCTCCCAGTCTCAGTCTGTTTCCAGTGAGCACACCGGAGTTCCGTGAGAAGTCTGGTGGCATGCCCTCCCCGGCTCACAGTCTCAGTCTGTTCTCTCACGGGTGCTGGTCTGCGAGTCCGCCCGCTCCCCCGTGCAGGTGGCTACTGCTTCATGGCGCCCGAACGTGGCGGCTCCCTCCCCCTTCTGTTTATATTCTGACATCTGTGTGCGGTTTCACGGCTCCCTGCTTTGTACCTCAATTCTCAGTGCTAGAGATGTTCATTTGTAGAGATCCAGATGTATCTTCCTGCGTCTCAGGCTGATTCCGTGGATGTTCAGGGTGGTCTGGTACCTATCCAGCTCAACTCGGGGACCGGCTGAAAAAGGGGTCCCCTACTCCTCTGCCATCTTAACTCCAACCTATGTGATTGATTTCTGCCACTAGTTATAAGCAGACATGATGTGTGGCCTCTTTCAGTCCTGGCCTGTGAAAATCTACCATTCGTATTTCGAAGTGCTCTTTTCCTCTTCCAGCTAGCTGAAATGGGGTTAACCCCCAGCACAAACATGGAAGCCATATGTTGAAGAGAGCAGATTACTCAGTAATTCATTATAAGTATGAAATAAATAAACCCTATTAATATTTGAATTATGAATTTTGGGGTCTATGTGTTGCAGCAGTGAACTTACCATAGGTAATATAACAATGTCACTAAACTGCTTCCCTTATGTAGACAGGTTAATAGCTTAAACTCCCTTAACTCTAAGGAAAATCTTTTGTTATCAGTGCATCATTGATTTGGTTGTGATTATTAATTCTGTCTATTCTTGTTTTTTGATAATGATTTTCTTTTAATCATCAGTATGTTTTTTTAAATAATTTGTTTGTTTAAGGCAACTATTTGTAATAACATATTTACATCAACCCTATTTTGAACTAAAATACACCAATAAGCTAGATTTAAAAATATATACACATTTCTATTCACATGTTAAATATAGACCAAATGAATGTATATGTCAAAGAAGAAATGAATGAATGTGTATGTGTATGTGTGTGTTTCAGTGAATTTCCCAAAAGAATTTGCATGCACAATGCCGTCTCTTTTTTGTCTCAAGTTATTTTACTACTGGAATGTGGGAATAAATATGGGAGATGGGTGCCAAAGGGCAAATTACCCCAGTTAAAGGGTCCATCATCAAACTCAAGGCCATTGCCAGAGAACTCATAGTTGGCTCAACTGGTATATTGTATGGTAAATAACTATGACTTACTCTTATTTAATACTGACCACTGCATGTAACCATTCTGACCACCTTCAGCAGCTTGTTCCAACAGTGGGTTTAAATCTACGTACTCTCCTTTGCCAGTGTGCTCTTATCCATGGAAAGAGTGGCCAAGTTTGGACTTGTGGCTGGCTATAAGCACTCAGTGATGTTTTCTGGCAGAATGTCACCAGGAAGACAGTCCTCTGGAAACAATATACCCTACTGTTTCTTTGCCATATTTACATCCTTCATGTTTCCTTTATAGCAAACTGTGACTGGCTAGAAATAAAGTCATATATCTATATACATTAAGGCAAGGAATGCTTTCACTGTGATTTAGTCTACTATGATTTCTCCAAATGCAGTTCATGAAAATGAAATGATCTTTTCCTAAAGTACTTTTCTGAATAAAGACACAAGAGAAACACAATAGAATATCTGATTCTTGATTTAACAAAACATTTAAATAAGGTTATAGTCAATTTGGGCGTGTTTCCTAGTAAGGCGTTCTCTGGTAATTTGCTCTACTTTTCTTTTATAGCTATCCTTGTACACCCATTTTTTTAAATAAAATTTATTTCATACCATTTTTGCACATAAAACTGTTTACATTTTTGGATATAAAGATGAAATATCATGTTCTTATCATTAAGCAACTTTTAAGTACAGGTAGTGATGATTATAATATCAATTGTTATCAAATAATAGCTGTAACCAGAAGGTTATTACCAACATTTTTCAGTGATTATTATAAGGCTGACCCCATGCTAATTGATTTGCATAAATTATCTCATTTAATTGTTACAACAGTCAAGGTAAATTTTCTCCCTATAATTTCATAAATAAGAAAACCAAAGTAAAAAAAAAATTTAAAACTATCCCTAAGTACACAGCTTATAAGTGGTGAACTTATGATTCAAGGACACATAATTTTTCTTCTGAAGTAAACTAATGGACAGTATAAGTATGGTGATAATATTTGTTAATGACCCTAAACTTAGTGGAACAGCTATGCAGTGAGTGGCCAAATCTTATGTTATTAAGATACCAGAAGAGTGAAGAATAAAGAAATAAAGGTAAAATACAGATAAGTAGAATAATTGCTGCACATACACATTATTTAAGAGATAGAGTTGAACCAAATACACATTGCTAATGATCAAATCATGATATCATATGCTAAAGGCATTTTTAAACTATTTTTACTACTTTGTTTATGAAATGCTTGCAAGATTAAAAATGAATTTAAAATTATATCTTCCAAATTATTTTCTAAAATAGAAATTACCTTAACAACATCCATAGCAATTGATCATCAATGTCTACTTAAACATTTCCTGGGAAAAGGAAATCAATTTCTCATAACAGAGCCCAATCCATATTGTGTGATCTTTCTGAAACCTATCCCACTTCTTTCTAACTTCAACTCATTGATCCCAGTTCTGTCCTCTAAAGAACACATAATTAATTTACTTACTGATTCCTCTTGGCAGCCTGCAAATATTTATAGGTTTCCATAATGACCCCAATGGGCTCATTTCCAGAATAACTTCTAAGTTTAGATGCATAGTATCATAATTAGTGCAATATTATCAAGGAACACCCTTCCTCTATCTTCCCTGCCCACACCCGCCCCCCATACATGCACACATAAGGACAACTAGGTCTTTGGTTAAACAAATAATAAAAATGGAAATTAAAAAATATAAAAAGATAAAAATCCTAGACACTTCAAGTTAAGTTTATATAAGGTCACTCTACAAATGAAGTGGAGTGGTTAATAAGTAACTTGACTTTGTCCTTGAGTTTCACTTTTCTCTTGATTTTTCCTGTTTTCTAAGGCCCTGCCCAAGCTGTTATCAAGAGTCAACTCTTCTCATTTAAATGAGCTGAGATGCCCTTCAACAGATGAATGGATAAAGAAGATGTGGTACATATATACAATGGAATATTACTCAGCCATCAGAAAGGATGACTACCAACCATCTGCATTGACATGGATGGAATTGGAGGGGATTAAGCTAAGTGAAATAAGTCAAGCAGAGAAAGACAATTATCGTATGGTTTCACTCATATGTGGAACATAAGGAATAGCATGGAGGACCATACGGGGAAGGAGGCAAAACTGAAGGGGGAGAAATCAGAGAGGGAGAGGAACCATGAGAGACTATGGACTCTGGGAAACAATCTGAGGGTTTCAGAGGGGAGGGGGGAGAGGGGATGGGGTAGCCAGGTGATGGGTATTAAGGAGGGTACATGTGATGAGCACTGGGTGTTATATGAAACTAATGAATCCTTGAACACTACATCAGAAACTAATGATGTACTCTATACAGTGGCTAACTGAACATAATAAAAATAGAATTGTTCCTTTAAAAAAATAAATGTATAGTAAAAAATATATAAACAATTGTCATTATTTTTTTGAATATCCCCTATCACAATTGAAAGAAAATCTGGATCTTTTCAAGTCTTCTCTAAAAGAAATACCATTATGAAAATTTCTAATCCATCATAGTTGGCAGGTTTTATTGTCTTTTTTGTATGGTATTATGTATTGTATCATACATACATATTGTGCATACATGTGATTGTATATAAGATTTTGGGGAGAAGAATAGAACTAGGGTGTATTTCCTCTTATTTATTGGAATTACATGACATTTCTACCCTTGAATAAAGTGAGATTCCACCTACTACATATGTTGCAGAAAGGAAAATGCTCTGAGAACTGACCATGGCCCTTTCTGTACTTTATGTTGGAGCAAAATTGATCTCTAACGTACATTACATTTTATCTACGTGATGATTTTTTGGGATATTTAATGACACATAATTAGATCCCCCAAAGCTAGTCTAAAATAGTATGAAATAAATGTCTCTAAATTTAATGACTATTTAATAATTTTAATGCTTGTACTAGTAATCCTTAAATGTGAACTGACATTTGATTTTATATGGGCAGGCCCAGACAGGAAATTTCTTAAAGTTAGTAATATGTAAAAAAGAAAAAATTGCAGTCTCTGTTAAAAAAGAGAAACATCAGAAACAGAGAAATGACCTTTGGAAAAGACTTCTTATGTTGGGTGTGACCAGTGGGCTTCATGAATTCTTAGATTTTATAAGCCGTTTAAAGATATGTCCTCTTTATATCCTAATTCTTCCCTATTATTTTTTTTGATTTCTGTAAGTCTCCAAGAAAACTTAGTTAACCATAATTATCATTTAGTATTAGGGAAAACAGGGAGGATTAGGTGAAAGATTAGGGCAGAAAGATCTAGATCAAGATCTGGTTATGATAAAGTAGCTTAGAAGAGAATCCAAAAGCAGGAATTAATAGAATAAGTGAAACTAGCATTGTTAAACACTTCCCAAGCATATCTTAAGATACTTATTTCATCATTCACATAAAAGATGGACATTAAAGTTACACTGTTTAACTATTACCCTCAAAGGGTAAATAATTCCAGAGGAAGAAACCTGTTAGATCCCAAAGTTACAAATAATAGGATACTATCTTTACCTTATAAGTAATTTATCATACACTAAAAATAGTAATAATAATAAAATTTAAAAATTACCTAACATGATAGTTTTTTTTAAACTAACATATAGATGTTAGTTTATAGATGTTGAAAGTGAATGCTTATATAATTGCATGGTTTATGCTTCAGATTGTTAAAGAAGAGATTTTAGGTTGGGTAACTATTTAATATGAGATGATATAAATATGTGTCTTGTGTTCTAAAGCTTGTATGAAATCTTAGTCTCAAACAAATACTTTGGTATTTCAAAGAATATGTGACTCAAAACAATTTATTACTAATCAGAATTGAAATTACTAAATGTCTTCAAAATAAAATCAAGATATTTCAGGAAAATAATTTCAACAGATGAAAAATCTGACATTATCTATGGGAAATATTCATTATGAATGAGATCTAAAAATTCTTATGGAGCGTGTGTCCCTAAACTTGTCTACTTCATCTGTATGAAGCATTTTGACAATTAAGGGCTTTTACCCCTTTGGCATTCCAGTAGATGATCTCAGGAATACTGAGAACTGAGACCTTCTCTTCCTCTCAGATGTGATATCTAGTAAGGGACAGAACTATTTGGTGATCCCCAGGGATACAAGAACTATATAATAATGTAGTAAGCCTATCATTGTGGGAAGTCTGGCATTTTAGAGCCCGGCTATGTGGTATATATTAAAGCAAGTGGCTTAATTCTGTTTCCCAAAATTATAATTAAATGGTAACCACTAAGATTCTTTCAAGCTATTATATTTATCAATTCCATAATTATTTCCCTTTGTTCTTTGAAATGAAAGCTGTGCAACTCCAGTAGTACACTAGCGTATAATAGTCTACTGAGCACTATACTTGCAGTTGTAGCCTTACGTTAACTGGTAGGTCCATCTAGATTATACTGAGATCCTTTAGAGCTAAGGAAGGGCTCCAAGTAAGGATTCCACATCTATTTTCTTTGAGCAATAAAGTTAGAATGGTTACACAATTTTTGTTTACTTATTTTTAATAAAATACCTTATGGGTGGATTTGGAAGAAGGCCACATAGATCTACATTAACATCAAGGAAATTAAATATCACAAGGGAAAAATCCAAAGCACAATCTACTACACTGGTATAAAATGACTGTTCTCCACTCAAGAAAATGCAAATTATTTTGTAAATCAAGTCCATGCATATTTAATGAGATTGTTAGCTCAAGACAAATATCACTGTGTATGTAATTTACAAAGGAAGCCTAGTTTTTTAGGAAGAGGGGTTTCTGAAAATGTGAGTATAAATTATAGCTGGTATAGACGAAATCACACGCAAAAAACCCTAACAAAATGTGCTTTTTCTAAAGCACATTCACAGTGAATAAGAAATAATATTCTAGTAAATTGAAAAATAATTCCTAGTCACCTTTCTTTCCTTTTCCCTCCTCCCTTTCTCACCCTTTCTTTCATTTTCTATAAATGGCTTTACCTAGAAAAATATCTACAAAGAACATTATGTCTATTTGATGAAATAACTTTAGAATTCCATGAATGTCCACAAAAAGCAATAGTGACATATAATAATAACTTATATTAATAATAACATCAGGCATCTTTTAAGGAGAGAAAGATCCAAGAGAGAAGTCAGTCTCTGTGAACCATGTTTAATGTTGAAGATTGCATAACTATGTGGTAGATTTTTTTTTCAATTTTTTGGACTTATTTGTTTCAAGGTTCTATCTTAATTCTAGTCAGCTAACATATAGCTTAATACTGGATTCAGGAGTAGAACTTAGAGATATATACAACACCTAGTGTTCATCACAAGTGCCCTTCCTAATACCCATCACCCATTTAGACCATCCCCCACCCACCTCGATCTGATGTCCCGGAAAAGTAAATTGAAGTCTGACATATCAGTGATTTATTGAGGCAACATCCAAGGAGCCAATACAAACTTCCAAATGCAGCAGGAGACAACTTTTCTTCTTTTCCTGTGGTGTCCGAGGTTAGTAGAAAACTAGAGAGAATAGAATGTCTAAAGCTAGCTCTAGAGGAAATGTTTCATTTTGTTTAGTTTTCAAAGGAGTTAAAGATTACAAGGAAAAGTGGATTTTATATCTTAGATATTGAGAGGAATTCAAATTTTATGTATGTTGACTGTATAATTGAAGAGGCAAACTTTAAGAATACAGAGAGCTAACCCTTACTTATCCTATCAGCTTTCAATATCCAGGAGAGGAAATAATGTATTTATACCACCATTGCTACTGGTTGTGATATTATGCACATACGTCTTTTAACATATTTTCAGGCCCAGAATATGTGGAGAAAACAAAAGATGCACATCAAAACATGAGATATTTAATTGAAATAAGCTGAACAAATTTTAAACACATAGTCGTTTTTACCTATCAGTTTGTAGTACATTTGCAGTAGTTTGTTGTTTCTTCCTGGTGAGCTGTATCTTGCTTACCTATACTATCTTATAGATAGTATCTGAGAACTCTGAGGAAATGATGACAGTTCATCAATTTTTAATGCAAGGTAATGTAATTTTAGACTTACAAATGGTTAGTAAGGAGCTTTTAAGTAAGAAGAATGGAATTGTGTAAGGCCCCCATTTCACAAAGTGCTAACACAGAGTTAATAATATATTCTTGCCTATAAAAAGGAAGAGTTTTGTGCATAGTTTCAAGGGGTGATAGCTGATTAAAGTGAGCAAGTAATTTGTGTAGGCAAGTATACATTCGGAGGCATGTTAATTTTTTCCTATCTATTTTCATCTTATGGAGTAGAGTATGTCTGATCGTGAATGAAATGAAAAATGAAGATTTTTCTTCAGCTTTCAGTGCAGAAACTAGGCAGCATAGCTATAATCTTGAAAGAATGCTCAGCAACAAACCAATTTGCCTTACCTTCCTTAGGATAGTGGCCTTTCAAAAGCTTCCCGAAAATGGTTAATCTGCTTTGTCCGTGTTGCGCTTAAAGCCTCACAGGACACTTTGTGAAGCAGCAGCTGCACTGCAGATAGCCCCACAGCATCATTAAACTTGAGAATATCTTGGGGGAAGAAACTGTAATCCTAGACTGAAAAAAATCAAAATCGAATTCTCCCCTTTGTGTCTGGTAGAAACCCTGATAACGCTGAGGAATTTCACACATCTTTTAATAATATTTGTACAAGTTGCACCAAAATCACATCTCTCTATTCATTGTGTCAGAGACCTATGAGAAAAAAAGAAGGCAGCTCAGGAGTCAACTCATAAATGTAAAAGAAAGTCAGGCAAAGAAATGGATAACGTTAGAAGAGTAAATGAAAATCTGTGAGGAGAAGCTCCTCTTCTTCTATGCAAACAGCCACAATGATGGAAATGTCTCTTGTGTAATGATTGCATTCAGAGTGGTTCATCCTGTTAAGTGCTCATGGTGATCCTATCGTATTATCTGTCTGCCAACCTTTTGCCCGTATTTTTGAAAAAAAAATATATGAAAATTAACCAAACCCTTTGTCTAATGATATAATTCAGTTAACCATTTATTTCTTATCTTCAAAAATTAGTATTTTTTTACTTAGCTGAGGTATATTTTAGATCAATAATTACATGCACTGTTCTGATACTTTTTTGTGAACTGTAATTTAAGGTAACAATAGACATTGGATTATTCTTCTGTGGAAAGACATACCTTTCAGACTAGACTGTGACCATTGGTTCAATTTATTAGATGGGTGTCTTATAACAAAAATCTAGGAAAATTTGCCTGGCTCAATTTACTATCTGTTACTGAGTATCAAAATTAAAAAAAAAAAAGAGAGAGAGAGAGAGAGAAGGAGCGAGAAGTTAAAATGGCTATTTCTATAATCACAATGAAAAGTGACTCATTCTATTATTTTATATATTGATTCTGTATAATGTGGGGAAATCAGAGATAAATAAAATCCTTAGATAAGGAAAGCTCTCAGTACAATCTATTTTGAGAGTCCTGACTGACCTCTGAGTTAAGTTATATTCTGACAGCAGACAGGGAGAGGATTTATTAACTTGAAAGCAATAAAGGATTGGGAAAGTGGAGGACACTCCCCAAGGGACATTTGTCAAACCACATGAGGCTTTAGGGAGTCTTTTTCTGTGTTGTCTGCCCAAGAGCCAAGATTCTTCTTTCCATAATCAAGTATTTGAGGATTCTGCCCCAAAACACAGTCTTCGAAGACGTTGCTTTTTTGCTTTAGCTCAATGATATTGCTTTTAGCTCTGCCTGTATATTGATGTGAGCTATCTGTCCATGGATTTATTACGAGTCCGTAGAACTCAATGGGAATGAGACCAAAAGCTCTGAGGTACGAATAACCTTTCTAACGTATCAGATTGGCCAATCAAGACGATTCCAAAAATAGAAGTTTATTTACTTGAAATTCACTGGTTATACTGGATAGCAGCATGTAAGTTTTTATTCCCTTTTCCATACACGGATACTAGAATAAAATCTTTCTCTGGATGAGATGACAAATTCTTGTGGGCCATCTCAAAAAGGTTAATGTGGAAGTGTGGAATGCAGAGGTGAACGCTCTTCTCAATCCTCAGCACATTCCCTAAAGTTTTTCTCTAGGAGAAGGCTAGGAGTAAACCGGACACTGATTTTGAGACTCCAAGTGAGGAGATAAGGACAGTATATGCTTCTGATACTCATTTGTTACTTCAAAAATTATTTTTGAATGTCTAGTTCTGAAAAGATATCAGTTAACAGGAAAAACAAAAACTTCTGCTCTCATGCAGTTTACACTCTATTGAATAGAACTTCCATTTGTGATATTAGGGACACAGAGAAACATTAACACTTTAATCTGCTTGAGATGAGTGCTGGCTCCAGCAATATAAAGTACATTCTGTGGTCCAGGCATCTGAAACTTAGAAAGCCAATTGCCATTACAGTCCATGGGGAAGCAATCAGCCACTGCTTAGTCATTACTGCTCTTCACTTTGCCTAATTGAACAACCTTGCCTGCCATCTTTTTCATGTTAGCTCATGGAGCACACTTGCATAACCCAATGTAGACAACTTACACACAAACTAAAATTTAATAGGAGAGATACTGCATCCTTTGAAAGACTTCTTCATATTTGATTAGTGTAAAATCTGTAACTACCTTTATTACATATGATGGTCTTTGATGTTTAATATGATGTATGCTCCATGTTTTCTTTGCATGAGATCTTTAAAATGTATTTTTTCTTTCAATGCATGCTCCCTGATATACGTCATTGCAAAACACAATGTTATCTTTAACGTGTAATTAATGCCACCCACTTCATCAGCCATATAACATAATACCTCTGATGACAACAACAACAAAATAATCTATGAATAAAGAGCATGCATATATTCACAGAAGGGAAATACCCCTCTAGATTTCAAAGGGCTGACTTTTGACCTGGTGTTACAAAATAACAGTATTTTGAGATGGTGGTGGAGATAAGAAAAAGAAGCAGATGTAGCAAAGGGGTACAGAGTTGGAAAAAATGAAGAAAACAGGCAAATGCATACATAAATACACAGATACAAACCAAGTACACAAATACAAACACACACACACACACACACACACACACACACACACATATGTGGGTCACTGTCACAAAGTGGCCCACTGCTTTGCTTTGTATTAATTTGCTATTTCTACTATAACAAATGACCACAAACCTAGAGGCTTTAAACAATATAAATTTATTTTCTTTAGTTTTGTCAGTCAGAAATCTACAATTGGTTTCACTTAGCTAAAAGCAAGGTGTTGGCAGGTTTGCTTTCTTTCTGGAAGCCATACTGGAGGCTCTGTTTCTGTGTCTTTTGCATTTTTTAGAGGCAACCCACATTTATCAGCTTGTTGCCTTATTCCCACACTTTCAAAGTCAGCAAGGTTGGACCAAGTCCTTTCAAATCTGCCATTTCTCTGTTCTCTATCATCTGCTCTGTCTTTTTTGCTCTATCATTTGCTCCTTACATCCCAAAGGTATTAAACCCGGGGCCATTTGCTCCCATTCAGAGGGTACTAAACTTTTGCCCCTTTAGTCAAATGTTTGTATTCCAGGTAGACACTTTCTCCTTTCTCTTCCTGACAGGTTTTGGTTTTTGTTTGTTTTTTTACATTCCAAAGGATTTGTTTATATTAGGGAAGTAAGGTTTCTCTCCTCTCAAGAGAGAATAGCCACTGGAAAGCATGTAGCCTATATAAATTTCTAGATTCACAATTTTGGGGCCTTTCTCCTACACTGCAGACTCCTGTATATGCCTCTGACATCTCCCTTATGGTGTCACCCTGGGGGTTGAGGCAAAGGAAATCAAAGTGGTTTTTGCTATAAGTAATAGTAACTCTGATCTCCTGAAACCACATTCATTTTCAGCATAAAAATGAATTAGCATAGATAGGAAAAACTTACAAAGAATGTCCAAGATGACAAATATTTGTATTTGGCTGGTACAGAGAATATAGAAGTCTAATATAGGCTGGAAACAAAACTATGTTAGGATCAAGTGATGAAAGGATTTGAATACATTTAAAAATTGTGGCCTTGGGGCACCTGGGTGGCTCAGCCAGTTAAGCATCTGACTCTTGATTTCAGTTCAGGTCATGATATCAGGGTTGTGAGATCTAGCCTTGCATCAGGCTCATGCTGGGCATGGAGTCTGCTTAAGATTCTCTCTCCCCCAACCCTGTTCTCTCTCTCCCTAAAAAAACAAACAAACCAATCAAAAAAGTGGACTTCAGTCAGTAGGGATTGGAGAGCCATTGCACATCTTTGATAAGAACAGTGCTCTTAAAATGTGTGTTCAGAAAAGAAAATCTATCAACCAAAGGATAGCTTAAGTTAAAACGAGCAGGCAGATAAGTCAGCCAGTGACTGACTGAATTAAGAGAAGAAACTGGTAGATGCATGAAGAGCCACCAGAGTAAGATTTCAGGACCAGAGAAGTCATAATGAATAAAGATGTTGACAGAAAAATAAGTTAATTTAGATTTGGAGAAGTAAATATTTACATGTTTGTGGCAGATGGAGATAGAATTTAGACACTTAGGGAAAGAATTTGAGTGCAGATAAGGAAAAAGATGAATAAAAGCTCTGCATTGTAATGTGAGAGAAACATGTTTCCTAAAACAGAATAGACTGATTTTGAATCTTAATTCTTCTACTTACTATGACATCCTAGGGAATTTGTTTAAATTGTCCAAGCCTGGGGCGCCTGGGTGGCACAGCAGTTAAGCGTCTGCCTTTGGCTCAGGGCGTGATCCCGGCCTTATGGGATCGAGCCCCACATCAGGCTCCTCTGCTATGAGCCTGCTTCTTCCTCTCCCACTCCCCCTGCTTGTGTTCCCTCTCTCTCTGGCTGTCTCTATCTCTGTCGAATAAGTAAATAAAATCTTTAAATAAATAAATAAATAAATAAATAAATAAATAAATAAATTGTCCAAGCCTCAGCTTCCACAACTACAAAATGGGAAAATAATATGTACTTTGCATAGCTATTGTAAAGTACATATGACATATAAGTATGACAGTATGCAAATAAAATGATTATTTGAATGTCTGGTATATGGTATATGCTCAGTAATGGTTTTTACTTCCATTGTTATGATTACAGTAGGAAGAAAGAGGAGGAGGAGGGAGAGGAAAAGAAGAATCACTACCATCATCATCATCATCGTTATTGTTATTATATATATTACTCAGTTTGTTTAAGTGATAAAATTAAGGAAATTGATGAAGGAAGAGAGCATCTACTATCAATCAATAAACTGCCTCCATATATGTGCTTTAACTTCTGTTATGCAGCCAAAAGATAACATAATGAAATTATTTTTCACTCAAAAATGAAATGGGAAGAATGATACTCAAATAGAGATCAGATTTTCCCTGTAAATAAATAGGCATAAGCTTGTTCTGCTAGACTTGTTCATAAGTCCACATTGCTTAGAAGACTGTCTCCCTAAGTATTTTACTGTAATAATTTAATCATAATTTAAGGACAAAGCACAATGTAGCATGGTATACCATATCATGAGTAGACCTTGTGCTCATGAGCAAATATACAGACAATAAATATCAATGGAGAATTATATGCCAAATACATGGTAAAGCATACTATGTTCAACAATATCATATGGGTTGCCCTTCGATCTCAATTGTGAAGATATCTCCAACCGTTACTGAATAAAAAGAGAGCTCTTTTTGGGAATATAAGTAGAAAGTAACTATTATATTTAAAAAGTTTGTGTTAGGCATTGTGCCCATTGTTTATATGCATGAATTTATTTCTACTATGGGTTTACTTTAATATTCTCAAATTTGAGCTGAGTAAACTGAAATGCAAAGATGATGAGAAATTTCTCTGAGGTCACACAGGTGGAAGGTGCTAAACTTAATTATTATTCAGGCAGCTTGACACTAGAAAGGTGATACCTTAACTACTATTTCAAAATTGAACAACAGTACTATCTCAAAAGCTTTGACCGCAAATAAACAGCAAAGATTTGATTGTCTATTATGACTATGTTCTGAATATTTGTGTCCTCCCCGAAAATCTTATGTTGAAACTTAATGGCTAATGTGATAGTCTTGGGAGGTGGGGTCTTTGGGAGATGATTAGGTCATGAAGGTTAAGCATTTATGAATGAGATCAATGTCCTGAAAATAGAGGCCCAGAGAAATCTCTCATCCCTTCTGCAAAGCGTCATAAAATGAGAAGTCCATGATCTGGAAGACAGCACTCACTTGACCATTCTGGCTTCCTGATCTCAGACTTCCAGCCTCCAAGACTATTAGAAATAAATTTATGTTTTTTATAAGCTACACATTTTGTTGTGTTTTGTTGTAGCAGCACAAACAGACTAAGACAACTACTATTTTCAGTTCATGATTTTTACTCAGTAGTTTTTTTTTAATTATTAATTTTATTAGTAAAAAATAAAATTCAGCAATCATAATCCTTGCTATTTACCCAAAGAATCAAAGAGGTGAAAATGTGTATCTGCACAAACTCCTGCCCACAGATCTCTATAGCAGCTGTAAGTGTCAAAATCTCTAAAGCACCCAAAATGTCCTTGAGTAGATGAATGGATGAATAAACAGAGGTACTTCCAGACAATAGAATATTACTCAGTGCTAAAAAAAATAGTTATCAAGCTATGAAGACATGGAGAAATCTTAAGTGCATATTACTAGGTGCAAGAAGCCAACTGAAAAGGGTACATACTGTATGACTTCAATTATATCACTTTCTGGAGCAAGCAAAACTCTGAAAACAATAAAAAGATCAGTGGTTGCCAGGAGTGAGAGTGGGAAAAGATGAATAGGCAAAGAACAGAGGATTTTTGGGCAGTGAAAATATTCTATATGATATTATAATGATGGATATACATCATTATACATTTATTCAAACCCATAGAATGGACAACACCAAGTGAACCCTAAAACAAACTATGGATTTTAGATTATGATACATCAATGTAGATTCACCCTTGGTAAAAGAAGTATCATTCTCCTGAGTGATGATGATGGGGGAGGCTATGTATGTGTGGAGGCAGGGGGCATATGGGAAATCTCTGTACTTCCCTTTCAATTTTGTTTTAAACTGTTCTAAAAAAAATGAAATCTTAAAAAAAATGAGTATCATCATTATGCCATTCTTTAAAAAAAAAAGATTTTATTTATTTATTTGAGAGAGAGCATAAGCAGGCAGAGGGGCAGAGGATGAGGTAAAAAGAAACTCACTGCTGAGCAGGGAGCCCAATGTGGGGCTCGATCCTAGAACCCTGGGATCATTACCTGAGCTGAACGCAGACACTTAACCAACTGAGCCACCCAGGCACCCCAATCATTATGACATTCTTAGAGAACAGTTTGCCTAATAATCCTGATTTCCTCTCCCATTCCTCTTGAAAAATCTGCTGAGAATCAGACCACAAAGGAAACAATGTGTATAATATCAAGTGTTCATTGATGATCAATCATATATAAAACTGTTAGCTATAAAGTAGTTGAAAAGTTTAACATAATAATCTAGCTTAAAAATGATAGTAATAGGCATAGTAATAAATTATTACTAGTCATAGGATAAAGTTCAAATATTTGAACAATTTAGCATTATTTTAACCTATGCACCATCAATGACCTTCTGGGAGTAGAAACTCAAAAGAGACTATTATGACAAGATGTTAAAGATGCACTAACTTAAAGTAGTAACAGTGAGCACTGTGAGAGTTTCATAATTGGCTTTAATATAATCATATTGAATATATGTTACATATATGATTATAAAAATTGTTACAAATGAGAAATGATTTTTTAAATCACAGTAGGAATTTCAGATCATTTTATTAAATCCATGAAACCACACAGTATTTTAGTCATGATCTTGGTTCATTTATATGAACGTTCAAAGTCAGATTCACTTTGAACGTTGTAAACATTTGGACTCACAGATCTGGAAGGGTCCTCAATAAGTCTACTTGTCTCTCCACCACTCACAGACCAGTTGTGCACTTTAATCATTCCAGAAATGGACATTTAGATTTTCCCTGGAGAAGGAATTCAAGAATTCCAAATCCAGACTATTTAAGCATTAAAACATTCTAGAAGAGCCAATTATCCATGAAATAGAGCAAGAGTTCACAGCTCAGAAAGGGAGTAAAACCAAGAACTGGAGTCAGAAAGATAGACTGAGGAAATCCTAAATTATTTCTTTCTCTCTCCTTCTTTATTTCCTTTTAGTCTTTTAATTCATTTTTGTTTGGAAATATGATATTATTACTTGTGATATATATATGTACATACATATATAGCTTTTAGAGTTACATATATAGCTTTTTTGTTTATACTGTAATGTGGCTTAAAATAGAAAATGTTGGGGCGCCTGGGTGGCGCAGTCGTTAAGCGTCTGTCTTCCGCTCAGGGCCTGATCCTGGCGTTATGGGATCGAGCCCCACATCAGGCTCCTCTGTTATAAGCCTGCTTCTTCCTTTCCCACTCCCCCTGTTTGTGCTCCCTCTCTCGCTGGCTGTCTCTATCTCTGTCAAATAAATAAAATAAAATCTTAAAAAAAAAAGAAAATGTTAATTTAGAATTAGAAAATATGAAAAATTTATGCAAAATTTGCAAGTCAAATGGTTTAGAAGATTATTGATAAAACTAGATATTCTAATTTGGAAAATTTGTCATGAAAGGAATTAAATTACTAAATCAAGCACAGAATATTCATTTATCCTCAGAAAAACAGTAATTTTAAAATATGTGAAGCTTTTTTTTTATCACCTGTCCCCTCAAAACAGTAAACAGAGAAAGGATAATTTATTAATTTAAATGAAGTTTTAAAAAGTTCATTGGAAATCATTTCCAAATATCTTCTAGTTCTAAAATTAATTCTAAATATGTAAATGCATATCTTCTCTGGAAATGATCGACATCAACAATAGCAGAAATAGCCAGCTTGTTTTAAAGAATGTCCATATTTAAATAAATTGTAATAATCATGACTTGCTTAAGAGAAAGATTAGATAAAATAGAAAATGATTATATTTCAGAGTATCAGACATTAGAACCATAAAATAGCTAAGAAAATGTGGCATTTTTAGCAGATCTATCATCTTAACATGCTTTCAAAGGCAAGAACAGATATTCATACATTGGTGAGAATAACCATCAACTGTACTGAAACAATTAGACATGAAATTATTTTTGTATAGACCACATAAGGGAATATCCTGGAAAAAAATCACAAAAGCAGTATTTCAATCGAGGTAGAAGGATATTACCAAAATATATAATAAGAAAAATGTGCATATTTATCCACATGTGTACTACAACTACTGTAGGAAAATACTGAGAGCACTCAAAGCTGTTCTCACTGGTGTCTGGGGCTCTGTTAAATTGTAGGTGACTACATTCAACAAATCCTGAAACATTTTTTTTCTCTTTAGGTAATAATGCATTCCTTTTCATCTTTGATTTATTTTTATTATCTTCTATGATCCCCAAATAACTACTCATTGAAACTCTTTGGCCACAGGTGTTCCTATGCTTATTCAAAGCCCAAGAATACCAATTACTTGACAACATCTATCTAATATAACTGGTTAGCTTGAATCTAAAAATTCTAGCCAGTATCTCTTAATCGGGACATTCTGGGTTTTGTTTTTTTTGTTGTTGTTGTTGTTGTTGTTATTTTTTTAAAGATTTATTTATTTATTTGAGAGAGAGAAAGAGAGCATGCATGAGGGGAGGGCAGAGGGAGAAAGAATCTCCAAACTGTTTTACATGCTTATTGTTGTATTCTCAGTAGCAAGCACACAGAGAGCTCTCAGTAAATAAATGTGATTCATTAAATAAATTTTACAATCAATCATTAATAAAAATAGTTTATAGAAGGCAGGAAAACACTTATATCCAACACCATCAGCCACTTCACACAAAGTCAGTAATAATTATCATCAGAACAGCTATTATTTCAGTGCTTACTACGTGTCAAAGCTTCATAGACACATAGTTTTTAATCCTCACAGCCACTATCAAAATCAGAATTTTGTATCTGAGAAGATGGAGGGTTTAAGGGACAAAGCAATTTACCCAGGATCTTGAATCTCACCACTGACTCCACCTTTTAGTCACTATGCTACACTTTTTTGACTTCCTATGTACTTTTGTTCATTTATTTAAAAGTAATGATTGAATATCCACTATGAATATACAATTTATATTAAAATTATACATTTTCCCATGCCCTGCAAGCATGAAAGGGAAAATTAACAAGGGTGGAGGGATGGCATAATAGTGGAAACAGAGGCCAACATTGAAAACATCTATATCATAAGTTTAAGGTAGCTGAAATTTATGTTGTTATTTTCAAAAAATAAGAAATTATATACAACAAATTATCTTCTCAAAGGTGGAAAAAAATAATTTCCCAACTTGTTTGATTCTCCCCCAATGTGGGTGTTCATAATTCACATATTTGTTAGAAATTCATATTTGGTTCCAGCTTCTTGAGAAAATTCTAGTAAAGACAAGACTAAAATTCGATATTTTGAAAGGCATAGAAATTTAATATAAAAAATATTAAAGTAGGCTCCTATTTACTGCATTAGCAGATATTTCAGTTAAAATGCAACTACCAAAAAAAGGGACAATTTCCATTTAGGTAATTTAAACTTTGTGCTTTATGCAATTTTGAGTTGTTGAACTGTGTGTGTGTGTGTGTGATCTCAAATTCAACACCTCCCACTCCCCGATTTAATGAGGAAATCAATGAAAATCAACAAAATAGTTTTTAAAAAACAGATTATGGAAAAACGCATTAAGATAAGATTGGTTGACAAGTTGCCATTAATGATAAGAATAAACATGTTCATATCTACATCTACTAGTCTATGAATTTCAGTAAAGAACATTTCTTGTAAATCTTTCAGTTCTAGTTCCCATGTCTTAGTACATAATAAGCATTCAATACATATTTGCTTAAAAGCAAATACCTATTTCCCCCTAGGTTTGCAATTTCCAGAAACTGGCACAAAGATGAGTGAATTTCTCATTCTACTTGAGAATGCTAGAATTTTTTTTCCCCCCGGTAACCTTAGGATTATCAAAGGTTTGTGTTCATGACTCCTAAAATGATCACTAGATGCCTGAAATAGAGCTTGTTTAATTTCTTTCCTTTTGCTTAGAGCTTTGCAGTTACCAATACAAGAACTACATAAATGAGAAAAAAATGTGCCCTTTATCTTTTATAGTATGTGGTCAAGTAGCTACATCACAAAGGAAGTACAGAATGAGGTCATGAATTGAAGGCTTTCTATAGAAGATAGAAATGCAATCACAAGTTGAAGGATGAGTTGAAACAGTAATATTTTAATAAAGAAAGGGAACAGACCAAATTGGAGATTTAACCTGGGAAGCTTATCCAAAATATTGCTGTTGCCATTCTGCTTTTTATAGAAACTTCAATAAAATCCAAACAGACATGACAAGATTATATACAGCAGAGAAATAAAATACAAGTAACCATTCAGGAAGACTGAACTTAGAGAAGAAAGAAATGGACCTAGAATTTAGAAAGTGAAAGAAAACCCAGGCTTTTTACTTTGAATTGAGATATTATTATCTTAGTCCTCTTTGACCTCAAGACCTTATAAATGTTTTGGTCATATGCTTCCAGCTCTGTAAATTGAGTAAAGTGCTCTCTCTGTGTGACTTCACTCAATAAATTCAATCCAATCAACCTCAAAACATTTTGCTATGACCTAAGAAACCTGGAAAGAAATCCAACATCTCCAAATAATTCAGTGTTGTGGTCAGAATCCTTTACATGAAATAAATAAAAACCACACAAGTCCTTAAATCCAGCCTATCTGTGTCAGTGACTATATGTTCAAAATTATTCTGGCACATTCTGAATGGTTGTATAAGGACTTCTGGGAGCTGACTTCTTAACTTATCCACAAATTATTGCTCTATCAGCATATCACTTATTGCTCCATATTTTTATGACCCAAGTCACCCTGCCAAATACTAAGCATTTCTGTATCTCCCAAAGGCTCTACGGTTTTGACATGTGCACATAAACTATCAGACTGGAGGTCCACGTTTAACTTCTGCCTTCAAATTTAGGCTATTTGTATGTATCCAAAAATAGTAGACGCACCCCTTTGCAGTTCATTTTGCCTTATCTAACACAGTTCCTTGGGATGAACCATGCTTCAATCCAGGCTGTGTCCATTCACCTCCTACTTCAGGAGAAAATAGGCATTTATTTTACAATATATTTCAACTTGCCTTTCAAGAGATACCACATTGTATTATTTTTTTTGTTTATTCCTATTATATGGTAAGGCATATCAAACAAATAATGAGAAACTTAAAGGTTCAGCCTATAAAATGTAATAGCTGGGCTTCTATAGGTATGATTTTTCCATGAAGTAGCATGCTGATAAGCCAGTGCAAGGATACTCAAAAATTCAACACTTTAAACTGTCTACTAGGAAATAGATACTCAAAGAGCAACTGATTTCAGAAAATGATTGCCATCCTAGTCCAGGTTTTGAGCTGGTTAAAATTCCTCCATTTAAAAAAAAAAGCAAATTAAAATATGATTTTCCCTTATTAATCTCATAAACTACTTAATCTCACCCATTTTTAGATTTCTTGTAGGTAGAACAGTTGACAGAGATTGTAAATGGGAGTAAATGTGCAATGTGGGTCAGCAAGGCTGTAAGACAGGGAAACAGGAGAATTTAAAAAGATAATTTTCTGGAATGTCTTAAGGTAAAGAACTCTAAATTCATATGATAGAAAGATAGTTCCAGAAAGAAGAAGAGTTAGATTTAAGAATATAAATCTATATCTGCCTTGGTGAGTGTCATTTAGGAGATATCAATGGTGCTTGGGGAATCTAGGCCCATGGAAAATAAGGCCCGTGCTTATTAGGAGCGTTGTCATTAGAATGTATGATGACATGGTTCTGAAGAAGATTAACTCTGTATCTGGGGCTTTGTATTCTTCACCTACATATTCCACAGAAGCATGTGAACCCTTTCTCCCACACATCAGGAAAGACATGCTTTGAAATGTAAGGACTTCATATTTTAGAAACATATTTATTCCAGTATTTATAAAGGGAGACCAGGGAAAGAAAATGCCGATCATTAGATATATTTCACCTGAGGCTGACTTTTTCTATATAGTATGATCGTTGTGGAAGGCAAAATTGTGTTCTCTTCATGGGTGACCGACAGAAAAATGTTCTTTATTGTAACTCTTGTTCTGCCATGACTTATAGTAGAGGTAAAATAAAGTCAGATAGTCTTTTAGGCAGAAAATAAAGGAGAACACAAGGAAAACACAGAGGGCAGAATTAATATTAAAATTGACTTGGAAGTCGTAAGTTTTCCAGACTAAACGGGAAGGGGGAAAATAATAGAGTGATACTCTTAATCAGAAGCACTGTGTCCATCAAGAATTCAAGCTTGCAAGATCATTGCAACACAAAGCTAAAGAGGACAAGGAGATGAAATAACATTATTAGCTTATTCAACACTCTACAAACCTCCTTGGATATGGAACCACTGCTATAGTCTGGTGGCGAAATGTCCAGTGAAAACTCATTTCTTATCTGTAAGTTACTAGTGGACTAAATATTGGTGGGCCTCCAGAAAGGCTCCTGAGAATCAAGGCAAATTGTTGGCAATGCCCCTTTTGTCCTCCTCACTTCCATCTTCCTGATGCCTGAAATAATGTCCTAGCAGTCAGCACTCTGGTAGCACAATGGACAGTAAGACAACCTTGAAAATAGACACCAAGTACTAGAATAGTAGAGGCAAAAGAGAAAAGGAATTAAGTGACTAATGACTAAGTACGCCTCTGGATTGCTAGCCTTACTAACAGCACGAAAAATAAACTTCCAGTTTTTCAAACCACTGTGAAGTTAGGTTTTCTTTGTTTGTTTGCTTTTAATGTAGCTATGTCTAATCTAAATGAATTGCTTGTCTGTCTTGACTGTTTAGAAGATATGGCAACAATCGAACCCATAAGTGCAAACGACATAGGGGGCAGGCTCCTGGTGACCACCTGCTAGCTACAGAAAGGATTTCCTTAGCCAAAATTAATCAGGTTTTAAGGTCTGCCTCTTTTGGCATTTCAATTTGTATTATAGCTACAAAGCAAGCAAAAATGCTACTTAGAGAACAAAAATCTTTCTCATTTTAGATTGAAAGAGAGAGAAGAAAGAGATACAGCCAGTGCTTTACATTTCCATTATTCAGATTTCAGATAATTCAGTCCAAGCCATTGGACACACCAGGCAGAGCAATTTATATTGGAAACATGGCCAATATATGCCAAACCATTATGACAGTTATTTTGTTTAATATTTGAAAATATTTAGAATTTCTGCAATAGTTGATCTACTTTACCAATGGATAATATCTTTATGAATATGCATAAAGTCATAAAAATGAAATTCTAACAAAGCATATTGAGAAGTACCTTTATAATGTAAAGGTAATTTTGGCATTTGCAAAATATACATATATTGGATACTACCAAAATATAATATCTGGCCTGAAGAAGTGCAATTTCAAAGAAAATATATTTTTTGCCTTGTTGAAAATACCGCTGTAATTCCAGGCTTTTCGACCTATTAAGCATCTATTCCACAAAATATCATAGAAATAAGTTCTCTATTAATTTCTATTTGTGGGCTAACATAAATTCACACAGCTTGGTTGAAGAGTTTTAGAAAGGTTCAGCAATTTCTTTTAACAAAAATGCTATCTAAAAAGCATTTTGGGGGCTCCTGGGTGACTCACTTGGTTAAGCGTCTGCCTTCGGCTCAGGTCATGATCCCGGGACCCTGACTGAGCCCTGAAATGGGCTTCCTGCTCAGCAGACAGTCGGCTTTCCCTCTGCCCCTCCCCCCCACTTATACTCATATGCCTGCTGTCTCTCTCTCTCTCTCAAAAATAAAAATGAGTAAAATCCTTAAAAAATAAAATGTGCACTTTTTGCACTGATCCATCCAATTTTCACCATTTCTCAGATAAAAGTATCAGTGTAAGTGAATTACCTGGTAAAAAAAATTAAGCAGTCATCTTTAATATATTAATATGATTAGGGTTCTCTAGGAACCATGGCTTGAATATACCTTGAATAAACTAGATTAAAGCCTTCTGACAATTTTAGATTTTTTTTGACATGTTAAATATAAATCTTGACTTTTTGCCATCAACCAATAGATTATGGTCAATAATAAAGATCATTTCATTTTGCTCCAAATTTCAGGGACAATTTATCAGATGATAACTGGATAAGTGAAAAGGAAAATTTTGTAAAGAAAAAAAATGTATACTCTGGAAAACATAAAAGTTTAAACAATAAACACACTTATATACAATATGGTTCATACATCATTTGGCTAAAGAAAATTTCATTTAAACCTTCAAAAATATAGTCTAACACCATTCTCAGGATTCAGTAACTTTAATCTGTTAGGCTCACCCTATCCCATTGGGGAAGCTTAGGAATTTATTTCTAATTTATTTCACTCATTGTTTTGAGTGTCAAAAATGGAACAGTGAATACTAGAAGTCAATGGATGCTAAATATTCTGCAATGAAAGGGATATATTCATACAAGGTAATGTTTTCTCATTAAATATCCACAATGTTCCTGCTGAGAAAATAATGATTGATCTAGATATTAGATATAATAAGAATGGCTAAACTCAATAATTAGAAAAAAATAGAGATTGAAGCTTTTACTAAAAAAAAAAAAAGACTACTATATGCCCTTCTACTAGTGAAAGAAAAGGTGGATAGAAATATGTAAAATTCCAAAATATGTCCTTACGCAAGGTCTCAGTGTTTCTTAACCTAACTTATACTCTGCCCCATTTAACACACCATTCTTCTATCCTGCTTTATTCTGAAGTCTTTTTGCACCCCCTGCCAGCCCCCAACAAAACCTATTCCTTTATTACATTCTTGCTAAGATATATATATTACAACAATGTTCTTTTAAGGGCAATTGCACTGTGACAGATATTCTAATCTCCATATCTCTTACTTCTCTATCTCTCTCAATTTGAAGCTAGGAAAGTTAGAATCCTCTGTTTAGAACACTTTCTGTCTTCTAGGCTTTAGAACAGACACATGAGTGGTTGTTACTCGGGAAATAAGCATTATCTTGGCTGTCCATGAAGAAGTAAGCTAAAAAAAATCTTCATTTGCTAAACATTTTAACTAAAATGATATATGCAGCCTCTTAACAGAGAGCACACTTTGTTTTAAATCTATTCCACATTTTACACATTGCTGGGTTTTTCATAATAAGATACATTACTTATTGGGCTAGGAAAGATGTGCATTTCATAATAAGATACATTACTTATTGGGCTAGGAAAGATGTGCAACAATGTAAGAGTAAAAACTGCCTATAATTAATAATACAAAATTCACAAAATGAAGAGTCAAAAGGTTACTATCATTTAGTATTCTTCAGCATGGTGTAAAATGTGGTCATAATAATATGAAAAGCCAAAAATTCATCACTAATGCCACCTTGATTAGTGGCTAAGTAAGACAACGGTGTTGGACAGCGAGATGATATGGAAGTGTGTCAGCAGCATCACTTCACATTAAATGTTACAATTTGGTTTGATTAAAATATGACTATAGCTGGTACATGGAATGATCATGGTGACTTATCAAAATTAAACTCTGATTTTAAGCAGCTGTAACTGAAACATGAATATTACAAAAATAATTCAAATGAAATTGGCTATCACAAGTTTTTTTTGTTGTTGTTCTTATTTGATGTCTATGTACTTATATGTAGGTGTGTTACTGCCCATCATTACATTTCTTTCTCTTTATTTTTTATTATTATTTTTAAAGTAGGCTCCACACCCACTGAGTCATGCAGGCGCCCTATATTTCTTTTTCTTTAAAAAGAAAGTGTATTGTACTTCACCAACCAATCAGTCATCCTATCCAGAAACCTCAACATTTTCTCATCGTCCCACCATGTTGCACACTGTCTAGTTTGCCACCACATGCCCTGTATTGCAACCATATAACTATTTCTGAAATGTGTCCCTAGTTATTTGTCTCCACTGAAGCTACATTATCTTCATGAGATCACATCTCTCCATTTGAACATCCTTTAAACCATCTTGCCTAACTGTGCTTACCAGTTTATCCTCTTGCTCTTAGCTGTGTTTTCTAAAACATAAATCTGACCATATCATTCCCTTTCTTGGAATCCTTCAATGGTTCCTCACTGCCTTCACAACGATATCCAAATTTCTTCACATGTGAGTCGCTTAAAGACTTGGTTGTGACCTACTAATCAGTCTCATTTCTCTATCCACATGTCCCCTCCTCTCACCGGGAGTCCAGGTCCTCTGTGACCCGTGCTTCCACTTTGGCTAAGTTGTACTACCACTCTCTCATATAGACTGTAAGTTATGGTTTTCTACTTATTTGCTCCTCCTAAAGGTGCGGTTCTCAACGGGGGATGATTTTGTCCCCAGAAGACATTTAGCAGTATGAATGCTTGATTATTACATCTGGAAGTGGAGTGCTACTCACTTCTACAGGTAGAGTCCAAGAACGCAGCTAAATACCTACAATTCATAAGACAGGCCCTGCACAAAAGAATTATTCAGCCTAAAATGTCATGGTGAGGAAGTTGAAAATCCTGTTTCAAGGCAAGAATGGCATCTTTTATGTTGGAATTCTTAGCATCTAACAGAGGCCCTGAGTCTTAAAAGGCATTTTTTAAAAGCATACTAAATGAATGTACATGCAGATATAGGCTTTGGACTATGAAAATTAAATACTAAGATGGACTGTTTGGCTAAAGTTTAAAAAAAATAATTTTCCATAGTTTATCCCTTCCTCTGTTCCTAAGCACGTATATCCTTTGCTTGAGTAGCCTGCCACCCCTTACACATTTCTAATATTCTACCAAATATTTTGTTGTTCTACCTCTAAAATGCATCTCAGATAAGCCCATTTCTATCTCCATTGCCATCATCTTCCTTCAGGTCAAAGCTATTTTTCATTCTAATTAGTTTTCTAAGTGTGCTTTCCTGTTTATGTACCCCTTTCCTCCATTTGTATACAGAAGTCAGTGATCATTTTTTTTCCCAGTGATCCTTGAAAAAAATAAACTTGATCATGTTATGCCTCTGTTTAAAATTTGGCAGTTTTTCCCATTTAATTTAATAGTAATTTTTAAAAACCCTAATATGATGTTCAAGACTCCATGTATTCTGTTTTATGCTTAGTTCTGCCTTATGTAATTCAGCTGTCTACACTAGTCTTTCCAATTTCTTTGGATTTTGTGAACATGATATTAGAATTCCCAACAATGCTTAGGTGTCCTTGAAATTATAAATAATTATCTAATTTTCTTTATATTCTCCAGTCATTATTATGGAAATGTGAAATATTTACTTACTAAAAAGAAAATATTAAGATTAATATTTACAAAGAACTATAGCCTATAGTAAATATTCAAATAATGGAAAACACCAATGAACAGTACTGGGCAGCGTTTGAATAACATAACATTCAGATCTCCTAGTAAGGTTAAAAGCAATGCACAGAATCGTTTGCAAAACTGCCAAATTAAGGATTTATTTTGTTTCCAAACCTGACATTTCTTGGAACACTCATAGCATTTGTATATAGTATGTATCTAAACTTCTTAACACTTATTTTATTTGTAAGAACAACTCACCTTTAGCAAAATACAAAGCCAAAACACATACTATATTGTGACAACAGTTACAACCAAGACTGACAAAAGATTGTGACCACATCTTTTTTTACTTGACACTGTCCTGGTTCCCTGAAATGTTAACTTTAAACTTCTACTATGTACTTCAGAATTTCCTGCTCATTCATTAGAGTCCGTCTTATTTTTCTGATTTCCCAAATGATTTTTCTTAGGACTAAGATACAGAAAAACATTTCAATTTATCAAGAAATACCAGGAAGAAATTTCCATATTGGAACACTAAGCCACACAGTTATTCTTTCTGCAATTCATAGCCACCAAGTTGTTCCCACCATTCAGAACTGTTATTTCTGGTCCCTCTGCCTGGGATGCCTTTCCCTTCAATCTTTATAGGACTCCTTTGAATCATTTTCAGATTGTAAGGGGAATGTCCTTTTTTCAAAGGGGGCATATGACAGTCATTCAACATATTGGCCAGCAAAAATGACCCCCATTCAAGCTTTGATTTCCATAAACAAAAACTTATTGTACTTTTTTCTCCAAACCATTTGGGATTTTCACTGAAATTATGTGTACTCTTTGAGGGACTCACAACATGATCATTATGTTTGATTCTGTCTTTAGGTTCAAGCAGAGTCCCTGAAACTTGAGAAGCAGTGTATAAGTGTTCTTTAAATGAATGAGTGGTGAATGCTTTCTCACCATTTTTTGCAATCTAGTTGTAACAAAAATAGAAAATTTAACATTGTCTTTTGTTGTCTATGTCCTGATTAAAAGTTCAGGGCTTATCAGACTTTAAATAACAGTTCTTCCATTTAGGCTCTGTGGCTAGGTATTGAAAAGGTAGTGAACAGCAGCAGATACCAAATGTATTAGTTTCCTATTGCTGGTGTAACAAATTAACAGAAATTTTGGCTTAAAACAACATAAATATATCATCTTAGAATTCTAGGGATCAAATGTCTAAAATGGTTCAGCATGGCTGCATTCCTTCTGGGGTTCATTGTGGATAAATTCCTTGCCTTTTCCAGCTTTTAGAGCTGACTGTATCCCTTGGCTCATGGCTCTTTCCTCCATCTTTAAAGCCAGGAGCGTAATGTCTTCAAATCTCTCTTCCTCTGTTATCTCTCATACTATGGTCACATCTTGTTTTCTGATTCTGAACTTGCCTACCTTTCTTCATAAAGATACTTGTAATTAGATTGGGCCCTCCAGACAATCCAAGAAAATCTCTCCATTACAGGGTCCTTAACTTGATCACATCTATAATGTGTCCCTCTTGACATGTAAGGTAACATTTCCAGGATTAGGATTAGGACATAAACACTTTTGGCGAGCCAATTGTCCTGAATACCACACTGAATAATCCAGTTCTCCCATTTGAATGAAAAGTAATCACTCATTCATTTGTTCACTCATTTAATAAACATGCAGTTTACTCCAGAAACTGCACTAGAAAAGATTTCCTCAGAGCACTGGAAAGGGAAAGATGATAGGTTACATAACTAGGTTAATAGTTGCCATGCAAGATGACAGAGTGATAAATCTTTTCATGGAGTAATGGAAGGGGCTTTGGGAATGATCAGGACTATTTCTAATAGTGTTTATTTATTTTTAAAGATTCATTTACTTATTTTAGAAAAAACAGAAAGAGTGATTGGGGGAAGGGCAGAGGGAGAGAGAGGAGAGAGAGAAAATCAAGCAGAATCCCCACTGAACATAGAGTCTAACATAGGGCTCAACCCCAGGACCATGAGATCTTGACCTGACCTGAAATCAAGAGTTTGATGCTTACCCAACTGAGCCACCCAGGTGCCCCTCTAATAGTGTTTATAAAGACTCTCCCTCAATCCCTTCTCTCTCCCTCTTTTTTGTCCCCAAATCATAATTTATTTTAATGATCAAGCTTTTATTTTATATCCATATGGTTAGTGTTGATAATTAAAATAACAATCAGTTTACAGAACAATTAGTTGCAAAAAAGAATCCTGTGCCTCTTTTTAAAAATATTTTGAAACTGACCTCATTGAATCAACTACTTTACCTAGATTTTAATTTGACTGATGACTGTGGTTATAAATGTTTTATTTTTAAATAAGTCGGATTTTAAACATAACTTCCAGAGATACTTTGGTTGTGGTATTGTTTCACTAACATTTTATTTTAACCTCCTATGCTTAAATAGGGATTTTGAGTCCTTTTAATTTAAAATTTCCACACTTGGGATATTGAATGGCTTTGGAATATCTGTACTCAATGTAGTATCTTTAAGAACATTGGAAAGCAAGAACTCTGTGTTTACTAAGGAATTTAACCTTGCCCCCAAAAAAGTTCTAACCTTTGCCCTTGGCTCTTAAGAGGTGATCATTGTCTGCCTTGGGCTAGCCAGATATTAACAATGTGACCAAGAGTGAAGGTGGACACATCAGAAAGACCAATGATGGGCATTAGTGTGGAGACTCTGGGTCACAAAGTATTAGTACCCAAAGAGACTGGGAACCACCATGTAAGCAATCAATCCATCATGTCTATGTAAAGGGGCACCAGTAAAAACTCTGAACACCAATACTTGCGTGAGCTTGGCAATGCCCCGTGAGTATTGTCACACTGAAGCTAGGAAATAGCATGACTCAACTCCATAGAGAGAAGACAACATATTTGGTAGTTTCTCAGATTCTGCCCTATGCGTTCTGCCTTTGGCTGATTTTAATCTCTGTCTTTCCCTTTAATTAAAGTGAGTAAAATAGTTTTTAGTGAGTTTTTTGAGTTCTTCTAGTGAATCATTAAACCTGACAGTAATTCTGAGAACCCCAGGACTTGCAACTAGTGTCCAAAGTGAGAGTAATCTTGTAGAGGACCATTCTCCCCCTGACTATGTAGTCTACTGAATCTTTACACTTCCTGACATTTGTGCGGATGATATGCAAATCTATTTGGGTTAGGATGTTAAGAAGGCTTTTATCGTAAAGAAAGGAGAGTTACTTCAGGCCATAAAGCATTAATTTATTTAAAAAGGTGGTAATAAGGTTGTGAAGTTGTTGATTCTTTCCACAATGTGAGTAGAAACTAAATAATAAATTTGCTTGATCTTACTATTCAAACTGTTTTCAAAGGCACTCTATTCTTCTAACAAACACGAAATAATCAGCAATACTTATTCAACCCTTCTAAAGTGTTGTCCCTCAGGGGCGCCTGGGTGGCTCAGTCGTTAAGCGTCTGCCTTCGGCTCAGGGCGTGATCCTGCCGTTCTGGGATCGAGCCCCACATCAGGCTCCTCCGCTATGAGCCTGCTTCTTCCTCTCCCTCTCCCCTTGCTTGTATTCCCTCTCTCGCTGGCTGTCTCTGTCAAATAAATAAATAAAATCTTAAAAAAAAAATAAAATAAAGTGTTGTCCTTCAGAGTTTTATGTGACACTCTAATTAAACCAGTAATGTTCCCTGCAATTAGGGCAACTGTATAATTGTTGTCCAAACCAGAATACTTTTTGATATTGAAGGGGAATTCTATTACTAATTTCTATGTAAAACAGGCATAAAACAGGACAAATAAATAGTGATATATGTTCACTGTGCCAATGGAGGCAGATTTGCCTGAGAAACCACATTTAGGCAAAATGCAAACAAAACAAGACTCAGGGATATCATGAGTAAATTTTATAAAGCATATCTAACATTGAACTTTAAAATTTGAGAATAAGTTTCATATGGATTCTTTCACTGCTTCTGGATCATGCAAATTGCCTTTTTAAAAAATATGAACTTCTCAAAGAATCTTATTTTTCACATGTAATGAGACTATATTACCCATATGATAATCTTAAATGAAGAAGAGTTAAAAGTCAATGACACTGATTTTTTTCCTTGGCTCCATCATTGCCTGGGTTGCAAATATGTGACTTGGGTTTCAGTCTATTCCCAGCTGTGTTTTTCCTGTTTTCAAAAACAACCATGCAGTGTGTCGAGCACTGCAGTTATAAAGAAAAATAATCTGTGGTTTACTCAGGGAACTTGCAATCTAGAAAAAGAGACAGCGAAGTAAACAAATCATTATAATTTAATGTGGCAAATGTTATATATCTACACAATATTAAAGAAGCATAAAGAAAAACATAACTAACTCTGGTAGTGCAGTCAGGGAAAGCGCCACCCAAGACTTGAAATGAATTTGTTCAGTAGGTGGGAAGAGATGAGGAATATTTAAGGAAGAGAAAATGTGTGAACATCTTTAAAACTATAAGGGAAAAACCTTGTTCAGAGAATAATGAGCAGCTACATTTGACTGAAGTGCGGATGCCATGGTGAAGGGAGAAGGAAGAGAGGGCTAGCTAAAGACACTGAGGCCAACCTATGGGAGGCTGCGCTTACACAAGCCATCAAAGATTGTGCAGTCAAGAGATAACATTAACCGAGAAAGCATTAATGAAATAACTCTGGCATAATTGCAAAACCAGTGAGATGTTGAGGCACATATTAGTGTGTATCACATGGGCAAAACAGAATGCAGACATGAACTGAGAAAAGGTAAGACCAGATTTAAGAAATGCTCAGGTCTAGAGTCAACAGGACTCTGCAGGCCTCTGTTTGTGCATGTTATGTACAAGGATGCACAAGTCAAGGCTACCATTCACAAAGCAGACGTGTGGAATTTTAAAATTTGTTATGTTTATGACACACGGTGGTAAAATATTTAGTTTTAACAAAAAACATTAACAAAATTGTGGTAATATTCTACAAAATAAAAGTCAAGATTCCTGAGTAATGGGTACCATCTTCTGCTTCTCACAGAGGTACCCCTTAAGCCTAACTAAATGAAAATTTGTGACAGAAGGAAGGGTCAAGAATGGTTTCCAATTTCTGGTTTGTGAGGCTGTGTGGATAAAACAAATACATCAAATCAAGAGGGTGGTAAAGAAGATGAGTCTGACTTGAATATGTTCAGTTTGGTATGCTTTGAGTTGCATACAGTACTATCTGATAGTTAGAAATAAAAGAATGGAATTTAGGAAAGAAGAAGGGTTTGGAAACATAAGTTATGTTAAGTGACAATTTCAGCCCTTTGAGTGAATAAGTCAAGGAATATTTTGGAAATGAAGAGAAATGAATCCAAGGACACAACCCTTAAAATGTTCAATGACCAATATTCAAAGGAAAAGAAGATAAGAAAGGAAATAACGAGAGGTCTTAATCAGGTAACAAGTCATATATACAATAAAATGTGTTATTAAAGAAGACAAAGCAGTAGACAGTTTCATGGAAGAAGGAGTGATCAACATTATCAAAAAAGCAGAAGATCCTTTGAATACATCAAAAGCCAAAATGACATATTGCATTTAGAAATTAGATCAGTTTTAACCTTAACCAAAGCAATACCATGAGAGAGGTAAAAGCAAAAATTAGACTTCAGTGAGCTGAGTGAGTAGGAGGGAGGAAGAATAAGGAAGAACTCTTCTCTTTCAACAAATGTGATGAGGAAGAACTATCAGCATCTAAGAAGGACCTCTGTTGCTACTTTGTAAAGCTAATCAACAGTTATGCTCACTTATTCAACATTCAGCAAACGTTTAGTGACAACCACTGTGTGCTGAGCACTGTTTCAGGTGCAGACACAGTGCACACAACTGCTTTCATGGAGTATACAATGCAAGCTTTGCAATAAAAATAGGAACTAATAAAAAATGTTGAGAATATTAGAAAGAAAAAATATAATGGGCATAGCTTGTCAAATAAGATCAAAATGAATAGAAGAGTTTGTCTTAGGAAAGAACGAAAACACCCCTCTCTGAGACAGCTGGACCAAATAAGTAGAGGTAGCATACAGATAAATTAAGAATAAGCTTTGATTAAAAAAAAAAAAAGAAGAAGTAAAACTCTAACAGAGTAGAAGTGACTGCCAGGGGTTGGGGATGAGAGAAATAGGGAGAGTTTTGTTAAAGGGTTACAAATTTTCAGTTATACGATAAATAAAGCTAGAAGATCTAATGGGTAACAAGGCAATTATAGTTGGTAACACTATATTGTATAACTGAAAGTTGCTAAGAGAGTAGAATTTACCTGTTCTCACCACTGACCTCCAAACAAAAAACAAAAAGAATAATCTTTGGAGAAGACAGTATATGTCTTTCTCACTCACTATTTTAAAGTTACTTCCTAGCACAATATGATAGTGAATAGTGAATATTCAACAAATATTTGTTAAATAGATATATTAATGTTTATGCCTGATAGTTCTATTTTGATCTCAAAATAAACCAAAATTACTATTGTCTACTAAATACAAAGATGTACACACATATATGATCACACGCACGCACACACACACACGCTGAACTTCGGGAAAAAATAAGTCACATACAATCACTTATTATTTTTGTTCCTATTGCAGGTCCTACTGAGATAATTTACAAAATTATTCTTCATGCCAAAAGATAGCTGTTTAAGGAAATCCAGGGGGCCCACAACAAGAAAATGACTAGCCTCTTTACTTAGGAAAAGGAAAAGCATACAGGCAATACAATCCATAACTAAATGATCGACAGTTTCAGGACTGCAGTGGTTCACTCTGACTACCTGAACTGCTTCTCTAGCTACTTCTGACTGTTAGAGCTGCAGGCTTTAAAGAATTGTTCACCTGCAGAAGCTCATAGAGGTCTACCAGAATACATTCAGGTTCTAGAAGATCTGTATAAATCATGCGTAAGGAAAACGTTCAAAGAATTTTGAAAAGCAGTACATTAGCCCATTTAATAAAACTGGAATAATACTATAACCACACCAGGTAAAGAAATAGTTAAAAATGAGAAAAGTGCTGCCTGTACTTAGAAGGAGCACAGGAAATAGTTTAATTCCTTCCATTTCCAAAGGTGCATTTATTTTTTATAATTACATCGATAGTTTTAATTTTCCATCAAAAATGTATCTAACATATTTGAGGTTTAATATTATACACTAATATATGGCAGTATGTATATCTTTGTGTTACTAAGAATATTTTCACATTTTATATCTCTCCCACTTTGTTTCAGCCAACTCAGTCAAAGCAATAAACATTTTTCGGTGTTTACTGTCTGTCAACAATCTGTTGGATTCCAGGGACATAATGATGAATAAAACAGCTTTCTTCCTCAAGGATCTTATAGTATATGTGAAGAGGTCAGAGAATTAGATAGGAGAACAAATAATATAATAAAAATATATTGTTTCTTTAAATTGATTTTGTACTTAATAGTCTAGCATGATTATTATCTAATGCTATTATTTTCTACAATATCATTTCAATGAATACATTATTTACTGTTGTTAATATATAGTTAGTATGACCAGTCCCCTATCATAGAACATTTATGCCTTTCTATTTTGGATTTAGGTTATAATCTTTCAATTAAAAGAAATATTTTTCATAAAGATTTTATTTATTTATTTGTCAGAGAGAGAGCACAAGCAGGGGGAGTGTCCGGCAGAGGGAGAAGCAGCCTCCCTGCTGAGCAAGGAGCCAATGAGGAACTTGATCTCAGGACCCTGGGATCATAGCCTAACCAAAGGCAGACACTTAACCAACTGGGCCACCCAGGCATTCCTAAAAGAAAGATATTTATCTCAGTATTTCTGTATCTCTCTGAACCTTGGGAGCCAGGTCAGGTTAAGGAATATTGATGTTATATTTTTATACAAATCAGTTAATGAAGTAGTATAATCAAAGCTGAAAGTTGAGGAATTAAATAATTTAGAAGGGTATAAAGCAATATTAGAGCATAAGAAGTGGTAACTAATTAGATAATATAGGTTAAAAACAATGGACATCAAATATGATGAGTTTGGCCCTACAAGACTAGTACAGTTAAAAATATTATTGAAAGGCTACTAAGCATTTGTATTACAAAAGGGAAGAACTCCCCATCCTACCTGTTATGGACTGAATGTTTGTGTCCCCAAATTCATATATTGAAACTCTAACCTCTAATGTGACTGTTTTTGGGGACAGGTCCTTTATAAAACTAATTAGGGTTAGATGAGATCAAGAAGGTTGGTGTCTTTCACCAGAGATCTCTCTTTCTCTATCTCTCTTTCTCTCTCCCCTTGCTCACATAGGTCATGTGAACACCCAGCAAGATAGAGGCAACCTATACTAGCCAGGAAGAGAAATCTCTTCAGAAACTGACCATGTTGGCATCCAGAGCTGAACTTACGGTTTCCAGAACACTGAAAACATAAATGCCTATTGTTGAAGCCACTGTCTATGGGATTTTGTTATGGTGGCATAAGTGTCTAATAATCTACCCCTGGGAAATAAACCAATAAACACAGTCTGAAGTGAATAGGACTCATGCTAGGAAACATACGCACATAGCATACAATCACAGTATATTAGAGGAAAACTTAGCTGATGTGAATTCAGGGAAAGTACATATTCTGTAGAATATTATGCCTAAGCAAAATCTCAAATGGTGAATAAGAATCAACCAGGAGCAAAAGTTAGGAAGGAATATTTCATCAGAAGAAATAGCATAAGCAGGAACATGAATATTCACAGCAAATCCACACTGCTTGGTGCTTGTGATGGGCAGAATTCTAAGATCACCTCTCTAAGAGTTTCACTTTTTTCTCTTGGTTCCAGAAAGAAATGTAAACATGAGGAGATATCACTGCTATGATTAGGTTCTTAATCAATTGACTTTGAGTTCATCTGAGCATGTCTGACTAACCAGAGAAGCCCTTAGCAGGATCTGGGGCCTTTCTGAAGAAAGAGAGATTGAAGTGTGAGAAGGCCTATGGAGGAGGTCCCAGGGAGGGGAATTGAGAAGAGCCTGAAAGAGCTCAGAGCTATCCCTGGCCAAGAGACAGCAAGAGAAGAGAGACCTCAGGCCTACCACTGCAAGAAACTGAATACTGCCAGCAACCCTGTGAGCTTGAAAGAGGACACCGACCTGCTGAAAAAGTGCATAGCCCAACAAATACCTCAATATCAATCTTGTGACAAGATGAGCAGAGGACCCAGATTTCTTGACCCATAGAAAGTCAGTCTCTGCTGTTTTAAGCAACTAACTTTGGTAACTTGTTAGGTAGCAGTAGAAGCTATTACATTAGTAGAGCTCATGAAGCATGAAACTAAAAGAAACTAGATATAGGAGAGGTAGACAGGATTTCGTGAGTCTTCAGAAGCTTTTTAAGGAAACTTAGACTTCATTATGTGGATCGTGGAGATATCTCTGAGTGATTACAAGCAAGGGTATCCGGGGTCAGATTTTACTTGTGCAAGGTTGCTCTGGCTGCAGTTTAGAGGATAGATATGTGGGAGTTCCCACTCCCACGTACAAGGCTGCTGCTCTGGCCTGGCAAATATGTGAGGAGAGCCTGGGAAGAGCCAAAGTGGTCAGAGTGAAGTGAATGCGTTAAACATAATCAACAGATGAAATGACAGGCATGGGTATTATACGGATGTTGAAGATAAAGGAGCAAAAAATTGTCTAGAATGATTCTGAGATTTCTACTCTGTATGTCCAGGTGAATGGTGAGCTACAACCTTTAATGGAAACAGAGGAGGTGGTGCAGATTTGACTTGGTGGATGGGATGAAATGATGAATTTAATTTTAAAACATTGTATTTGGGGTGTCTACAGAAGAAAATGTGAAGAATAAATGATGTCCCAAATCTGTTGTTCCTTTTTGTGTGAAATGTCATACATAATCTTCTTCTTGGAAGAAATTAGCATTTCTGATAAAATGTTCAAGCAATTTCAAGATAAACTTTTAATGGTATTCAGACTGATTCTGGGAAATGAATCCCCCTCCCACTCAGTTGTCAATCAAGGAGTCTAATGATCCAAGTTTTTTTTTTTTCCCCTGTTTTAATTTTGTATGGATATTCTGTGACTCTTCCCCCCCAACCCCCCCCCCCCTTTTGATGTCTCTCACAAGCATAAATCTTAACTTGCCTGTTTCAGGAATCAGGCCTTGTATCAAGATTAAAATAATACTTGTATATATGGTCCTATCCAAAATGTAATATTTTGTAACAGTCACAGTGGTAAATTATAACGTATATTAAATAGATTATATTTATACAAAAATTATAATTTGAATAATACTTGAAAAATTGCCTTTGAACATATCTTTTATAGAAAAGTTTAAAAGCTAGAATTGGGCTCCCAATCCACCAAATTAAAAAGAGAATTGAAAGAAGAAAGGAAGGAATGACTGAGTTAGGAGACTATCCAGAAAATTAATCTGCCAGTGAATAGAATCGCCCAAAAAGAACTGGCTGAAAGCACTACGGCTGATAACACACGATTTTGACCTGGAATCAGTTTGGCCACAAGTACTTTCACTTCAGTTAAAATCAAAGGTGTCATGGGAGAATGGGTTGTTCACTTCACCACAATCAAAGCTGCCCTATGAGACATTAAATCACCAGGAGATGCTAATCATAAATCCAATCATTTCTGATTTGGCGGGTTATCAACTTTGGTGAATATTAATTTATTAAGAAAGTCTCAAACAAACCAGACTCCTGCCTGACTCCTGAGAACAAAGTAGCTCTACAACAGAACCTGAGGTGGCCCCATCCCATAAAGTCAGACACAACCACTCAAATGAAGTGTCGGTAATTGTGTGAAAAAGGCTTTGTGCTCATACACCCACCTATTCATCTACATGTCCATTCACGTATGTATTAATCGCTTGCCTTCTTTGCCTTGACTTTGCTCGGTGCTGAGGATACACGGTGTACTAACCAGACAGAATCCCTGACCTCACGAAGCTTACATTTTCTCAGGAGGCTTCTGTAACTAGCCTCCTAGAAAAAGTTTAGTCTAAGACAAGTTTTACATGAATTATAAACTTACTGACCTGAATATTCAAAAAATTTTCAGATCTAAATTTCACTGTAATGCTTCACATTATTAAATTTGTTATGATTTTATGACAGTGTTTGAATTAATAATTAACTCACTAATCATCACTAAAAAGGAACCTGAGTAAACAGACATTTGGAACTTTGTGAATAACCTGATTTATTAAGTACTTTTAACTCTCCCTAGAGTTTATGGCCAAAGATTCCTTGGCGAACTTCATTTCTACTGTTATCCTCCTCGCTCTGCCAATATGCGTGACATGCCTTTGACCATCTTAGTGAATAGACGGGAATAGAATAAGGCGGAAAGAAAGGAAGATACTGCAAGAATGATTCCAAGCCATTCCTACCCCTTCAACATTTTCATAATAGTGTAACTAATATAACCACACACAAAACACACAACACACACATTTGGCTAAGGTGATTCTTTGAAAATAAACAAACAAACCATCAATTAATTCATTCAAGAAACAAAAAGAAACCATAAGGAAGAAGGAAATAACCACAGATACAGAAGATTTTTTTCTAATTATAAGAGACTACTTTACACAACTCTGTACAAATAAATTTAAAAACATAAATAAAATGGATAATTTTCTAGAAAAATCTAATTTACCAAAACTGACTCTAGAGAGTGATAAAATTCTAAACAAACCATAAAGAAAACAGAAAATTTGGGAGTGAAGGGGAGCAACTCTGAAGATACACATGACAGTGGCTTCAGAGGGAAATACCAAATACAGATCTTTTCTACATTTGTGCTTTCATAAAGCTCTCACAAAGCAAATTTGTGTTTAAAAATACCTGGGTTTACGGGGAACTAGGTTAGAGGATGCTGGGGGCAGAGAGAAAGGTGGCATGGCAGACCCGGGGCAGGGCTCTAGTTGGTAAGGCCTCTGTCTCTGACACAGAGCTGGACCAGCCACCGACCTGCCCAGCTGCACTGACCTTGAGAGCAGCAATCAAGCATGGGGTTGCGGGGGGGGGAGTTGAGCATTGGGGCCCAAGTCCTCAAGGCTTCCAGAGGGTTATGTGCCGCTCAAGCATCACCACCTTAGAATAATGACTGTGCGTGCCTAGTTCCCCACGTCAGGGATCTGCAGCAACTTAAACTTCAGACCCTTGCTTCCTCAAGACCCCATCCAGAGGGGTGAAATGTCACAGACTGGAGCTGTGGCCACTGTTCCTGTCGCTGCTGGTTCTTCCCAGGTCTGTGACCAGGAATGTGTTTAAGAATAGCCTGGAATGGCAGAAGCACTTGTCTGAGGCACGGAGGGAGGGTGAATAACTTCAGTCCTAGGGGGCTGAGAGAGGATGCCCCAGGAGTCCAGACCCAGAAGATACTCAGAAATCACCGAACTTGAGAGTCAGAGACCATTTCAGCCTGGTGTCTTGCACTCCGCCCACACTGCCTCTGCAGCCCCTCTGATCAAGTTCAATGGAGTGCCTTTTTCAGTGTGGGAAAGGCCGCTGCATTCTGCAGGAGTCTCTCTGACAGCAAGTCCTGTCTGGCTTACCAGGGTGCTCACTGACTGGAAGAGTGCACATCAGCTGGCTGGTTAGAAGCAGAAAGGGTAGCTTTGTGGTGTTCAAGCCACAGACCCATAGAGCTCAGGAAAGTTCTGGCTGTCACAAGATCAAGACCTGTAGCAGCTGGAAGGCAAACAAGAAAGTGTCTCTGGAACAAGAGGGGAACGCAGGCATCTGCATTGATGTAATTTCCCTTCAGCTGCTGTTTGTTTAGGGTTGTATACCCCAGATCCACAAAAAAGATTGTGCATGAACTAACGTGACTACTGCATTTTACTGTCATAATCCCCCTATTTACTAATTTTTATGAGGTAATTTCAGTTTCTAAAACATAAATTACCCTAAAACAAAATATTGTATAGAACAGATAATTCTACATGCCACTTAAACTACTCCAGAGACTATAATTCCATTCAAATATTTTTACACGAAGTATCAATCAATAGAAAAAAAAAAAGGATTGCACAAACACTATACAAATATTTCACAAATCAATCTCTGTTGTAATATCAATTAAAAATCTAAATAAAAAACTAGAAAATAAGTTCTAGGACCTCACTTAAAATATTTTATTATGAGCAAGAAGAGTATTCTAAGAAATCAGAGAGATATATAAAATATTAAGAAGCTTATTAAAATAACTTGATATTAATATATCTGAGAAGAAAATTCAAATGAACTCCTTCTTGGTCATGAAAAGAAATTTGTCAGAATTCAACACTAATTACTGGTTAAAAAACATTGAATAAAAAAGAAATTGATGAGTAATTTCCTAACATAACTTATAAATGCATACACCCATGATCCTTATTATTTGCCAATTCTGTATCTGCAATTTCACCTACTGACTAAAATCTATTTGGAACCCTAAAATTAATACATGGGGCTTTTTCACCATCATTGCAGGACATGGACACACAGAGCAGTGAAAACTCAGAGTCGCCCACATGTGCACGTCCCCTGCTGATGTCCAACAAGGTGCTGCTCTGCCTTGCCCTTTCGGCAATTCTGCAGAGACGACCACAGGATGGAGACAGCAGGGGGCAGCACAGTGTAGTACAAGACACTGGCTCTATGGCCAGTTACGTAGGGTTTGAACGTCAGCTCTGGTACTGTTATTGGGATGGTCACTTGACACTTCTAAACCTATTTTTGTCTTTTGTAAAACAAAGCAAATATAATCTGCCAGGATGAATTGCTTTAGGAATTAAGATTATATGTAAAATATGTCTCTCTCTACACACACACAAAAATACATGTACACATGGTACCCCTAGGAGTAATGGTTCAGTATTTGTTAATTCAGAGTTTGTGGTGACTCTCTAGACCATTATTATCAGGAAGAACGAGAATTGAGTGTGTATGTGTGTGTGTGGGGGGTGTATTATGCACACACATATAAAATACATATATAAATATGAAATATATATGTATGTGTATATAAGTACAACTAGATATTCTATATATCTGTGTGTATCATATATATGTGAAAAGTAAGCACCGTATACATGGGCTAATACTGCAAGCTTTATTGCTAAGTCAAGTAGATGAAAGTACTATAGTCGCTTTATTGTCTAACACTAGCACTAAATATTCTCACTGATGTAACCGGTCAAAAAAGAGAAATTAGACATATAAACACTGAAAAGAAAGCACTAAAAATATCAATATTTGCAGATGATGTGATTTAAACCCAGCAATTCCACAAGACTTAAGTGAAAAGATTCTACAGACAACAAAATAATTCAGTTAAGTAGTGGGGTGTGAAATTAAAATACAGAAATCAAAAAAAAAAAAAAAAAAGAAATCAATAGCCTTCATCTATTCACAAAAGGACCAACTGAAGATATAAGGTAGAAGAAGGCCTTATTTATATTTTCAACAGAAATAAAATTAAAAGCTTAGAAAAAACATAAATGATGAGAAAAATCTACCTTAGAAAAAAATTTAAACATTCTTAATCACAAACATAAAATGAAATAGATGGAAATATATGCCGTGGAAAGACTCAACTTCATAAGGGCGTCATGGACAGGCTATATGGAAAAACAGATAGGCATAAGCATCCAAGAAAACTTTGGAAAGAAGAGTGACAAGGGTGACAAGTGTATTAAGATTAAGCTTATTAAAAAACAAAACTAAAATTAAAAATTGAGTCAGTGACTTCTGGATAAACAAGCCAATAAATTAAAGTTTCAGAAATAGACCCACAAATGCACAGAAATTTACTATATCCTGCAGGTGCCTGGGTGACACAGTTGGTTGAGTGTCAGATGTTTGGTTTTGGCTGGGATGGGGATCTCTGGGTCCTGACATTGAGCCTAGCATTGGTCTCTGTGCTTCATGTGGGATCTGCTTGAAATTCTCTCTCTCCCTCTCCCTGTTCATGGTTGCTCTCTGTCTCTCTCTCTAAAATAAATAAGTCTTAAAAAAAAAAAAAAAAAGGAAATTTACTATAGCCTAGAGGTAGCATTTCAAATAAACTAGGGAGTCTTGGAATTTTAAATCAACAGTGCTGTGACAAACTGGGTAGTTATTTGAAAAATAATGAGGTTCAATTGATACTTCATTACACACTAAAATAAACCCAAATCAGTTGAAGATACATGATTCAAACATATGATTTTTACATATATCTCCAATAAAAGTGTAGAAGAAAAGGCTGTTTTAACTTTATTTCAAAATCAAAATTCAAAAAATAAAATATTTATTTTTACTTGATATAAATAAGGATGTGTGCTTAAGAACCTGCCCCTCCGACCCAATCATGGTAACCAAAGGCAAAAGACATGACAAACTGAACAAAATTATAATTCACAATACATATAAAAAAGCTAACACACCTAATTTATAAAAAGCTCTATATATCAATAAGAAAAAGTTCAATTCAATAGAAAATGCACAAAACATATGAATAAGTATATATACGATCAATAAGTTCATCACTTATATAGCTGGATTTTGAAGAACAAATCTTTTTGTTAACCTATTTATTTTTGTTCATATACCTGTATGGAAAATACACTTTAAAAATCCTCTCAACTTTTATTTCCACAATGATCACAGAATGATTTCAAAAAGGACCTCTGGAATATTTGATATCTGAAAATATTACTATTTTGAGAACATAGAAGTAAATAAATGTCAGTGGGTTGTTTTTTTTTTCATTTTATATAATGAGAATTTTTAATTCCCCTTCATGGCCTTCTTAGTTTTAAATAAAATATGGTCTTCATTATAATAAAAACAAGAGTTTCTTCAGACAGGATGTCTTTCATTGATTTTTCTGATGACAAAAATATCTTCGTAATTTAACCAAAGCACATCCTTCTGGTGACTATGGGCATCTTTAAATATTAAGGAAGTCGAAACTTTCTACGCCACAAAGTGTAACCACACAATTTTTTTGTTCATTTTCATAATGATCCAAATACTAAAAAAAATCATATCCCTGTTGTATCTATGAAGAAACAGAGGATTACAAATCTTTTCCCTACACTGTTTAATATGTGTGATACTTTATGAACATGACTTCTTTTCATATACTAGCATCTCCCTGAGAAACAAGTTCTACACTGGCTAAGTAACTGCTTACCTTTGGGTGTTCTGCAGCTTTTTCATTAGGTAATTGTTCTGACTAAATGAAATGTAGAAATAGTATCAAATATAGAATATAAATATATATATATATCAAATAAATGCACCTTTAATAAATTCCATATTAAATCTATGAATATTACTCAGAATATGAAGCAGGCATAACAAAATTAAAGCTGTATAATGAAATCATGTTATCATCTATCTGCTCATCTATTTATAACCTGTTTTCATAAATATCTCTCTGCAATTCAGTAAGCATTTCAGATGTGCAAGAAATTGAATAAGCTTTATTTTCTTATTCTTGTAACAATACAAGTAGTTAAAAATATCTTATCCTTATAATATCTATGAAGAAACAGATGATTATAAATATTCCTTATTCTGTTTTGAGGTAGAATACTAAAAAGTCTGACATCATAGCATAATCTCTTAAACATTAGACCATATTGTCTGCCCCAAAATACCGTCATGAATATTCATTTATAACAAATGTATTTTGTTGAACTTCTGACATAAACAAATGCATCTAACTTGCATCAATCCTAATTGATTTAAGTATGTTATATTAGAAAAATACTTTTCTCTCTTTAAATGCTAATGTTTATATTTCCTTTTCTTTTTAAGCTCATTTTCTCTTTCTCAGCCATGAAAAAGGAAGAAAGGCAGAGAACAATGCACAAGGAGGATTTAGAGCAGTGCGGCCAGTAGAATTTTCTGCAATTCAGGGTTTGTTCTGTCTCCATTCTCTGACATGATAGCCACTAGCCACTTGGGGAGAATGGGTGAAAGTGGTCAAAGGATATAAACCTCCAGTTATAAGATGAGTAAGTGCTGGGGATATAATGTACAGCCTGGTGACTACAGTTAACTACGCACTACTATATACTTGAAAGTTGCTAAGAGAATAGATCTTAAATATTCTCAGCACACACACACACACACACACACACACACACACACACAAAGAAAGAAAAAAAAACTACATGAGGTGGTGCATGTGTTAACTAACGTTACTGTGATAATTACTTCACAGCATATATGTACATCAAGACATGGAGCGGCAAACCTTAAACATATACAATGTTATTTATCAATCACATCTCAGTAAGGCTGGAAAAAGTGTTAAATTTTTGTTATAAATGAAAAAATGAGGTCGCCTGGGTTGCTCAGTCGTTAAGCGTCTGCCTTTGGCTCAGGGCGTGGTCCCGGCATTCTGGGATTGAGCCCCACATCAGGCTCCTACGCTGGGAGTCTGCTTCTTCTTCTCCCACTCCCCCTGCTTGTGTTCCCTCTCTCACTGGCTGTCTCTTTCTCCATCAAACAAATAAATAAAAAATATTTAAAAAAAAAAGAAAAAATTATTAATATAAGTAAAGACCTAGATTTTTATTTAATTTTAATTACTTAAAATTTTCAATAGCTACATGTGACTAATAGATGATGTATTGGACAGTGCACGTCTAATGTCTTTGCCACACCACCACTATATAATGATGTAAGTCCTATCATCCTACATCCAATCATACCCCTAATCGGCCCACTTTTTTCATCTGTTAAGCCACCATAGTAACAAACATTGCAATTTCTTTCTAATTAGTACACTTGCTTCTACTCCCAACAGTCCATTCTCCAAATAGCAATAAAAGCAAGTATTTAAAAAACTCAAATTAACATAATACTCAATGGTGAAAGATTGAAAGCTTTTTCCCTAAGTTTGGGAACAAGACAAGGACTCCTCCTTTCTCCACTTCTATTTCACATAGTACTGGAAGTTCTAGCCAGAGCACTTAGGCTTGAAAAAGAAATAAATGGCGTTCAAGCTGAAAAGGAAGAAGAAAAACTATCTCTATTTGTAGGCGAATGATCTTACATAGAAAAAAAAGCCTAATGAATACACAGACACACATGAACTGTTAAAGCTAACAAACAAATTCAGCAAAGTACAAGACTCAAAATCAACACACAAAAATCAGTTGTATTTCTATACACTGACAATGAACAATCCAAAAATGATATTAAGAAAACAATTCCATTTACAATAGACTCAAAAAGAATAAAATACTTAGAAATTAATTTAACTGAGGCAGCATACGACTTGTACACTGAAAAATATAAAACATTACTAAAATAAAGAAGACCTAAAAAATGGAAAGACACCTCATGTTTATGGATTAGAAGATTTAATATTGTTAAGATAACAATACTACCCACAGCCACACACAGATTCAGTGTATACCTACCAAATTCCCAACAGCATATTCTCAGAAATGTAAAAACCAAGCCTAAAATTCATATGCAGTCTCCAGGGAGTTGAACAGTCAAAACAATCTTAAAAAAAAAAAAAAAAGTTGGAAGTCTCTCACTTCCATATTTAAAAATGTATTATAAACCTATAGTAATTAAAAGAGTATGGTACTGGCATGGGATAGTCAAGTAGATGAATAGAATAAAATTGAGAGCATAGAAATAAACTCCCACAACTATGGTCAATTGATTTTCCACAAGTGTTCCAGGACCATTCAATGGAGAAAGAACATTATTTTCAACAAATAATCCTGGGAAAATTGTATATCCACATGCAAAAGAGTGAATTGCACCCTTACCTTATAAGAGATACAGAAATTAATTCAAAATGTATTAAAGGTCTAAATTTTACAGTACTGTAAAACTCTCGAAGAACACTTAAGAGCAAATCTGCATGACCTTGGATTTAGCGATAGTTTCTTAAATATGACTCCAAAGTACAGGAAAAACAACAAATAGGTAATTGGACTTCATTAAAATTAAAAGCATTTGTACATCAAAGGACACCATCAAGAGAGTAAAAAAAACAAACCACAAAATAGGAAAATGTTATTTACAAACCATATTTCTGAAAAGGTTTTAATATTCAAAAAATATTAAAATTCCTACAACTCAACAACAACAACACCACAAACAACTCAATTTAAAAAATGAGCCAAGGACATGAATAGACATTTCTCCAAAGAATATTCACAAATGGCCAATAAGCACATGAAAGATGCTCAATAGCATTGCTCATTCAGGAAATGCAAATCAAAAAGCCGCAATTCAATACTACTTCAGGCTTGCTCGAATGGTTAGAATTTTTAAAAAGGAAGGAAGGGGAGTGAGAAAGAGAGAGAAAGAAACAAGTGTTGGCAAACATGTGGAACAATTGGAACTCTTTTTTTAAATTTTATTTATTTGAGGGTTGGTGGGGAAGAGCAAAGGGAGAGGGACAAGCAGACTCCTCCAAAGCACAACCCAACATTGGACTCAATTCCAGGACCCCAAGATCATGACCTGAGCCAAAATCAAGGGTCAAATGCTCAACCGGCTGAGCCACCCAGGTGCCTTGGAAAAACTGGAACTCTTGTACATTGCTGATAGGTATATGAAATGATGCCGAAGTTTGATAGTTCCTCAAAACTGTATACATAGAATTACCAAATGATTCAGCAATTCAACTCCTAGGTCTACACCTAAAAGAATTGGAAGCAGGGACTCAAGCAGATGATCATACACCTGTGTTCACTGTAGTATCATTCACACTCGTCAAAAGGTGGCAACAACCCAAGTGACCATCAACAGATGAACAGATAAACAAAATATATATATAGTGAATGTTACACATGCTACAATACGGATGAATTTAAAAACAGTGTTAAGTGAAATAAGCCAGACACAAAAAGAAAAAAAAAAGTGGTTGATTCGCATAAAAATATTTATATGAAATATCTAAAAAAAAAAAAAAAACAATTTCATAGAGACAGGAAGTATATTAGAGGTTACCAGGTTCTGGGAGGAGGGTGGAACTGGGAGTTATTTCTTAATGGATACAGAGTTTCTGTTTGGGTTGATAAAAATTTTCAAAACCTATAATGATAGTAATGATTGCACAGCATTATGAATTTAATTAATGCCACTGAATTTTATACTTAAACATTGTTAAAATGACAATTTTTGTTATGCATATATATATAATCATAATTATAAAAATAGTAAAATAACAATCAAACCTCAAAGTATATTTTAAAAAATCATATCATTCTATCATCAAAAAAGTCCCCCAAATAGATGGTGATTATTTAAAATATAAAATCAAAATCTCCTTATCTAGGCTTTTAAGCCCATGTGTATTTTGGCTTGTTTTACTTCTCCAACCTCATGCCATTAACTGCTCCTATATCCATTTCTTGAATGTGTTAAGCTGATTTCCACTTTAAGACTTTTACCAGCGTTTTTGACTGTCTACAAAACTAGTGTATATTTATGCAATGTACAGATGTTGGCTTTCTCTATAAATTTAATTTCATTGCAGTTGAGAAGGTAATTGTATAATGTCGTATTCAAAACCATGAATTCTGGAGCCGGATTACTAAGGTTTAAACCCAAGCCTCACCGCATACCACCTGCATGGCTTTGTAAGTTACTATGTCTCAATTTCCTCACATGAAGAATGAGAATAAAAATAAAACCTACCTTATGAGACTGTTATGGGTGTAACCTATGTTAATATGCTATGGGTATAACACTAATTACAGTAATGTAAGTCCTCAGACTGATGTCTGGCTTATGGTAAATGTTACTGTGTTCCGTTTATTATTATTACCCAAGAGTTATCTTACCTTCCTCCCCCTTCCTCCTGCTCCCTCCTTACCAAAAGAAAACAGTTGATGTGCTTAGCAGATAGCAACCTTCTCAATGGAAGAAGGCCTTATACCCAGTTTTAAAAGATGCGTCTCAATTGAGCTAAATCCAACACAGGAATTTCCTTCCTGCTTGACAGTTTTTGGTCTAGAAGTAAATATGTGATCCAGTTCTGGCCAAGGGGTCTTAATATCCCCTGCCATCTTTCCAGGAAAGACTTGGCATCGGTAATAGAAAAAAAGTTACAGGAAATAAGACGTTATTTTGGAGCTAAGGTAGGCCTCTTGCAACACCAGACCATCAGGAGGCAATTCTCCGTGGTGTTTCTATTCCTACCGTGACAGCTTTTGTTTTGGATTGTTTTTTCAAGAATGTTTGCATGGCAAACAGTTTTGAAACTTAGAAACAATATTTCCCTTGGATAAGAGGGCATATTTGTTTTCTGACTAGGATAATAAAGACAATACCCTCCTCCAGTACAAAGTTGGGCATGTTTGCTGGCAGTCTATTTAGAAGATTTGGGATTTTCTACCTTGGGGTTACTCAGCTGTGACACAACCTGAGTGTGTGCGAAGCATCCATCAGAGCTGCTCCAGAGAGGCCCTGAGGGTTCGCAGGACAAAGAGAACTGGTATGAACGTGAAGTTCATGCCACCTCCTATACTAAGACTGATGAAGTCTCTGATCCAGGTATTGAAAAATCATAAGGGAAATACATTTACAGTACTCTACTGTATTTACTGAAAAAAAATCAGTATATAAGTGGACCCACACAGTTTAAACATGTTGTTCAAAGGTCAACTGTACTTATTTTGCAAGCAAGGTACAGTTTCAGACCCTTCACAGCTCCTGACAAACACAAGTTTAAGTACAAAGGCGAGCCTGCTGACAGTACAGCAAAAGATCAGAAGTTCTGACTGAGCTGCACTACCAACCTTGGAATCTCTACCTCCAGATTTATTACATGATTAAAACACACCCACCCAAGGGGCGCCTGGGTTGCTCAGTCAGTTAAATGTCACACACTTGGTTTTGGCTCAGGTCATGATCTCAGGGTCGCGAGACTGAGTTCTGTGTTGGGCTCTGTGCTCAGTGCAGAGTCTGTTTATGACTCTCTCTCCCTCTCCTTATGCACCTCCCCCTCTCTAAACACACACACACACACACACACACCCAATAAAATATATTCAGCTGATGAACACATCGTATCTAAAATTATGAAAAAATTTTCATTCATTTACATGATGAAAGCAATGTCATCATTTGCTGATTTGAGTACCAAGAAAAAAAGACTAGAATACCTATTTGAAGAGATGCTCTTTTACTTACCCTTCTCATACTTCCTGTAAAATCTTTATAGCTCAAGTTCAACTCTTAGGCAATCAGGAAATTTTTTAAAAATCTAAAAGAATTTGATACATCAAAAGAGGTTATTATGCTTGAAAATATTTTTGGTCCTTGAGAAGCAACTTCCTCATCTTGTCACCATGTCCTTTGATGCCAGCCACTTTTGGAGGTACCACAACCCACCAGATGCTTGCCCACCTTTACAAATATAAAAACTCTGTTTTCTATTACTCTGATATATTTCCTCCACCTTGCTATCCTGGAGAAGTTCTCTCTATTCATTTAAGTCTCAGGTAAACTTATCCTCTGTTTTGTCAAATCATTCCCAGCACAAATTATCTGCTCCTTCTGCTCTTTTTCAATGTTTATTTCACACACACTAGTGTTTTCATCCCATGTGTGTCACATTATAACTTGTTCATACACCTCTCTCCTCCATCACATTTTGCCTTGTTTTAGAATTTTGCCCGTGTCATATATATTTGTCTACTCCCACGAATCTCTTCATTAAACAAATAGTTATTGAGGAACTACTACGTGCTAGCCGCTGTTCCTGGCAATGGGAATATAGTTGTACAAAAGTCACATTGACACCTTTCCTTTGTGGAAATTACCTTCCTGAGAGAGAGGCAGAGTAAAAACAATAAATCAGTGGAGAAAACAAGAGCAAAATAAGCAGCTGGAGATTAGTGCTATGAAGAAAAAAATGCAAAATAATTTTGAAATAAAAAGTAATGAGAAAATCCAACTTGGATAGAGCAGGCAAGAAATGCTTTCCTGAGAAAGTGGCATTGCAGCACTGACTCGAAAGGTGAGAATGAGGTGGCCATGAGAAAGGCCAAGAAACAAATTCCAAAGGAGATAAACAGTGGAAAAGCTTGGGAAGGGTGCTTTGGGACAAGGTAGCTAGATGACAGTGAGAAGGTGAAGAATTCTATAAGAAAAGATGAGAGAGATGGAGAGAACAGGTTCATGAGTCATGGGAAGGGGTTTAGAATTTGTTCCAAAAACAATGGAACAAAAATCACTGAATATTTTTATTCGAAGGATTGATGTAATCTAATTTATGTTGCTGAGAAATCTGGCTGGCTGCTGTGAGTGAATTGATTGAGACCTGCTGGATGATGGAACAATAGTTCAGAACAAATATTATGGTATCTTTGACTAAAGCTGAAGTATGGCATGAAGGCAAGAGGATGGACTGGAAATTTTAAGTGTTAATGGACTGAATGTGGTTAATGAGGGAAAGAGGGTATTGGGAATAATCCATAGGTTTTTAAATTGAGCAAATAGCTAAGTGATGGTGAGGAAATGGGCAGAGGCTGAATTTTTGAAAGAATATGAAGAGCTCCATTTTCAACATATTAATTTTGAGATAGCCACTTAATATCCAAAATAAGATGTCAGAAAAGTAGATGGATATTAGAAACAAGATGGATTTCTGAAGAGAGATGTGGATTGAAGAAACAAATGTTACATATCTGTCTCAGTAAATACTTGTATTTAATACTATGGATGGGACTGAATGAAATTCCTCAGAAAAGTATTTCATTTTCAGAGGGAAAGATGTACCAGGACAGAAATTTGAGGCAAGGAAGCATTTAGATGAGGAGTATTAGATCATTTATGATCGACTAAAACATCTCCAATCCAAACCAAATCAAGAAGGAAACATACCAAGTAACATATACTTAAATCTAGATGTAGGGCGCGCTTCTGAGTTTGTGGATTGACCACATCAGAGATGGTGACAATCCTTAAAGAGAGTTGTTATGGTTTACCTACTTTACAGATAACAAAACTGATCATCATAGAGAAAAAAATAGCTTGTGCATGGTTGCATAATTAATAAAGAAAATAGAGAAGTTGGGCATTAAAGTCTATTTCTATCACACCACTCTGTCATAAAAAATATATTTAATCTTCCTCATTATGATATTACACACTCATGAAGTTAGGTTGATAAGTCCAGTTACCCCCATTTTCTTATCAATGAAAAATATGAGCCTCAAAAATATTTGATAATTTGTTTGAGGTCACACTGGTAATTAGTAGAGTCATGGCTAGAGTTCAAATCTCAACTCTTACACAAATACTCTCTTCCCCAGACCCTGTGATGTAACGTTTCCTGTCTAGTCTTGGTCCCATTATAAAAAGAATCTTTACATTTCTTCGTTTACTTGGCATTTTTTTCCTTAAATATTTCTTTATTTAAGAGAGAGAGAGAGAGTGAGCATGAGTGGGGGGAGGGGCAAAGGGAGAATCTCAAGCCGACTCCACACTGAGACAGAGTCCTACATGGGGCTTGACCTCCTGACCCTGAGATCATGTCCTGAGCCTAAATCAAGAGTCAGCCACTTAACCAACTGAGCCACTCAGGCTCCCCTACATTCGTTATTTAAAAAACTCTAAGTATGTTTCTCTGAGTTCCTCATTTTGGCTATACTTTGCTTCCTCGACATTTTCCTCCACCAAAAAGGAACTGGCAATATGGATAAAGTTCTCAGTATCTGTGCCAGCACAGGCTTTCATGAAGCCCGAGGCACTGGCCTGTCTACTTACCATTATGTGCTGAGCCAGCCTTGAACTTCAGGAGCAATACTCATTTTGTTTTTACTATGAGATATGACTACTTTACTTTTTTAAAGGGAAATAAAATTGAAGGAAATATAAGCACGTATTTGTGTTTCTTATCTCTATCTTCAAAGTTTGATATTTCTTATCTCTATCTTCAAAGTTTGATATCTCTAACTTTACGGAATCTTTAAAATTTTAATTGGTAACACACATATATCCCAATGACCTTCAGTTTTCCTTTTAGCCTAAATCCTGTAAAAATATTCATAAACTTCTACCATATCCATTAATTATCAAATAATAATAATGAAAATGAATGGTTGTGAATAGCACATTTTTCATTAAATCTATCAGCAAATTCTCATTCATGTTCCAACCCAATTTCATTCACCACACACTGATATCTTGTTGGTCTTAGGCATATATGGATCAGTACTTATTTCCAAGACTATTTCAATATTCTTTTCCTTTTCATAAAGATAATTTGTGGAAATTAACTTCTTCAGATTTTATATGGTAATTTCCTTGTTAAAAAGTTTTATATTAAGCTTAACTCTTCTGGGTGAAGCTTATTATGTGTAAATTTGAAAGTAAAAAGGCACAAATAATAAGTAGTGGCAGAAAATTATATGTGCTCATACAAAATATAGATGTGCATATTGCATAAGGCCATTTATACCTTGCAGAGAACATGTGACAATTCTTTTTCTCTTTTAATATTAGCTCTTTTGTTTTAAAATGTAATATTTTTGTCTACTTCAGGAAATCTAAAAATTTTAACTACCAACAACCTTTCCATTCCATTTCACCTTTTAATTGACATGAAATAAAAAATTGAAAAACAAAAACAAAAAAAATCCCAAGATGCATGTACATGCTTCTAAAGAATCTTGAGGGTTTTTAATCCTCTCAACTTTTCCTAATTACTTCATACTTAGAAATCCTGTCACATCTTTCCTTGTCTACACAACTGGGATTTACATTCTCCCTCTTAATACACCATCACAAATGAAAACATTGTTTTTGGTTCCAAATGCATATTCAATAGCTACTGAGAAAATTAGAAATGCATACTCATTTAATGAGTCTTAACATACTCATACTTCAACTTAGTAGTGTAACAAATTGGAAAAAAAAAAATCCCAAACTATAATGTTCTACAAAAGATCATACTGAGCCAAGAATGAATTTATTTAGATAAGAGGGGAGAGGGGCACTAATTGCTTAATCTTCCTTAGAAAAAGACTGTCTACCTTTAGCAAATACTGAAGCAAAGTACATATTTATTAAACTTTTTGTCCCTTCAGAAAATGCCTTTCAAAATTGTCCTTTGTCTGACAATTCAAATGTCCTTCCAATGAATTTCACCTGCTCTCAAATATTAAAAATTCCCTTTCATTATAAATTTCCTTTCATGAAATTACTGGCCACTGAATTGTCCAATGCACAGTTCTAATAGGTCTGTTTACAGTGTGAGATCCAAATAAAAGTGCCTAGTTATGGACCTTGAGGTTCAAGCCATGTAGATGAGTTACCCCATCCAATCTGGGAAGAGCAGATGCTGCCGTCCTTTCAATCATTGCGGTCATGTAGACCCAGCCTTGTTCTAAATTTCCTCAAGTGCTTTCATCACATGGGTTTGGCAAACTGACAACTCAGAATAGATACAGTATTGATTTGTGTCTTCTCAGTGGTGCAGGTGGAGCAGGGATATGAAAGGAGGCCCTTGAAATTAGTATATTGGCACTCATCCATTCCTGGATGTATTTTTTTCTTCTCTATTCATCTCGGGAAAATATCTAACTGGGTGTTTTGTATGAGGTCATTCACAAAGTAATTCCCTGATTTTTAAAAATATTTTTAGTGGGCCATTAGATTTAGGAGAACCTAAACTTCTTGTTCTCATACTAAAATAACAATAAAACCTGACTTCTGATTCATTGAAGATATTATCTGTCACCTTTAGAATGTAATGCAGCAGCATTTGGTAAATACGTGCACGTACAGAAATAAGAAAGCATCATGATTAAGTTCCAACATTAAATTTCCCTTGTAAAAGCATAGTAGTCAGTGTAACTATCTCCCACTTAACAAGAAATATTGTCTGAGTTCTAGATATTTTGTCCTGACCCCCTAAAAATTTCCAGAAAATAATTAACTGTATGTCAATTATATGATTCATGTCTCTTTGTACTTTTAGCATGTACTTTATAGTATTAGAGAGGAAATCATCTTTTGTTAGTGAGCAAAATAAAGCATGAATAATGAAAATAATTTAAATCGTAAGCCTTGGAATAAGTCCTAGCTCTGCCTTTTTACAAACTATTTAACCTGGAAAAGTTACTTGGCACTTCCAAATTTTATTTTTCTTGACCTATATAGCGAGAATAAGAACACTGACTCCAAAGGATTATGTGACACACTAATATTTGTGAAAAGTGTTTAAATTATGAAGTATTAATCAAATATTAACTATTATTGATTCTTATAAGCAAGTGTTTTTACATTCTTCCAAATTATACAGACTCTTAAAGTAATACATGTTATGGATTATGAAGGGATTATTAGGAGCTAGTTGTTGTTATGAGCACTCTACATGTATTAACTCATTCAAACATTACAATAAGCTCATGAAGTAGTTATTATAACTATTATGATTATACAAATGAGGGAATTGAAGCACCGAGCAATTAAATAACATCACATGTCTAGTAAATAATGGGGTCAAGATTCAAATCTCAGGCAATCTATATCCAGGGTCTTTGTTATTGATGTAATCATTGCCCTTTAAGGCCTTTCCATTATATAATGATTTGCAAAACAAAATTACATTTCCTAAAATGAAAACTTTCTTTACATTACTTCTTTTCTATATTTTGTAAGATAAAAACAAAGCAAAATCTATGGCTGAAGCCCCTCATTGGTTAGCAATTCCTATGTGCCAGGCAGCAACACAACTATCATTGGGGTTTCAATACAGAATTGTTGTTATTATGAAGAAAAAGACATTCATTTTCTAAAGTATGGTTATGATGTGTGAAATAAAAGGTAAACATTTCAAATAGCAAATGTTAAAAATATTCGTGTATTGCAAATGGTAAGATTTCATTCTTTTTTATGGCTGAGTAATATTCTAGTGAGTACCTCTGTGGGAACAAACTGATGGTTACCAGAGGGAGGTAGGTGGGGAGTTAAATAGGTGATGGGGATTAAGGAGTGTGCTTGTGATGAGCACCAGGTACGTCTGGAAGTGTCGAAATCACTATATTGTACACCTGAGAACAAAACACTGCATGTTAACTAACTGGAATTTAAACAAATCTTAAAAAATATTTGATAGTTAAACAATGTTCAGAGTGAGGCTTATGACAAATAAGGAAGCACAATGTGAATCATCCAATCTATATCATTGGGAGACATCAATATCAGTATTTTTATCATTTTTGATACATATATAATACTCAGATAATGAAAAACATTTGTATGTAGCTACTACTTTCCATATGTTGACAAAGAAAGATGATTTGAGTTGAACAAAAGTTTATAAGTGAGTATATTTCCTTTAGGTTAATAGAGGAGTATTAGTTTGAAGGCAACTATCTAACCTACTCTTCCCTTTAAACTGGTACATTGCAAACCAGTACTGGTTTTCTGGCCTCTTACATTCTGGTAAATTAAACTCTCTGTTCTTATGTAATCAATCATAGAGCTTTTCTTGTGGAGGGGCCTAAGAGCATCGGTATCTTAACCAGTTTAAGGAATATAAGAGTCAGGGACTCTCTTTAAACATGAGTAGCCACTTCAACACTAACATGGTCACCTCATTAGTATATTAAAATGTGCAATATCATATCATTCCACATTATTTTACTGATGGGAAACTTTTGGCTCTGAATACCTTTTGCATCACTTTACCATTATTTTCATTTTATGAACTTCTATTTTTGAGCATTTTATTAGTATATGTATATTTATTAGTATATGTAGCCATCAAAGTTGGACCTTAAAACTATTACTTTAAGTTTTATATAAAATAGGAGGAAAAAACTTCATTTTTGTAAAAGTAAATCCTAGGACATAAATGAGTTACAGATCTCTTCTGGGAAAACCAAACTTTAAATGTCATTTCGTGCTTTAAGTAATGAAAAATGAAAACCCTAATCTGTGTCAATGTAATTAAATGTGTTTTGCTACTGTAAAGTTTTAATGGGCTCTGGAGAGAATTTTCACATATGTATCAAAATTAAAAAAACTATAAATATTTTATGTACCCCAAATTTTACTTTCAGGCTCATAGTCAATAGAAATAATGAGATCATTTGCACAAATATAAGTGTAAAAATCCTAGCTCTTAGTTCCCAGACACAAGTAATTCACTTCTCATATCAGTATTCCATGGAGCACCTTGGATTAAAGACTATATGATTTCAAACCACTATATCACAGTGGCTATAATTTTATAATGGATATTTTTATCAACTTTGTTCAAAACATAAAAAAAATTTAGAAACAAAGTTCAGTAATAAAAGATGGATAAAATAATGACTCATCCTTTAAGTATAAATTATATATTCACTTAATTATTGCTATGGGTCTATTCTCTTTGGGATGGGAATGTATTCAGGGTACGTTTTTAAGTAAAGAAAAAAAGTCAAGTTTTAAAAACATTTATGTAATAAGAATAAAGGTTTTTTAAATATCTAAATAAAGATATATATTTAAAAATTTGAAAAAATACAGCTGAAAATGTTATAGTAATTTCACCTGATAATGAGAGTACTTACAGTTTTAATTTTACACTGATCTCCCTGACTGATTTGCAAGGAGGCAATACAGTCTACTGGATAAAGTTTAAGAGCTCTGGGGTCAGACACCTGGGGTGATATATCAACTCTTTAAGTGTTGATGACTAGTTGAAGAATTACTATACTATCTTCCTTAAGCCTCAGCTTCCTTTTCTGTAAAATGGAGATGATAATAGTATCTAGTTTAGAGTTTCACTAAGGGTTAAATGACTGACCATCCAAGTAAGGAGCATACAACTCATATCAGCCTATATTTGCTAGCCATTTCTTAAATATGCTAATAGTGGAAAATGATTTTATTATGTCTTTATTCTCGAAGTATGCCCTAATTAACATTCTTATTCTTTAAAAGTGAGAAAAAAAATCAGAACTAATCATTTTGATTTTATAAATGCTTTGCAAATACCAGCATCACCAACAAGAAACACTGTCTCTTAGCACGAAGAATCACTAGTATTCTGTGTAGACATTTCTAATAGATAGCTACAGACCTCATCTCTTCTGCTGTGGATGAACTACAGAAGGCAATTAATGTATGCTTATCAGGTTTGGATATGACATCTAGTTTAAAACCATAACTGTTTTATTTGATTGCTGACTCAAGAATGAGAATAAATTGGAAAGGCAAAATCAGCTGAAAACAGATGATGACATTTAATAAGGATAAATGCAAATTTCTAGATATAATTTCTAGAAATCAATACTAAAAGTTAAAGGATGGAGGAACCTTGGCTTGAAAACAGTTCATATGCCAAGGACCTGGGGATTTTCAGTTAATCAAAGCAAATAATATGACAAGCTAGCAGAAGCTAATTTAATCCCAGGCAGCATTAATAGAGTTATAGTATACTTATCATGGGAATTGATAAGCTCACTACACTCTGCACTGTCAAAATGAATTTGGAACACTGTTTAATTTTGGATACTAAAATTTAAGAAGGACAATGAAAATGAGAGACCATCAAAAAAGGTTAAAGATGAGGGTGAGTCTATAACTGAAGTTGTATGAAAATTCTTGAAGAAACTACAAGGTGCAAAGTGAGTTTGACTTGCAGGACACCATACTTTCCTTATTCTCCTACTTACTGGCTGCTTGTTCTTGGTCTCATTCATTAGTTTCATTTGTTTGCTTGTCCTCATCCCGCAATCTCTAAGCAGTGCAATGATTCAAGTCTTAGTGTTGACCTTTACTCTCCGCCCCCCCACCCCCGTGGACATTAACCTCAATACTTCATCCAGCTTCACAGCTTTAAATGCCATTCTTTACGATGACTCACAAGTTTATTATCTTCAGCCTGGATTTCTTTGCTGAACTTACGCCACAATACTTAACTATCTTCTGGACATCTTTACTTGGCAGTCTAATAAATCCTAAACTCAATAAATTCAAAATTAAACTCTTAATTTTCATGCCCAAAACATAATCATTCTAAATAATTCCTCTCCTAAATAAATGACAACTTCATCATTGCTCTTGCTAAAACAAAGTATCTAGTGTCATCCTTGAGAATTCTTTCTAACTTTACCTCCTATTCATCAACATCTTTAGTTGTATGCACAAACTCGCCACTTCTCACCATTTCTAAGACTATTACCTTGGTACAAGTCACCTTCATCTCTCATGTGGATAAATGCAACAGACTGAACTTGTTTTGACCTTTTCAGCACTGCAGTCACTTCTCAACACAATGATCAAAGTAGTATTTTAAAATAGAAAAAAAATGCTTACACTTATATGCATGTGCATTAATTATATGCATATATAATTATGGATATAATTATTACATTAACAGCTGACCAACTAGTAAAAATAAAATAAACATTCCCAAAGTAATAAATTCTCCATCATATATGTACAAATACAGGCTGAATAAACATATTTTAGCATAAATCATAAAAGAATTAAGTTGCCATTAAAAACAAATAGTAAAATATCTTCCCCTTATGACATTGCAATATTTCAGGTTATGTAGTAAGTGACTATATACTTCAGTATACATGGGGGATGGGGCAATCATTCCATCAGTTAGTCAACAATATTTTCTGAGTTCCTAGAATATTCCGGACACTATAGTATATTGGGTTGATTTATGTTCCCTAAAAATATATGTCTAAGTCCTAACCACCAGTACTTGTGAATGAGACCTTATTTGGAAATTGAGTCTTTGGAAATCAGGTCACACTGGATTAGTAGGAGTCCAGTGATTGGTATCCTCATAAGTGTAATTTGGAAACAAAGACTTACAGGGAAAATGCCATGTGATGACAGAGGCAGAGATGCACCTATAAGCCAAGGTACACCAAGAACTGCCAGTAATGACAAGAAGCTGTGAAGAGATAAGTAAAGGTCTCCCTCTCAGTCCTTCAGAGAGCATGGCCCTATTGACACCTTGCTTTTGGACTTCTAGTCTTAAGAACTGTAAGTCAATGAATTTCTATTGTTTTATGCCACCCAGTTTGTGATGACTTGTTACAATAGCCCTAGGAAACTAGTATGACTACGTACTGGTAATAGAGTGGTAAGAATTCATAATCACCATGCTTACATTCTAGTGGGAAAATCCATCAAAGATTAATAATCACAATCATGCAATGGTTCTATGAAGATATACAGGTTGTTATGAGATTATATGCCTAGGAGATAGTAGGAAAGACTTTCTTGAAGTGAAGGTTCTAAGCAGGCTTTAGCTTATTTATTAAATGGAGCAAGGTGCTTGGCACAGAAGTCAATGTTTAATGAAACCTTGAAAGAATAATGAATGAATGTGTTAGTGTATAAAGTAAAAATAAGGCAAAGTGGGTCTAGAAGAATATTTGAGACAAAAAGAACATGTGTACCAGGCAAAATTCTGTGTAGCACAAAATAAAGAAGAAAAAATTAAATATGATGAAATGCAACATTATAATAAATATTTCATTATATTTTTATTAGCTATAGGGTTGTATGAGTGGCCAAGATCTGACATACTTCTACATGATACAATCCTCACCAAAAAAAGTGAAAATGAATTTAAAACTACTTGTAGAAATCACTCCCTACTGACCATTCCCTTATTCCCCCATGTCTTCTTTCTAACAGAATCCTAATTTTGATCAACTATTCAACCATACATCATATGGTTCATGAATATTTTTAAAAAATTTCCTACTCCTAAGAATAGATTTTGATAAACCGACACCATTATATTACCTTGCAAATAACTGGGTTAAGGACCAAGGTTTTAGGATAACTGGTGGTCACCACGTCAAAATTACTATCATCAAGAGAAAATACATAGGACTTAATTTGACCCAATCACAGTGATGTGAAGGACTCTGTTTTATGAACTGGAAGAAATATTTTCCTTTCTTCTGGGAAAATCAAATTGTAAGCTTAAATCATATCATTTGGCACTTTTGATCATTTCCTTTTCTTTGAAGCATTAATAAGCCTTTAATAAATGGAAAAATATATTATTAGAACTGAAATGAATCAATTGACCATTGATTCTAGGAATGTGGGAATTCTTGGTGAATTTAAGATTGCTCAGTGGTGTGGGTATGTTAAGTCAAACTCTAACTGGGATGAATGCAAGAAAAAATGGAAGAAGTATTGGCAATAAAGTGCATATAAATTTCTTTTGATGAGTTTTACTACTCAAAAGTGCAGAGAAATGGGCAGTGATGGGTCAAGAGAGTTTTTTATTGTTTTTATTGTTGCTGTTATTAACTGATAGAGGTGATGACAGCTTGTTTAAACACTGATGAAAATGTTCCTGTAGACATGAGAAAGACTTCTTGAAACAGCTTTTGGAAGGAAGGGGATATGGATTATTCATTTCTAAAACTTCATCCTGCCTCACAGTGGTGTCTCAAAATAGATACCAAATAAACTATGTTGCATTCCATTCGCTGATACATAATTGCTAGCCTATACTCAGTATGATTAGCATTTGAACTTGAATTAGAAAGAGCATTTATATTATGTTGACAGTACTATGATAGCAACTTGTCAACATGATAAATAGCTAGTCTTAAATTAGCCATTAGAAAACAAACAAAAATTATATATTATATAGAACAATAGATTTTAAAATAGCTCTATTTAAATAGGAACTTGAAAAGAGTAAATTGACTTTTTAAAAACCTTATAGGTTTCTTAGGGAGTATATGAAATAGAAATATTCTTTTTAGTCCCTTTTCCTCCACGAACTAAGGCTTCCTGTGGTGATCTACAAGTAGGAAATGATTGAGCTGTAACCACACTGTAACTTATATTTAATCTACTGATGTTAGATAACACGGCCTGCCAGATTCTGAGGGTCAATGGTAGAGACCAAAACATGCCTGTCTTCATCACCTGAAATATTAAAGACAGTTAACTTTATCACTTTACACTCCATACTTGAAGTAAGACAGACACTAGAGTTAATTTTCAGATGCCATTCTCTTCTGCTCTACGTATTTCACTGGGAATGGTAATGTGTGCACACCCCTAATCTTCAAATGCACTGCCATTTTACTTGTTTAGCGCAGCAGATGGTATGAAGTTAAAAATGGAAAAAGAGATTAGCTTGGTCAAACACCCTAAACTTTGTAATTAAAAAGACTCTTCTGGAGATTAGCTTCAAAAATGTTGTGGTGCCTGATGATTAATACGCCTCTTAGGGTCGGCTTTAAAATTATATTGTGATCTGCACACTTTCATAATATAAACATGTGATAAAAGTAATCACATCTTAATAAATAATGTCAAACTGGACTCTACAGTCCTAATAATTGAAACAGTATTGATGATACTAATAATATTGTCTAAAATGTTCAGTCCCTTTACTATGGGCCAGGAACTCAGTGGCATATACAGAGCTTCTGTCACTTAATTCTCACAACAAATCTGTGAGGTAGATACTACTATTATTCCCAATTTACTAATGGAAAAAAGCTGATATTTTTAAAAGTGAGGTAACTTGACTAAGGTTACCCAGCTCAAAAGTAGTATAATTGTCCATATTGCATTATATTGTGGTACAGGTAAGGGCAACACATGTTTAAAAGGATTTCCATGAAAAGGTCACTTTTGATCCTTCCCAATATAAATGTTTCTTTTTTTCCCCTTTTTAAAAAATGTTATTTATTTATTTGGGAGAGAGAGGGAGAATGTGCACGAGCCAGGCGAGAAGCAAAGAAGCAGACTTCCCACTGAGCAGGGAACCCCGATGTAAGATTCGATCCCAGGACCCTGGGATCATGACCTGAGCTGAAGACAGATGCTTAACTGACTGAGCCATCCAGGCACCCAATATAAATGTTTCTTAAAAGAAGAGTAAGATACCCCCAACTTTTAATACCTTACATTTGCTTTGCATTTGCATATTTTTGATATTTTGTCAGTCAGACTAAGAATGAAGAATTTAAAACCTTCATCTCCAATACAGCCATACTATACCTGTTCCAGTGCTATTCTATACCTGGGTACATTGTAGGAAAAAAATCTCACTTCTCAGAGAAAAAAAAGAGGGGGGGAAGAAAGAAAGGAAATTTGGGATCAGAAAAACAAACTAATTAAGACTTCCTTTGACCTAAGTTTTATGACTTTTAAATTGTTTGTATTGTCATAGAAATGCTGTTAATGTAATGAAATCCTTGTGTTAGGTTTAATTACTTTGAGTTTCTAACTATATTCTTACTGTACATTGTAGTCATGAACAGGCTGAAATCACAAGATTGGGAATGGAACATGTCTAAATAAAAAATTACCTAATGGCACCTGGGTGGCTCAGTCAGTTGAGTGACCGACTCTTGGTTTCAGCTCAGATCATGATCTCAGGGTCCTGAGATCGAGCCCCACGTTGGTCTCTGTGTGCAGCATAGAGTCTGCTTGAGTTTCTCTCCCTCTCCCTCTGCCCCTCTCCCTGCTCACTCTCTCTCTCTCTCTCTCAAATAAATAAAATCTTTTTAAAAATTACCCATACTCACAGGATCTGATTTTCAAGAGCTGAAATCTTTTATATTATAATATTAGGATAATACTGTATTTAGCACATGGTTCTAACTTTGTTTTCTTTATAATTTACTTGAATATTAACTGAGGGACTCTAGAATACATTATATATGTATTGAATATTTTAAACACATTTATATGTATGCATATGTGTGTATGCATTTATACCACATTCATATATATAGTGTGTGTCAAAGGACCAGTAAGTGCAGTTAGTATGACTACAAAATTCTCTTAAGATCAGGGTAGGAATATGTATTACCTATGCCAACCCAAGTTATCGACTGATAATGACCTTCTGATTTTGGTGCAATTCTAAGAAGGATACTAAGGTGAGACCAGGTCTGATGGGAAAGAGAGCCCTCCCCCTGGGGACAAAAGGGAACACAGTAGCACTAATGAATAAGCATGAAATTTTTACTCTTTTAGACTGAGCACAAAATCTTGCTAATATATAAATACATTTTCATCAAATGCACAAATAGAATCTGTGAGAGAAAGTATATATGAAGTCCATTTCCTCAATCCATAAGGACAATGCATGGAAAGCTGAAGGTTCCTAATATACACATATATTTTTAAATAAAGCAATAAGCATTAAGAAAACTCTAGACATATAAAATCACATCCTTCTGTATTCCCTTCTAATTACCTAGTAAAATCAGGTACTTAAAAGAGGAATTCAAAATATACTTTAGATTAATTTTCTTATATATAGCTCACATCTCAGAACTATTAAATCTAAAAGCATGTTGAAAAACCTTGAGTGCATGTATTACTCTGAAAATGGTTGCTAAAATTTGCATTTGATTATGCTAAAATGGATGTTATGGCTAGTTTTGTGCACTCAGTGCAGAATTTCAGTTTTAAGAAGTGTCTTAATGTATCCACATGCCCTAGAGCTAAGCCAAGGGAATAGGGAATAAGTAGAGAAAATACAGTTTCAGTGTTTTATTTTAAAATTTTCCCCTGTATTAAAACTAATATTTTGCTTGAGAAATTACTAAATGGCCAGTATTTCATTCTTTTTAACTCAAGCTTAATCCATACAAAATATTTAACATCAATTCTGTCGTATTTTGAATTTCTTATCAGTTAGGTTAGTGAAGTATTGTAGGTAAATTGTTCATCATAATTTGCTACTTGAGTCAAAGAAACAAATTAAGCCAAGAAACATGCACATGATTTTAACAAGTGTCAAGCCTTTCACTTCTATAACATTTTATAATACTTTAAAATATTTCCCTCTCTCTTTACTTACGATTATTTAGTCTCATTATTATGGAGTATTTAATGAGTCCTCAGAACAAAATATAATTTCCTTTTTTAATAAAAATAGAATTTTTAAATAGAGTAGCACAATTAAAATGTCGTTATTTCCAGTAACACTGATTTCAGCTGGCAATGTAGTCTTTTAAAAATTCCTTGTACTCTTGTACTCTTTTTTAAAATTCCTAATTCTCTTTTCTATAGAAAATATGCATGTGCATAAGCCAAAAAAAAAGCAAAATCTCTAAATTTATATTATTGCAAACTATGCTGTTTTCTTTACTCAGGATATTTCAAATAGTAATCTCAAGAGGCCCTATTCTTCTCTTGAATTAGTTAAAATATCATAGGTCTTTTACTTTAGAGATATGAAAACTTAAACAGCAAAGAAAATTAAGAAACACATTTTAATTAAAGGTAGGAAGAAACTATTTTGTTACCCATATTTCTTTTTCAAATATTATATTCTGTGTTCACTATTAATGTTTACAGTTTCATGTAAATTATGTTTACTTAAATATTTTATACAAGGATTTTATTTTATTTTATTTTTTTTTTTAAAGATTTTATTTATTTATTTGACAGAGAGACAGCCAGCGAGAGAGGGAACACAGGCAGGGGGAGTGGGAGAGGAAGAAGCAGGCTCCCAGCGGAGGAGCCTGATGTGGGGCTTGATCCCAGGACTCTAGGATCGCGCCCTGAGCCAAGGCAGACGCTTAAGAACTGAGCCACCCAGGCACCCCTATACAAGGATCTTATACAAAGATTTTGTACAAAGATTCATGTACTTAAAAAATATATTCCATGAACATACACTTAAGTTACAAGGTTAAATGATGGGATAGTGGATAGCCTAGCCTGAAAAACCTTTCACCTTTTGGAAAGGAAAAGATACCTGAAAGAATACAGAATTAAACCATTGCAAAGAGAGGTCTTTGTAGCATGTTTAGAATGTGTTACTTTTATTTTTTAAATTATTTTTAAGCTTTTATTTATTTATTTGAGAGAGAGAGAGAGAGAGAGAGTGAGAGAGAGAACACAAGCCAGGGGGAGAGGCAGAGGGAGAAGCAGACTCCTTGGATACAGGGCTTGATCCCAGGACTTAATCCACCGAGCTATCAAGGTGCCCCTAGAACGGGTTACTTTTAAAGCAGAGATTTATTGGGGCACTTGGGTGGCTCAGCCAGCTGAGCATCAGACTCTTGGTTTGGACTCAGGTCTGGACCTTGGGTCATGGGATCCAGCCCCTCCTAGGGCTCTGCACTCAGCAGGGAGTCTGTTTCCTCCTTCTCCCTCTCCCTCTGCCCCTCCCCATGCTCGCACTCTTCCTTTCCCTCTCTTTCCCTCTCTAAAATAAGTAAATAAATAAATCTTTAAAGCAGAGATTTATTAAAACCATTAAAGAACTCTTGTACATAGATCTTTTCATGGACAAGATCTCATAAAATCAAAGCATATTGTGATGTTTGTAGTAATCTTGTATATCAATGGCTTATAAGCATTTATTTATTTTTCCTATCATTTTGCCAAAAATTGTTATATGCTATCATGAGTAAAATTTTTTTTAACATGAGTAAAAATTAATCAAAATTATATTTTGAATTCCTCCTCTAAATACATGATTTTATTAGGCTATTGCTGAGAATAGAGTAAGAGGAGTAATGGCCTTATCTATGTGTAATTTTTTTCTAAATCCAATTGCTTAATGTAAGGGAAAACATTGGGAGTATGCTATCTGTCATGTATTATGAGTTGAAAATAGCAGTTTCCATAACCATGGCTAACAGAAGGAAGAAATAATTTCAACAGAAAATAAAACTTCCATTTAATTGTGTTTTTTACACAATTCTTTATTAAAACTATTAAATAACTTATCAAGTTTTTCTGATATATTTCAATTAAACACACCATTGCTTTCATCCTCAGTGCTTAGCCTTTGCACCTAGTAAACATTTAAAAAATATGTCAAATTAACACTTAAGAAATGTGTTGCATGTAAGTGATGCATCACAAAATTCTACTACCGAAACTAATATTACACTATATATTACCTAATGGGAATTTAAATAAAAACTTAAAAAAGAAAAAAAAATTTGAAAGAGAAATGAAGTAACACTTAAGAAATAGATACTATTTATAATATGTAATTGTTATACATGGTATAATGTATAGTCCTTTTTGGTATTTAAACATTTCTCTTCAGATGGATCTTTTGATTCTGTAGGCATAAAGGTTTCACATTTCCCTTTTCTTTTAACCCCCTTCAAAACAAAGGGGATGTGTGACTTTCATAACCATGTAGAGGTAGAGGATAGATGAGGGCTCAATATGCAGTGGCTGCTATGTTTGCCACTAGGAACTAAAGTTCAGGTGGTCCTTCTCCTTGGAGAACACGGTCTTTACCTTCGACCTTTGGACTCTAAATTTAGATCCATTTTGGGTTTTTCACTGGAATCTGACCTTCTGCTATTCCACTTGTCATCCCTCTGCAGCTCCTTAATATGGCAAGTGGTACTTGTGGTCGCTTACATACCACTTGCAAGCCAAGTGGAGCCAAGAACAATGGCCCAGGTTCATCTAAGCATGTTCCTGTCCTACTATCACCAAGACACCCACGTCATGTTGGAATTGTTCTTTGATAGGCTTCCAGCCCTCCCCCAAAACCAGTGAAGTGTGTCACTATGCCTGTGGTTCTCTAACTTTTCATAATTATCTCAATATTTCTAACCCTCTCCTTCCCCACCTTCCCACCTCCCACACATTTGGATTCAGGCATTGGACTTACCTACCTCACCCTTAATTACCCCTATTCCTAGGCTGGAAACAGTGAGTTTCACTTCCTTCATGCCATATCCTAATTCTCTCTACACTGAGAATACAGTGAAACTGTGATATAATTATAATCTAAATTTTGTATTCCCTGAGTCAGCAAGTTTGGAACACAACTGAATATCTGTTTGGAGTTTGAATATAAGGATTGAATTAAGGCTGTAATTAATTATCTGTCTGAGTAATTTAGTTAACTGAATTTAATAATTAAAATTCTCCCCATAATTTACTAAAAAAATTATCTCAAGAAAAGGAAGAGGTAAATACGATTTTAATATTAAATAATAATGCATCAAAAATAATTGACTACATTTCCTGAATCATTCTTTTAATGTATGAGATGATTTTACAACAATTTTCCAAGAAAAGAAAATGAATATGTGAATCTGTCAAATTTTGCTGAAATGACACTATCGTATGGGATTAATACCCTGTTCAGTGCATATTTTGCTTTTTAGAGTAAATTTACTTGGGACATATGTTAAAGGAATTATGGGTTTTTTTAAGTTACAAAAACAAAATTTGATTTCATTTTGAAGTATTCCTATCAATCAAACCGTGGTTTTAAAAATATCACATGAATTAAAAAAAAAACCAAAAATCACGTATTTTTTTTCCTTTAGTGAAAAATTTTAGAGGATAAATTATCCTGTAATTAATGCTCCACTCAAGTTCATATTAACATTAGTTCATGTCTTGAGCACATACTGCAATTTTCTTTAGGGGTGAAGAGTCTGAAGGATCATAGGTGTGTTTATAAAGGGGAGAAACTGTTAGTTTTAAAACCTTCACTGACTATCCATACCTGATTAACAGGTAGTAGATAGTTTATTTAAGTACAGTTTGTTCTGAACATTTGAATTAATAGGAATGGTGACATGAAGTTATGGGTGGCAGGAAAGATAACCTAATTTCAGAGGGGCTTACTTCTTACAGATGACTATCTCATGTACTAACTATGATGCTGAAAAAAATAATAATTACACCTTCTATAAGTCTGGATCAAGTGAATCTAGAGACTCTAGTTTCTAGCCCATTTTTGTATTGAATGTCATCCATGAAACACTATGCTAGACATATCATGCTTCACTTTCCAGATTGATGCAGTACTTTGTGCTAAAAATGAGGCAAAATCTATTCAGTGTGTTTCTCTTTAAGTACTGCCCACTGAGCACCTGCATCAGAATCTCCTATAGTACCTACTAAAAATACACATCCTCAGGTTGAGGACAAGTCCTATAAAAACAGACTCTTCAGGGCCCAGGAATCTGCATTATCATCAAAGCAAGCAATTTAGATAAACTGGAGTTTGAGAATATATTTCTTATTTAAACCTTTGTATGTGAGAGAATTAACTTAGTAGTTGGTTCATGCATTCCCTGGTTTAAAGATTTAACTCTTGGTTTAAAATCTCATTTTTGAGTGATAGAGAGAGGGAGAGAAGGAGCGGGAAAGACCCAATTTATGTTAACAAAGAGACTAACTAAGCAGCAAAATTTTATTTAAAAGAACATTTTTTTCCATTAATTTACTGAACTATAGTTAAGTATAAATGGAAAAACAGTTCACATTTATTGGACACCTACTATATGCTATGCACAGTGTTTTACATTTACATTTTATTCTAATTTCATAACACTTATGAGAGAGATAGTATTAACATGGCAATAGCAAGTGAGGAAATTAAGATGAGCATATACGTAGGATGTTGTCTCCTTCCTGGTATGCCTCTGCAGCAAAATCCTCCACCATTCTCACTTAGCTAAAAGCTTACCTCCTTTAAAACTTCAATTTGTACAAGAAGACTACATGATCCGCTTCTTCCCAGTGCCTCTTCTCAGATATGTCTCTTATAAAGAACAGTCATGGCCAACGATACATTGAAAGATGCTCAACATCACTAATCATCAGAGAAATGCAAATCAAAGACCACAATAAGATGTCACCTTAAACTTGTCAGAATGACTAAAATCAACAAGACAAGAAATAACAATCGTTGCCACGGATGTGAAGAAAAAGGAACCCTTGTGCACCACTAGTGGTGATGTAAATTGTACAGCCACTGTTGAAAATAGTTTGAAGTTTCTTCAGAAAATAAAAGTAGAAATATCATATGACCCAATAATTCCACCAGTGGATATTTACCCAAAGAAAGCAAAACCACTAATTCAAAAAGATACATGCACCCTTATGTTTACTGGAGCATTATTTACAATAGGCAAGATATGGAAGCCACCCAAATGACTAGATAAAGATGTGTTATATATATATACATATATATATATATATATATGTGTGTGTATATATATATATATAACACAGTTGTAAAAATAAGTTGAGATCTTGACATTTGGGACAACATGGATGGGCCAAGAGCATATTATGCTAAGTGAAATGAGTCAGACTAAGAAAACAAATACCATATGGTTTCACTCATATATGGAACCTGATAAAACAAATGGAGAGACAAACACAAAGCAGAAATAGACCTACAAATACAGAGAACAAACTGATGATTGCCAGAGGGAAGGGAGGTGGGAGGATGGACAAAATGAGTGAAGGGGAGTGGGAGATACAGGCTTCCGTTATAGGATGAATAAGTCACAGGAATAAAAGGCACAACATAGGGAATATAGTCAATGATACTGTAATAGTGTTGTATGGTGACAGATGGTAGCTACGCTTGTGGTGAGCATAGCATAACATATAGCATAGCTGAATCACTCTGTCGTACACCTGAAACTAATGTAAGATCATGTGTCAACTATACTCAAATTTTAAAAATTTAAAAACTAAAAAACAAAAACAAAAAAGAGTAGTCTTATGTCATCACTGGACAGGTTTCAGGGTTAATGTCTGTTTTTACATGTTTCTTCTAGAGATTATGAATTCTTTGTGACAAGGAGTTGTCTTAATTTATCTTGTTGATGTGTTTTGAGCCTAAAAGAGGGAATACTTTAATTATAAGCTAAATTCTGAAACCCTTTTAAGCCGTAGTAGTTTTATGTGAATCAAGATGATTGACTAAATTTTTGGCCTTCAGCTCCGAGGAGACGAAAGTACAACTGTCTTCCCAAATCTGGGTTCATCTCACACCAACTGCCTCCACCATGCTGCCTAGGTTTGACCCTCACGAGATCAAAGTCTATACCTGAGGTACCTGAGGTGCATTGGTGGGGAAGTCAGTGCCACATCTGCCCTGGCCTGGAAGATCAGCTCCCTGGGTCTGTATCCAAAAAAGTTTGGTTAGGACACCTCCAAGGCAACCAGTGATTGGAAGGATCTGAGGATTACAGTGAAACTGACCATTCAGAATAAACAGGCCCAGATTGAAGTGGTACTTTCTGCCTCTGCCCTGATTATCAAAGCCCTCCAGGAACCTCCAAGAGACAGAAAGAAGCAGAAAAACATTAAGTCCAGTGGAAATATCACTTTTGATGAGATTGTCAACATTGTCTGACAGATGAGGCACTGATTTTTAGACAGAGAATTCTCTGGAACCATTAAAGAGATCCTGGAAGCTGCCCGATTTGTGTGCTGCAATGTTAATGCCGCCACCTTCATGACGTCATAGATGACATCAATAGTGGTGCAGTGGAATGACCAGCTAGTTAACAACTACAAAGGAAAATATTTCAATAAAAGATCATCTGACAACCAATGGAGGGGAAAATGGCTGACTTAATAGATTTAATTAAAAATTCATTTGCACGAAAAAAAAATCTATTCTTCCAAAGAATGAACAAAAAAACTCCTTTCTTAGAAAGGAAAGACAGAAAATATTACCAAAAAAATCTGATTTTTTTTTTTTTTTTTTTGAGTTACAGAAGTCCCTGGCTAAAAATAGAAAATCTTCTCAGGGGAGCTAATTTGTGATCCCATGTGTCTCTTCATCGAGTTACAATGGCTTCAAGCTAAAAATGAAAGTGACACTACTTGGGCATGAAATTGAAGTATAGCTTTATAAAGTACAATATTAAATAGTTCTCATTTAGAATTTCCCAGGGGTTTTACAGGTAGAAAAATTTAAATAGGTATATTTTGCTCTTTTGTTCGTTACCAGTCTCTTGGTATATATAGGTACAAGGGGAACAGAAAAGGAAATATGCACCCTACAGTATTTCCCTATGTTGAGTATCATGTACTGAAACTAGGATAGAGACTGTTTCCTACCTAGGAAGATGATTCTTAAAGATTCTCTGACTAAAAAACCCTCCTCCACTGCTCTATCTAATCACATATTCAAATATAGAATCATTATGTTATAAACCTGAAACTAATACAGTGTTAGAGTATAATATATATTGATTATACCTTATTTTTTAAAAATGGAATATAAATAAATCATATAGCTTAATTTTGAAAGAACACAAGACAACCTCAAAATATTTTATGTTTCAAAAATAGTTGAGACAAATTAATTCCACTGGTTAATGTAGTAAAGAAAAAAAACGTTAGTGGGTACTGTGCACTAAACAACTATAAAAGAGAAAGTTTAATTTAGTTTAAATTCTATGTATTTTAAAGACAATACATCTAATCAAAGATTTATTTTACCAATCAGATATGATTGGTCACATCTGTTTTCTTCCATTTTTTATGGATTGGTTTATGTGTAAACACATCTTGGTCAGTATTTGAAAGTGGTAGTAGTGTTTGCTAGTAGTGGCTGACCAGTGCCATCCCCTTTCTTCCACTATCATAAAAGAACCCTCATTTTGTTCAATGGTCTATCCCATTCAGTGCAGACCCTATGACTTAGAAAAGCAGATCTTATCCATAGCTCCATAAATGAGCCTGCTTAGTATGAGCCAGTCAAGGTAATCCTAACCCCCTCACCAGTAATTTCAGTCTAGGAACACTGGCATAAGTCAAGCAGATCATGTAATTCCCTGGCAACTTTTATTCCTTCAGAATAGGTGCATGGCCTATATTGGTCTAATCAGTTCTAACAAAAGACCTTGTGTTCCATGATTCAAGAAAAGCTTTCCCTCTTTTTTGCTGAATTTGAATAAGGAAGCTTTCTGCCTCAGTTGTTTTCTGTAGTCATACAGTGACCCTAGGGAAGCTTGCTTGAGAACAAACCCAACATGTGTTGGTAGAGCACAGAGTAGAGAAATGCAAGGAAAATACAAACAAACTAACCTGGGACTCAGTTATGTCTTGGAGTGTGACCAACCTTCACACTGTTTAACATATCTTTTTGTTTAAGCTAGAGCCGTTTTAGTGTGGTCCATGGTTAGCAAGATCAGCATCACTTGAGAAATTAATAAAAATATAAATTCTGGGTCCCATCCCAGACCAACTGAATCAGAAACTTCAAGTATTGCCTATAGATATGTGTGGGCTGAACAAGATCTCCATGACATTTTCAAGTGCATGAAAGTTGGAGAAGCATTAAGGTGAATAGAAACCACTTTTGAGTCAAGATTTCTATTAATTATAGTCAAATGTATTCAAACTAATAAAAAAGACTGATCATTTCTATCAAACCAAATGTGCCACTTATACATATGTAGTTGCCAAAATAATGCTATATTTTTAAAATAAAACTCTTTAAATAAATTTTCAGTAATTTTAATGGAAATCTATTTAAAACCACATTTGCTGTTATGTTATACACCTATATTTTCAATCCATAAATATTCCCTTTATTCAATGAACAACAACAAAAAAAGTACGGGGGCACCTGGGTGGCTCAGTAGGTTGAGCGTTGGACTCTTGATTTCTGCTTAGGTCATGATCTCAGGGTCCTGGGATCTGCCAGCATTGGGCTCTGAGATCAGTGGGAGTCTGTTGGAGGATTTCTCTCCCTCTCCCTTTGCCCCTCCCCCTGCTCACGATGTGCTCTCTCTCTCTCTCACTTTCTCTCATTCTCTCTAAAATAAGTAAATAAATCTTAAAAAAAAAAAGGAAATACACATATATTTACTGTACATACTTCACTAAATCATAGTAAGTAAGAAACAAATATTGGTCTCTGCTGACAATACCTGTCACAGAGCTCCTAAAACCCATGGAATCTCGTGAGTGATAGGGGTGCGGGAGCATCTTTTGTTCAAGGTATGCACCTAGAGGAGGGCTGGTTACAAAAAACAATCAAGCTCTGATTAGAAGCTTGGAAATTTCAGCACCACCTCTAATCCTCTGGGGAGAGCAGAGGGGTTGGTGATTGAGTTAATAATTGATCAATCCCCCCTGATGAATCCTCCATAAAAATCCATAAACTATGAAGTTCAGTGAGCTTCTGGCCATGTGTGGGAAAGATGGTACATCCTAACTCACCAAAGATGGAAGCCCCTGGCTTAAAACTCTTCTGGACCTTGCCTTGTTCTGGCTACTCATTTGTATTCATTGTCATATTGTTTATCAAAATCTGAGAAAACATAAGTAATTTCCCTGAGTCCTGAGAGCCATTTCTGCAAATTATCCAACCTGAGGAGGGAAACATGGGAAACCCCGATATTTAGCCAAGTTGACAACAAGTGTCAGTACCTGGGGGATCCACTACTTGTGACTGGCATCTAAAATGGGATACAGTCTTATGGGACTAAGACCTCAATCTATGGGGTCTGTACTAACTTGTTATAGTGTCATAATTGAATTGTAGCAGCCCAGATGATGTCTGGAGAGATGGAGAATTTGTTGGTATAAGAAAAAACCTATGTATTTCGTGTCAGACGTGTTGTGGTGCGAGTAAAGAAAAATCATGGTTTACTTTTAGTAGATATATTTGTTTCTTACTAGTCTGTTATGCACAGTCTAAATGTAATAGTTAGTAGTAAAAATGCATTATTACAATCATCTTTAGAATAACAGTCTTGAGAATAAATCCACATGAAACAGTCTTAAATGGACACTGATGTCATGTGTGCAGGTATTATATTTTTATGTATGGTATATCTTTTTTCTCAGAAGGGACTTCAACTTAAAGAAATTGAAGTAATATATTCTTATATTTTAAAAAATTACATGGTTGATTATAGTTTCATTTGTGAAATTATAGGCCATTTCAAAAATTATAGAAATATATGAAATTAATATATTCATATACTCATCAACTGGAAGACTTTTAAACACATGAACATTCAAATGTTAATGTTCTGTAATAGCTCCTTCGTATTATAAATTAAAATTAGTTACATCATCTTTACACTTAATAGCAACTATCAATTTTAGAAATCCAATTTACTTTAAAAAAATCCTTTCAGACTCTATGCTAAAATCTCTTTGAAGGTGTCTCCAGAGGAGGTTGCTTTGCCATTAAAACTACCCAATCTATTCACAGAGCAGATGAAAGAGTCCTAGGTTAAGCAGATGAAAGAGTCCTAGGTTCATAAACTGATGTTGAACTTATTAGAAAATCAGAATAAAGCTTTACACTTATCAGAACATAGACTTTAATGTTCAAGTTTGACCATTCTATAAATCAGACCAAATGAAAATTTTTGAAGCCTCTATTTAAAAAAAAAAGGGGGGGAGAGAGAGACACTATATTCACAAAGTGGTAAACTTCCTTCTATGACTTCGTTAAAAATGTGCTTACATTTAATTGTTTTGAAATATTAGATTTTTCTCTATTATTAAAACATTTTTCATACTATTCTGAAAACATAATCTTCTGAATCAATAAATTATATATTCAAATTATCTGAAACGTGTTCAATACTGAAGTAGCCTAAGAAAGTACGCACATGAAGAAATGAAGTAAACATTCTATAATTAACCTGATATATGTCAAATTATGTTCTGGCTAAATGAGAAAAATTTATTCAATTTGTATTCAGTTAACCCATTAAGTTCTTCTGGGTGAATCACCTCAATTCTTAGGGCAAAGCTGCATAGCCCCCAGGTCTGGTTCTAATTTTCTAACAGGGTGAAAACAGAATAAGTACAATCAAAATTTCTGACAAAACCATACATGAAAAGAAGAGAAGTCAACATCATGGTCAAATAAACAGGTATGATCCAGCTGTCTTCACTGCCTAACACTGAACAAGACTTGTGGGGACTTCACTGACTATCATGGGTCCATGCACATGAGTATATGAATGATTTAATAATTGCAGAAGGAAGTAATCAACATATCAGTGGATCAGAGTATGAATAAGAAATGCACTCTCTAAGAGAAATTATGAACTGAAAGGTGATTCTGTAGATAAATTGAAAAGTATTGAGCTTCTTTCATGTTTTGGAGCTCACTTTCTTTAAATTCTCTGGGTATTTAATACTAATTCTCTTTAATGTAACACTTCTCATCAATACATATACTGATTTTAAATCATTATTCCCATCCCCACAGGTAATTTGATAATATTTCCATGCCAAAGTGAAAATCGGGGGGAGAAGTCTTGGCTCAGAAAGCAATGTGTATTTTAAGCAAACCTTCTTAAGGCAATGAGTGAAATGTGTCCAAAATCATTTGCAACCTACAATGTGCCAGATAAGTTACCTACCTTATCTCATTTAATAAATAAAAAAAACCACCCTAAGATATAGTAATAATTACTCCACGTGATTTTACAAACAACCAAATCTGAGCAGAAGAAAAAGTGAATAAATTATAATTGAACCCTTGATTATCAACCCAATAATCCATGCTCTTTAAATAAAATTACTGGTTATATTACAGTTATGTTTTCTATGATTTTGTTATTTGCAAACAGTAATTCTAAAACAACAAACATCAAACAAAAAGTCAGTCCATAGGAAAACAAAATTAATAGCAGTATTATGCCATTGTGCATAATCTGACACATTTGGAAAGCTTATTATAGAAAGAGGGAAAATGAATCCAGAAGAAGTCCTGTGGCCCAGCCTGAAATTCAATAAAAAGTTATATTGTACTTCTAGAATAATTCTGTTTGATGGACAAATGCTAAGCACATGTGGTTGTTTTTTCTTAATAAAGATACAGATGCTCACAACTTCATAAAACATGCTGTTATTTATTAATGTATTTACTTCCCTCACTTGGAGAAGAATGGGAATTACTAAAATGTTTCTGCATTTGCATAGCAACAAAGACAGACTATAGTTAACCAAAGGAAAAAACATTATCTTTAGCAAAAAATAATTAATGATAATATTACCTTAAATTTATAAAGCATTTTATAGTTTTCAAGGCTCTTTCATACACATTATGTCATTTAGCCCTTCAAGAGCCCTGTGAGATTGCCAGGGAAGATAAATTATTAACCCAATTTTATGGGTGAGCAAATTAAGGCTCAGAAAGATTAAGTGTCTTGCCTAATAATACACATAGTTTTATGGTGGCATTTATATATTACTATTAAAGTCAAGTTTCTTTCTGGATTTTCTGGTGTCCTCTCTTTCAACAGCGATGTTCTTACTATTTGGGATAGAGTTTTACAAATGTTTCTGCAGTTTTCAAGATGATTTTAATCTAAAAATTGTAACTGAATGGTTGCCACGAAAAAAAAAAAAAACCCATAAAGCCCCATAAACATAGCTTTTAAAAATCCTGCAGTGAAATTAGTTAGTATATTTCTAATACAGAAAACCAAGTATATAAGCAAATGAACCAAAAAGGAAGCAATTGTTCTTCAATTTATTGAAATATAAAGGACATCCATGCCCTGCATCAACAGTTCCTGAATTTTAGGATTAACAATGCCACGTTTTCTTAGTTTGTAGTAATAAAAAAATTTTTCCAAGAATCATCGGTATGCCATGTTCTTTCTTAGCATGAATAATGATGAGCAGTTTTGAGCTGTAATGATGCTGCGGGATCACAGAGAATGCAGCTTGGAGCCTTACCATATAAATTAGTGCGGTATCACATTAGCAAGCAAGACACAATCAGAGAAACGAATTCAAACTGAAGGAAAGGAATTGCCAGATATAATACTCTGAAATAAAGCAAAAACATGCAATAATATTGTTTTACTTTTCAGCTTAAGCTTCCTGAATTCCAAAGGTGGATTTGGGGATTTCATTTACAATCATCCTTTACCATGTTAGATACGCTGCTGTCACTGTGTTAGCCAGATCAATGTATCCTTTTCATCATGTTGCTTAGGTGGTACAGCGTGCCTCATAACATTCAACAAATACTTGATGATTTGTGGTGTTGAGGCAGCCTGATTTTGCCCATTCCTTCATTTGTAGGTTTTAAATTTGACTTCCAAGTTGTCTTAGGCACTGTAAAATTGTTAGTTGTTAATAGTACATACAGTTGCAGAAGTAAAAATGTAGAAATGGTTATAGGATATTGGTATTAAACTCAGCTCTACCACTAAATCTTTGTGCTACCAGCTCTTAAACACAACCACTGGACTGGCTGCTTCTCTTCATCTTTCCGAGAAACCAGCAAGAATAATATAAGAGGTTTCACAGTAGTCACCTATCCATCATTATCCTTTAATATGCTATGGAACATGTTTTATAAGCTTAACACAAATCACTTTATGCTACTATTTCTGCTAGACCTGTATTTTCATACCACTACAAGAGTCAAAACTATCTGGATGAATCTCCTGACAGATCAGATTTCAATCTCAAGTGATATAAAATACAATGCATTTTAGTTTGGCTTTTTCCTCACTTATTTTACAATAGCTTTGAGATGAACTAGGATACATGTGGCCCTGCTGTGATATATATCCAGTTAATTTAAAATAGATAAGCATCTTATATGCTGAAGACAGTTTTATCATCATGAGCCAGGAGTTTCCTCAAAAAAGCTTTTGAATCTCTTGCGTAATTCCTGCTGGGGGGAGGGGAGGAAGGTGTTCCATGAAAACTCTACCAAAACTAAAATAAAACAAAAAGAAAATAATAAAGTTCAAATTAAAATGACAGAACAGTTTCACCTAGTAATTAATTTAGTTACCTTTTATAGCTAATTCACTTTAATTAAAGCCTTGAAAGTGAAGGGAGATCAGTCCAAAATCAAAGGTTTCACATGAACATTATGGAGGCTTTTCTTTGGTCAAATTAGAGGCCAGATTATAGCCAATCTTAAAATATTTCAGTCTGAGGTATTAGCCATGTTCCTTGATCTGAACCTCTTTGATCATTATAGGGCAAGTTTTGTAGCAGCAGCAAATCAATTTATTGAGTTAAATAAATAAATAAATAAATAAATGCACGCTGCTTGAATTTTGCCAGCAACTCTGAGGGCCACACCCACAAAAGATGGTTCTTTCAATAAAAACTGATACACTTCTGACTTACCACCTTACATAATAGATTATCAAACCCACTTATGAAGTCTAAAATATGTGAAAACCTCTATACTCAAGAAAAGATATTGGCATGTAAATTCTTTCCAGAAAGTGTAAACTTAGACATTGTTATTCAGGTCTTTAGTAAATCCTGGTAGAAAGAAGTGACACTCAAGAATCGAAGACATGCATCATACAATTAAGTCATTCAACACGTTCAAACTCTACTTTATATCAAGTTTGATATCTGGAAAGAACGTATTAATATCATTAATTTAGCTTTTTAATCAAATAAGTAGTGTTTTAAATGTTATGCCTTTTGTTTTTATTCAAAGCAATGTTGTGCATACTAACATGAAAATATTTAATAAATGTAACAAATTTCTCTTAGGATTGGTTAATAAAAACCAAAAAGTTGGTATCACTTGAAATACTGATGTCCTTTTATTAGATGAAAATTTATTACTTTAGCTGAGAGGAATTTCTAAACTATATTAAAAGTTTAATCCAAATAATAATGTTAGCCCTTGATATAGTTCCATCTTTCTCAAAAGAATGTCTGTTCTTTTATAAGTTTATGTATTTTGTTTAAATTTTTGCTACTTTTTATAAATGAAATTATCTTCTTTCAATTATATTAAACATTATTTTTTTAAGAAACAGTTCTCCATGTGATCTTGCATAAACATTTTATTGTAGTTGCTTCAATTCCTCAACCTATAAAAAGAGAGAGCTGAACTATATCCTCCTTAGGGTCATTTCCATTCTAAAAAGCTCTTATTTAAAGATCTGAAAGTATTAATTAATAGAAAAGATTGATATTACTGATGAATTCAAAGCACATAGGTCAGTGGAGTTTATTTGCTCTTACTTTTTCATTTTATTTGTTAGAGCAATAAATGTAAACTATTTTTTTGCATACATACAAGATCATTGGTTCTCAAATTAGGTGATTTTGCCCTCCAGAGGATATTCATCAGTGTCTGCAGATATTTTGGTTGTCAAAACAGCATCAAGTTTAAACTGTCTTTCTAAGTGTTAACCGTATGGGTTAGAATGGTGTAACACCGCTGCTGAAGAAGGCCTTAAGAAATTACTTAAATTAAGCCAGTACTTCTGGAGAATGGGGAGATTTCACCCTCAGGCTACATTTGGCAATGTCTGAAGAAGTTTTAGTTGCGTAACTTGGGGTAAGAGTTGCTAATGGCATTGATGGTAGAAGCCAGCAATGGTGTTAAGCACTTGACAATGAACACAGCAGCCACTCACAGCAAAGAATTACCTAACCCAAATATCTACAGTGCATGCGGAGGCTGAGAAACACTGGACCAGACAGAAAAGCTCTCCTTGTCCTTAGTCTGCTCTCTCTTTAGATAAATATAAATATCTCTATATTAAATAATGTAATTATGAACACAACCTACTTTAGAAAAAAGCACAAAACTCAGTTTTTGATTTAATATACCTCCATCTCTTTTTAAATTATAGTTTAATATTTTAGCTCCTTTTTTCTTAAACTAGTAGTGAAAGATATTTTGTATATCTTATACATTTAAAAAAAAGAAACCTAAAGAATTTTTTTTTTTTTTTAGAAAGTGAAAATGACTTTCTGTTTTACAAACTGATAATTCTTTGGCAGAAGTTTCAAGCAATTTCCCTTTAACTAAGCATCTTCTAAAGAAAATTGATGTGATTATCTCACTTTGGAAGATAGAAACTGAGAATTACACTGAATATCATTCATGCAACACGTATTTGTTGAGCATCCGTTGCATGCCAGGATGATGTGAAGGAGCAGACCATATGAAAAACTGGAGAAATAAAAATGGAAATGCCTCCACCACAGCCCAAAAAAGAATAAACTGGATGTATTCGGGGGGGGGGAATCTAGGCTTTTGAGGATAAAGAACAATGACTGAGAGAGAATGATAAAAAATGAATTCTGAGAGGTAGGCAGGAGTAAAAATCACATGAGACATGGAAGGTCATGTAATGGAAGAATACTTTTTAAAATATTTCATTATTTATTTGAGAGAGAAAGAGAGAGAGTGCAAGCATGAGCAGAGGGAAGAACAGGGGGAGGAGCAGAAGAGGAGGGACAAGCAGACCCCTCCACTGAGCAGGGAGCCCTACTTGGGCTCCATCCCAGGAGCCTGAGATCATGACCTAAGCCACCAGGCACCCCTTAAGAGAAGAATATTTTAAGCAGGAAAATGGCAAGAATTGGTCCCTTCCCTTCCCTTCCCTTCCCTTCCCTTCCCTTCCCTTCCCTTCCCTTCCCTTCCCTTCCCTTCCCTTCCCTTCCCTTCCCTCCCCTTCCCTTCCCTTCCCTTCCTTCCCTTTCCTTCCCATCAATCTCTCCTTCCTTTCTTCTTTTGTTCTTTAATTTTTTCTTTCAGATTTCCCTGGATGTTAAGAAGAAAATAGACTGAAGAAGTGAGAAATGATAACGACTTGGACTAGGTTAGTAGTGTTAGAAATGAAAAAAAAAAAAAGTGGTTGAGTGATGGATACAGTATAAAGGTTAAACTTGTAAGATCTGCATGGATCAGACACGAGGGTCAAGAGAGTATGCCTCCAAAATTTTTGGCTTGACCAAGTAGATAAATAGTCTTAGACTGTCACTAAGATAAGAGACTGAAGAATAAGCCTGCTTGCTTCGGTGGGGGAAAAATCAAGCATACCAAGCATGTCAAGTTCAGGTGTCCATCATGCATATAAACAAAAATATAAGAAAATATTTAAGAGTTACAGGAAAGTTCGAGGTGGAGTTATAAATATGATGCCATCAACACATAAGAGGATACGGGTAGTATTTAAATCATATAAAACCACCTATAGAGATATGAAAACATAAAAGAGAAAAATAGGATAGCACACATAGCATTTGAAGACTTAGTGGTCAGGAAGAGGACAAGGAATCAGAATAGGAGACTGAGAGAAACAGCCAGTTTTAGAAAAGAAAGCAACAGAGAACATTGTCCTTAAAGACAAGTGAAGCAATGTTTCAAGAAAGAGGATGTGATAAGAATCTAATGCTACTGGAGGTAAAGTAAGGAAAGGACAGAGAATCAGCCATTAGATACAGTGAGAGAAAACTTTCTAGTTGTAACAAGAATTATTTCAGTGAAGTGCCTGGGGCAAAAGCCTGATTGGAGTAAAAAAAGATGGAGATTTTTGAAAATATGGTCTATTGAACAAGTGTCTATTTTCCTCCCTACTGACGTTTTGCTAAAAGGACAGTAAGAATTTTTAAAAAGGTATAAATTTATAAGGTGGAAGACTAAAGACAGAGTAAAATAATAGCAGATCAGGTCTTAAAACACATTTTGGAATTTGGAAAGCAGATAGATTGAAAACCAGTTTAGAAGGGGGAAGAAGCTAAAACCTAAGTGCTTGGAGGGATAAATGTAGAAAAAGCAAATCAATTTGCTCACAGACTCACCCAATATGTGAGAAATGGAGCTGGGAAAGGCATATGGTCACAAGTCTGTTTATACCTCAGACTCTCTTTCTACCCCTAGGCTCAGGCCACTACCTACTCTACCTTTTGCTTTGCATACCTCTCTCGTGTCCTTATTCTCTCCAGAAAATCTGGATTGACTTGGATAAAATAACATTGACAAAGTTCCTGAGTTTGCAATACCTGAAACAGCAGAATTCATGGAAAGACAATAAGCACAGATCAAGAAAATATTAATAAGGATCAGGGAAGAACAGGGAAGAGATGAGGTTTGTTTATCATATTATTGGTTAACACAATACCTAAAAATGTGACAGATTTTAATTGTCATATTAAATATAGATGGTTATTTCTATAATCTTTCAGTAAAGGAAATGAAAAAATCATATACTATAAATAAAAACACAATAAATGTGAAACAACAAATAGGAAAATACACTTCTATATATAACCAAAAGAGGGTTAATTTCCCTATTACAAGTAGTCTTGCATTTAAGTTAAAGGAAGAACAGCTTCATAGTAAAATGAGAAAAGGATGTATATAGGTAGTTTACATAAGAACTTTTTTCACCTTAAGTGATAAAAAAATTAAATGAAATGTTTGCTCTAGCAGATTAGCAAAAATTTAAAAGAATTATTCTGCCCACTACTGAATGTACAGTAATAAAATTTTGAAGGGCTTTCTGATAATGTATTTTGGCATTTTGATGTTCAAATCTTTTGATTAGCCAATGTTCAGATCCTTTGATTTAGCAAAAAGAAAGATGTGGATGTGTGTGTGAGTATGTGTGTGTATGTGTGCTATTTTTATTGTTGTTTCCATTAACTGAAAAAATCAGAGACCTAAAGTTCTACCCAAGGGAACTGATAAAATTAGGAAACATATATACACATACAATCCAATCCTTGGAACCTGTAAATATTTCCTTATAAGGAGAAGTGTCTGCACATAGAATTAAGGATCTTGATGCAGACAGATTTTGCTAGATTCTCCAGGTGGGCTACAAATCCAATTACAAGTGTCCGTATAAGAGAGAGGCAGATGGCAGAGGAGAAGACAATGTTACCACCAAAACAGAGATGGAGTAATGCGGCTACAAAGCAAGCCACCAGAAACTGGAGGAAGCATGGAACAGATTGTCCTCTAGGGCCCACAGGGGTAGCACAACACTGCCAACACTTTAATTTTGGTCCAGTGACGCTGAACATCAGAGATCTGGCCTCCAGTACTGTGAGAGTAAATTTCTACTGTTTGAAGTCACAAGATCATGGTAATATGTTACAGCAGCTAGAGGAAACTAATACATGACTGCAAGGGAAAAACTCATATTTTTCCTTCCTGAGTAGGGAAAAACCCAGTTCTTCCCTACCGTTTGTTTCTCTCCCGTGAATCTCCTTGACTACTCAAACAACCCTTCATTTTTGACACTTCTGGTCACCAAATATGTGGAGGCTTCCCCCACATCAACAACTATTTCTAGGACACTGACATGGTGTCCAAGAATTCAACTTAATTCCGACATTATCTATCCAGAGGGGGCTCAGTCCCACAGGACTTCTCCCCACCCCTACTTCAGATGCCAGTTGAAAACCCAGGTTGTCGCCTGTGTTTCTGACCAACCAGCTCTAGATCTGAGGTTCCAACAATGCTTTCTTGCATTCAATCAATCTGCTAGTTCAGGAAAACACTTACAGTTTAGTAAAGGGTATGATAAAGAGTACAGATGAACTTCCAGATGGAGGAGACACATAGGGCAAGGTCTGAGGACAGGGGCTTGGAGCTTCCACACCCTCTCCAGATGTGCCACTCTCCCAGCACCCCATGCATTCACCAATACAGATGCTCTCTGCACTATTTCAATTTCATAGAGGCCTACTCACATAGGCATGATCAATTACTAACTTCGTTTTTGGTTGCTTATCCCTTCCTAAAGAAGGGGGTTGGGGACTAAAAATGTCAAGCTTCTAATCATGCTTGGTCTTTTTTGAGGAACAACTCCTACCCCAGAGTTGTCTCATTAGAACAAAAGGTGCTCCCACTGCTTTTATCCCTTTGGAATTTATAAGGATTTTAGGAGCTCTGTGCCAGGAACTATGGACAGAGACCCGTATAATGTCTGCTGTGATCTCACAACTATCTATGTCCTTTGACAAGAAAAAAGACCTAGGTATACCTGTTAATTGAGAATGTCTGTTTACAAATAATGCAAAACCCAAATTACATGGAAAAAATGCCTGAAAAATATATTAACAGGAATTACACATGAATATGAAAAATATTGGTAGTTTCTAATTTAAGACATGTTTTAATCTTTTTCAGGCAGAAATAATGGTATTTTCACTTTTAAACCAAAATTAGTAATATTTGCTTATCTGTACCACAAAATATCCCTATATCTGGGCAACTAGGTTCAAGTGCATAGTTCAAGTTTCTGTACTGTAGGTATTAAGCACAATGAAATGGTATGCCTACCTGAATCAGCTTTCTTATTTACTCAATTAATAATGCTTTGAGGCTAAATTAATCTCAGTGTTTCTCCTGTGTATTGGTTAGGAATTATATTTGGCTGCTAATATTAGAGGGCTTCAATCATTTCAATATATTATAGGTTTATTTTCTCTCACATAAAATTAATCTGAAGATAGGATATTGAAGACTTCTAGTAGCTCTAGAAGTCCCAGGGACACAGGTGTCTTCTGTCCTTTTATCTGCCGTTCTTAGCTCATGGCTTTCCCCTCAAAGGAATTAGACTATCATTAGGTAGGTGCTGGACCAACATCTTAGAAGAACGAAAGGGGATAAAGAGGAAGACACTCACAGTTGAACTTCTGCTCTTTTAGGAGCTATAGTTACTAATATCCACTTATATCTACTTGACTATCCCAATTTGCGGCAAGGCAACAAAGTGTAGTCTTTCAGATGGGCACAATGTTACTAAGGCAGAAGGGAGAATGGATATTGGTTCGACAACTGTCAGAGTCTTCCATACCCGTGGACTAACAACTAAAGATGTCACCGAGAAGCATTCAAATCAAGATCCAAGAGGAGTCACTGATAGGATATTTGTTCCAACCATCTCTTCATAAAGAACAACTAGACAGTAAGACTGTTCAGCCTTGAGACTAAAGAGAGACCTGTTACTTTCTCTTTCTTGCCCACTATAGACTATAAACAGACTAATTTCCTACTTTAAGTGCTTGGTTCAAACGTATTAAGTTTGTTTTACTTACATAGGTGAGTTAAGAATGATTAGATATATATTTTAAAATTTTAATTCCAAATTCGTCTTTACTTTGTGGTTATGTAAGAAAACTGCCTGCCAAGAATCAATAAGACCCTGCATCCTCCTTTTGCATCACTGGCTAAGCTGTTCTTCTCTAATACAGCATCAGCTAGAATGTAAGTTTGCTCATTAAATAAATCTGCTTGGTGACATGCCTGCTTACCTAAATTACTACCAAATGGGATATGAAACCAAAACATAAAGTGATCACACATTCAAGAAACATAACAAAGCACAGATAACTTTTGTGTGACTGAAAGCTATCAATTTTCAAGTCCTCAATTTGTATATTACATAAATTAATGATTAATATTTAATTGCTCCAATTCTAATGAATCATGATAGCAAAATAGAGCAAAATGAAACAAGACAAAGCACAAATGAACACTAAATAAAACATCAGTGAGCATTTTTTATCTAAACATAGCTATTACTTCTTACATTAAAAGATTACTCAACAAATGAGTTTGAGCACAAGATAATAGAATCTAAACATAAAATGATTCAGTATCAAAAAAAGATCTTCGAACAATGTTCTTTTTCATACACATCATCTATGTTTATGGTACATATTTTATTCTATTATGTCTCAGTCACATTCAATATATTCCTAAAGTTGAACCCAATTTTGGTCCCCTTTAAATGTCTTTTAAATTGACTTCTATAGAACACAATGTAAAATTTTGATGAAATAATGCACAACTAAACACACAAATTCATTAGGTTGTTTAAAGAACTATGAAACTCTTTAAAAACTTATCTCTATATAAGTGTGTTTGTTTATATTACCTCCACATCCATAGTAGGTGAATATTTATATAAACATTTAAAACTAAGACATAGTTCTTAGTCCTGCTGTAAATATGCACAAATTACTTTCTCTGTATTTTTAACTTGCCCAGTTTTCAATCTCTTACCTAATTAGGAAACATCCACTGCACGCTAATACTGCTTATATGCCCCTAGCCACCTTTTGCCCAGGAGCACCATTAGAGAAGGAATTTTTTATTTATTCCAGGCATGACATCTGCCCCTCTAAGAATACCTGGCACATTGTGTGTGCTTAAGAAATAACCTGGACTCATGCAGCATCTGTCCTTCTATGTCTGGCTTAGTTCACTCAGCATAATGTCCTCCGGGTTTATCCATGTTGTTGCATTTGGCAAGATTTTAAAAGCCACAGTCCTAAAAAAGCCCCACTTCATTCTGCATGACTTCACTTATATGAGGTATCTAAAATAGTCAAGCCCATAGAAACAGAGAGCATAAAATTGGATGCCAGTGGCTGGCAGGGAGTGGGGGCGTTGGGAAGTTGTTACTCAATGGGTATAAAGTTTCAGTTATGCAAGATGAATAAATTCTAGAGATTGCTGTACAATGTTTGTACCTACAGTTAATACAGGATTGTACACTTTAAAGCTTAAGAGGGTAGATCTCATTTTAAATATTCTTACCATAAAAAATAATAATAAATAATAAATAAGTAAATAATAAATATTCTTACCATAATAAAAACAATTGTGATTGAAGACCAAAACATGTTTGATGAGTGAATGTAAAACAACAAATACACAAACACACCAAAAAAAAGAAATGAACAAAAAATGAAATAATTTGGAGTTCATTTCAAAAACAGAAGTAGAACATAGACCTACGTAAGCATAATATTTGAAAGACTTTTGTATTGAAGTACTTGTCTACCGATGCTCGTGACAGCCCATGACCTATTAGAATAATGACACAAACAGTAATTCCCCACTAAATATACTCCAGTCTCTGTAAATACCTTATAATCATTATCCCATGTAATCTAAACATTATTATTATTATTATTATTATTATTATTATTATTATTATCTTTCATTTACCAGTAAGGAAACTACTAAGGCTTAGGGAGTATAAATTTGTTTTGTCCAAGATTTTACAGCTATTGCTATACAGTCTTACTCCATATCTGGAATATTTAGCCACAGGTTCATGACCTGAACTTGTGAACATGGAATATCTCAGAAGCAGAGACATCTGCAGTGTTTTCTTCCACATCAAAACCATATGGGATTATCTTTTTCTCTAGATATATAACTGTCTCTAAATCAGAGGAAATTATATGTAGGAGATAAAGCACAAAGTAAAGCTAGTTTCATCTCCCCGGTTTTCCTATTGCTAAGAAACTAACACTTCAGAATTGTGTAAATTGCCCCTAAATTGTAGTGAACAAAAACAATTTTATGAAATACAGTGAAAAATCTATTAAAATGGAATCAAAAGTTAAGGTAAATAAAACTCACTTAACTGTTGTTTTTTAAAAAAATATTAGATACACCTGTTTATTGACCCAAAATATAATTTACTATAAAATGATTCTACAAAACAAGACTAAATCATTAGATTATATTCTCAAAAATTCAAGTATAGGATTACACATTTTGTACGTTTTTTATGCTGAGTATATATTAAAGGCTTTGGCAAAACTCTTCTTGTGCTCTAAGTATATTTGATTAACGCAATATGCCTACTGTCTATTAACATGTATTTTAAAATCCTATTCAACAAAATATAGGTATTTAAATATGAATGCTACTCATTACTTATACTTCTGTTGTAGTAGTACATATATTAAATGTGTATATTTATATATACATATATATAGTAGTATATACATATATATAGTAGTACATATACATAAATATGTAAACATTTTCTTTATTCATCTGCCTATGAACACTTGGATTGTTTCCATATTTTGAGTATTAAGAATACTGTTACAATGGACATGGAAATACAGATATCTGATATTTTGATTTCATTTCCTGTGGTTATGTAAAAGTAGGATTGTTGGATCTAGGTGCAGTTCTATTTTTTATTTTCTTGAGGAATCTCCATAGTGTTTCCTTTAACTGTGGCACCATTTTACATTTCCACCAATAGTGTGCAAGACTTTTGATTTCTCCACATCTTCAACAACACTTGTTATTATTATTATAATTTTTTGATGAGTCATCCTAATAGGTATGAAGTGATATCTCATTGTAGTTCTGAACTGCATTTCCCTGATAATTAATGACGGTAAACATCTTTTCACATAACCCTTTGAATGAAACTAGCCAATTTTAAATCTTTGAAAACTAAATTAAATATATCTCTGCTTTTTTACACAAAAATCTGCAAAACAGAAAAACAATAGAGCAAAAACCAGAGCTTGTTTATTTTCTTCGATGGGTCAGAACCAAAAATTCTATGTACAACTTTGAATCAGTTTGAGAGGTGTTGTGGAGGGTATGGAAGGAATAGCCCTCAGAGGCTGAGTAGACACTGTTAGGAACAGTCAAGATTTATTGTGAGACCCTATAATGTTCTCATCTGCCTTCCACCTGCCTGCCTCATCTTTTGCTGCTTCAACTTGTGGGCCTCAAATCTAATACAAGGTTCAGCCTCTTTATGATCCTCCATATCCTGTGGCTTCAAAACCTGGCTATGATTGGGGCACCTGGGTGGCTCAGTCAGTTAAGCATCTGACTCTTGTTTTTGGCTCAGGTCACGATCTCAGTGTCCTGGGATGGAGCCCCAGGAGGGGTTCCATCTGGGTGTGGAGGCTGCTTGAGATTCTCTCTCTCCTTCTGTCCCCCTCTCTCCACTCCCCTCTCCCTGTTCTGTCTCTCTATAAATAAATAAATAAACAAAAAAACAAAAAAACACCCTTGGCTATGATTAAAAAACAAATGGTGCGCTCCGCATGCTCATTATATTGCTGTCAAGAAAGGCATCCCTATTGAAAATGTGGCTGTAAGAGTTTACTTCTTCTAAAAAAATTAAATCTTATGGCCCCTCCCCCACCTCTCTCTCTCTCAAATAAATAAATAAATCTCTGGGGTGCCTGGGTGGCTCAGTGGGTTAACCATGGGACTCGTGATTTTGGCTCAGGTTGTGATCTCAGGGTGGTGAGATTGAGCCTTACATTGTGCTCCACACTTGCATGTAATCTGCTCAAGATTTTCTCTCTTTCTTATTCTCCCTTCCCCCTCTGCCCCCACCCCCAGCCACTAGAATGCCCTCTCTCTCAAATAAATAAACAAAATCTTTTTAAAATTAAATCATAAGAATTTTTTTGCCATATAAATCATCCTTTTTAAAGTATTCATATCCCTGGTATTAAATAACTTTCATGGAAAATTAGAATAATTCTCTATTTTCCATGTGAGTACCCACTTGTAAACTAGAGGCTGTTAACTTGTCTGAGAGAGAAAACAAATCTTAAAATCAATATTCATTCCTTAGTTAAATTTCAAATATTAGAAAACTCTAATTACATGAGTTCCTTTGTGATCAAAAGGGAAAATGAAAAACTGAGTGTTTTGACAGTATTACATTTAGAAAACTTAAAATTAATCTCAGAACTCTGAAACCAATTTTCAAAAACAAAAATTCACTCACTGCATGCTCACCAATTTCTTATTGAATTAATAGAGTTAAGAAAACTAAATCCAGTATATTTCTTTTCATTATCTTTGTTCCACAAGGACAAAATGCAAAATCTATATGAATTTAAAGTGTAAATCATTGGTCACTCTTATAAAAATTCTGTTCAGTAATATTTATAATTGAGTTTGAAGACAAACAATACAAGTATTTATTCCATTAATATTCCATCTAAACTTAGTTCTAAATATATTTTATTGTAACAAATGGATACTTAAAACTATATATATATAGAAGTAGCTTATGTCAAGTTTTGATATCTGATGCCAGGCAAACAAAGATAGAATACCCTACTCCCTCCCCTACTTTTTCATATATTTTCTTTGTACAGTTCCTAGTCTTAAGGATTATGCTAATACATACATTTATATACACATACACTCACATATTTCAGGTTCCTGAGAAACTGTAAAGAGAATATTGGTTATAAGAAACAGAAAGTTAATGTAAGTTACTGGTATATCGGCCTTTGCCAACTATAAGAAAAAAAATTCCTTATTTAGAAAAAAAAAATATTTCCAGGTCAATATGCAAATGTCATTTGAAAGCATTCTGTTTTTTTAAATAAGTTGTTTCGCTTGAGTGGTTTTACAAATATCAGCTGTGTTGGCATAATATGTTTGCAAGCAAACCAAATTTGGGGACCAAAGTAGATTTTTAAAATAAATCTATATATGAATCTTAAACAAGATTCAATAGGCACACAGATGGTTCTGCAGGTGGTAATGTCTCAACAACTGAAGCTCTTCAAGAAGGAGCATGTGTTATGTCTTGAAGTACAATGGACACACACAACTGCTCTAATTCTCCAGTCCATTGAGTTGACATATTCTGTCAATCATTTGGCCACCATTATGTCTCCAATTGTCTCAACATGTCACACTCTCTCAACAGTCCTTGTGTTACCGTCCCTGAATGTACATCCTGAACAGGTGTATATGACATGTGTGAAAAAGGTTGGAGATTGTCATACCTAGAAAGGATACAAAAACTGATTACCCATAAAGAAAAAGGAAAGCTCTTGTACTAAACGCAGTTAGATCAGACTTTCCACTTTCATCATAAGAACAGAATAAAATCAAATATTTAATGATCATTCTATTTGTAATCCTGAATTAGTCAAATTGACCAATTGTGTCATCTCTAAAAAATGTCACATTTTAAAGACACAAGTTAGTCTCAGCACTAGATTATTTGTAATTAACCTATGAATTGTTCTTAACTTATTAAAGTGGTAGGTTTTGATAAATTTCAGTTTAGAAAAATGAGTTTAGTCCTCTGATTTTAGAAAATGTCATCAAGTCATCATCCTTGGAAAAATCTTATTATTCTTTGAAAGTGAAACATCCCAAATCCTGTCACTTATTCAGGTAACGTCAGCTATCTTGTTCAAAGATCTAGCAAAGACAGCTGAGATTTTGTAGATTGCTGAGTCTGAACGAGGTTGTGAGCAAAAGATGGTGCTTTCCAGTGAGATTTCGGCCCTTCCAACTATCTAAAGGTTTCTATTTTAGTTACCAGAAAGAGGTCAGAACAAGCTTGCACACTGAAACCTCTTGAGTGCAGAGGTGTTAGTTTCCAGCCCTTATGATTTTAGCAAATATAATAGTTGCATGATTCTCACTTATGAAAAGAATGACACAAATATAATCTTGGAACTAGCTGTTCTACTGACAAGTGCACAAATCTTTAACCTAACACTAATTGTAATTAGAAATAAAATTATTCATACTGTAATCCAATAAATTGCTAATCACTAGATTTTTCATATGTATTCCCAATAACCTTTTTTTAAGTCATAAATGTCTTATTTTGTGTATTAGATGCAATTAAAATGTAATAATGACTAGCCAATTCAGGAAGAACAGTAGAAGGTATTTGAACAAGATTTTTTTTCTTACTGCTATTTGAAGTGGTATAAAAGGCAAGTAGGCTTTTAGGGAAACCCTGACTTTTAGCAGGTTCCTTAGTCCATCTGTGACCCATGAACTACTGAAGATGTAATCTTTTAAAAAATGATACTGATACTGTATGGTGACTAACATAATAAAAAAATATTAATATAAAAAAAATGATACTGAAAATGAATCTCTACATTATTTTAGTCATTCTTATGAAGAAATGTATCACTATATCAGTCAGACTGAAGGGGATTCTCCAATCATGATATAGCATGGTCATGAGATATATTTTATTAAAAGAAACTCATTCAATATGACATAAATCTTAGCTCCATTTCTTGAAATTAGGTGTACACGTGATTATGGACATAAATATTTTCTTCTGTTTAGACTGCACACGACACAAAGTACATATCTTAATGATTAGGATTTTAAGAGACCTGAAATCACTCTGCTCGTAATCTGTAATCTATATAAAATTTTTTATCTCCGAACTTTCTCATAGTCTCCATTGATCCTCACATAAAAACTTTCTCCATCTCCTTCATGATTCTCAAAGCCTTTTCTGCACCATTTGATGTTTCCATACATTGTGCTTATCACAACTCCATACAATGTTTTCATAATTTTTAAAATATGGTTACTGAGTAACTTTTTAAATTTTACTTTCAAAGTTCTTATGAAAACTGACTAGAATTTTAATGTTTTCCTTATGTCGTCATTCCTATAAAAATAATGGGTCACAATCACTGGAAAACAATCTATATTGATGCAGTTAGATAAATTTCTGAGCAGAATCTACATTTAGAATGAACATAAGACAAGAGAGTCAAGCTTGGCTGGACCCAAAGGCTGGGCTATGTGAGAAACACACTTGAATAAATAGCATAGATAAAATTATGTAGGCATTGGAGGTAAAGCTGTATTTTTACTTTTGATAGACTATTACATGTTACTGGATTAATAAAAGTAATTTTCAGGAAGTTCACTATGGGATTTCTGTGAAGAAGAGATTGGAGGTTAATATAAAACTTCTTTGATTTCTATGGGATGCCTGGGTGGCTCATTCTATTAAGCACCTGCCTTGGCTCAGGTTATGATTTCAGGGTCCTGGGATCAAGTCTGGTGTCAGGCTCCTTGCTCAGCAGGGAGCCTTCCCCCTCTGCCTATTGCTCCCCTTGCTTTGATCTCTATCAATCTCTCTCTCTGACAAATAAAAAATAAATAAATCTTACAAAAAAAAACTACTTTGATTTCTACATGACCTTTTGGTGCATTTTTTTTCTAGCCAACCACTTAGTTTTCAAACTACCTCCAACACACAAATACATACACACCTTATCTATCTTCCCTGCTGTGTTTTTTCTTCACAATACCTATCACTGTACAACACATGTACATACCTATTCATTTGTTTAATATACACCCTCAAGTAGATCATAGGTTCCATAAGATAAGACATTTTTGTCTTTGTTTCTTCCCATTGTGGTAATCCCAAAAACCAGAAAGTTCTCCAACAAACAGTAAAACACAATTAATAGCCGTCAAATAACAAGCATGAATTAATGACTGATTTAAGATAGAGATATTCAAATGTTTTATTATAAAAGAAACTATAATAACTATATTCCAAATATGAGCTAAAGAAATGTATAATTATATTTAAGAATATCAAAGTTTATAATAAGAAGGATTTTTAACCCTTTGAGGGGTATATGTATTTATGTGTAGGGGCCATAAAATACATATTTATACTGAGTTAAACCTGAACTCTGAGCAGGAAGATATCCAATTTTATAAATAACTGTGACAAAATAAAATTTATTGTTTATATTCTGTTGAGTAATAATATATGCTAATACTATTGGAACTTATACAAGTATTAATACATAGGAAAATAAGCCCACATTACTCCATAGATTAAAATACACCGCTCCTATCATTTTGGCACGTGCATTCAAGCCTTAAAAATAATTTTGAGAGTATAGTTGGATTCCAACAGCATTAACAATGTTATTGTATTTATGTTTTCCTTTATATATATTATATATATAGTGTTATATATCATTAGCAGTTCAAAGGTCATTAAAAACTCAGCATTTCTATTTAATTATATTCTTTATATTGTCCAAAAAACGCTGTGGTTTCTTTTGAATGTTGGTAAGCTCCAAAGTTTTCAAAATTTCTTCAAGTTACTCATTCAGTCAAAGTTGTGGAAAATATTTTTGGAACTCCTACTATGTGTCAGACCTTCCACTGTGATGATAACTGAACAAAACCAGAATGGGTCTTGCACACAGAGAGCATGTTTTCTTATGAAAAGGGAGCAGACTTTAAACAGTAAACAATGAAAGAACAGATTATAATTATTTCTATGAAGGGCAGAGATAGGTCCATGAGATTATAACTGGGGAACTATATTACATGTATAGATTTCATAATAAAGGTAAAGAAAGAAGCTTCTGATATACATATAAAACTTATTTATAGCTACTTACATATTTTATTATTTGCTATTGAAGAACTTAAAGTATGGACATGTGTGCACATCAGCATTTAAGACCATTAATAATATGTATTAAAATATTATTAAATCTGGTAATGCTAAGAAAAATGAAAATTTATGGTGAATATCATGACTGTTTTAAAGGAAAATTGTGCTTCAACAAGAATTAATGTGTAATTTGGTTATTGTTTTGTACTCATATCTATTCTCTTGTCAAAAGTACCACTTTTTAGAATATTCACATATAATTTCTGCATAATAAAATGATTCTAAGACTTATTTTTCAAAATGTGCCCATTTTTGTTATTTCTTCAAGTATAACACCTCAAAAACAACTTGTTCTTCATTTAAATCACAGAATATACACACTACTTCATTTGGAGAAAAGATAAATTGCTTATGACAGCATTTATCTTAATAGTTGTAAGTTTTTATGTCCTTGCCTATATGATTTAATAACACATGAAGATTTTGAAAACGTGTGTGTGTGCATGCATGTGTAAATATAGTGAACACACATTTTCTGAACACATACCTGATAAAATTAATGCATATATGGGCACCCACAAATTGGAGGCCACCCCGGTGGCTGGCCCATGTCCCAAATCTAAACCTAAGTCAGCTTGCATTTATAGGAAACACTCCACTGTTAAAGAAACCTAACACCAGTCACAGTCTCCAGCTCAGCTTTAGCAGTTTACTTTACCCTAGAAAATAGGACCTGCCAGCCTTATAAAGAAATTCTCAACTTCCCAGCCAATCATGCCCTGTTTCTGCTCTGCCTTTCTGATATTCCATAAAATTGTTCTTGCCCAAAATCCCTAGGGAAGAGTGCTCTACTGCTTGTGAGGCCCTGTGTTCCTCCATCCATGGATTATCCTCTGTAGAATGAAGGATAGCAAACCCATTGCTAGATTGTTTTAGCTTTGTCATTTGATATGACTCCATGGTTTGGCTTATGTGTTCAAAATGATACAGATAATGTTCAATTTTCATAATTGGAGAAAAAAATCTAAACATTTACTTTTCTCTTTTATTCAACATTATCTTGATTTTCAAGTTTGATCCATGTAAAGTGTTGAAGAAAATAAAATCTCTTAAGGGGTTAATAATAAATACGATTAACTGCTTTTTTTTAAATTAATGTCTGCTTTGGCATGTTAAATATTGCATAATTTGCTTAGAGTAATAGAGAAAATTCAGCTCTCCAGTAGTCAAAATAAGAATATAATATTACCACATAATAGATGGGTCTAATTTGCTTAAATGCAATAAAATATGTAATTCCATTAGAAGGTGTGATATTGTGATTTATAATAAGAAGTATTTACTTACTCTTTGTCCTGGTTCTAGCACAGATCTCCTAAAACTTTTGGACTCTCCGAACTGATAAAGTTGTCTTTTGTTATGTTAATGAGATAACTTTTCAAAAGACCCTAGGTGACCAAAAGGTGGGCTGGTTGCCAGGGGCCCCAACCAGAACATGTTCAGTTCTACCCTCCTCTGCTCCAACTCCAGGGAGGAGAGAAGGGCTAGAAGTGTATAAATAGCCAATGGCCAATGATTTGAGCAATCATGTCCACATACTGAAGCCTTCATAAAAACCCATAAAGATGAGATTCAGAGATCTTCCATGTTGGTGAATATGTGAAGATACAGGGGGAGTTGTTTCCTCAGGGAAGACATGGAAGCTCTGCACCATTTCCCCACACCTTGCTCTATGTATCTCTCCCATCCAGCTGTTCCTGAGTTATATCCTTTGTAATAAACCAATAACCTAGTAAGTGCAATGTTTCTATGAGTTCTGTGAGCCCCTATAGCAAATTATTCAAACCCAAGGAGGGGGATGTGAAAACCTCCAATCTGTAGCCAGTGGGTAAGAAGCATTGGTGACAACCTGGAATTGTGACCAGTATCTGAAGCAGGGAGGGGCAGTCATTTAGGAATAAGCCTTTAACCTTTGGGATATACACTATTTCAAGGTAGACAGTGTTAGAATTGAGTTGAATTATAGGACACCTAGATAGTTTCTGAGAACTGCCTAGTGGCTATGGGGGAAACCACTTCCTTCACCCACACCTGTCAGAATTGGTTCTAGAACCATCTAGAAGGCAAATGACAGTCATTCAGGGGGAAAAAAAAGTTTTTTCAAAGAACAAAAAATATAGTCTTTTTTATTTTATTTTTTTAGACTTTATTTATTTATTTATTTGACAGAGAGAGAGAGAAATCACAAGCAGGGGGAGCAGGGGAGGGAGAAGCAGACTCCCTGCTGAGCAGACAGTTCGATGCAGGGGCTCGATCCCAGGACCCTGGGATCATGACCTGAGTCGAAGGCAGACACTTACCAACTGAGCCACCCAAGCACCCCAATGTAGTCATTTTTAGAACTTGTTTCTAAAACTTCAGCAAACATTTAGATGTCATTTATGTGCATAAAGTCCTTGATTAATTCAAAATTCAACACAATTGTAATTAAGTTGAATTTTCAAACACACAGAATTAAATCCCTTTCAAGAGAAAATGTAATGTCACTGCAATTATAAGCATCAAATCCGGGTCCAAAGTCACAATATTTTTAAAATGAGAGTTAATTAGAAGACGTATTACTCTAATGCTCACAAACAGGTGCTGTAATCCTTCCCCTCTCTCTCTCTTTTAGAAAAAGTCATTATAAATATCTGAGAACTTTTATAGGCATACAGTCTAACCTAACGTACAGTGTTACTCCTACTCCCTTGTTATGGTTCCTTGGACATATTATTTTACTTCATTGAGCTACAGTTTTCTCATCTCAAAAATTTACTAGCTACAGTTCCTGCAAGAGTCAAATGTTATCGTGAGTATGCAGTGCTTAGCACAATGCCAAACGCCCCGTTACTACTTTGGTAAAAGTACGTATTTTTTCATGAATATTTCTTACATTATTCTCATCTTCTTTGCTATTTTTAAACCGCTTTACCCTTATCTGTTTCTAACTACTCAATGAATTGTCCATTTATCACTCATCTCTAGAAAGTGTTCCTTTCCTCTCCGTGTTTCCCAAGGCGGCTCAACATCTCCTCAGATGATTGTGCCCTGACGCTTAATACTTGTATGGCCTGGGGTGAATTACTTAACTTTTTACATCTCAGCTTTCTTATCTGTAGAGGGAAATCGTAGTGTGTTACTTAGCTCACGATACACTTGGAAGGTTATATAAGAAAATGTATGAAGCATTTAGAACGATGTCTGTAACTCTTAACTCTGACCAACGCGGTATAAATGAATGTGTGTTCTTGCTCTCTTTAAACCTGGTTGACAAGTCATTTCCAGGATAGAGCTGGGCAACATATTTTGAATATATTAAATAATCTAGAACTGGAGAGATCACATTACTCAGATTCTCTGTGAACCTCAGGAAAGATGCCAGAAAATTATATCCTATATTATTAAATTATTTAAACCTTCAAAAATCATAAAAGTTACTGTCAGTGAAAAATGACACCTGCTGTTGGGCAAGTCAACATGAGAAATGACACATTCAGGACATATGCTGCAAATTCATTACAAAAATTCTCTGATGTGATAGGTAACTACACACATACTGATAACCAAAACAGCTGTAGGATTCTTAGATTCATAAATGAATTATTCCCCCCATAAGTACCATATATTCTAAGCCAAATTTCCCAAAATAAGAGCCAAAGTCCAGATTTGGGGGAGTGGAATGGGAGGAAGGAGTGAATTTAAAATCTTGAATCTCATTCAAGAACTAAAGAAGAGGCTGAGTATTTTTAGTATTAAGCGTTTATTTTAAGTTTGCAATTTTTGGCTGAATTAAAATAGTTTTTCTATATAAAAAAATCTTTTGACATGTCATATTATTCTTAAAAACTAGTAACTTCTACAGCAAAATTTAAAATGCTAGGGTATTATTACCCTGTTTCAACTTCTTATTTTGTATATTGAAAGCAGTCTTTGAAATATTAGAGTTGTAATCTGATTTTTGAAGGGTGACAATTTTCATTTATGGCCCAGGCAGGAAGCAAGCTTCCATTGATCTTTCTCACTTGAGGGGAACGGAGAAGTTTCCAGACCCTCATCCCTTTCATACTGTTTTTATAGATGAGCATTTCTTTATGCTTAGGTCAGTTCCAGCTTCCTGTAAGGAGGCAGGGAGCTTCTGAGGCATATTTTCCCCTCTCTGGGGTGTCATTATAGCACAAACTCTTGTCATGAAGGGTTCGATTTGTTCCACACCCTTGTATGAGGGTTTACCTTTTCATTTCTGAAAGCTGAACATTTATTTCCCTTTCATGACCATATGTTTCAATTCACAGACAACACAACAAAAAATTATCCCACATTTCTATACTTTAGGAGCAGAACAGAGTCTGTCTAAGGCAGCCTTAACCACTATATTGACCTGAATTCCCTGTTTGTTTATTTAGCATAAAGTCAGAGAGAGTATTGACCAAATATGATAAATATTTAAAATAGACTCATATGATAGTGTAAAAGTTCTCCTCCATATATTGTGAACTGACAGAAGACAGATCAATTACTCTTACCATGTGAAAAATTACTGTACCTCTACATATTTGGCAATTGACAAGAAAAATATTGCCAATCCTTTTAACTTAAGTTTTACTTATACTTTATACTATATTTATGCATCCAAATATACCATAATTTAAAACATTTTTTAAGATTAAATCATTACAAAAGAATGAAATATTGTCTTTTGATATTTTCCCATTTACAAATGAATTTGTCAAACTCTTGACTTCACACATTTCTCTCAACTTTTCCACCCCCTAAACACAACATATGTACATGCACTTCCTATCATTGGTGCTAGACATAAGGATTTTATCTTTGATTACTATTATGGCGGCTTTTATTTTTCTCTCACAGGGATTTTATAATTTTATAACACCAAAACCTAATTTTGAACAATGTGAGGTAAATTTATGTTAACCTAGTTTCAGTGCTGCTCACGACCTGTTCTTTTATAGGCTTTGCATCCTGAATATTAAATTACATTTCATTTCTTAGTTGGTAAGAGTTCCATAAATACACAGGGTTGCTTTTTTTAAGTAGGTATATGTGCAATCTATTTTTGGATTTATTCCAACTTATTACAACTTTTAAAATATATTTCTCCAGCTTCTTTCCATAAAAGAACTTGTGTGTGTATAAATTCTTGAGTCTTAACTTTTCTTCTAAATTTTGCTACTCCCCTTTTTTATTCAAAATTTTACTTCACTATTTACTGGAATATGTTGTTACACAGCCAAAGGATTAAAGCCAGCATAACATATATTAGTGGTTACTGCCTTATAGTCACTCAAAATTCTAAGTACTGCCCCTTCCCAGTCTTTTTATACCCATTCAGACATACTCAAGTCTCTTAACAACAACAACAAAAAGCTGATGTTAGTAGAGGGGCATTTTAAAATGGGAAGTAGAGTCTTTGTATGAAAGCAATACAGTCAGGGAGAATAGGGGAATTAATATTGTTAGTAGTATATGATTACAGGTCTTACAGTCAGGTTTTTTGTTCATTTTGAGTTAGTGTTTGCATATGGTGTGGCTTTTTTTTTTTTTTTAATGTGTCTGTCCAGTTTTCCCAGCACCATTTACCAAAGAGTCTGTTCCCCATTGTCCTAAGTATCCACTGATGGATGAATGAATAAAGAAGACTTGGTATTCTATTCAGCAACAAAAAAGAATAAAATCTTGCCATTTGCACCAGCATGTATAGAACTTAAGGGCATTATGCTAAGTGAAATAATTCAGACAAAGAAAGACAAATACCAAATTATCTCACTTATATGTAGAATCTAAGAAACAAATAAACAAAACAAGGTCATGGATACAGAGAACACACTGGTGGTTGTGGGGTGGGGGGTGGGGCAAAATGGGTTCAGGGGATCAAAAAGTACAAACTTCCAGTTACTAAGTAAATAAGGCATAGGGATATAATGTACAGCATGGTGACTATAGTTAATACTATTCTATTGCATATTTGACAATTGCTAAGAGGGTAGACCTTAAAAGTCTTTATCACAAGGAAAAGATTGAAACAGTTTAAAGCTATGAATAGTGATGGATGTTAACTAGTCTTATTTAAAACATTTTGCAATGCATATACATGTTGAATCACTATGTTTTATACCTGAAACTAATATACCTCAATAAAAAAAAAAGAATTATAGTTGACCCTTGAACAACATGAAAGTTAGGGGAGTCAACCCCCTATATCCAAGTATAACTTTTGATTCTCAGAAACTTAACTACTGAACGGGTCAAAAGCCTTACCAATAACAATGCATAGTCAGTTAACACATATTTTGTATGCTGTATGTATTATATACTTCACTTTTATAATAAAGTACACTAGAGAAAAAGGTGTTACTAAGAAAATCACAAGGAAGAGAAAATATATTTACAGAATTATGTTCTATTTGTATTAAAAAAAACAAACATGTATGTGTGGGCCCACATAGTTCAAGAGTCAACTGTGAATTATTGTAGGGACCATACATGTTTGTACTTACTTTAATTCAGATTGTCAAGGTACCATACAGTAGCTTAGTAAAACATTCCACCTCCACAGCACTAAGAAATCCCTGATAGAAACTTTGGTCTAGAAATTCTGCCCAACAGATTACCTTCTTGTTGTGCATGAGAGAAAGGAATGGCGACAGCAAATATAGTAGAGATATTTGTAAGCACTGAGTCTGTTTAGAGCTTAAAGATTAGGTCATGTTACAATAGAGGAGCTCTAAAAAATATCATAAAGAAAACCAAATCTAGAAGTCTCAGGAATATTAGCTATGGAAAGCCATCTATAGAAAGGATGTCCTCTCCAACATCCGAAGGAAATGCCAGTACTGTACCAATAATATGCAAAAAAACATGTAAAACGACTTGGCCTCTTTAAAAGAGCACATCTGGAGTTGAGGAAGCCAGGCAGAGAAAATAGATGTGATTAAGGGGAAGATGAATGAGATACAGGAGGACTCCAAGGAAAGTAGAATTGCAATAATAAAATAAAAATCAGATAAGAAGCAAACCCAAAGAGAACTGACACTTCAAATAGCTGTAGCAAGAAACAGAGAAAAATATTGAGAAAGTCATGCTAGTTTGGAAAGGAAAAGAAAAAAGAGTTTAAAAAATGAGAAGAAAGGTGATATTCAAAGGACAAAAAACAAATATGAAACCTATGAATTAGATGTCCTGTAAAGCAATTTACACACATGGGAAATAAAAAATTAGATTAAAAACTTAACAGGCAGATGTTGGTAAATACATAGATACCATCTCAAAGAAAGCATGGCCAAACTCTAAACACAAAAGAACAATGCTTTCACATCTCCCATTAGTCTCCAGTGACCAATTTATTTCAACAATGGAGAAAATGAAATGTGCTAGAACAAGGAAAGTGAGTTCCGAATTATTTGTTTCAAGGAAATTTGGATTTTTCCCTTGCAAATAATAGCAATTCCTTCTATTATAAGTCACAATCATCACACTTAACAAGGCAATAGTGTATATTATGAAAAAGGCTAATGTTTCACTCCTTGTCCTAGAAATATAAACTGTAAGCTAAATAAATAAAATGCATCCTATGAAAGAGGCTTACGCCCTGTGTAATGTCATGCAACAGCTAAGTTGGCAAAACCTTTGCTTGACCTTAAAGAACTATACTTGTTAGAATTATTTCCAAATCAATAACCATTAGACCCAAACAATGTTGATTTGTGCCTTTCTGAAAGGTAAATGGCTCAAACAGAATCATTGCAATAAAATCTTCCTCTCTAACGGTATTCATTTCAACAGGAAGCCAATAAATCTGACTTTCATGAAAAGCCAATAAATAATGAAAAGCCCAGCATTTTATTTTTAATCAGCAAAAATTTAAATGCATTGGCATATACAATGTCAGTATTGCAAAATTTCCCAATTATATATTGATATGTATAATACGCAGCTTCAAAAGTGAAGAAGCATGCATTTCTTTTTCAATATTGCAATAGAACCCAAGGAATGTAAAAGTTTATATGTATCTTTTAGTTTAGAAATATGTAATGGGAACATTTACCAAATTCAGAAGATAATTTTCAGGATCATTTCTGAGGGAAGAAGTACACTATTCTTGGTCTCATCTCTACACCCTCTATCCCCTTATAAAATAAAAATAATAAAACAGAAGTGTTATATGGCAACATTAAATGTCTGATATAATTTGCATGATATTATTTCATATAGTATAATTTCTAACATTCTACCTTCTTATACCTTATGGGAGAATATGTGAGCTAATTAAATTGGATGTATTTATTAAAATATAACACCTATAAGGAATGTACCAACAGAAGTGTTTATATTATAAAATTTAGGAAAAATTAAGATTAAAAAATGTGTAATCTCAATTGTGTAAAGTATGCCAAGAAAAAATACTAGAACAAAATAAACCAAAAGTTAAATTTGGTTGTCTCTGGGTGGTAGGCTTATAGATTTAATTCAGATATTTATACCAACCAAGCCCTGTTCCAGATAATCATATCATTCCATTTTCTTCATTGTTTTCCTTAGTTTACAATTCTCTTTATAATACCAATTAATTTACTAATCAAAAAATAGAAAACTGTGCTATAAGAAATATAATGTTGAATTCTGGATCAAGACAGCATTACGTTGTAAGCAAATTCCTAACTTTCTCTATGGAAAGAGAAAGGTCTAAATAAAACTTATTTCAGGAATTAGTATGAGAACTGAAAGAGGCAGTGAATATAAATATCCAGTATACTCTCTGGAATCTTGGACGTTCTATAAACATTGACTTTTCTGCTGTTTATTCCTCTAATTTTTACCTTTGAACTATGGATTTGTTTACTCTTCTATCTTTAAAATGTTACAGTCCTAAAGTCAAAGGTGTTTTTTGTTTTTTCCATAAAGTAAAATTTTCAGATGAGCTTTGAAAACACTTCTATGCCTCTCAGCTACATATGTGGGGACTAAAGCAGGCTTGTAACTAGTGTTAGCCAAAGGAATATTATGTTCTCTTCTGTTTAGACAGTATGCTTTTGCTTTTTAACTTTATATGGAAAAAAAAGAAGACAAGCAATTACATCTTCTTATTAAAAAAAAAAAAAGTTCTCCTAAATTTCAAGTTATTTAAAGTACTGTGTGTCTGTATGCACTCACTTAGAATTAATGCAGAATATTAAAAATATGACCCATTGAAGGATTACATGTACAAATGAGAAATAATATAGGCAAAATCAATTTGGAAGCCTTCTTTCAATAAGAAGCACTCTCTATGAAGTAAAAAAAAAAGAAAAGGTTGAATTTAGATCACATTTATAAAACAATTTTAATTATTTTTAAATAGACAAGATATCTGACCTCTAGAACTATAAAGCAATAAATTGTGGTGTTTTAAGCCACTGTTTGTGGTAATTTGTTATAGCAACAATGAAAAACTGGTATGTCTATTGATACTAAAATATATTATGAATAGAAATTTTTGTGGTTTTAATTCAGGAAAAGGATGGTTTCTAGTTCCATATCTTCCTCTCCATTAATACCTGACAACCAAAATATATACTCATGTTTCTACTTAAAAAAAACAAAGTCTGTGCTCAAACTTGTCTTGCTGTCTTTTCTTCTTGACAATCTGGAGCTTTTTGTAAATGTTGTTTGAAATCTCTGCTTTCTCTCCATCCATTAAAAAAAAAAAGTTTTACTGAGGTATCATTGATAAACAAAGAATGGCTGATATTTAATATATACATTCGATGAGTTTGCATATATACATATCCCCATGATACCATCATCATCATGAAAGTAAAAGACGTATCCAACACATTCCAATGTTTGTTATGTACTCTGTTTTGTTGCTGTTGTTGTTTATTATTTTTTTTTTGTTTCTTTTTTTTGTGGTAAGAACACATAACATGAAATCTATTGTTTTAAAAAAATTTGAAGTGCACATTATTGCATTGTTAACTATAGACACTACGTTGTACAACAGATCTCCAGAACTTATTCATCTTGTATAACCAAAACTTTGTGCACATTGAATAACAGCTCCCCATTTCTCCCATCCTTCAACCCCTGGCAGTCACTACGGTATTCTCTCCTTCTATGAGTTTGACTATTTTAGATACCTCATAAAAGTGAAATCATGTAGTATTCTGTAATTGACTTATTTAATGTAGCATAATGTCATGCTGTTTCAAATGGCAAGATTTTCTTCTTGTTTAAGGCTGAATACTCCATTGTGTATATATAGCACATTTTCTTTATCTGATCATCTGTCAACATACACTTGAGTTATTTCCATATCATGGTTATTATAACTAGTGCTGGAATGAACACAGAGTGCAGACATGGTGCTTTCTTTTGCACACTCTATCTTTGGATATTAACTTTGGAATAGTTGACAGAAGGGTTTCAAAATCAGTTTACCATTGAAGATTTTAATCAGAATGATAACATACATGACAGAACTGTGACTAAGAAACATTCGTATCATATATAACATGATAACCTCTAAAATAGGAGCGTTCATTAAAGGGATGAAAGAAAAAGGATAAGGCAAGAAGCTCTAAGTGTTATCAGAGAAACAGGAGGGGAGCCAACTGCCTACAACTATAGGCTAAAGGAAAAATGAATTTAGACCTTGAGGTGTGGTCAAAAGGAACATATGATGCGTTGACAAGATGCCAATAATAATCATAATTATAACAACATGACTTACTTTACACCAGGCACTAGACTAAGTGCTTTCCTGACATGCATTATTTAGCTGAATCCTCATATAAAACCTGTAAAGTAAATACTATCATTATCTTCATTTTACAGATGATGATACAGATAATTAGAGAGTTTAAGTGACTTGTTCAAGGTTACGAGTTATTGAATTGACAAGCCCATAATTCAACCTAGGCCATGCTTTTTAATTATTATTCTATTTAGCTACTCCCATACTGTCACTAAATTGAGAAGAGTTCATTGGATCTAGTAATTAAGAGATCACTCTTTTTGAATTAAAGCCAATAGATTTTGTGAAGAGCAAGAGGATAAAATACCAAATCTATTTTCCTCTCTAGGCATTTTCACTAAAATACTTCTTTTCACAATTTTTATCCTGTATATAATTTTTAAAAACATTACTTTGATTTCATAAAGTCACCTTTACTTCTTTAAACATAGCAGTTAAGCAAAGATAGGGAAGAGTCAAAAGTCATGAACAGATGGTTTCCAGGACAAGAAAACAGATTATAAGATTTGTATGCTCACTCTTAATAAAGACAAACAAGTTTAAAAACCAACGTATCACTTTAACCTCTAAGGCCATAGGAAGCAATAGCAAAATTTTACATACACACAGCTTTTCATTGAATAACGTCGTTTATAAGCATTTGTTCTACAGATATGTTGATGCATGTGAACAAAGACATATATGCAAAAATATTTTCTTTCTGTATAGATTATAGAACTCTTGATAAATAAGATTCTAGAAATCTTTCATGTCTATATGTATTTTCTTACAGTCTGGAAGATTTAGGAACATTTCTAATAAAACCTGACTTCACTTTAGCCTGATATGTTCTATTTTTCTTTATAGTGATGTCAGCAAACATTGATCACCAAATACAGATGTTTACTTTAAATGTTACTTTTATCAGAGATTAGATGAATCCTAGGAAGAAAACATTTTCAAACATCTCAGTCAGTTTTACTTTATCTTTTTTTGGTCCAAGCTTTTATTTAAATTCCAGTTAGTTAACATACAGTGTAATATTAGTTCAGTTGAACTAGAAAAATATGGGGTAAAGGCTCACTCCTACAATGTAGAGCAACAGCCATTTCCTTTTTTTTTTTTTTTTTTTTTTTTTGATTGGGCTAAGATTTATACAAGGGGCTGACTGTGCCTACTCCTGATGGTAAAGGTCAAACGGCCCCAATTTTTGGGAAAGGAGGAATGCAGAAATAGGAAATAAGCCGGAACCTCATAGCTAAGTTGCATAAATAAAAATATATTTTCATTTTATAGGTGAGTTTCTCTTATCTAGACTTAGCAACTTCAACCATTATATGGGATAATTTCCAATTCTCAATGACATTTAAAGATCATCAGATACAAAATGAGGCTATGATGGCGTTGCACATTTTCTTCTTAGTGTGGAATGCTAAAGTATTGGCAAAAAGCCATAATTTAGCTTTATGAAGCAAGGAATTCAATTGTTGTGGTTCTTGCTGTTGGAGCCAATCTATAAAATGAAACAGTTCAATCCCTCTGTATAATTTATAAGAAATCAAATTAATGGTGCTATAAACTACTCAAATATGTTTATCCTGTTCAAATGATAATCATACAAGATTTTTTTCTTAGAAAAATTATTCCTGAGTAAAATGTCTGATAGAACTACAGGATAATGGGGTAATTACTAGAAGATCTCAGGAAACAGAAAATTTATGACATTGTGTATATATGTATGTTCCTTTAGCTAAAATGTTAGTTTGAGCAGCCATGTCTAAAAGTGGAGTACATTTCTGAATTCTCATAACATTATTAAGTTTAAAATGTATCTGAAATTTTATTAGAAATTTTGTTTAAATAATACATTTAGTGTGGCTATTGTTTAATTCATTTTAAATACGTACATTTGATATTCTATGTGCTGTGCATAGGTTGTACTCAAATATATATATGCAAGTTTAATAGATTATTTCATACAGGAATTTTATATTGGAAATTTTATTACTTCTTACTTAAAAATGATTATTTTTGAGAAGACAGGGGTGGCTCAGTAGGTTAGGTAATCTGCCTTCAGCTCAGGGCATGATCTCAGGGTCCTGGGATAGAGTCGTGGGTTGGGCTCACTACTCAGTGGGGATCTGTTTCTTCCCCTCTCTCTGCCCCCCCAACTCATGCTCTCTCTGTCTCAACTAAATAAACAAAATCTTAAAAAAACAATTATTTCCTTAAATTACTAACCTTAAAAAGATGATTTCATTTTCAATGAAAAAATCTAATGGGAAAATGAATGCATTCATACTCATAAATTTTGCACATAAACCACAATTTCTTTCAATAATTTCCTACTGCATAACTGTATTTGTTTTTCTGTCAGATAATGTAAATTAAATGAATATTAATCTATAATATTATGCAATTTCTTCTGAAATGTCATTCAAATCTTATCTGCATTGCTGAAAGAATTGAAAAAAACAATAATAATTTGCACATCAACCCATGAGCCCTAATGGGCATTTATTTTTAGTAAAAATAAGAACCAAATAATGGTATTAAGAGGAATGTACTGAAGGTAATAGGAGAACACAGTAGCAAAGTATATTCATTCATACACAAATGTACATATAAATGAGAAAAGTGATGTACTGGAAATAATCAAAACTGCAAATCACAAATACATAAATCTCAGCAGTTTCCTATGAAACAGAGCCTCTTTATCCACATCTTATTACTGCTCTCATTCACATGCAAGTCAAATTATGCCCTACTTAACATAGCTTTCATATTTAAAGTCCAGAAATCATTTGTCTTAAACACAATATTAAAGTCATGGAATTTTACTGCAATTGGAAATAACGGAATATCTAATTTTGTTCTGGTGTGCTTGCACCAATCCTTGGGTGAACAATTCCTGAGCTAAGGATCCTAAAATTTGTATAGTTAACAACCTTTCCTAGAAGGCCAATAATTTCGTGACCTTCTTGGATAAAAATTACCAATACTGTATGGGAGAAACGTACTCAAATTAAATTATCAAACCTGAAAAAGAAAAAGATCCAAATTTGACTGTTAATATCTTTGAATTATAAATGGCAATATGTGACACAGAATAGTGTTAAATAATTCATTTAAAAATTATGTTCTTAAATAAAATTGTCTATTTCTAAATAAAATTATCTGAATAACTCATCTTATGAAATATAATGAAAAATTAAATATAGAAAAATATATTTAATTGAAAATCATGTCAAGCAAACAGAATGATGACACTCAGTTGGCTCAATTGTCCCATGGCTGAAAATAAGCAAATGCCTTGGTGTGATGGTGTGACGTACAGACTCTCAGTGCCATCTGGTGTAAGCTTGTATTGTATTACTATTGTGTTTATTGAGCATATATTATGTGCAAGACTGTGTACTACCTGAGGGAGCTATAGTAATAAATAAGGTACTATGTTTTCTCCCAGGAAGCTGATACACTCAGGTAATTGTCAGGCAATATAATATATGTAAGTCTTACCAATTCTACCCTTTTAAAGAAAACAAACTTCACCTTAGTGATAACTGATCAAAACATTTGGTATAATCAGTATTACTTAAAGTGGTTATCTGTTTTTGTAAAGTTTTACATATTATCAAATTTTTACTAAAAATAATAAGTGACCTCATTAGGTTTCTTGTGCTAAGATGGCACATTATATGTCAGGATACCTGGGTTCTATTCCTATTGTCCACCATATAGATAAAAATGATTTACTCTTTCTAGACTTTCTTTTGGCCATGCCCAATGAAACCAAAGACTTCTGAGACAGAACCATCTCTCTGTGGTTTACTGTCCATATTACCATACTTATCAACATAACTTTATAATTCCAGAAAATTCTTAACCAGGGAGGTAAATTTCAAATAACTCTATTGTTCACTCCAGAATCTTCCTGATAGACCTACGGACTCTTCAAAACAAAGCAAACAATACTTCACTGCCAATAGTCTTTGAACCCCTGGCCTCAAAATCCATCTTTCATTCTGTCTGGAAGTCCAAAACAATTAACATCCAGGGTCCGTATCTAATCCTAGTCAAGCTTCACACTACCCACATTGATAGACCCACATAAGCAAAACTGTAAAACCTCAGTAATATTCTAACCTTACCTTCTCCTCTCTGACACACTATTGGGTCTCTGTTGTGGAAATGGTGGCAGTGAGAATAAAATCAGCTTTGTCTTATCAACAGGTTATTTTGATAATACTTTGGGAAGGCAGGATTCCATAACATTATTATTTAAGTAATTTTAATAATTACATTTAAAAATTTTTAATGACTTCTTAGTATTTTACAATGTTTACAGTTCAACTATTTTAAAATTATGTGGAAATATAACTAACCCATTTAATTTTACATTAATAGAATTGTAGACAACAAAATATATTCAGGATAAATGAATATTTTAAGAAATAATGTTCCACAGGACTTTGCTATAAATTTTTCCTTGTAAGATATATAACGAAACTATAAAAGTATGCTAAAATAAATATTGGGGGGTCACATTTATATAGAGGTTATTTTGCAAAAGCATATCTTTCATTCCTCAAGATTTCACAGTAAAATCAAAACTGTAAAAGGAGGAACTTCCAAATCAATAACTCCTAAGATCTCTTCCAAGTCCAAGAGTTTCTGTAGAATCACTCTTTGATCATTGTATATTATTAAACACAACCTGTAAATGTTTTGACAAAAAATTATAAAAGTAACTAAAATATTGTGGTTTTGTTACAAAATAATATAGAAGAGAATCCTAAATATTATTTTTAAACCACATATTCATTTCTTTAGGCACCAGATGACCCTGTTAACAGCTCACTTGTTCACTCTCTCTCTTCTTCTAACTTATCACCCCTTCCTGTATGTGAACAGTGCTAAAATAAAGACCACACAAGTATTTATTTTGTGTTAACAAGATTTCCAAATCTTGTTAAAGATTTGTGAAATCAAAAGTTGTCAAAAAGACCTACTGCCTGACTTTGGGGAAACTTACATTTTACCAATGGAACTCCATTGTTAGATTAAAATTGTAACCTACATTGGGGTTGAGGGCTTTTTGCATGAAATCCTCATAAGTACCTTAACATTTAAAGACACTGGAATGATTTTCAGAAAGGTTCTACATTTAGAAAATACTGGTATATACTAAATCCAATTCCATAAGTGATTTGTGAATAGCAATTTTGTTTGAACTATGACCTGGGTCAAAGATCCATTGAAAACGGGCGCCTGGGTGGCACAGCGGTTAAGCGCCTGCCTTCGGCTCAGGGCGTGATCCCCGCGTTATGGGATCGAGCCCCACATCAGGCTCCTCCGCTGTGAGCCTGCTTCTTCCTGTCCCACTCCCCCTGCTTGTGTTCCCTCTCTCACTGGCTGTCTCTATCTCTGTCAAATAATAAAATAAAACCTTAAAAAAAAAAAAAAAGATCCATTGAAAAGCAGGGCACTGACCAAGGAAGAGGAAATATTTTCTCTTAAGATATCCTAACAATGAGGCACTTTCAGGTATCAAAGCAGGTAATAACAGAAGAAAAGGACAAGTTAATGCCAGGACCCACCAGTTTCAGATACCAGAGAGTAGTTCTACTGGTACTTTGAGGTTTACCTATATTCATTTTTCCCCCTGGTTGCTTATGACAAAGTAGAAATTGATCAAGTCTTCTCTGATTTGATATCACTCCTTCTATCTACTCTTGGTTGGTTTTTTTTTCCTCCATTTTTATTTAAATTCCAGTTAGTTAATATACAGTGTAATATTAGTTTCAGGTGTAGGATTTAGTGATTCATCAGTTACACATAACACCCAGTGCTCACCACTACAAGTGCACTCCTTAATACCCATCAACTATTTAACACCCCCTCTCAGGTAACCCTCAGTTTGTTCTCTATAGTTAAGAGTCTGTTTCTTAGTTTGCCTTTCTTTCACCCCCCATGTTCATTTGTTTTGTTTCTTAAATTCTACATATTAGTGAAATCATGTGGTCTTTGTCTTTCTCTGACCTATTTCACTTAGCATAGTACTCTCTAGCTCCATCTATCTATTCTGTTTAATGGTATCATTTTCAGAATTGTGTGTATGTGTGGGAGATAGCACAGAAGGGGAAGGCAATGCGAGTGAATACATTTCTTTCCTTTTGGCTCTGAAATAATTCAGGGCAACAGACATAAAGGTGAAAGTGACTTACCCTATATCCTACCTCCCATTATTCCTAGGCATGAAAAATGTGTTGCTCGTAAGTAGACATAATGCTCACATGAAGATATAATGAAGAAGAAATGAAGAGTATTTCAACTTAAATTGAATATAAATTGAAAATATTAACATAAAGTGTTTTTATATAATCCTAGTACCCAAATGTGGTTTGAGTTTCCCATTTTAATTTATTTTGAAGTTTAAAATAGTGCAAGCATGGCATAAGACTCTTTCATATTTAACCAAACAAGGCAGGTGTTAAAAACCAGATCAAGAGTGATGTCCAGCATAGTAATTATGGTTAATATTGGTATATTGCCCATGTGGAGGTTCTGAGAGGGTGGATCGTGAGAGTTGTCATCACAAGAAAATAAAATTTTGTGACTGTGTATGGTGACAGACTTATTGTGTTGATCATTTTGCAATGCATACGGATATTGAAACATTATGTTCTACATCTGAAACTAGTATTATACCTCAGTTTTTAAAAGGTTGATTTCAAGACAGGAAAAGTACCCGTTCATTATTAGTTTTTCATAAGAAGGTCTGTGTTTGTGTGTTTGTTTTGAATAAGTTAATGGTAGAAAGATGTCGAACTGTGTGATGATCTATTTTAGGAGTATTACTAAGGCCAGACACAGAAGGGAGATAACTTGATAAACCTAAGGCCTAAATAGTATAGCCCAACGGCGAACAGTGCCAATGAAAAGACAAAAGTATGAGCATGGCTAAGATGCCAGAAATAGAGGGAGAGAATCTCAGACTTCATGAAATATAATACTAAGTTCATATCATATCAACAATGATTCTGTTTCTTCTAAAAAGGCAACTGGAGATAAAGAAGGGCAAAAACAGTACTCAAGATGTTAAGTTCCTGTCATAGGCACATTTTTTACTGTCTTTTTGACTATTTTTCTATTGGTGAAAGGGAAGGAATACTCACGATGCCTTATTTTTTTTTTTTTTGGAAAAATACTTCAAATAACCGCTTTATTCTAAAATGTACCAATGTAACATTCAAGAATCTTACTAGACTACATTTTTTCAGGCAGATATCAAACATCATATTTTTGAAAGTTACAATATAGGGATGCCTGGGTGGCTCAGTCAGTTAAATGTCTGCCTTCGGCTCAGGTCATGATCTCATGGTCCTGGGATCGAGAGCCTCACTGGGCTCCTTGTTCAGTGGGGAGCCTGCTTCTCCCTCTGCCTACTGCTCCTCTGCTTGTGCTCTCTGTCTCTCTGACAAATAAATAAATAAAATCTTTAAAAAGAAGGCTACAATATGATCTAAAATACATTCAGTGAATGTTTAGAGTTTGATTACAGGAAGCAACTATTTGGAATTTTTATAAAATAAAAAAACTAAATGATCATGGCAGAGTCAATAGTGGAAGTTTCTTTGACATCCAATAGATTTAATTTTTTATTCATGTATCTTACATTCCTTAAATATCATTCTCCTTTTAGAAGCAAATGAGATTGCTTATCTTGAAAAATTACACATGTATTTTTGAAATTATTTTCTAAAAAAATCTAAGATCTTTATATTCAGACTGGGTGTTCACTAAGTAAAATTCTTTAAATCTTAAACTTATATTCAAAACAAATTCAAGTATTAATGCTGAAGAAAAAATATGCAACCAGTCTCGTGGCATATTATATACATTTACATTTAATTTCTATATGCAGTGGTAATATCCTAAATAATTAATTTTGTCATAAAGACGATGAGTGAAAACTTTGCTTCAACTGAATCCCATAGTGAGAAATAAACTTATAGAATTTCCTGTCATTCCCATTTATGAGATGAGGACTCAGAGGAGCAGAGGTGTGATATAATTTTTCAGGTTTACACAAAAAGTAAACGATAAATGCAGGCCTGAAACCTTAATTCTATAATGCCCATTCATCTTCTCTCTATCCTACCATGAGTTGTCTTTACCTCTCCATTCATATAGTGGGATTAAATTAATATAATGCCAAAAATAAGTAATTTAACTTCTTACTTAAAGATCAACTAGAAAAAGAAAGTTTAAACAACTTTTCAATAGAACATAAGATTTACAAGGTCACAACTTAAGAATAAGAATTTATGAATATAATTTCATATTTAAAATGAAAAAGGAGTGTCCTAGATTGAATTTTTTATATGTTTAGGTACGAATAGAAAAAATGCATTTAATTTCCTTCTTAGATGGGCTTGTTAGCTTAATAGATCAACAAACCAGTTAGTATTCTTTGAAATTTCTAAGGGTTATCAGGAGATGGGGTTTAGTTGATATGTGGCATGAGCCAGACTTTCTATCAATGAGTCTGGGGACCAGGGGTCTCTACCACTACAGGCGGGGTGGTGGCATACAAGTATTTCTCATTGCAGGAGGACACTGCTGGTCCCATATAACTCCTAAGATTCCTGGAGATAGGGCTCTCCCTGGGAAGAGTGATTACAGCAGCCGTGGCTCCCGCCTGATTCCCCTGTTCTCTGAGCCATTCCTAACAGCACATCCTAGCCCATCCTCTTCTTGGCCCTCCATTTGGATCTGTAAGTACTCCCCATCACATACCTGAGACAACAAAGCACACCTCGTGGGATCCAACTCTGCTGTTTGCATTTATCATGGTCAAAAATATTATCCTAATGCAGAAGTTGGGGAAAGGCTTGGAGGTTAACACAGATCCAAGTGCTCTATCCAAAGCCTTTGAGGTTAAATATATCTTCATACAGGGATTTTCAGATTTTAGAGGAAAAATAAGGTGACATTGTATATGTTTGGTGATATCTTCAGTGGGTAAGGGCATCAACCCATAATCAAATACACCAATATCCCTGCAATGAAACATATAACTATTTGCATTAAGTACAAAAATAAAAACTATAAATAATTTCACATCTGCCCAGGTCAAGGGCGGGTTTTCAAGTCATGTGTGCTAAGAGATTATGGCTCGTTTTCAGAGCTTTGAGATTTTGAAATTGTTGATAAAAGACTTTGAGCATTTACCAAATTTGAAACATATCTAGTTGTGGGAGGGTTTCTCATGATGTGATTGAAAGATCTATTTTTACTCTTAACTCAGCTAAAATTATCAGTAATGCAAATGAATATATAGGAGACATTCTTTTGAAATGTGCAGATTTGAAATAAAACAAGGTGTCAGATTACAGTGTTCAGAACCAAAATTCTTTGCGGATTTGTCAAATAACTAAAAATGTTTTTATATTACATTATATGAGATATGAGCACACATGTCAAACAATGAAATAACAAGGAGCATCCAGTTGAACCAAAATGATTTGAGTAGATGGATTTTAAAGATGTTTTTAATCATTAGAATCTTTAATTTTATATTAAAAAGTTTCACTTCTGAAAAGATTAATTCCAAAAAAGAAATTATCTGTTTTTTATAACAAACAAGGAAAAGTAATTTTATGTGTGATGAATTTAGTGACAACTGTGAAAAATCACTCTTTACATAATAGTCTTTTAAAAATTATATATTGTGAGGAAATACTTTATACATTTTAAGTGGGTGTATTTATTTAAATCTAATTTTCTGTTATGTTTTGGGATGATAGGAGTACATGTCTTTAAGAAAGATAGCCCACAAGCCTGCAGCAAAGCAGAGCCTTTGTTAATTTCAGGTTGACAGGAGAAATAGTTTAATTAGTTAGCTGCTAATATCTATTTAAGTGAGCAGGCTGAGAAATGTCTGCTAGGAGAAGGACAGGCAAATGCATGGTAAGGCCATTCTCTTCTCCTCTTTTAAATGGTATCAAAAAGGAAGAGAACAGGTACCTTGTACATATATGGAAAAGGAAGGAAATTGCTTTTTTACTGTTAAAAAGGGAGGACCAACAAAAAAGTGATCATATGTCTGTGTGTGTGTGTGTGTGTGTATAATATGTAGTTGACCCTTGAACATTGGGAGAGTTAAGGGTACTGACCCCATGCACAGCTAAAAATCTGTGTATTACTTTTGGGTCCTCCAAAACTTAGCTACTAATAGCCTACCCTTGGCTGAAAGCCTTACGGATAACATAAAAAGGTGATAAACAAATATTTTCTATGTTATATGTATTACATACATATCTTATAATTAAGCTAGAGAAAGGAAAGTGTTATTAAAGAAATCATAAGAGAAAATATACTTATAGTACTTCACTGAAAAAAATCTGTATATAAGTGGACTTGCACATTTCAAACCCATGTTATTCAAGGATCAACTGTACTTTCAAATATTGTGGAAACTTCTATTTCTTGACTATCAATAAAGCACTCAAAGAACATTTAGTAATTCCTTAATAGTACTGAAGAGCAAAAAAATTTCTCTTTTGACTATACTCAAGTTTATTAGCTTTTACACTTGAAGTAAAATGGTTTATTAAGAGGTGCCTGGGTGGCGCAGTCGTAAGCATCTGCCTTCGGCTCAGGGCGTGATCCCGGCGTTATGGGATCGAGCCCCACATCAGGCTCCTCTGCTATGATCCTGCTTCTTCCTCTCTCACTCCCCCTGCTTGTGTTTCCTCTCTTGCTGGCTATCTCTAGCTCTGTCAAATAAATAAATGAAATCTTATAAAATAAAATAAAATAAAATAAAATAGTTTATTAATATTTTCCTATTCTGACATAATAGAGTACTTTTTATACTGCCTTTGTTTACTAAAATATTTAGAGAAACGGATGAAAGCAAGATTAAGAATATATGGGTGGAGGACCTGAATAGACATTTTTCCAAAGAAGACAGACAGATGGCCAAGAGACACATGAAAAGATGCTCAGCATCACTAATCATTGGGGAAATGTAGATCAAACCACATAAGCTATAACCTCCTACCAGCCAAAACAGTTAGTATCAAAAAGAAAAAAAAAATCATAAGTTTTGGCAAGGATGTGGAAAAAAAGGAAACCCTAACAAACTCTTGGTAGAAATGTAAATTGGTGCAGACACTGCAAAACAGTATGGTTATTCCTCAAAAAGTTAAAAATAAAACTTCCATATGACCCATAATTCCACTTCTGGGTATTTACATAAAGAAAATAAAAACACTAATTCAAAAAGACATATGCACCCTTATGTTTATTGCAGGATTATTTATAATAGTCAAGATATTGAAGCAACTTAAGTGTCCATCAGTAGATAAATAGATGAAGATGTGGTACACATATACGATGGAATATTAGTCATAAAAATGAAATCTTCCCATTTGTGACAACATGGATGGACCTAGAGGACATTATGCTAAGTAAAATAAGTCTGACAGAAAAAAGCAAATACCGTATAATTTCACTTATATGTGGGACCTAAAAATCAAAACAAACAAGCAAACAAACAAAAACAAACAGACTCATAAGTAGAGAGAACTAACCAGTGGTTGCCAGAGGGAAAGGGGGATGGGAAGATGGGTAAAATAGGTGAAGGGATTAAGAAGCATAAACTTCCGATTATAATATAAATCATGGGGATGAAAAGTACAGCATAGGGTATATAATTAATAATATTGTAATAACTCTATATGGTGACAGTTGGTAACTACATTTACTATAGTGAGCATCTCATAACGTAGAATTGTAGAAATCACTATTTTGCACACATGAAACTAATACAATATTGTATGTCAATTATACTTCAATAAAAAGTATACATATGAACATCCTTTGTGTAATTTTTTTCAACCAAATTTATTGAACGTCTATATATTATCATACGCCACTTCAGTCTGAGAGGCAAATTTCATGGTTAAATACTACTAATTAATTGATGGTAAGACTTCTCTAAACTGAAAGAACTTTACTGGATAATTCTTACATCCTAAGGCAGATTATTGAATTGTGATTCTAACTGAAAATAATGGGAAAAATAAGCAATTTATAGAAAAAGTGATCTCAAAAAATTAAAAATGTGCTACTTCCATAAAAGAATGGTCTAAATATAGATATTAATTAAATAAAACCTATTACAAACTATAAGTACTCAGTACAAATTTTAGCCTTAACTTTGGAAAGTACAATTTGAAGGTGAAGGTCTAATCTTTTATCATGATTCACATTACGTGCTTATTAGAGTAAAAGAGATAATATCTTAATCTTTTAACATTTTAAAAGTTGAATTTTTCAATATTGTTATTAAATGGCAATTACCGTAATTATTTTATATTAAGGCAGAAAAAAGCATAATAAATGTTATTTAGGACCTTTTCTTACTGACAATGAGAGCTATAATGCAAATGTCTTTTAAAATACCAGTCCATTTAAAAAGGCACAAAAAAAGCCTAGAAAAACGATTATTACTTGGTTTTCTTCCCCCTCAATTTTTAAACCTTGTATTTTTGGAATAGTGCTTGACTTAAAAAAAATACATATTAACAATTCAGAAGCCCCAGAACAGTGATACCAAAAGAAAACAATACTGATAATTTTGACAATTTTATTTGGAAGAAGACCACCGAGATAATGACACTGAAGGATTTGGTAAGGTGGAACTAGAGAGGGCAAAATAATCAAATAAATTCTTTATTTGAATGCCAAAAATCATCATTGTTATTTCCTCTTCTGTAAATAATTGTGTGAACTGGCAGTCCTGTTCATTTCTTCATTTTAATAGCAACAAACATGAATGCGTTATTAGACTAAAAATTATTACTTACAAATTGTAGAAATTATGACAAAGCATGCCTTTTATTTATAGTCATGAGATTATATAAAATCTCCATTAAGAACTGGCTTTTCTGAAAGTCAATTATAATTCCTAAAGCCTTGAATTAACATTTTGATTTTATTTCTTACTAAAATTTTCCCAATGACGGCTAAAGGACATTTAAAGTATGAATTTAATATGCATATTTGATTGTGAATTAGAATTAAATAATAAAATTTTAAATTTATTATATGGTTTAATCTCAAAATTAGAGATGTAACTACATAGAGTTATTGAATAAATATCAAATATCAGATAAATTTAGGTTATTTATATATAAAATCATTATCTAGAATATTCTCCTTAATTTATCTTTGCACTGTAAAGTGTGCTACCAGACTAATGGAATGATTTGTAGAAAGTCAACCGACTAAGAAACCTAACTTCCTTCCATTACAGCCTCTTCAGTAGAACATATAAGAAATAGAAAAGACTTTGAGGGGCACCTGGGTGCCTCAGTCAGTTAAGTGTCTGCCTTTGGCTCAGGTCATGATCCCAGAGTCCTGGGATCGCCTGCTGAGCAGGGAGCCTGTTTCTCCCTCTCCCTTTGTGTATTGCTATGCCTACTTGTGCTCTCTCTTTCTCAAATAAATAAAATCTTTTTTAAGAAAAAGAATTTGAGGGTGTGTAGGAGGGAAATTATTACAAAATTGATGTTTAAGTATGTATAAACGCAGGGTAATATAAAAGATTCTCAGATCTTACTTTTTAAAAAGTATCTATAAACAACTTTTGCAAAAGAAGGAATAATACACGTAGCAGAATTAACCACAGTTGATTTTTTTAATTTAATGCTTATCTATTTGTTCTGATATTTTTCCATTTGCTTTTAGATTACAAGCATGGAAATTTATAACTCTAAGGATCTGTAGAGATCTAGTGCACCCTTAATTTTATTAAAAAAAAAGGATACTGAAGTCTGAGAAATTAATTTATAAATCTGAGGTAACACAGTTGATCAGGAACAAAGACTGAAAACAATTCATGTCTCCCTACTTACAATCAAGAGGGGATCTTTTCAATGGCATAAATACTGGCTTTGAGACCAAGTAGCCCCAAATGTAAAGCCTACATCTTTGATGGGTGAGCAACTGGATTGCTCCAGGAATATAAAGATGGATAAAAATATAGGATAATAATAATAATAATAATAATAATAATAATAATAATAATAATAATATAGAAATAGAAATAAAATAGATGGAAAAGTCCTGCCTTGAAGGCATTCATATTTCAGAGAGTCAGCAGGTGATTTTAGTGCAATGACATAAGTACAATGAAAGAGATACTCAGGAATACTAGGAGGAAAAAAAAAAAGGACAACAGTTTTATGTTTTTACTTGTTAACCTGTAAAATGGGAATCGTTACATTATAGTTGTTTGGGGATTAAATGAAGTCACATATGAAAGCACAATCACATAATGAAAACACAATATTAGGTCCATCTCTTTTCCTTGCCTACACTCTCTGTTCCATGAAATATTGCTGACTTATTTTATAGTTCTTTGTGATATAAAGTTGTTTTATTATAATTCCTTTGAGAATAAGTGTGAAGACTCAAAGAGAGAATGTGCTTCATTTTTTAAACTTTATTTTTAATTTTTATTAAAATAATCCTGGTAAATTCTAATAATTTCACCATTGATTATTTGGAAGTCATTTTTGAAGTATGTTTCATGTTAATAGTTTTAATGACATTAAATATCTTGCCTGATCACAAAAAATCACACGTACTTATTATAGAAAAATGTAATAAAAAGTCTACAAAACTTTCCAACTAGAGATAAAGCAAAAACTTAGATCTATGTTTGCTTGTAATCTTTATACTCCACATGTTTATACTTGTAAAAAATAAAATCATAGAGAAATCATTTGGGCCCTACTTTCTATTTTTGAGTTTTGGAGTTTTTTGTTTGTTTTATTTAACTTTGTATTTGAAAAAGTATGAAAGAATTTCTCATAGTATTAAATATATTTTAAAATAAAATCATATTTAATGTCATTAAATCTCTGAATTTTCTATTTTATGAGCAAATAATTAATTTCTCCAAATTTATATTCAAAATAACTAGTTTTAAGGCTATGTGGTAAGATTTCAAAAACTCTAAAATGTAGGGATGTATTATGTTGAAAATTTTTGCTTGCATTAAAATAAATAAAATTTCATAAATATTCCATATATGTGTTTAAGAAGTATATCACATTTAGCATTACATGTTCAGCATGTACAATTCTATATATGGTACGGTTGTACTAGATTCAATACTCAAGTTATCTGCTTTTTCCCACTCCTACACTGCTTGTGTGTGTGTGTGTGTGTGTGTGTGTGTGTGTGTGTGTGTGTGATCTATTTTATCCATGAAGAATAAGGATGGTAGACTAATATATATACATTCATTACATTAACCATATGTTTGGTTTTTCTGCAGTCACCTTGTCTTAAGTTATATTTATCATTTTCTTTTTTTTTACTTTTTATGTTTGTTTTATATATAGCAGTAAATTTTAAGATAGATATGATGCTTTTTGTATCCACCAGTTGTTACCCTTAAGGTTTGCATTTAAACTTAATCTTTCCCGTTTCTACATTTCAGAATTTAAGTAAATATACATTTTGATTCTTCACTTAAAATTTTTTAAAGATCTTACTGTCTTTAATATGGCTTTTCTTCTAGGTATTTATTTTTACCAATTTAGCTTATTGACCCATGTGATTTGATCATGATCTTTCATGTTAAATATTGTATCCTCCAAGAATTATATTTTAACATTTCCATGCAATTTCTTAAGCATCCTTGCAATTTTTACACTTACTGTATGTAATGGTCTTTAATACAGATTTTATTCTTATTGTAGCATTTGATTTATTTGCATTCTTTTGCATTTGATTTATATGCTGTCTTTTCCAATTTCTTTTTCTTTTCAGATTATTTTTTCCTTACCATCTCATCTGTTTTGTAGATTTCACAGTTCCTACAACCTTTGGAGAAGACAAAGTGTACATGTGTGTAATACTTGTGTATGTGCGTATTGAGGGGGGAACATAAAGAGGTCATCTCTTTATGTTTTTTTTATTCCTTTATTTTTTTGGTAAATTTTATGGTAATTTTTTTTATTCCTTTTGTTCTACCCATTTTTTATTTGTTCCTTTATTCCTTCTGTGAGCATGGTCTCCCTACAATGTGACAGGCACTCTGTCATACACTGCAAACCCAAAGGTGCTATTACTGTCTTATTTTATTTATGTGATACAGAATGGAGAGCTCTATCAATATGTAGAGTTTGCCAAGAGATAGTATGTGAGTCACTTTTTCCCACTCACTCTTCGTTTGCTGGAGAGTGCACTGGTGCGTAGAAGTTTGGGCTTAACTGTCAGTGTGTAGCTCTCTTCATCTAATGCAGGAGTTACCCTGACATTAATTTCTCTAAAAGGATGAACAAAAAAGTCCATGAGAAACTCTACTGACTACATTCAGGGCTCTTTCTCTTTTTATTCCTAATTTACTTCTGAGAGCCCTTGTCACTGGTACATAATCATCAATGTTAGTAATCACCTTTTTCCTCATAGAGTTACCAGATAGAGCAGATAAATTACATTACATTACATTACAACCAGCTAAACTGTAATTTAAATAACATGAATGACTTTTTTTTTAGTGTAAGTATGTCCCACATATTATATGGGTCATACTTAACTGGCAACTCACTATCTACCATATTTTTTGGGGAATTACCATTTCCAAACATGGTGAGAAAGAGAGAAATCATGTAAGTATTGAATCACTAAATGCTACATCTGAAACTAATATTACAGTGCATGTTAACTAACTGAAATTTAAATAAAAACTTGGGGAAAAAAAAGAAAGAGAGAAACCAATTATTTATACTCTGGTTACATCACAAAGCTGGGTCTTGCAGTAGAGGGAGGCCTGCATAATTTCTACTAGGTGCCAGCTCAGGTTTTCTGAGTAAGTAAGTAGCTGAGTAGCTCCCAACTGTATTTCAGGTCAGTATCCCCTTTGTCAAGACAATTTGGCTTGCTTTATCTTAAGCATTTAAATATGTTTGCTAATCACTGATTCTTAAAGCTATTGGAATGCCTCTCATAGTTTGGCAGAAAATAGTGTGTCAACTATAATCTTGTGTTGTTATGAATTTTCATCTTCCTCCCACCCTCACCTCCTTCCATGGATTCATAATCATTTAGGAGGAAATGTAAAGTGATTGTGTCAGGAATGCTATTTGGAAGACACTTTAAGCCAGAATCCTCTTAGTTCTTATTTTTAAAATGTATGCATCCTTAAATAAACAAGCTCTTTATAATAAATGCTGTCTTTACCATTTTGTATGATTTATGGTATCAGTAATAAATACCTGTCCAATTTATATTCTTTTTTTTTTAATTTTTTTCTTTTAAAGATTTTATTTATTTATTTGACAGAGAGACAGCCAGCGAGAGAAGGAACACAAGCAGGGGGAGTGGGAGAGGAAGAAGCAGGCTCATAGCAGAGGAGCCTGATGTGGGGCTCGATCCCATAACGCCGGGATCACGCCCTGAGCCGAAGGCAGACGCTTAATCGCTGTGCCACCCAGGCGCCCCCCAATTTATATTCCTGATGAAGAGTACTTTCATCAATTACATGTGGTACATGGAAACCCTCCCAAAACTTAGAGACTTAAAACCAGTTGTTTTTATTTTGTTTGTTTGTTTGCTTGTTTGGATGATTCTGTGAATGAATGAGTAATATCAGCCGAACCCAGCAGGATGGTTCTACTCCTATGCCTAGGGTCACTCATGTATTTTCAGTTTTCTACCAGTTCGGCTTGGGCTGAATATTTTTTAAATGACCTCATTACTTGTCCAGTGACTGTTTCTGTCTGATACCTATCAGGTCCAGAGAACATCTACTGGTCTGATTCTTCTCTGCTCCATATGGCCTCAGCTCCTCTATTGGTCTATAGGGAACTTCTTCACAGAGTAGTTTCAGATAAGATTCAGGGCACGCCCAGGGAACAAGCACTTCATAAGATATTGCCTGCATCATATTTGCTGATGTCACATTGACTGAAGCAACGTGGATGGCCAAGCCCAGAGTCAGTGAAAGAGGTAATACAAAAGGTTGTTGAGATGGGGAGGCCAGATACTTTGGGAACCTTAAATGCAACAGTCCAACACAATTTTATTAGGTCTCTGGCAACAGAGAATGCATATTAGAGAGAGGATATATATACTGAGCAAAACTGACTAATACATGCAAACATAGAAACAAGAGTGGTACAATGGATTTGACTTTTGAATATCAAAAAGTTAGCCAATTTTCTATGGGGGCTTCTATTTTTGTTTCTTTTTTTTTAATTGTAGTAAAATGGTCACTGAATTTGAATTAGAAATGTAAGGTTTTTTTAATATTTGTTGTTTGTAGACATATTATTTAAAATCTCTGAACGTTAGCTTTTTGAAATTGATATAATAATAATCAATGAGGGGCCCCTGGGTGGCTCAGTCAGTTAAGCGTATCCCTTCAGCTCAGGTCGTGATCTCAGAGCCCTGGGATGGAGCCCCACATCAGGAGCCCCATGTTTCTGAGTCAGGACCTGGAATAGCGTCCAAAGTTGGGATCCCTGCTTAATAGGGAGTCCATTTCTCTCTCTGCCCCTCATCACTGCCCCCCTCGTATTCTCTCCCTCTCTCAAATAAATAAATAAAATCTTTAAAAAATAATAATAATGCCATCAATGAAAGGCTAATAGCAAAAATCACATATAAAAATATGGAAGGTCCTTGTAAACAATAAACAAGCAAAAATTTTATTTTTGCACACGAATGCATGTATAGATACTAAACTATAATGGAGCATATACTGCTCATATAACTAAACATTTCTATAAAATTTATGAGAGTTTAATAAACTTTAATAATAAATGTTGAATTTGGGAACAATTCAAAGGAAATAATTTACTTAATTTGAGAATTTCAATTTTTCAATTCAAGGCTGGCACAATATTTACTTTTAAAATTTTTTATATTGTGAAATATAAAATACTATATGAATAACTGTCTAAAATAAATATTTAGAATTTAAAGAACAACTAACAAGTGTTAGCAATTTCATTCTAGATCTTCCAATTCAATGATCTACTCATAAAATAATCATTTCTTAAGTCATAGTGTTGTTTCAGATTAAAATCTAAAAATTCTTTATAATTATAACACTTTAAAAATACAAAGAAAAGCCTTGTTAATTGACAAAAATGCACTCTGTCAAAAAAATAATGGCACTTTTTTCCCCCTCTAAGCCTTGACTATGATCCTAGTAATAATGTTCAATGGTTATGATCTTACTATTCTACATTTGAGGTGAAAAGAAAAATATGTTGCTGGAGAAGGAGATAAAATGAAGACAACTGAAAGAGATTTGACCTAATTATTTTAACAGGCTTAATACATTTTACATTTAGAACCAATGCCTTTCAGAAACTATATCAATGCAACACCTACATAAAGGAGCTTATGACGGTAATAATAAACACTAGCAGACTTTGGCTGATCACTTTTTGAAATTATGTGGTCTTTTAAAATGATTAATCTAGTGCTTAATATAGAAAAATATTAATTTTCCAGCTGTGTCTCTTCAATACTCACAAATTCTGTATTTCAGGGCAAACGTTTATAAAAGATAAAGTCTCTAATAATTATTTTTTAAGACAAATATTTTTAAAAATAAAACCAGCAGCAAAAATCTACTTTAATCTTTGGATTTGAGATCCTCTAATATGTCAGAAACAAGTTTAACTTCACCAGGAGAATTGTTGACCCATTATATTGGATGCATAGGTGGATAGAATTCTCTGAAATTTAGGTAAATACTAGTTGGATAAATGAAATATCTCACTGTTCTGACACAGAATGGACCCTTATAAATGTATTATATTGTTCATTGTACAACAACCATCAACAAATATAGCATCATTAAGCAATGTTTCAAAGGTATCATAAGAAGTTATAGTTTGCTCTGGGCAGGACTAACGGGGTGCCCGTATACCATTGTTTATAAACAGACAAGTCCAGTACGTGTTTATTCAAACCACAAAGGCAAAAACATAGGAAGGATGAGGAGTATAGGGCTAATGAAGGTCTTTAAGAATACAGTCCCATAAAGACTAAAGGGAATATATGAGCTTTGCGAACACATCCCAAGGCAGTATTTTTCTTTACCTTTCACTATGGCGATCCAAATAATGTCTCTTTCATTCAACTTAGAACCTCTAAAGACATGTCAAGCCATGTTTTCAACTCACAGCTCATCGACCAATAAGCTGAGCCAAACAATCACACACCAGACAACATCCCAGACCTCCCAATAGAGATGCCAATAGATCATGGAGACATGCTCTGGGTTAGTTTGTTTGACAGACTGTTAAAAATCCTCTTGCAGAATGCTGAAATATTAGACATTCTTACAGTTTTAAATTCAAGTAGCTCCACACAATTTGTAAAGGAAATCTGGCTAACCCAACAAACACACATAAAAAGGAATAAAGCTAGAATCATATTATATTGACTGTTTCCTGCTGCATTTCAGAAAGAAAATCTTTAATATTTGTCATGTCATTTTTTTTTTAAATTAGAATAAGTCTTTTTTATGGACTTGTGACCATGCTCTGGCTGCCTAGAAGAAGGGATTTCTTATTAAACACACATACACACACATACACATGTACAGCAGTGTGATTTCATGGAACTTGTTCAGTACCTTCAGTCTGTTCTGTAAATATGCATTGCTGATAAGATTTATAAATTTCTCACAATGCTGTATAAAAGACTACATACAGACCAGAAGCACAGTGCCCTCTGGTGCACATACAACATAAAATAAAATATTTATATAACAGTATCTACATAGATACAGACACAAAAATACAATACTAAGTTTTGCTTCTACATAAATGCTAAACCAACTGCTGGGAATTGTAAATTTCTATCATGAAGAAACAAACTAAACTGATAACTTTACATAAAACATTCTTTATGGCAAAGATCAATACAATCTAATCCAGTCAGGCAACCATTTGTACACTCCTCTATTTAATGGATTCACTGGGCTTGGGGGAAGCAGACAGTCTGTTGGACTTAATATATGACTCCTTTTGTGTAACTTATTTAGATTCAAATATAGAAGAACAGCGAAAGTTAAAGGCCATATATCTCAATCACCTCCTTTTTCTTGGCCTTTGCTAGCATGTCACATTTATCTGCTACTTCTTTTTAACCCATCGCCATTTTCTCCTTTTTACCTTTAAGGGGAAAAAGAATGAGGTGACTCAACTTCTCAGTGACTAGTAGAAGATACCATTTCCAGTTAAGCTAAAGAAAAAAAGGTAACATATCATGGTATAAGGTAGAAAGGAATCTCAAGAAAATTCATTTAAACATTTGACTATTTAAAATGATAAACTCGACCTCAAAGTTAATTAGAATTTACTTTGGGAGTGTAACATTCCTAGAATTTGAGAAAGATGCACAACTGGTCACCATTACTAGTTTCTTGGGTTTTTTTGTTTGTTTGTTTGTTTTTAATAGCTTGTTACATCTATAAGAAATACTTTTAAATAACAAGAAAACAGTACTATTGTAAATGGTAAATAATAACCCTTCTGATAATAACCCTTTCCCATCTGAAACTTTCCCTTAGAGAAACTTATTTACACACAACTTTCAAGGAAGATATCTCTATAATTGCTTTCCCTTTGCTTCATACCTGTATATCTTGTATCTTGTGCTAAATCCCTGCCGGCTTCTGTCCACAAAATCTGTGTATTCCTGTGAGCGATGGAAGGGTCCCTTATCAGAGAGGAGCCAGTCGAAGGGGCTTGTGGCATGCTGATCCGAAACAGCAGCAACCGCTAAAACCCAGCAATGAAGACTCAGGGCTATCCACTCCCATAGAGCCATCAGAGAGAACAATTCAGCACCAGCTCTGCTCCGCCATATCATGCTTCCACTGGGGATTTAGAGCCTTCATTCTCTTAGCTTTCCCTCAACACCTAGACAAAATACACAGGCAATTAGTTAGCCCCTAGAAGATTCTTTTCTAGCAGTTAAGGTGCTGAGGTGGGGAATTCCTTTTTTGTTAAATCTAATATCGTTTGTTTTAAATTAAATAACAAGAGTGAATAATAACTAAAATATCTTTTTTCCCAAAGCTGTATGTCTTTCAGACTTTGTGTCCTTTTGTATTCATTGGAAAGTAAGTCACTGATTCATAACAGACTTTGTCATGACACTGTCATACAGCCACAATTGGTTTTGACAAATACTTCATTTTTGCTTAAGTGTTCATAACATTGGACACTTTCAAAATAAGTATTGAATATGTTTAATTATCTCATAAATCTTGTTATGAATTTTAATATTAAGGGTACTTTACTGTTTACTTAATTGTTCTAGAAAAATGCTTCAAAAATGAATTAAAGATATTCGGGTAATTATTTCCATAACATCAATAATAAAAAGGAATAAAATTGTGGGCCTAAAAATACATAAATAAATTATTGTGTTTATATATGTGTGTGTGTCTGTCTATCCGTCTGTCTATCTACCTATCATCTATCAATCTGTGTATATAGATAGATGGATGGATGGATGTGTGGGGGTGATGGGTGAGAGGGGAGGTCTGTGTGTTTTCTCAGATATTTTTTTCCATTATTCTATTAAGGACAAGCCTCCCTGATTATTAAAGCAGAACCATAATTAAACTATTTCTAGGACCTTTAAAAAACTTCAAGTGCATCCATGTCTTATTCATGAGATAAACAGGCATATCTACAAAATTCATATACATACAAAAACTAAGACAATGCAGATTATACATAAACTATGAAACCAAATACATTAATTTTATAGGCATTCAAAAATAAAGTAACAGGAGGTGCAATCCCAGTGTGGTATAGTATAAATGACTTTACACAGAGCCTCTGATGCCATGTCTATATACTACACAAAATATTCTACAAATATATGAATTCAATTTTACTTTCCTCTTCACCAATCTTTTCAAATATCATTATTTATAGCACATAGAACTACGCAACATATAAATGCTGACTAATGAAAAAGTTTTGATTGTGAGAGTTTTTAGTCAGCAAAATGTCTTTAGAAAGCAATCAAAATGCACAGTATTAAATAAAATATTTTAATTATAATAGTTGCCATATTTCTCTGCTATTTGGATAGGGCAATGATATTTTTAATTTGCTTTTAGTTATAACCCTATAATTCATAATTTAATTCTACACTATTTATACATGAAAGGCATACAGCAATAATTTTACAACTATAAAGTATTTCAAACAATGGTATAATATGACGGACCTAGGTCATCAGATCCAGTCATACACACTACACAATTAGAAGGACCAATGCCTGCACACTGAGTTGCCCCAACCATGTGAGTTGCTCTACTGTGATGATTAAGCAATGCCCCTTTTTGTAAACAACAACAGAAGTCTTACAAGTAAAGACACTTTAAAAATTATTTATCATTATAAAGGATGACATCATATAATAGAAAGATTTTGGACTATTAGTTGGGAGTTTCCAGATCTCCATCAATTACTTGTATAAATGTGGCACTGAAAATCATTCAATACATAATTTCTAATGTTGATTAAGAAAATAAGTACTTTTAGATATTGTTTCTTGTGTGGGAACTATGCTACTTATCTTAAAATTAATATATTTCTTTTATATTCATAAACTAAGAATTATTACTAAATTTAATGGTATAGTATAATCCCTTATGACTAATAAATATTTATCTTTGTTAAACACATATTTTTATTCTGCTGATCAAATATATTCCAACTAGAAACATTTAATCATTATCACAAAAAAGTTATATTTTCTTATGTAAAGCACCTAGAATAGTGCCTAGAATGTTGGAAGGACATTAAGAATGCTTCAAAGTGTATTTCATGCTGATATGAAATCATATAATTATATACCATAAAATTAAACCTAACTCTTTGCTCCAGCACATGATTTTGTAAGACACACAGCATTAAGAAAGTAGTATACAATTAACTTGGATGGCATTTAAGATCTCTAAAATTCTGTGATTTTTCAATATATAATTGGCCAGAACCACTGTATTTATTCTTTTCTTTACCAAATGTGTTGAAGATGTCTCATTGTTGTCATATTTCCTAATCTCGACACAGAGGAAAATGGGAATATTTTCTTATATTATGGGTGGGAGAACTACCTAAAAATGTTAGTATTAGGTTTTAATTATTTCTGTTCCTTCTACTTCTGATTTGAGTATATGCTCCCACTTCTGTTCAGTAATGGGTTTTTCTGAAAGAAAGTTTATTAGCAATGATATGAGAATATCAATCCTGTCCAAATTTGTATTAATTTTGGGGATCTCTTTAAATCATAAGGTCTTTTTAAAAACATGAAAAATAACCAAACTATGATACCAGACATTTCAACTCAAGCCGCCTTTGAGAAACTGCCTTTAAGAATTACAAAACAAGGAGAAAAGTAGTGTTAGAATACATTAAGGCAAGGATGTATGCTTCCAAAGATCCTTAGGACAAGTGGCCGTTAGACTCAATGTTCACCTCCCCCCCCAAAAAAGGACTTCATTCACCTAGTTTGTTACAAAATCAGATAAATGCACATTTGTAAATGAGTAGCAAATTTTAAATTATTACTGAACAGCCTGAATCAGTTCCTTTATTTGGTTTTGATTAATAACAATATATACCCTTGTATGAGAGATGAATTTATGATATGGACTGGCAATTTCATGAGTAGTAAGTAGGGTTCCTTTGAGGAATCTTGGAGGTCACTACTGAAGTAAACAGCTACATTTAGAGGTATTACTAAGGAAGGGGAATCATGAGGTCCAATGAAAGGAAGTAAGAATTATTAAACTAAGTGAATTCACCAATTTAACTCCCTGGAGTGTATGGAAATGGCAAAATGATCTTGAATTTACTGTTTCTGACTAAGTGCCTAGGAGGCCAACTAAGGAAACTACAATGTCAATGCACAGTATATTCTGAAACGTGTAAGGGTGTATTTTATGAATAACAAAAACAACAAAACATTAAAAAAGCAGAAAGCATGAGTTCATATTTAAAAAGTGTCATTTGATCAAAAATGGTATTGATCAAATTTTTCTTTTCAAAAATTAAAAGGAGGCAGTAAATATTGGAATATCACATATTTAAATATTGATAATAAATAGTTTAAAATAGATTAAAATTTGGTGGAAACATTATCAACTCACACAACTTTATTACTTGCAAATACTCAAAAAGTTCATGCAGAAGAAAACATACCAAAGGAAGTTAGATATATAGTAATACGCACTAAAGCATATAATAAATACATAAAATATTATGTAACATATTATATATAATATATATTCTAGTATATAATTACTCTTTCTCCTCATTAGCTCTCCTTAATCCTATTCCAGGTGGCAGTGCATTATTTTTATCTAAAATACTGGCATATCATACGTATTTGAAATTCATAAAATAATGGAACTTATAAACTATTTTCTATAAAGTTATAAATGAATTTATAGTATAACAGAAATTACAAAGATAGGAAGAAGATTGTGAATTACTGACTTAGACTTAATATCCTTTAGATTGGTGGGTCATGTCATAGAGGTTCATCTTTTAGACCACATTATCTAATGTCTAGTTGAATGTTCAAAACTAATTATTACTATTTGTTGAACAATTAATATTGCATACTATATAATTATTTCTTTTAAGTTTGCATTTGAACTGATTTTTGCGGCTAACATGTTCAAAATAATTTCTCAGGAAAAAAAAACTCACAATCTTGCATATGCAAAAAAGCTTCATAAAATAATTGTGTCAAAGAGATTTCTTTTTCTTTAATTTTGAAAATTTTTAAACCCACAGGAAAGTTGAGAGGCTAGTACAGTAAACACATATATCCTTCAGCCACATTTACCTATTGTTTACATTTTATCACATATTCTACTTCTCTTTCTCAATCCCATATTTTTTATGGAAAAGGGTCTAAGGAAAATTGACTCCTTTGCTCCAGATTATACACTGATTTTCCATATTCCTCATCTTCAGCATCTGCTACACTGCTCTATTAAATTGTTCCTTCACATGCATTATCACTAATATTGAAGTTTGTAAGTATAAAATGTTAAATCTTGAAAATAAAGTCTCCAATTCCCAAAATGATTGCATTTATTAAAAAGCCATGTTCTTCCTTTATAATCTAATGGGATGTATATTATTATACAAAAATATAAATATTAGAATCATTTTATTATTATAAAATAAATATATTTGTATATAATGCTCCCAGAATCTATTAAAATATATAACATATTATTATATTACCATATATCATAAAATATATGGTATTTTTTTACATATTAGAATAAATGTTAGCTCTGAAGTAAATATCTACTAAATAAACACTGTATAAGTAGATGGATGATGGAAGAATTAAAATATATATTTAACTGTAAATTTTCAATAGTTTTTCCAAATAGTTATAGTTTATTTCTTTTTGGTAGCATTACTAATGAATAAAACCACAATAAAAAGGTAAATATTAGTTCTCATTTACAATGTGCAAAATACCCTGATATACTTTGGTGCAAGCTGGATGACAGGTATCATTAAAAATACTTCTTTGAGGGGCACCTGGGTGGCTTGGTCTGTTAAGCGGCCATGATCTCCGGGTTGTGTGAACTAGCCCCATGACAGGGCTCCACACTCAAGCAGGGATTCTGCTGGACGTTCTCTTTCTCCCTCTCTCTCTGCCCCTCTCCCAGCTTATGCATGCCTGTCCGTACACACTCTTTCTCTCTAAAATAAACAAACAAATCTTTTAAAAAATAATAATAAAATAAAAATAAATAGAAATACTGCTTTGGTCCTCGGAAACCTAGAATCAAGTGAGGAAGGCTTTATGTGGGGCAGAACACATGGCCTATGGTAATCTCTTAAAAGCCAATACTTTTATCAACTAAAAATCAACATTCTTCATTTTTTTTCCCTTTCTGGTTTCCTTATCTCATAAATGATACTTCCATATATTCAAATCTTCAAACCAAATTATTTTTTTTAAACTCATTTAATTAATATACAGTGTGTTATTAGTTTCAGAGATAGAATTCAGTGATTCGTTAGTCTTATTTAATATACAGTGTTCATTATAACGTGCCCTCCTTAATGCCCATCACCCAGTTACCCCATCTCCCCACCCCACTCCCCTCCAGCAACCCTCTGTTTGTTTCCTACAATTTAGAGTGTCTTATTATTTGTCTCCCTCTCTAATTTCATCTTGTTTTATTTTTCCCTCCCTTCCCCTAGGATCCTGTTTTGTTTCTTAAATTCCACATGAGTGCAATATATGGTAATTGTCTTTCACTGATTGATTTATTTCACTTAACATAATACCCTCTAGTTCCATCCACATCATGGCAAATGCCAAGATTTCATTTTTTATGGCTGAGTAATATTCCATTGTAGATATATACCACATCTTTATCCATTCATTGATGGACATCTGGGCTCTTTCCATAGTTTGGCTATTGTGGACATTGCTACTATAAACATTGGGGTGCAGGTGCCCCTTCGGATCACTACATTTTATCTTTGGGGTAAATACCTAGTAGTACAATTGCTGGGTCTTAGGGTAGCTCTATTTTCAACTTTTTGAGGAAGTCACATACTGTTTTCCAGAATTTTAAGCTAAAATCTTACTTTCCTCTACTTTCTCACTCATTGCATATAGCCAATCAATTCCTAAGTTTATCCCAAGTATCAAATCTATCACTTTCTTTCCATACCCCCTTCACTTGAGTGGGTCATTCTGTACCCCCAACACTACCACCATAGCCTCATTCTGGATTGCTACAATAGCTTCATAACTGGTCTTCCTAACACCCATGTGGCTCTCCCCAATTTGTTTGTTTGTTTGTTTGTTTGTTTGTTTGTTTATTACAGAGTTATCTTGCTATAAAATTAAATTTGAGCATGTAACTTTTTTACCCCCACTTACAATTTTGTGTCATTTACCCTCTGGGTAACATCCAAACTCTTTAAGATAATTTTAAAAATTATCTTCTCTTACTTAATTCTTCATCTGTATCTTTCCTCTGTGTATGCCACCACAATTCTCACCAAACATCAACTATGCTTCAGTCATAATTTTATTCCTCAAATTCATCTCACTTTCTCCCTTTCTTCAGCATCTTTGCATATGCAATTTATTCTACCTGAACTATTATTTCTACTTGGATCCCTTCACCTGCCCAACCCTTATCTATCTTTGAACTTGAGACTAGATTGTCATTTCTCCATAAAGTTTTCTGTGACTCTTGAAGATTGGTTGGTCTTATTTCATGATCCCATTACTTCATTTATTATAGCACATTTACATTGTATATTTAGGTGTATATTTTGCCTTTTGGCTGCGTATCTCCCATGCCTCTAGTTAGACTTAGTTTTAGAAGGACAATAATTATTCTTCTTTTAATGACAACTGGGTACCGTTAGCAAAGTACTTGAAATAAAGTTGCTTAATAAGTATTGGGTGAGTGAATGAATAAATGGTGATTAAATAAGTACTAAATTGAGGTATAATTAATGTGATATGGATGGCAAAATTAAGAAAACTCTTTTTATATGGAAAAGAGGAAAGCTGTACAGAGGAATTTGCATCTGAGCTATACCTCAGGATGACAACAACTTTTAGAGTTGAGAAAGAAGGGAAGTGGAGTCCTGAAATAATGGTGTAGGTGTCCAAAACATGAACATAAATGACATGTTCAAGTATTACCAAAGCAAAGGATTCTTAATATTAAAAAACCATTAAGAACAAGGATATAAAAGCATTATTAATTATTAACTTTAAGTTCAATGATAAGGAATTACCATGATAATACATATAACAGTGAAAAGCTTAGAATCTTTTCATTTATGTTCTACTTTCCATAGTTTCTAAAGACAGACCAAATGAATAAGAGTTCAAAGGTAAAGTCAAACATAAATTCTCTTCTCACTTAAATAAGCACAGTGTATGTTTTACTATGTTATCGCTCTTCAATTTAAAGAATAATAATATAGAAACAACAGTTAAATAGCTTGCCCCTCCCTATGAAAGATCATGTACTAGGGATTACTTTAACTGAAAACCTTCTAGACTTCATTGGGAAAAAAAAAAAAAAAAAGACAGTGATGATGAAAATTACATGCTATTTTTATTTTCTTCCCAACAAAATTACCTTTATCAAGCACTTTTGATATACCAAGCACTTTACCAATATTTCCTTATTTCACCTCCTAGCAACACAATGAAGTATCTATTATTATCACCATTAGCTTTTTTAGATGACAGAGGTTCAAGGTGAATAAATATGCAGGAAAGCAAGGACTGAATGGCAATAGCCTTGAAGCCAAATTGAAAACCATGCTCTCCCTGTTACACCAAAGTGCAACTTAATCAAAACTGATTGCAGATCGAAACTTATTTATTAGGATTTTTGTTGGCACTTAATGAAATGATCTTGAACAAAATAAAATTTTAAAATTTTAAAATGGAAAGTAGGGGCACCTGGGTGGCTCAGTCGGTTAAGCATCCGGCTCTTGATTTAGGCTTAAGATTCTCTCTCTTCCTGGGGTTCCTGGGTGGCTCAAACAGCTAAGCTTAAGCGTCTGCTTTGGCTCAGATAATGATACCAGAGTCCTAGGATCTAGCCCCACATCGGGCTCCTTGCTCAGTGGGACGTCTTTTTCTCCCTCTGCTGCTCCCTGCCTCTCACGGTCACTCTCTCCCCCCCTTGCTTGCTCTCTCTTTCTCAAATAAATAAAATCTTAAAAAAAAAAAAAAGATTCTCTCTTCCTCTACCTCTGCCCCTCCCCCTCCCTAAAATAATTAATTAATAAATAATAAAATAAAATGGAAAATATAAATACTAGAAATATAAAATAAAATTAAAATTAAAATGGGAGGTTTTTTATCCGTCTATTATAAGCAAGAGATCTGAGTATTATGGGTTTTCATAATATAAGTTTTCATATTTAGGTTTTCAAAGCATATCTGCTTCAACTAATTTAATTTTTCCATGAAAGTTATCGTTTAATCAACTAAATGTGATTCAGTTTCATACATTTAAAGACATGTACCATAAACTAAAAAAAAATCCAAAAACTACTTTTTTCAGATTACATGTATTATTTACTGGGTTAAAAAGTATAACCATGGTCAGAGTGAATTAATTTACTTATCTGCTCTTCAGAGAAATTGCAAGATTACTCCAATAGGCTTAATGACCCAATCTTATTACAAATTGCTTTATAATATTACAAAAAGGAAAAAAAATATCCAACATACATAAAACAGAGTCAGTGTCTCAAAGTGGGACACAAAATAAAATTTCAGTAGAACGAGATGATTTTAATATTTTGCTGAAATGCTATCATAAATATTTAATTAAGGTCAGTTTTCTTATGTCCTCAAAAATCCCAGATAATGACAAGAATATGAAGATCATTTTTAGCAAGTGTTATTTTAAGGAATAATAGTGTGAAAACTCAAGACTACAACTAAAAATATATATTTTATGGTATGATTTGGCAGGAAAGATCCTTGGAAATGAGGAAAATCACTTTAAAGGCATTGCTTTTCTAAAGTGGCAAACTCAAGTATTAAATTTGGTGAACATATTCAAAGATATATGGATAATATAATGCATCATCTTCCTATATGCATATAAGTATGGATTTTCATCTTTGAATATTCATGACCTATTTATCGTATGTAGTCAAATTAATAAAAGAATAAGAGCTCCATTATTCAATGATTTACATCATTACTTTAGTAGTGATGTATTAATTTATGGCTTTAGTTAAATACCAGTTTTGTTCTATAATTTTAGACTTCAAATGACCTTAAATTGTTCTTCCTTAATCTAGACATTGTTTATTTAAAGGTAATGCATTTTTAAATAGCCTAATGGAGTAGGATTAGGCATTTTATTATATAAAGATGTCAAGAAATTCATCAAGATATAAAATCTGGCATATGTTACATTTTCTATGTAAGTAGGCAGAATTTTGCTGCTCTCTTTTCTGTACTCCACTAGGAGTATAGAGAAATGATTGCTTTACCTTTGTGCACCTGTTGAAATAAACAGTCATACATAGGAATGGAGAAAAAAGTCATTCTGACTTTTAGCTACACAAAAAGGTATATGGGGAAATTATACCAAAAGTTTTTTTTTCTTTTTCCTTATGCATTGATAATTCTTTCAATTTCCCTCAAAAAAATGAAACAAACTTATAAAACGCCAAAAAGGTATGATAATCCCTAAAGCAAAAAAATAGCATATAACTCCAGGCATCACAGAAAACTGAGATTAACCAATCAGGAGTTTAAAAAAAGAATGGAATGCATTCTTATTTGAAATAGCAATTCCGCTTGAATTTTAAAAAAAAAAGTCCTGGTGGTTTAGTAACTACCTTAAATCCTTTCCAAGTTGTTTTTTGAAAATTATTAAAACAACTGCTGACTAGATTAATTTCCACAATATGCTACTATTATCCTTTTTAACCCCTTTATTCATATGACCAGTTTATGAACAACTTGTTGGCAGGGATTATGTTTTAGTAATCCCTGTGACCCCTAATGTTTAGCAAACTGTCATGTAAATGGTAAATTTTTGGAACACGCAGTGAATTGAATTCCTGTATTTTTTTCTTTTACTCATGAGCTGTTTCATTATGTCTGCCTAAACCAGCAAGAGGATGCCCTTATATTAATCTGTTAGGAATGCTTTATTATTATACTTTTTCACTTTACTGTTTTGTTTTTTTTTTTTTAAATAATTGAGCTTACTTGTTGTTTTTTTTTTTTTTTTTTAAAGATTTTATTCATTTATGTGACAGAGAGACAGCCAGCGAGAGAGGGAACACAGCAGGGGGAGTGGGAGAGGAAGAAGCAGGCTCACAGCAGAGGAGCCCGATATGGGACTCGATCCCGGCACGCCGGGATCACGCCCTGAGCCGAAGGCAGACGCCCCAACGACTGCGCCACCCAGGCGCCCCTGAGCTTACTTGTTTTAAATCATGTTGTATAGGTTAAGACTAGCTTGAGAAGTGAATTTTTCCAGTGATTTAACTCTGCTAAACCTATATTCCAGGGGGTCCTTCTCATTATTTATTTTAGCTGATCAGGCAATACAGTGCCTCTGAATTACAGCTTTAAGTGTTTTCCATCTTAATGAGGGTTAGTATTCCTCTGAGGAGTATATACTGCAGAGGGAACTAATCTCCTGCTTGATCCTGTCAATACAATCTTGTCCTACCAATAAAGAAGAAGTTAAATGCTACTACCTAATGGTAGAGCTGATTAGAAAAATGAAGAGAAGGTGAGTTCCACTCCTTAATTCTGTCCAGCATACAGGGGATGTAATTCTTCAAAGTCCAAAGTTCAAGAGTCACTTGGGTTACCTTTATATTTTTAAAATATCTTGGTTTTTCAACATAAGTGATTATATAACAAAATATTTTGGTAAGATGCAGATTGAACTTAATTTTAATTCATAAGGAAAGTGGTCAGAAAGTAGAGAACAAAGTTCAGATTCAAGATATTCAGTATACTTAGATTGCAAAATCTAATTTTAAAGTAAAGTATGAGAAATGTTTCAGAAAATTTATTATAATCAGTAGCGTTGATTACCAAAACAGTAAAACAGAAGACAGTTTAAAATAAAGATTTTTTTTCCAAAAAAGACATATAGATGATCAAAATACACATGAAAAGATGCTCAATGTCACTAATCATCAGGGAAATGAAAATCAAACCTACAATGAGAGAATACCTTACACTTGTCAAAATAGCTAGAACCAAGCAGACAAGAAATAGCAAGTAATGGCTGAAAAATAGAAAAAAAAGGAACCCTCTTACACTGTTGATGGGAATACAAATTGGTGCAGCCATTGTGGAAAACAGTATGGAAATTCCTCAAAATATTAAAAATACAACAATGGAATATTACACAGTCATATAAAAAGAATGACCTGTTCCCATTTGTGACAATATGGATGGACTTAGAGGATATTATGTTAGGTGACATAAGTCAGACTGAGAAACACAAATATCATACCATTACACTTATATTTGGAAACTTAAAAATATTCAAACAAAAAAGCAGAAACATCCACAAATACAAAGAACTGATGGGGGGGGGGAGGTAGGGAATGGGTGAAACAGAGTGGGAGATACAGGCTTCCAACTATGGAATGAATAAGTCACTGGGATGAAAAGTACAGCATAGGGGATATAGTCAGTGGTAAAATAAATAAATAAATTATTTTAAAATAAAGATTAAAATAATCTACATCTACATACAGTAATAGAATGGAAATAATAGTTACAGACATCTCTATTCAATATGGTTACTGTAAGTAGGAATAAGATTCTGCTTTTTCTTGTATAGTTGGTTAATAAAGCATCCTGGTTTGTAAGGAGAATAAAACAATTATTTTACTGTTAGTAAAATAATTTTGTCACATAAATGCAAATTTAAAGGGAATTTGAGGAAATAATTTTTAAAAAAGAACTATAAGTACTATGCAATTTCAAAGACAATAAATATTTTGCCTCTGCCTTTATGGATAATGACTTTAGTCCCAGTTTTGCAAAGCTTTAGAAATGCTTTTTAAATTTTTTTTATTTAATGATCCTTGGATAAAAGCTAAAAGTATAATACTAACTTGTTCAGTAAAGGTGTTTATACTGTTGTAAATAAAGACCGATATATTTTAAGAATAAGACACAGTGCTGGGCTGAAGGGTAGAAATGTTGGTGTCTGGAACCAAATAATCTCTGGACAATAAATCTCTTGTTCTAGAATAGGATCAAAACTTACCTTGGGGTTAGCCAGGGCTACAAGGTGAAATAGGTTATTTAATTAGAAGTTATTATATGAGGGAATATAAATGGGAGTATACATTCTGAAGTCACACACAAAGGTAAATATTACATTTAAGGAACTTTTAAAGAAAGTCCAGTAAAATTATTAAAGTTTTTTAAAAAGGTACTGATTATTAGGCCACACAAATTTTTTTTTTTATTTTCAAAATAATAATCTTCAGGTTCTTTTCATCCATTCATAAGAAAATGAAAGTGTTAGAGAGTTTTTAACCTAAGAACATATGGGTGTAAATATTGTCAGTGGACTCCTAAACTTGTCTTCTAGTCTTGGTTACAGATATCATTAAATTCACAGGATAATTCTTGTAATTATTCAATAATTCCTATAATAACATAATATCACTGCAATTCCAGTACAAGCAACACGAGGCAGGGATTTGTATCTGTTTTATTCACTAATGCATCTATAGCACTAACAAAATAATCTGGCACAGAGAAGGCCCTAATAATAAGAAAAATAAATTTGTAAAGTAAATTCTTATAATGTTAATCTTTTTGTTGCTGTTGTTAATTTTAGTTATTAAAAAACAAAAGGTATAATCCATTCAAAATGTTTCCATTAAAAATAAGGTAACATTTAGGGGCGCCTGGTTGGCTCAGTCGTTAAGCGTCTGCCTTCGGCTCAGGGCATGATCCAGCGTTCTGGGATCGAGGCCCACATCAGGCTCCTCTGCTGGGAGCCTGCTTCTTCCTCTCCCACACCCCCTGCTTGTGTTCCCTCTCTCGCTGGCTGTCTCTCTCTCTGTCAAATAAATAAATAAAATCTTTGAAAAAAATTAAAAATAAAAAAAATAAAAATAAGCTAACATTTAAAAACAAAACAAAACAAATCATGATAAAATGTCAACTAAGTCATTACTCTGAGAACTGTTATGGTTTTATTTGCACCACTGTCCTGGTTCCTACATTTCTCTTTAATAATAATAAAACTCTGGATAGAAAATGCATTCTTTATTGACCTATCTCAATACTGAGGAATATGACAACCTTCTTCTTCTCTCAAAGAGAATTATATTTGTAATATCAAAATTGGACATGTGTGAAAATAAAACAAGTGGCCAAGAATTAAAATTGCCTTGGTGGATTAATTAAAACAAAATGTACTACAAATGGCAAAAAAACTGTAAGCCTCTTAGGCACAATTGTTGTATCTTTTCATTGTTATATCTCCAAGGTTTACCCCAGTGCACACCATTGATCCTACATTCAATACATACTTTTTAAAAAGAACCAAACTAACAACAAAAAGAGGTGACGTACAATATGCAAACCAATCCAGCAACAAGTAGTTAAATTTTTATCTACTGTTCTCCAATGCCCTCTAAACCACCATCTAAGAAAGCATGGCAGAACCCTCCATGTTTCTCACTGAAGAATGCACATCTTACCATTTGCCAAAGAAGCTGGGATGGCCAATATTTTCATGTGGTAGCTACCCTGTATTGTCTGATATTGCTCATATATCCTAGCTTGTCTAAACTCTTTTCTAACAATATGTTTTATTTTTCCCCAACACACGATTTTGAAAACATCTTATATTCTCAAGGACCATTCTTGTCACTATATTACTTTAACTTCTAAAATAGCTCAAATTGTCTTCAAACTTAGAAAGTTATAAAGAACTTAAGATACTAAATTTCAAAAGAAAAGCCAAGTAAAGGGTGCCTGGGTGGCTCGGTCTGTTGGGCGTCTGACTCCTAACTTTGGCTCAAGTCATGATCTGGGGGTTTTGGGATGGAGCCCCACACTGGGCTCTGTGCTGAGTGGGGAGCCTGCTTAAGATTCTCTCTCTCCCTCTCCCTCCACCCCTCACCCTGCTCATGCTCTCTCTCTCTCTCTCTGTGTCTCTGTCTCTCTAAAATAAATAAATAAATCTTTTAAAAAAATAAAGCGAAACAAATTTATATGAAAATTTATATTCTTGAAAAGAATGTTTATACAAAAAAGCCAGATTTTGAAGGCTACTATAATAAAGCATAAATGGGACATCACTATGTCTAACATATAGACACTACTGAATATTAGCTATACCCAGCATATCATGTACACACTAGGGGTAATTTTTTAAATCATGTCGTCTGAACTTGTCAGAAATTACCTTCTAAGTAATAATCATAGAAACAATGTTATGGGAATTACCTGAAACTGAAATTTGGTAATAAATAAATTTTAATGAACAGTTAATAGCTGTCTAGTTTTAAACCCTGAGTAAATAAATTGTCAGCTTCAGTTTAGACCTCCACAAATCTATATCTAAAATAGGGTAAAACATGTTAAGTTTTTGTCACTTTTGTGATGGAAGAATCATGCAGGGAGCTAGCTAAAACTCTTGCTTACCTTACTGACTCAATATTATTGATGAGAAATAAATATTTTTAATAGTTGACCACAGCCATTTATGTGAAGGTGCTCATTCTTTAAATCAGAATTGATTTTCTGAAATAGCAGCTGTCAAGGATAGGTTTAAAAAGTAAGAATGACATGAGTGGTCTTTCCTAGTCTTTCTGGCCTATCTTCGTGTGATTGTAAAATATCTACATTTCATGGATGGATGACAGGTACAAATGAAGAACTGCTCAAGTTCTGAGAGGAAACATGGATGCTCGAAGCTATTTTACCCATAGCTTTGTCACCATTCAAACATAATTAGCCAAAATATAAAGAAAGCTATACAATTAAAACATCAAGGAGTGCCTGGATGGCTCAGCCGGTTGAGGGCCCAACTCTTGAGGTCATGATCTCAGGGTCGTGGGATCCAGCCTTGTTATGGGCTCTACACTCAGTGGGGAGTCTACTTGGCATTTTCTCTAAAATTCTCTCTCTTTCCCTAAAAAAATAATAATAAAAATAAAAAATAAAATGTCAATAATCTGTCCTTGTTCTAAAAGTTCTCAAATAAGGAGTGATATATTAGAAAAATCTGTGTGTTCCAGGAAAAGAAGCTTATAAATCCACAAACTATGTCTCCACTCAAAGGAGAGAAAGATGCTTAAAATAAGTATTTCATCAAAAAAGAAGTTTTAAATTTAGTTTTAAAAGATATGTGGAGTGCTCCTTAAGAAATTCCTCAGGAGTTCCTTTTCCTCAACTATAAATTTTAAGTTTTAATTCACAGAGAAGACTGGATTCACTTCGCTTAGTTCACAATGTAAAAATGAAAATGTTGTTTTTGGGTAATTGTTGAAACTTTTCATAAGTACAAAAGAATACATCTGACAAACTGGAAAACACACACCCCATAATAATTCAAGAAAGTTTTTAAATTAAAACTAACAAGTTGTTTAAAAACTTCATTTGGAGTGAAATTAGTAAAAAGGAACAAAAAAATACTTTCTAGTTGTTACTGTTGTTGATTGGTAATAGGTAGATCCTTTTTATTCTATTTTGGAAACTTCTGTTCTGCCACATTTTTCCATAGTATAATCTCCAAAACACTATTTACCGTATTTATAAAATGTACTTAACTTTGTCTTTGTATATTAGTCACAGGTCTAAATGAATAATCAAAAATGCTATTACTATAAATGAGTCATTCAATTTAAATGTTTTGTGTAAGCGATGCTTAGTCTATATGTTAATCTTCAGTATTATATAAGAAAATGTTGAGAAAAGCATGAGTTAATTATCTAAAGGGATCACTTTTTACAACTTTGCTGCAATATTTATGTAGCCTTTAATGATTTTCTTTTAAAAATTTAAACTGTGTTTATTATTTAACAGGTGTTTACTTCTGAAAAAAAATGTTCTATCATCTATTCTCATTTAGAGGGTTGATTTTTCAAACCATCAGAAATGTTACCATACTAAAGACATGAAAGACACTTAAATGTATTGTCTACAGGACATTCTGATTGAATTAATTTTGTTCTATATTTACTTTAGCTACTTTAGCTACAACAGAAAAAGCTTCTGTACACAGTATTAAGTTGCATATCTGAAAGTAGTTAAGAAAAACTTGTATCCTAAAAGGATATGTCTATCAAAGATAATACAAATTACGGAGAACACATTGTACACAACATATGTGATTCTGTAATATGATACTTGATTGAAACTGTGCTTCAATTTTTAAATTTATTTTTTAGTTAGATTTAATCAGTCTTCCCAAACTACCTTGCATTTGCGGACATCATCTGGCATGTTTTAAAGAAAATGTTTTCCAGTCGTGAGAATGAGTGTTTAATGAATCTATAAAGTAGCAGTGTGCTTATATTCTGGCCACTATTTGACACCAAAAATCTAAAATGCATGCCTACTCAGTTCTGCTCTTCCCAAGGCAAGATTGTTTTTTAATAGTGCAATATTCTAGAGATAGCTTTTAAAATTAACGAAATGCAAGACTCCAGAAAAGTTAATAAAAAACAGCTCAATCCTGATGAGGTTGGCTGATATTCACAGAAATCAGGAAGAATAAGTCTATCTATAAGTATTCTTTCACAATAACTCTATAATGGAATTTAAATGAAACACACCATTATGAGACAATAATTCTTATATAGCAGAGAGCTACAATACATTCGAATGTAATGTTAACATATTTATTAAGTTAATCAATAAATGGGTATTTTATAGATTTAATTTGCTGGAACTATAACATGGTAGCTTCTTTATTAGCTATTAAATGGAATTTGTTATGCTTTGGGTGCTTTCAAAGGCATCTACATCTGAGTAAATTGGGGTTTAGGCATTAAAACAAACACTCCTAAAATATGAATTATAAATAAAAATAGGTTTAACTGAGGATAAACATCATTTTTAACTGTAAATTTAATAAAAAAATAAAAAATATGAGAAATCATATATTGTGTTTAAGAAATAACAACGAATATGGAGGAGTAAGAATCTATAAGACTTCTTAATTTTTTAGGATGCATGTCATTTTTCCACATCTGAATTTATACTTTCTTGGTTAAAAATAAATATCTTAAAGAGCAACACAGCTATCTGTTTTATGATAAATACCTAGGAATCCAGTCAACTCATTAAAATATATTAGTTTTGTCTTTCAATCTTAGGAGAAAAGAAATTGGTTAGAGAATCATAATTGGGTTTATTTCAATTATAGAACATCAACTAGTTATTCATGATTTGTTACTTTGAATACAAAATTGAAAAGTATCTCAGAACTGTATGCATAAATACTTTATTTCATATATGAAGTATAGACGAGTGGATTCATAATTTATGAAATCATTATCTATAGAGACTTTGTAACTGGATAGGTTTACATATGAGTAATTGGATACCAATATTCTTAATAACTCATCAAATATGTCCTGAAATAATAGTAATGAAAGCTTTAAGATGTTATTGATGAAGATATTTGATGACCAGTATAAAATGGTTAGAGTGGCTATTTGATATCACTCAAAGAAAGAAAGAAAGAAAGAAAGAAAGAAAGAAAGAAAGAAAGAAAGAAAGAACGAACTTCCAGATATTTTTTCTGTAGAAAGGTCATCAGTGTTCATGATAAAATTTCATCTTTAGAGAATCTTTTTTTCTACACTAGAATAAACATTATTATACTATCCCCTTCTTTTAACAATCCATTAGCAATCAATAATATTCAAACACAAATTATTTTTTTGTTTTCCTTTAGAACTTATGAATTGTAAATATTAAAATCATATAACCATATAGCAGTGAATGGAGAAACTGCTCAGAGTTACATTCCTAAATGTCTAAATGAAAATATCCAAGTAGTTGCTAAATTAAAACATCAACAATGCCAGATGTCTACTAATTTATTCTGGTAAACTGAATATTAGTTTATAAATGATGTTCAAAAAGTCTGACATTTTTTGCATTTTTCCATTTTTAAAGTTGCTACATGTGAATATTTTTACCTTGTTTCAATTAGACAGACAGGAATCATCAGGTTATTAGTATAAATTTGCTAAGAAATCAGACTTTCCTTTCACTAAATGATACTGAAAAGTTAATCAAGAGTAACTATTTTTGTAAATGTGACTATTGTCCCAGAACTACATTAAAGCCAAGGTAAATATAATGTAATTAAGAACTAATGTGCCTCAGGCAATGTATTCTTGAACTTTTGTTTTGTTTTTTAGCTACACGATATCAAAACAAACAGAAAATATTTTTAAACTCATTAGACACCGTAACACCATAGACCAAGAATGTTTGATACTAATATTTAAAAAATAAAAGTTGTCAACATCATTACTTTTTCATGGAAAGAGAACTTTATCCAAAAAGACAAAAAAAATTAAACGTAAATGGTATCTTTTTCAAAATACACTGCTTTCATTGCATGTTTGTCTATTTAAAGCATCTTCATCTCTTATGTCATTTATCTATAACAACTCTATAAAGTAGATATTATTTTCCCCCATATGAGAGTTGAGGAAAATAAATGAAGAGTGGTCAAGAAATTTCACTAGGATCATACTTAGGAGGTAGAACTAGAATCGACATTGAGGAAAGTATCCTAAACCCATCTCACTCTACTTTTCACAATAACCCACCACTAGGGATAGACAGAAAAATGTTAAGAATCTTGGAGGCCTACCTCATTAATCATAAGTCTTAATCACAATATCCAAAAATCTTTGTGATATTTTTTCATGAAAGATAAATTTGTACTCAACATGTCACAGATTGGTATTACATTCCTGTTTGTATCTGAACTTCAGACTAATAACCAATTTTTTAGATTACTGAAATTGTAGGTACTTATTCTAGTCAGAAACTGCTCATTTTAGAGATAAAATGAGAAAAATCAACGTAATAGGGAATATAGGAAACTGAAGCATAGGTTGAAAACAAAGTATCAAAGTTCTGAAGTCCTACCAGTTAAGTTCTTTGCACTTGTAGAGAGAAACACACAAAGGCACTATTCTGAAAAGAAATTCCATTTTTTATTTAAAGAACACACAAATCTAGTAGTAAGGTTAATTTTATATATGCATGTGTATATATAGTACACACTCACACACACATACACACTCACAAACACACACATTCTTTTAGAATCCCAAGGTTTCTTCCTACTTAGGTTTGATTTACTTAACTGTAATATACTAATCATTTTGCATGAAGAAAATCAAGAGGTACTGTATTTTATTTTAAAAATCTACATTTTCATTATAATGTTGAGTTTAGGAAAATATTTCATGAGAGGCTAGAATTACATATTATCTGATTAAATGATAAATGAAATCAATCATTTTTATCGTGTCTATTTCATTTGGAAAACATATTAAAGCAATGTAGATTTAAATAAATACTTTCTCTACCCACCCAAAAGTGGGCGTTCACACACACACACACACAAACACACACACAGAGCATGTTCACTACAATAAAACTCCAGAAGGTAAAATGCAAAAGAATTGAGGAATTGGAACTCACTGACAAATTACTCTCTCTACTGAAGTAACAACTACTTCTTGCCTCAAACTCCCTTTTAAGAAAAGCACTATAACTTTGCAATTTTATGACCCAAAGTTTCAATTATTCTTCTTATATTTTCAAGGTGTTATCAGTGAGCCTTACAAGCAGAAAAATTATTGATCAGGGATCCACGTCAATAAATGTGAGTACTAAAAATATTTCCGGAGAAAATCTTAAAGAATACAATTTCTTAGAGAAGAGAAAGTGTTAGAAATAAATGGAATAGTTTTAGGATTGTGTTTTATTTTTTGCCTCGTTATGTGGGGACTCCAGACTCCTTCAACATGTAAGCAAAACATAGCAAAACATTATCAATAATAATAACAAAACTTCACACATTCAAAATATATGCTGTCCTTTTAATTAAGTTTTTTGTTAAATCTAAATAGAAGAAATCTATTGACTGCTAATATTATACATCTAAAAATTTGGAATTTATAAAAGCTTTATTTATGGGTGATTTACTACAATTTTCTAAATTTATTTTTTCAGTTTCCAACTGGTTTTCCGAGACCAAAAATTTCTATACTGGGGTCACATATAACATAGCCTTAGGGCAAGCTCTTTTCTTATTCTATTTGAAAACCCAACCAACCGCCACCCCAAGATTTTTTTTTTGAAATTGATTAAATAATAAGGCTATAACCCACTAAACGTTTCTCTCAAGTAGTCAGAATTAAATTGCTACTTCAAGATGCCCTTTATAATTCTCCAATCGTCCTTATATTAAGGTCTGTGACCTTAACAAGAAGCACTATTTCAAGGCATTTCTGCAACTACTATTTTACATACTTCATTAGGGTTATGCATCCCTTCCTCCAACTCTGTACCCTCCCCCATTTCTTCCTCTCACCTCTGCCCAGTTTATGATTTTTGTAACATTGTTAAGCATTTAAATGAATGCAAGTTGAACATTTAAATGGATTGAAAGTCTTCACCAACGTGAATACTAAGAAGTTATGCATCAAAGCAGAACCATCTGAAAATACAGGTATCCCATCGCTTGAAACAGGGAAAAATTATCACAGGATGGGTCAAATACAGGTTATATGATTATCAATAAAATATAGGCATTCAGTCCTTACCTGCTTAACTTCATGATGACAAACGAATCTAAACAGCATGCAAAAAGTCTCAAAATTCTGAATCATCTGTCTTCGAAGCTGCTGTGACAGTTTATACCCTGATGCTTTCTCCCTGGCTTACATACATCTGACTGGCTAGAATATTTGTAAGCAATACTAGGGTTATTTTGCAACCCCAGTCACCTCTTCCTCTTTTCAAGCCTCTGGTTGGCATCTCACACAGCTCGAAACAGGCATCTTATCTTCGGAGGTAGAGCCTCCCAGCGTTTCCCAAACGGATTCCCATTAGAAGGAGGTCCCTGCTCTAAATGGCTGATCACGTTCTCGACCTGGTGCAGAGTAAAATACTCCGGTTCAACTCTTGGGGACCAGGAGAACAGCCATCAGAGACTTAAACTCTCTGCCACTGCTTGGCTGCAGAACCAGCAGTAATCGGCGGCCAAGAAGCACCACCCCCTCTCGGGTGGACACCAAGGGGAGCGCTCCCAGTCACAGATCCTCCTACTTCCCACCCCACCTCCAGAAAACGGGAAACAGAAAAATAAAAGCCCAACTTGAAAGTGGGTCTAACATAAGCCAAACGGTTCCCAACCTCACTCTTTGCTTTAACTTCAACCTTATATTCCAAGCTCCAGCTTCAATTTGAAATCCAACTCTCTTCCCCCCCACCCCCACCTCCCCCAGATTCTTGCGAGTTGCTGAAGGCAGAGAGGGAATGACGGCCAGTAATACTTTAACACAGAGCCTGAGAAGTCAGTTAGCAAGTGTAAGCCCAACTAAGCAGCTTAGGGGGGTGAAGAAGGCTATTATGATTTTATAAAGCAGGCATGCTGAAAACCCGTCATTTATTAGTCTCAGGTATAGCTCATTAAAAATAATAAATAAATAAATAAATAAATAAATAAATAAATAAATAAAAATAAAGCAAGCAAATGCAAATGCAAAAGGGCGTTGATAACAGTCAAGAGTTCCCAAGTCTGTGCTTTCAGACAGAAAAGAGGTTTTGCTCCAGTTTGGCCTGAGGCAGGCTGGAAATGGAGCGGGAGGCACGGAGGCAGCCCCCCTGCACTCCCCACGCTCTGGGGCTGCAAATGCCTACCCCAGCCCAGAGCGCCGCAGGGCTGAGTGCGGAGCCTGCGCCAGCCGGGCAGAGTGCGGGACCCAGTCCCTGCCCGTGGCGCCATCCCCACACCCAGCCCCGAGCCCACCGCCAGCCAGGCAACCGGGCACCTCGTCCGCGTTCCCCGCGCCCAGGTGGCTTAGGCGTTGCCGGGAGCTGCGGAGAAACCTCCGGGCACGGTCGCCTGTTGATAGCCCTCTGGTTAAGCGTCCTTGGCGGCAGAGCCTCTCAGACGTTAACTGTCCCCTCACAAGCTTGAGTTTCAGGCTATCCTAGAGCAAAGCGCACTTACCTAAACACCGCACGTCTGGGCTGTACTGGAGTAGACTAGGTTAAGAAGAAAAGGTCTGACTGCCCTGAAAGTTGCGTTTTTTGGTTTTGTTTTGGGGGTTGTTGCTGTTGTTTTTTTTTAACCCCCCTCCTTCCACCCTTGCGCAATAGCAGCAGTCCTCCAAAGAGGATATTTGAATTGGCGAATTATGCTAAGCCCTCATTTCTTCAACTAAAGTCACGGCGGCGGATGGCACTTGTCACAGGACGACCAGACTAGGAAGGAGACCAGGTAGAAACTAGTGACGGGTGAGGGGAGCCAAGTGGTGCGGACCACAGTCTCAGCCCTGTTCTGATGGGCTGGCGGTGGGAGCCAAGGGGGGAAAGCCCTTGAATCCTGAGACTGGGGGATGGGGTGACGCTGCAGCTGGAGTACTTTTATGTCTGGAAGCTAAAAGGGCTTTTGAATTTAAAAGAGCATTACTTAGGTCGTCGCGTCAGCCATCAATGAGGACAGGGATAGTTCTTTATGAGAAATTAGAAAATAGAGAGAGAGGGGAAAAAAACGGAAAAAGAAAGGAGAATGAAGGAAGAAAAGACATAAGGAAAGAAAGAAAGAAAAAAAAAAAAGCTTAAACAATGGGTTCTCACCTCCGTCCATCCCAATGAAGAGAAATGTTGTAGAAACCAGGAACTTGATCTGACGGGGGCTGGGCAGGGTGGGGGCGGTGTCACAGAGAAAACCCTAAAACCTTGGTATGCATTAGAGATTGCAATACAGGCAGGCTTGACATTTAATTAATACCATGTCCTTGTCAATATATGAAGTAAAAGCTAAGATTTAAATGTTCCTCAACATACCTATACTTAAAGGGGAAGTGATAATCATAACTGTCAGTTAAGCCATAAAAAATGTTCATAAAATCAAAAAACAGTGACATATTAACATACTTATTAAAAAATGAGTCTGGGGGTTGAACGAGTGTGAAGAGTGAGGCAATAAAATTTTTCATACAAAGTCTGTCCCTGATTTTCAATTTATTAGAACCAAGATAATCAGTGCTTTCTTCCGATAGCTCTCTTCCTCTGAAATGAGCACTTTGTGTCCAATTAGCTGTTCACCAGCTAAATTCACAAAATCAGAAATGTGCTAAATATGATGCCTGAATTGAAATACAATGTCCAAAATAACGTGTTCATGTGTGACTTGGGATATTATAAGAAAAAAATGGTGCACTTAAAACTCCCACTCATCTTCTTACCATAGAGTGGCTTTTAGTGCATAGTGCCTTGCTAAACCCATAAAAATACACTTTACAAAAGTCCTCCTTCAGTCATGTAATTGCTTGCAATGAACAAATGCTGACCTGAACAACCTTCTGAAGATCAGAGACTAGTGAACTTTCTCAGACCCTGAAATTGTCAGAAGGTTTCTTTTAAGCCTACTCTTAGATAAACATATAAAATTTGACCTTTCAAATGGCACAAGAATGTGTGCCGAGAAGCATTAATGGGAGGGGGGAGGAATAGTTAATGTTTCCTATAACCTGTAATATAAATGAGGACAGAAATAAATAATGTAAAAGGTGATGGGATGATTCATTACATGGGCTATATCTTAGTAGCACAATTTCAACTAATATACTAATTAATGAACAGTCACATAGATCTTTGAGTTCGGAAAGTAACAAAAATACCTTAAAAAATGAGATAGTGCTGAAACAAACAAAGCTTATTAAAAATAACACTAGCAATAAGCTTCTAATAAAATATAAGGAGAATAACTTACCAGAGGACATTTCAGGAAGCAAGATGACTGTGAGAAAAATATATCCATGATGCAAACAGATATTCCATGATCTTCCAAATCAAGGTAGTGATGAGCTGCAGGGTGGTGGAACTTTGAAAAAACCAGCAGTTCCTGGTGGCATGTAACCAACTACAAACCAGTTACACAGAAAGCCATGAACCCCCAAGGAAAAGAAACAAAATGTGAAAGAGGTGCCTTTTATTTTGGGGGGTGGGGGGGCTTATTTGTAATGATCCTTAGGCAGACAAAGTGAAAATTTACTGACTGTACATGCCCATACAGTGGGGGGAAATAGGGGCTGTGTAACCCCAGAGAACAGGAGGTGAAAAACAGATAAATTTGCAAAGAGAAGTAAAAGGATGTGTTGAAGACAAGAGATAAAGAGAGAACTAGTGAGCAAGGCTGTAGTCATCCTGATAGATACAGCAGCAAGAATGATTTAGGCTGCTGGGAAGGATCCAATGAGAATTCAAGAGGGCACTGCTTCGGAAATCCTGCTCTGATCTTCCCACTCTCAGTTCTTTAAGAGTTACCTGCGTTGGGAACATTATTATTAGGATTAATAGTATTCCATCAGTGTATTTCACTAGGATTTCCCTTGAACTCTTTCACTCGCAGCAACTGAGGGAGGCGTAGTAAGGAAGCCCAAAACAACCAACTCCCCCAAATAAACCACTGTGGTCACTTTAGGATGACCAAATCATCAGCGATTTGCATGGGGTGGGGGGGGATCGAAGGGCTGAAGATGTGGATGAGGCCGAGTCGCCGGGCGCTATCGGGGGCGCTGTGCCGGAGGCTTGGGCAAGGGGGACCGGAGCCGTGGTTACAAGCTGCAGCGGCGGCAGCAGGAGCCCTCCCAGGTCCTGTTTTCTTGGAGAATTCTGCAGCCCGCGACTCAAGGCAATTCACTTCCACCCGAAACCTCAGCTCCAAATGCCTTGTTTTAGAAGCTAGAGCTTTGGAGGTTCCGAGAACGCTTTCTGGGAGAGCGGGTGACAGGCTGTGAGGCTCTCGCGTCCCCTCTGATTCCTGCACAGTTACCGAGGAGGGAGAGTATGCTAGAAATGGCTTTGCTGCTGAATGCATTATCTTGCCATTTTCGTATCCCGATACGGCACATGCGATCGCCTGATCGATCGGGTAAGATTAGCTTTATTCCTTCTCTATTTTCCTCTCCATGGTCCCATCCCTTCTCTAAGCCCAAACCCGAAACCCAAATCCTAGGTGTTTCTCTCTCTCTCTCTCTCTCTCTCTCTCTCTCTCTCGTCCAATTGAAGAACTTCCCTTTCCTCTTTGAAACCTACTTCCCCCGGGGAATTGCTTGTGTGACTGAGGGGCTGGTAATTCTCTTTGTAGATGATTTATATTTTGGCTGTGAAATGATTCCCCCTCGCCACCCTCGGTACCCTCCTTAGAGAAGATCCCTCCCTCCCCATGGGTTCACTCTCCGAGCTTGGATCTGGATGAAGAGCGCTGTGGGAGTCTTTTGCCCTCTGCTCTATCTTCCTCTGGATCCTGAAGCTTAAACATTATCCCCCCCCCGCCCCTCTTTTTAGAAATAGGAGGGAAAGGTAGAGTGGAAATTGATTTCTTGCAGAGACTGAGGCGCCGAATGATAGAGGGAATAAACATTTGCCCTGGATAAAAATGTTCTTGGTAAGTAATCTTGTTTTCTGCGGTTGAAAAGGAAACACATTCCTTCTCACTGCCCCATCCCCCACTCCATTCATTTATTTGCTCTCTGTATGTAAATCACGAGCTGGGTCAGTGGAAATTTTCTTTTCCTCCTTCCTAGGAGAATAGGAGCATGTAAGGGTGAATTTGAACTAGGGGGCTTTTAAGAAGGCAATATGAAGGCTTTAAGGCTCTTCATTTCTTACAATGAAAACCTACACACGGGTAAAGCTGATTTCTGCTTGCTTGCTGGAAGAGTATTTAAACACCTCCTTTATTTCTTACTGTCTTTTCTTTCTGAAAATAAAATAGTTAAAGGTAGTAGCCCCATGTCCAAGGTTTTCATATTCCTTGGCCGTGTTCTAAAATTCCATTCCAGAAATCAGAATGTGTATTAAGTTAAAGCTTAATAAGTAAGCTTTAAGCTAAAGGTGAGTGAAAGCTATAGTGCCCCTAACTAATGTGTACATCATTGTTCCAATTCTTATACCAGATACAAATTATTAGCATCTGAGATAGCTGTTTGCATGTTGTGGTGATCCCTATAAATTCATAAAGCCCTCTGGTTTTCGTGAGTCTATAGCACCCCCAGCTTGCCTTTGCTTATTATGTGAAGAGTATAAAAGTGGGAGGAAGCCAAACAGACCTGAATTGTGCTTACATCACATGTCACAAAGTGTGCAGAATAATACATCTTGCAAATTGTGTGAACTTGGTTTATCAAGTGTCAGCTAACCAGTTTGGATGTGAAAAACTAACGGAGACTTGCTCTAAGAGAGCTTATTGCAATTTTGAGTTACAGAATATATTTTACTGGTGTAATATCTATATTATTTTTTGCCTCCATTATTGTTATAGCTTGTACTATACTCCTCTTATTCCCAAATTTTAATGATAAAGAATAAGCTAAATTGCACAAAATTTATTCCTGATGTAAATAGGATGGCCTTAACTGAATCCAAAATATCTGATATTAAAATTCCATTGATAAGAATAGACTTCATTTCAGATCAGCAGTTTTCTAGAAATCTACTAGGAAATCCCAGAAGAGAGATAGCCAAGTGTCATATTTCAACAGCAAAGCAAACTGTGAATGTGCTCAATCAAGTATCTATAGTCCTTATTACTATCAAAATTGTCCAGGGAAAAAATTTCATGTATGTATAACTTTTTTTTCTTTCTCTCCTTAGGCTGTGTTCCAGCTCTAATAAGGACCTAGAACAGAAGTTTGTCTTCAGTCACCTAATTTTACCCAAAAGATTACTACGGTTGTTATGTCTGTGTTTTACACAGGCCGGCAAATGTTGATAGGGGGATCTGAGGTCCACACAAGGAGGATGACTGTCCTGAATTACATTAGTTACAAATTCAACCTTAACAATTGTGATATAGAGAGAGCATACTTTTCATATACGATCTTCATATGCTGCCTAAGCCTACTTACCTAAATTGCTATTCAAAGAAATATAGTTTATTGAGGACCAACCCGACTTAAGTTAGAAAATGTAACATTAGAATTCTTATTTTATATGTGAAATAAATGTAAGTTTGCTGTTCTTTTAAATATTTGGAGAATAAAAAGTACAGGATAAAAACATTAATTTTGTGACCAATGGTTCCTTAATTTTAACATATTTTATAGCACTTAAAGTTTATTAAACTATCTAAGTATTTGAGGATTATATTAAATCATATGATGAAGTTTGATGAACCTCAAAATAGAGCCATAGGCTTTTACATCTCTCAGCTAGCTCTTACCTGGTTTGTACTTAGAACAGTCTCAAAAGTCACACATTTTAATTTTATACTGAGCATGTCCTTTCCTGGATAATCTCAAGGCACATCTACCATTGGTATCTTAGCACATTTTATCTCACTGGTATTGTTTTTGTTTGCTTTCCTGGCTCCTTCTTTTAAATGTATAGGTACCGCCTAATATATTTCTTACTTATTAATCCATTAAAATGTCTAGTCTAAAAGCAATGTTCAAGGTATATTGTATTAGAGAAATTGCGAATCAATTGGCTTGTGAATAAAAATGTCAATGTGCTTTAGGTTGTTTTAACCTTAAATCAAATTTATAACAAAAAATGTAGTAATAGAAGTAAACTCAAACTCTTTCTTGCATGCAAAAGAGTCAGTCATACATCACACCCACGTGCATATATAATTTCCTTCATTAGAATATTTAAATTTATTCATTTTAGTCTCTGCTATATGTTTATTTTGGTTTTAGATCTTTTTCTTTGAAAGTGTCTAAAGTTTCTTAAATACCTAAGTGTGAAAGCATTTTCACGTCTTATTCCATAAGATGAATATGCTGCTAAATAAACTGAGCCAATATATTTGAATCTCAAAATAATTACAACAGTCCCCTGCCTCATCCACAGAGGACATGTTTCAAGGCCCCCAGCAGACACCTGAACCATGGATAGTACAAACTCTAAATATATCATGTTTTTTCCTACACATACATACTATGATAAAGTTAAACATATATTAGGCACAGTAAGAGTTTAACAATATTAATAAAATAGAACAATTATAAAAATATGCTATAATGAAAGTTATGTGAATGTGACTCTCTCAAAATACTTATTGTACCATATCACCTTTTTTCTTCTTGTGATGTTGGAGATAATAAAATGCCTATGTGATGAGATGAAGTGAGGGAATGACATAGACATTGTGACATAGCGTTAAGTTACTACTGATTTAGAAGGGGATCATTAGTTTCCAGAAACTGAAGCTGCGTGTAGGGTAACTGAAATGCGGGAAAATGAAACCAGAGATAGAAAGGACTACTGTATGTTGGAACTTGAAAGGACTTTAATGCCATTGAGTCTAACTCCTTCTTTATGATGAAGAAATTGAGAACTGGAGAGGTTAAGCGATTAGTGTAATCATGTACTAACTGGTAATCCAAGGAACTTTAAATTTAGTCTTCCTAACTTCTTAGCCAATATTCATTGTAAATCAATTAAATCCTACCACTAGCTGCTAAAGCAGGTATTGTTTGAATTGGTATAAGGAATAGATGAAAGAGAAGGTGATACAAAGATGAACAAATTGCATCCTTCTTGGAGTTGATTTTGTTGACAACTAATACTCTCCATTGTAGAAAGTTTTTATTTCCCCATCATGTTTTACCCTCCCCAGCTCCCTGCTGTCCCTGCCCTCGATGATTAGGGAATATTTCTTAGTGTAATTTTACTTTCTCAGGAAAGATTCTTAGTGTTTTTGTACTTCACTGGGTTGTTCCCTAGACTAACATGCCTCCCCTCCCCATCCTCCCCCCCACCTTCAAGTGTAGACAATTCCAATCCCTGCAGTATCACAATCCATCATGTCACCTGCAGTTCTAGTTCTTTTTTTTTTTTTTTAAGATTTTATTTATTTATTTGAAAGAGAGAGAGAGAGCATGAGAGGTGGAAGCGTCAGAGAGAGAAGCAGACTCCACGCTGAGCAGGGAGCCCAATGTGGGCTCTATACCGCAACTCTGGGATCATGACCTGAGCCGAAGGCAGATGCTTAACTGACTGAGCCACCCAGGCGTGCCTGCAGTTCTACTTTTTAAATTCCCTAGCATTATAAAAAATAAAACTGTATCAAGAGGAGAGCCATCTCAAAATAAGATGGTTAATTAGACTTACATCTGAAACCACACACACACGATATGAAATAAATGCAGAGACCAGGACAATACATTGTGATGAAGACATTATTGTGCAAAAAAAAAAAAAAAAAAAAAAAAGTCCATGTTTCACTAACAAAGGGCTTTCTTAATAGGAGAAAAGCTATAAAACTTCAGTTATTTAGGAATATTCGCTTTTCTGGAGTGATTGAAGCCATTTTTTATTCTTTCATAGACATCGAAATCTGAGTATTACATGCAAGTTACTTTTCTTGGAAATGACAAACCTAAAGGACAAATACAACATTGAAATCCCTTGGCGATTATTATTCAAAGGGGTTATTATTCTTGGATTAAACAAGAATAGAAGCAAATCTGAACATATTTTTAAATATGTATAATATGCTCTTATCAAATTAAATTTTTACAGTAATCTGCAACTTTGCAAAAGGTGGAATACATATGAGAAAGAATTTGTATTGGTTATTTTGTGTTTTAAGGATTGGAAACAAAATCCACACTTACTTAAAACCTACCTATTCTTGAATAAAACTTTCTAACTGCTAAAGGGAAAGATAAGTAGATTAATAAAAAAAATTTTTTTTAAGTTTTATTTATTTATTTGAGAGAGAGGGAGGGGGAGAGCATGAGTGGGGTGAGGGGCAGAGGAAAAGAATCCCAAGCAGACTCCTCCCTGGACACAGAGTCTGACTGACACTGAGCTCCAATGATCTCACAACCCTGAGACCATGACCTGGGCCCAAAATCAAGAGTCAGTCACTTAACCAACTAAAACACCCAGGTGCCCCAATTCATAGAATTTTTTGAAGAACCTACAACAGGCCTGTCATTTTAGATAGATTATCTCCATATCAACCATGCAATTTGGTTATAAACATTTCATATATGAAGCAACAGTCTCAAAATGCATTAATTTGCCCAAAGTCACAAACTAAGTAGAAGATTCAGAATTAGGAATCAGTTTTTATGACTTCAAAGTCTGGGTAGATTCCCACTGTACTGTTCTATCACGTAAAAAATACTGGGGTAAAAGAAGTGTTCTGGATACATTTGTTAAGTAGCATTTGTATTGCTGTAGGTGTTTTTGTGTGATTAATAATGCCTTCACAGGTGTGTAATAGAATTCAGAGCCTAATTTATTTCAAAGAACATGCTGCCTACTATCAGTTTCATGAAGGAGAATCCACGATTGTGTTTTTTCACGTTTATTCTCAACTCCCTTGCTTTGTGTCTGTACCACCTAGTACAAGACCTCACATAGAGAAGGAGTTCAATAAGTATTTATTTAATGGATGAAAGTAAGTACTTAACCAAGCCTTCCATCTTTAATATTCCTACAACGGCTTACTGTATTTAATTTTTACCCAACATTTAGAAATGTTATTACTTAGTGACAGCATTTTTCAAAATATTTTCAGAATATTTTGCATATATCTGGCCTTAGTAAAACCATGTTTAAAATAACAACCCTTTGCTATTGCACAGGACTTTATATTTTTATAATACCTTATTATGTGCCATACTAATTTAATCCTCTCACTATGTTGCAAGTTCAAGCATTTTGTTTATTTGAAAATAAGGGAAATAAAGTATGAAGAAACTAAAGCACTGTTATGGATTACTAAAAGAAATAATTAAGCTGTTTTTACTCATTATATTGTATTTCCTAACTTGTTGGAGGAAAGAAATCAAATATCAAATTATTTGTTAATTTTATTAACAAATTATGTGAATGTAAATTCTTCATCTGTCAACTTTTCAAGTAAAATATATTAATAAAAACAAGAAATGTTTCTGATTTTATGAGCTAAATTATAAAATTATCAGTTTATATAACATTTTGCTAATCAGACTTCTCAGAATTAAGATTTTTGACATTAAAAAACTGATTTTTTCCTAAATTATTTGTACTGCCAAAATCTATTCATGAGTACAGTGACCAAAATATGTTCAATGGCATAGTGATTATATGGATTAATGCATTACCAACTGACATGAATAAACTTGCACAATTTTTGAAGTAACCTGAAAATAACAATTTAAAAACATTCAAGGAATGATCAAATACAACTTCCTTACAATCCTCCCTTGTACCTGGATTTCAATGATTATTCAGTGTGGTAGAAAGAATAAAATTTCCCAAAATATCCACATTCTAATCCCGAGGATGTGTGGCTAGATTACCGTGTATAGAATTAAGGGGTTTTGTAAATTTCATAAAGTTGAGGACCTTGAGACACTGAGAGCAGCCTAGGTTATCTGTGTCTTCCTAATATAATCACAAGCATCCTTACAAGACAATGGCAAAAGGACGGAGTCAGAGAAATAGTTGTGATGACAGAAGCTGATGGAGTGATGAGGGACCATTAGCCAAGGAATGCAGGCAAGACACCCTTTAGAAGCTGGAAAGGGGAAGCAAAGATGGTTCCCCATGGCTTTCAGAAGAAATTAAGCCCTGCTGATCAATTTTAGACTTCTGACCTATAAAATTGTTGACCTAATAATTTGTGTTGTTTTAAGAAACTATGTATTTGTGGTAACTTATAAAAGCAACAATAGGAAACTAATATAGCCAGTCATGCAAAGAGCTCAAAAATAAGTAGTGTTCTTTCCTCTCTAGGAACTTTAAGATTTAACAGCAAATTCTTACTTCATGGTATTCCATTCCTTCAGATATTGAATAAATCATTGTCTTTCATCAGGCAGAAACTTGATTTCTTCCAGAACCAAGCTGATTCATCCAACTTGGTTACATAACTAACTTGGCCAATAGGAACTAGGGTGGAGACAACCAGACAATAATACTAGTCCCCAGAAATAAACTAACAATTTAAGAACTTATAATATTGCATGGCTTTATTCATTTGGTATATACTACTTAGCATAGAGTCTTACACATATTACTATCCAATTCATGCTGATGTGGTTGTAACAAATATTGATATAAGTGTAAGAAATTAAATAATGATAGTTACATTTGAAGATTGTATGAAAATGAGATGGTATGAAGAAAAGATACTAAGCACAAGAACAGTAAGTGCAGAAGCCAGTGAAAATTAGCAAAATATTAAAAGAAACGTGGGATCAAAATGAGACCACAAGAGATGGACTGACAGGGAGTGGGAGGGCTTTTATTTTCATGGAAAGATGGATATGAAGCAATTTGAACATTTTCTCCTTGTATTTTCTACAGTACTGCAATCAGGAAAAGAACCCAAACGTTTACTTAATTAGGATGCATCATTAATTTTAGTGTCTCATGAACTCCTAAGGCCTTTCACCCCTTGTAGAAATAAAAGAAACTAAGCTACTTGATTACCAATTCTCTTGGTGTCTCTAAATCTCTGTAATGCGTGTACTTCCTATTCTGAAGAAATACATACCTTGTAGGAGGAAGAAAAACAATCCTTCACATTGATCATGGAGTTTTGCCTCTGAGAGAAAATATGAATTTACAGACAAAAGCAATTTTAAAAGACTATATAAAATGAATTCATTTCATATTTATGGAAGGAGCCCAAGCCTAAAAGTCAATTCAACAAATATTTATTGAGCATTTATTCAACAATCATTTATTGTTAGTATTATATATAAGAAGCAAGGTTCTAAATGTTATAAGGACATAGAAATAAATAAGTTACAATCTTTATGTCTTGGTTGGAGGATAAAGGGAGTATACAACAAATATAAAGGTATTTTTGACTACATCCTACATTCTATTCACATAATCAATCATCCTTTTATTAGAAAGAAAAACAAATTTATTGTCATCTATGGGCCAAGCACTTCTTAAGATAATATGCTGAATAAGATAACCAAAGTCATGGACATCAAGTATCTTACAAATATTGACACAATCCTAACAACAACACAGAAGAAAATAATAAACCTAGATTTGAATAATTGCTGGTATCTTTAACTTAGCCATAAGATCTCTTCAGCAATATGTATATCGTGCTTCACTTATTTACATACATACTAGCTTCTGAAAGCATGTGTTTTTACGATTGTTGCCCTTGTTGCTTAGAGTTTTAAGAGGCAACAGTTTCAGCAGGGTGAATTTTTTTCAATATAAGTTTAAAGTTGAACTTCTTTATATCTACACTCAATCTCTTGGAGAACTCATTCATTTCTATGGCATCTGATATCATCTATCTGCTGATTACTCCCAAATTTATATTTTCAAGGTGATAATTTCTTGCACACTTTCGCTTGGAAGTGTGATAACCTTTCTAATTTTAACATGTTCAAAATTCATCTGCTGTACCCCAATTCTTTTCAAACCGGTTCCACCTACATTCTTCCTCAATTAACAACACTCCATACTTGAATATAGTTAGGAAAAAACTAAAAGAGTCTCTAACTTTTCTCTTTTTCTCAGAGATCAGATACACATAATCAACAAATCATCTTGACCCTACCTTCAAAATACAATCAGCGTCTGACTATGCATCCCTTTTATGCTAACATTCCAAGCGAAGCCACCATAACCTCTAACCCAATTTACTGCAATAATATCTTCTTTACTCTGCTCTGGCTTCCCCATTACCATTTTTTTCTGTCTTTAACACAGCAAATACTATAATCCTGTTAAAATAAAAATTTCTCGGAGCGCCTGGGTGGCTCAATCAGTTGGGCCTCTGACTTTGTTTTGGCTCAGGTCATGATCTCAGGGCTGTGGAATTGAGCCCCGTAACAAGCTCCATGCTCAGTTCAGAGTCTGTTTGAGATTCTCTCTCTGCCCCCCCACCCCTCTCCTGCTTGACCTCTCTCTCTCTCTAAAATAAATAAAATATTTTAAAATAATTCTTATATAACTCCTCTGTTAAAAATGTGCAGCAGATTCCTATTTATCTAGAACAAACACCAAAATCCTTACCATGGCTTCCAAGATCCTGAAACTTTTAATCCTCCTTTTATCCCCTAGTCTATTACTACTGTAATCACTCTCCTCCAGTCACATTGGTCTCGTTGCAGAAATTTTCAGTCATGTTCCTTCTTAGGCCATCATATTGAGAGGAATTCCCATTTTATACTTACCTGATCCTAATCCCAGGGCTCATTGGGTCCAAAAGCAGCTGTTCAGAACAATCTCCCTCTTGAAAACTTGGATATTCTCCATCACACACATAGCCCATGAAAAACAAGGTAGTACTATTTCAGATTCCTTTTTTTACTAAAATGCCACAATGTAATCTTTACTCCACTGTAAAGCACCCATTGAAAGTTGTTGTCTTCCAAAATTTTAGGAGAAAAGTGGAGCAGAAATCTCTCTCTCTGAGATTTCTAATTATCTCTATTCATACTCATCCTCTCTCTTGCTCTCCCTTTCCTCTCCTTCTCTGCCCTGGCCAAGAGGACTTTCGTTAACTTTCTGTAAGTAGGAGAACTGCCCTTGTATCTATTGCTCTAAAAATTAGAGAAAAATTCTCCAGATAAAAATTTTCTACTAGAGTAAAAAAAATTCTGTGATGACCTCTGAGATCTGGTTCTCAAATGGAAGTTTATAAAATTCATTTTATTTAATGGTTAGCTCTTGCAAACAGAAAGCACCTTGGTTTTATACTGTATAGCCAGTTGAGACTGAAAATAATACAAAACAAAACACTCAGCACTGTAATTGACATTGTTTTCTCCTAGGGAGGAGATTACAAACAACTCCTAAATTAAAATATCCAGGTATTACCTCATTGCCTTAGACCAAAAATGGACATTTGTAAAACTTTTATAAGAAAGACAAACATGGAGTGATGAATTTGAATCCATATACATGTAAGAGTGTGCTTTTCTTCTAGTGTGAATATTTGTCCTTGGTCTTCTCTATGACACTTTTCAGTATGTTGTCTAGTGTCAGAGCAGGGCTAAATATTTGACTCAGGACAACTTCCGGCCCCGAAAGCCAAATCCCCCCACTCCCATTCCTTTCAGAATATTGACTCAACCAAATATCTGTTTCTTTAATTTGTAACTTTAAAAATTGAATCTCAAATTGGGTCTGAATTATGGGACCTAGGTCACCTGCCTGCACTGCACTACAAAAAAAGGCAAAGAGGAAGGGAAGTTTGAAGCTGAAATTCGCTATAATTAAAAGGTGATGACTTTCATAATCTAATAAGGGGAGAATAAGGCAAAATAATGACTATTGAAAATTAAAATTTAATTGAGAAATTATTGTAAATTTCGTATAGAGTCATAGGATGTTATTGATTGATTAAAATCATCATGCAAATATATTTAAAAGAGGTTTGAAATGTAATCATGGTTTCTTTCTCATGCAAATTGTATCTTTTCAGCAGCTTTTCTTTAAAACTCAAACCAAATATTCTCTTCAGAAAAATCCACAAACATTGTCCAATCTCACTATTTCTTTTTGATGAATTCTAATTGAGTTCTAGGAAGAATTGTAATTGAACTAATGTAGCAGTTCATGCTTTTACTTATACTATTGCCTAACACATTAATACATATAATTAAATAATTGAGATTATTAATTATAGGAAAAAACACTTTTAATCTAGATTGTAAAGGAAATAATTATTTAAAATTATAAAGTAAGAGAACTAATTTCCCTAAATAAATGGAATGTACATTAATAATATTGAAAGAACTATGTTTAAAATCATGGGGCGCCTGGGTGGCACAGCGGTTAAGCGTCTGCCTTCGGCTCAGGGCGTGATCCTGGCGATCTGGGATCGAGCCCCACATCAGGCTCTTCTGCTATGAGCCTGCTTCTTCCTCTCCCACTCCCCCTGCTTGTGTTCCCTCTCTCGCTGGCTGTCTCTATCTCTGTCAAATAAATAAAATCTTTAAAAAAAAAATCAATTTGCACATATGTGCTATAGATTCGTGAGTTAATTTTCTGTCCTCTCCTGCATCAATTGATAATATTTCTCAGGGACAAGACAAACTTATTTTAAAGTAAACATTGTTTATACATACAATGCTAAAGGCTCTAAAGTTTTCTTAGTTAAATAAATACATACATTCAATTTCTTCTAGATTCAATTATATTTTAATTATGTGACATAGAAGGAAAAGCAACATAATCAATTAAAAACTGAAAGAAGAATGATTAGGAATGAAAGGTACAAGTTTTGACCATAGATAATATAAAATAACTTTATATTTCTGGAAAAAAAATATTTTAACACTTAATGCTAAATTCCTTTGATAAGGTCTTAATTTGCTTTGAGAAATTCATAAAAATCTTCATTGGCTCCTAGAAAATAATGCAGTATTTGTTATTAAGCCTGAGTAATTAATAATAGATTTTTTTTAAGTCACCATTTTCCTAACAAGTATAAGAAAAATATACAACTTTTCAAAGGCTATTATATTTACAAATAAATACATGTGTAATATAAAAGAATGTAAACTCTTGGGGCACCTGCGTGGCTCAGTTGGTTAAGCAGGCGATTCTTGGTTTTGGCTAAGATTGTGATCTCAGGGTCCTGATATTAAACCACACGTCAGGCTCCGTGCTCAGCATGGAGTCTGCTTATCTCTCCCCCTCACCTTCTGCCCCTCCTTCTGCTCTCTTGCACTCTCTCTCCCTCAAATAAGTAAACAAATAAATAAATTCTTAATATATTCATAATGCTGCATATCCCACACATGGATACTAGCAAGTTTTAACACATTTTGATGATTCATTATTAACATATATTTCTTTATTATTTAATTAATTAATTTATTTAAGAGAGAGAGAGAGAATAGAAGGCAGGGACGGGCAGAGGGAGAGAGACAATCTTAAGCAGGTTCCATACCCAGCACTGAGCCCAACACAGGGCTTGATCTCATAACCCTGAGATCATGACCTGAGCCGAAATCAAGAGTCGGATGCTTAACCAACTGAGCCACCCAAGTGCCCCAACATATATTTATATAAACAAGTTCTTAGTAAATATTCTCATTAATAAATTCTGTCTAATATATAAATAGTTGCTTTACTTATAATAGTGTATACAATTTATTGTTGCATTAGAATTCAGAAAAATGTATTTATTTTTATATAAATATGACTTGTTTCGCTTCATACAATCATTTTTATTCTATGCATTGACACAAAATTCTTCAAACATTATCATGATATTGTAGCATAATTAGAGATCTTGGTAGCTCTCCATCATTGAGTTGGAATATGCCAGTCTTACCATCTTTCCTTAAAACTACAGGGAGTACTAAATCAGCAAAAGACCAATAGTGTTTTAGTCTTCTCAGGCTCCATAAAAAAATACCAGAGACTGGGATGCTTAAACAATGGAAATTTATTTTTCATAGTTCTGGAAGCTGAGAAGCCCAAGACCAAGGTATCACCATGTTTGGCTTCCTCCTGAAAGTGCTCTTCCTGCCTTCTCACTGTGTTCTCACTTGGTGAAGAGAAAGCTTTGGTTTCTTCCTTTTCAGGTGAGGGCACCAGTGCTATTGCATCAGGGCACCACCCGTATGGCCTCATTAACCTAAACCACTTCCTTAAAGCCCTTTGTCCAGTGCAGTTACATGGAGGTGAGGGTCATTAGGGCTCCAGTATCTGAATGGGGGGGGGGGGGAGACACAATTTGGTCCATAGCAGATAGTCTGTGCCAAAAAAAAAAAAAAAAAAAAAGGTAATTTACCCCAATGTTAATTCACCTTTAAAGTCACAGTCTTTGGTTATTTTTAACCATCATTCTAAACTAGCAATAATTCACCCCTTCCTTCCTGCCTTACCAGAGGTGATAATGCTTAGATGCAGAGTATCATTTAAAGAGAGGACTTGTGAAATTAACCACTTTTCTATGTAATTCCTTACTATACTCTGTCATGAAAGCAATCACAAAAGGGTAAACTCAAGATATTAAGTCAATCAAACAAACACACAAGGATGTATGGAGACAAAAATTAAGGAAAGTCACAATGAAACCTTTCTGAGACATTTTTGACCATATAGGAATAATTAAATAGCTGAATGTCTAAATGGTAGTATTTTCATTATCTCAACTATATTGTCTCCTTAAGAGATTTCTTAAAATCTATTACATAGTTAGTATAATGCGTGGACTGGACATTTGTCATAATATTGCTTTTTCATTGTCTGAAAGCCATTCCTATGAATGAAGAATTCTCCCCTGACCAAGACCAGTTGGGACTCAGAGAAGCTGCAAAGATACACTTCTCCAGCACAAGCATATGTTCTAGGTTGGATAATCAAGTGCACATGCCTAGCAATTTAAATCTCCAACTAGGAAGACAAATCATCACAATCAGTAAGAGACTGATTTTCGTGTTAGCAGCAGGCACAACAGCAGCTTCTCCTTTGCAGTTCCATTAGCAGCAGCAGTGCCCGCAGTGCCTGCAGCAATATCCAATATCCTGGGGCACAAAAGGGTAGGAGGTGTAGGAGAGGAGGGGTATCAATGTTGTCACCAGATGGGCTCGGTGGTGTGATTTTTGCTTGGATCTGGCTACCTTGCATTCTTTGCTCTTAATTGTTTTCTGAGGCCGGCTTTGTGACCATAGTAGAAAACCCTTGAGCTAATAAAAATCCTTCCAATAAACACACACTTCTGCTTAAATGATCCACAATTGTTTCTATTGCCTATTTATGGGAAAGCTATTTGCAAATAAATAGAACATGTATACTACCATTCCAGACGTCTCTGCAGGGCTTCTGATTGATGTGTATAACTGACCATAAAATACCTCCTATTAGAAGAATGTCACAAAGCATTCCAAATCAATAAACTCAAAACTGAACTCACCATCTCTTTCCTCAAACCCTACTCTTTCTCCACTACTCCCAATCTCAGTGAATGGTACCGCCATCCAACCGTGTAAGTCATTCTTGAATTGCTTCCTACAATTCCTCCATAATTAATCATCAGCAAGTACATGCAACACAGTAAATAACTTTATTCTGATCAATTTTCTCTGACTGTACCGCCAAAACCTTTGCCCAAGATATCATTCTCATTTGAGCTACTGAAAGCACCCCCTAACTGGATCTACTCCGAATTCTCTACAGCATAGTCAAAGATGTATTTTCAAAGTTCATATAACTGTATCATTCCCCCAGTTATGATTCTTTGCTCTTAAAAATGTTCTTAAGATCAATTAACAATTCCCCAGTTTGGTTTATAAGACACAAGACCTAGCCCCAACCAAATTCTCCAAATGCAGGTTGTATAAAACTTTTTTACCCTCTTTGATCAAAACCCTACTTTATTTCATTCTTTTCTATCTGCCATGTTCCCGCTTGCTTTATGTCCTTTTCACTTGCTGTTTGCCTACCTGGAATAAGAATCCTTTTCATCTATCGTTGCTTGTTTTCTACTCAACTGTCATATCACAAATTAGGTGTCACTCTCTGGTGGGCCTTTGACGTCTCTGACTAAGCAAAATCCCTACTATAGGCCTACACTGGTAGCTATGTAGTCGTGTTGCAGATAGCAATCACTAATTATTGTGTAAGAAAATGAATTAGGTTTTCAACTCCGTGCAAACCCATAATTGAGTTAGCTTCCCTTTCATGATGATATTCTAATAGTAGACCAGTGTACCCATGGTAAAGCATAATATCATCAAGTAATCTTGTCAGTTTCTTTCCTTATATTTTTATGAAAATAGTTTGGTATGAAATAAGAACTAAATGCCTTGCAAATATCTATAAATATTGAGAAGAAAAGGAATAGCAAGACACAATATAATATGGCTATTTTGGTAATTCTAAGTGACCAAAGTAATCTAAAACAAAACAAAACAACAACAACAACAAAAACTCTTGGTTTGCTCAAAGAACATAACACGGCTTATTCTTAAACTTGACGTGGAGCCAACTGTACTACAAACAAGAGCAAACGGTCAAGTGCACAAATGCCAGGAGTGTTGAAAGTGTGATCATTGGGAAAACTCACAGAGATAGGAGTGGTACCAGGTGTGCGGGTCCCCAGTATCCTAGTACATACCCAGGAGTCTAGCAGGGCATGATGTCACACTCCAGGAAAGGGAAGTTGATCCGTAGGTTACATGCTCTTTTCAGCCTCATGAGTGATGAAGTACCCCCTCAGAGTGGGATCAGGGTCAAGACACAATAACAATGCAACAGGGCAGAATTTGGGCTCCAGTCCTATCCTGCCAGTCCAGTATTTGTGGATGGAAAAGCATGAGCCTTTCATTGGCAGGATCAGAGGTCCAGGCCTGAGTCTTGTTCTAGACCAGAAGTTATTGCCTAACCACTAGACTGTGACAGCTTTCCATGGCGCTCTGCCTGAGCCAGCTTCTCTTCTGGTAGGTCAGCTTCTAGGAAATCAGTTTTGGTCAAATAAACATTAACCTTTTACTGAACTAATCAAAATGATGAAGTTTGAAGTAATTCTAATTATTGTAGTAATCCTTAAGTATTTACAATATTTTTTATAATGTTAATGGAACTGATGTAGTAATATTTGCATTTAGGCTTACCTTATATTTCCCTCTCCAGCATCCTCATAGTTTCCTGTATTTCCTTTCCTGTTAATATATGTCCTTGTGTAAAAGATCTGAGGTAGAATACAGTTTAAATTGCTCACCAATCTGTTTTTCAAAGGTACTTTTCCCTTACTTGTTTTCTTTAGAATCAGGCATTTTGAATATATAAATTATGTGTCTTCACATCTGCCCTGGGAATGTGAAGATTGTGTTACCATTTGTCTAAAGAAGTATGCATAACCCCCTCTGGACTATGGGTTTTTGAAAATATATAATGCTGTATACTTTTAAAAGCAAATTCATACTCTAGTTATAGATATTTACATATCATATATATTTCTTTCAATAATATATTATTTACATTTTTCTCCCAAGTATTATGAAATACTTAAAGGCATAAATCTCAATTTTTGGTGCATAACACTACATTCCCATTAAATTGCAAGTGGAGAATACCATAAAAAATTTAAAATTCTCAATTGTCCATGATCAGATTTGGAAGTAATCTTAAAGATTTCTGTCATGGTTTTGAATTTTGACTTTAAATTTTCAATTGCTATTATTACTATTCAAATTTTTTATTAGAAAGTAGTTGTCATTTTAAACTGAGAAGGAAGCAAAATTAAAATCATTTTTTGTACAGATTCTGAGTGAATTATCGTTTAAAAATATTTTAAATGAGAAAACATGAGAATTTCAAATCCTTCTGATTTTTATCAAAATCATTTAATGATCAAGAATAATGTAATTCGGGGCGCCTGGGTGGCACAGCGGTTAAGCGTCTGCCTTCGGCTCTGGGCGTGATCCCGGCGTTACATGATCGAGCCCCACGTCAGGCTCCTCCACTATGAGCCTGCTTCTTCCTCTCCCACTCCCCCTGCTTGTGTTCCCTCTCTCGCTGGCTGTCTCTATCTCTGTCAAATAAATAAATAAAATCTTTAAAAAAAAAAAAAAGAATAATATAATTCATCATAGAAAACAGAAAGCTGAAAATGTTATATAAACTTAAAATTCTATTTATCTATAATACTTACAGATAAATATGTTTATTTATAGATAACATTTATATAAGATCATACATAGCTATGTAAAACACTGCAATATACATAATGTTTATAGTCAAAATCTGCAGAGATACTTTGTGATATATTTTATTGAAGAGTGATAATAATACCTGGAACTTTGTGTATTTTATTATTAACCTCTATTAATCATGAGCTCCAAAAACTATCCTGTATAGCTTAAAAGAAGGGGTGGTGAATACTACTTTGAGTTGGAGGGAAATATGGTATGTGGAAGCTCTTGAACACAGAAAAAGGAAGGAAAACCCAAACATTAGAGTAAGAAAATTATTAAAGTGAATAAAGCAGGCAGTGAGGGTTATACAAAACTACCTAACTCCAGGCCTAACTCCTGCCCAAGCAGGAGAACCTGCTCTATATTTCAAGAAAGCTGAAAACAGAGGCTTTTTTCCTTCCCTTCCTCCTTCCCTCTGCCATTCCCTTCCTTCCTTCCCTTCTTCCTTCCTTCCTTTATTCCCTTCCTCTCTCTTTCTTCCTCCCTTCCTCTTTTTTAATCTTTTCTTTCTTTTTTCCTTTATTTTCTTTCTTTTTTACTTTTCTTTCCCACATTTTCAACTCAGAAAGAGAGCTGACTTTCAAGATGTATCATCACTAACATTGTAGTACAGAACAAAATTGATGATCACGTTTGGTTCCCAAGTAAAAGGTGCCCCCAAGTTTCCAGCATGCCATTTGAAGTGACAGGTTACATAGCTATTAAAACCAATTAGTGGACACATCAGATGGTTCAGTGCGATGGGGAAAAACACACTCATAGAAAACTACTGAAGGGCTGAATGACCAGGTAAAGAATTGAGTCACAGGGAGTCCTCAGGGGAAAATAACCTGTGATTGCTTACACATGAATCCTGATTATGGAAAAAACAGTACCAAATATTGGAAACTGATTCAGAGCGTATGAAGCCTTCTGGAGGACTTGGCTTAAAATCTGCAAGTCACTGCCACCAACTGGTGCTGTAATTGAGTCTTCAAAAGGCCATTCTAGCAAACCATCTGCTTAAGAAGGCTGGAGAACATGGTAAGACCATTGAATTCCATGAGCCTCACTTTATTTGCTGTGAAATAATGATGAGAAGCAATCCTATGGGAAATACCATGATGGTGGATGAGGAATTCTGTAAGTCCTTGGATATTTTTGACAGAAACATTGGGTGCAGGGAAGGCAAATCTATATTCAGACTGTCTGCTTGAATAAGATCAAAACACTTCCCCTTCTAATATGGAAGCAGTCCAATGTCATCACATGCTACCAGGTAGCTGGCTGATCAACCTCGGGAATGCTGCCATATGTGAAACGCAGTGCTGGTGTCCGTTGCTTGTATATTGAACATTCAGTGGTAGCCATTGTCAGACTGGCTTTGGTGAGCGGAAGTCACGGTGCTGGGCCTATGCATAACCTCCATCGCTGCCAGCATGGCCACTGGGCAATTACAGGGGGAGGATGGGGAAAGAGGCTGACTGATAACCACAAAGCAGGTGATCGTTCTGTTACTTTATTAAAATATTCCCTTGCTGAGGTCACTCTTTGATGAGCATTCACAAGGGACACAAATAACTTCATGTTTTTTTGCCCATTCAGAGGATCAATACATGAAACCCTTCAAGTTTCCTTGTCATTGATTTTCAAATTATGTTCTTTCATCTCCCTGACCATCCAGCCAAACCATTGGCTGAACTCCATGAATTGGCATATAATTGCACATCCGATCCTTTCTCTTTCCAAAAATAGGATATTATTTGGCAATAAAAATGATGGAAGAAACTTGAAAACATGACATCGTGTGTAAAATGAAGCCCATCGCAAAAGATGTATACTATATGATTTCATTTATATGGAATGTCTAGAACTGGTGAATACATAGAAATACAAAGTAGATTTGTGTTACCAGGTGTTTGAAGGGAGAGGGGAGTAAGTGTAACTATTATGAGCATTAAGTTTTCTTTTTGAATAAATGAAAATTTTTTTAAATTAGTGATGTTTGTACAACTGTGTAAGTGTACTTAAAATACTGAATTGCACACTTTTAAATGATTAATTGTATGCTATTTGAATTAAATAAGTTCAATAGAATTATTGTATGTATTTTTTTAATGGAAAAATTGAAAAGAAAAAGAACATCTTCCATGATTTTTTTTTTTTTAAGGTGTGTAGAGAGGAGACAAAGTGGTGTTGTGAGGAGTAAGAAGAATACTGGTGAAATTTAGCTTCTATCCCATTTCTTCCTCGGCTTTTCTATGATGAGTCAATTATCTTGAATTTTTAATATCAACTGTTCTAAGGCCCTGAGTCCAGGATGGAGCTTTGCAAGGTGAATTTCTTCACCACCATTAGAAATTCTTCCTAATTTTTATCCATTTTGTAAATTCACATTTTTATGTACTTTAATACGTATATTTGCATAGAATCTTGTTACCAAACTTCCTGGTCTGCCAACCTGTTCTGAGCTCTTCTTTTACTGTTTGTCAACCAAATTAAGATTTTATTTTTCATTATGATTTGACACATTGAACAGCCATCTCTTTTGGTAACCCTATAATTTTGGAATATTGATCCTACAAATATAATAAATAAATACAGAATAAAAATGGAGACTTAAGATTTAGTTTTTCTGAAAGTTAATTAAATGTGAATTTAGTCAATTTAGAATAATAGGGAATGTTTTTTATTCTGTGTACCTAAAACGTAGTATGGTGCCCTGCGCATGACACAGCACAGAATTAACTTGCTGAGTTAATGCATTTGACTCTTTACATTTGTTTTTTTCTCCCTCTTTCTCATACTCTATGGATTTAAGAGTGTTTAACCTAGTATTTTATCCTACTTATTTTATGTAACACTATATCAAGGGTGTGTTCTCATGTTCTTAAATATTCTTGCAACAATTTCTTACAGCAGCATAACATTTCGTTGTTATTTTTAATCAACTTTATTTAAATATCACTTGCATATATTTAAATGCATACACTGAAAGATGTATTTCAAAAAGTTTTAACAAATTTATACACCTGTGTAACCACTACCACAATCAAATTATAGAACACTTCCCTCAACCCCAGAATTCCCATACAAACACTCCTACTTTTCCACCTTCCCCTGGCCCGAGGAAACTGCTGATTATAGATTAAACTTATTTTTTCTAAGTTTTCTAAATTTCCATATAAGTAGAATTCTACAGTCTGACATCTTTTGTTCAGCATAATGTTTCTGAGATTTATTTGTATTGTTATGGATATCAGTAGCTCATTACTTCTTATATTTGAATAATATTACATTGCATGAATATACCACAATATGTTTGTTTACTCATTTGTTGATGTGCACTTGAGTTGTTTCCAGTTTTCTACTCTTATAATTACAGTGCTATGAACAATCATATACATGTCTTAGGATAAGCAAATGTTTTAATTTCTCTTTTGAAAATTTCTGGAAGTTATATTACAAGGTCATAAGATAGATATAGGTTTAACTTTATAATCTGTCAAATTGTTTTCCAAAGTGGTTTTAGCATTTTAATATTCCCACCAGCATAAATAAATATCTAAGTTGATCCACACTCTTACCTACACATGGTATTGTTAGTCTTTTTAATTGTAGCTCTGAATGTGTATTTATTTCTGTGGATTTAGTTTTCTATTCCTAGATGAATAATTACAAACAGTTTATCAAGTGTTAGCCATTTGTCTATCTTGTTTTCTGCACTATATTTTCAAATAATTTGCCCATTCATGGGCACCTGGGTGGCTCAGTCGGTTAAGTGAAGGCAGACTTCAGCTCAGGTCATGATTCCAGAGTCCTGGGATTGAGCCCCAATTGGGGCACCCTGCTCAGTGGGGAGCCTGCTTCTCCTTCTCCTTCTGTTGCTCCCCCTGCTTGTACTCCTTCTCTGTCAAATAAATAAATAAAATCTTAAAAAAAAAATCCTTTGTCCTCTTTGTTGTTTTTATTATTAAGTTGTGAAAGTTTTTTTCAGAATGTCAACAGAAAGCATTTGGCCAATTATATATATGTGTATATATATATGTATATATGTATATATATGTGTGTGTGTGTGTATATATATATATATATATAGCAACAAACCATTCACATACATGCACACATGCATAATATTTTTCAAAGAGGGAAATTTAATTTTGATAAAGTCCAATTAATCATTTTTTCTTTTATAATTCATGCTACTCCATGAATTCCAAACAATTACACTTTGCTGATTGAGTGTTGTGGTACATGTATTGAAAATCAATTGGCCATGTATGTGTGGTTCTATTTTTGGACTTTATTCCATTGTCTTCCTTTATATCCGTCCTTAAACCAATACCAAACTGTCTTGATTTCTGTAGATTCACATCAACCTGTTGTTAAATTTATCCCTAAATATTTCATGATTTCGATGCCACTTTAAATGGCTCACTTCTACATACATTAAGACTTCTATAAATTCTTCTTAAACTAGGTCACCCAATGACATGTATTGTTTTTACCTTGAATTTCTCTGTCTTTAATGGTGTCTATCTTACTGTTGATGTCCTTCTCTCATTCACCAAAATCTGAGATCTTTGAGAGCGTGAAACAGACTGTACTCACTGTTGTGTAAGCAGCAGAGCAAGAAGATGGTATCAGTTATGAATAAACAAATGAATGAATGACTTAGGAATGTTATTCTTTGGGAAGTGGAAAGGGACTTACAGTTCATGTAAATCTAAAAGGTATTAAGGACAACTGCAATGTGGGGTATCTGGGTGGCTCAGTCTGTTGAGCAGTGGATTCTTGATCTTGGATCAGGTCTTGATCTGAAGGTCGTGAGTTGGAGCCCCACACTAGGCTCCACTCTGGGTGTGGGGTACACTTAAAAAAAAAAACCAAAAAAAGAAAATTTGCGATTATAAGAAATACCAAAATTTGTTTGGTAGACAAATATGGACTATCCATTAATATGACTTTGGGATGCTAAATGTTTCAAATATAAATTATTTCTGTATTTTATATAAATGTGAAATGACACTTGAAATTTATTTAATCTATATATCTACAAAAGACTTTTCTATAGAGATTTCAGTCTAAAATAATTTTCTGTTATTACAAACTATAGGGTTCTACATCTGAAATTTTTTCTATGAAACTATTTAGAATCAATATTTTAAAGATATCATTGCTTTTACTCTATTTTTATCTTTTAAAATTCTTAATTATTAATTCTATGTTTAAAATCTGGTGGTGATTTCATGAGTCAAAACTGAGTTGAGAGGGAGGAGTTGAGATGGCGGAGGAGTAGGGGACCCCTTTTTTAGCCGGTCCCCTGAGTCTAGCTGGATAGGTACCAGACCAGCCTGAACATCCACGGAATCAGCCTGAGATGCAGGAAGATACATCTGGATCTCTACAAATGAACATCTCCAGAGCTGAGTATTGAGGTACTAAGCGGGGAGCCATGAAACCATGCACAGATACCGGAAGATAAATGGAAGGGGGAGGGAGCCTCCGGGCTCAGGCGCTGGGAAGCGGTAGCCACCTGCATGGGAGCGGGTGGACTCGCGGACTGCACCCGCGGGAGAACAGACTGAGACCGTGAGCCGGGGAATGATCGTCACCAGACTTCTCACAGAACTCCGGTGCGCTCACTGGAAACAGACTGAGACCGGGAGCTCCAGAGCGCATGGGGGCAGCTGGCAGCTGGCGGCTGGTGGCTGGCAGCGATAGAAACACAAAGGAGAGAGATGCGCCGGCCCTGGAAGTGAGGGCTGGGACACCAGGTGTGGGGCGCACATCCCAGGACGCTCCAGGGTTGAGCAGCACCAACAGAAACAGAGTTAAAGTGGCCAGAACATCAGTGGAGAACAGTCCGTGATCCCTCTGTTCAGAGGCAGAGGCTGAGATTCAGCCACTGCTGCTCTGACTCTCAAGAGGCAGAGGAAACCGCCAGGGAAAGCCGCCAGAGAACAAAAGCCTGGAAATACCGGCTCGCAGTGTGCCCGTGCCCATCCCCCCTCGCAGGGGACACGGAGACTGTACCCAAACAGGGTTGCCTGAGTATCAGAGCGGCAGGCCCCTCCCCCAGAAGGCAGGGTGAAAAATCAAGAAGCCCACATCCCTAAGATCCCTATAAAACAAGGGCGCACGGCTTGGGCCCCGGTCAATAATTTGGGCTCTGGACAACCCCGCAAACTCTCCTCATCAGAATGACGAGAAGGAGAAATCCCCCAGCAAAGAAAAGACAATGAGTCTGTGGCCCCTGCCACAGAACTAATGGATATGGATATAACCAAATTATCAGAAATGGAATTCAAAGTAACAATGGTCAAGATGATGTGTAAACTTGAAAAAAGTATTAACGAAAATGTTAATGAGAATATAGAATCTCTAAGGGCGGAAATGAGAGTGACTCTGGCAGATATTAAAAATTCTATGAGCCAAATGCAGTCAAAACTAGAGGCTCTGATGGCCATGGTGAATGAGGCAGAAGAACGTATCAGCGAACTGGAGGATGGGTTAGTAGAAGAGAAAGCTAAAATAGAACCTGGGCTCAAAAAAATCCATTCTCAAGAATGTAGGTTATGGGAGATTACTGATTCAATGAAATGTGGCAATGTCAGAATCATCGGCATCCCCGAGGGGGTGGAGAAAAACAGAGGTCTGGAAGAGATATTTGAACAAATTGTAGCTAAAAACTTTCCTAATCTAGCCAAGGAAACAAACATCCGTGTCCAAGAACGGAGAGGACCCCTCCCAAGCTCAACCATGACAAACCTACGCCACGTCACGTCATAGTGCAATTCGCAAATATTAGATCCAAGGATACAGTATTGAAAGCGGCCAGGGCAAAGAAATTTCTCACATACCAAGGCAAAGGTATCAGAATTACGTCAGACCTGTCTACACAGACTTGGAATGAGAGAAAGGGTTGCGGGGGCATTTTTAAAGCTCTTTCAGAGAAAAACATGCAGCCAAGGATCCTCTATCCAGCAAGGCTGTCATTCAGAATGGATGGAGAAATAAAGACCTTCCAGAATCGCCAGTCATTGACCAATTTTGTAACCACGAAACCAGCCCTACAGGAGATATTAAGGGGGGTTCTATAAAAGTAAAAAGGCCCCAAGAGTGATACAGAACAGAAAGTCACAATCAATAGAAACAAAGACTTTACTGGCAACATGGCATCACTAAAATCATATCTCTCAATATTCAGTCTCAATGTAAATGACCTAAATGCTCCCATAAAACACCACAGGGTTGCAGATTGGATAAAAAGACACGACCCATCCATTTGCTGTCTACAAGAGACTCATTTTGAACCTAAAGATACATTCAGACTGAAAGTAAAGGGATGGAATACCATCTTTCACGCCAATGGACCTCAAAAGAAAGCTGGGGTAGCAATTCTCATATGAGACAGATTGGATTTTAAACTAAAGACTATAGTTAGAGACACAGAAGGGCACTATATTATTCTTAAAGGATGTATCCAACAAGTGGATATGACAATTATAAATATATATGCCCCCAACAGGGGAGCAGCAAGATACACAAGCCAACTCTTAAGCACAATAAAGAGACATATAGATAAAAATACGTTAATAGTAGGGGACCTCAACACTCCACTATCAGCAATAGACAGATCACTTAAGCAAGAAATCAACAAAGAAACAAGAGCTTCGAATGCCATACTCGACGAGTTGGACCTCATAGATATATATAGAACACTACACCCCAGAACCAAAGATTACTCATTCTATTCTAATGCCCATGGAACATTCTCAAGACTAGACCATGTTCTGGGTCACAAAACAGGTCTCAACCGATACCAAAAGACTGAAATTATTCCCTGCATATTCTCAGACCACAGTGCTCTGAAATTGGAATTCAACCACAGGAAAAATTTGGAAGAAACTCAAACACTTGGAGACTAAGAACCATCCTGCTCAGGAATGATTCGATAAACCATGAAATCAAAAATCAATTTAAACAATTTATGGAGACCAACGAGAATGAAAACACAACGGTCCAATACCTATGGGATACTACAAAGGCAGAGCTAAGGGGAAAATCCATAGCCATCCAAGCTTCACTCTAACGAATAGAAAAATCTAAAATGCGGTTTTTATATTCTCACCTCAAGAAGCTGGAACAGCAACAGAGGGACAGGCCTAATCCACTCACGAGGAAGCAGTTGACCAAGATTAGAGCAGAAATCAATGAATTAGAAACCAGGAGTACAGTAGAGCAGATCGACAGAACTAGAAGCTTGTTCTTTGAAAGAATTAATAAAATTGACAGGCCACTGGCAAGACTTATCCAAAAGAATAGAGAAAGGATCCAAATTAATAAGATTATGAATGAAAAAGGAGAGGTCACAACCAACACTAATGAAATTGGAAGGAATATTAGAAACTTTTATCAATAGCTTTATGCCAATAAATTAAGCAATCTGGAAGAGATGGAGGACTTCCTGGAAACCTATAAACTACCAAGACTGAAACAGGAAGAAATTGATTTTTTAAACAGGCCAATTAATTATGAAGAGATTGAGTCAGTGATAAACAACCTTCCAAAAAATAAAACTGCAGGACCGGACGGTTTTCCTGGGGAATTCTACCAAACATTCAAAGAAGAAATAATACCTATTCTCCTAAAGCTATTTCAAAAAATAGAAACAGAAGGAAAGCTACCAAATTCATTCTATGAGGCCAACATTACCTTGATCCCCAAACCAGGTAAAGACCCCATCAAAAAGGAGAATTACAGACCGATTTCCATAATGAATATGGACGCCAAAATTCTCAACAAGATCCTGGCTAATAGAATCCAACAGTACTTTAAAAGGATTATCCATCATGACCAAGTGGGATTCATCCCTGGGATGCAAGGATGGTTCAACATTTGCAAACCGATCGGTGTCTTAGATTTTATCCAGAAGGAAAAAGCCAAAAATCATATGATTCTCTCAATAGATGCAGAAAAAGCATTTGACAAAATACAGCATCCTTTCCTGACTTAAAACCCTTCAGAGTGTAGGGATAGAGGGTACATTCCTCAATCTCATAAAAACCATCTATGAAAAGCCTACAGCAAATATCTTTCTCAACGGGGAAAAGCTGGAAGCCTTTCCCTTAAGATCAGGAACACGACAAGGATGCCCACTCTCACCACTATTATTCAACATAGTACTAGAAGTCCTTGCAACAGCATTCAGACAACAAAAAAGGGATAAAAGGTATCCAAATCAGCAAAGAAGAAGTCAAACTTTCTCTTCACAGATGACATGATACTCTATATGGAAAACCCAAAAGAATCTACTCCCAAACTATTAGAAGTTATAGAGCAATTCAGTAATGTGGTGGGATACAAAATCAATGCTCAGAAATCAGTTGCATTTCTATACATGAATAATGAGACTGAAGAAAGAGAAATTAGGGAATCCATCCCATTTACAACAGCACCAAAAACCATACGTTACCTTGGAATTAACTTACCCTGAGACGTAAAGGATCTATATTCTAGAAGCTATAAATCACTCTTGAAAGACATTGAAGAAGACACAAAAAGATGGAAAAATATTCCATGCTCATGGATCGGAAGAATTAACATAGTTAAAATGTCCATGCTACCCAGAGCAATCTACCCTTTCAATGCTATCCTGATCAAAATACCGATGACATTTTTCAAAGAACCAGAACAAATATTCCTTAAATTTGTATGGAACCAGTAAAGGCCCCGAATCACCAAGGAACTGTTGAAAAGGAAAAACAAAGCTGGGGGCATCACAATGCCGGATTTCGAGCTGTACTACAAAGCTGTGATCACAAAGACAGCATGGTACTGGCACAAAATCAGACACATAGACCAACGGAACAGAATAGAGAACCCAGAAATGGACCCTCAGCTCTTTGGGCAACTAATCTTTGATGAAGCAGGAAAAAACATCCGGTGGAAAAAAGACAGTCTCTTCAATAAATGGTGCTGGGACAATTGGACAGCTACATGCAAAAGAATGAAACTTGACCACTCTCTCACACCATACACAAAGATAAACTCCAAATGGACGAAAGACCTCGATGTGAGACAGAAATCCATCAAAATCCTAGAGGAGAACATAGGCAGCAACCGCTACGACATTGGCCAAAGCAACCTTTTTCATGACACATCTCCAAAGGCAAGAGAAACAAAAGATAAAATGAACATGTGGGACTACATCAAGATAAAAAGCTTCTGCACAGCCAAGGAAACAGTCAAAAAAAACAAGAGGCAGCCCACGGAATGGGAGAATATATTTGCAAATGATGTTACAGATAAAAGACTGGTATCCAAGATCTACAAAGAACTTCTCAAACTCAATACACGAGAAGCAAATAAACAAATCATAAAATGGGCAGAAGATATGAACAGACACTTTTCCAATGATGACATGCAAGTGGTTAACAGACACATGAAAAAATGTTCAAAATCATTAGCCATCAGGGAAATTCAAATCAAAACCACACTGAGATACCACCTTACACCAGTTAGAATGGCAAAAATAGACAAGGCAAGAAACAACAATTGTTGGAGAGGATGTGGAGAAAGGGGATCCCTCCTACATTGTTGGTGGGAATGCAAGTTGGTACAGCCACTCTGGAAAACAGTGTGGAGGTCCCTTAAAAAGTTAAAAATTGAGCGACCTTATGACCCAGCCATTTCACTACTGGGTATTTACCCCAAAGATAAAGTGAAGAGAGGGGCCATATGCACCCCAATGTTCATAGCAGCATTGTCCACAATAGCTAAATTGTGGAAGGAACCGAGTTGCCCTTCAACAGATGACTAGATTAAGAAGTTGTGGTCCATATATACAATGGAATATTACTCAGCTATCAGAAAGAATGATTTCTCAACATTTGCTGCAACATGAACGGCACTGGAGGAGATAATGCTAAGTGAAATAAGTCAAGCAGAGAAAGACAAGTATCATAGATTTCTCTCATCTATGGAACATAAGAAGTAGAAAGATCGGTAGGGGAAGAAAGGGATAAAGAAAGGGGGGTACTCAGAAGGGGGGATGAAGCATGAGAGACTATGGACTCTGAGAAACAAACTGAGGGCTTCAGAGGGGAGGGTGGTGGGGGAATGGGATAGGCTGGTGATGGGTAGTAAGGAGGGCATGTATTGCGTGGTGCACTGGGTGTTATACTCAACTAATGAATCATCGAACTTTACATCAAAAACCAGGGATGTACTATATGGTGACTAACATAATATAATAAAAAAACAAAAACAAAAACTGAGTTGAAGATTCATATTATTTCTATACCTCATGTAGTGTTATCTGAGCTTATGGACCTTGGTATTTTTTATTACAATCACAAAATTTTTTCTGTTACTGACTTTAATGTATTTGCCATTTATCTTTTTAAAACTATGGGAATATTAACTTCAAAACACATTTAAAATATTTTTTCCTCCTCACAGTGTCACCTGCTTTTTTTCTTTTTTTCCTTTTTTTTTTTTGCTATATGTTTCATAAACTATATTCTGATGCTTGTTCATGTAACAAAATGTGACTTACTGATTGCCAACCCCAGAGTTTTCCGTCAGTCTTGATTTTGCTCGATTTAACAGTGGCCTTGCACACAGTCGATCACAATGTTCTTACCATTTGACTTCATGGGGTAGCAGTGATTTCTCATCTTGCATCTTATCTTTGCAGTCATCCTTTTTGCCTGTGTAGCAAAGACACTCCCTAAGATTCCTAATATGTCACTTAGAGTATATAATTAATGATGAGGGTTGGTTGAAGCACCATGGGGGGCTCCTCACTTTCTGCTGTGTGTCCTGATCTCACAGTCTATACAGGGCTTTAATAGTAATAGAATCACAGGGAGCATTATATAGAGAAAGAATGTGTTATTTAATCATAATGTGTTTCTTCATAAATATTCCATGTTCAGAATTCTGGATTTTTGTTGCTGAAGCAGACTGGTTTCTACTGCAGATAAAAACTCTTTATATCTTTCTTTTTAAAAGGAAAGACTAGACTTTCCTTCAATTGGCTAAGCTTTTAGAGCAAATATATGTCAGATGTTAACAAATTTAATATAATTAATACATTGATTTTCTATATGACAAGGCAATGCATTATTATACACTTAGAATGGGTATAAAAAAGTATCTGCAGAGAGATTCAAAGCATGCTTGACCAGAACAAAACTCAATTGTAAGATGCTGTATATTTCCTTTTTTAATAAAATATGCCATATATATAAATGCACTGTCCTATTTGCAAGATGGCCTTTCAACTAAAATATACTATGTGAGCCAACATCAGTAGTTCAGTTTATTCATCCAGTTTCTTGGAGTTTGCCCAGGTAATTTATATCTATTAAGTGACTCAAATGTTACAATATAATTTTTAAACCAATCAATTAAATAATTAAAGGTCTTGAGATATTTGGATTTATCAGGGTTGCAAAGTCAATAAAAAATGAAATAGGGTGATATTGAAATTTCCTCTTTTCTGTTTGCTAACTTTCCCTATCAATTCAATCAGCTATCTTAAGTCTTGAGTTTATTGACCTCTCCAGTACAGCTCATTTTTAAAAATTATATTTGAAGAACTTAATAGGTGAGAATTATTTTGGAATCACAGCATTTATGAAGTGGAAGGAACAGAGTTATAAGCATCAGAAGAATCAGGTTTAAAAAAACAGTTCTTCCATTTACCATCTGTGTGACCTAGTCCTAAACATAAAATGTGCTCCAGAATTGAGAGATGAGCACTAGATAAAATAATTTATGTGTATAACGGATCTTTGTAAGGATTATGTGTACTTAATTGTGAAATTTCTTTGGAGTTTTATGATAAAATGAGAAGTCTAAGGGATTATTCTACTCTGCAACAACCAGACCTGAATTGGACGAATTTTCAGGTTATAATAAAGGTAGTAGAAGTCTCTAAGGACCATCCTACAAACAACAAATGAACAAATGAACAAACAGGAATTCTGCCTTGGGGGGTCAGAGTCAGGGTTTTGTGATCAAGGGATAGGCTTCCATGGCTGGAAGCAGAAGCAGGAATGAGCTGGGAAGGATGCATAAATACATACGCCTGAAAAACTGGGAAAATGAGATGTAAGTGGTGGGGAGTCAGCGCAGCAGAGGATCAGAGTAAAGGTGAGCATTCTGGAACTGCAGGAATCCAAATGCACAGTTCTTCCCTGAGACACAGAGCACTGCTATGAGATTTTAAAGTTTAGAACACTAATGTGGAGAATCTGAGCCTAAAACTCCCATCCGAGTCCTGTAAACGGCTTAGTTGGTAGCACATGTGGCTTTAGAAATAGCTGAAGAAAACCTTTCCGGAGGAAAGAACCACACAGACCCACAGAGTAAGCTTTATATGCAAAAACAATTCTTGCCCATGTGCACTAGTGGACATCCACAAAAAATATGTAGAGTAACACTCTTTGCAAGAACAAACACTGAAAAAGCTTTCTTCCAGAACAACTGAAAAATAAACAGTGGAAAACTATATGGTGAAAATGAAAGAACCCCATCGACATTCAGCAAGATGGCTGCATCTTACTAAGGTAATTTTGCAAGTAACAAAGGATCTCTTTCACCAAGGGAAGACTAGATAATTCAAACCAATGCTTCTACTGAAAAGGACTAGAAAAGCATCTAGTGAGGACATCTGAGAGCAAAAAAAGCAGTACAAGTTATAGGGACAATAGCCACAAAATGGGGGAAAAAAACCCTAGAGAGGTCAGTCTAGCATTTGGGATCTCTTTTTCTGTAGGAACATCTGCCAATTCTGGAACTTTGGGAGGATGAGAAAATGAAAAGCTACCCAGGGATTTTTATGTCCTTTAAATTCTAGGGGATAAAACATGGGGTCTAGAGCCTACCAAAAAACAAGAGAGAGAGGGAGGGAGAAAGAGATTAAGTGAAACAGACACAGAGAGACAGAGGGAGAATCTGGTTAAACTCCTAAAACAGACACATGGTCATGCACAACATAGCAACATATGCCAACTTAGAAATATATACCTACTTGAAGATACACTTCAAACGTAAATTTAATGAATGTTTGACCAGCAGACACTGAAGTGTCTCTTAGAGGCAGAAGGAAAATGGCAACAGATTCAAGTTTGAAAACACAGATACAGAGGAAAAAGAATGGAAAATATAAATGTGTAGACGAACCTAAATATATGGGTAGGTAAAACAAAAAAATATGATACCTTATTCTGAATATGTGCATATGTATAAGAAAACAAGAATGCATAAACTGTGAGGGGAATGAATAGTTAACACATTCTAAGGTATTTACATTGGCCAGGGAGAAGCAAAATGTCAATTTTTGGTAAATCAAGTAGGTATGTTGTAATTTCCAGGATAACCACCAAGGAGAAAGTGGAAGAATGATAGGCATCATAAACTTTTCTAAAAAGTGAGAAATGCATAAATAATCAAAAGAAGGCAATCTCAAATATAAGCTGCTTATAAGAAACATAGCTGAAATATACATCTTCAAAAAGGTGGAAAATAAAATAATGAAAAAAAGATATACTGTACCATATATGAACAAAAGGAAAGTTAGTATACTATGTTAATATCATGCAGAACAGAATTTAAGTTAATATAAAAATTATTACTAAAGAATAAAAGGATAATTTATAGAGATATAATTTAATTAACAGTAGCATATAGAAATTGTATATTTATATGCTTTACACAATGAATGAAGAGGAATTACTAAAATGATATCAGCAAGATAAGGTAATAGATAAGTAAATGTTTAAAAAATAGCATTTCCAAAATACCACATATGAGGAAATAATCATAGTGCTTGCTTATAAATTAAAAGTCCTCATTTAAGACATTAATTTACATAGTGTGTTGTTATAATAATTAAAATAAGCCTTTAGTCATATGATGCCTTACAGATTATTCATGAAAATACAGAAAAAAAACTCACAAGAACATATGTATATTGATAATTATCATTATATGTAATAGGTATAAACTAACAGTATCTATAGAGTACATTACTTGTAGAGAATTAAGAACACAGTATCTATACAGAATTATCTCTCATTTTTCTAGATGTATCTCTATATGGTTACTTCTCACGTAGCTAGCATGATGTCAAATATAGTTTATTACATTTTTTATTTTAGATTTAAAAAATCTTTTAAAGAACAAACTAACTCTTGTCAAAGACAACAAAATATCAAATTTGCAACTTAAAATTATTTTAGCATTTTATTTTTAAATTATTCAAAATATGAAATAAAAAAGATAAAAATGTGGAATAAATTAAAATAATTCTACCTTATAAAACATATGTTAATTTTAGCATATTACCTTGGCATTTTTTTCTAAACACCAAACACCACCATTTATCATCACAATACCATTTGATATACTGCACTTCCCCCTTGATATTATCTTATAAAATTGTTAGTGTTTTGGTGTATTATTAATAATTATTTTAATAAATATTTCGTTCATTTTATATATAGTAACTTACTAAACATTTCTAGTATCATTGTGTATTTGAATATATTTATGAATAATTGATAAATTAACATATTTTATATGTACTTTTAAATTCTGGTGACTTTTTTTTCTAAGGAAAATCCATAGGCATAGGATTATTGGGTTATAGACTAAATATAAATACGATTGTTATTATTGTATAACTTTCCATAAAGGGTAATAATATTTTTTCATAATAAGTGAGTTGATACTTGATCTAAGAACAATAGGCACCTATTGAGTATTTAATGTATATAATGAAAGGAAAATATCTGGGGATAGGAAAGAAAGAAAACACAATTACTTCCCTTGAAGAATTTATAATTTATTTGGCAGGCTAGAATGTTCCAATTCAAAGGAAAAACAACTTTTCTGTTTTGCCTAAGTGTTAGAAGTCCATGATAATTTCTGCTATTATGTACTTGCTACTAAATTAGTAGTAAACTTTTAAATTTTTTAATAATATGTTTCTTGGAATGTTTTGACATTGTGGATATTTTTTAATTCTTCATGTTACCTTCATCTATTAGTAATTTGAGAAATATGATAATCTTTAAGATGGTACAGGAGTTTCTGCTATATATGGGTTCCCAAAAACCGTCTTGTACAAAAACCATACCCTAAAAATAATAGGGCTATGAGAACAACAGATTTGTTGCCATCACTCAAAACCCAATACTTTATGATCAGAGCCTCAGTGAAAGCAATAGTAATCCCAATGAAAATATTAGTATGGTTAAATCTTCTCTGGAATTTACACCTGGAATGACAATCTTTTATACCATTAAATCAGGAGAATTGTGTTTCCTGTGAAATAAAACTTTCAGAAGACATTTTTTTTTTTTTCAAATAAGGAACAACTTCATCAAAGTTAGAAAACACCCTCCAGGAGAAACCATTTTTATTGATCATTATTCTAAAATAAAAGGCAATATGCCCATAAGTTTCTCTTCTATGTATGAACAATCCTAAAATAGTTTAATATATTGGAGGGTTTAGCAGTTCAAAGACTATCAACTATCCCCTTCTTCACCAAAGAAAGTTGCTTCTGTGGGATTTTCAGTATTTTTAATGATTGCTGCAAGACATTAATCTGCTGGGGAAAATTGCATATAAACAAGCATGTGCTTACTCATATCATTCTCCTATTTATGCAACGTATATAAGCTAATTCATATTAAAAAACAAGTGTGTTACAGAACAGAATGCATAACAACCATTCCTTTTCTGCAGGGTAGCTTTATCAAAATTTGTTTCCTATTGTATACTTCTTTTCAAGGTCCCTTTTATTTGGCAGTTTGGGGCTAATAAACCCTCTTTATTTTTAGTCATTTAAACCTCTAACATATTTTCATATTTAATTATTAAAATTAATGTTTGCTTTTATTATATAATATATTTTTATTGTTCACTTTTTAAACCTTATAATTAATTAGGACCTTATATTTAATACCTTCACCCTGCATGTGTATAGCTGCATAAAGTCTTCCAACTCATATTCCACTTTTTTCCATTATGTGGAATGAATAATCAATTTTTGACATGTAGATTTGATTTGGCCTTGAAGGACTATATAAAATGGTTTCCTTCTATATTTGTGAAGCAAACAATACACTTTATTAAACAAACTATTTCATTAAAAATATTCAGTAAGCACCTAATTTCAGTATCTCAGTAAATCAGCATGCACAGTTTATTTCACATCAGTAATAGATCACTTCTATTTTTCAATTCTATAAATAATGTTCTAATATTTAAGATGTAATAATATTGATAGATGAAGTAGATAATATATACCTAGGATCTGCTCTAAATTCTTACATAATCATGTAGTTTAGCACATATTGCAAGAGCAGAATGTCAGCTTGTAGATTATAAAAATGATTCCAACTCTGAACTAAATCGCAAAGATGCCTTCTGGTCTCTCTTTGTTATTAATTCCTAGCTCTTCACTTTGCTGCTCCTTCTTCTTCTTCTTTTTTTTTTTTCCTATTATCCAGCTTCCTTTCTGTTGAACAATAAATGAAATAAGACAGAATTCAGATGGATGATGCTTGGAAACCAATGGTTTTATTTAATCAGAATAACAGGAACCTTAATAATACAGTGATGTTGAGAGAATTCAAACCATTTTAGACTGCTCTATAATCAAGTTTCTATGAACAAAGCTCAGAATTAAAGGAAGAATTGTAGGAAAAAATCTCTTTCAAACTACATTAGTCTTTTCATCTCTGATTTTGAGGATCGAATTTAATATTAGGACGGTTAATTGCTGGTGTTTAAAACATCTATTGGAAAACTTAAACTGCATTTGTAAATATGACAAAATAGTGTTCCATAAAAGCAAATTTTTCAGTCCATTCATTCAGTCTTCATGTACTCAGTTTTTATTTTGTGGCAGAAGGGTAAGGAAAGAGGAAAAAAAAGCAGAATACAGATGTAAACTGCAGAAACCCTGACATTCTGGGGTAGATAAAAAAGAGGATCTTATAAAAAGACTGGGAAGGAGATACTGAAAAAGACAAGCAGTCTCTCAGAAACTAAAGAAAACCAGGATCACAGGAGGAAGTTGTCAAGATTACTGAGTATCACATAAACATCAGTTAAATATGGACTGAAAAGTTTCTGTCCATTGCATCTGTCCCTACCCAGAGAAGGTAGGGATGACTTTCTCTAGAGGAGTTAATTGCACGTGAGGGTAGATGTCAGATTGCTATTGCGTTACAGGTGAAGGTGTACAATGAATGCATGTAAAAACTGATGAAATCTGAATAAGACCTGTTGTCCAGTTAACAGTGTTGCACCTATGTGAATTTTCTGGTTATGTAAGATAATGCTTTTGAGAAAAGCTGTGTGAAGACCTTACAGGAATCTCTGTACTATTTTTGCAACTTCCTGTGAGTCTATAATTATTTCAAAATAAAAAGTGTAAAAAAAAAAAAGGAATGTCCAATTCAAGTAAATTTGAACCCAACATTTTGATTCTATGTTCTCAGTGGAAAGAGAAAAAATAAACAATCTTAAATTCTATTTAATAGTTTGTTTTTCATAGTATTTTGGGTGTCAAAATTCTGTAATCAACCAGGCAGTACTGTAAGACTGAGTAAATATACTGATGTTGTTGGAAGCCAGAATCCTCACTACACAAGAAGGGAATAAGAAATGCTGAATGAAAAGAGGCAAGAATGGAGATTCTGTGGTGTTAGATAAAAATTGGAAATGTCAGTATAAATTCATGATTTCACCATATATTAACATATTATAATAATATTTACCTATACATAGTTCAATGTGTAGCTTACTTATATAGTTAATATATTTATATGTTATATGGAAGAAGGAAGATAAAAATATGGAATGGGGGTTGGAGGTTGCCTGGGTGACTCAGTTGGTTAAGCGACCGACTCTTCGTTTCTTTTTTTTTTTTTTTTTAAGGTTTATTTATCCATTTGACAGTGAGATAGACAGAGCCAGAGCGCGCAAGCAGAGGGAATGGCAGAGGGAGAGAGAGAAGCAGCTCCCGGATGAGCAGAGAGCCCAATGAGGGACTTGATCTCAGGCCCCTGGGATCATGATCTGAGCCGAAGGCAGATGCCCAACCATCTGAGCCACCCAGGTGCCACTACATGAAGTAGTTTTATGTGATGGAAGAGGAAAAGTCTTCAAGGCATCTGATCAGTCTTGCTCTGGACTACATCTTCCCACACTGTGAGATCACCACAGGCAGCTTGTGTTTATTGTTGGGGCCTGTGGGGACATTCTCAATCTTTCGCATTACTAGAAGTTTATCAATGATTTTTCCAAACACTGCGTGCTTCCCATCCAGCCAATCACATTTGGAGTAGGTGATGAAGGACTGTCAGCCATTTGTACTGGGACCACTGTTTGCCATGGAAAGCAGACCTGGAGCTGAGTGTCTAAGTTTAAAATTTTCATCTGCAAATGGCCCCCGGTAAATACTGGCAACTCCAGTACCATCTCCATTAACAAAATCCCCACCCTGAATCATGAAATCCTTTATGATCCTGTGGAAGGTGCTCCCTTTGTATACTATCAGAACCCCATCCTTTCTGAATTCTCCAGTGCAGAACTGCATAAAATTCTCGGCTGTCTTAGGCACAATGTCCGCAAAGATCTCAATCTTAAATGCGGCCAACTTCCTGGCCGCCAATGCTGACATCCCTACTCTTGGTTTCTGTTCAGGTCATGATCTCAGGGTCTTGAGGTTGAGCCTTGTGTGGGGCTCCATGCTCAGCTTGGAGTCTGCTTGAGATTCTCTCTCCCTCTGTCCCTTCCCCTCACTTATGCTTGTATACTCTCATTCTCTCTCTAAAATAAATAAATAAATAAATAAATAAATAAATAAATAAATAAATAAAAATATATATTATGGAATAGGGTAAGGCTTGGGAAATTCCTGACTTTATGATTTTGTAAAGGACTGATGTGTTCATTACTACTGGAAAATAATTGTTCCAATTATCTTTCAGTGGGCAAAGGCAAAACTAAAAAGGTCAATTTTATCCCATTCATGCCAATTATAAATAGAATGTGTGATCATGCAAAAGTTGGTAAAAAAATGTTTGGGGATGTGTGTGTGCATGTTATAAAAGAGTAAGAACACATGTTAAAGTAAATGTAGCAAAATATTAACAACTGGTAAATCTGAGTAATGGACACTTGACATGCTTCTTGGAAGTTTAGAATTATTACAAAATTAGCATTTAGAAAGACCAAATATCAGATTAGTAAGTAGAAATTGTAAGTATAAACTAATAATTTAAAAAACTTATTTTTGAAAAAAAGAATAAAAAGTTAAATTAATGATTAATTAAATAAAAATGGAAATAATAATTTAAAAATAGTAACATTCAATTTTTTCTCAATATTTACTATCTGTCTTGCACTTTCAAAATGCATTTTATTTCTTCATTCATTTAATCCATGCAAATTCCTGTGGTGGTAGGTTGTTCTCCTAGCTTTAGAGAGGAGGAAATGAAGGCATAGGGATTTTAAATCAACCTAGCCAGAGTGACTCAGGTGATAGTTGGAAAACTGGTTCAAATAGAAGCAGTCCAGTTCTCTAACCAGTTAGATCAACCATTGTAGTTGGTGAAGTAAACATCTTCATATAGTGATGAGAAGAACGCAATGTGTAACCAGGCAGCGAAGCCCATAGTTCCCTACTATAGGAGATACTGGATTTCAAATTACATGTGGAAAGGTTGGCCCCAAGTAGCATAAATGTTACCTCTCTTGTGGTATCTAGAATTTACTGTGGCAATTGAACAGGGTGATTAAGATAGCTATTAAGATCATTTATGTAAAATCTATTTATAAATTTAGATGGAATCATATTATGTATCTATTTGGAAAGTCACATTATTGTTGGTGAAGACTAGAAATTTTAGCCTACTTAATAGGCATGGACCAAAGCTGGCTGCTTTTCATGTTTACTGTAATAATTTCTTGAGTTCAAACATAGCATCTAACATAATATTACGACGGGAAGTATGGCATTAGTGTAAAGAAAATAAGGCATTTCATTGCTTTTAAATTGATAGCAGAAATAATTTGATACAAGTAGAATAATACAGGTATATGGATAATTTAATTCAATTAGTTATACATACTTTGGATAATTGCTGAGAAGCAGCACTATTCATTCTTTTAAAAAGATACTATGAGGGGCGCCTGGGTGGCTCAGTCATTAAGTGTCTGCCTTTGGCTCAGGCGTGATTCCGGCATTCTGGGATCGAGCCCCACATCAGGCTTCTCCGCTAGGAGCCTGCTTCTTCCTCTCCCCCTCCGCCTGCTTGTATTCCCTCTCTCGCTGGCTGTCTCTATCTCTGTCAAAATAAATAAATAAAATCTTAAAAAATAATAATAATAAATAAATAAATGATACTATGAGGGGCACCTGATGGCTCAGTTGGTTAAGCAGCGATCTCAAATAAATAAAATATTAAAAAAAGAAAAAAGAATACTATGAGATCATAATGGTATGTGTCCATATTGTGTACTTGTGAGATAATCAGGTACTTGTTATATTAAAATATATGTATATAAATGTAAATGTGTGTGATAGAGAATATGGGCCATCCTTAAAAAGCTCAGAGCAAATTAAAATCATTTCCACCAAGTGCTGATTTCCAGGTCTACTCGTATTGTGACGTACTTGTGATTATTATTCTGACTCTTGATTCTCTGTTTTCCTGCACATTTCTAATCCAGATTCAGAAAAACTCTTGGGTTGGTTTTTTTGGTTTTTTGGGGTTTTTTGAACCACTTAAGGAACAACACAATCATGAAATCTCTCTGCTTAAATCTTTTTAATCATCCACTCTACCTATAGAGTTTTATATGAAGTCCTTGAACACGCACACAGTGACATTTTTGATCGACACTTCCCTTCACAGCATACTACCTTATACCCAGTCAGTCCCAGTGCTGATTGTGTTTGCATCCTCTGTATTTTATAGATGTTCTAATGTAGAATTTGGGATCGCCTTGAAAATTTTACAAAAATGTGGACCCTAGCATTTGCAGGCAGTTTTCAATGGCACATAGAGGTAACTAGAATTTCTTTTAAAAATATTAAATATTAATTTCCCTCATATACTATAAGATATATTTCCAACAAGAATGAATACATGGAACACTTTGAGAAAATACAGTAGTGTAGAAGAGTTTGGTCACTTCTTATTTGAATCTACAGCAAGACAGAGAACCAACAGATAGGACTAATGGGAATTGAAAGGAGGTAAGGCATGTGTTCAGAGAAGCTTTAGTGTGAAGCCTTGGCAGGTGAATCAGGGGTGCATAAACCATTGTATCAATGGTGGGTAGCCAAGAGTATGCATCATGTGCCCACTTGGTTTGAGAGGTCAGAAGACTGAAAGAGGGAAAGTGTCAGAGAAAAAGTTGGTCTTTGAGGGCATAGGGAATTCTCCACAGGTTACAGATCATTCAGATTTGAAATTCATAATTGCTACCCATTCCATGTTTTCAAATTATAAGTCTAAATTAAACCTATTCTCAATTGTAAAGTGCTTATTTTTGACCAGAACTGATTATAGAGTTTGTGGGTTCCTAAGTCTTTCTGTTTCCTTCTTTTCCCATCTGATTTTCAGGGATGGCTCCCTTGTATTGCTGTGATAGGACATATATTTTCGCTCATATTATGTTTTAAAAAGGGACAGCTCCCTGTCACTAGAGGAATAAATTAAAGTTCTTACATTGGTGCTTGGAATCCAAATGGACCCCAACTACCCCTGCCCCCAGAAACAGAAAAGGAAAGGAAAGGAAAAACAAATTCAAGATCTAATACCATCTAAACGTATTTATAAATAAAATACGTGCACACATTTTGACATAAAATACAGTATTTGTAGCTCAATTTCAACAAGTATATTCTAAGTGACATTTTTCAGGTCACAGTGTAACTATCATGTTATTAATGGCCATTAAAACTGGACTGAAATCACTATGATCAGCCCAGTTGCAGCAGCAATAAGTGGGCTGATTGTGAAAACACAACTTGATTGTTTTCATGCTTGATTTCTGACATGTGACAGAGGGGAAGAATTGTTAAAATTCACAGATTTTATCCCACCCACCCCTTTTGACTTTGTTCGCACTACCAGAGCACAGGGTTATTGCCTTCTAGACTTTGGCGTCTGTGCTTCTAAGTATAACAGATTCCTGCCACTATGTAGAGGAACAAATACCCCCCAGTATGCTGAATGTGATGAGAGTATGTGAATGTGTTAGCTGAGGGGGGTTTCTGGAACGTTACTTCTCCAAAACAAGAGAACTTCATTGTTTTTCCAGCACTTTCTCCAAGTCATTGAAATACAGAACTGTAAGAATCCTTGTTTACCAAATAACAAAATAATAAAAAAAAAAAAAACGAAAGAAAGAAACACAAAACACAAAAACAATCTATTTCCTATGCTCTCTGAAATATGGTGACTGTTGGAACAAGATGAACAAGTACAGAGACTTGACTTAGATTACAGGTTCAAACATGAATTCTAAAATTGTGGACTGGTTTGTCTAAATTTAGTGGCTTTTCTGTCTTCCATTCTTCTTTTATAATCTGCATGATTGCCCAGCCAAGGATCATTCAACAAACTGACCTAGCAATTTTGGTCACTCATAGTTTGAAATCTTCAGAAATAATGAAGGTTTGAAGCAGCGTTTAAAAAAAAAAATAGCACAAATTCTGAGCTATATGATAAGCTAGCTCACATGCTGTTTCTAAGTGGTTAGTTTTTTATTCCTCTGGGAAAAATAAGGGAAAATAACCCAATTTTATTTCCTTTACTCATAAATCTTAAGGTTATTTTGATACTTAAGAAATTGGAGAATAAATAAATGGATTATTGCAAATGTCATAGCAGTACTTCTGTGCCTAGTAGGGGCTTAAGTTTCACAGTAACACATATTTGATAATACACACAACCAGGGAGATCATAGGAAATTTGCAGTACAAGTGAGTGTAGATTAATATAAGTAGATCTTTACTGAGTAAAATATAACCATCAGATTATATTTTATACAACAGAGAGATGGGAAATGATGATGGCTCTGAACTGTATAACATAAAGCAGAACAAAATACACAAAAGTAAGGAACCTATGGAAATGTGCTAAGCACTTCTAAAATGATTGGCTGCAGTAAAACATGAGGCCTACCCTCCCAGGTGCTCGCTCGCTCTTTCTTTTTCTTTCTTTCTTTCTTTCTTTCTTTCTTTCTTTCTTTCTTTCTTTCTTTCTTTCTTTCTTTCTTTCTTTCTTTCAAGTTCTGAAATAGGGCTGCTTTGCCATAGCTAGTTCTAAGTGACCCTTCCCCCAAATTTCTTGCCAATTTTATAGTGTATAGAATTTTGGTGGAATTGTAAACTAAAGGTTTTGCAATTGGAAACTCAGATGCCTTAAAAAAAATCTTTTATTTGGCCAGACATACTTATATATCTTTAAAAAGTGAATTAAATAAACCTATTTAAGTGCTGGTAGAACTTCTTTAGTATATAAAATATTCTTAGAAAAAAATCGAACTTTATTTTTTCATAATTGAATTCACTTCATACCTTATACATCTGATTCTGTCTGTCTGATGCACAATGACACAAAAAATGATCATTTCTAGTTAAGTTGTATAATTTTGTTATTTCTCAGTCATATCAAATTATAACTCCAATTATATTCAGTATTATTTTCATTTTATGCTTTCAGCCCTTCTGAATTTCATGTTAAGCATCTAGTGGCTTATGGAAATACCAGCCACATTTGTGGGGAGGAGAATATAGAAGACTATTGGTTTTTCTTGATGTTATATTAATAGCATTTGAGATGTAATCAGTTTCATTTGATCCTTAGGAATTACAACTTCATTGCCAACATTGACAATAGAAAACTAGTTAGCCTAGAAGGCTAATCAGCAAGAAACAGAACCAATTGCCTTGATTTCTAATTTGTTAAACTGGAGCTTATTAACAACATAGTTAATAAAAGAAAGTTCTTATTCTTATTGGCTCCTCGTCTTCTTTTCTGCATCCCCCCTCCCCGCCATTTTTCTTGGCATATTTTATTTGAAAAGTCCTCCTTCAGCTGTTATTTTGAGTTAAGAACCTTCTTTAGTCTCACCTTTAAACTTATTATGGACAAATATGACAACTTCCCTTGATTTTCTCATACTTGTACAGCACACACAAAAAATTGGCTAACATTATTTTATACCAACCACACTTTCTTATGGTAATTACATGCTTATCAGCCTTTCTGTTGCACACACTGAATCCTATTCCATATGAAATAAGACTGGAGGTCAAGTAACCATCAACCAATCAAGCAACCAACCAACCAGAAAAATCTTTGGCTTTTTCAACTTACCTGTAAAATGTTTCCTTAATCTCCTTGTTTTAACTAAGTATGACAGTCTGCAGACACTGCTTTTCTGGTCTTCTTAAATACTAACTGATTTTTTTTTTCTCCAAATAACTTTATAAGCTCTAGGTTAAGAGATATGGTACATATTCTTGTAGCCCACACCCTCCTTTAGGTGTAAACATACATTTTGAGGCTCATACAACCAGAACAGAAACTTGTCTAATTTCTTTGGCATTGCAGTGATTTCTCCCCTTGATTGTCTCTTTAGGATGCTGTTATTGACTCTATCTTTCACTCTAATAGAAGTCCAGCTATCAGTCCTGAAGGGTGACTTCATAATCACAGGAATGGCCCCTCAAAACCCTGAACTCAGTTTCCAGCTCTCCCCCAATTCAGTGACTTATCTCCCAGTTTCCTCAGTGTAATGGGGTTCTCTAGAGAAAGAAAGATAATAGGGGATGTATTAGAGAGCCAATTCTAGAGGCCTCAGAACTAATTTGGAAAACTCATTTTTAAAATTCTCATCTTCTAAAACCACTCTCAATACTCAAATATTATTAGTCAGGATTCTCCAGAAAAACAAATCCAATACCTTATAATCCCATGATTATGAGGCTGAGAAGTCCCATGATAGGTTATCTGCAAACAGAAAACCCAAGAAAGCCAGTGGTGTATTTTGATGACCTAAGAGCCAGGAGTTCTTACCACAGAAGGTCAATGCTCAGACTTACTCAGTTAACCAAAAAGAGAGGGAATTGTCTCTTCCTTTGCCTTTCTATTTCATTCAGGCCGTCAATGGATTAGATTATGCCCACCCCCTTGGAAAAGGCCATCTGCTTTATTTGGTTCTCCAATTCAAATGTTAATCTCTTCAGGAAACACCTTCAAAGATAGACCCATGTGTAGAGGGGGGCGGGGTGCAGGTCCTAGCAAGAACAGAAGCCTGAAAAGGAGCAAAGGGGGGAAAAAGGCTTTTTTAATGGGGTCCCTTCAGTTTCCCTGTCTCGCTCAAATACTTTTTCCTTGATAGCCCGTAAGTTAAATACTGTTATGTAAAATTAACAATACATAAACACTATGATATAAAGTCAACATATTCTATGCTACATTAAAGGAATAAGAGATAAAAGAAAACAAAGACACTTGCACACACAAACATCTATCCTTTTCTATCTATCATCTATCTATCTATCTATCTATCTATCTATCTATCTATCTATCATCTATCTATCTATCTATCTATCTATCTATCTATCTATTTATCTATCATCTATCTATCTATCATCTATCTATCTATCTATCTATCTATCTATCATCTATTTATCTATCTATCATCTATCTATGTATCTATCATGTATCTACAGTTGACCCTTGAACAACACAGGTTTGAACTGTTCACTTATACATAGAGTTTTTGACAAAATCAGCACAGCACTATAAATGTATTTTCTCTTGCTTATAAATTTCTTAATAACATTTTCTTTTTTCCAGCTTATTTATTGTGAAAATAAATAATCTATATAACATTCCAAATATGTGTTAACTGCTTATGTTAAGTTTTGGCAAAGTCAAAATTATATGCCAATTTTTGACTGTGGGGGAGGTCAGCATCCCTCACCCCTGCATTGTTCAAGGGTCAAATTTATTACATTTCTTCTACCATTATCCCACCTCCTTAGTATCCATTTCCACATATATTCCCTAGATTCATGTTGGTATAAATTAGAATACTCGAGTAGTTCTTTTGGAGTGTAATACATCTCTTATGGGTCATTTGTTGTATCTCACTTTTAGGGACTACTGGGTCTACGGTCTAGTTATAGATCAGAAGCAAAGAGTACACATGTGGGTGGTGCTAAGGAGAGTCAGCATTATGCCACAAGGCAACTGCTTCAGTGGAAGCCTTTTCCATTCTCTCAAAAAATGCAGAATATATGGTTAATCTGATCATACAGAGATGAAAAGGCTTACACTACTGTGGACAGAAAAGCCTGATACCACTGGGGGTATGGAAGCTACTTCCTTTGGCGGGTGGGAGACCTCTCCTCTCCTAATGGCAAAAAGAAAAACAAAACAGAAAAACAAATTGGAGGCCATGGCTGGCTTAGTTGATAGAACATGTGACTTTTTTTTTAAATTTTATTTATTTATTTGACAGAGAGAGAGAGAGACAGCCAGCGAGAGAGGGAACACAAGCAGGGGGAGTGGGAGAGGAAGAAGCAGGCTTCCCGCGGAGAAGCCTGATGCGGGGCTCGATCACAAAACTCCGGGATCACGCCCTGAGCCGAAGGCAGACGCTTAATGACTGAGCCACCCAGGTGCCCCAGAACATGGGACTCTTGATCTTAGGGTTGTGTGTTCAAGGACTACGTTGAATGAGGAACCTACTTTAAAAAAAAAAAAATATATATATATATATATATATATGTTATATTGAAAAAATACATATATATTTGATATATAATATATATTTAAAAAAAAATATATATATATTAGGTTGAATCTATAAATCAGCATGAGGAAATTAATATTTTAAAGTCTTCCAATCCAAAAAAGAAAGAAAGAAAAAAGAAACAAAGAAAGAAACAAAGAAAGAAACAAAGAAAGAAAGAAAGAGAAAGAAAAAATAAAAGGAAAGGAAAGGAAAAGAAAGGAAAGAAAAGAAAAGAAAAGAAAAGAAAAGAAAAGAAAAGAAAAGAAAAAAAAGCATCAGAATTTAGGAGCTCCATGTCCCTAGATTCCTGTGTCTCTCCACCTCCAACTTTAGGATCCCATTCTTCCATAATCAATACCCTCATTTTAACAGTAGACATCTTGTGAGGCTGGGAATTCAACCTGCTTTGTAATTCAGTCAGCCATAAAGTGAAATTCTATGTTGATTTTCAGCAATCTCATCTTTGCATCTGCAAGAGATAAGGGCCTATCTCAAGGACACAGGTAATTTACACCATGCTTGAACCGGGAATTTAAATCCCTGAGTTCATTCTTTTCATTCATAGGTCACATCATAGACACGGCAGGCTGTCAGTGCTTTTTGCTACTGTAAATAAAATCATTTGTGTCTTTAAATCTAATCAAATTGGAGAGCTAATTCCAGAAACCCCAGAACTAATTTGGAAAACTCATCTTTAAAATTCTGTTCCTCTAGACCTACTCTTAATATCAAAATCTGTATTAAGGAACAGAATGAATAATATGTATATATGATTTTTTATAATGTCTTGACTCATACAATTATGAAGGCTAAGCCCCATGGTCTGTCATCTGCAAGCCAGAGACCCAGGAATATCAGTGGTGTAGCTTAAAGTCCTGAGAGCCAAAGAGAAGACGTAAATTCCAGTCAGTCTGAAGGCCTGAGGACCAGGAGAGCTTGTTTCAAAAGACCAATTCTCCAGCTCATGTAATCAGGCAGAGAGAATTCGATCTTCCCTTTTATTTTTGTTCTATTCAGGTCCTCAATGGATTAGGTGATGTCCATGCCCATTGGGAAAGCTATCTGCTTTATTCAATTCACCATCCCAATTGTTAATTTCTTCCAGAAACACCCTCATATGCACACTCCCCAAATAATGTTTAACCAGATACCTGGACATCCCTTGGCCCAGTCAAGTTGACACATAAAATAAACTATCACATTCAGTCATTTACATCCATGACCACACTATCTCAACTCTCCTCTTCACTGACATCCTTTTGAGAAGTGGTTGGTATTTACTGTCTCCACTTCCCCACCTATAATTCATTCTTTAGTCTATTTCCTTCTTTGTCCCTTTCCTTTGCCATTAGCAGCTTATTTTCTCTCTTTTTCTTCACTTCAAAACTGAATGTTCACTGACAAAATTGCCAATTATGTTTTGTTTAAAAAATCTGTTTATAGATTGTGTGACTGCCCTTTTCTAGACCATTAGGCATTGTTAACCACTACCTATTTCCTCAAATTGCTTTCCTTTCTCGCATCTTTGTGGCACCTAATTTTACAACATTTTAGTGGCCCTTATTTCTCATTCTCCTTTATTGTTTTTTTCCCTACTATTCTTTTTCCTTAAATGTTGATGTTTTCCAAACTGTGTCCTTTATCCTGAGCATATTCTAAGTGAATCTCTAATAGATTTTTTACAGCCTAATACCACTCCCTTAACACTCTGCTTTAAATACAATCTTCCCAAGGTTTTCTAATGCTGTAACCTCATTTAGAGAAAATAATAAAATATAACTGTAGAGCTTATTAAAATCTATCAGAGCCTATTACAACAATCCCCTAAATAACATGTCTTATTTTTTTTATAAGTCTTTGTAATGTATAGCCAAATAGTGATATCCAAATATTTTATAATGTTATATGCTAGTCACTTTCACTTTCCATTATAGAAATTTAACAATCAATATCCATAAAACTTTCAATTAACATAAAAATAGATGTGAATTCTTGCATCCTACTTTATATGCCATTATAGACCTAGATTCTATTAACAGATACTGTCTTTGTAAATAATAGGCTGTATATTTATTTACTGTGTACTGTTAAAGTATATAGTATGCTGTATATTAATAGTAGTTTTATAAACTTTACTTAACAAATCTGATAGTGCAACAGCACATGAAAGAAGAAATGATATTTGCTGATGAGAAAATATTCCTTTAACAAATGTACATGTTACTTATGTACTCACAACTTCAGTGTTTAAATTAAATGTATGAGAAAGTTAAGAGTTGATAGAAAGATGGTACTATTGAAGAGAGCATCGGTATCTCAATCATTTTAAACAATTTTTATATAAACTCCAGTACTTAACATCCAATGTAGTATTAGTTTCAGGTGTGAATATAGTCATTCAACACTTCCACACCACACCCGGAGCTTGTAAAGACTAGTGCACTCCTTATTCTCCATCACCTATTTAACGCAACCCCTCACCCACCTCCTCTCTGGTAACCATCTGTTTGTTCTCTATAATTGAGAGTCTCTTTCTTCCTTTCTCTCTCTCTCTCTCTTTTTTTCCCTCTGCTTGTTTGTTTTCTTTCTTAAATTCCACATGAGTGAAATCATATGGTATTTGTTGATCTCTGACTGACTTATTTTGTCTTTTCTTCAACAATATTTTTAATTGTAAAACTTGGAAAGCCAAATAGAAATAATAAAATAGAATATAAATTATATATTCATTTGTAATGAATATGGATGCTTTGAAAATGGATGCTATATTAAGAAGAATAGCAGAAATGTGGTGTATTTTAACTAACATGAATTTATATTAAGTCTTTGTTATTTTAGGAAAAAATTTCAAAGTATCTTCAATCCAGATTTATTTTTGACACACAATTTTACTTTCAGCTGATATAACTGTGTTATAAGTTTGAGCCCATGTGCTTGTATAAGATGGGAGACTACTGAATATTGTCTATGTCATTATTTTTACAGTTTGTGTCCTGTTCTTTCCAAAATTTGCGCAGCTTCTTGTTTCTAATGTAAGCTCTAAAATATTGCCTAAAACCAACAGCTAAGAAAGAATGACTGGAATAGAATGAAAATGATATATATATATTTGAATGAATATAGGAACCAATGAGAGCAGTCTCTGGGGGCACATGGTAATCATTGGTAATGGAGACAGGATTTCTTTGTAAATTACAGTTTGAAGACCTTACCTAAAAAATCTCAGTAGTAAATATAAATAAACACATTGTTTTATTAAATAATAGCTTTAAGATTCACAGATTTCCTTGTAAATCCTTTGAAATGTTCTGATCATGTCTATAGGCATTATGCTAAAGCAATATTTGTTAGTTAAAATGAATTAATCACTGGAGAAATAATTTAGGGTACTTGAGATCTGATTGAATAATATTGTAGGGAGATGGTATTAAATTGGGTGAAATACACTAAAAGGACTTCTTGTTATTTAGTGAGACAATTTCAAAGGAAACTATTTTAGGCTCAGTCTGCTAAAGATTTGAAGCTATTTTCAGTGGCTTGATGATTTGAAATGTTGATTGCTAGCCAACTAATAGATTAAGTCCTTTAGGAACGCAGATGAGTCAATAGTGCAGTAATAAGCATCATAATACTTAGCACTTTTAATATTCACAACATTTTATAAACATTATCTAATTAATCCTTATATCAATCCCATGAGACAGATGAATATCGTTCTCATTTTACTGATGGTAGAGCAAAGAATACTATGTGTAAATGCCAAGTCACAGAGTACAAAATGTTAGTATGATCTCAGACACATTTGCAAATGTGAATTTCTAAACATGATGAAGTTGATTTTTAGAGATTAAATATATGATTCCTAAAAGGTGGTACACTGTAATTAGCATTATATAAATACTTAAAGTACAAATCTAGTTGTTTATCTTTTACTGGTAAAAGTCATTTTACTGTTATTCTTTCAAATTGCAGGCAAGATTCTGAATTATCTTTTTTAAAAATTTTGTGTTTTATTATATTTCTTGTTTAAAATTGTGGACGAGAGTATTTAAACTCTCTTCAAACTCATCCGTTTTTGATTATTCTAAAGTTACAAAAATAATATAACCTCACTGTAATAAGTGACACTATGAAAACTGCCGATGAAGTTTTCTATCCCAAACCCGCCATCCCCAGAGACCGGAGGCAGCAATATTGGTAGCCTGGTTGGTTTTGTGTCCTTTCATTCCTTTCTCCTTGCTCATACAAACATATATATTTGGAAGGATTCCAATTATTTTCTTATACATTTTTATACAGAAATAGCATATTTTACACTTTTCTTTGTCACTTGCTTTTTTCACTTTCATTTTGGTACTTATTTAAAATTGTACTGTGAAATAAATTGTCTTGACTTTATTCTTCATTGGCACTCAACAATACCATTGCATTTCTCAACCAAAACATCTTTTTATTTCACTTACATAAAATTCCACCTTTGTCACACATTTACATGTATCGATATATATATATATATATCCCTAGATTATTAATAATATTTTTCTACCTGTATTAAAACAATATAATGATTTGATTATAGTGGTTTATACAGATGGAGCAAATCTCTTTTCATTCATTTGTTGACTATTCTTGGGTATTGAATTGTCTATAGTGTTAAATGAAAAGAAAAGTTTGGGATTATGAGTTTAAATGCATTAAATTATCTTTATCACTTTCTTTCTTTCTTTTTTTATTTTTTTAAATCCCCTATAACTTACCCTGAGTCCTCTATGTAACAGAGCCTGAAAAAAAGAATCAAAGAATGGATATTTTATTTAGGAGGTGCAAATAGAAGGCAATAACAATGGGAAGGAGTAAGGAAAGGTGAGATGTAATGGGAAACCAAGCATCACCATGTTAGCTACTGATTTCAAACAAGCTTAAGAAAAACTGACCAGACTGCTCTAGATTTTACAGGACACTTAAGGACTTCTCCCCTACAGCTTCCTAGAGAAATTCTGTTTTGGTGCAACACAAAAGAGAGGGGAATAAGGTTTACTCCACGAGTGATTAATTCCACCGTCTCCTCTGGTGTCTTATCCAGTAACTTCAGTGGGCATTTGGGATCATAGACTCTCGTGCCCTGAAGTGAGGCAATGCCTCCAAGTCTTCAGTGGCAGATGAGCCATAAACGCTCGGCTACAAACTGGTGGTAAAGTTGGAGAACCTGGTCCTCCCACCCTAAGTGATAAATTTAACTCTTTTAAGTGTAGATGGAACAGTGAGAAAACCAGCTATGTTCAGTACAATTTAAAAAGCATTTTAAATTAATTTTAGTATAGTTGATGTACAATATTATGTTAGTTTCAAGTATACAATACAATGATTCAACTTCTCTATATGTTATGCTATTCAGAATCTTTTAAATAGATGTTTAGTTTCCATCTTAAGTGTCTCTCCCTGCATTGGTCTCAAAGTGCTGTATCCTTTCTTGTCAATACACATTTCTACTAAGAAACCATTCATTTCCTCAGCACTTTACACATCAATTGGATAGCGGTGTATTCTTAGACTCATTTGTCTCTACTGTATTTATGTTTATATCTTATTTCTCACTTCATTCCTTTCCCTTTGGATCTCTTTGCTTTTAATATTATAAAAGTTTTGTCTCTTTTGTGGTTCTTTTAAAAAAGAATCAGCGTTTGGATTATTTACCTTTGATTTTTTTGTTCTTTTTTTCAATTAATAATGTTAACTTTTATTCTTGACATTTTTTAGTTTGTTGTTTTTATATTGACTTTATACATGAAAGTAATTTAGACATAGTCTTATTTGGAGAAAGTGACCTATATAGAATAATATCTTCACATTCTTTTTACAATAAGCTTAAAAATGTTATGAGTTATCAATCTAAAATAATGTTATAACCACCTGAAGAATGACTACAGATTATTACATTAACAGTAAAAATTAAATTTACTTCCAGACATTGGAGAAATTTCAGTGAAAGATTTGTGTTCATTTTGAAAGTTAGGATATTACTGATTTAATAAGTATATATTAAAATGCCTAATCATCTTAGTGTTTCAAAGAGAAATAATAGGTAGATATTATCTAGAATTTTAAGTTACCAATTCATCACTATTTCTGATAATTGTTCCCCAAACTGTCTTTACTATAATAATTTCCTAACAATATTGCTTCAAATGTGACAGTATAACAATGGAGATGAACACAGAATTTATACTATTCATGGTCAATTTATTTTAAAATATTAAGTATATTTTAAAATTAGATTTCCACAATGCACTTCTGTGAAGGATTTTGCTCACCCACAGGCTCTTTTGTATGTGATGTTTCTATCACCTGAGTTCTGGGACTTTATATGAATTTCCTCAGTGATTTTAACACAACTTCATTCTTTTATTCTATATATCCTTCATATAGTATCTCTATTGTGATAAATCAAGTGTTACCATTATTATACTTTCTCTAGTCAATTTGCTTAAATCTTCACTTTATTTCAGACATGGACTAAAATGATTCTATCTTTGGCTCATCTGTTATCCCAAATCTCAAACTCTGAGTACTCCCCAACTGAAATCTACCTATTTCTACATCTCTCATTCACTCACTCTTACAAACGTTTGCATGAATATTATTTTCTTGATCTTTCCATATTCTCCAAATCTATCATAAGTCTTCATAGTCATTTCTATGCTAATATTCAGCTCTATTACCATTTTTTCTCTTTCAAATCTGTGATGCTGAATTTTATGAGAAAAATAAATAAAATTATGCCTCACTCTACATTTAACTTTAGCCTCAACTTGATGGTTATTGATAAAATCTTTTTTCATGCCTTCTGTATCATCTTCTGATACACCTTTCTGTGGCTTCATCTACCCTTTTACATAATCTTCAAACCTTCAATTCCGTAATTCCTATCCAAAGTCCCGGCTTCATCTTCCAAAAGTAAGACCACCATACACCAGTTCTTTTAAATTTTTATTCCAATGTCTTAAAAATATTATTGTTTCATTATCTGTTTTATTTTTAGACTTCCATCTTGACCAAGAAAAAAATTCTTGTTTTCTTTTCCTGAGATCTTTCTCTCTCTCTTTTAATTTGAAACACTTCTCCCTTGCCTAGGTACTCACTTTAGCAATTATTTGCCTTCCACTTGCATTTTCTTTGTCTCTGATAGCTGCTTTCTAGTCAAAACACTTATTAGAATGGCTATCATCAAAATGACAAGAAATAATGAGTGTTGGCAAGGATGTAGAGAAGAAGGATCCCTTGTGCACTGTTGGAAATGGAAATTGGTTCAGCCACTTTGATAAACAGTATGAAGGTTCCTCAAAAAAAGTATAACTATCACGTGATCCAGCAATTTCACTTCTGGGTATATATCTGAAGGAAATAAAAACAGGATCTAGAAGAGATATCCACACTCTCATGTTCATCGCAGCATTATTTACAATACCCAAGATATGTAAACAACTTAAGTGCTTATCAACAGATGAACGGATTAAGAAATTATGGTAAACATATACAATGGAATATTACTCAACCACAAAAGAGAAGAAAATCCTGCCATTTACAGCAACATGGATGGACTTTGAGGGCATTATACTAAGTGAAATAAATCAGACAGAGAAAGTCTTATGATCTCACTCATATGTGGGATCTAAAAAGCTCAAAATTACAGAAACTGGGACTAGATTTGTGGTTGCCAGCGGGAGGAGGGATGGGGGAGGAGGATTGGGGGAGAATAGTTGAAGGTAGTCAAAAAGCATGAAATTTCAGTTATGAGATAAGTTCTGGTTATGTACAGCATGGCGACTATAGTTAACAATATTGTACTGTATACTTGAAAGTTGAAAGAGAGTAGATCTTAAAACTCATCACGAGAAAAAAATATTTAACTGTGTGAGGAAATGGCTGTTAACTAAGCTTATTGTTAATCATTTTATAATATATATAGATATCAAACCATTATGTTGTGCACCTTAAGTTAACACAATATTATATGTCCGTCATATCTCAATAAAATTGGAGACTATTTTGTTCAAAGTCTCTCAAACAAAAAACATGCCAATAACCTCCATAAATCTTTAGGTTGGGTTTATATTTCTCTTTTATTAAAAAAAAAAACCACCAAACTTCTAAAATATACCTGCTACCCTCAATAATTCAGTGAAATTATTTAAGCAACCTTGATATTTACATTTTCTTCACTGTAATTACCTTAGTTACTCCTAAGTTTTGACGGTGTTCAATATGTATCCCTTGTTCTTAAAAACAGTAACTTCTTTGGGGGGAGAAGTGTTCCCTTAATAGCTTTACACTTCCATTCATTCTTTATTGCTGTCTATTTTTTATCATTTATACTGGTATCCTTTTCTCCTCTATGTTTAAATAAAGTATGACTGTACTCATCTTTTTTCTCTTTTTGGGGGAATATTATAGATTAACTTTCTAAACATCTGTTTCATTCTTCTCTTATTTGGAGAGGTTACTCAGATTATTCAGAGCTAGAAATCTGGATAATAATTCAGGTTTTGTCACTTGGATGCAAATGTATAATATTTGAAAGACAAGTGAGGGGTAGGGATTTTTTATATAATTTCCATTTCTCTTCCGATTTTTTCCTTTCTTTGTTTCTCTTTACTTTCCCCCTTCTTACATTTATAAGCAAGCCATGCTTTAGACATTGAGCGACTATCTGTGGTGTCATTTCAGGGTCTATTCTTCAGTTTATTGGGTGCTGAGAGGCCATTGTGTGGTGACATGATGGCAGAAACATCTTTTACTCTCTGAGACGCAGGTGCAATTTTACATTAACAGATCTAATGTCATCCTCAGATGCAGTAGCTCTCCTTGCGGCAGTTCTGTGTTTTTCTCCCAATCACTTCTGAAGATCCACCCTAGAACTCATTCATTCAGTTCTTATAAATACTTATTTCCTTATATTACTCTTTTACCAACTTGAAAGTGACTTCATCTACTATCAAGAGTTTGATTTTTGTCTCTTTAGTAGTTGACTCAAAAATCTACGTATTTCACACCATTGGTATACTGGAAATGGAAGTAGGTTGAAGGGTTGATTCCAGCAGCCAGTTTAGACAAAAATCAATTACTTACTTTGAGTTTAAATCTTCTCAGGGTGCCTAGGTGACTCAGTTGGTTAAGCATCTGCGTTCAGCCCAGCTTGTGATCCCAGGGTCCTGGGATTCAGCCCCACATCTGGCTTCCTGCTCAGGGGAGCCTGCTTCTCCTTCTGTCTCTGCCCTTTCTCCTGCTCGTGCTCTTTCCCTCTGTCAAATAAATAAATAAAATCTTTTTTTTAAAAAGCTTCTCGGCACTAAAAATAAAATAATGATACTTATCTCACATGGTTGCTTGAAAAAAATGAGATTATGTATTTGGAAGCATCTAGAATTGTTCCTGAGGTATATTATTTGTTCAATAATTTAAAGTGTTTTTTTCCCTAACTTTCTCTTTTAGAATTTTTTTCCCCATTCTTCAGATCTTTCATTGTGTATATATTAATTGATATCTAGGAGCTAGCCCAGATATAGGATATCTAAAATAGAAGTAATATTTAATAACCTTGCTTTTCTTAACTTTTTCTGCAATGAAGTTCCTTAATATTATTTCCCCATATTTGATATCCCCATATAAGCTTATTCATATTTACATAAATTTCTACCTTTCCAATCCATGACAAATTCCTATTCAGTATATTACTAAAACGTTTCTAATGTACACATTTCTTTCCATGACTGCAGTTATTATTCAAATTCAGTGTATCATTTTTCTCTAGAAAATTTTAAATAGATTCTTACTTGTTTTTGTGCTCTATCCACTCCTTGCTTCCTACCACTGTAACTGTCCATTGTGTAAGCCGTGTGGATGAAAGGAAATGAAGATATCAAAATATCAAAATGTTGTACTAGTGGTGCCATTGTTCTTCTAAGGAACTTTGGATTTCTTTCTGTATTGTATATACATTTAATCCTATAGCTCTCTATCCTAAATTCTAGTTGAATTGGACTCCTGGTATTTGTTTACTAGACGTTTCTGTCCACTTGACCATTGCCCATACTATCTGCCTGCAGTTCCATTACCCCCAGCTACTTCCTTCACCCGACAAAAATGTTTTTTTCAGCTTCTTCCATGAAAAATGTCATGGACATTTTTCAATTTCTTTCTTAAAGGACATTAACACTTTTGCAAGATTAGAAAGTTAGCTCTTTTTCATAAATCTCATTGATATATGAATCTGCCTACTTGTTTCTTAACTCTTTCAGGACAGGGATTTTACTTACACTGTTTTCTATCTTGATATCTTTAACTGAGTGAACACTCAGAAAATAATTGGCAAAGTGTTGTTTTTATTTCAGTTTCTGGAATTATTCATCTTAAATATATATATGACATATTATAATAAAGGTCTCTAATAAATGAGTATGAAAGACAAAAATAAGAAAAGTCTCTCCACACTGTATTAATGGTATTTCCACACCTAAGCCATTGCAGGAGCTCTGTAAATATCAAATCTATTACCTTCTGTTCTGTGGGACTGAAACCTCTTTCATGGGTTTCAATTTTAATCCCATTTATAGTATTTAAATAACTTTATTATAATACTGAAAGAGTCTCTTGAATAGGTAACTTTCATTTTCAATTAGAGACATTTATCGAAAAATACATTATGTATGTATTTACAGGAAATGGAAATACATAGGAAATAAATGCCAAAAATAGAATTTCCACACTTGTTAAGGACAGTATTTCATACAGTCTGTGTAGTTCAAGAATGTTTCAAATTGATTTATATCTTCTAGTCTGTTTGGCAACTTAGCTGAAGATGAGAGCCAGATTTTTCTCTTTTATTTACTTTTCAGAAGTTGTACAGACTATAATCTTTAAAGTATGATTTTCTAAAAGGTACTCTCTTTTTTGAAGTTCTTAATAATTAGACATGGAAATTAAGAAATATATTTCAACTTTGATGTGTGTGGGGGGATTTGGGTGTGAGTATGCGGATGTGAGTGTGTGTGTGGTGGATAGAAGAAAGGAATGCTGGAGAATTTTGAAATGACTTATTTTTTTCTTATAGTCTAATATTTAACTTTCTTAGGAAAACTTTGTTGATGTTAATGTAAAAAAACCCATTATGTGTTATAAAAGCCATCGTCAGATGTTATCTATCTTGACCATCAGAAAAAAAATTATCTTAATGTTTCTAAAAAGTTTTAATTAAAGATACCTGAAATCTAAATAGATTTTTAAGCAAAATTCGTATCAGTGTAGTGTTGAGAACACTAGTTAACCTATTTTATTCTGATACATCAATTCCCATCCTTATCACATGGACAGATTATTTTATACAATTATTTTAGAGGTTCTACTTTTTAAAAATTTTTGTAAGCCACCTCAAGTACATTTTGAATTACATGATGTAAAAAACACAAGTTTATGTGCAAATAAGTCACTGAAAACTCATTGAGATTTATATTTCTCTTCTTTAAATATATATGTCTAATTTTTGAACTTTGTCTTATAAATTTTTTATTATGGATTTTTTTCTTTCAGCATCTTATCTCCAGAGCCTCTCTTCTCTTAAATTATATATTTGAGGCAATTCTATACACCTGTGGTAAAGCCTCAAACACCTCAATTTTGGTGTGTTCCTGACTGGACTACACATAGTAAAAATGAAAACATATTTTGATTTCTGATCATCTTAGACTTGGTAATATATACCAAACTAAATCTTTATTTCCCTTATAATTGTTTATAATCTTTGCCATGTACTATGGTTTTAACTGAGGAGAAGGTCATCGTAATGAAATGCTGAGGGACAGAATGAGAAGACAGAAAAGAGAGTTAAGTGAGAATCCAGATTAAAAAGGTCTTGTGGAAACACTAGTTAATTCAGAACTCCAACAACAACATCGCAGCATCAATAACCTAATTTGAGGAAGTAGAATTTCATGCAGTGATCTTAAGGATATGAGATAGAAATGAGTCAAGCTGCATCCAAATTTGCAAGGCAAACACATGACTATAATCACTTTCTTATACAGACTATACAGATTTTGTTCCAAAAAGGATTTAAAGTTGCACATGAATAAAAACTAATTTTGGTGATCTTCTTTTTACAAAGATCATTATTACATGAGAAAAGAGTTTCAAGAATGCTATGAGAGTCTGAGAGCATAAAATCATTGTACCTCAAATATTGAATATGATGGGCTTCATCAATAAATGCTCATGAGAGGAGAGTGCCAGGAAGTCGTTTAAGGAGAAGTGATATGGTCTAATCAGTAAAGGAAGCCCTTTTCTGTCATGACCAAATACAGAAAATAATTTCATTCAAGAAGAGATTTACAACTGCTCTGCACTGATAAGCAGAAGGCAAATGGATAGTAGTAAAGAGGTGTCTGAAAAAAATGAAGGGATGCAGAGACATGGAATGTTCTAGTTAGAGAGTTAAAGAAACGGAATGTGGTAGTCATCTTGCAACCAATAAGCAGGCAGAAAACACTTGGTATAATACAACGGGAGAAACAAAGACTTGCATAAGACCAAGACTCTGTACTCAAAGACAATACTTGGAGCAAGTAGATAAGCAGAGATCCAAGATTCTCTATGATTAAGTAATACAGGTACCTGAAGGGTACCAGCATGTGAACACAGGCAAAGTCAGGTTGACAGGAAAAGGTGACATTTAGGTGCTTTTGGGTGATCCACAGACTCTAGGTGAGGTTGAATTGAAGTTTATGCAACATCTGCTTCTCTAAGTTTATCAAAAAACAAACTCAGAGAAGCAGATGACTGTGCATGTGATTTACAGAGGAGTGCTACCAGGAAAAACTGGTAAGGATACAGGGAAACCTGGATGAGAAAGAAGAGCCACATAAGTGTTTGATTTTCAGCCAAGCCTCCTTACCTTGCAGAGGAATTCTAAACTGTAAGGGAGTCATTTATTAAAGACTGCCTCAGGGTAACTAAAATGCCTAGGCGCTTTTGGAACCCAAGCACAGGCCTCTGAAAATGTGCAGTTATTGGCCATGGGAAGAAAAAGCACGCAAAAGCAGAGGAAGAAGTGCCCCCCAAATATAAAAGGGATTATTGAGGATCTGGGTGGAGCGCTAACCATGTCCGTTGCCAAAACTTTATAGCTATTTATGTAGCTCATAGTAACAGTATTCCACGTTATGCTGAATTCTATTGTTGATGATAAAAATGAAAAAAAAAAGGTATTTTTTTCATGTTGTAGAGTTTATAATTTTCAGTAAATTCTATTGTCTTCTTTACATAGTTCCAAGTTCTGGGTGTTGGGTTCTGAGAACCCAAAAGTATTGTGAAATATAGGAAGTTGATTATATACAGATAATATTTTCAGTGGTGCCTAATATAGGTAAGTATCTTTCCTTAATAATTGGGCTTAACAAGGCATATTATCTGTCTAAATACATTAGAGGCTATACTATGTAAATTTGTTAGAGATTGATTACTAAAATTTGGATGACCTTTACTTTAGAGTCTATTAAGAATTGGAAGCAAAATGATTATTACTGTTGTGTTTGTGTCTAATTATAATTAAGGAGTGTAACCTTAGTTTGTACTTCCTTTCACCTTTTGCGTGTAGAGACAACCCAGGGGTGAGCAACAGCAGTAAAACAGCACTATCTAAATGCTATTTATCTGAGAGGATCTTGAAAAACAGAATCTTTCTTTGGTGAGGAATAAGCAGGGACAATGGTACTAGATAGCAGTGGTGGATGGATATTTATAGGTTTCAGGCTTCAAAGAAGCTTCAATTTACTAAGACTCTTGACCTCTTAGAAGGTTCTAGTTAATTGATAGTGTTTCCTTGATATAAAGTTAGTGTAACCCGATCACTCTGAAAGAGAGAATAGATGTTTGGAAACCACAAATGTTGGTCTCTGAAATTCATCAGACTGGTTCCAAAGTTCAAAGTTTTATTGAGGGAAAGAGAATAAAAGTCCATGAAAGTGCAATATGATAAATATGAGGAATCTATTAGGTATCAATGTGTTCTTGCTATAGGAATTCACCAAAAACATAGTTAACTTTTTTTTTTTTTAACCTGAGCAAGACAGTCTAGTTCAGTGTGAGGTGGTAGGTGGTTGTTAGCAATTGTTACAAAACGGGTGAGATGTTGTCTCTGTTCTCAAGGGACTTACGGCCCATTTTGAAAAACAAAACTAAACTATTTTAAACAATGAAAATAGTTTGATTCAACATAAATTAAAAGCAGAATTGCGTTTAAACTGTAGGAGTTAGAAAAGGATACAGTGCACATTTTGCTTTTTAAAGAAATTGCTGGGGCAATACAAAGCGCTGATTATATAGTTAAGAATTCAAAAGCATGTTAAGCCAGTCTCTATGAAGTGGTTTATTTAGAGATAATTTCCTTGGAAATTATCTTAACAATTAAAACACACCAATAATTTGTCACTACCACAGCGAATGAGCAACAAGAGAGAAGTAATTAAGTGAGGATGAAATTGGCAGGGACAATAGGCAACGTCTAATAATGGTTTGTGAAACTGGGAGAAAAATAAATAAAGCACTAATGAAAAAAGCATAAGAAGATAAAGAATTATAAATCTCTAGTGCCAGGCAAGGCACCGCTTTCCACAGTCCTAGGAGGCATCATGAGAAGTCAAGGTGTTCCCTTGTCATAATATACAGCTTCTCATGAAGTTATGTAACGCTCAACAATGAAAGGTTCCAGAAGGTGAGGAGTCTAACCATAGCATAAGAACAATATAGAAAACTCAGAAATAAGCAAGGGATCAAGGTGTATGGAATCATCCAAGGTCAGAGGCTTTGCTAGCTACTGTGGTGAAGAGTACCAAGCATATAGGTAACCCCAAAATGTGGTCAAAAGAGCACCAGTCAATGAAGAGTTAGAGCTGTATCTTGTCTGGGAGATGTGAGATGCTAAATGCTGGGAAAGAAAACAGTGGCCAGGATTTCTAAGAGTGAAATAGTCAAGCAGTTTTGTATACCCCAGGGTATTTTAGATTTATTATTGTCAAAATTAAATCCATTGGTTCATTTCTTTAATTTCCCATTTTTATCCTCCTATTGATTTATATTATCATAAATATACTCATATAAAATAATATATGGAAGACAATTACAGTTCAAAAATAATAAACACAATCATATACATAATATAAATACATTAATACATTCAAAATCACTGGTAAGTGCTTCCTTTATCATTTCTCTCTCTTTTCCTAAGATATAACTACCACAGTTTGGATTTTGACTTTATTATTCCACTTTTCTTTTCCATTGTTATATATGTATACATACATATATATATTATTTATATATTACACATTAATATATATTATATAAAATTTTCCTAGAAATAATAATTTCAGTTTTGCTTATTTTTCATCATATTCTACATTTTATTTAGTCCCTGTGAGATACTATTGCATGGAATTGTGATTGTGGGATGTATGCATGCATATATATATATACATTTATGTAATGTATTTATGCCTATATAGCATTCTATTTTATGAATATACCACACTTATTTCTCAATTCTGGTATTAATGGGCATATGGATTATTTCATTATTTTGCTATTATATACCAGTGGCTATGAATTTTCTTGTATGTGTTACATATACAAACAGAAGTTTCTTTATGGTATAGACCTATTTGGCATTGTCAGAATGTGGGGTATACATATATGTATTGGTATATGTTTTTATACACACATATACTTGTGGGTGAATGATTGGTGATATTTCCCTGATTACTGTTATGGTTAATTGTATTTTCATCTTGCTTATCTTTTTCATAATGGATTTTTCTTTTTATTTTTTATTTATTTATTTATTTTTTTATTTTATTTTATTTTATTTTTTTTTAAGTAAGCTATACCCCCAACAGGGGACTTGAACTCATGACCCTGAGATCAAAAGTAGCATGCTCTATGGATTGAGCCAGCCAATAGCCCTGATTCTTCTTTTGTAAAATGCCTGTTGATATCCTTTGCCAATTTTTTTTTGCCTTTTTCTTATTGGTTTTTAATGGTTCTATTCCTCAAGATCGATCCTTTGTCACTTACAGATGTAGTTACCCGTGCAAATTTGTTGCTCGACTGTTTTGTTTTCTTTATGGAATTCTCGCATTAGAAAAAAAATTGTATTTTTACTGTGTGTTTCCATTTATAAGTCTGTTCTTTCTAGTATGTGGTTTTCCAGATGGTTTTGAGAAATCTTTGCCTATGTCAAGGTCCTAGGACTGCCTTCCATAGATATTTTAACAAGTTATATAATGTTACCTTTCGCATTTGAGTATTCCATTATCTGAGATGGAAATATAACTTTGTGAGGAGTTATCTGTAATAATTTTTGTTTGTAGGAATATGTAACGGTCCCAGCATCACTTACTTTAGAAGTCTTTCCCATCGCCAGAGATCTGCTGGCCACCGGTCGTGAGTCTTCCCTTATACATGTGTCTTATTCTGTGTTGTCTATTGTGTTGCTAAGACAGTCCCTCTCCTTTGAAATCTGACTGATATAATTACTATTTTTAACATTTCCTGACAGCTTACTCTTTGTAAGTGATTGCTTAAGAATTACTCTTACCATTTTATATTGTCTTTTGTTTTCTCCCAGAAAGGGCCTAAAAATGGGTGATCTGGGTGGATATTTGGACCAGTTAAAATAACAATTTTTTCACCACTTGAGCATGACCTGACATTTTATTGGTTTTTTTGTTTTGTTTGTTTGTTCGTTTTAGGAAGAGAGAGAGTGTGAGCACGGCAGTGGCAGGGTAGACAGAGGGAGAGGGAGAGACAATCGATTTAAGCAGGCTCCAGGCCCAGCACAGAGCCTGACCCATGGCTCGATCCCATGACCTGAGCCAAAATCAAGAGTTGGTTGCTTAACCGACTGCATCAACCAAGGTGCCAGTGCCATATTATTGTTTAAGGTAATTCAAAAAAGAGTTTCTTTTCTTTTCTTTTTTGAATGAGGTATTAGATCTTTGTTCTTGACTTGAGTTGCTGCCACTAGAATCTGCTATGTATATGCTAAGATAATGTAAAAAAAATTTTTTTTTTGAAGTTTTTGGAAAATTCCAAAAAATCTATTGCTATAGGGAAATGATAACTTTTAAAACACTCATAGTTAATCTTCATCAATATATAGCAATCTAGAATGTGATTTTAAAAAAGAAAACACAGAGGCACCTGGGTGGCTCAGTCAGTTAAGTATCTGCCTTCTGCTCAGGTCATGATCTCGGGGTCCTGGGATCAAGTCCCGTGTCAGGCTCCACACTCAGTGGGGAGGCTATTTCTCCCTCTCCCCCTGCTTGTGCTCTCTCTCTCTTTCAAATAAATAAATAAAATCTTTAAAAAAAAAAAAGAAAAAAGAAAACACATATATATCTAAATTAAGAGTAAGTGACCCCACTGGGTGATGCATGGAAATGTTAAATCACTATATTGTGCACCAGAAGCTAATATTACACTGTTTATTAACTAAAATTTAAATAAAAATTTAAAAAAAGAGTGACTGAGTTCCTTATGCATTGATTTCTCTGAGGGGTTTGTTGGTGACATATAATAATGCTTTCCTGCTTAGACATTTTGTGAGCATTTCTCTGCTTTACATGTATGTTCCTCTTTTTTTCGCCTTGCTGGTTATTACAGCTTGATTGAATTCTAGCCCACCAGGAATCACAGTTATATTCTTCTTTTAATTAAAACTATTTAAACAAGCTGTTCTTCCTTCACTTGAGCAAAGCTATGTCTCCTAGTTACCTCTGCTCAGCATCTTCTTCCAATTAAATGTAATCTCTTTTGTCATAATTCTCCCAAATATGGCAACTTAAAAAAAGTCTTTGATTTAGGGACATTTTTGTCGCTTAATGGGAACTTGGCAGCTCATGTTTAGTCTGATTCTCTTCTTTGAATATCCTCTTCTTTTCTTGGAGTTTCTGTTTATACACCCCACTTGATGTAACACATTGTGAGCAAATTTAATCACTAATACACATATTTTTTCCCTGTTGAAGTTCTAAGATTATTTTTTCATGACCAAAACAAATAAATACACATGATATACAATATCTATCTATATAAACCTGTGGTTTATTCCCCAACAGTTTTTTACTTTCAAAAGGAAGTAATTTTTCTTTGAATTAAACACATTTAATACAATTATTTAAACTGTAGATGTAATTGTGCCATATTCAAATACATAAGGTTAACATAATTTTGATAAGCAAAATTCATTCAATATGTAAATATTCAATTCATAGATAACACTCCATTTATTTGGTGTATTATCAGAGCTAAGAACTGTTGAGATATATTTATAAACAGCTACTTTGGTAGCTGGTAGTTTAGTTTGTGAAGTCAGAAGGAAAGAACCTATAGATAATTGATTATTAATCCAATAGTTTACAAAGTTGCCACAAAGACTTTTATCAAAGGTTTCAAGGAAAACTAAAAGGGTTGTACTTGGTTTCAGCTTTATGGCTTTTTTACTCTGTAATTGTCAAGTTAAAACAGTGAAAAGGCCCCAAAGTGGAGAGCTCTGAGGACTTTTATTATTGGTGGCAGGAAGAGGTTGGTGACTTTCTTCTGGAAGAGTTGTCTAAAACTGGACAAATTTTAAAAACAACAATTTTGGGGGCATTGCACATTGACTGACCAATCTTCAAGGCAGAAAACAAATTTAGAAACATTTCATTCTTAAAAATAGTGTTAGAGTTTTGGAGAAGAATGATGGGACCATTCTCTTTCTAGCTCTTTTCTAAGAATGTTTTCCTTCCAGCATGAGGATGGTTATGAAAATTAGCAACTTTCCTTACAGAGGGAAGCAGGCTTCATTTGGGCAGAGTATGGGAAGCCCACAGCTTTGCCAGCTAAAAGTGGCAGAGTCATTTGAAAAGGGTGAAGTAAATCTAGGGACTTGCTAGCCAAAGTTTACAGCTCTACTTTATGGCAATCAATGGACTAGACAGAACCTTTAAAGGAAGAGCCTAGAAAAGAGAGAGACGTGTAAAAACTGAGGAAAGTTCTCCTGGCAGACTAGGAAACTGTCCATGAGCAGATGAGACCCTAAGTAAGATGATGAAAAATGAAAGCCAAGAAAACCTTAAGAGCTGGCTGTAGTTTTGAGTGTCTTGCTTAGCTCAAAAACTGATGAGCGATAGTAGATTTTTGGGTATATGATGTTTGAACACAGTCCCCGTCCAAAACATTGGCTGACTAATTAGCTATGCAGATACAGTGGCAACATTTAGATAGATAGACTGAAAAATAGTCACAATCGGTTTTAAAAAAAATCTAAGTAGTTAAGTGAGTATGTTAACACAATGAGAGAGACCAATTCTAGTTTAAGTGCAGGCAAGGTACTTTAAAAAAAAAAAGCAACTTTCAGAAAAAAATATTTTTAAAGATCCTGAGTTGCTACAGTATGTTACCTAAATATTTAGTTTTTAACTAAAACTCCCTAGACACGTAAGGAAGTAGGAAAGTGTGACCCATCTTTCACTACAAAAAGGTCGAAAGAAACTGATCTTGAGGGGTTCTGGGTGTTTAATTTTGGAAACAAAGACTTCAAGGCAGTTATTATAAATGTATTCATAGAGTAAATAAGCAATTTTAACAATGAGCCAACATATAAGAAGATGCAAAAGAAAATACAAACTGTAAAAAAGAATGAAATTGAATTCTGAAGATCAAAAATACAGTAATTTAAATGAAAATTCATCGGGCATACTTAACCACAGACTCACAATGACACAGGAAAGGATCAGTGAACTCAAAATTAGTGGGAAATGTCCAAACCAAAGAAGAGAGAAAAATAGTTTAGAGAATGATGAAAAGAGGTTGACTGACCTACGGACTCAAGCAAGCAATCATTCCAACATAAATTTAATGTGAGTACCAGAAAAAGAAGAAATATTAAAAATTGCAGAAAAATTACTTATATAAAATAATTGCTTAAAACTTTTGAAATTTGATGGAAAACATTAATCTACTGATGCAATGAACTCAGAAAACACAAAAAGAATCACACCAAGACACATAATAGTCAAACAGCTGAAAGCCAAAAACAAAGAGAAATCAGCAAAAGACTATAAATCCTAATGTACAGAGAATAACAATGTGATTAAAAACAGCTGGCTTCTCAGAAAAAAAAAAAAGAAGGAAAGCAGTGGAATAACATATTTAAAATGCTGAAAAGAAAAAAGATCTATCAACCAAGAACTTAAACCAATTGCAGCAGAATGCACTTTTCTTATCAAGTGCATATGGCTCATTTTCCAGGATAATCCTAATGCTAAATCATAAAACATATCATATTGCATTTAAAATTATTAAAATTATACAAACTATATTCTCCTATCTTTATAGGTTTAAATCAGAAGTCAGTAGCAGAAAGAACTCTAGAAAATTTCCAAGTATCCAGAAATTAAACAACTCAGTCCGAAATAACCCAGTTGAAATCACAAAGGAAATCAGAAAACATTTTTATTTGAATGAAAATGAAAAATAACAATGTATTGATGTATATGGAATACAGGTAAAGTAGTGCCTAGAGGAAGGTTTGCAACTTTTGGCACCTACATTAAAAAGGAAGATCTACGATTATTAATCTAAGCTTCTTTCTTATAAATCTAGAAAATAAAGAGGAAATCAAATCCACACACAGATAGAAAGGAGTGGGGGAAATGTCAGAATAAAAATCAGTGAGATAAAATAGAAAATAGAAAAACATCAATAAAACCAATATTTGCTATTTGAAAAGATTAACAAAATTGATAAATCATTAGACTGGAAAAGAAAGACAGATATAGAGACAGGAGAGAGAGTGAAGGAGAGAGATGGACAATAAGAGAGAAAGTGAGAGACAGACAGACACAAATTACCAAAATCAAGAATGAAAATCAGTTCATCAATACAGATCCTAGACCATTTAAAAGATTAAATGCATTATTATATAAATAACCTTATACCAACAAATACAATGAAGTAGACAAATTCCTAGAAATAACAAATAATCCTTATAGATTTATCAGGTAAATGAAAGTCTTCTTAAGCTTACATCAAGAAAAGAAATCAATTTAGTGAAGAAAAATCTTCCTGTAAAGAAATGTCCAGGCCTAAGAATTCTATATAAACACTTACAGAAAATGGAGGAAGAGGAAATTCATCCCCACTTATCTCATAAAGCTCATGGTCCCTGGATAACCAACCAGAAAAAGACATAATAAGAGAAGGAAACTACAGACAAGCATATCTCTGAACATGAATGCAAAATATCTTTAAATATTAGAATTTCAGCAAAATATAAAAATCATTATGTATCATGAACAACTGGTGTTTATCCCAGAAGTGCAAAGTTGTTTTGATTTTCAAAACACCATAGTACACTATATTAAAAGAATAAAAGACAAAACCCTTAAGTACATTTTAATAGAGGTAGAAAAAGCATTTGATAATATTTAACATCCATTCATATTTTAAAAAATATATCAGGGCGCCTGGGTGCCTCAGTCATTTAAGTGTCTGACTCTTGATTTTGGCTCAGGTCGTGATCTCAGGGCCTTGGGATCCAGCCCCGCACTCAGCACAGGAATCTGCTTCTCCTCCTCCCTCTCTTCCCCCAACCTCCCCGCTCATACACTTATACACACACACTCTCTCTAAAACAAATAAATAAGATCTTTTTAAAAATTTATCAATAACCTAGGAATAGAAGGGACTTTTGTTAATCTAGTATAGAGCGTCTATGAAAACCATACAACCGACATCACACCTAAAGGTGAAGGTGTGAATGCTTTCCTCTAAAGACTGGGAAAACAGTACGGATGATTCTGTTGCCCGTTCTAACCCCCTTGGTTAGGGATGACGAGGGATCCTCTCGGAGTGAAGGGAATGACTGGATTGTGGTGATGGCTGCACAACTGTATAAATGTATTACAACTCATTGAAATGGAAAGTTAAAATAAGTGTAATTTGTGGAATGTAAATTTTGCCACAATGAAATTATTTTTAAAAGAGGAAAGGAGTCATATGAATATAAATAAAATAAAAATATTCTCTGGAACAAAAGACTGAAAGAAAAGAGAGATAATGATATTGAAGAATTCCCAAATGTGACATGAAAAATGTTGAAACAAAGCCTGTAATCAGATCCAGTTTGAAACTATGTCTATAGATTGAAAAAATAGACTTAAGAGATTATTTTTAAATTACCACAATAAAATTTTCAAAGTGCTAGGACATCAGCTCTCTTGACAGACATTTTATTCTAAACTTATTCCAAGGTTGGAAACACAGTATGAGATCAATAGATAAATTTTGATTGAATAAATGAAGAAAAATAATTTGCTACTTCTATTTAAGTCTCTAGTGATTTAATTTGGACTTTAAATAATTATTACATATTTTCATGCATTTGTTGGAAATATGAGGTGACTTTGAATACAACAGTAATATCAGCATTAATCATAGATTAAAGTATAAATATATTTTGTTTGCTGTTATGCTTTCATTACATCTGAAGTGGATTAATAAATAGAAACCAATTAATTGCTTCACTTGATTGCATGAAATGGTATTCTCTAGAAAACCACTAGGGTTGTGAATAAGAACTATTTAATTTAAGCATTATGCATTGTGTGATATATATTGCCAATTAAATAAGAAAGAAATGTTACATTATTTTAAATTAAACATTTTATTTATAACTGTAGGTGCCCCTTACAATGATTAAATTGAAACTTTTATTAGAAAATTATATTATTTCTGGGTTTGGATGAAAAGGAACTTCTCTTAAATTGATCAACATTCATATTATATGCATACATAAAGACATTTTATACTTTGGTCAATTCAAATAAACACATAAAACCCAGATCATACTTACCTATTGTTTCCAAAGAGCATTGAAATTTTGCACTTAGGCACTTTCATTAGAAATGCTGTATGAGGGGCACATGGGTAGGTTAAGCAACTGACATCAGCTCAGGTCATTATCACAAGGTCCTGGGATGGAGCCCCGCATCTGGCTCTCTGCTCAGCAGGGAGCCTGCTTCTCCCTCTCCCTCTGCCTGCAGCTCCCCCTGCTTGTGCTCTCTCTCTCTGTCAAATAAATAAATAAAATTGTTTATTTTAAAAAAGACATTCTATATGAAAATTAAAAAATATGAAAAGATATCCTTTCTCAGAATTTTCTCGTAAAGATTTCATATTCATCAGTTTGAGATATGCTCTTGGTGTCTTACTTCTCCATTTACACTAAACATGATTAACCATTCTTTCTTTGACATACTTCAGGAAGATGGGCTTTGATCCAACTGCCTCTTGGCTAAGCCTCTAGACTCAATGACTCAAACAGTTCAAAACTACTGATTCTAGGATAAAGACTTTGACACTTTGTTTTTTTCACTCTCTGTAAGTACTGCATATTATTAAAACATTTTTACTGGCTTTAAAAGAATGAGAATAGGCTAATAGTAATGATAGTAGAGGATACCTTTGTCTTATTTCATGAGAATAAAATTAGTTTCAATTAAGAAATTCTTAAAAATTTAATTTGTTTCTTTGCATGCCCCTGAATTTGGGGTATAAAAAAATTTCTGATAAAGTTTCAATTTAACAATTATAATTCTAAAATTACAGTTAAAATTAAAGATCTCTTCCAATATCACCACTTTTTAAAGATTTTATTTATTTGAGAGAGAGAGTGAGAGAGAACACGAGAGGGGGAAGGTCAGAGGGAGAAGCAGACTCCCTGCTGAGCAGGGAGCCCAGTGTGGGACTTGATCCTGGGACTTCGGAAAAATGACCTGAGCAGAAGGCAGCTGTATAACTGACAGAACCACCCAGGTGCCCCTATATATCACCATTTTTAATTAATGACATCAGCATTTTCTGGTGTCATCAGTTAACCTCCCTGATCTCTGAGTACAGTGATCTACTATGTCCTTGAAATTAACCAAATTTTTAATTCATTGACTCATGCTCTATATTTAGTAATTGAGCTATATACATACATACATACATATATATAGATATATGTCCATAAAACAAAATGATAGTGATCTTTTAAAGAACTTTCTAGACATTCCTTGAGGTCAAAATCTTGAAGAAACAGAAGAGTGACCACTACAATGGCCTGACTGTCCTTCCCTTCTGAACGGAGTCTTCTGGACTAAGCATTACAGTTGATAGCATACATGTTCAATCTTGAAACTTACATATCTCCCACCCTTACCTTCTACCCAGTTATCTATGAATTCTTACATCTCCCCAAAATTGTATTTCCCCTGGTATATTTATTTTAAATACTTGTTTGTCTGGATTTATATTTGTTTTCTTACATTTATTTGTGTGATTTTACCATAGCAATTCCATGAATATTACAAAGACCAATATACACTGTGTTTCTGGAGAATATTGACTTTGGTGGGAAGAAAATTTTGTTCTGTTATAAATAAACTACTTAGAGATGGTCATATAGTTTTCTTTTAATGATGAAGAAAATTTCAAACCCTTTTTAGGCACCTTGAAATACGTGAACTCTGGGATCTTTAACACTAGTGCTAATTTCTTCCTTAGTATTTCACCACTCTTGTATTCCGTAAGAATTTCTGGGAAATTCAAGTTTACAAGCCCATGCTCCCTTAAATAATGGTTATAGAGTTATGAAATTGTAAGCTAAAAATAAAACGCATTTGAGAGGTAAACATTTTAAGCATATATTTCTCAACTCCTATTCAAAACAATATGAACTATTTTATTTTTTAAATTTTTTTATTATGTTAGTCAACATATAATACTTCATTAGTTTTTGATGTAGTGTTCCATGATTCATTATTTGTGTATAACACCCAGTGCTCATTGCAATATGTGCCCTCCTTAATACCCATCACCGGGCTAACCCATCTCCCCCACACCCCTCCCCTCTGAAACCTTCGGTTTGTTTCCTGGAGTCCATAGTCTCTCATGGTTCATCTCCCCCTCTGATTTCCCCCCCTTCGTTTTTCCCTTCCTTCTCCTAATGCCCTCCATGCTATTCCTTATGTGCCACATATGAGTGAAACCATATGATAATTGTCTTTCTCTGATTGACTTATTTCACTAGCATTATGCCCTCCAGTTCCATCCATGTCGATGCAAATGGTAGGTATTCATCCTTTCTGATGGCTCAGTTATATTCCATTGTATACATGAACTGTAGTAAGAGATACGGAAGGACACTGTATCATTCTTAAAGGGTCTATCCAACAAGAAGATCTAACAACTGTAAATATTTATGCCCCCACATGGGAGCAGCCAACTACATAAGCCAACTGTTAACTAAAATAAAGAAACATATTGATAATAATACTTTAATAGTAGGAGACCTCAACACTCCACTCTCAGCAATAGACATGTATCTAAGCAGAAGATCAACAAAGAAACAAGACTGTTTGAATGACACACTGGACCAGATGGACTTCATAGATATATACAGAACATTCCACCCTAAAACAACAGAACACTCATTCTTCTCGAATGCACATGGAACTTCCTCCAAAACAGACTGCATACTGGGTCACAAATCAGGTCTCAACCTATACCAGAAGATTGAGATTATTCCCTGCATATTTTTAGACCACAATGTTTTGAAACTAGAACTCAATCACAAGAAAAAATTTGGAAGTAATTCAAATACTTGGCAGCTAAAGACCATCCTGCTAACGAATGTTGGGATCAACCAGGAAATTAAAAAGAACTTGAACAATTCATGGAAACCAATGAGAATGAAAACACATCATTCCAAAACCTATGGGATACTGCATAGGCGGTCCTAAGGGGGAACTCAAAAAAGTAGAAAAATCCTGAATACACAAGCTAACCTCATACTTAAATGAATCATTTTAATGATAGGTTCTTGGTATCCCACAGACATGGACTTTAATACAGGAAGACTAATTGCTAAGTGACTCAGATTTATCCAAAATACAAAAGGAAAGTTTTGTGCTATATAAATTTATTTTGGATGTTTCTCAGAAAAGAATTATAAATGAATATCATCAGTAAATACAACAACAACATTATTTTAAATATTTGCCCCATTTAAGTCTTCCAGCATATGGATTTAGCATAGATTGAATTCTTTGTAATTTTACTTGTTAAACAAATATAAATTTCATAGACTTTCTGTAAAAATACTTTACTTCTTTGAATTCACTTTCTAGTCTTCACTTTGGCTTATTTTTATTCTCTGGTAAAGGGCAGCTTAGCTTTATAGCACCTGTCAGCATTGCAGGTGATATGTTTCTCTCAGTACATTTGGATAGTAGTGCATGGAACAGTTGGTAGGTGATATTGGTGCATTGTATAGACAGTCATCCTTTTGCCCAGAAACTTACTAAATTCTTTTTATAACACACTTCATCATTCACATCCACAGGCCTGATATCTAAAGTCTGTTGCACTAAAAAGGTATAGTTCAGCTTTTCAAGCAGGCTTTATCCCAGATAGAATTAATAATGCACATTCAGTGGAAGATGGCTAGGTAATAAAACCTGTAAGCATTCCTATTATTTATTTGAACATTACATTTGTTTTCAATGAGTTTGTGTATATAATATAAATGTACACATCTATGTTGTGTGTTTGTGTGTGGGTGTGTGAATGAAAAGCATGGTGGGAAAATAAAAATTTTTAGAGTAAAATATTTCCAAGTATGATCTATTTACATGCACTTTTTGTATGTTATATAAAGATCATCTATGTTGCATATATTATATACTTGAGTTTTTATTGATATGTGTAATATTAATAAATATAAAACATTTGGAAGTTACATTCAGAGAGATTTGGGACTATCAAATGCAAACCATCAAATTAAATTTCATAAATCTCAAAAAATATTCTAATGAAGTTATCTGGCTTAAAGTAGGGGGAAAATGTTTATAGATGTTATTTATGAGCAAATAAAATATGGAAAATAGGAAAGGAAAGAGGGATAAAGTCCAAAATCCTTCTCTTGGCTTATATATCCCTAGTAATTTGTCTTCTCTCTAATTTTCTGATGGCAGCTTCTGCTAGTCTCTCCTTTATTTAGGAGGCTCCAATTATACTGACTTCCTAATTCCTAAACATCTAAGTTTGTCTTACACCTTTTGGGCTTATTGTTTACTCTTTCCAAAAGACTCCTTCTTTAGATCTTTGTAAAGTCTTTGCTTTACTTGACACTACTGGGCATGTTAAAAAATATTTTAAAAGTTAAGTTCTCTCTCTCTCTCTGTCTCTCTGTCTCTCTTTTTCTCTCTCCAGATAAATAATCTAGTCTAAATCCATAAGTCTTGTTGGAAGGCAGAGCAGTACAATCTCCACTAGAGAAGCTAAAATGACCAGATACTGACTTTCTTAGCTCAGTTTTCAGCTTAATTATCATCACATGATATAGAGAAGGCCAATTAAATGCCATGGAAAATTCATTCTATTGTTTCAAAAGGTTAATTTCTATAGAAACTCCAAAATTTTTGTAGCTTAATAAAGCTGATTTTTTTAATCTATACAAAACCAAATCAGTATGTAGCCTTCTTTATGGTTGTTCCAGTCTCAAACTCCCTCCACCTTAAGCTACACAACTCATGACTTGAAATCCACTCAAATTAGAAATATAATGGAGGGGCGCCTGGGCAGCTCAGTTAGTTAAGTGACTGACTCTTGATTTCATCTCAGGGCATGATCTCGGTGTCCTGGGATTGAGCCCTGTGCCTGGCTCTGTGCTCAGTGCAAAGTCTGGTTGTCTCTCTCCCTCTGCTCCTCCCCCAACTCGTTCTCTCTCTCTCTCTTTTTTTTTTAAAGATTTTATTTATTTATTCGACAGAGATAGAGACTGCCAGAGAGAGAGGAAACACAAGCAGGGGGAGTGGGAGAGGAAGAAGCAGGCTCCCACCGGAAGAGCCTGATGTGGGGCTCGATCCTGTAATGCCGGGATCACGCCCTGAGCCGAAGGCAGACTCTTAACCGCTGTGCCACCCAGGCGCCCCTCTCTCTCTTTCTTTCTTTCTTTTTTTTTTTTTAAAGATTTTATTTATTTATTCGACAGAGATAGAGACAGCCAGCGAGAGAGGGAACACAAGCAGGGGGAGTGGGAGAGGAAGAAGCAGGCTCATAGCGGAGGAGCCCAATGTGGGGCTCGATCCCAGAACGGCAGGATCACGCCCTGAGCCGAAGGCAGACGCCCAACCGCTGTGCCACCCAGGCGCCCCGCCTCTCTCTCTTTCTTAAACAGATAAATAAACAAACAAACAAACAAACAAAATAAATAAATAATAAAATCTTTAAATTAAAAAAAAAAAAGAAATATAATGGAGGGTCACCTGCAGAAGTGATACATACTCCTTTTGTCACATCCTCTTAGCCAGAACTCAGCGACATGGCTTGGTTAATGTAAAGAGAGCTGATAAATATACTTACGTGCAGAAGAAAAGGAGGGAGAAAGTTTAGTGAGTAAATATAGTATTTATATACATATTTAGAGAACAGTTGATCACCTATGAAAGTTTAATTATGTACACCATTTACACTACAATCTCATTTCTACAAATACGTCTTCTAAAAATATAGTGACACTCTATCCTAACACAATAAATGGTATCCAGAAATGTCAATGACAAAGAATGGCTTAATTTTGTGGTTAATGAAATGACCAGGATAAACATGCCCAGCAATCTGGCCAATAGATAGATAGCTCAAGTTACCGAATCTAAATCCATCTGAGTCATAGCTGTGTTTTGGCACGTGTCATCTGGTACTAATTGTCAAATCTGGCTTAAATATTGATGAACAAATTTCTGGGACTTGTAGTCATCTAAGATTTCCAAACAGTGGGAGCTTGTGTAGGTAACTCCCTAGTAAATAACACACATTTTGTCAATCCATTCCTGACAAACCATTTGAAACAGGAAGTACTATATAGCCCAGTAGCCCAGTTCAAGAATGAAAAAGGGTTGGAATCCATTTTCTTTCTTTTTTTTTTTTTTAAAGATTTTATTTATTTAGTTGACAGAGACAGCCAGCGAGAGAGGGAACACAAGCAGGGGGAGTGGGAGAGGAAGAAGCAGGCTCATAGCAGAGGAGCCTGATGTGGGGTTCGATCCCATAAAGCCGGGATCACACCCTGAGCCAAAGGCAGACGCTTAATGACTGTGCCACCCAGGCGCCCCTGGAATCCATTTTCTAACTCTATTATATCCAGAGTCACATTGTTCAGATATAATCATTGCATCAATCTAAAAGTTGTTAATAAGATCTTTTACCTTTTTTTTTTTTCATTTTAAGTCTTCAAAATCTGGTGTGTATTTTACAATTGTAGCATGACTAAAATCCAATTAGGTACATTTCAAGTGCTCCATAGCCACATGTGGTGAGTGACTCCTATACCAACAGCACAGTGTTAGGTCTTAGGGTATACCTGTGGCCCAGAGTGGCATAGGGAAACAGCATGGCACCCATGCATCCAGTGGGATCATCAAATCAAAGGAAGAGAAACATCAGACCTATTGGGAATGAGAACAAGAAGGTGCAGTGGATGTATCTTGCTGGAACTTTGCCACAGGGTTACCCCAAGAACTTGGACTGAAACTAGAAGAGGCAACTGATTATAACTAAGGTCTCACTAGTTCAGCAAAATTAGGGTTTGAAATAGACATTCCTTAGTTGTGGAAAAATAATACAAGTTATGATTCCTGGATTGAGATTTATAATACACACTTAATTAAACAAAGAAGAAAATCTGAAAGTGTGACACAAACTATTAACCAGGTAGGTTGGGCCAGAAAGAGAGGACATTTGCCTTTTATTTTTGTTTTATGCTGTATAATGTGAACATCTCAGGGAAAGTTGTGGGGAATGAATTATTTTACTTTATTTTCTTGAGAAGATTATAATTTTTAGTGTGCTTCTGGCTGATAACAACTGATATAGTTCTACTTTTCTGTTTAGACCTTGACCTGAAAACTTTAGGGATAGTGTTGTTAGGTAGAGTTTTTTTATTTAATTAACATAAATTTAAAAGCAAAACCTATAGTTTTTCATTCTTCTATTAGTATTTGAGTATGGGCAGAATACTAAATGTAAAGGACACATTTTATTCAGAATTATTTTTATTTATTCATATTTTAAGTTTGTTTGCTTTTTCAATAACTAGTAAAATAATAGAACATATACATATTTTTTAGATATTTTTCAGTCTTTTGAGTTATTGATCTTAATAAAAATAACTGTTAAGCCACAGACTTCAAGTTACTTTTCAATAGAATAAAATTGGAGAAATTCAAATTAGCAACTAATTGACTAGCCTATAAAAAGTCCTGGTTATAGTAGTATCATGTAGAAGATATCCACCCTCAACATGCAAATAAAAAAGTAGGTCACTAGTTGTTCTTTAAATAAATCAAATAGACCAGGATGTAAAATTTATTTTGTATCTTCATATGGATAAAAAAAAATCAGTCTGAATGTTCACTTATAGTTATTTGCTTAGTTGTTTATATCAAAGTCAAAGTTGTATAGATAAATTGTTTTGTTCTACAGTTAGGATACAGAATATTTTTCCCTAAGTAGAAAAATAAATGCAAAACTGTGACAGGGTTTCAAAGATTGGAAAATATTGGAGAAGCCTATAAAATGATCTTGTCTATGCTGTACAGTATTATAACATCTGGCCATATGTGGCTATTAAAATTTAAATTAATTAAATTTAAATTTAAAAATTCAGGTCCTAGGTTACACCATCCAGATTTCAAGTGCTTAATAGCCACATGTAGGTAGTGGCTCCACATTAAACACTGCAGATCAGAAACATTTTCATCATTGCTGATAATTTTATTGGACACCACTGATAGATCTGTAATCTAACTATGGATTAAATAGTGTTCACCATTTTACTAGGAAAATATTAATCCTTTGAGAAAGAACTAGAAATCATGTGTATTTTATTTTCATGGATAACACTCAATATGATATTTCATGAAATCCGTAAATACAATATTACTACTAATAAATGTAAGACAACAGAATCTTTTTATACTAGTTAAGTGGTAGAAACAATGGGAGGGAATCACTGTTTCCTCAATATTGCCCTAGGCATATAAATCCTGTTCTAGGAATATTGCAAGCTTTCATTGTTGCTTTAGTGTATTGCTATGTCATTCATCTTATAAAAGTGAGGCTTTATCATTTCTGGGGGCATTTTTCTAGAATAGTTGAGGACTTACATGCAAAAAAAAAATGGATTTGAGAGAAAAACTGTTAAATCTATAATTCAATGGGATAAGATATTTTCTCATCATTTAAACGACAGATCAATGGTAAAGATCATTCTGGAATAAAGTTGATATTCACTACCAGGAGCTAGGATGAAAACTGGAAAGTGAAGGATCACCACAGATATAGATAGATAGATAGATAGATAGATAGATAGATAGATAGATAGATAGATAGATAGATGATGATAGTTTTCCTGGGATCTCCTGTAGAATTGGCCACAAAGCCTTGGAAGTTTTTTTTCCCCTGACTCAGTCAGAACCTCTTTTATTGTAAGTCAAACTACTTACATTCTTGGTATTTTACTTTCATTCCAATCCGTTGAAAGAATTTTTGAAACTGTGTCCGGTGCAGCTGTACCAAGGATATAAAATCTGGACTTTGTTCATATTTAAGCAAGACTTCCAATGTTGAACTTGACCGAAGTCCAAAAACGAAAATACCCTGCCCTCACTCCCAGGGATGTTGCTGTGCCCACACAGAGACATACTCCTTCCAGTAGTAAAACTCATAGATTTTGTGTGCTTTGTTTTACAAAGGCAATTCATTTTTAGAAATATATCCTTAGAAATCAGATGATTTATTTTCCTTGTGACTTTCTTTGTATGCAACAATTATCTGATAAGACAGAAATTCTACAAGAAAATAATTAAACAAATATAAATTGAAGCAGGATATCTGTGATGATATCTTAGAAATATAAAGCAATTTCTATTATACCCACACGAGCCATTTCTATTATTTTTCATATTAATTTGACTTAATAGCATCTTTTCCATTTCTAACAACCATAAACATCTGAAGAAACCAATGTGCTTCTGCATCATGTACTTTCTCTCTTAAAGTTATATTATTCCTTGAATCATCAGTTACTTCAAAATAAAGCCAATCACAAATTTACCTCAGAGATTGCTAATACTTAGGATCACCTTGAACAGAGTTTACTAGGACTATAGGAATACTGCATAATTATGGAAGTTTTTAAAGAAGCACTCATTTAAGAATAGCTAATTCTGGAAACAAATATTTGTACCTCAAACAGCTATTAAGTTTGTTTGTTCCACTACTGTCTTATTTTCCCTAAAAGTTTAATTATTAAAGGTAATGATTTTTAAAAATATTTTATTTATTTATTTGAGAACAGGGGTGGGGGAGAGGGAGCATAAGCAGGAAGAGGGGCAGAGAGAAAAGGAGAAGCAGACTCCCCGCTTAGCAGGGAGCCCAATGAGAGACTTGATCTCAGGCCCCTGGGATTATGACGTGAGCCAAAGGCAGATGTTTAACTGACTGAGCCACCCAAGCGTCCCTAAATGTATCATTTTTGTTTCATGTTGACCAATGAATGGTATTTAACAGAACTTTTTTCCACAGCAATGCTATAATTTATTGTATTTCCTGATTTCCCCCTCTCCTATTTTCTACTTAAGTTCCAGTCTAATGTTATCTCAGTAAAAACAGAGAAAAATAATTATTTCAGTGGGAACAGCAATTGTCAAAAACATTTACTCAGTTTCTTGAATTTTCTCTAATAGTTTTTAAAAGAGTAACATCACGTTGAAATGTTTAATACATATTTGGCCTTGTGTTTCTTTGACTTTACTCATGTAATTGAATTTTCCAATGCTACACATAGGCATTATGATTCCCTTTTCCAAATGAAGAATATGGGTTATAGATATTAAATGACACTCCTCAGTTAATGATGATGATGATGATGACACATGATTTCAATATCCATATTCTTTATGCTCCTTCAGATGATAACGTGTAGGAAAGTATCTGAAATGGTCAGCTCTAAATTCCAAATATAGTTAGGTGCCGATTGTAAATGGTGAAATATACTGAAGTACCTAGGAGCCTGCTTTCCTATCGTTTCCACTACAATGATTCAAAAATAAAAACGGAGTGGATTAAATCCACATGATCCATCCGTTTAGGTTTTAATATTAAAACAAAGCATTATGTATTTATTTACCAGATTAATTAAATAGCATTGTCTCGTAAAATCTTGGTATATACAAACGTGGTTCTATAAAATGAAACTGAATAGTAATTTTGAATACTGCCAAAGAATAATTGTACCTGACAAGTGAAACAGGCCTGGAAGGCTTTACTTAAGACTATTCAGTAGGGAAGAGATTGAACTCAACTCCCATGAAACAAAAGGTGGGAGAATTTTTAAGCATGGGGTGAGTTAGTGGAAAATGCAGGAAGACATTAGTTACAGGTGTGAGTAGGCATTCTGTCCTTGTTAATTGTCCCCTATGGAGGTTAGGTTCCTATCCACCCACAGTGACTTGGACATAGGGGAGCTTCTTTGATGGTTACATTTCAAACGGACAGCTCCCAGGTTCTTAAGAAAGACATTTTTGGATTATAAAACTGGAAAGAGAGGAAGAAAATTTACATCTCAAAAAGAGCAAGACTTTACAAAAGAAAATGTGCTGAAGTAAATGCTCTAAGAAAAGGGACATCAAGGGCCTAGAGTCTGGAAGAAGCGTGTCTAAAGTTCAAGCTGAGGGAAGTGTTAAGACCATCTAGGTTAATATTGGATATTTACTGTTGCAGTCTTTCTTTTCCTTTTTAACTTTTTATTTTGATATAACTTTAGGCTCCCTCTGCAAAATTTGCATAAATCGTACAGAGAATCCCGACAGTCTTTTTTCCAACTATTCTTACTATTATTAACACAATGCTATTAACTATGTAACACATTTGAATTTCACCAGTTGTCCCACTAACATCGTTTTTTGATCCAAGTTCTCATTTAGTTGTTACATCTTCTTGGTCTCCTTCACTCTGTGACAGCTTGTCAGTCTCTGTGTGTCTTTGATGACCTTCAGATTTTTGAAAAATAGTAATCTTTTTTTTTTTTTCCAAACTGCCTCTCAGTTTGGGGTTTGTCTGATGTTTTCAGATGATTAGATTGAGTTTGTGCAATTTGTCCACGGTTGTCACTGAAATTACATTGCTCTCTTCTCTGTGCATCATACCAGAGTGTACTTGAAGTCAATCTCTTATTACTCATGTTGACACTTTGATCACCTGACTAAGGCAGTGTCTGCCAGGTTTCTTCACTGTACTTGGTTTTTCCCTTTATAACAAATTAGAATCTGCTGAGAATATACTTTGAGACTATGCAAATATTCTTTTCCCCATTATATTTTGCACACTAATTTTAGCAACCATTGATGGTTCTTGCCTATAATAGTTACTATTTATTAATAGTAATTTTCATTTTCCATTATTCCTCTTCCATTTATATATCAAAATTCTATAAGGAAGAATTTTCCTCTTCCCTCAATAACTTCTGCTTTTCATTACTCATGTACCTTTGTAAGATGGACTTGTGGATACTTATTTTATTCTATAGATTAGAACCCAATACCATCCCTATTTATTTTGTTGTTTATACTGCTGTATTTTCCAACAGACATTCCACTGTGGGAGACTTAGACTTAAGGGAGCTGAGAGGAATACAGGAAACTTTCTATCCTGTGTTCACCCCATATTCACTCAATACTTTTACTGCTCTAACAAAGATATAGTTTTATTTCTGATGTAAAAATACAGATTTAGGCACTCCATGACTGGCGAGTGTCTCTTCTGTCTTCAACAAATGGCTTCTGCTTGTGGGTCCATGAGAACTCTTACTCCCCACCTCATCTTTCCACCAGTAGAAAGAAGGAAAACACCAGGAAAGTGCATGTCTAATTGTTTTCAGGACAATTTGCTCTCAAATCTCATCAGCTGGAACTGGTGATATAGCTGCATTTCTCTGAAGTTATTGCTAGGAAAATAATCTAATCAGGAAATGTAACTCCAGCATATATAGAGCAAAAATTCTATCATAATGGAAGAAAGAAAAAGAAAACTGATATCAGAAGACAACTGATTGTCTTCTATAATTGACATGAAGCACAGTAATGAAGTTCACCAATGTGCCATCAGTCTGGACAGAAATTCTTTGTGATTTGATTCCGTATAGTGGGTTAATGCATACATTGAGGGATATGTCAATCACATATTCATTGTCTGACTGCTACTGCATGAGAGATTTCAAGTCAGAACTCTCCAAGCTGAGCCCTTCCCAAATTCCTTACTTACAGAAGTTATGAGATACAATAAAATGATTGCCGTTTTAAACTACTAAATCATGTGGTGATATTCAAAGTGTATCTTCTAACTGAGGCCTTCACTAGTTAACCTGTAAAATTGTAGTTCATATCCCTGCCCCCACTCCTTATGCCCCTTACCTTGCATAAGTCTTAAACATGATGCCATATATTTTACATGTTTTTTTTTTCTTATTCCGTGTTTATTTCCACTAAAATGTAAACTCCTTTTGGATGTGGGCAATGATTTGGGGCCAGTCTGTTTACTGCTGTAATCCCAATGCCTGAAAGTATATCTGGCACTTGGGGACCACTGAATAAGGATTTATGAAGGAATGACTGAAAGTTGTGAGTAAGAGAGGAGATGGGGAGAAGAAAGAAAAATAGAGAGCTGCATATAGATAGACTAAATGAATAATAATGACAGCATTAAAGAATACCTGATATAGATGGCCAACATTCATGTGTCCAACAAGGCTTGACTTGGTTCCTCTGAGCCCATCCGTGGCTCGTCATCTATTTAGACCTTTGATTTAAGTTTATTTTCTTTATTGCCTAAGAGATTAAGGAAGTTCTTGATAGGATAAATTATTCTTTCTGTGAGAACTAAAATAAAACAGAATAAGAAGCTACTTCATGGTAGGTAGTTAATGGAGAAATGATACTGAAATCAATTTACTTTCTTTGTCTCAACATAGTGTTAAAATTGTGGTTTTTATTCTTGTTATTTTCCCAAAACATATGGGTATGATGTCTTGGCTTGGTATATAATTTAATAAAAAAGTGTTTTTTCCTTTAGTTTGATTAATGCCAGCAGGACAAAATGGTGGTGGTGAATTTTCCCATACCTAACAAAAGTGTAGTTACTGCTGGAGATGGAGACTCTCCAAGGTTTTAATGTGCTTCAGGACACTTCTTTATTCATGAAAAGGGAAAACTTCACATTGGTCACGCAGTGCATTTGTATTTTTATTATTTATCTGAAGTCTTCCACAGGTTTTTGCTCTCCAAAAATACATGATCTTCTTTTAAATGGTTGTCAACAAATTTACCTTTCTAACAGTAGGAAATGCCTATTATTTTCTTCCTCATAAGTGCTACACACTGCCCAGAACAATTATAGTATAACTGCCAAAAGAAAGAGCTGTTAAAAAAAGTCAGACATGAATTTTTAATTTTCCCCTATCATATCCTTACTTTCCTCCCCTGTACCTCATTGAATTATAAATGTTGAAAGGATTTTGGAAATTATTATTTTACATGTAAAAAAAATAAGTCCATAGACTATCCTTTTTTTCTCTCTTTATCACAGAAATAAATAAGTTAATTTACTAGTATTAGTAACTATTTTTCCCAGGCTACCAATAGTGTAAATTAAAATACAATCACATCTGGAGTCCATATACGTTTCTACAATTTTAAAGATTTGTAATTTTATGAGCTCAATATTTTTTTATTTACTGCATTTTGTCTATTACTTTATACCGCAGGTGATGTTCCTTCCAAAACTGAAGACATTCCAGTGCCTATACAAATGTGATCTGTTTCTTGGATGATCATGGGTGACCTTATGGGTAATATAGACCAAAAACTAACTACCCTGCTTGGAATTTAAAGGCACTCGTGAAACTCCTTCAGTGTTAAATCAATGTTGTTATTTAAACCTGGAATTTTTTATTACCAGTGTATATTTGGAATGCTTCAACAGGTCTGTAGTTGATCTGCTCAATCTGTTTCTACTTTTTGTGCATGTTTAAAAAAAAAACCTGTCAAATAAAGGAGTCAAATTTTTTATTCAGGCAGACGTTATTGAGTTTGTGATATTAAGGTCTTCTGTGAAGGAAAAGATTTTGTGTAAAAACATTTACTGTAAAAATAATCCAAAGACTCTTAACTGCTAAACAAAAACAGGAAAAAGTTACATTTTCATTTTACTTATATCATTATAATATAAAAATATAGACTTTCTTTAAAATATTTTCATACCACTTTCTGCATATAGTACAAAGGGTCAGCTCTGGAACTCAGGAACCAGGATTGGGTTTTAAACACACAAGGGCACCTGGGTGGCACAGCGGTTAAGCGTCTGCCTTCGGCTCAGGGCATGATCCCGGCGTTCCGGGATCGAGTCCCACATCAGGCTCTTCCGCTATGAGCCTGCTTCTTCCTCTCCCACTCCCCCTGCTTGTGTTCCCTCTCTCGCTGTCTCTATCTCTGTCGAATAAATAAATAAAATCTTTGAAAAAAAAAATAAACACACAAAAAAGCTTCTCACGGAAGGGACATTATCTATTTATTTACAGGAAAACCAGGAAAACCTATTTCACAAACATTAAAAATTGGCTATATTTTTCCTTATAAGAGATCTTGAATGAATTTAGTATTTGTGATCTTATTTGAAATGACTAATGTGTTTTTATTCTAAAATAATGATTATTTTCTTCAATATACATATAATCATCTAAGAAGTTTGTTCTCTGGACTTTGAGAAGCATTTAAAAGTAAGATGCTATAAAATTAAAGTGGTTTACTAGTTTAGGTAGTATGGTGTATGAAAATGAGTGTTAAAGTAGGGTTGAATTCATGACTTTTTATGGTTATTAATTTTCTCCCCAATAATCTGTATTTTCCCTTTAGAATATCTACAATAAGATGATGCTATATTCATTATGTTTTCATATCTTACCAATATAAATAACATATGAAATCCATCCCCTTAAAGTTATTTACTAAATATTTCCATGTATGTATTATTTTCCCATTGCTGCTGTTACAAATTACCACATTTGGTGGCTTAAAATACAAATTTACTATCTTATAGTTCTGGAGGTCAGAGGTCTGAAATGAGTTTCACTGAGCTAAAATCAGAGTGTTGGCGGGTGGCATTCCTTTCTGAAATCCATTTTCTTGCCTTTTCTAGCTGCTGGCATTCTTGTTTCTAGCTACCTTCCATATCTCAAAAACAGTAATGGCCAGGTGAGTCTTTCCAAAAGCTATGGAATCTTTCTCACATCACAATGCATCACTCTGGCTCTTCTGCTCCCTCTTCTATATGTAAGGAACCTTATGATTACTTTGGACCCCCAGGGGTATTCTGGGATAATTTCCCTATTTTAAAGTCCGGCTGATTAGCAAACTAATTTTGTCTGCTCTTTTAGTTCTTCTTACCATATAATGTAATGATTTCACAGGTTCCAGAGATCAGGATGTGGACACATGTGGGAGGCCATTATTTTGACTAACACAATATATTTTAATCAAAGTAATAGTCTGAGGATTACATTTATAGGGAATTGGTTGCTGTTAAATTATTTTACAAATGTTCTGATTTAAAGAATTAGAATACAATTAAATTCTCCCCTCTATGGCCTCAGATTCCTTTCTTGGGACATTTTATTTACTGGCATACATAAAATGTAGTACTTATTCCATTACATTATATTACATTACAAGACAGAACTTAGGTGGAATTTAGCATATGTATAAGTTCAATTTACTTGCTAAAACAGAGAATAACTAAAATGTTCACTTTACAGCATATATAATTAACTTTAGATAATTTGAAAACAGTATAAGAATTGAACAAAATTGCTCTAATTAATTTTACATGTTTGCATGCATATTTTCATTTCTGGTGAATAATCAGGATGGTTTGATGCTGCATGACTGCCTATTTTTCCTTCTATAGTATTTCCCACAAGTCAGCAATCAATCTATTCTTTCAAATTAATGTTACTTCTAACAAAAGACCAAATCAAACAATGGCTAAGTTCCAGGAATCTGATTTCCTGTTTTTATATACTGTATTGAAATTTATTTACAACTACAGCATGCTGATGGCAGTAAGTCTGCTTATTCAGAACGAAAATAATGAATGTTGTATAAATACAAATGCTTATGGGAAAGTGTTATGTGAATACAATTTCTGCTGTGATCTTTCAGGTGAAATATTAATGGACATGTTTTTCTAATAATGTTGCTCATTGAAAAAGTAATTAGAATAAAATTCTAACTCTCTGTCAAGGGCTTATAGTTGTTTGAGGGTTATGTTAATCTGAGTTCCCAATGTGCTAATTTCATACTGCTGTTTATACAATATGGAAGATTAAAGGCACGTATTGTTCTTTTGATTATAGTTCACATATATCAAAAGAATCATCTGATTACTTGCTTCAGAGACACACTATTGTCTGAATGTCCTGTCTTATGAGTATTTTCGTGACTTACTATTTAATCCAATTTGTTAGCTTTATTGTCTTAATGACAAAATAGATAAGCCAGGACAGATATTATTTTTAAAATTATGAAGAAGTTCAAGTGATTGTAATGTTTGAACCTTAAAATTTATTTTCTAAAAATGATTTTGTTGGGCCACCCAGGTACCCCAAGGCATAACATTTTGAAAAAGGAAAGTTGATGAACCCTCGAAACAGATAATCCAGTGAAAAAATGGACAGAAGACATGAATAAAAGTTTTTCCAAAGAAGACATACAGATGGCTAACAGACACATGAAAAAATACTCCACATCACTCGGCATCAGGGAAATAAAAGTCAAAACTACAATGAGATATGACATCACACCAGTCAGAATGGCTAAAATTAACAACACAGGAAACAACAGGTGTCAGCAAGGATGCAGAGAAAGGGGAAACCTCTTACACTATTGGTGAGAATGTGAACTTTAGCAGCCACTCTGGAAAAACTATACAGTTTCCTCAAAAAGTTAAAAATAGAGCTACTCTATAATCTAGCAATTTTACTATTAGGTATTTACCCAAAGGATACAAAAATGCTGATTTGAAGAGATACATGCACCCCGATGTTTATAGCAGCATTATCAACAATAGCCAAATTATGGAAAGACCCCAAATGTTCATCAACTGATGAATGGATAAAGAAGATGTGGTGTGTGTGCATGAAAGAATGAAATCTTGCCATTTGCAACCACGTGGATAGAGCTAGAGAATATTATGCTAAGCAAAAGAAGTCAGTAAAAAAAAAAATACCATATGATTTCACTCCTATGTGGAATTTAAGAAAGAAAACAAATGAACATATAAAAAAGGGAGAGAGAGAGGCAAACCAGAAAACAGACTCTTAACTACAGAGAACAAACTGAGGGTTTCTGGAGGGTAAGTGGTCAGGGAGATGGTTTTAATGGATGGGTAAGGAAGGCACTTGTTGTGATGATCACTAGGTATTGTATGCAAGTGATAAATCACTAAATTCTATGCCTAAAACTAATATTACACTGTATGTTAACCAGCTGGAATTTAAATAAAAACTCAAAGAAAAAAAAAGATTATGGGGAAAAAATGAAAGTGGGTGACTTTTCATTATGAATGACACAATGAAAGAAAATAAAAACACTTTTAAAACACAGACTAAGCTAGAATTAGGGAAAGAGTTAGGGAGTACACAGAAGGGGGAATGAACCACGAGAGACTATGGACTCTGGGAAACAAACTGAGGGCCTCAGAGGGGAGGGGGATGGGGGATTGGGATAGGCCAGTGATGGGTATTAAGGAGGGCACATATTGCATGGAGCACTGGGTGTTATACACAAATAATGAAACATGGAACACTACATCAAAAACTAAGGATGTACTGTATGGTGACTAATATAACATAATAAAAAATTATTATAAAAATAAATAAATAAAAATTAAAAAATTAAAAAAGAGTTAGGGAGTACAGTGAAGGTTTATGGTAAACATGAATCACCATTTATATAAAAAGAAATACTTTCTTTGGTATAAGACATGCACAGAAAGTATGTATTTATATTTAAAGGCATTTCACATTTCTAGTATCACTCACTCTCCAGTATATTTCTGGTCCAGCAACCAGCATTTCAATATGTAGTTGTTTATGTGCATGAGTACAGGTTAAAAGAAACTCTGATGTAAATGAAACAGTAGATAAATACAGTAAAGTTTATGGAACTCAGTACGATGCAGAAGAAAAGACATAGGCCATGTGTTTTGGATACTAGCTCTGCAGTTTTAAATAAAATGGGTCTATCAAAGATGTGCAGGGTGTCAGTGAGGTTGGGACATGCAGCTTGGCAAAATTTGGATGTTAAAAAATTAAATGGAGAATATCCCTGAGATTTCAAGTCTCTGCATTTCATTTTGTCAGTGCATTCTAAATTTAGAAAATATCCAGGGGAACTTACATTTAAGGAAATCATCATTTTTGACAATGAATTGTATAACTTAAAGATACCTATAAAGTGAGATAGTCAGCAACTTGTTCTACAAACATACTTAGAGCAAATAGATGATAGCTAGATAGATAGATGATAGATAATGTATAGATATAATTGAAAGATAATTTCACTGATGCTCTGAAAATGCTTTTGGATAACTGTCATATGTAGTCAACAGTTTAATGCCTGCATATCCAGATTAGTTCCTTCAGTGCCTTTTTTTTTTTTTCTTACTTCAATCATAGAAAAACATTCTGGAATGCTTGGGATATGGTTTCCCTTCTCTAGCATGTTGAGGGCTTCTGTTAACATCTTTATTCTACAGAAAAGAATTCATTAAATTGTCTAGATTGAAATGGTTTTGCACATATTCAGTGTGAAAGGAGAACTCTTGACAACCTTGAGAATTTCTAAGTTCTTTGGTCTCTTTCATAGTCTTTCACATGGGTTAGTCCTACAGATGGTTCAACTTAAGTGGGAGTAATTTGCTATAATCTTCCTTACACTGTCACATAATGCTTTTCTCTGCTTATCTTGGAAATATGAGCATAAAATCAGATATTGCTTGTGAAAAAGTTTTAATACTCTAATCTAACCTGTAAAAAAGGCATATGCCAAATATTGCAAAAGTGGGAATTTTCTCAACAAAATCATGGTTTACCATATCTATTATTGAAACATTTAAATATTGGAAAGACCATATCCTAAATATGTACCCAGGAAAAAGATTTGTACAACCAGACTTTGTTAAGGAGTGATGATTAATAACCAAAGTCATACGGAGCATTTTGAATCTACAAATCAACTCATACTCAATTCTGTACTTCATATTTCTAAAATGCTTTGCTGTTTAGAAAATGTGTTCTTATATATTATTTTATTTAAATCACAAAAATCTTATGGTCTATGTAAGCTGATATAAATAAAACTACTAATAATGTCACAGTATTCTTGCTATGCTCCTTAATTTATCTTAATTTTGTTGATAGAAATTACAAAAATATGTTGATTGACTAACCAATATTATTAGATTAATAAGCACAGAAACAATTTTATTATCCCAAAATGTGTATTTTGACCATAAAATGCACCTTTATTTTAACTACTTATGAGAAAAAAAAAAACCCTCAAGATATATTATTTAAATAATACAAATAATAATGTGATAATGTTAATTGGGATCTGTTATATGAAATTGGCACATAAAACAATCTTACCTTTATTTTGATTCTATCAATATCTGTATTTCTCCAATCAACTGGTTATTAAAAAAATAACTACCACAAATTAAGATGTCAGATTAAAAAATATATACACTGAATTAAAATAAGAATAAATCCTGTGACTTCACCAGCCATTAAATTTTCAAAAACAGTGCTTCAAACATTTTTTTTTCATCCTTGAAAGAAACATTAAATGAAAACAAATTATATAAAGTGTTCTTTTCTGGATATAGGTGTTTGTGTGTGTGTGTGTGTGGGTGTGTTTCATTTTGAAAGCTTCTTTCTAAGTCTCTAATAAATAAACAAGACATAAATTAGAAAATTAAAATTTAAACATCTACCGAAAGAGAGTTTTATCTCTAAGAAAACATGCTGCTGTTTAAATATAAACTGAATATACACCTATAAGGAAATCATCTCTGTGAATTTACTTCAGTGTTTCATTGGGATGTTTAATTTGACTTCAATAAAAATTTGAGTTAGATTAAACTTTGAGGAATATTTAATATATTTGACTATGCTTATGTACAGTAGAAACAACATACAATAGAACAATTATTAAATTAATTTTGAGAGAGTCATTAATAAACATTTAACTGAAGCTGTTAAAGATGAGAAAACAGATGAAAAGTAATTTTTAAGAATTGGTGGGAGAGTCTAAACTATGACCTTTATTACCTCCAAACATATAAATTAATCTTAATTCAAAATGCATAATCTCATATATTTCAAAATAAAGGAGAGCTCATAATTATTTTGTGTACCAGAATGTGCTATACGACTGTTACTGTTTTTGTTCTATATAAATTCTGTTAATTTTTCATTCATATGCTCTAGTGATGTAGTCCTCTATAGGAGCTAAACTCCTATAATGATACAATTCTGTCTTTTAAAAAGTGATTTTCACTGTTTCTTATTGCTCGAAAAGAAAACATTAAATCAAGGTGAAATATTTCTGTTTTACATCAAAATAATGATTAAAAATAGTAACTTTTGGGACTAATGCTTACTGAGTTTTATTTTCTGTTGTGATATGTTTTTAATCTGATAATTATGCAAATCCAGGTCAGACGGAAAATAATTAATAATACCACGATTATTTTAATGTACCGATATTAAAATAAATTTATCCACATTATGGAAAATTTAAAACAATTGTAATACAAGCTCATGGGCATATATTTAAAGAAATTGTGTACATTTATAAGATGGATATGAAACCATTAATTATGTTTACCCAATTATTATCAATGATCATCTCTGAGTAATGAGATTATGTTCATTATTGTATATAATACTTTTCTTTGTATATTATTGTATACTATTCTTTTCTATATTTACACTATTCTTTTCTATATTTTCCAAAATGGTTATGTTTCTTCTATGCTTGCAAACATACTTTTCTTTTTTTTAAGTTACATAAAATTAATAACCAAAGAGTAGTTGTCTTATATTACTCATGGCCTTTAAACAGCATATTGGCCTTATTTATTCCTCACGGCAACTTTGTGGGGAATTTAAGATATAATATATAAGTTAGCACATCCCACTGCTGTCAAAAGGCACTGAAATCTAACCGTCTTCTGTCCTGAAGGCAAAACATTTCCCATTTTCCCTGTTAGAAATAAACTTCTTCAATGTGGAGGTAAACATAGCCTCCTTTAAAGGACACAAACAAAATGATTTGTGAAATTTCTTCGGAAAATTTAAGGCATGAATTCACTCCAAATTGGAATGTCTTATATTTTATTAGGTTTACCTTTTTCTTCCACTTTTCACTTACCTCGTATCTCAGTAATCAGCAGATACTTGCTTTTTCTCCTGGAGCTTATATTTAATGGGGCTGGGGCAGGGGGTGGCAGAGGCAAGTGGACAATAAACAAATAGCTACATAAAGCAATGTGACAGCAGACAATGACACATCCCTGGAAGGAAAATTCATCTGAATGAAAGGAAACAACATGAGTGTTCTTACAGACAGACCATCAGGAAAGGCCACTTGGGTATTACCCTTGAGCAGAGGTCTGGATGTGATGAGGTTGCAAGTGCAGTATTACCGGCTGGAGGAGGAGTGTTCCTCACCAAGACACAGGCTCGCTGGCCCTGTGACAGCAACACAAAGGAGGCTGGAGTTGCTAAAACAAAGGGTGACAGCAGTAGGATTTGAGGTCAGACAGGAGAGCACAGTTAGGCAGGGTCATATGGGGTCTTGGGGGACATGACCTGTTAATTTCCATTATATTCCCAACGAGAAGAGGAGCCATTAAAAGATTTTCAGGAAGGGATGAAATAATCAAACTTGGAGAACAAAATGGGGTGTGGGGACCAGGAGGGTAAGGAAGAAGCAGAAGCAGGGAAATCAGTAGGGAAGCTTTTGCTGAAGTCCAGGTAGAACCTGATGTTTGAGGTCTGACCAACTAGGTGAAAGGTATCACCAGTTTCAGAGATATGAGTACTAGGAAAGAAATAGACTGGGGAGTAAATCAGTGCCAAATGCATAAGTTATCTAGTAGACATGAAAATAATCAAGCCAAACATCCATTTGAAGAAACACTTCCAGATTTAAGGATAGAAGCCTGAATTAGATAAATTAGCTGAGTTGTGTGTGGGTGAACTTTACAAAAGTGGAAAAGTAGATGTTGGCTTTACAAACATTTTCATTTGAGAACTTCTAAATACTTAAAATGATATAACTTGGAAGTGTTTCTTATAATTTGGCCAGTATCAGTTTTCATATGAAGACTTAATTACAAAGTCTGTGGGAGATTTGGCGTTGAGTTAATCTGTGTGGTTTTTTACGCTGAATTATATCGGTGTGGATATAGTCTTTCATAATCCAACAATTATCACCCTTTCCACGGCTACCATCAGAGTCCAAAGAGCTAACAGCTCTCATTGGTCTGATCTCTCTGTCCTCCTTGATATTCTCTGACTATACCGAGTACATTTCTTGGCCAGACCTTTGCACTGGCTGGTATCTCTACTGGCAATGTCCTCTCTTGCCTTCTTCCATGGGTCTCTGTTAAAATGTTGCCTCTTACTCTTAATTATAGGAAACTGAGGGTTGCTGGAGGGGAGGTGGGTGAGGGGATGGGTTAATTGGGCGATGGATATTAAGGAGGGCACAAGATCTGATGAGCACTAGGTGTTATATGCAACTGATGAATTACTGAACTCTACATCTGAAACTAATGATACACTGTATGTTGGCTAATTGAATTTAAATCAAAAAAATTTAAAAATATTGCCTCTTTTGAGATGCTTTCTTTGACTCCTATGTAAAATAATACCCTCTCACTCTCACTCCCTCTCCCTTGCTCTGCTTTATTTTTCTTTATAACATTTTTACCATTGGTATGTTATACATTTGTTCAGCTTTTTTTTTTTTGTCTTACTAGAATGTCAGCTCCATGCTTACATATTTTGTATCTATTGTATCAGCAGAGCTTAAAGAGTACTTAGCACACATTAGGTGTTCTAGTCTATGAATATTGTTGAACATGCACCAGTTAATCATAGTGAGGTCAGTGATGAGCTCAACCATGCTTTGCAAACATAGTGAAATTACAGCATGTTCACAGCACACGTTTAATAAAACATTCTTATTAAAATAACTTTTATTATCTCAAAGTTGTGAGACAATAGACTTTGGAATTATTAAAATTGATCTTTCAATATCATAGGAATTGACTTAGCAAACAGAAAAACAGAACTTCTGCTTTATGGTGATAAGAAACAGAGATAGTTTAGATTCACATATAATGATGATTGGTGTATAAATATTTGCTAATCTTCTTTCTTATCTATCTAAACAAGTTTGGTTTTAATTTAGGGTTTCGCATTCTCAAATGCACTTTTATACTCCAAAGTTTCTTGCTACTGAAGCTTATAGCTCCTCTTCTAAGTTTGAGTTTAATCAAAGCTGTATTGAAAATAGTTAATGGTTTGTTTGTATACTAACCGCTATTATAAGTCATATTGTGTATATTCTGATGCAAAAAAGTGTTGTCAAGAAAACAAAACAAAATAAAAAAACCGTAAGATGGTGTATCCATTTTGTGATATATTAATATCACTAAATTATCTTTCTCTTTCCTCCTATTAGGAAATTAGATATTCTATGGTCAACAAATTTCTCATCATTAGACTGTACTTTTCATAGAAAGTAAGGTGTGTTAATTATTCTTCTCAATCATTATCACTACAAAGTATGTTAGAGGCAGAAGATTTATATTGATATTAAATTAAACCTGTTTCTTACTTCCTAATATTAGTTTCAGAAAAGAGAGTTATAAAACTGACATGAAATGGCAAAATGCATGATATATCAATTACAACTCTCTTGTTAAACTTTCTGATGAGTCAGTTGTTTCACTGGCATCTAAATCACAATTGACTTTCATCACAATTGCATACATAAAAAGTATAACTGCTATGAGAATATACTTTACCTTTATTTAGTTTTGTGGAGGGTAATCTATAGCTAAGTCATGTTACATTATTTATTGAAGTTATTATTGTGTCTGTTTACTATGGGTTGAGCTTAATTAAATGAATTTCAGCATTCATATGAATGTTTTGAACTTTTTTTCTTTGAAAAATGTTGATACTTTTTCTTTGGAGTAAGAATCTAACATGGTGATTTCAGTTTTAAACAATGACAAATGCATCTCAATTTTTATATTTTCTCTACATTGGCTATAGTACATAAGCAGAAAGAAGAAAAAAAATGGATGATTATTTTATTAGGGCACGTCAACTCCTGCACAGTGCATTTCAGAAAGAATTTAAATGTGTGGACTCATTTTAAAACTTGTATTTATTGAAGTTGTGAAGAGGTTCAAATTTGAAGCATCTGAAGAAAAATGTATTTATTTGTGTCTTTGTTTCCTTTAAAGGAAGCAATCCCTTTTGGAAATAAAGATAAAAAGCAGTCAGGACTGTGCTGAGTCTATTTCTTTGTGCAGCTGTTTCATTTAAAGTAACAAATCCTTTAAAAAGCTAATATGATACTTGATAAACATCCTGAAAGAACATTTCACTGTTGTCACCAAACTACATTTTAAGCTCATGTCTTTCTCGTCTATTTGGAACCATTTGACATAATTTTTCTTCCTTAGAATGGAATGGCTGTATTTCCAGAATGTCCTGTATTACATATCACATATTTTAGAATCAACTAAAAGTTTGACATTGCTTATATGCACTTGTTGGTATTGGAAATTTCTACCAACTATCATCATCTTTTTTTTTTTTTAAGATTTTATTTATTTATTTGACAGAGAGAGAGACAGGCAGTGAGAGAGGGAACACAAGCAGGGGAAGTGGGAGAGGAAAAAGCAGGCTTCCCGCAGAGGAGCCTGATGTGGGACTCCATCCCAGAACTCCAGGATCACGCCCTGAGCCGAAGGCAGATGCTTAACGACTGAGCCACCCAGGCTCATCTTTGACCATAGTTTCATACACCTATAAAGTTCTTTCCCAAAGGTCACATATAAGACATTGTACAGCACATGAAAATGCTCCTTAACATTTTCATTACAATGTATTTAAAATTCAAAAATCATTTTTTCCTAATTCTTCCTTAAATTCTTCAGTGAGTTCAATGAAAATATTCATAACCTTGGAATTACAAATTCATTCAACCTAGGGCTATTTATAGACCTGCTAACTTGAATAGTGAATTATTAAAATGTATGAAATAACTGGATCAGCCTTAAAATTAAATCTTACCATTTATATGTGTAGAACACTCAATGTTTTGTCTTCAGTTTCTTGTAATAAGGACAAATTTTTCTAGTTGTAATCTCTTCCTCAGCCACTCATTACTCCTAGAAACACATTCTTAGAAATTTAGAAAAATCTCTTTCTCACCCCTATAATGTATTTTGATTCCCCCTGGAACCACTTATGATCTTATGCAGATTGACAATAGAATTTTTGTAGTAGTGAAATTTTATTATAATTAAATAAATATCAGGTACTGTCTCTATAGAATAATAGATACCTACTTCCAGTCTAATTAACCATATTTTCCTTAGGTTCAATTACATTTATTTAAATACATAATTATCCATGATACGTCTTTTGGATAGAAAGTGATAAATTCATTTATTTTTTATGGGTAAGTGGTGAATAAAAAATTTCCTGTCTATTCTCACAAATCTTCCCTTGTGGCATTCATTTCCTGAGTACTCATATCTCTGTTTGACTGTCAATAACCTGAAGGCCTTCATTAGAGAATTCTCACTACTTGGTCCATTTGTTGTGCATTACAGTCCATAAAGTAATTGTTACAACACACTGTATGATGTCATCTGTATGGAAAACCAAGCAGTTCCAGGGTGAATGACGCTTTTCTCCCTCACTGTTTTAACTTTTACAAAAACAGAATTTCTAGAAAATTCCTTTATATTTTACATACTGTTTGTAAATGGGGATGACTTTCTCTTTGTGTCACAAACTTATTTTAAATGTTGAATTTTATTTAAATGTTAGATTTTTAATATTTTAAAATTTATAATACTTTTAGATTTATATAAGGAATCAGGCATTAAGATACAATGCAGAAAACATATCTTTATTTTTTTCTCTCAATACTTTCGGTAAACATTCCCTCATCATCTGAGTGTGTCATGTTCTATTTAAGACCTCTGTGTTTATCAGAGAATTCATATGACTGGGTGGTAGAGGAAAAAGGAAGAGAAAAAAATGACTCTGGTGTTTTAAATGTACTGACAGACATAGTGTTGGCAACAGTGAGGAAAACAGCTTGCCAGGAAACAAAGAAACAATGTTTAGTTTTGAGGGTTATTTTGGAATAGCAGAAAGACACATATTTGGAAATGGATCTTAAGTAAATAATTGGTGGTAGTTATAGGCATTTGTGACTCATCACACTAAATAATGGAATTACTTTTATCAAGTATATTCCATATTCCAAACACCATTCATATCTCTTTACCTCCATTAACTACGTTGGTGTTCACCGAAATCCTGTGGGATAGATATCATTGGTAACTCCATTTTCCAGTTGTTATAACTGAGAACAACTGCCACTTCCTCAAATTCATACAGCTAATATGTATTAGACTGCAATGTGAACTTAGAAAGTCCAGCTCTTGAGCCCATCATCCTGCCTAAACCCACACATAACTCTTTTCACGAGTACAAATTGTTTTAAAAATTCTATTCTTCATTGTTTAATATTTCTATAATGAACTACTGGATTAGATGTTTCATAAATCTCTTTAGTATTGTACATTTTAAAAAATCGTTTTAAAAACTAATAATCATATGGCAGAAAAATATCTAGATTACAAAGTATTTTACTATGTAAACTTTATACATATTGTTCGAATTTTAAAGGAAAGAGACTCAGGCTGCTTATTGACATAGTGGTGAGATAGCTACCAATATGAAGCATGGAGGCCTGGTTTATTAGAATATTTAGTACAAGGCTTACCTCAAAAGTCTAGAACCCTTGAGAGTATTAGTTTTATTTATAAAAATGATAGAAGCAGATTTGGAATAGTTGGTGGCCTGGCAGCACCCACACCAGCTCTGCTTTTCTCTCATATTGTACAGAACATGATAAAATACCGTCAGAGACCACAGTATGAGAGTAATTATACAGACTGATCTTGGCTTTGGATTTTATGTGGGGATCTATTACATGTGTGTTATGAAATATATCTGGCATTATTGGCCAAAATGTCTATGTGATGCTGAAACCACTTCAGCGTGGATCTGTATGTACCAAAATGTCATGTTCTGAGATTCTTTAAAAATGCTGAGAAGACTCTGAGCATTAAAATAGATGATCTGTTAAAGAAGAAATGTATACATTTCTAATATTCAACACGTTCATGCATTGAGCCAGCCGATAAATTAGTAACAAAAAATGAACATTTTTAAAAAGGTTTATGTATTTATGTATTTATTTATTTGAGAGAGAGAGAGAGCATGAGTGCACTTGTGAGTGGTGTGGGGGGGGGGCGTGCAGAGGGAGAGGGAGACAGTCCTAAACTGACTCTATGCTGAGTGTGGACCCGACTTGGGGCTCAATCTCACAACCCTGAGATCATGATCCTGAGATCACAACCTGAGCCAAAACCAAGAGTTGGACGTTTAACCAACTGCACCACCCAGGTACCCCCAAAGTGAACTTTAAATGCAATCAACCTGATTCTAAATTCATAAGGAGATAGATTATTTCATTTATGTATATATGTAATCAGAGTTTACTTCTATAAACATATTTGGGAGTATATAAAGATTATTTAATGAGTGAGCAGTCAGAAATAAAAATGAATAGGGGCGCCTGGGTAGCGCAGTCGTTAAAGCGTCTGCCTTCGGCTCAGGGCGTGATCCCGGCGTACCGGGATCGAGTCCCACATCGGGCTCCTCCGCTGTGAGCCTGCTTCTTCCTCTCCCACTCCCCTGCTGTGTTCCCTCTCTCACTGGCTGTCTCTATCTCTGTCAAATAAATAAATAAAATCTTTAAAAAAAAAAAAAAAAAAAAAAAAGAAATAAAAATGAATATTAAAATCATATGCAAAGATATGTAAATAAAATATTTAGGTTGAAAAATGAGACTAAAATAAATTACATCTGAAGAAAACAGTAAACTATATAAAATGTGAAACTCAGGAGCAAAAATTAAAACATGTCCAATAGAAACTTTGAGAAATGAAAGTAATTTCTACTGAGGAAAGACTTGAAAAAAGACTTACCTGAAAAGACGTGCAAAAAAAAAAAAAAAGCTTAACTATTATTTTTTATCTTCAAAATATTTTGTTTTTTCAATAATTTTAGTTATTCAAAATTATACATTTTTTTCTTTTTCTTTCGTGGGAGCATACCCCCTCTTTCAGTTAGTCTAGATATCGAGCTTGATCTAATCTCATGGATGGTTTTGGTAATTTTCTCAGGAAATAGTAATAGATTAATTTTATACAGAAATATAAATCAGGAATGAGGTAAAATAGTGCTATTTTTTCATATATTTTCACAAATCACTTCTTAAATTGTAATTATGATCTTGATTAAATCCATGTTAAATTATTCATAGTTATCTGCAATCACAAATTTTAGTTTTTCTAACAATGATGGAGTGGTTATATTTTTAGAAGAAATAAACTGGGTCTAAATATATCTTCAAACTTATTTTGTTATGAAGTATAGATTAATTATATAGTGAAATTCATTATAATAAAAAGCAATAATATACAATGCTTCATAGCTTAGAAAATATCTTTGTTTTTGCAGTGAGGATAAAGTCTGATTTAGTAATATTTGGGATTTTCTGCAGAAATAACAAAAAAAGCATTATTAATGCAAAATTGTTTTCTAAAACTACTATTTTCCTACAAATAATGGGATCAAATGTTTGAAAATGACTGAACTTAAAATCACTACCATTCCAAAAAAATCAACATAAAATGTTTGTTTGAACTGTTTTGAAATTCCATGTTTTCCTGATGTAGGTAATCAAGCACATAAAATACTAATTCATGATTAGATGTTATTCATATTCCAATGTTTTGAGTATTTCTTAGAATCATTCATGAAATTCTCATATTTATATTAACAGAGTGGGATATAATTAATTTTCATAATCTAAAATGTAATTGATTAAATGGTAATATGATGTAAAATTAGAAGTTTTCACACTACTAAAACTATATTCCAGTCATTAGCAAATCTCCGTATTTAACAACTTACTAAATTTTTGAAGCCTTTGGATTCTGGGTCTGGTTTGGAGTGGATAGATCATCCGTTAATAAAACACATATAGAACAGATACGTTTGAAAAATATCATATAAAATTTTAAGAAATGAATGGTGAATTTATTGAAATTTAAAGTTCAATAGACAAATTGTCACACCAAGGGGACCAGACGAGAGATATGGTATCCTGTATGGGATACTAAAACAGGAAAATAACATTAGGTAAAATCTAAGGAAATCTGAGGAAACAATGTGCGTTTGTTAATAATTTATCAAAATTGATTCATTTGTGACAAATGCACTGCACTAATGTAAAATGTTGATGATAGGGGAATATATAGAAACTCTTGCAACTTTTCTGTAATTTGAAAGCTATTAAAAATGTTTATTTAAAAATGTCTTCTCGGGGCGCCTGGGTAGCGCAGTCGTTAAGCGTCTGCCTTCGGCTCAGGGCGTGATCCCGGCGTTCCGGAATCGAGTCCCACATCGGGCTTCTCTGCTGGGAGCCTGCTTCTTCCTCTCCCACTCCCCCTGCTTGTGTTCCCTCTCTCTCTGGCTGTCTCTCTGTCACATAAATAAATAAAATCTTTAAAAAAATAAACAAATAAATAAATAAAAATGTCTTCTCAAAAATAAAAAAAACCTTAATGACAAGTTAATTGGAAGAATTACATAGTACCTAATTGACAATTAGTTAAATGTATCTAATTATATTAGATCTGAAGACAGATTTGGGGGACTTACAGCAGGTAGTGATGAAAAAAATGAAAATGTAATATTGGGGAATAAAATACAACATTATTATGTGAATTAATTTCATTTCTAACTAAAAGTCATTATTTCAACAAAGTAACATTTTCTCAATGTTTTTTTTATAGGTATATAGGATATAAGGTGAAATTAATGATTGTCTTCTATAAGCTCACTCTGAAGGAATTGTGAAACTGGAATAGAAATACTCAATGCGTTTAACAAAATATTTAATAAAAATTATTATTATGTATTTGTGGGGCATGTGGGTGGCTCAGCCGGTTACATGTCTGACTCTTGATTTCGGCTCAGTTCATGATCTCAGGGTGGTGAGATTGATCGGCCCAAGCTAGAGCTCTAAGCTGGGCATGGAGCCTGCTTGGGATTCTCTCTCTCACTCTCCTTCTACCCCCAACTTCCACCCCAAGTGTGCACGTATGCTCACTCTCTCTCTTTCTAAAATACTACTACTACTACTACTGCTACTACTATTAATAATATGTAATGTGTGATAGATTTAAACTAAAGCATTTAAAAAACATATTTGAAAATGTCCTGTTTGATCTAATGCCCTTAGTACATATTAGTGCCAGATCTTTTTGTAGAGATCACTTTTTTAAAAGATATGTTGTCTTTGTCTCATAATTTATTTTAGAAAATGATCCTAAAGACTTGATTAACTGAATACAGTTCATTTTCAGACATGAATAATTTATAGCTATTTCACTGGATAGAGTTCATTAAATTCTATTGATCCTGTGGTATAATTGTATATGAAATGATTAATACATGAAGTTCAATTATCAGTTATTAAACAAAGACCACTGTCATACATGTATTTCATAATTAACAGACTACTCCAATACACGATGTGGGTTTAAGTAATGAGAATAACCAGGTAATTGAGAGCAAGCTATTATTAGAAGCTGTCTAGTAATAGAAAGTTCATCATTCAATGAATGATTGTTCCCAACTATAGTCTTATTTCTATTTTGTTTCCATCTCTTGCCAAGCTGATCTGACTTTGTGCTAGTTAATTTGAAAGGATGCTGGATTTGGAATTAGTTTGATAAGGAGGGAGAAGAAAGAGAAACAGAGGCCTCGTGATTATTTATACAAATGAAACCAATTAACATAGTCATGTAGAATACCTAATATATAATGCTACCTAGGGAGAAATCTTTTTCTTTTTTCATGTCTGTTTCAGTTATAGGGATGTATGCTTGCGAAACAGAGAAGGATGAGGAATTTGAAGAAGATGCATTTTCTATTATAAAAAGGAATGTGTTGTTTATCATGATAAGGAAAATGTGATCAAATAAGGCATTGCTAATAAATTGTCTCACGTTCTAAAACAATGTCATTGTGCTGCTCTTCCTATTATTTCCACATTCTAACTCTAAATTACTTGATGTAAAGCTGGAAACTTATATTTATTTTTGTATCCTCATAACCTAAGAAAAAGTGCCTTTCACAAAGTAAGCAATCAGTAACAATTTGAATAAAAGAAGAAAACAGCAAAGGGAAGAGTGAACAAATAAACAAATGACTTGTAAATTATATATTCGGGCTTAAATGAATAAGTTGTAATAGGTTTAGATACATGGAAAGATTTGTTCCACAAAGTAATACTCTTTCAAAATAGAGTGAGTATGAGAAAAATCAAGATTTCAGACCTGAAATAGCAGTAACATCACTCATAACTAACATTTATTGAATACTTGCTACATCCCACTTACTCTTCTAAAGGCCATGCACAATTAGATTTCATTCTAGATATAAATCTATGCATAAAATGCTAATTTAATTTATACTTACACTATTATTAAATTTTGTAGATTCTTCATACACACATCTAGGTTTGTGTATACCTCTTTCACTTCCAGGAGAATTCAGTTACTCTGCCAATAATATGTCACTATAGCCATCTAGTATTCTATAGCTATCCCTTAATTATTTTAGTGGATATTGTGAAGATGGTAAATAGAACAGCTACCATCTGCCATCCAATGTAAATAAACATTTATCTCAAGTTTAAGGATTGGGCATAAGAAATGTTTTGCTTTAGATATTAAGATAGCAATTGGCTCCTTTTTCTTCTTTCCTTCTTCCTTCCATCTCTTTCTTTCTTTCTTTCTTTCTTTCTTTCTTTCTTTCTTTCTTTCTTTCTTTCTTTTTCTTTTCTTTCCTTCCTTCCTTCCTTCCTTCCTTCCTTCCTTCCTTCGATACTTAAATGAAAACAAAATACACATTTCAGATTTTTTCTACTTAAAAGGCTTTCTAAATAGAATTACATTTATTGAAACATTTGTATTTTGACTTGAAATCATTCAGAGCAATTTATTTTATTTTGTGAACTTTTTTTTTTCAGTTTGAGCAGAACATTCTGGGCTTTGTTCAACACATTACTCTTCCAAGCTCTTCTTTGCCAGAGTGATAGAATTGATTAATTCTCTATTGTAGAAGATGTGTGTTAAAGGTGTCTTGTGGTTATACATCCTTGGCTCAGCTCATGAAAGGTAAAGCTAGTTTTAGTCTTTGATTTGGAAATTTTCTTTACGGAATACTGTTTCATCTTTTCTCCACCTACATTGAAAAAGAAAGCATATGTCATACTAGTGTTCACTGTTCACAAAGTATATATATATATAGTGTTCTAAAATTACAAAGAAAATGTTATGAGTTTGTACTAGACAGAATGATCTTTCTGTATTTTAAATACTGTGTTTTCTGGTATTGCCTATTTTCTTTCCCAGCTAAGATCAGATAGTTTAGCTGATGAAAAAGAAGCAATCCCCTGCATCTCATAAAACAACTTAGGGGAATAATGCTGGTGGAGATGGAGAGAGCACGTGGGTGTGTATGTGTGTGTGCAATAGTGTGTGTGTTTGTATAATGGATAGGAGCTGGAAGAGACACTCTTACGGGCGCTGGAGGAATGCAATGTACAGGGAGCTGTTGTGTTTGCTTAGCTGAATATGAGACCCAACTTTAAATCTACTGCACTCCTCATGTAATAATCAAAAAAGAAAAAAAATGCCTATAAAAAGTAATTCTGTGTCCAGCAGAAGTAATTTATTTACTTCTAACCAGTGATGTTCATGCTGATGAAGCCAGCACAGAGTTTGAAGTCATTCTATTCCGGGGAAAAAAAAGGGGGGGGGGTTGTTTCCATGTGTAAGTATCTGTTTACATATGAATAAATGCTTTATGTAATTGAACTATATGTAAGGAAGAGATACAATGAAAATTGGCTGACATTAACTATTTAAGTTAATCTAGGAACTACTTACAACTTCTATGTAAGTGTGCACTAATGTATGTGTGTATATATCTACGTCTACACCGGCATATGCATCTAATACACATCTCTCTCTGTATCTCTATATGGCTATCACTCAATCAGTCTATCAATTTATCTACCTATCTCCATAGTTTTTATATTGGAAATTCACTGTAAATTTTCTTAACCATCCACATTATAATTAGACCAAGACATTCAGTCATTCTGGAAGAGCCTGAAATTATTGCTTATCCAAATAAATTAAATTTAACCAGAGCAGAACTCGAAATGCTTGGTTAGTGTTCTGTAATTATCAAATATCTACACATATTGGCAGTCCTGTGTTTTAATACTTCAGTGTTTTGATTATTTAATGTACTCAATGAGTCTGTTAATCCATCAAAATGGCATTTGCTGAGCTTGATGAAGTCATATATTACTCTATTTATTCTTTGTGACCTAGGCAAATTGTCTTTCACTATGGTTTTGAGTACATTAAAGATTGTTTTAAATACTACCCTGGCAATAAAATAAAGAAGGAAATAGAAACACTGGGTATGGACAGCATGGATATTTTAGTCTCATTCAGCTTTCTTGGTCTTTGATCTTATTCAGCTTTTGTGGAATTAGACTACTTCGTGGAAATTGAAGCTTTAGGTTATATAAACAAATGTCCACACAGGTTCCTAAATTTAATTTGCTTTACTAGTGTTTTTAATGATATTTTCAGAATGGAAGCTACCTCAACATGAATTGTTATTATTTATAAATATTAACCAACACAATTAGCATATATTAGGAAGGAAAATCACAAGCAGCCACAATCTGCAAATATGTCAGGCATTTTTTCTAGTCATAGTGAATACACATGGAAATACCTGTGTCTGCCTTGTACATGTTTTATATCTTTTTTTTTTTTAAGATTTATTTATTTATTTCAGAGAGAGAGAGGGAGAGAGGATCTCAAGCAGACTCTGTGCTGAGGGCAGATATGGGGTTCGATCTCAGAACCCTGAGATTAGGATCTGAGTCAAAACCAAGAGTTGGAGGCTTACCTCACTGTGACATCGAGGTGCCCCTGTTTTACGTCTTTCTAAAATACGTCTCTCTTTTCGATGTCTCCTTTAACATCTACATTTTGTTTCTGAATTTTCAACGTGATCCATGAAAACATTGTACAGAAGTGAGGCTCCTGATTTTGGGGTAACAACTTGCTGATGTTTCCCTCCTTTATCACATACATTCCTAGGGTTAGAGGAGGTCCTTGCAGGGTCAACCACCTTACTTCTCCCTAAGAGAGAATTTATTTAAACTTTCATAGGAAGTTGATATTCTATCACCTTAAGGGTCAATATCAAGGTTTGTTCTACATTCTCTTAAAGCAAACTACTGTAGCAACTGATAGTCCTTCTGTTCAGAAAGTTGTTCTGAGCTCAAGAAAAATATTTGTCAATTTAAAAGAGAACTAGTCGTAGACATTGCCGTATGAAGTGAGAGTTTCATTTACTTTATTGCTAAATTCCATTCCAGGGGCGCCTGGGTGACACAGCGGTTGAGTGTCTGCCTTCGGCTCAGGGCGTGATCCCGGCGTTGTGGGATCGAACCCCACATCGGGCTCCTCTGCTATGAGCCTGCTTCTTCCTCTCCCACTCCTCCTGCTTGTGTTCCCTCTCTCTCTGGCTGTCTCTATCTCTGTCAAATAAATAAATAAAATCTTAAAAAAAAAAAATAAAAAAAAAATAAATTCCATTCCAACAAAACCCTATTAATTTATCAAATTTTGTTCAATTTATTTCACAAATATGTTTCCCATTACTTTGTAACTTCTTTCTTTTTTAATGATTATTTTTAAGTATATAATTATAAAATAACTTATTATTCATTAAAATGCATTTCTTTTGCTTTAATATTTACTTTCTAGTCATTCTGTCTTTGTCTTCTTATCATAACATTCCTATTTTTCCATTTTTAATATACATAGAATGTATATTTGGTCAAAATATCTTACATAATAAAGATACTAAAGAAAGTTTTGGCAAAGTACCAATGAATTCAAATATTGATTTTTCAAAGTAGAAATTTAAATGTATACAATTAAAAATATGATGTTCCTGTTGCATGCTGTGGGAGCCTTAAAACGCCTGGGTGTCTTGGTTGTTCATGAACTCAGGATGCTGTGATCAAGCCCCAGGTCAGCAGGGAGTCTGCTTGTCCCTCTCTCTCTACCCCTCCCCTCACTCATGCCCATACACTCTCTCTCTCTCAATAAATAAATAAAAAACCTTTAATAAAAAGAAAAAAAAACAACTATGGATTCCACTGTACATAAACAGACCCACCCCTCATTCCTTCCACACACACAAATACAACCTATTGGGAGTTTCTTTACCTTCTGGTAAACGCATCAGCTGTTTTACTTTTTTTCCCAACACTTCTCTCACTATTTCATCATTTTCTGTTCCTTTCCTTTAATTAGGAGCTAGAAATGAAGCATGACAAGTTACTTTCCCAGTGGAAATGGCCTTGGAATTTCTTCGCACTTTCCTGGGTACCTTAGGTTTTTATATTTTACTCCCTCTAAAAATTAAATTTAAGAAGACTTTAGTTAGACACTTCCCATGCTCAAGGGATAGATTACCTACGAATCTAATGAAGTTTAATGCTCAAACCTCCTAATTTTCAAGACCTCACGAATGGCCCTAACAAGGTGTTCATATAGCCATGTATTTTTGTAAAACTTCCAGTCTGAATTTCCTTCTGTCACAATGTCATTCCTCCTGGGTGACATTGAACTGGCCTCAAGGATTCAGGGAAAGTTGTCAGTAGCTCGTTGAGTTTACACTGAATTTGAGTGAGGGGTATATATTTATGTGTGTGTGCTGCAGTCATTTTTTTTTTTTTTTTTTTTTTTTACAAATGTTAGTTAAGTTGCTACTTGTCCAAGTACAGAATCTGCTTCTGGGAATATTTCAATTGCTTATGATTTGGTTCCTATCATTGCATAATAACTGTAGAAGTGCTTTCACTTCAGGAAGAGATGGAGGGACCCCTGGGTGGCTCAGTCCGTTAAGCGTCTGCCCTGGGTTAGGGTCATGATGAGCAAGCCCCGCATGGAGCTCCCTGCTTAGTGGGGAACCTGCTTCTCCCTCTCCCGCATCCCCTGTTTGTTCTCTCTCTCTTTCTGTCAAATAAATAAATAAAATCTTTTAAAAAAGGAAGAGATAGAGATGGGGAGAGAGAGACAAAGAGAGAGAGAGAGAGAGAGAAACACAAAGAACAATGAAACACAAACCACGCATATGCTTTCCTTTTTTTTTGATAGAAATTGTGGTGGCCCTAAGAATATGCCTCTCAGATCTCCAGGGAGCATAACTGTCTGTAGGGCTCAGCATTTTGAAATCCATCCCAGTATTGGACTGAAGCCTTGATTTCCCCGACTGCTCCCTGCCAATGACAGTGTGGCAGGGGCGTCAAGGCAAGTACACTCCTGAAAGGTGCAAAACTCCTCTGACAAACACCTTTGGCTTTTTGACTTCCTGACAGTCTTGTGGACCTTTCCTTGGAACTACAGCTCAGTCTCAAAGGCTTCTATCCCACTTTCCTTTCTTCTGGCTTTCTCTCCCTCACTTGCCATCAGATTTGCATCCTTGTCTGATACTGACTGCCTCATTTCTTCTCACAGGCATTTTCATAACAAGTTTGCTCCTGTCTTGGCCTCTTTTCTCAGAGCACCTGGATTAATACCGGAATCATATGAAATATAATTCAGGAGAAGTTTTTTTAGTTTTTTTAGTTTGAGGAGACAAAGCTAAAGCAGTACGACAAAAACATTAGAATGCCTAAAATGGCTTCTACAAAAAACACATTTTATAGCGTTTTATAGAATTTTCCCCAAATTTGACAATAGCCTTAAATTTTCCATTATCAATACATTCTGGTTATCCTGAAAAAAATTCTGAACTATTAAAAATGAAAACAAATTACAATCCTCAATGCCAGAAGACACTGATTAGGTTTCTATTCTCTCTTTATAAAATCATTATCATGTGATGTATTTAAGGGATTTTACGTCCAAATTGTATGTACGTATAGGGGAATATGATAAAGGCTTGTCAGACATTTAGTTAACAAAATTATGTTGCTTTATTAGATTTTTTTGTTGTGATGGTCCTATTAGCTTTTACAATTTTGTAATAGTTATACTTTTTCTCAGTCTATAAAGTACTTTTATATCTAATATTTAATCCTAGATTTATGTTCTCTTTCTTTTTTTTTTTAACAATTGTATGCATTTATTTGAAGAGAGAGAGAGCATGTACACATGCATGTGTGAGTGGGGTGGGGAGAAACAGGAGCAGAGGGGTTGGGGAGGGACAAGCAGATTCCCTGCCCAGCATGAAGCCCAGGCAGACTCCATCTGAGGACTATGAAATCATGACCTGAGCCAAAACCAAGAGTGGGACGCTCAACTGACTGAGCCACACAGGTGCCCACAGATTTGTGTTCTTTTTCTTAAAAAGTATCTTCCAAATTATATAATCTTCAGATGCCACAAAATGTCCATCCCACCCACTTCTACATTGGGAGGGGGTAAAGAAGGAGCAAGGCAGGTGAAAAGCAGCGTTAACCAATCATTGCCCCGACCCCAAATTACATTTTGAGGAAGAATAGAAGAGGAGGGAATATACTGCTTTCTGCTATTGCTTCTAATTTTGTTTAGTAGTGATTACCAAGAGGTTCTTTTTGTTGGAACTCTTTCCCATCTATTTAGTCATGGAATTTTTTTTTTTACTTTGGTACTAATAATGCAGTATTAGAATTTAATTTTTTGTTCATGTATGCTCTTCCTTTTAAGCATACTTATATTTTTATTTATAGATTTGTTAATTTTAAATTATAATAATCCTTTCCTGAGTAAAGTGTGATATGATGTTAAAAAGTAACATTTTTGCATAGACACGCCATGGTTTTGTTAACACATTATTTGATGAAATTATTTGATTACTTTTGTGTCCAGTTTGAAATGCTTTCTGTCCCTTTATTTTGAAATCCTCCTTTTCTTTTTTTCAACTTTTCTCCATGCAGGTCCCTATTTTCTTTTGTTCCTTATCACATTTATATTTTATATAATTTTGCATCTATTACCCTTTCCGTCATATCTGTTTCTTTTTCTTCATTATTGAGGCAAATCTCTACCACCTGGATCTATTTTCTGTGAACTCAAGAATTCTCAAGTCAAGTCTACACAGCAACATTTTATGCTAAATGCACTTCTTTTATCATCCCATTCCTATTTGGGAAATTTATACATTTTACCTCCTCACCCTGAATTCCCCATTGTTTAATGTCACCACAATATACCTATTTATATGCACAGGAGCTGATTGGATAATTATTCTCTGATATTTATGTCTATCTTTATCTGTCTTACATTTTTACCAGATACAGAAAATGCTATCCACATTTTTGGCCTATTGCTAACATTTTCCCTTCATTTCCTTGTTCTAGCTAAAGATACCAGCATTTTCATGGAAAAGGTTTCCAGCCTTCTTGATGGAAGTCTAACCTGAATGCCAGAGAAAAGCAGTGTTTTCAACCTGACAACGCTGCGAAGAAATATGTGAAAAGAGAAAGACAATAAAAGGCTGACAGCTGATATTGGTCAAATTGAGCAGTTGCTCACAAGAACAGAACTCTGCCAAATTAGAAGCCTTTTTTTTTTTTCTAGCAGATCTTAAATAGCAGTGCTTTGCAAACGTCATCTAAAAATTCCCATGCTATTTTTACTTTGCCCATGGGAAAGAAACAAGCCTGGCAAAATAAATATGAACTTATATTTTGCAAAGAGAGCGAGAAAAACTGACTTGCAGCCTATTGAGTTCTTTTGAAATTACCTTCTCTATTTATCAGTAGCTTGCAGTCATCACTGTATAAAACTATGTCATAAAATCAACTACCGCTCCCTTAAACATAGTGTCATTTAAGGTTGTATTTTTAATACTAACAACTAAATGTATTTATAGGGTCATTTATATAATATTATACAAGATTCTATAAGTAAACTATAAAAATATAATTTATCAAAAAGGAGATTTTATGATCTTCAGAGATAGGAAAAAAACAGAAAATAAACTCAGATTTATAACAAAATGCATCATTTTTGGTGCCATTGTAAAAGATGTTTTTTTAAAAAATTTAAATGCCAATTATTCATTGCTAATATATGGAAGTACAATTGATTTTGTAGGTTGACTGCACACTGCAATTCTCTTAAGCTCATTTATTAATTCTAGGAAACTTTTTGTAGATTCTTTAGAATTTTCTACATAAGCAATGATTCCATCTATGAACAGAGACACACTTACTTCTTTTCATTATTATATGCTTCTTCCTTTTTTTTTTTTTTTTTTTTTTTGTCTTGTTGCAGGGGTTAGGAGTACTACGCTGAATAGGAGTAATCAGAATGGACATCATTGCCTTGTCGCCAGTCATAAGCTGAAGTGGGTAGTGTTTATGCAAAGAAATAAGAATCGCTTTCTTTCTGCTAAGTCTTCAGTGGGAGGGTTTCAGTTTGTCTCCGTAGAAGTTGAAATTGTTTGGGGATTAACTGTTATTTCACTGTAACACAGGCTCTAAATTCCTAAAGGGCTACTTTTTGTTCAGAGTAGATGTTTCATTTACCTCAGTAACTGTTTGATTCTGAATTGTAGATCTCCCCTTTGTGCTGTACCTCAGACAAGACTTCTTTATTCCCTTTTGTTCTCCTCCTACCACCAGAAGTTTTGCTTTAACTGTTACATAATTTTGACTAATTTGGTCTGAGAAGTTAGTATTGCAGGGGTGTGTTTTTCTGTTTTTCTGATTAATCCTTAGTTTTAAGCATGCACTCCATCTCTGGGTCTTGAGGGTACAGACATTTCAGTTCCTCGGCTCCTCCCCCGCCTCTAGTGATAGATAGTCTCAATATTGCCTTTCTCCGAAGGAAAGAGATCTCCTTTCCTTTCTTGACCTGCGCATGGTTTCTGCCCATGACAGAAACTTCATACACCTCTTTCCAACCTTTTTTGTGAGTACCAAATATGGAATGAAGAAAAACAGCATGCAAGAGCCTTGGGACTCCCCCAGTTCAGCCCTTCCTCCCAATGGTTATCACTATTCTTCCAGCTAACACTTGGCCATCACCGATTAATCAATTATCGTAGTTACACTTCTTACTGGTATCTGGTTGTTTCTACCAGAGATGAGTATATTGCTTGATCAGTCAGCTGTCTGACTGGTCTGATAAAAAGTAACACATGTGAAGGTAGTCTGGTTTTGTTTTCATTGTAAGTGAAGGCAACACTTACAGCTCTTTACTTCCTGGAGTAGAAGGCAGAGCAGCCAAGAATCTTTTAAACTGTTAAAAATTAATATGATGATTTGAAATTAAATGCAGAAAATTGAACCATTATAAAGAAAGGAATTACCCTTCTTAATAAGAGCAGGAAAATATTTCTCATCACGTTACAGTCTTTTGTTTCTATCCCTGACAAGAGGCTTAGAGACTGAGCAGAGAAGTGAGCAGAGACATGCAAGCATTAGGCCAGAAAAAAAGCACATTCTGCTCATTAGAAGACGGGTATGACTCCCTCTAGATCTTCATGACTTCGCAAGATGAGTGACCCGATATTCCACAGTCTAGCCAGTTCTCCTTCTAGGGAATCAGGTATAAATGCTATCAATACATGCCAATGAGAAGAAAATTGTGTTCTGCAAGCATAACCGGATCAATGTCAGACAGAAGAGTAGGAGAATAAGCCATATATTACCTTTTCACTGTTTTTAGCCAACAAATAAGATTAATGAGCTCTAAAGGAGTGAGGAAGGGAATCCAGCTCATGACGAGGATTGGGTCTTACACTGAACTAAGCAGCAGAGGCTGTGTCCTCCTTGAGCGAGCACTCACTGAAAGTAGATGCACGCAGTAAAGGCATAAGCCTGGGAAAGACCCATCAAGTTTCTGAGTTTTTATACCAATCCAGGAACAAGACTTTAGATTAGCTTGAATATCATGAGATTCATCCACCCCGTCTCTTATACTGGCTACTGATTCTAGACTCAATTCTGTGTTCTCAGGGTTAGGGTTCTGTTTTCTCCTTCTTTTAAACTACTCTCCTGAAGTTTATCTCAAACAGCATGCCTCTTTTCTGAAAACTGTGTAAGAAGCACAATTTTAGACATAAGAGATTCTTTGAGGAAAATCTGCTTTTACAAATATAAACCAAATTCAATCGAGGCAAAAAACAAGCTAAGAGAAGGAGCCATTTAACAATTCTTCAACTGATAAAATTATTAGGAAAAACAAACAAACAAACAAAGGAAGAAACATGGGCCCGAAGGATTGGTATAACAATAATTTGCAGCTGCTTTTGTCCTGAAGAAGAGGAAATGAAAACAAAGTAAATGATTGGCTTCCTAGTGAGAAGGTTTAAGTTCAAGTTCATGCTTCCATGTGAAGGAAAGGTAAGTGTCCTTTAAACCCAAGAGAAACTTCTCATACTTCCCAGTTCCCTACCAGGAGTTGCCCCTTCAGATCCATGATTGTTTTCTCTGTTCCAATACACAAATCTTCAGGGACTGTATCATTCAGAATCTCTTGGTTTTTAGTTTTCGTTTTGCTTTGACTAATGGGAATCGCTGGTTGGAGATTAGAAGATGGAAGGAGACATCAATATGGCTACATATTTGCCCACTCTTCCTTGCTTGGCTGTTGGTCTGGCTCCTCTAGGGTACTTCCTTGTGACATCCCCAGTCTTCACTGGGTTCTAGTAACGTCCAACACGGGATCTTCCACTGTTCCCTTCAGGCTTTAGGTGACAACTGGTTTCCATTGTTTCTCACCTAGGGGCACCTTGCCACCTTTGGTTAATCTTGTTTATGCTTCTGAAAATTGCCCCTTTAAAAATAAATATTCCCTTCAGTGAAACACCTTTGGAGCAGTGTTTAATTTATATTTGTTTCAATTTGTGTTTTTCCTCTCATGTATTTATCACTGAGTTTCTCAGAGACTACTTCCTGTTGGCTATAGTTTTTGATGGAAGTGCCACTTGATGTGATAGTTCTCTATCTCTTTATCTCACCTCAGAACTCGGCATCTGTGTTATCACCACAGCCAGCTCACTCTGGGGATGGGAGTGTCATTTTAAAATCCTTTTAAATGTTAGAATAAATTTCTTTCTGGAAGCATAAATGAGAATGGACTTTCTGTTATACACTAAGTAACACTCTTTCGTATTCCTTGGAAGCAGCAGCTCAGAGTTTTTAACCAGTAGGCGACAGTATCATGAAAAGCTTTTACAGCCAGCTTTAAACAACATTTGTTCTTTATCTAGCAGGTATATTTTTAGCTCTCTGCTCATAACTCAGAAAGAGGAGTTAAATTTCTACTTTAGAATCCCCAGTAGTAAATTTGAGCACACTAAACTTTCTATGACACCTCTGATTTTTATGTCATCATTATCTTTATAGCCTGGCCTTTGAAGGGACTGGTAATTCTAAGGGACTTTGGCCTCTTTTGCCATAACATATGTTTAAAGAGATAAAATTTGCTTAAAAAGAAATATATATATTATATTAAAATGTAAAAAAGATATTTTTGATATCAACTGTACCATAATTTAAAACGTTTAAATCCATATTAAAAATATAAGTAGATAATACACACACACACACATATATATATACACACATACATACACAGAGTGCTCTTTAAAATTGAGCCAGCCAATATAATAAGGTTAAAAAATACACTATGTACAATACAGTAAGGTTAAAAAATATGGTAAGATTAAAAAATATTGTAAATGAGTAAGTTTGAAATTTGGATGTTACTAAATGGTATTAGTTCCATGAGACTAAGAATACCTAGATCATGTCTTAACCATCATATCTACCAATGATACAGAAAATATTAGATAACAGCAGAAAAGAGATAAATTGCAAATTTATTATGTCTGCTCATGTATTCTTGTCAGATTTAGGTTTTGAGACTAAGGATGGTCTTTTTAGTTCATCCTCAGCGCTGCCCCAGATAATCCATGTGTAGTCCTGCATTTTGTGGGATGCCCATGTTGAGAAGAATGACAGGACCTTGAGAGGGCTCTTTATATGTTACCATAAATTTATTTTCATTTGAGACCTAGAAATGTCACTCCGTTGAAAATGCAATCTGATAATGTCTTAAGCTATGACTTTTTAGATTCTATCTTCTTTACCACTAATGAATTTATTGAGAGAAGGGTATGTGCTAACAATGGGATGATTCCAGGTCTTAAAAGAGGGATAAAAAGTTCTCCTCTCAATGAGTTCATTTAAACTAACTCAGAACATAATAAACTGAATGTTACACAGCAAAATTTGGGTTGTTTTCTAGAATTTTAATAAGAGTGTTTCAGCAAGTATTTCTCAAAAAAAAAAAAAACCCCACAAAAACCCAAAAACAAAACACAAAACAAAACAAAACAAAGAGTCCAATTAAAATAGGGTTGGGCCAGAAAGTGTATATTTTTGTCATTGTATATTTTTTGTTGTTGCTACATAGCATTTGTTTTTATTGATAATAAATTTGGGGAGTATTTTGAATTAGAGGTCAACTTGAATAATTTCACGTTGTTTTCTCTGTATATTTAGGAAATACAATTCTATGTTTACTTCAAAATCCAACTGAATTAAAATTACATATAAAAGTTCCTCCATAATTTAGAATATCTCATTTCATAAACATTTTTCCCAATATTACTGTCTGGAATTAGAAAGTCTAAAGCACTTCTGATTTTTATGTTTCTAGGCTAGAGTTATTGTAATCATAGAAAGTACTTGTGCTTGCAAAATAACACTTAACCATTACTGAGATGAGAGATGTATTTATAAGTCCTTCCATTAAGCTGAATCTAAGCTCGAGATTTTTTTTCCTTCTGGCTCTTAGCAAGTGCTATGATCATATGCACAAAATTGTGATGGGATTACGTGTGTGGGTTTGTGTGTGTGTATGTGTATGTGTTTTTGTGACAGACAGAAAAAGAGAGACAGACAGACAAAGCAATGAGAGGAAAGAGTGTGGAGAGAGAAATTGATTCCTAGAGAAATGGTTGAAATAACATAAGATGGTAGACCAAAGTTGAATTAACAATGGTTTCAGAAGTCTCATCAGATAACAAGAAAAAGAGAGCATTTGTGCCAGATGAAGACACATAGTTGCCCTTGTCTCTATTATTTCAATATAGCACCTGCGAATAAAGCTCTTTGCCTGTGATTCATAAAAAAAACATTTTATTCAAATACAAACCACAGTTAATGAAGTTTCCAAGATTGTAAAATAAGAAGCATTTCTAATAATAATTTCATAGATTGTATTAAAACTATTTTAAATTATGAACCTTGACTATTTTAAGTACTTACTGAGTGTATTTTTATACATAGCAGACATATTATCATTAGTTTTCAAGACAGTATATTTATTGAATTGAAAACTGCCATGCCATGATATATACTATCAAGTTAATTACTAGTGAAATATTTATAAACATCTCCAAGTTATTAGTACTTTTTAATATGGTTTTACACTATATAAAATGTCCCATATATTGTTATGTACTCATTACAGCAACAGTGTTAGTGATTCACAATAGGGAGGCAGTCATTAGGAGGCTCACTGAGTGGTGAAAGGCCTCAGAGATCCAGGAAGATTAGGCCATAATCCTGGCCTCCGTCACCTACTTCAGTGGCCCTTGATGGGTTCTCACACAGGATTACAAAACTAGTGACAGTATCACTAAGCATACATCACACAAAGCATTAAAAACATAATAGTGCTTATTGACTAAAGCAAACTGAATAAATCTATGAAAGAAAACAAGAATGATTTCAGGTATAAATTTATTTCCATAATTTATTCATTCGAAAATATTTATTAAACAACCATTATACATTAGGCACCATTGTAGGTAATGAAAATTCTATAGAAACAAATAAGACACATAAATCTTTGTCTCATAGAGTGTACATTCCAGTGGAGAAACCAGACACAAGAAAAATCAATCAAACATCTATTATGGTGGATAATGGTAGGTGGTAAAAATTAGTAATATTAAAGTAGGAAAGGGGAAGCCTAAAAGCAGCAAATAATGGCCAGGACCTTAATAAAAGGTGTGGTCTGAGAAAAAATGTGAAGGGAATGATATCTATGTAGATAATTAGTGAATCAGTCTGTGTTTAACCAGAGATCCAGAAAGAACCAACAGGAGATATGTATTAAGATATTTACTGCAAGGGGCTGGTTTATGTGATAGCAGGGGCTGGCTAGGAAAAGCTGAAATCAATAGGGAAGGCAATGAAAAAGGACAGTGCAACTTTTGTGCATGAGCTAAAGCTGCTATCCACAGGGAGAATGTTTTCTTCCTTTGGGTTGTCTCAACCTATTGACTCGGGCCCACTCATTATCTGGACTAATCTCTCCTACTAAAAATCAACTGACTGGATTTCAATCATATCTACAAAATATAGTCATAACATCTCCTAGATTAGTGTTTGATTAGCTGGGGGGGGACTATAGACTTACCAATTTGATATATAATACTGACCATCACACTGGGGGCAGCATTCAAGGCAGAAGGACAAGTCAGTCAGTAACAGCAAGGTCCTGAAAGACCACACCTAGTCTGTTACTGGAATAGCAAGAAAGCCAATGTGTCTCGTGTGGAGTGAATGAAAACAACAACTCTGAGAGATGAGAAGTCAAACGGACAACTGGCAAGCCAGATTTATGTTGCATTTTGTGAGTTATAGTCAAAAGTTGTACTTTTACTCTCAGTGAGATGGTGAGACACTTCAGGATCCTGAGCATAACTGATATGATCTGAGTTATACTTTACGCCATTTCTCTGGTTACTCTGTTCAGATTAGACGAATCAGAACAAGAATGATATCAGTGGGAGGCTTGAAAATAATCCATGGTGGTTTGAGAACAGTGTGAGTTTTTATATTTTCATAATATGTTGAAAACAGATCCATGAACATTCGATGGGCTGGATGAAATAGAGATTCTGATATTTTGGCTAGAGCAACCAGAAGAATGGAGTTGACTCTAATTAAGAAGGGCAAGACGACAGGAGCTTTATAGAAGAGATATCAAGAGTTCAGTTGTGTATTTATTGCATATCAAATGCCTATTAGGTATTCAGAACGAGATACCAAATTTGTGGTCTTGAGTTCAGAGAATAGACACAAGTTGATGCATCAACCCCTGGACGGTACTGAAAGCTGTGAGTCTGAATCAGAAAATGGTAAGGAAATTAAAGCATTGATTTAGGTTTTTCAGACTTTTAATTGTGACTTTTTCATTGTTTTTAAACTTCTTTTGACTTCTGATTGATTTTCAAGAAATTACACACTCACAGTAATTTGAGAGGTTGCATAATGTATAGAGTGACATAAAAGTCACTCAGAATCCCACCACTTAGTGCTGAATGATGTTACATCTTTGGCATGTTTTTTTCCCAAATTGTTCCTATCCATTTTGTTTCTTCAATTACTTGAAATGACAGAATATATGAATTTTCTAACTATTTTACTTCAAATTACATTTAAACATTTTCTTTAATGACTGCATAATATTCTACTGTATATAATACACAATTCCTCGCTAATTTTTCATTTATTTTTTCTCTACTCTCTGTTATAAACATCATAGCAATGATCTTCCTTATTTATTGTTTTTATCATCATTATATGTCATCATAGACATTTGTTACATAAATTTGATCACAATTTTCAGATACTCAATAATTGACAGAGCAGTTTGACAGTATGTTTTATGGTATTGCTAGCCTGAAATGCTAGTTTATAAATAAGGATCAATATTTTGAAGAGTGTCTTAAGTAATAAAAACACGGAGACCAGAAATGGTGTGTTGTAAATGAAAAGAAATCATCTCTTTTCAGCAAACTTAGGCAATCAGGGATGATTAAAATAGCCTGTTTACTGCTGCAGGAAGATACAGTCTCTGTGCAATTTAGACGACCTACTTCCTAGAAATAAATGAGACAAGCTGCTTAAATATGTGTGTCACCTAAGATAGAGAAAATGATGTTTAGAAACTTTTTTATCTTCCTATTTCATGAGAAGAAAAGTTCTCAGACATCCTCAAACTTATTCTCACAAGACATGCATCAAAGGCCTAATTCTCAACACACCAATTTCTGAGCTTTAACTTACCAAAGACTCTTCCATCCCTAGTGAGCAATTTCTACTTTTGCAAAATGGCAGAAAATGTCACATTTGACAACTACTCCCAGAAATCAGTTTCACTCAAAAGAGGCTATTTGTGAAAGAAATTCATACACATACTGAGTCTTGTAGAAATCTAAAATGAGATTAAAAACAAACCTTCTTGAGTTCAAACAAACCTTCTTGAGTTCCTTTAGACCTTTTTGCTCCATTGCCCTTTGGTTTTCTACATCATTAGTGTTCCGGTTTTTGCTGGATTTCCTTACTTTCCTAGCTGCTGGTTATTGCCACTTTGATCCTTGCATGAAAGTGTCCAGCCTGTAATGAGTCACTTTAATTTGGTAGCTCATCTAGGAAATCCTTTTTTTCAAAATTCAAATTAATATTTTAGATCCTCATTAGTACTGGGGCATTGATGCTCTTTCACCAACCAGTGGAACTGCCTTAATGAGACTGTTACTAAATGAGTGCTGGATGAGCTAAAGATTGCTTCTGAAATGATTTGTTTCCTATAACCCACTGATATAAAAAAAGGGCATAATATTTCCTTGAGGATATCAACAGTGCTGAATGAAAAACAAATGTAAACTTTATTAATATTTAATTGCAAATGGAAATCTACCCATTGAAACTATAGCAAGAAAATTACTTTAGTGTAAATATAACCAAAGCTGAAAGTCAAACTCATACATTTAAATAAGCAATCAGTTTAAATAGATATAAATTGTATAGTAAAATTTTGTTCAGGAGAGATAAAATAATTATGTTAGATGCTATCTATATATGTAGATCTGTGTTAGTTTATCTACCTTGTTAATGTAATATTTGCTACAATGCTATAATACAATGATATGTTATCTACATTAAAATCTGAAAGGTTCCAAAATTATAATGCCATTAAGTGTGTGTGCAAACAAACCATCCCAAACAATAAGCTGAAGCTGAACTAATTTCAAAAAGCTAAATCAAATGTGAAAACAGGGAAAAATCACAATGAATAAAATTGCCCCAGCAACCACAGTGAGCATACAGACTAATTAATAACTTCTTGGGCTCATATGACAGTCACTTATTAGTTATTAGTATACTTCAATTCCTCTAGGAGTTTACTGTTTAGAACTCACATTTTTTTATTTTTATGAGACAAACTAATAATGTTGTGTTTTTAGGCAAAACAGTTTTAATTTCAAAATGAAAACATTTATTTTCTTTTACTCAAATAGGCTTGCCCCTTTTCAAGAGGCACAACTTCAACCGGAGAAAGCCTGTAGAGTTTATTAGCAATGCTATTAAAATCAAAGCATGGAATAATTTTAATGAGAGAGAGAGAGAGAGAATGGTATAGAGAAGGATACAGAAGTTTGGAGAATCTGAGTTCAGTTTGTGAATCTGGGTGAATTGCTTACTTCAGAAAGTCAAATTTTCATCATCTGTGAAGGAGGGAATTGGACTCAGCACCTCCTAAGCCTCTTTCTAGTTATCAGGTTTAATAATTCTATGAAAATGGTGGAGCTCTTTGTCATTCAAATATCCAACAGTGATGGGGCCTCAGATAGGGACAGTGGCAGAGACAAAGAACTGGTCGAGTGGCAGTGTCCTCATGTGGAATCTGCCTTGGTTTTTCACTAGGCTTTAGTGGGGCTTAAGCAAGGTAATCTGTATGTTAGTATTTTGAATACTGTAACCCCCTATACGAACACAAGTTATTAGCAGAGCACTTAATCATCTTTAGTTTAAAATCATATTTTAATACTCCTGAAACCAACATTACACTATATATTAACTAACTAGAATTTAAATAAAAATTTGAAAAAAATAAAAAATAAAAATTTAAAGCAACATTTTAAAATCACTAAAGTAAAATCATATTTTTATTGCTTGAAAGTATGTTATAACTACCCTTGCAATGTTATTTGGCCATCCAGGGTTGTAGCCCTGGAAAAAGTCGGGAAGTTCAAAGAAGAAATAAGGAACCAAACTAGGTAGAGATGAATAAAGCAACTGAAGCACAAGTACTGATTTTGGCAATTGGTAACCATAAAATCTTGAGCAAATTACTTTCTCTTCCCAGACCTCAATATACTCACCTATAAAGTGAGGATAATGAGATCTACATCATAAAGGCACTGTGAAACTCACATGAAATAATATATGCAAAAACATCTAGCATACGTTTTATAGGTGGATGTTTCTTAAATTTAATTGAATTCTCAACTTCTCTCTCACCCTCACCATCTTATCCATTTGTCATAGAAATCTGTTAAATCTAGTTCATAAATATCTCTCAAAATTCACCTTCCTTTTCATTTCTACTGCCAATAGTTTTGTTGGAGCCTTTATTACCTATTTTATGAACTGATAAACTCCTAACGTTTGCCTCCTGTGTTTCCATCTTGTAATTTATTCTCAACTTGGCTATCAAAATCACCTTTCTAAACTGAGTATATGATCATTTCACTCCTCTGCTTAAAAATTTTGGATTGGGAAAAAAAGTAGAATATGGATCTTCCCCCTTCTTCCCTTGATACACTCTTCAAATGTACTTCCATGTCACTCACCCATCAGTCAAACTCATTACCTTTAGCTGTGTTAAGATTTTTCATATTTGGCATCAGATTATGTTTCCAATTTTCATATTGCTACCTTAGTTGCCAGGCAGCATTCTACCCAATTGTACTCTACAAGTACACTCCGCTCTTTCATATAAACATGTCTCTACCTCTGCCATTATTTCCGCTGGAGATCTCCTTTTATACTCTCTCTGCAGCTAAAAATTTCTATTCCTTCAAGAATATGCCTCCATTGTTGCATTGCCTCTGTTCCTGAACCTTGGCTGAAACTCCAAGGAAAATTATAAGCACTTAAAAAATGTAATGTGAAGCCATTGGTTGCTTGGATTATAGTGCAATTTTTGGTTTACGTATTTGTATTTGTCTGTTTGTTTTCTTCCAGGGATCTCTGAGCTTCTGAGATGAAGAGCAATTTGATATGCCTCTTTATATCCCAACTTCTCCCTGTGCCAACCGCTGCACTGTAGTACCAGAGGCCGGAAACATTTGTTTAAAAGGATGTTATTAATTCTGTGAAACTTGTTTATGGTCCATGATTTTCTCTTATAATTTAGGGATTCAAGTGGTAGACTGTAAGGGCAGATTTTTTGTTTTGTTGTGTTTTTTTGCTTGTTTGTTTAATTAGGAATTTAAGAGTCATATGAGTGGAGAGGATAAGGAATTTCAAGTCTGACCAAGGAATAAGGTATCAGTTTTATGAATTGAAGAAACACTATATACTGGAAAACTCTCAAGAGCATAGAATAATGTTTGATTACCTTCACTAAACAAAAAAAATAGATAGCAAAACTAAATATCTAAAAACCTCTCTTAAAAGCACCTACCACTGCTACCATGTCTTCCCGTTCACTAGTCAACCGCCACCGCAGTTTGGTTTTTGCTATAAGCTCACCGTCTTATAGCAGTTAAACATTTTCATGTTAGTAAATACAGGATATTTTCATCTTCACCTTATGTAATTGACTACTTTAACAATCTTAAAGATTTCTATTTCTTTGTCTTTTCTGACATTGCATTCTTCTGTATTTCTTTTTATCTCTCCACCAACATTTCCAAAATTCTTGTTGACTTCTCCTCTGTATATTGGCCTGAATAAGGGCTCAAACACAGTCCTATCTACAAAAAATCGTGTAAAAGGATTACCATTTTACATCGTTACATACCACTAATAAGTAGATGATTGACAAATTCATATATTTTTCTATAACTTTTCTTCTAAGTTTCATTCTAGAATATTCTAACTGGGTATCTCTTAAATATCTCAAAAAATAATATTTCCAAAAGATGAACCCTTGGTTCATCTCCCAAATCTATCTCCCAAATCCATCTCTATCACCTAACCTGGTTCTCCACATCTCATTAGTGTCATCAGTAGTTATCAGTTACCAGAAGTGAAAAGTTATTTATGTTTTTCCTTTACCTCATCTTGCCTCCTTTAAAACTAAAGAATATTGACCCTAAATTGCATATTCGTTCAACCTTCACAGTCAATACTGGCATTTGCCATAGACTTCTAACCAGATCCTGGAATCTAATCTTTATTCCTTTCCATAACAGCAGGAGTGCCTAAGTATATCAGCCTGCCCTCCTTGTTCTCTAACTAGCAATATTCACACACTAACCAAAATTTTAATTTATTATTCTATAAATGTCTCCTTTTTTTCTTTTATTTTTCTGCTTACTCATTTAGGATGTAGGCCACAAGAAGTCATATAGGCCACATGATGTCCACAGTGCCTAGAGAGTGAGTACCTAAATATAGCACGCATTCAATAACAATTTTGGGAAAAGTAAACAAATAAGGGCAAGTATAAACAGGCATATACCTGCTTGGCTAACATCTTCCTAATTTTGCCCAGTTTATACCTGCAAAAGTCCTCTTACATTGTAGTGGGGGGGGGGGGACTGTAGAACATGAACATATACTCATAGAAACCCTATGAAGTATGTGTTATTTCTATAGAAATTTGTGGGAGATTGTGGACAGAAAGATTATGCAATTCACTCCTAGTCCTTTGGATTATAGTCGGCACAAAAGTCTACATTATGCATTCTGAACCATAATATTGTACTACCTGTGGAAAGGTCTATAATCTCCTTAACTAATTTTAGCAGAATTTCAGGTAATGGAGGTTCCCTGTTACATGAAAAGCAGCTCACAGTTAAAATGTTTTGGTGATATATAATGTTAGAGAAGGAAAATACTTAGGAGTTGTAGGCTTTTTGCTTCTACTAGTTACTTGTAAGTATTTGCCAAATTCTCAAAACAACCATCAAAAAGATAGAGTCTCCCTTTTTACAGAGTGAAACTTTTATTTAACTACTTACTACTGATTTTCAAGTTTCCGTTAGTTTCCATACAACTATATGTACAGTTGTCAGATGTGTAAAGCAATAGAACTTAAACTGATGAGAATTTAAAAACATCTGAACATGCTGACTAGTGTGCTTATTTAATGTGAAAAGAACAAGAAATAAATCTGCCCAATCTAGTCGAAGGAGAGAGGAAAGCAAACAGTAAAAAGAGATTTTTTTATATTTCTCCAAAATAATGAGGGTGAAAATGAACACTTACTTCAAAACAAGAAATATATATATATATATATATATATATATATATATATATATATATATATATATTTAAATTAAACCTTATCTCTTCAGCATAACCATATTGGCTACTGACTTTAGAGCAAGCATTTTATTTGTACATAAGAGCTGTAGTGTGAATGAAAGATAAGAAAAAAGTCCAAAGACATATTAATAATCATAAGCTTTGCATGCTCTGAAGATTTAGCCAGGACCCAGTAGGATATGGAGATACTTATAAATACAGTCTTTGTTGTTAAATCATGAGAAGACTGTAACAAAATATTGCCAAAAATATTAAATTTAAAAAAATCTTCTGGAAAAACATTTAGATTAAATGTGTAGTATAGATTCACTTTGAGTAAATAAAGGTATAAGGTTTTTTTTTTTTAAATTTAAATACTGCATTACTCTAATCAGGAAGAGAAAATGCAAAATTAATTTGGGATTTCAGATTAAGTTCCAGGCTCAATCTGATCCCTCAGGAAGCTCTGGAGAGTAAACTACACCCCACAGTTTATCTGTCTAGAGGCAAAGGAACTGGATTTTACAATTCCAAATCTGTCAATGTTTGGTTACAACCACTCTGGGGGGATGAAGATGGGTTAAAAAAAAAATCCCAATTATTTCTGGCTTTTCATCGACAGGCAGCTCCAGTGCTCAAGGGCATTCAGGTGAAGAAATTTATAAGTGCAAATTCTTAACTGCCAAGCACACAGATGTTAGTGGAGGAGCTCCGACCTGGGTGAGTGGTCCGAGGCAGATGGGAGTGACGGAACAGGGCACCAACACTGTCCACTGTACAAAAGTTTTACTAAAATAATAACTTTTTGTTGTTTTCTAAAACAAACCCACCCACTGCTAAATATAGAATGCATTTGAACATGTGATAGAGGTGATGGAGAAGTAAAATAAAAGAGCATTTTAAAATATTGTAAAGGGAGGAAAAAAACCCACATAAAGTAAGATGAAATGCCCACCATAATCTGGGATTGAGATGTGCATTACTTACATACCTAAAGTCCAAATTCTATCAATGAAGTGCCTGGTATTGTATAATATAGACTGAATTATACAACTACCAGAAAACCATTGAAAATGGTTAACTTGGAGAGGATCTATGTGGTATTTCTAACAAGAGCATTTAGAGTATTCTCAGAGGGACTCTTTAAGTTTACTGGAATACTTTCTGTGGTTGTTTTTTAGAAATCCTTCCACTCAGCAGAACTATGGGGTGGTTTCGCATTTTAATAAAAATATCAATTTTTTAACTTTTCATTTAAATTCCAGTTAGTTAACGTACAGTGTAGATGTACAATATAGTGATTCAACACCTCCATACAGCACCCAGTGCTCATCACAAGTACCCTCCTTAATCCCCATCACCTATTTAACCCAGCCCCACCCCCCCAACTCCACTCTGTCAACCACTAGTTTGTTGTCTACAGTTAAAGAGTCTGTTTCTTGGTTTGCCTCTCTTGTTCTTTTCCCTTCCCTTTGTTCATTTGTATTGTTTCTTAAATTCCACACATGAGTGAAATGATATGGTATTTTTCTTTTTCTTATCATTTCACCTAGTGTAGTACTCTCCAGCTCCATCCATGTCATGGCAAATGGCAGGATTTAATTCCTTTTTATGGCTGAATAATATTCCATTGTATATATATCTACCACCTCTGCTTTATCCATTCATCAGTCAATAGATACTTGGGTTGCCTTCATAATTTGGCTACTGTAGATAATGTTATTATAAACATTGGAGAACATGTATACTTTTGAATTAGTATTTTTGTATTCTTTGGGAAAATATCCAGTAGTGTAATTACTGGATTGTAGGGCAGCTCTATTTTTAACTTTTTGAGGTACTTCCATACTGTTTTCCAGAGTGGCTGCACCAGTTTGTGTTCCCACTAACAGGTCAAGAAGGTTCCCGTTTCTCCTTACCAGCACTTGTTGCATCTTGTATTGTAAAAATATCAGTCTTTTAAAGAAAAAAATAAACATTTTTTAGTAATTCCATACTAAATATCCTAATTATGCCATTTCTGAAAATGCAACATTAAAGCAATTTGAAGTACCAGTCCATGATCTTCATTACTAGCAGATAAACCATGACTACATTGTTCTTACAAAATCATGAAGTCATTTACTTATTCAACAAATACTTAATTAAGTGCTAACTGTGTGTTAGGCAATGTACTAGGTCATAGAAACACATAGATTAATGAGAACGATATTCTGTCCTCATGGAGTTCACAGTTCTTATGACGATCATTATCCCATTCTATAATTTAGCACAATATTGAAATATGTAATCAGCTGCCTGGAAGTCATTGGTTTTATAGATAACTATGTGTTGAATTACTTACAAAAATTCCCCCTGAAGTTTTCTACAAAATAATCACATAAAGATGATAGATAGATAGATAGATAGATAGATAGATAGATAGATGATGATAGATAGATAGATAGATAGATAGATAGATAGATAGATAGATAGCATTATATTTAATGCTAAGTTTCTGCTAAGGTGAATTATGTTACATTCAAGCAGAAATAAGTCATATTAAACAAAATATTATAAAAGAGCTATTTTTACCACAAACTTCAATATGTCCAATCTGTGACAATTTTCTATGATAATAATAATAGAGGTATTGTTTCAGCAAGGAATTTATTATACAATGAAGAGATTTAGGAATTTACAGTGTAAGAATATAAAATGTAAGAATGACAGAAGAAATTCTATAAAATGAAAAGAAGTTATTTAGCATAGAATTTAGTTTATTTTAATCCAAGCAAAGTGGATCCACTATGCAACACAAATTAGAAAAGACAGAGATAAATATAAAGAGAAAAGGTAAAATAAATTATGCTAATTTCACCACCAGAGATAAAAAAGCGTAGACTTCTGGTGAAGAATGTTTTTAGACTTCTCTGTGTATGCATATATTTTTTTCCCACAAAAACCAGCATTATACTATGTCCATTGTTTACTACAATGTAATTTTTATTTATCAGTATGATGTAAAAAGTACCTTTTATCTTTAAAGGTAGTTCTACATAATCATTTTCAAAGGCAGATTGCTATTCCATTTCAGGAATAAGTAGTAATTTTTAAATGCAATTCATCCTTTAGAGTTCTAAGAATTCTTACGTATTTAGGTTATCCAACGTGTTGCCAAAATTCTCCTTATAACGTCTTTCATAACTGATACTTCTCTCAGTACTATTGAGTAATAGCTATTTCCTCACATTCTTCCAGTTCTGTGTCTCGTTAATATTTTTATCTTAGATTTGTGTATGTGTATGTGTTTGTGAAATACTTACACTGAAATATGAGCTGTAGATAATGTTACCTAACATGATTTGTGTCACATATGACAATTAATTTTAATATATTCTAAAATCATCAATTTAATGTATTCTTAGTTTATACCTTCAGGGTTATTCTTAGGAGGTCATTTACTAGATCAAGATTATATAAATATTAACCTATAATTTTACTAAAATGTATTATACAGTTTTTGATGTTTTTCTTTGTAGTAAATTAATAGTTGTTAATTGACTTAATAAAATTAAATTAATTAAATCAATTTATTTTAATTTAATTTACTAAAATTAATCTTTTACAAAAACATCTATTCTTTCTACTCAAATAAAAAACTTGTACCAGTATCATACTGCTTTGAAGACTATAGATTTTATTATCTTTTTATTTAAAGTGAATCAGTTTTCCTCTGTATAATTTATAAATCTTATGAATCTATGTATATGCCTTTATTTTTATAGATTAACTTTAGAATCATTTCATTAAGTACCCAGAAAATCTCTTGGGGGTTTTGATTAGAATTAAATTACATTGTAGAATAAAAATAAACAAATAGACTCCTTTAGGGGCACCTGAGTGGCTCAGTCCATGGAAACTGTGACTCTTGATTTCAGCTCAGGTCATATCTCAGTGTCATGAGATCGAGCCCCACATGGGGCTATATGCTCAATGAGAGTCTACTTGGGATTCTCTCTCTCCCTCTCCCCCAGCCCCTCCCCCTTTTCAAGCACACATGCTCTCTCTCTTTCTCTGTCTCTATATCTAAATAAATAAATAAAAATCTTAAAAAAAATAGACTCCTTTAAAATATTGTTTTCCCATTCAGGGACATGGCATAAATGTCACTAGAGTTTTAGAGTTGTTTTCACATGCTTCATAAACATCACTTTCAGGTTTATGCTGACTACATTTAGTGATGCTCTTTTGAATGGAGGAGTTTCCCATTCTGTTCTACCTGGACATTCTTTGAATATATGAAACTTTATTTTTTTAAAGATTAATCAATTAATTTATTTAGAGAGAGAGTGAGTGAGTGGGGGGAGGGGCAAAGGAAGAGGGAGAGAGAATCTCAAACAGACTCCCTTCTGAGCACAGGGCCCTACGTGGGCCCAACCCTACAATCCCAAGATCATGACCTGAGCTGAAATCAAGAGTTGGTCACTCAACCGACTGAGCCACACAGGCACCCCTGAAACTTTATTTTTAAAACTTGCAACTAATCATTTTATTTTACTCATTTATTATATTCTTTCTTTTCTCATTTTCCAGCTATTTTTGTTTTATTTATTTTAGATGAATGACTGATCACATGATCTACAACTATTTTGTTTTGTTTTGTTTCCAATATGTACCTCCTTCATCCCCTTGCATTATTTATTTTAGGGTCAAGACTTTTTAAAAAGAAATGTTATATAGTAATGATATTAACAAGCATTTTAATAGTCTTACTGATTTAAGGGAGATGTTTAATCCTTTCACCATTAATTAATGTGTTTGTTAATTTCAGATTATTATGTAATTAACTAATGCATGATTAAATATCCAGTAAATTATAAAAACTATAACTAGTATTCTGATACAAGTTTTCAGTTCCCATTTTAAGTAATAACAAACATGGTTAACATTTGCTGAATATTTTTATGTTGAGGCATAGTTACAAGCACTCATATACATTTATATTTAATTGTCACAATAAACTTATTAAGTAGATAAAACAGATTAAAAGGCATGGAATCTGGGATTTGAATTCAGGTTGTCTGGGTTTAGAGTCCTTCCTATAAAAATAATATGCTGAGTGTCAGTAACCGTTGAAATCCTAACTAACGTGTAACGAAGTAGAATAAACTCTCCCATGTTCTCATCAATATTCCTAAGGAGGGCATTAAGGGGAGTATGAAGTAAATTTCAGATGTGATGAATGTGAGCATCTTTAGGATATGGAAGTGAAGAACTCAAGTAAACAGCAATATATACTGATTTGATGTTCAGGAGAAAAATCTCAGATGTTGTTATTAATCCAGGCTCAGTCAGCTTAGCTGGGGTGAACATTTCCCAAGTTGAGTCACATTGTGATTGGATCCTAGTTATAGGTCTGGTGGCCTGGAGAGGAAATGGAGGCAAATGTTAAGGAGGACAAGCAATGTCCTGTAAGGTACCAGTCGTATCTGAATATGTGCAAGCTTCAAGCAAGAGAGAAGACTTCATATTTAACACACAGGGAGGGGATTGAGACCTAGATCATTTCTTCAGGCACAGAGTTCAAGGGAATCTGGACCTTTCAAATTCTCAAGTGAATGTCCCCATCCTAAATGTCAGGGTTCCACTGAGTCCTTATTATGGTCCTGATTTTGACAAGGATGACAGTCTTTTTTCCTGAAGTTCATCCACTCTTAAAATTAAGTTCCTACTTTTTCAGCTCTTTTCTCCTCTAGTATAGGAAGGCAGAGTCATTTACTGCTCTTGAAATTTGAGGGACCTAAAGAGCTGTTTCAAAATTCAGAAATTCAGAATTCTTTAGTAAAATCTATGGTTTCTTTGGAAATACATTGCCTGAAAAATTTTTTGAAGCTCTTGATATTTATTCTGAGTCAGTTCCACATGCCAATAACCACGTTGATGACCTAGTTCTCCACAACTTTATTTTTTCTGCTTTTTTAACCCTATACCTCTCTCTCTTTTTTTTTTTTTTCTTTCAACTTCAATGCAACTTTCTTTTGACTGTCTGGAACAATAGACAGGTGTGGCTATACCCTAATCTTATCATTAACAAGAAAAATTTTAGTGTTCCTCTATTGATCAAAGTTTTTAAATCCCATTTCTTACTGTTGGAATCTAGCAGTCGTCTGCTTTTCCAACTCTGTAAGGTCACTTTCATTTTTGCCTTGGACACCAGCCAACATTTCCTCTGTCAAGTCTTCCTTGTAATAATTTGTTAAAAACAGGCTTCCCGAACCACCACACTCTATGAATATTTTTTTTTCACCCTTTCCTCTACTGGAGCTACAAGATTAGTAGGCAGAAATTTACCCGCAAACTTATTACAAATAGTGCTTTACCAAATGGCTTGCTGTGGCACACACCAGGTCCAGCCTTAGATGTCATTATCCACGACCTCTGCCACTCTCCGCATTTTCCACCACCAGTCACCTCGCTAATATTACAGAAAGTAGGGGTTATTTTGGCTGTTATTGTTATGACAATAACCCCCTGAAGCTAGCAAGTTCTGTACTTTTTCTTATAGGAAAAACTATGCTGTTAGCATTAAGTCTTAAGATGTCCGTGGCTTAAAGTCATAATTATTTATGTCTTGTTTATATCACAGGCAGATTTTACTCAAGTGCTTGCCTGCCATCTTGAAGCTCTGAAACTTGGTATGTAGAATCTCCAAAAATGTTGTGGCAGAAAACTTGAGAGAGAGGAGTCATATTGGTTCTCTTAGACAGGACTAGTTAAATGACATCAGCCTAAAGCTGAAGCTCTGAAATAGATAGAAGAACATGAATGTTTGGTGAGGGTTAACTATCTATGCCACATCTCTCTCTCTCTCTCTCTCTCTCTCTCTGTGTCTCTTTTTCTGTCTCCTGTGATTAGCAACAGTTTAAAGCCAGAGAATTAATTTTCAGAAAAAACTAAATATTTTCCTTTCCTGGTTTACAATGTCCTGGATAAATGATTGTGAGCCTCTTCAGGGGTAAGCTAAAAAAAAAAAAAAAAAAAAAAAAGGATTTACAGTATAATATTTCAGTAGCAGCTAGAATTCTTACTTAGGGAGCTGGACCACCTCTATTAGCAGGGCTCCTGGGAATGAAAAGTAGATCAAATCGGGCCTGGTTGAGAGGCTCAGAGTCTTCACTGTAATGATATAGTGCAAGTCTTTGTTTACAAGATGTGGATAGAGGTATAGATGTATATATTAGAGCTCTAGTGAGCTGTCAATCTATTTAAGACTAGAGTCAATCATAATCAATATGAGATCATTAAAAGTTCTTCAAAGAAGGGAGGGCTAACTTTCTCAAACTGAAAAAGAAGGCTGTTTCTGCTTGCCAAAAAGCTCAGCGGTATTTGTGAGCTCAAGGTTCCTAGAATCCACCAAATATCACATTCTTATTATCAGATTCCCTGTTCCATGAGTCCTCTAAGTTTTATATAAATGATCTAATAATGATGAGAATTATTCAATTTATAGTATAAACTGCATGTAATCTACATATATATATATAATACAGTTTGCAGGATTTGAAACATGCATTTCATATGTTGTTATATCAGGTTTATAAAGATAAAAATGGATAAAAACTAACCTCAAATCTCCATCACTAAAGGATATTCCCTAGAACCACTCTTGGTAAGAAAATATGGCATAATCAGTTTAGAGTTGAGAAGAGAAGCCACTCTATATATTTCCATCTGAAAGGAATACAATAGAGGCAACGGAGTGCTTAATAAATTACTGGAGGGGCTGAAGGAAGAGAAGTCGGATAGCGCTGCTAGTAGGTCTTCAAGTCCTGCCACTGCAATTTGCATGCATGATACCAGGAAGTGGCTGCTGACACCTAGACTCTAGAAGGCTGCAGAAAATATCTGCTCCATACGTGCAGCTGCTATACAACCCCCAACTGCTGACTGGCAGAGGAACATGGAGCCCGACTGGTCTCTGCCAATACCCATGGTTGCCAAAAATCCATGCTTCCGCTGCTGCCACCGCCAGAGTCAGAAACTCATCTTGCTTCTGCCTTCCAAACTCTTCTAAGGACATCTCACTGGCAGACTGTAACTGACGTCCAAAAATCTAAGCAGTAACGGAGACTGGCATAAATCCAGATTACAAGTTAGCTCCAACCAGCAAAGCATCAGTATACTTTAGAGAAGTCTATGAGCTTGAGGATTTGTTGGTATGTTATAGATGCCTAGGGCATTGGGGACACTTGCCAGAACGATTTCATGGGATGGTCAAGTGTTAACACCAAGGTTCAGTAGTGATCTGGAGGTGATAGAGGACTCAGTGAAAAGAGAAGAGCATTTCAAGAGTCTTTGCCTTGTTGGGAAAGAGAGAAAAAAATGTAATAGTTCAAATGGGACATGAAATTGACTAAAGGTTTTTTGGGGGGGTCCTACTTTGTTCATTCTTTTTCCCTACCCATCCTCCCCTCCCCTTCTCTGTCATATACATTAGGAAGGAAATTTGAAAATATTTATTATGAGCTAAAAAAACCTAGTGAACTAGTGGGAAAAGACAGTAGTTCCAGATACTCTGGAGGGAAGGGAAAATTGCTAAATCTATGCCTCTGAGGAATTCAGAAGGTAAAAATGTAACAGCGAAGTTGGAAGAGGAAAAACTGTGCTTTGCTTCTTTTCTGAGCAGTGCTGCTAACCTCTGCCATTTTGTTTTGCTCTAAGTATTGTTTCTCTGGCTTGAGTTCTAGTAGTTGGCAAAGTTCTGGCTCCCTTTAACATAAGTTTTCCCTGTACATTCCCTAAACCTACGAAAAATCAATGAATAAGAAAATTTAGAAGTTTGATTTTATAATTTTAACTAAAAGAGTAACTGAAACTAGTTTTTCTCTTCATGTTATTTTAAAAAACTATGTAAACAATAATGGCTACCTGCTGATACTTTACTTTACAATATATTTTTATGAACTTTAGACTTTTATTTCCAAATAGGCTTTTGCCAATGTCACAATTCTCAGAAATGTTTATGTACCTATGATTTCTTAATAAAAATCGTAGTCTGGAGTTGTGAAAAGCCATCTGGGCTAGCATCAGGGACTAATTGGGTGTATCTATTACTAGTTCTGTGACCCCAACCATGTTAGTTTATTTCTCTGGAATTCATTTTCCCACTCTTTCAATGATAATCATATCTACTTTATCTTTTTTATAGGGAGGTTATTGGTATGGACAGTAAAATAAATTTGTGATCCAGGTTTCTAGAAAAAAGTCACTGTCAATTCCACCAATGTAAGGAAAATTAAACCAGCCTCATGTCATGGGCTGAAAGAAAATGTCTTTCTCGGTTACTGGAAAGATGGAGACAGAGATACTTCCTTGTGACACCTGGAGACTGACTTTGTTTTCTCTCTCTGGTTGACAACATGGCCTTGTTGATATTACATTGGTTTTAGATACAGGAATGCCTGATGTTCATAAATACTGAAGTGAAAGGAACATATACTATGAATGTCATTTCTTCTGATTTAATGTTCTAAGCTTTGATGATAGAGTGTAACAAAAGTTGTGTTGTGTTGTCAGCTCTGGCAAGTTCTCTCTGTAGAGATTAGCAACAGCTGTGTACATTCTTAGGAGATGTGGCTGCCAGGGAGAAGCAGTTTCAATTATTAATAAATCTTTTTTATGTCACCACCACGCCACCTTTATTTATTTTTTAATCCTTGGCTAAATATATTGGCTAAAGCTGTGTTTGTTTTCTTCCTGCCAAAGCATAACTTACTTAAAAAGCTGCAATCATATGTGTTATACTAGGGATATAATAAAAAAAGACTTTGAACAATTAAAAAGTATTGTATATATTCAAGACAAACTAGACTTTTAAAAATGGCTGAATGATATTCAAAAAGTATCAAGAGGTCAATTCTTTAGTATCTTTGTATGCCATTAATTTTTTTAAAAATTCATTTAGGTACATTGTATTTTTAAACAAATGTATTTATTTTCCTGATAGCTAAAAAAACACTATGCAAGAAAAAATGTTTTTAACTGAGATTTGTTCAAAATAGAAAAGTCCCATGATATAGTAAGGGAAATCAAAGAGATTGAATAACTCAGGAGACATGATCTAGAATATCTTTCTGGATGCATGTCTTGAAAAGTAATGATGTAAAAATGGGGTCGTGGCTTGGATTTGCTCATTTTTATTGAGACGAGTTCAGGATTCAGTCCTTGGAGGCCTCAGGATGGATCCTTAAGCATAATATGCATTATTGTCTAGTCTAGAATCTATACTTTTCTAATTCTTACCTTTGTTCTTGGGAGATCCCAAAGATCTCAGGGTGTTAGAAAAACCAGCATGTTTCACTGGTACCTCAAACTCAGAGTCACTGAGGAAAATGTAGGAATTGACAAGCTAATATGAGCTTAGAAAGCGCAGGTCTACTCACTGAAGTCAACAAAGCCCTTTGTGAACAGGCAGACCCTCTGAGCAGGACTTGTCACGATAAGGCTAAATTTGAAGCAGAACTTTTAGTAAAGGTTTGAAGCATATTAGGAAAGTCAAGATTTTTCTGACAGATTTGAGGAGAATATGGGAACTTCTGAAATCAAAATAGAATGTCAAACTGAAATTATCTCCACACACTCTTGATGTTACAAATGCTTGTCACAGAAAATTGTTCAAGCTAATTTGATAACAATTTAAACACGTCCATTAGTCCACCTACACCAATGGTTCAGTTATGATTTGGATTAAAGTGCTCCTGTGTGAATAAATACATAGAATATTTGAAAGTAATATTTTCCTATCCTTCTGCTACTTCTGCAAAAGTGTTGAGTATTATTATGGAATGTTGTTGTGTCCCCTGAGAGTGTCAAGATGTAATAGAATGCTTTATGTATTATCTGTATGTTTTTATAAATTATAAAATTACATTATCAAATTCACAGGCAAATCTAGATATAGAATACAAAATGCATCTTTATGTTGAAAATCAACACTAAATCAATATATTTTGTGGTAATGATATGCATTAGTATGAACTTATGAAATAAGTCAAGATATTTTACACGTATTAACTAATGCTATATCAGCTTTATGCTATTACCTTTTCCTTTTAATAGATGCCTAAACACAAGAAAAATGTATTAGGTGAATTTTAAAAGGAAAACCAAATTGATTTTTGATCAGGGAATGAAACTGTTCTAGAATTTTTAATACTAGTTTCCTTAAACTGAATATTGGAGAACATTTTTCTTGCTTTTCTCAAAATATTTTTTCTTGAGCTTTCTGAGCATATTGCTATTTTAAAATTATTTTTAGATATGGCATTAGTTTAGAAGTACTTGAGAAATCACACAATACTTACTTGTAGACAGATTAGTATTTATAAGAATGTATGCTCAATGAGTATAGAGTGCATGAGTTCAAAATCATATCTCTAATCTTGGACACATTACTTAAACTTTCTATTTCAATTTTCTCCATGAATTTGGGATAATCATACTCATGGTACTTTTGTGAAAAGTAGGGCACCTGGATGGCTCAGTCCGTTAAGTGGCTGCCTTCCGCTCAGGTTATGATCCCACTGACATCCTGAGATCGAGTTCCATGTCAAGTTCCCTGCTCAGGAGGAATTCTGCTTCTCCCTCTCCCTCTGCCACTCCCCCTGCTTGTGCTCTATCTTTCTGTCAAATAAATAAATAAAATCTTTAAAAAAAAAGAAAATTAAATTAATCCCTAAGAAAGTTTTTAGCACAGTTCTTAGTTTATAGTAAGATTTAAGGAAATATTACTCTTAAAATCAGTAAGTTTGTGGCACATAGTTCTTATTTGACACTTCTTTGTTGAAGAATATTAACAAAATACAATTATAATGAATTTTTACAAAATATTTGTTTATTTGAGAGAGAGAGACTGTGGGAGGGAGGGGCAGAGGGAGTGGGAGAGTATATCAAGCAGACTCCCTGCTGAGTGCAGAGTCTGAGGTGGGTCTTGATCCCCACCTGAGCTGAAACCAAGAATCAGATACTTAGCCGATGATCCACCCAGGTGCTCCAATTATAGTGAATTTTAAGCTATTCCACTACATAGATATTTTTAGAATAATAGGTAAGTAATTTCTAATTATATCTGTTGAACATTACATTTCATGATAAATTCAACGTTACGACTCATGTAATTTCTTATTAGGAATATACACATAAGCATGAGCAAAGATTTTTGTTATAGACTAAATGGCGCTGGTTGTTCAACTCTCCTTGCATCCACATCTTTGTGTTTGTGTGTGCATGTGTGTGTGTGAAAATTTTACTGCCCTTATTTTAGTAATTTTTTCAAGCTTTATTAAAATCTAATTGGCATACAACATTGTGTAAGAGATATACAACGTGCTGATTTGATGAACTTAATGTATTTTAAAATGACTACCACCAGAATATTAGCTAACACCTACAGTATGTCACATAATTACTTTTTCTTCTTTTGTAGTGAGAACATTTAAGATCTTCTCTCTTAGCAACTTTCAAGTATACAATATAGTATTATTAACTATAATCACCATGTTGTACATCAGGTGTCCAGAACTTATTCATCTTATAACTAGAAGTTTGTACCCTTTAATCAATATCTTGCTATTCCCCCCTCCCACTGACCACTGTTCTACACTATGTTTTAGGAATTAGGGTTTTTTAGATTCTATATGTAGGTGATATCATACAGTTTTTCTCTATCTGACTTATTTTACTTATAATCCCCTCAAGGTCCATCCATCTTGTTGCAAATGGAAAGCTGTCCTTTCTCATGGCTAAATAATTTTACATTGGGTAGATACCACATCTTCTTTATCCATTTATCCATTAATGGACGCTTGGGTTGTTTCCAGATCTCGGCTATTGCCTGCATCCTCATCTTTGCCATATCCTCATAATGGATGTATCTTAAGTACCCTTTCAACATAGGGCTTGGACATGTGGCTTGATTTGGAGATGGCATGTGGTGACTAAGAACAGGTCTGAAGTCCTAGGTGTTTTACTTTGCTATAAAATAATAGCATGACCTTGAGTAGCTTGCTCACCCACGTTGGAAAACAGACCTTGGGCACAGAAGCCTTGACTGCCCGCCCCTCTAACCTAGAATGAATAGTAAATCCACACCAGCATTTGTGGCCTGAAGGAGAGTCACTCCAGAATCCAGCCTCAAGGAGCTGAGCCCCAGCTGACCTGTAGATACATCAAAAGAAACTTAAAAAAAAAAGATCACTAAGCTTTGGGGCACCTGGGTGGCTTGGTCGATTAAGGGTTGGCCTTTGGCTCAAGTCATGATCCCGGGGTCCTGGGCTCCCTGGTCAGTGGGAGCCTGCTTCTTCCTCTCCCTTTGCCCATCGTCCCCGCTCATGCTCCCTTGATCTCTCTCTCTAATAAGTAAACAAAAAAATCTTTCAAAAAAATCACAAATCTTTGAGGTTTTTTCTTACTCGACATTAATAACAAAAATATTCTCTAAAGCCTCTGTTCATAGTATAAGAATATTTTTTGTTCTCAAAACCAAATTTCCAGCAAAATTAAAATGGGAAAATAAATAAAAATGAAGTCATAATAAACTATGGAAATATAAATAATTAAAGGTAATGACTTGTGTTTTAAAATAAATTTATTTGTCATGATCGAGGTTTTATAGTTTTTTAAAAATCATCCATTTCATGAAAGTATTTTTAATGACTATTAAAATCAAGAACAGCTAAGGTTTTCTTAGCTAGAATTAGTAATATATATGCCATGCATTTAAATACAAATTTAGGTAAGTCCTATGTGATTTATAACTTATAGATCATCATAAGTAGCAGGAATTCCCTGCTACTATTACTAATAATAACTTACATCTTTATAGCAATTTTTTAAGGGAAGCTTTCTCAGAAAATGTCATAGAAATATTTCTGCCTTATAACAACATAAACACATTTAAATGAAGGAAGATTTCTTCAATTGGACAATATGATATTTTCATCAAAACAAAGTAATTATTTCATCTTGAAAACAATTTCAGATAGAAGGGAAAACGTTAGGGGTGCCAGGGTAGCTCGGTTGGTTAAGCATCTGACTCTTGGTTTCAGCTTAGGTCATGATCTCAGGGTCATGGGATTGAGCCCTTTGTAAACTCTGCACTGGCTGTGCAGTCTGCTTGAGATTCTCTCCCTTTCTCTCTCCCTCTTCCCCTCCCCCTGCTCTCTTTGTCTCTCCCTTTCAAATAAATAAATAAATAAATAAATAAATAAATAAATAAATAAATAAAACCTTAGGGGAAAAAAGAAAAATGTTATATTTATGGCCATCTTATCCACAGCAATTTTTTTAACTGTTCTGTGTGAATGAATGTTTACTATATAGTGCATATACTTGATAAGGCTACATTAGCAAGATGGTTAGTGACTAATATATTTTTTTTCAGTGCCCTAGGATTTCTTTTGTTATATCACAGTGTTTACTCAAATTCTCACAATGAAAATAACAAATGTATTTTCTTAAAAAGTAAAAGTTGTATATACTATTGCTCAAAATGTAGTGTGTGGAGAGAGTCATCTCAGTAGAGAAATGTGGCCATATGGTAGGTCTTGGGAGAGCAGAGCTGGGGTCCTATTCCTGGTTCATGGCTTTTATCCCTATGATCCTGGCACAGTAACTGAGGAACCTTCATCCTAAAAGAAATAAAAATTTAGGGGCTCCTGGGTGGCTCAGTCAGTTAAGCGTCTGCCTTCATTCAGCTCAGGTCATGATCCCAGAGTCCCAGGATCAAGCCCCACCTCAGGCTCCCTGCTCAGCAGGGAGTCTGCTTCTCCCTCTCCTTCTGCTCCTCCCCCTGCTCATGCTTTCTCTCTATCTCTCCTTGCTCACTTTCTCTCAAATAAATAAATAAAAATCTTTAAAAAAATAAAAGAAATAATTTAATTGCCTTACATGGATATAATGACTAAGAAAGTAGTCTGAATTAAAGTTTAGCATTGCTTAAGAAATGTTATTGTATTTTTTTAAAACAACAAACACCAATACAAGATCAAAATGTTTGAAAATCTCTGGAAATAAAGGTAGTAGAACGTCTTTGAGACCATAGGGCTTGGTATTTCCCCATCACGCAAAACTGTTTCCCCAGATAATCACATGGCTTTTTATCAATCTTCAGTTTAAATATTATTGTTTTATAGATTGTTTTCCTGCTCAGTCTTCTAAGTAGCCTCCCCTTCCTCAAAGCCTTTCTCTAGTTCACCACCTCCTTCCACTTTCTTCCTAGAATGTATCACCACCTGAATCAATCTACTTGGTTGTGGTCATTGTCTGTTCCTTTAGGGGCAAGTAGCTATTCTTATTTATTTGCTTATCTTCAGTGCCTATTTAGGTCCTCAATAAATATTTGAGAATAAATCAATGAACAATTAATGATCACAGATAAGGTTAGTGTGTGTATATATACATACATATATACATTATATACATACAGATATATACATATATATATATATTTACGTCAGCATGTAACTGATTACTCACTAACATAATAACATTTTAAGAATTCTTTGTGCATAAAATTGGATAAAGAAGATTAAGGTATTACATGAAATTGTTATTTTAACTTAAGGCAAACTATTTTAATAAGACTTTTGTATAAGAGTATCTTTGTTGGCTTGTTTTGTCCCAACAAAATACTACCAACTTTGGTATACTTTGGGTGGCTTAAACAAGATTTTTTCCTCAGCGTCTTGGAGGATGGGAAGTCTCAGATTAAGATGCCAGCTGATTTGGTGCCTGGTGAGAGATCTCTCCCTGGCTTGTAGACAGAAACTTCTTTCGTCCTCACATTCTTACATGGCCTTTTCTCAGTGCTATGTGCAGAAGGAGAGAAATATCTTTCTCCTTCTTTTCTTTTTAAGATCATCAATCTCATAATGAAGACCTCAGTTTCATGACCTAATCTAACCCTAATTACTTCCCAAAGGCCAAATCTCCAAATAGCATCACGTTGAGTAGTAAGGCTTCAACATACGAATTTGTAGCAGGGGAGCACAAACATTTAGTCCATAACAAAGACTAAAGTATTTTTACAAGTTTTTTTGTATAAAGTCAAAATATCTTCAAAAGCTTTTTGTGTAAAAACTCGATAACCAGCATATATTGTAAATTATGACTTTAATTTCTACCATTATATATTACATTTTTTTCATTGTCCATTATTTTGCCAACTATTAACTCTCAGGTTTTAATTGAAAGCACATTTAAAACATTAAAATAATTAAAATTTTATTTTTATTGCATTGGCATTTCCTGGATGGTAATAATTTTATGTTTTAAAATTTGGGAGCAACTATTTATTATAAAGCTGACAGTCCACAGGTGGGTAATTCACTAGAATTATAAAAGACTAGACTATCTACTTGATTTATTTTATTCTTAAACACTTAATCAGACTTTCATAACCAGAATAAACTGCTAAGGAAAATTAAATTCCATTAATTCTTTCAAGGCCAATTTAGTGATCACTTCTACAAAAGAATTATCTAAGGAACATATGAAAAATTCAGATAAATATAATTCAAATTTTCTATTAAGTTGATCTGGAGATCACCATCATTCAAAATAAAAAATCAACTATAATTTATATAAAATATGTATAAAATAAAATTCTATATATTATCAATAAAAGGCTCATTTGTTTAAATTAAGAATTAAGATATCAGCAGTCACAATATTCTGTTAGACTGAAATTCCCTTTGTTCTTACCATTCCATATTTTAGAAAATTCTTAAAGAAACTAAATCGCAATTTTAAAGATCATAATATTTGGGCACCTGGGTGGCTCAGTCAGTTAAGTGTCTACCTTCAGCTCAGGTCATGATCCCAAGGTCAAGGTCCTGGGATCAAATCCCAACTTGGGCTCCCTGCTCTGCAGGGAGTCTTCTTCTCCCTCTGCCCCTCCCCGCCCTTGTTCACTGAATCTCTCTCATTCTTTCTCTCAAATAAATAAAATCTTTAAACAAATAAATAAAGATAATAATATTTAATGACAAAATTGTACAATGGGAAATGTACTTAAATAATGGAGTTTATGACACATCTAGCTATATCAAACATGTGAGATCCAGTATCATTTTCAAAAAATAATTTTCAAAAGAGATTATTGTACTAAGGATATAAAATAAGTTTTAGATTTCATGTAAAATGTAATTAAACAGAAAGCAAAGTTATTCATTTTTTATCTAAAATCATTAGAAATGTAAAATTGCTACATATTTTGAATGTTGAATTCAAATATTTTGAATTGTTAAATGAATGAGAGAAAAGAAAATGAATCTTGAATTTTTTCCTCTTAAAGATACTTGAGGTATAATGAAGTCTAACACAATCATTTAGAGAGGAGGATTTAAAATATCAAGGATGCTACATAATCCCTACATAATCAACAGCTAATGCTAATCTTTTACATTAAACTTCTCAGGAAAAATCTCAGTTGAGCTCAGGAAAAGTAATTTTGCTTATCTAGACCTAATTTCCTGTTCTGTAAAATCAGACAGCTATCCTATATCTATTTCAGCTTTAACATTCTGTAGTTTAAAATAAAGCAAAATTCAGATAAAGTACCCAAATTAATTGAGGACATAGGGAATTAAGGAAGAACTAGACTACTCATTAGTGGAGAAAAGTTTCAAAACCCTCACGTTTTCAACTTATCTTAAAAATTTTGAATGATAAAAATAACATTTAAATATGTACCCTGGTTCAATTTTATTTTTTTCATAATCACTAAAAAGAGCTATTTCCTCATCATCCTATGTCTCATATAATTATTCAAGGCATATTTTTTAAAAATTTTATTTGGAGATAATTTTAAATGTAGAGAAAATGGCAGGAAGAAAATAATACGAAGGCCCTCATGTACCCTTTACTCATATTTACCAACTGTTAACATTGGCTCCTTTTGCTAGTATATTATTTGTCCTCACTCATTCTATCTTTCTGTCCTAGTATGTATCTCTTTTTGTTTCTCTTTGTCCAAAATGAATCTGTTATAAATTATATTTCAATAATTAAAAATTATACTTATTTCCACTCCCTCCCACCAAACCCTACTGTTCCCAGGATATTTCAATTTGCTTTCTAATAATTTCTTAGGGATAAATTCAGATTTAGTAAGGTATATTAAATTGAATCTTTATGGAACTGTGATACACATAAAATCTGCATCTATCCTCCCTATAGCTAGCACATCTAACTCTAAAATTAGCATGGAGTAATAAAAATGAAATAAGATCTGACCAATAGCATGGGCAAATTGGTTTGGTAATTTGAAAAAATTGAAAAAATTGATTTAATAAAAACAATGAATGAATGAATTTTACAAAATATTACTATAAATACTTTTAAAATGACATGAATCAACAAAAGTAAGACAAATGATAGAGTTTAATATTTATTTGCTTACTTAAAATTTTTTAATGAAATTATTGTATTTGCAGAGAGCAAAAACTTTATTATTATAAAAATTACCATTATCTTTTTATCCAATTAGGAAAAAGAAATCTTGCACACACCGAATTTATATTTTTAATTTTAAATTTATTTTTATGTTATTTTTATTTCTGCATCAAGGTAACATTAGATTTGCAAAAGTGAATTAAATGTTTTCCATTTTTTTATCTGTCCTGGAAGAAATAAAACAGTGCATGGATTAGAAAATAATTGACTTGAGCCCCCACCTGAACATTTTATGTGTCTGTACTTTAATGCTTAATGGGAATTTAGGAGAGAGTTTATTGAGAGCTGCTAATTGAATTTTATTTTGAAATGCATTCACTTCCTTCAATTACATAAGTAAATGAAAATATTTTATGGGATACATTTAGCAAATATGTTCTGTGTTTCTGTCATATAAAATGGTCTGCTTTGTTTTTTAGTCCATCATTTGTAAAGTCATTTATGAGATGGAATGAAGAATAATTTTATTTGAATACATGATCATAATTAGAAATTATTAAACAAGTGATTTCCATTTATTTTACTTTTAAAATATCCCTTTTATACGTGTTTAACAAGAGCAGAAAATTTTCCTACACTTAGAAGCATGGCAAGGGGTATGTCGAAACATCTAAAAATACTTTATTTTTATGGAACTTAAAGCAAATATTCAAAAGTGCTTTTCTTCATGTTTGAAAGAAATGCATTATCCAAATCCATTATTATTTCTGCAGATCTGTTTTACTGAATGTAAAATAATCAGAACAAAAAAGTCAACATTTTTTCAAGTGATTTGTTTAAATTTATGATAAAATGTGAATCTGCTTTCAATAATGTTGATTAATTTTTCTATTTCTTATATCATAAGTTACATATTTGCAGGCAATAACCCATTTCAAACTCAATTGAGTCATCATACACATTCATTACCATGGGCAACAGCCATTTTAATATCCTATTGCTTCAATATTGTTGGTTACAAAATCAGCTCCCACAATGATATTTGGGAGTAAAATAACTATATAATTCTAAAGCATCATTGGAGGTCTTAATAATTTTGTGCCAAAAGGTAGTAATCATATCACACAAAGACCTAATGATTTAATTTATTTTTGCCTTACCCATGAAAACAATGGAATAGGGACTATTTTTATATACACATGAAATTGCTATTTATTTAAAATATTTCTAACATGAACATGTCATGAATTGTGTAGAGTTTTAAAAATACTAATATAGGGGCTATTTGCTATAAAGAGAAGGAGTACAATGTTCAATTTGGGAGTAATAATACTTTTCCATACTTTACAACTCAAGCTTAAATTGTTCCTTATTTTAATTAAAACTAATTGATTGACTTAGGTCATTTTATCTGTAATCAAGTAGCATTCAATCAAATAATTTTGCCTAAAAATTGTTAGTATAATTTTTCTATATAGCTATATCAGTAAAATTAGTTTTGTTTACATAAAATATAAGGTTGGTCAAAATGAGAAGAAAGCACTGATAGCTATCTGGATGGTTTTAAACATAAATTAGAGTCTCTTGCTAGTACATAGCTTTTCCTCTATATTTAAATCTATGATTTAACTTGTGCTTACCTGTAGCATTTCTATTTAGATAGTATCTTCCCAGAGTTCATTTTAAAGAAACAAACTTCCTCTCATATTTTATCATTTTGCCAAACTTGTTTGTCTTCACCTCTTCACTTACTTCAGAAAATAGTATATGTGCTCTTACTTACAATAACTTAATATAAATTATACATTCAATGATTTTAAAGGGAAAAATCAGTTCCTATATTCTGTTTTTTTTTTCTTGTCCAGTCAACTGTAGGCATAGCAAAGATCTTACAAGCCTAACAACTTAAATATTTTCCACTAAATACCTTATTTCTCCCCAAATCCTTACTGTTTCCTGCGATTCCTGTGATTCCCTTTTTTATGAAGAGAGCATGACATCATCCTGAAGATAATCTCTATGTTGAGAGAAACCTGGTCTAGTTGTGGAGTTTCTCTTCTGATTAAATAATTGAACACCAGTACATTATTAAGTTCAGATTTAATAGTTTCTTTTTGATGTGGTTTCCCCCTCACAATGAAGAATAGCTCTACTAAAATTCAATTTGGTATGTATACCAATTTCTACCACTTATACATTTTTCAAATGTCTGCTAAAAATATTTCTGTCTTGTGGGTTTTTTTTTTTTTTTTGTCACTTTGATTTCTGCTAAGCCAAAGTCAATTCTTTCTCCCTTCCGCTTTTCTTTTCACATCAATAACCTCTCTTTTTAAACTTAACTAGCAAGCTGCTTTAAAATGGATTCATTACAAAGCACTTTCACATAACGTATGAATTTATATGGCTAAAATGTAAAACGGTAGTTCATTTATGAACATGTGAAATTTATTCATCAATGTTCATATCTGTTAGTTGATAACAAAACATGTCAGAAGTTAGCATTTCCCTTTGAAAAATTGATTTAAGTATTTGTTCTTGTTTAAACGTAATAAATTTAAATAGACTGAAAACTCTTTAACAATTATGCTTAATTAGATTTTTTGTTTATCAGTATTTAGTACTTCATTATAACTCCGTTATGGGCTCTTGTCATGTTGCTTGCATAGATTTTAAGGGATGTTATTGAAAGAAGAGATATTACATGTGTACAAAAATTCAAGATCTTAATCTCATCTTTTATGCATAAGAATCAAATGTTCATACCTTCTAGGAGTCCTCAATAAAGAGTTATAGCATGAAAATACTGCTTTTAGACTACACCATAGTAAATTTTACCTATGTACTCCAAAATTACTAGAAAAGCTTTGATCTGAATCTCTGGGCTCTCACATTGTTCATATTGGCTAAAGACTTTCTAGAAATAATTTCTGTCATTCTTGTTTTTCCTTTTTTTAAAAAAAACTTTTTACATGTACTGTAACAGTACCCTCTGAAACTAATAATACACTATATGCTAATTAATTGAATTTAAATTAATACAATTTAAAAATAAATGTAGTGTTATAAAGAGAGTGAAGATACAAGCTGATGGACTATTTATACTGTCAGTCTTAGCCAATAAATGTCTAACATTTTATTTAGGCTTTATTAATAACAGTCAACCCAATGGAAATCTTACATCCTTTTAAAAATTTAAATGAAGATCAGCTTGACTCAGGTGAAAGTAAATAAGGGCTGCAGTTGCTCCTAAAAAAACTTCATGGAATTCCTAGGAATAACTGAGGTAGATTTGGGGAACCACTACTAGAGACATTATTTTACCCATAAAACAGACTTCATCTCACCAAAATAGTTTCAAAGCTAAGCTTTTTCTAAATTATTTGATTGTGTCAACTTTTAAATAGTTAAGAAACAGCTTACATTGTCATTTTCATTTTTATTTATTTTTATTTTTTATTTTTATTTTTTTAAAAATTTCATTTATTTATTCGACAGAGATAGAGACAGCCAGCGAGAGAGGGAACACAAGCAGGGGGAGTGGGAGAGGAAGAAGCAGGCTCAAAGCGGAGGAGCCTGATGTGGGGCTCCATCCCATAACGCCAGGATCACGCCCTGAGCTGAAGGCAGACGCTTAACCGCTGTGCCACCCAGGCACCCCCATTTTCATTTTTAGTAACTGAAATAACATAATTTCCCATAGCAAATGTAGTGTTTTATAGTTTTTAAAATAATAAAATATTGAGACTTATGTAAATTCAGCTTAAAAATGAAAATATATTTACTAGATTCAATATGTCAAATAATTGAGTATTAGCTATTACAGAGAACTATTAAGTTTGCTTTCCATCCTCCCTTTTGGAGGAAGTTAAGTTGAATAAGTAGGCACAAGATAAATGAAGCTCCATTTCTATCCTTCAGAATTATTCAAAAGTAGAAGTCATTCCTTATAGGAATCTAGAAAGTCAGTCTTCTTTTAGGCTGTGGGATTTAACTGGCCTTTGAGCTCTGGAGGAATTTCAACAAATATACATGGCAGGAACAGCTCCCCAGAGACAAGGAGGGGCCAAACGAATAAAGGGGCAGATGGAAAGGAAAAAAAGGAGTTGAGGACAAGTAAGTGGATTAATGTACCTGGATTTTAAGGTCGACGTGGAATAGTAGAGTTGAATGCTAAACATTTTGGAAAGGTAAAGGTCAGATTGCAGATTAATTAAATGCTAGGCTGACTTTGAAATGTTGGGAATAAATGAAGACAGAACTAAATAATTTGGTTCAAGGGCAGGTAATGGTCAATGCTGAGTTTTATTTCTATTATTCCTACAGGAGCGTATATAGTGGGTAGGAAAGAAAAAAATACTAAATCATGAAAAAAGTTAAAATTATCACTGGAAGCAAATACTATGTGTTTGAAATTCAACTCCAGTGAATGACACTTCTTTCTGACACTCAGTATCTCACTACCTTTTCTCTCCAAAGAATTGTTGGGTTATACTGTTTTAAAGTCAGCCTTGAAACAGAGCTGGTTTCAAAGTCTAGGTCTTCCTCGTTGAGCTAACGTCTGCATGTTATTTAATCACTCATATTTCACTTTATCAGTGAAAGAAATATAATTTTCTCTTCATCAAATTGAAAAACATAATTTTAATCATTCTGAATTACGTAAAGATCAAAGAAATAATTGTATTGTGTCTAACATGCAGTTAGCATTCAATGCTATTTTACTCTTTCTTTTCCTATAAAATGCATGTATGGAAATTTCACCATGTTATGAAAGGGGACTATCACATAGGCCTCTTTGGAAATAGTAATATGCAGAAGGAGAAAGGAAGTAAATATGCACTGAATTACATTTAGTTTTATATTTGCTTAGTATTATTTCTTATGTTTATAACCTCTCATTATCTTATAACAGTTATGCCAAGGGAAAAGCACATTTGCTCTAGTTACATTTTTAGTGTGTAACATCATAACAGTACAAAAGGGAATTTGCACACTCAAAGGTGTATTTGTAATTGACTTTTTCCACTTACTCAATGTTGTTCTTCTCCCAGATTTTATCTTCCTTATTATAGCTCACTTTGATCTAATAAATAATTATTTTGTCACTAGAATAAATCCAGTACTGTGCTAATCACTGTGAATACCCAAAAACAATGAAACTGCACATCTGCATGGTGACAGAAAGCGGCTCAAAGCAGAGAAAATATTTAATTGATTAAAAAGCAGCCATACTTTTCTACTAATTGTCGCTAAAATGTAACTTTTACTGACATTTCTTTCAGATTTCTTTAATAAGTAAAAAATAATTTGAGATCCCAGAAGCAAGTGTATTCTATCAAGGAAGGACTTTATTTCATCTTGGATGGCTCTCTGTCAACTCTGGTGTATGTGAAAAATACACTAATTCATCTGCCCTCTTTTTACCTTATTTGTCATTCTTCTGGATGGCTAGCATTAGAATCTGCTTGTCTTTCTTTCTTAATTTTAAATGTTTCTGTTTATTTAAACTTATATGTAAGCAAAAAGAAAATGCAACTTGCTGGCACTTGACATTATGTGTAAAAGTGTCTAACACCTTGACACCAAGGCTAGAATATAATAAGAACAACAATCCCACATCCTCCAGTGAATGACACCCTGTTTTTTTCCTGCCATCAGTCCCGTTAATGGAATTAAAAAGAAAACAAAATTTTTGTTTGATATAGTTTGAGCATAGTTCTTTTTTAAACAAGCAACAACAACAAAAAAATAAGAACTTATACATGGGAGGTATTTATGGGTATGCATGAAAACCTTTCAAACAAAATAATGCAGTGTAAAATCAAGTCAAACATTTATATTCTGTAACTAAAATAAAGTCACAAAGTGCTTATCCCATTGTATGAATTATAGTCATAGGCTGTTATAACTTATAAGGTATAAGACATTTTATCATGCCATGCTAAGAATTCCCAAATCATTAGCTGAGTTTTAGAAAATAGCTGTGTAATCACTCTGATACTTCCATCATTTTGTTGCAACAGGTGGGTGGCTAAACACAGTGCTCACACTATAGAGCCTGGTACACGCCTGAATGCCTGTACTTCCCACATTGCCATGAAAGTTTCCATCAACGAAGACACTAAATTGCCCTCCCAGCCATTTGCTCCCTTTTCTCATCGGGACAAGGCCACTCTAGAACAGTGGAAAGATGCTGCATATAGGCCATCACTGCCCATTACTCTGTTGTCTCCTTGATGACCTCCAAGGTCAACCTCAGCTGTGCTAGTACTGCTCCCATACCCATTTTAGCTATCGCTGAGGTTGAAACAAAAGAAAATTATTAGGTGACTTCTAACTTCAATAAATGGATATTTTTATGTATATCAATTTTTTTTCTTAATGACCCAATCTTGTTCTTAGAATGAACTAAAATCAAGTATATTGAAATATTTTCTAATTCTTAAAATTCTCTGAGATGTTTATAATTATCTCTATCATCAACTAAATCTAACTTATGATATACTAGGAAGCCATTTATCAAGGTTGCCCTAACATTTTGTGACTTCAACTAATGTTTTTGTATTAGAACATACTTTATTAATTAATTTTATATTTTATTGAGGTTACTAACAAATATTTGCAAACAGTATAAAATTACTTAAAGATTTCAATATTAAATCAACTTGTTCTGTAGCTATTTTCAATCTAATGGCTGAATATAAGCCTTGTATGTATGTAAGAAAAACATGAAATGGGTGGCTCAGTCGGTTAATCGGCCAACTCTTGATTTCAGCTCAGGTCATGATCTCAGGCTGATGAGATCGAGCCCTGCATTGGGCTCTATGCAGTGTGGGGAGTCTGCCTGAGATTCTCTCTCTTCTTCTGCCCCTCCCCCAAATCATGTGTTCACTCTCTGTGTGTCTCTAAATAAATACATAAATAAATCTTTTTTTAAAAAAATTTTAAAAAATGATATAAGTGGGGCATCCAGAAGTGGATTAAGTAGAGAATTGAAGTGATAAGCAACTATTTTATGAGTAAATAAGAATTTAAACAATTGTTTTTGAATCGATGTTCATGATGAACAAAACTGTAAATTGGGTATCTTTACCCAGATTACTTATCCTTTGTACCAAAGGCAATCTGGAAAAAATACATCACTTGTAAAAGCTGAAACATTTTTATGTAAATTAATAACAAATTTATTTATTTATTTGTAAAGTCTAATTTGTAGTAGTTGTATATTTTATTTATTTTTATATAAGTTTTTATTTAAATTCCAGTTAACATCCAGTATTAGTTTCAGGAGTATAATATCATGACTGGACACTTCCACATAATACTAGGTGCTCATCACAAGTGCCCTACTTAATTCCCATCACCCATTTAACCCATCTCCCCATCCACCTCCCCTCTGGCAACCATTAGTTTGTTCTCTATAGTTAAGAGTTTGTTTCTTGGTTTGCCTCTCTCTCTCTCTTTTTTCTTTTGCTCATTTACTTTGTTTCTTAAATTCCACATATGAGTGAAATCATATGGTATTTGTCTTTCTCTGACTGACTTATTTCACTTAGCATAATACTGTCTAGTTCCATTCATGTTGTTGTAAATAGCAAGATTTCATTCATTTTTATGGCTGAGTAATATTCATTTCCATATATATTTACACATTAAATGCAATCTCAATCCCTATTAACATACCAACAGTATTTTTCACAGGGCTAGAACAAACAATCCTAAAATTCGTATAGAATGACCAAAGACCCCGATAGTGAAAGAAACCTTGAAAAAGAAAAACAAAGTTGGAGGCCTCATATATATATATTATTGTTGGATTCAGTTTGCTAGTAGTTTATTGAGAATTTTTGCATCCATGTTCATCAGGGATTTAACTTAAAATACTCTGTCATTTATGGAATGAGCAAGAGTTTATAGTATTCTTGTAGTCCTTTTTTATTTGTTTTTAATTTTTTTTCAGAATCTGAAAATTATATATCTCTATCACCAACTAAATGTGTTCTTCCCAGTCCTTCATTTGTTTCCCTCATTGGAAATTTTAATGCTAACTGTCCAGTTCCAAATAAAAATCTTACTAAATGAACTACATATTTAGAAGTAATTTAGCTACCTTTATTTTGCATTCCATGTAATTTTCCTCCTGAACAAATGCAAGAGGTTTCAATTTGAATTAGAAGCTATAATTGAAGACATACTTATTAATATAAAGTCTAGAAATGTCTGAGAAATTAATAATTGTTTTGATTAAACTATATTCATGTAGATGAATAAATGAATAATTTCAGAGTTAATCAATCAACCCACGCAAAACACTATTATAACACTTTAAAGTCACACATACCACAGATGATTTCTAGAAAAAAGTTCTATTCTCAAAAAGAAAATTTCTTTTCTTTTGCACTTGTATCAATGAAATCTTGTTTGAAGCACTTTGTCAAATTATATAATACTATTCTAAGATTGCCTGGTTTGACAGCACATAATTAAATAGAAGGAATTCAATGTGATATTTTCTTTCAAAAATGGGGCAGTATACTTGCCAGGGGATCTTTTCAGCAATACATTGACTAAACAAAGCATATGCAATAAAAATGGTGTTAATTACTGCTGGAATACTTGATTGAAATTTTATTTTTTAGCATAGTTTTATTTACTAGATAAGTAACAAACCATTAAAGGTGTTTATACTAACTGTAATCATACTATGTATTTCTGTGTTATCTATTGTACTGTTTTCTCTTCCAATTCTCATTTTTTAGTTTTCCCTCTTTTTTCTCTTAGTAAATGTAGTTAAAGTATTGTCAATTTTGTTTAATTTTTTTAAACTGCTCATTACTTTCAATGTTATGTTATTGTTTGTTCTCCTCCCTATTTTATTTATATCTGATTTTTTTTAGTTATTTCTTTCCTCTACTAAATTTCAGCTAAGTTTCTTCTTCTTCTTTTTCCTTGTGATGTAATGTTAAGCAGTCTATATGAACTTTTTTCTTAATACAAAGATTTATAGCATAAATTTCATCTAACATCTGTTTTTGCAGCATCCCGTAGGTTTTGGAATATTGTGTTTTCTTTTTCTGTTGTTTTGAGACATATTTTGATTTGCCTTCTGATTTCTTATTTGGCCCATTGCTTGTGCAGTAGTGTGTTGTTTAATATTTACATGCTAAATATTTAATATTTACATTGTAATTTCCAGTTTTGTTTTATTGTTGGTCTTTAGTTTTGTACCATTGCAGTTGGAAAATACACTTACTATGATTTCAGTCTTCTTAAAAAAAAACAAATAAAAATAGAAGTGAGATACTTATCAATCATTTGTCTGAGTCAAATTGTGGAAGAGTAGCAAGCAAACAAAAAATGCCTTACTCTTGGGGGATGACATGATTGAAATTAGTCATGACTCAATCCAGTGGTTAGCTCAGTCACAGTGATAAGACTGACTGCATGGTCAACCTCACCACTTAATTGTGCATGCAGAAGCTTACTCTAAGTTACAATGCTTACCTTTAATATATATAATCTCATGTTATATTAATATATAATCTACACAACACCACTTTGATGTGTTCATTAATATCTCTTTTCAGATTGAAAAGAGTGTGCCTGGGTGGCTGGTTGTGCCTGGGTGGCTCAGTTGGTTAAGCATTTGCCTTTGGCTCAGGTCATGATGTCAGGGTCCTGGGATCAAGCCCCATATCAGGCTCCTTGCTCAGTGGGGAGTCTGCTTCTTCCTCACTCTCTGCCCCTCCCCCCTGCTCATGTGCACTCTCTCTCTCAAATAGATAAATAAAATCTTTAAAAAAATTAAAAGTAGATTGAAAAAACTAAAGCTTAAGATAGAATAACATTTTCTTCATGGACACAAAACTAGTAAATAGTGAAAACAATTCATATTTTAAACCAACATAGGAGTATATGGGAGTATGTGGCTTTAAGTTTTGTTTTCATTAAATTATAGATAATGTAAGAAAATCAAAGCAAAAAACTTGATTTCAAATGCTTGCCTATGTTTAATGACCCTGGCAAAGTCTATTCCACAACCCAATATCTGAACCCTTTTGCAATATTCCAAATGTCTGAGGCTTGAACAATTTCAGAAAAAAATATTAAAGACAATTCTCTTTTTGAAAAGCTCTGGAGACAAATATTTTCATAAGTATTCCATGAAATGATCATGTACTTTTCATGTTCTTCATTCTGACCCCTGTATTTCTGAAGTCTAATCTTCCCTTTACATGACTCTGAAAGATTTTATTGTGTTTCCGTAATTTCTCTTGTCTTTAGGCTAATGCCTTTGGTTCCAACATTTGTGCTCATATGATAATGTCTCTTCTCATTCCACCACTCACTTCCTTTTGATGAAGCTATTTAATGTCATACTAGATCCAACTATCATTTCTTAAGCATTTACAACATGTCAACATCTGTTCAGGTTCATTTCATAAACAAAAGTCTTTTTTTTTTTTTCTATTCAAGCTCACAGGAAAAAAATGTTCATAGATTTTTTTAACCATGTCACCCTTCAACATAGGGTCAAGAAAATTTATGATTATATTCAGCACTGTAATTGGTGAGGCTTCTTCCATAATTCTTGTTGCTAGGCAATATGCTAAAAAAAAAGAGATTTGTGTGTTAAAACTTAATATACTTAATTCGCAAAAATAAAACTAACCTGAATTATAAAGGATAGTGTAAGTAAAATTCATTATATAAGTTGGCATCAATGAAAGATGTTTGAAGATCTTGATAAATCTACCAGCATATATTACACCAGCAGAATTTTTTTTTCTTAAGGATTGATAAAGTTTCTAAATATCCAATTATTCATGATTAATATATTACTTTATCTACTCAGTGCTAAAAAACGATTTTCCTTCTGTCCAAAACACATTGTTATTCCTCTAAAAAGCACTCAACAAGAATCCATAATCTGGAATTTTGAGTCCTTTTATTTTTAGTTTAGTGTACTTAGAACCAACCTGCCGGTGTATCTACCCAGTTATTTTGCATATTATTGAGGCATTTCTTGTTCCAAGGATATGTTTTACTAGCGGCCCCATCACTTCCACTGCATAAATCCCTAGGAATTGACTTTATCACTTATCTAACAGAAGGTAAGAAGTTTTTAAATTCATCAGCAATTTTAATGAAAAAAAAGTTATTGGTATCTAAGTCAAATCAAATTTGTAAGTAAAAGATTTGTCTACAATTTTCTTACAGTTTTTAGAGACAATGACATTCTACAGTCTTAAAATGTGTTACTGCAGTCAAGTTACATTTCAGCTACTCCAAGAGGCAACAGAGGTCAATTTAAATATGCTCACAGTTAGCCACATGAAAACAAACTCTTTGTATGTCTCATATATAATTTCAAATTTTATATCCTAAAATTGAAACATTCTTTCCCCCAAACAGGTATTTTCCTATAATGGTAGTAGAAACATGGCCTTGAACAGGACTTTTTAAAAATTTTAAAGACCATTTCTTCCCTGTAAAAGTTTTAATTCATATGCAAGAGGAAAAATTTCTATGAACAAAGACATCTGAGAAATGCCATAGATATTTATTGCCTTGGAAATTCTTATTGCATATTATTATATAAAGTTGCATAGAAATCCTATAGTGAAGAAATATTTTAATTTTATTTAATCTATTGATTGCAAGTTTGTGTAATCATATGTAAAATAATTTCAATATAAAATGAAAATGAAGGATATAAAATGGAAAATCTCATGCATGTGCCTTCAGGAAAATAAATCTTAAGGATGGAGAAACTGATTTCCCATAAATGACTGATTTACAGAAAACTGATAATATTGGAATTTCCTTAAATAATACCTATTCACAGGTTGTCTCATATCCACCTTGGGAAGTTTTATTTATGGTTTCCAGAGACATGAATAAGAAATGACCCAGGTCAGGCTGGTCTCAAAATAAGCTGAATTGAACTTTGTTTGTGTGACTGAATTGGTTTTGTCTGCTCAGGGAATTTTCAGAGCTGGTTTCCCTTTGTTTTTGATTTTAATGGATTGTAACTGAATGCTCTCTTCTTTACGTTTCCTGCCCTTAAATATAGCTAAGGTCAGCTTTAGCTTGTGTTCCAAATTGCAATTCCTCTGCTATTCTCAAATAAACTCATCATTTTGACAATTTGAGGGTTGCCTCAGTTTACCTCTTTATATTCAGGTTGACATACATGATTTAAAAAAAAAAAACCCTCATGGTACACAGTCACCATCCACACAAATATTTTCTCACAACTCTCAGATTAAAAATACATACACAATCAATAAAAAGTTAGGATAATTCAAAATTTCCATGGAAGAAGCTTTTCCTTATTTAAAAAAAATGTTTATAAACTATTGGAACAGTGACAGATTGTTACTGAAATTCTAAAATTTCCATTAAAGAATGGAAATGTCCTAATCTTCATGAATCCCAAACACTAATATACGTATCACTTGCTAACTACATTTAAATTTGAAATATTTCATTTAGATTTGTTATTTTAATGTTCTCCATTCAATTACATACATTTTAAGTTAACCACATTATAAAATGAATAAGCTGGGAGCCTGGATGGCTTAGTTAGTTATGCATCTGCCTTCAGCTCAGGTCATGATCTCAGGGTCCTAAGATCGAGTCCTGCATCTGGTTCCCTGATTAGCTGGGAGTCTGCTTCTCCCTCTACACCTCTCCCTTGCTCATGATCTCTCTCTCTCACAATTTCTCTCTGTCTCTCAAATAAATAAATAAAATTCTTAAAAGAAAATAAGCCATGGGGATGTAATGTACAGCATGGGGGATAGTCAATAATATTGTATTAACTTTGTAAGATGACATAGTGACTAGCCTTGTTGTGGTAACCATATCACAATGTTTATAAATGTTGAATCACTCTGTCATATACCTGAACTTAATATAATATTGTATGTCAATTATACCTGAATACATTTTTTAAAAGAACATTAAAATAAAACTAAAACAAAATAGTGAAAAAAATTATAACTTTAAATATCTACCAATAAGTAAAATATCAAAGTGAACATAAAATGGAACAAAGTGAATATACAATTAAACAATTCTCAATGACTACAAATAACTCTGGTAGAATGAAATGGATGTTCATATAAAAAAATATTTCTTATTAAGTGTGCCAAATTTGCAAAAAAAAAAAAATCCCGTTGTTTCCTCTTCCTTCTTTCCTTTCCCTTTTTCTTTTTAACTTTTTTTTAAAGATTTTATTTATTTATTTGACAGAGATAGACAGCCAGCGAGAGAGGGAACACAAGCAGGGGGAGTGGGAGAGGAAGAAGCAGGCTCATAGCGGAGGAGCCTAATGTGGGCTCGATTCCATAACGCCAGGATCACACCCTGAGCCAAAGGCAGACGCTTAAGGACTACGCCACCCAGGCGCCCCTCCTTTCCCTTTTTCTTTCCTTTTCTTTCTTTCTTTCTTTCTTTCTTTCTTTCTTTCTTTCTTTCTTTCTTTCTCTATCAATGATGTACAAACAATTCTAAAACCTTGCTAACCTTAAGACACTAATAAATTATAAATGAGATACAATTGCTTGAATCTGAAAAATTCTCATAAATTGAAAAGGTAGTTAACACAAGCAGAAGGAGCTGAAATATTATTTGTATTCAGTGGTTTAGAAAACAAAACAATGATTACTTAACATATTGCTGGATACTCTTCAGAAGTCTCTTAACATTTTCCTAGTTAGAAGAAACATCCATCTTCATGTTCTTAAAAATCGTATTCATTTGAACTATACAAATCAACATCATAATTAAAATTTCTAATCTTAAGAATCTAGATTAAAATAATACTACTTATATCAAGCATAGCAGAAATCCATATCTGAATTTTCTCTATCTTCCTAGACTAGAGGCCTAGCTTTCAGTCTTTTAGCTACTGACATGCCTTCCTCACTAAACTTAATAATTTATAGCTTTTTTTTTTAAGTGAGAGAAATATGACTCTTCCTTTTCTTTGAACACTTAGAGGTCACTGTTCGGTAATTAGCTGGTCTAATTTCAATATTGTTGCATTTCAGGACCTGGAGAGAGGAAGAGAGATGGTGGTGGGATGACCAGTAAGTGGAGCAGTCAAAGCACACACAACATTTTTTGATCAATTTTGTTATCTTATATGGGCATGGTTCATCGTGCTCCAAAACAAATACCATATTAACATCAAAGACCACTGATCACAGAAAACCATAATGAATGTAATAGTTTAATAGTAAAGTTTGAAAAGTTATGAGAATTACCAAAAATGTGACAGAAGCATGAAGTGAGCAAATTCTGTTAGAAAAATGGTGCTGATAGACTTGCTCAACTCAAAGTTGCCACAAACCTTCAATATGTAAAAATAAATAAATAAATAAATAAATAAATAAATAAATAAATAAATAAATGTCACATAATATCTGTGGAGCACAATAAAGCAAGACACAATAAACTGAGGTACGTCAGTATTTAGGAAATCTTGAGGAACCCATCAACAAAGAAACCTACAAGAGCTGATAAATAAGTTCAGCAGGTCATAGGATACAAAATCAAATACATAGATCAATCATATTTTTATGTACTAGCAACAAAAAAATCTAAAAATAAATGTAATAAAATATTTCTAATTACAATAGCATCAAAAAGAATATAACATTTAGGAATAAAATTAAAGAAAGTGCAAAACTTACACACTAAAGACTACCAAACATTGCTGAAAGAAATTAAAGGCCTAATAAATAGAAAGATACCTCGTGTTTACAGATTATTAAGACTTAATCTTATTAAGATGGCAATATACCCCAAATTTATCTATACATTTCTATCAAAATACCTGGCGGCTTCTTTGCAGAAATTGACCGGCTGATGCTAAAATTCATAAGAAATTTCAGAAGATGTGGGAAAATCAAAACAATTTCATAAACAAGCAAAGTTGGAGTACTCACACTTCCAAGCTACAGTTTCAAGGCAGACTAGTACTGGAATAATGATAGACATATGGATGAATAGAATAGATTTGAAATCCCCAAAATAAACTGGTATATTAACAATCAACTGATTTCCAACAAGGGTGACACTACCATTCAATGGGAAAAGAATAGTCTTTTTAACAACTGGTACTGGAACAAGTAGATATCAACATGCAAAAGAATAAAATTGATCCTCACACTGTACACAAAAATTAACTCAAAAATTAAATACAAAGATACAAAAATAAATACAGAAAAATAAATCAAAGACCTAAATATGAGATCTAAAACTGTAAAGCTCTTAGAAAAAAATATAGGTGTAAATCGTTGTGTCTTTGATTAGGCAGTGGTTTCTTGGCTAAGACACCTAAAGCATAATCAGTCAAAGAAAAAATTGATAAGTTGGACTTCATCAAAATGATAACTTTTGTGTTTCAAAGGTCAGTCTCAAGAAAGTTAAAAGACAACTCACCTATTGGATTAAATATTGAAAATGTTTTAAAATTATATATTTGGTAAAAGTCTAGTATCAAAATATATACAGTGCTATTACAACTCAAAAATAAAAAGGCAAATAACCCAATTAAAAATTGGCAAATGACTTGAATAGATATTACTCCAAAGAAAATGCATGAATAGCCATTAAGCATATGAAACATGTTCTACATCATCAGTCATTAGAGAAATGCAAATCTAAAGGATGATGAGATACCATTTCAGATCCACAAGGATGGCTATAATAAAAAAAGATGGACAATGGCAAGTGTTAATGCTGAGAAACTGGGACCCTCATACATTGCTGGTAAAAATGTAATACATTACAGCCACTTTGGAAAACATCTTTGCAATTCCTCTGAACATTCCAGAGAGTTGACCATATGACCCAGAAGTTCTACTCAAAGTTATATATTCAAGACAATTGATAACCTATGTTCACACAAAAACTACACACAAATGTTCATATTATTCATAATAGCCACAGTGAAAACACCTCAAATGCTCATCAACTGATGAATGGATTAAAAAGAGTGGAATAATGACATACTAGAAAAATCAGCCACAAAAAGCAATGAAGTACTGATCCCTGCTACAAATTGGATGCACTATGAGAAGATATGCAAAAAGAAAGAAAAAAGACACAAAAAGCCACTTACCATATGATTCAACCCCTGTGAAATGTTCAGAATAGCCAATCCATACAAACAGAAAGTAAATTAGTGGTTTTCAGGAAGGCTCCCCTCTGAAGACAGGGGATTTCATTTTGGGGTGATGAAAATATTCTAGAATTAGATAGTGTAATGTTTGTAAAACCTTGTGAACTTATTAAAACCTCTGAGTTTTAAACTTTAAATGCATGAATTTTATGGTATGTGAATGACATTTCTACTGAAGAATATGAGAGAAGTGAGTATCTGAACCAGGCAAAATTGATATGAAAGTCTGTTTTGCTGTTGCAGGGTAGTTCATGCATCAGGGAAAATGGAGAGTGTTAAGGTTTTGCAAAAGTGTGAAAATACCAGCAAATATTAGCCTCCAAAAGGAATGGACTCCATCCTGAGTGGAGATCAAAGCAAGTGAATCTAAGAACAAATAGATCAGGATTGAGCACCAGAGTATTGGGAGAAAAGGACACTGGAAATTCTGTGGCAAAAAGGGGGGTGAATTCTTGTCCTGAATGCTTCATTAATTAATAAATTACCTGTCACTAATAACAGATAAACTAAGAAACTGGGCAAGCAACCTTTATCCATATCTCTAACCTTCTATTAATGGCTAGTCTGTGAAAATCCAACTTTTCATAAATGAGTTGTGTCATCAAAATAATCTAGAAAAATAAATACAGAGCACTGATCAGTAAAGAAAAAGAAGAAAAATATGGAGTTAAAATTATGAAAAAGTTTTACACATAAAATATATATTTTTAACGACAGAAATAGGAGTTGACTAAAGTGTGAAACTGGAATCAAATATTTCAGTTAATGTGGCAGATTATATTATTCAAATATGGCTGCAACACTATGTCCTGTCCCATATGCTCTTCTAGAACCTTGACACTCCTCCATTATAAAATAAAGTCTATGTTCCTCCCTTCAATCTTGGCAAGCTCTTATACTGTACTAGTACTAGCATACAGCAGAAGTGAAAACATTTGACTTCTGAGGCAAATTATAGAAGGCAATATGGTCTCTGCCACTACCTCAAATTTTGTTTTTTGGAATGCCTGCCTTTGTAAACCAGGCACTTTGCTGCGAGTAAGCCCAGCTGAGATGGAGAAGTCCACATGAAAAGGAACTGAGGCTCCATCAGAACACTCAGATGATAGCCATACGAGCGAGCCATCTCTGAAGAGGATCTTCCAGTCCCAGGCAAACCATTTGAGTTGATGCCAGGTGGAATAGAGACACATGCTTCTCTTCAAGCCCTGCTAAAAAAACAGAGTTGAAGCAAAATAAGTGAGTATTTTGTTTTTTTAATGTTTCAAGATTTAGGATAGTTTATTATATAGTAATAGAGAACTAAAAAGGTAAAGAAGAAAAGGAATAACCTCATTTCAGAAAAAAATTACAAGGATGACAAGGAAGAAGAGGTACCATTGATAGAATATGAAGGGATAGTAATAAGAAAAGCCAAGAAAATGAAAATGAAATAAAGTGGTAAGTAGGAGTAGAGAGGAAATGATAGAGAAGAAAATCTAAGAGACAATGTATGTATGACTGGGATACATATAAAGAAGAAAAACAAAAAATGAATCAGAACAAAGTTTCATACTGGGTACCTGTGAGTATCAATAAAGAAAAGTCAACAATGAGATATATCATCACAGAGTTGTTGGACTTTAAAGATAAAAAGAGATCCTTTGTACATCACGCAGGTATCAACTTATTAAAGGGGAAAGAAAATCATGTTATCATCAGAGTTTTAACTTTAATAATAAGCAAAAACACCTGTGAGAAATTCAAAGGAAAAAAGTCCAAGCCAAGGAGAATTTCAATTATTATAGCAACAGACATATAATCTTGAATATATAAGATTTCAGAAAATACTGTTCCCAGAAACTCTTCCTTGAGAGCCTTGCAAAATGAAAGCTCCAAATGATTGGAGAAGCTTTGGAAAAATTATCGAGTACATTTAACTGTTGAACTCTTAAAACAAGGGTGGAAATATGAATGATAGGCAAGCAATCAGGCAATTCAAAAGCATCAGATCATATCACAGGACCTATTATCTGTGTTCAAAGACAAGGCACATGTTGAGGAGTTAACATCCACTGCAACTGAAGTTGCATCCACAACTTAAGTGCAGAGAAGAAGAAAAAAGTTAATTAGAAGAGGGCTTGCTCCCAAGCCTCCTCCAGTGACAAGAGACTTCCTGATATTTTGCTGGGAGGAAAAACTCAAACAGATTCTGCAGAACTGTCTGTCTTGGAATGCATATTTGATAGATTTATTAGATGTTCTTTTTCTAGCATAATTTGATAGAGAAAGACAAGAAGTCATTGAAGAGACTGAAGCAGGGTAGTATCTTTTAGGAGACATCAGAAAAGCCACCCTCCCTCTCCCTGCCACACCCATTACCAGACATCAAATTCAGCCTGAGCACAGATGAGTGAAGAAGGCTGAGAGATACAACAAAAATTTGTGGTGGTCTGAGTGATAGTCCTCTTCCATAGTATACACTCCCTCACCACCAAAATTCTGAGGTTAGATGCTGTCCTCTGGTCATGTGTGGGACTTCTACTTTAGAAATATTCCCTAGCTTCTGATTCATATCCAAGTCAATTTTCTTAGTGAGAACTTGGGAATTGCCTTGACTCCAATCTACTATCCTATCTTCACAACCATTGATTACTTGTAGAACCTTTAATTACAATCATTCCAGAATGAAGATAGCCATAGCAGGCAAGGCATGTTTTATCAACTGGAAAGCAAAACACATGGAATAGGACAAAGGCAATGGAAGTGGTTCTTGTTGGTTTGGTCAGCAATGGGAAATTAGAAGATAGTAAGGCATCCACCTGGTGTTCCACCATTTCTAGGCTTCAGTTCAGACTTCTCAATAGCTCAAAAGAGTCAAGAAAGGGGACAAAAGAGTGATGCAAGCAGGGACACTGAGGTTTGTGTCCCAGTACTTCAGAAGTAGCATTCAAGACACTGATCCATTATTTGATTTCCCGTATTTTCCATAGCTGAATGGACACTGATCCATTATTTGATTTCCCGTATTTTCCATAGCTGAAAGTAGCTATTAAGAGGACAGAGGGTTTTAGGATTCTGTCAGTCCCGCCTGTGGATGGGTGGTTAGTGTTAGCTTGGTATAACTTATCTTTCAGGCAGATATGCCTGCTTTCTAAAAGGCAAGATAGATGCCACTAGTAGCAAGAAATCAAGGGCATATGACCAGAAAGTACAAAAAGCAGGGACAGTTTTACTGGGAGAAACTAGCAGAAAGAGAAGAAATGCAGGTGCAAGTTTCTGTCATGGGTGGGGTAGCATTCAGTGACATATCAGGGCCAGATTTCAGACAATGAGATTAGAACCTCTACACATAAGTTCTATGATTTATACACTGCACAGCTGGCAAAACATCACCTCATCCCTCAGCAGTATTAGGGATAAGATAAATCCTTAAAGCTTACTACATAATGAAGTAAGAACCATTCCCTCCAATCTTGTCCTTCTACTTCATCGTTCATGGTAAAAGAGCACAATAATTGTATGATGTGTCCATGGATCAGGTTCCAAGAATTGTCATTGCAGCTATGTGACACAATGACTCTGGTCAAAGCTTTGATCCAGCAGCATCTACTGCTTTAACACTTGGTACAGTAGGATTGCATTAAGCAATTTTCAGTTCCTAAATATCCCCACTATGAAGCATCTTGGCTTACTCTTTAGAAGGACCTCCTGAAGAATATTAGTATTTGATTAGTTAATTTTTGCCTCTTGAAACAGCAACAGTGATGTTAAGAAAGAAATTCTCTTACCATAGCAAATCTTTATTTCTTGCTCAAACTACAGATTCAACATGTCACTGGGGGGCTATTTGTTGTAGCTTTTCAATGACTCAGGCTGATGGAGACTCAACAAGGAGCTTCAATGGTAGAATGAATCAAACAAAGGCTTGTAAACCGTCTGCTAGGAAGTTATACATATCACTTCTGCTCATATTTCATTGGTAAAATGAAGTCATATGGCTAGGCCAAACTTAAAAATAAAGATTTCCCTCATGGGTGTATGGGGTAGTAATATATCACAGTAGTTTCAATTTCCTGATTTTTAAAGAGGTTGAGCATACTGCCACATTTCTTTTGGCCATTTGGATATGTTATTTTGTAAGGTAGCTTTTTTATTCTCTTGCCCATTTGTCTATTAATTTCTCTGTCATTATCTTCTCTATTTCTAATTGACTTGTAGTATCTATCTATCCATCAAATCTATCCATCTATGTATCAATCAATCGTTTATCTACCTATAGAGATATTATAACTCCATTATTGATTATAAGTCCTGCAAATATATTCTCTAGCTCTGTAGATTGCCTAAATAATGTTTTTAAAGGACAGTTCTTAGTTTAATGAAGTACAATTTATCAATTTTCCCCATTTGTTTCTTTCTAGTTAGTGCATTTCTGTCTCTCTTACAAACCAGAAAGTAGAAAGTAAGTGTATTTAAGTGCCAACAAAATACACTAAAACAGACCACTAACATTGATTTCTATTGGAAGAATTTGAGGGGGAAAGAGAATAAAAATTTGTAAGTCAAATTTTGTCGCTTATAAAAGGGAACTCATAGACACGTATAGAAAAGGAGGGGACACAAGGTTTTATATTAAGCTGTAGGCGTAAAGTTCACCATAAGAATAAAAATACTTCTCTCAATATAGGAGAAGCCACATAGAAAGAAATGTGTGTATATTTATACTTACATGTTCTACATGTAAAGAATACTACACAAAAAGAGTAAAGGTGAATTAATATGACAAAAAGGAGTCCATACATGTTATTTATGTCAATAAAAAGTTTAGCTTATGTCTCTTATAAGAGAAAATTTTTTTCAGATTGACTTATAGGTTAAAATCTCACCAAATGCTCCATATTAGAGACAGACCAAAAGTTAACTTATCAGGAATTTGAGAATAAAAAGAGAATCAAAGTTATATTCAGGCAAAAAAGAAAAGCAAAGAGAATGCTCTAATATTAGATATGAAGAGAAGAACAAAATACATTAAACAAAATAGCACATAGAACTTTTAATGTTAAAGACTATAACTCACTGTGAAGATGTTATCATTATATCTTTGAACTAATTACACAGCAGTGAATTTCATATAACATAAGTGACAAGAATTTAATTATAGTTAGCTGGAAAGACACTGGTAACATGTGACTTTAATATAACTTTCTTAGTCCTGACAGATAAAATACCAAAAATAAGATGGACAACAAAACACCTGAATATCATAACCAATAAGGTAAAATTTCAAGGTATATAATAAATTCCGTGTCACAGTACAATTCTTCTTTTCCAGTATTTACTGAAAATTTACAAAAGTGACCCAATATTATTAGGCCACAAATAAAACTTATGATACTTGTAATCTACAAGTTGCTTTCTTATTGTGGTTTTATGTTGTCTCATCTCCTCTAGTCCTGGTAGCAAAGAAGATCTCAGAAAGTCCCTTTTGATAAAGGATACAGTTTCTAAATGTTCATAATTAAAAGCTTATCACAACTGTAAATAATAGTGAAGACAGAAAAGTAATGTATAATGTATCTTTTTAATGAAAAAATAGAATGTTTTGAAACAAGAATTGGTATGAATTCATAACTGATAATTAATGAGCTCTGAGAGCATTTTAATGGTACATGAATTTGCCTTAGGCTGGGGAAAAAAAAGAAAAAACTTGGTGCTTAGTTAGCAAATTATTTAAAAGTACTAATACAATATTATAAATAACTTCATGCTTGAATTAAAGACAGGATTGATGATGAAAAGGTTTATCTAAAAAGTCTTCAGTAAAAAATAACAGTTCAAGTTGATGAACAGGTTAGAATATTTGATGTATAAAAACAGCAATAATAATAATTAGCTTAAGATATTTCTACATAATAATTTACCCAAGTGAGATGAAGGAAGAAGCGTTTTAAATGTATTGCACCAGCAAAGTAAGAAATTAAACTAATGTCTGTTACTCTTTATCTGTTTATGATTATTTAATTTACTAAAACTAAGGAATAAGGCTTCATATAGAATGGGAAAATATTGGCATCTTTCTCCTTGTTATGGACTATATTTCTGTAATTTTAATAAATATCAGTTCACCATTTTAAATTCATCTACATCTTCATTACTCAAATTATTCTGGAAGCACTTAACCAACTTCAAGAGGCATAAATGTGGCCCAATTTGTGCACAGTTCTTTCTATCACTATACTCAATAACTCTCTTATTGCTTTCCAGATATCCCTGTAACCAGCTGTGAAGAGTCTGATTTCACCTTATTGGTATTCCCTATGATCCAGAAGGAAATATCATTTCTATCTTCCACGGTTGTTTGCTATATAACCATCCTTGCAAAGTTTGTCTGGAGTGAAGAGCAAGTGCCTCTGCTTGTACAACATGTAGCCATATGATTCCCATAGAGAATTTTCTCCCAATACCAACCCACCATAAACCCTTGAACTACAATTGTGCATTAGGTCAATATTATTGGTCAGCCTTAAATAACAACATCTGGATGCTACAGTTATAATGGGAACTTAGAGACCGTGATCCTATTCAATTAAATTTTCTAATATTTGTATTTCTTTGTGTGATTTCCAAAATAATGTACTTAGTGTTTTTAAAAATCTAAAGTCGGGTAAGACAGAGCATTGTCTTCATGTACCTGACAGTTGAAAGTGGAGACCATGACACATAACAACTAAAATAAAGTGGTGAATGTTAATAAAATAAATAAGGAAGTTGAAAGAAAGAAAGAAAGAAAGAAAGAAAGAAAGAAAGAAAGAAAGAAAGAAAGAAAGAAAGAAAAAAAGAGAAAAAGAAAGAAAGAAAGAAGGAAGGAAGGAAGGAAGGAAGGAAGGAAGGAAGGAAGGAAGGAAGGAGAAAAGAAAGGAAAAGAAAGAAAGAAGGAAGGGAAAGGAGAGCTCGTTACTGTTTGGAGCCATTAGGAGTCTTTGGGGTTAGAGTAGCCCTCTGAGATGAATGATGAATACAATTTTGATTGAGAAAGTGAGTGGGCAGCTTTTCAAGTAGAGGCAATGGTATAAGAAAACATTTTTCTTTAAAATTAATACTTATATTACACTTTTCTGTGTGGAAGAGTTAAACTTACAACTTTTAAAAACATTGATGTAGCCATTTAACCAATAGAAATGCATATTGTTCTGACATAGAAATATCATTGTTTAGGGCATCCTATGTGTGCACTGCTAATGTGGTTGAAAAGCTGATATATTATGCCGTTTCACCATTCACTCTTCACTTGTCCCAAAACTTCCTCAGTCACAGAGTTCAGTTTATAGACAGAAGACAAAAGCTCTTCATTTGGATTCATTTCCTAAATAACGAAGACTACTTTATTTATATTATTTTACCTTATGTAAATTCAACAAATCCATGGTTATTTTATTCATTTTTTGCCCATTAGTATGGGAACCTTCTTTGAAACTGTTGTCAGTGGAATCTTTTTCTTTCATTAGTACTGATGTCATAAGGGCCTGTGCATTAGAATACTTTTACTACAATTCTGTTCACAGGGACACAGCCTTTGGTAATGTGAACAGATTCTGTGAGCAGCATTTACTGATACAATAATGTGTTAAGCAGACTTAATCTTAAAATAACAATTGGGCAAGAAAGAGGCAGTGAATAGTAAGTATCTTTTTCTGTGTGACTATAGTACAAATATATGAAAATTTTTTTGAATACAGTCGGAACTAATTGGTAACGTATAAGTTACTACCTCATACTTGTCTATTTTCTTGATTCAGAAGGTCGCAAGCAGTAACCCATGTACATCTAATGGTACTGCTGAACTGTGTTCATAATTAATAAATACTTCACAGGAGAAGTTTCTTTCTATGCCCGTGCATGGTTTTCAAATATCACACGTTTAGATCACTGTAGAAAATAAATAGATAGAAATATGAATCTAAATAGATAGAAATATGAATCTAAAAAACACTGAAAGTATAAAATAATTTTCCCAGAATCTGTGTGATCTAGTAGAAAGACCACATAATTTAGATTCTGATTAAGCTAAGTTCCAATTTCACTCTCATATTTGCTAATAGCATAACCATAGAAATAGGTTTTATTGTTAACTCATTTATTTCTTTGCCACAATTATTTAATAAATTAGGAATATAAGGAAGACATTAAGTTTCATGCAAGTGCAACAGATCCTTCCCTCAATATTAAGGAAGGAAGATAAATTGATACACAGTTTACCATAGCTTAGTAAATGCTTCTCATTTGGAAGTACCTAAGGTATTTCTTAGGTAAGAGGAAACACCAAACCTTGTCTAGGAAATCTTCCCAGAGACAAGAACAGCTAGACTGAGTCCTGAGGGAGTAGACATACTAGTCATGTGTAGGTGGAAAAGAGAGAGCATGAAGCTGTCAAGAATATTTTACAGAACAGTTCCTTATATGCTATAAAAAAAGTGCTCTAGGTATGCATTATTAAAACACTCAGACTTCATTTTCTTGGGAACTGTTGAAGGACTTTCCTTAGGAGGTGACAAATGAAATGTTCAACTCTAAATACAACAAGAAGAATGACGAGAAACGAAATGCCCAGAAATGTGTACTATTGATAAGGGTAATAGTAGTGGAGATGAGGAAATGTGCATTAATTGGAGAAATGTAAAGAAACTCACATGGTTTACTCCCTCACTTCATTCAGGTTTCTCAGAGGTTTTTCTTTACTGTTTAAGCTGAAGTTGTGTGCCCCTGAAGGTCTGTTTGCTTATTTATTGGCTGCTTTGAATATAGAGTTTAAACTGACTGATCTTTTTCAGAGTCTGGAATAGAGCAGCCACGTGGTAAATAATCATTCGATAAATATATTAAGAATGAAACTTGGCAGAATTCAGTCATAGATGACTTTCAGATTTTGTCTTGGTCAAACTGCGTGAAGGTAGCAGTGAATAAGCAGGTAATTTAGGAGAAAATGCATACTTAGGTAAATGGTGATGACCAGTTCATTTTAAATGACATACCATTTAAACTGCTTCCTAAATGTGAAATGTTAATAATAATATTGACCTTTAATGGTATTGTGAGGTTACAGAAGATAATATTTGTCAAACTGGATATCTTAGTTTTAAGAATGAATATACGGTCTCTACTCAGGTTACCTAGACAAAAATTCATTAATTCGGGTCCCATAATTTTAGATACAAGTCATCTAACATCTCTGAATTTCCTTTTAATCATCTGTGAAATGGGAGTTTCTCACAGAAATGTTGGAGCTAAATAAATTAATCTGTGACAAGTGCACTCTTGTATCTTAGACATTGACACAAAGCATCCTAGAATTCCCTGATACAGAATAGGCCCTAAAAATATGTCTCAAGTTTTCCTTCTGCCCTTATGATAAAATGCATCAGAGGAAGAGCCAGGGCTCATGGTGGCATTTCTGAGTCTTCATATCATGCATGCCTTATTAATCTACTAAATTATACAATTTTCTTTTACATTATTGAAATGCAAAAACAATTCCAATTTAGAAAAGTCAATGTTAAAAAGTTAAACATAGAAATAGGCAATGGGTCACAACATGATTTTGAACACTGTTGGTCAAGATAAGCATCTTCAATTAGAAATTGCCAGGATGAAAAACAATATAATCCAACTCTATAGTTGTAAACTCCAGATGGTTTGAAACCGTATTTCTAGTTAAAAATTTTTACGCCAGCTGGCACTTTATTCATATATGCTAGGCGTCCAGCAAAAGCTAAGATTGCAGTAGTCTAAATAGAAAGGCCCCAAAGACCTCATCATCAGCAAGATAGGAAGAAGGATCCTCTTGGGGAAAAATGTCTCCATGGTCACAGCAGGAAAACTTGATGTGAAAAGATACTATTTCAGGATTCGTTCTTGAATTCCTTTGCATCACTGCACAGTGAGCCAAAAATAATAAACTGGTGAAAAACAGATGAAAGATGACGATGATTGAAGTCATTATTTTGAGCATGTCACGAATAGATATTGCTCCACTTCAGTCTTAAGAATGTTTAATACAGGGAAAAAAAACCTAGGAGGGGAAAATAAATTTGGCAAAGCATGGATGAAAAGGTTCAGGTAGGAGGCATGATTTTGCAAATATGCCATTATTGCATTCTGTAAGCATATCGCAAATTAGTCAATGATTGCTCATGGCGATTAAAATAATCTTACATATTTTCTCTTCTGAAGCATACATCAGTGATGAACACCTGGAATCTGGAGGGCTTAGAACAAAATTACTGAAATCTACAAGAGCATTATATATACATATATATATTTATGACATGAATTAAATATGAAAAATGAAAACTACAATCTAATATTTTAATACGTTCTTGACATTTTATATAGTAGTCACTAAATTAATAACTGCATGGGGTATTAGAAATCTGTTACAAACAGACTCAAACTGTCTAAACTGTGACTTGACTGAGATGTTGGTGACCATATATTACTGCAACAAACAGTTATAGCAAGACAATTTAATTATTTAAATAAATTTAAATGTATTTTTGCAAATAAAAAGGTACTGCAAATCTTATAGACTTGAATTTTAGGAATGCTAACACTGATAAAGGCAAGCTAATACATCATTATGTATTATAAAGCAAAGATTATTTGACCACATGTTTTGTGTGATATATTTATGCACATATTTTCTGAAAAAAATACAAAAATTATAAGAAGATATTAGTGAAATATGATTTAAAATTTTACCTACAGAAATGCACTTTATATAAAACATTGAACAACAGGTTTAATGTTTAATAAATTGATAGTGATAATGGCACACATAAGTTAAGCAAAGATTAGTTCATTCTTAAAAAGCTGGACTCCATTAATGATATATTTACTGCCTTATTTCCAGTGTTAATAGAAAACAACAAAAAATTTTGAGTCCTCAAGAATGGCTCGTCTTGGGGTTTGACAAGTCTGATCTTGCATATAGATAAGTTGTTTAATATCTAAGTTATATTATGTTAAGAACCTGCTTTTACGGAATCATAAAATATTTTCACTCGATCTCCCAAAATCCAGTCATAACTTATAAGGTTGTCTTCCTATAGTTTTCTACATTTTCCCATATAACCTAGTAGATAACTAGCTTTATTTTCTATTGTTAACATAATTGAAATATATTATTTTATTAGCATCAAAATATAACATCGAAAAGTATTTATTGTTTCTCTTTCTGAAATGACAGGAATTCACCAACATTTCTTTATACTGTCACCACCCCCATTTTCAAATTATACTCGTAAATTAATGGATCTTAATCTAAATTATTCTCATCTAAAATTATATAATTTATCTTTAAATTGCATTTTAAACATTTCAGTACCCATCAATGAAAGTGTGAATTGGCTTCAATTCTATATATGCTTTTAATTTTTTTCAATAGCACCCATTAATTGTTTTTTCCTATTGTTTCTGATATTTTTGAGTTATTTACATTGATTCACTGTATTTCCTAAGATTCTAATGTGGAGCAACTTATTTTTAGGAAGGATTCAAGTTTTCCTGCTTACTGAGTCCTCTTATATTCAATGCTCTCTATTCAACATTTTCTCTCAAAACTATTTTCTTTCCATTTGTTTTTTTCTGTTAACTTCAGATGACATTATGCCCAATTTGTTTTTGCTTTCTTTTATTTTTATAGCAAGCACCTTTCATTTGTTTTGCATATTATATTGGCCAGTCTACTTGGGAGATTCTTTCTTTGCTTTAAAATTTTATAATTTCACCAGAATAAGGTTGCATTTAGTAAACTGTGATTGTGTAAACATTCTCATTTTATCCTACACAATTCTAATTATAATTTCTGCATTGTCAATTTTGTGTTTTACAGTTACAAAAAATGAAGTTTAAATTATGTTATTGTTTCTTGGGTCTTCATCTCTCCACTTAGTCAAAGGACTCCTATGTTTTTCCAAGTCTCTTCTGCTCCCTACTACCCCTTCTTCATTATATTCTATATATTTCCATCTCATCCTACTTCCTTTGGTTTAAGAAGTTAATATTTTCTTGAATTTTATTGAGATTCCCAAGGCAGATCTCTCTAAAAGTATGTTTTTCTTTTCTATGACACATCTTCCCTGACCCCAAATTTTCTTAAAAATCTTCATCAATTTCCCCTTCTTAGGTGGAGTCTCTGTTCTCACAGATCCCTTTTATCTACACTCAAAAAGATTAAGAACAGAAAGAGTAATGCTTTTCTGTGATTCATTGTGGCTAATTAATATGAGGTAGTTTGGTCTTTATTGGGGTTTTTTTTTGTTTGTTTCATATTTCATTTAACCAGTATTATTTGTCAATCATATTAAAATTTCTCATTAGTACTTTCTTACATCTCTAGTGAATCCTTCAATTATAAATTGCTTGGATTAAAAGTTTATTCTCTTAACAATGGTATGACTATTTTGAACAGAATTTTATATAAAAATTGAACCCAAAACTTCCAAAATGAATATATTTGCTTCTAACACTAATGGTCGGTTGCATATTTATTGAAAGGTCACTGTCTAAAAAACAAGCTGGTTCACATACATAATCTGAAGTAAAACTCATTGAAAATACTAAGTCTATCTGTGATAACTTTATTTGAAGCAACCATCCATCATCATTTGTTTACTAGATTTGTGCTGTCTGGCTATTATTTTACTGTTTTCTGTTGAGTTTATTAGGTATATTAGCAAAACAAAAGTTATAATATTAATCATGCTGTAAGTAGACAAGCCTTTGTATTGTTTTTCTATATGGTATTACATGATAAGCTGCAGATTCCATATAATAACTAAAACATAAAAAGTCTATAGGAATGTTTGTAAATCGCTTGATATGATTTTAGCTTCCGTGTTTTCTGAATTAATTCTAAAATTCCAGAGAAATTAAATGAAGATTATAAAAACAAAATGGAATTTTAAAAAGTTTAAAAATCAGGTTTAATTTGCCTTCTTTTTCATTGTGAATATTTTTAATAATTTAAAAGAGTAAAAAACATCCTTGATAAAACTGATATGTAGAATGTGAACAGCTTGCAATGCTCAATTTCTTTTTTTTTTTTTAAATATTTTATTTATTTATTTGACAGAGATAGAGACAGCCAGAGAGAGAGGGAACACAGGCAGGGGGAGTGGGAGAGGAAGAAGCAGGCTCATAGTGGAGAAGCCTGATGTGGGGCTCGATCCCATAATGCCGGGATCACGCCCTGAGCCGGAGGCAGACGCTTAACCGCTATGCCACCCAGGCGCCCCGCAATGCTCAATTTCTTGATCAGACTAGTACTTAGGTGGGTTTATTCCACTTTAAGAAAATTCATCAATTAGTACACCTTTCTTTGTGTATGCTACACTTCAATAAAAATATTTACTTCTGAAATTCCATTTCGTTTGTTGGCCAACAATCATTCCCCGAGCCCATCCCAAAACCTTGAGTACAGCTGAAACACCAACTCTTGTTTTCTATGTTTTGTCATGGCTGTTGTTTATTGTTTGTAAGATTTTCTCCTACAAACTTTCACATTCAACTATAAATCTAAATTATGTTTCTGATATTTCATTAAGAATTTCTAGGACTTTTGTAGCATTTGGGTTTTCTAGTTATTGAGTTGGCTATGTTTCAAGAAACAGAAGTGCCCAGAATGCATCTGGTTCTGTTTTATTTTTATAAATTTTAATTTTACTTAAATTTGCATACTTAGTGCTATTTTCAGCCCAGTAAAATTTCCTTCAATTCCAAGTGTGATTTTAGTTTGTATCCCAATTACTTCTTTGAAACACCTGTAATTTCCAGATGGCTCTTTGTTCCTTCATCTCTTCTCTCATAATTTTCAGCTCTTTGGCTTGTTTCTGTACACTCTTAAAGTGTACTCTTAAAGAGCCTCTCAAGTATGCTTTTAACATCAGTCATTAAAATTTTCATAGGCTCATTTTAGTCTTTGCTGCCTCCCATTTTTATTTACTTTTGTGTCTTTAGTTTGATTTTAATCTTTTAAAGTCATCCAGAATCCTTTTTCTCATCAGTTGTTCTTTTCACAAGACTTTATCTTACCCAATTTCTAATTTTTCTACAAGTAGAACAAAATATTTATATAAAAACTTAAGTTCCTAGCATGTGTGATTATTAGGACTTTTATATATATATATATATATATATATATATATATATATATATATATATATATATATATATATATATATTATTTATTAGAGAGAGAGAACACAAGCAGAGGTGGGGAAGAAGCAGAGGGAGAGGGAAAAGCAGACTCCCCTCTGAGCAAGGAACTTGACACAAGGCTGGATCCCAGGACCCTGGGATCATGACCTGAATAGAAGGCAGATGCTTAACTGACTGAGCCACCAGATGCCCCAACTAGGACTAATTTTTAATCTCTGCTCACAACTACATCTTTTTCAAGGGCCCTAAACCTACCAGGAGCTAATACAGTTCCACCAGCCAAGTCACCCTTTCTACTTCTGACAAGTGAGATCTCTATATGGATGTAGAAACTAGCAATTCATACAAACCCTGGGAAAAAATTGGCAAAGTGAATAGAGTTTTCAAATTTCTAACTGAGCAGCAGGGATGTTGTTTCTTTAATCCACAGCATTGTTTCCTTGTTGTTTTAAAACAAGGTAGACCTTTCTTTTCTGAACTAGGTGTAAGCACCAGATTCAGGCATTAAGTTTGTTGGTCGGGATTTGTTTCTAAAATGGATATATGTTTTATTTACATATGATATATTTGAATGTGTTTTATTTATACATAATATATTTACATGTGATATGTTAATACATTTTTATGTATATTATTTTAAGAATATTCAAAGATAAATTTAGAATGCAACTAGTAAAGTCTTAGAGTTTTTTAACCAAATTTGTTTTTTACTAAAAGCTATTCTTATCTACTTATTTTTTAAAATACCTTATTTATTTCTTTGTCAGAGTGAGAGCAAGGGCACACACAAGCAGGGGGAGTGGCAAGCAAAGGAGAAGCAGCCTCCCTGCTGAGCAAGGAGCCTGATGTGGGACTTGATCCCAGGACCCTGGGATCATGACCTGAGCTGAAGGCAGATGCTTAACTGACTGAGCCACCCAGGCATCGCTCTACTTATTTTTTTTTTAAAGATTTATTAATTTGTTGTGGAGAGAGAGAGGAAGAGAGAGGGCATGGAGGGGGGGAGGGCAGAGGGAGAGAGAGAATCTCAACAAGACTTCCTGCTGAACACAGTCTGACCTAGGGCTGGATCTCAGGACCCAGAGATCATGACCTGAGCCAAAATCAAGAGTTGGATGCTTAACTGACTAAGCCACCCAGGTGCCCCTCTACTTATTTTTTTATTTAATTTCCATGTTCAAGATTCTCAATAAATTGCTCCTACTAAATCCTTTGATTCCCTGTAAAAGACTCTCTCCTCCAGTAAAGATAAAATTCTTGTTACCTTCTTACTTTACTTAGACAGGTTCAATTCTATACTTATTTTCCTGGAATGTCTTCCCATTTTCATTGCAAAAATAAAAATGTTATCTTTTTTTAAGGCAGTGTTGAATGATGGATAGCTTTCTGTAATAATTCTAATTTATAATGAGTATTATTTCTCTTCTCAGAATTCCTTGAGGTGTTTTCTATATACTATACAATCTTGCTTTACCTTATATTCCAGTTATCACAAATCTTTTTCTATAGATGGTAAGAAAGGTCACTAACAACAGGTATTATTTCTTCAACTTAAAGTTTAAACTCATAGCACCTATACATGTTTTAGTACAAACACATGTATGTATCACGTATATAGGTCTAGATTGATGGGTAATACATACATATATAAATAATGATGCTTTACTTATCACACTGTTAATTACATACAATTTACACCAGTAGATTTAGCTAGGAATTTTATAGAACAAATATTCTACCTATTAGATAAATAAATCATATCCAAAACCCAACAAATTAAAAGATAATACAACTTATGTCCTGTATCATTATTTATAAAGTGTAAACCTGTTATATATCATTATTTCTAGTTCTTGCAGAAAATGCTGGGGAAAGTGGTGCAGTTTATGCCTATAAATTAGTCAAGATGGAGCTTCACTTTTGATCTAAGCCAGAGCAGAGTGATGAGGCCACTCTGGTATTGTGACAGAGCTGTTATGACACAGTTACTTAGATATATCCAGGAATACACCAAAGACATTTATGAAAGAGCATAAAATCAAACCATTAAATTACCAGCAAACAAATATATGCTAATTTAATTTCTGGTTTATCACTAGGGAAAGAAACAAGGATGAGGCAGAACGAGAGGAGGCAGAAGGAGAGATGGAGTAAAGCTTCTGCATTTTTGTTAATCTCAGAATCAAACAAAGTATCTTCTCATTCTTTGTGAATTCACTTGAATATCAAAAAGAGAAAATTTTAAATTCTAAATTTCCCCTTGAGGCTTACAATTTTATACTCATTGTTATAAGCTATTATATAGATGTGCCTGCTTAACGATATATTTTTTTTCTGTTTCTAATTCAAGATTGGGTAAGATAGATCTCATTGTATTTTGTGAGTTTTTTTATTCTATTATACTCATATGATTTCATGTATTTTAGACACTATTGAATAATTAAGAAAGATTTACTCTGTAGCCCACAACATAACCCCTTTATTATTTCCAGACATCACAATATATTTTCCTTAAATTCTGAATTTTCCTCAATATTTAGGAGATATGTACATTTAATTTGATATAATAAAATTAATTTAAAAATAAAGACAATTGGTATTTGAGTGATAACATTCTAACTTTAGTGGCTAACTCAGGTCTAACATTTTTTTTTTAGGTCTAACTTTTTAAATCATTGAATTTTTCAAAGAATTATAGAAGTTACATGTACCTAGAAAAATGGAATAGAATAAAAATTAATGAAATAAAAACTGGAAGTTTTACATAATTTAGCTGCGCATTCGAAATGAAGAATCAGGAATATTTGTAGCATCCACTACTTAGCAAGCAAAATAAAAGGGTTATCACATTTCAGGATTTGACAATGTCAACAGTGACTCACTACTTCCATTAACACCAGAATAGAGTGTCCGTAAGATTTTGAGAAATGCTGGTATATGGGAATGAATAGGAACCCAGTCAGGCTTAAAACCTTGGTAATTTCGGTTCAGTGACATTTTACAATCACTTATCCTTTTATTTTATTTTTTAATGTTTTTTTATTATATTATGTTAGTCATCATACAGTACATGCCCGGTTTCCGATGTAAAGTTCGATGATTCATTAGTTGTGTATAACACCCAGTGCACCGTGCAATACGTGCCCTCCTTACTACCCATCACCAGTCTATCCCATTCCCCCACCCCCCTCCCCTCTGAAGCCCTCAGTTTGTTTCCCAGAGTCCATAGTCTCTCATGCTTCATTCCCCCTTCTGATTACCCCCCCTTTATCCTTTTAAAGCCTAATTGCTTTATTATCTAAAAGTGAATACAATAAAAATATCTCAAAAATTAAATAATAATTTTAGAGTGCACAGTATATAAGAGGTGCTAAATAAAAATGAATTCTAGTTACTTTTTTTTTTTTTTTTTTGTCTTCACTCTACATAGCACAACTTCTTTTATTCTATCTTTTGGTTCTCAAAACAAAAAACTAAGGAGCTTTGAAAAGTAAAGGTATTTGGTCTGTATGATTTAAAAAAAAAAAAGAAAAGTGTTTGAACAGTATAAAAAACAAAATACTGGTTTGAATTACTCTCTGATAATTGGCTCATTACTCACTTGAAAAATATTCTTAATTTTTGTACTATGATAAAAATATGCTATAATAATTCTAATAGAGCAGTTCAAAGAAAAGGTACTAAATTTATCCCTAAACTTCACATCCTACTTTTATATGCTTTTCTTCCCCAAAGTTCCCTATCTGTTATTTTTAGCACAAATTGGTATCTCTTATGTTTGAGTGATTGTATTGCCAAAATTTTAATAGTTAAATTCATCTTTCACTCAGAGCAAACATAAGGAAAGCCATAAAGTAAAATGGCACACTTAATAAGAAATTTTTAAATTTAAAGATAATCAACTTCCCATACTTCTGTTAAACAGATTGAACCCAAGTGTAGGCTGACTAGCTTTGACCTTTCCTTTATGTAACAAGATTTCGCTATCATGCCCCTTTAGGGAACACCTTCATCTTAATCATTTGGAGTATGAAGATTTCTGTGTCTGCTCCAAAGTCAATTTCCCTGATGTACTTGGCTTCAGAGTATTACTCATGGGCACAACTTGTACATCTGCTTACCTTCTTGAAAGTCCAAAATAGCTGGCCTTCTCGAATATGTTGCAAAGATTGTCTCACTGGCCTCAATCCTCAGAGTGGACCGGGTAATAAGCATTTCTCTTAACCACCCCATCCCAGACTCATCAGGGCCCATTTCTTATTACCTTCAAATCTCCACTACCATAAAATCATTATATGTGAAATTTTCTTATAAATCTTTGAGAGAGATAGAGAAAGGTTACAATACATTTTATCATAGGACAAAAACACTTACATTTGAATATTTTTACTGCTAGTTTTCTTGGCCATCCATGCCAAGAGATCCATTCTCATTAAATGTTTCTGGAATTGCTTTTCTCTGTCAAGGTCCTTCTCCAAGTTTCAAGATCAGCTATACTTTCTTTCCTTAGATTTATACTAGGAAAATTTCTCATGGAGTGTTATGCTGAAGACACCAGCAATATCCTCTTGTTTGACTTCTTTGACTCACTGAACCAGTCCAGAGGAATTTAATCTTTATGATCAGAGCTTATGAAGATGTTTTCCTAAGTGGCAGAAGATCAAATTCAATGTTATGTATGATAAAAGGCCAGTTCTTTAAAATTTCAAAACCACCATTTCTCAGTTATATAATGGAAATAATTACTCATCTCGAAGAGTGGTGCTGAGAATTAAGAGAACTGAAGCATGTAAAGCACTTAGAATAGTCTGTGTTGTTGGACAATAAGTCTTTCATCTTAGTCATTGGTTTGTTATTGGTGCTCACTCTGTTCTTCGCTCTTTTGACAAATATTTATTGAGTGCCGGCTGTGTGTCAGCTTCTATTAAGGAAGTTGGAGAATAAGTGAGAAAAGATAGTGCTTGTGCTCCAAGGAAGGTGGAGAGAAAGAAAATAAACAAAAAACATCATTTCAGAGAGTGATATGACGTTGAAGGAAGATGAAGCAGAGGCAGGGTCATTTTGATAGTTATTATTACTAAAATAACAGGTTTTGATTTTCATCATTTAAAGTTGCACCTCTTGGGGTGCCTGGGGGTCTCAGTTGGTTAAGCGTCTGCCTTCAGCTCAGGTCATGATCCCAGAGTCCTGGAATCGAGCCAGCATTAGGCTCTCAGCTCAGCGGGGAGCCTGCTTCTCCCTCTGCCTGCTGCTCTGTCTGCTTGTGTGTTCTCTCTCTCTCCTCTGTGTCAAATAAATAAATAAATAGATAAATAAATAAATAAAATCTTTTAAAAAATAAAAATAAAATTACATCTCCTGGGGCACCTGGGTGAATCAGTTAAGTGTCTGCCTTCAATTCAGGTCATGATCCCAGGGTCCTGGGATCAAGCCCCACATCAGGCTCCCTGCTCAGGAGGGAGCATGCTTCTCCCTTTCCTTTTGTGCCCCACCCCCCTCATGCTCATTCTATCTCAAATAACTAAATAAAATCTTTAAATAAATAAATAAAATTACATCTCCTCATTTTTCTGTCCACCATTCTTTCAGATATATGTTCTATCTAAAGACATATTTATAAAATAGATTCCTAGAGATAAATGAGTCAGTAGATATTTCTGGAGTAAGCCTTTTATTATCACAGAGAGAATGAATTTAGACCCATATATTTGTTTGGGGTAACAATATCCACTGGAGAAAATAGATTTCCAGCTGCCCTATTAATAAGTAGGACAGCTATGTGAGGGATTTCTAGCTCCTAAGATACAAGCAGAAATAGGTAAAGGGGAAATCTGTTAAAGATTATAGACCCACTTGGCATATGTCCTTGGGCTTTTTCATTTCTTATTATTTTCTTGCCTGGAATTCAAAATAAACATGTGATTTTGCAACCAAGAGGACTATATACATATACTAAGGACATCAGAGAATGAAGAATGGAAGTGTCCAAATCCCTGATGGGCTTTACAGAGCAGCCGCACTAACATTATCTCTGGATATATTATTATGGTTGAAAAGTCCTGTAGGGCATAGGTTAAATAACTCTTTCAGTATAGCTTTCCCATCTTTTTCTTACAGACTGGTCAGCTCTATTGTCAGTTAATCCTCTTTTATGGGAGTCCATTAAAAAGAAAAGTCACAAGCAATAATCAGCATACTACTTTCCAAAATTTTCACGTTTGTTCTGAGCCAGTGAGCAACAATGTAACCAAAATTTTTGCCATAGCATTAAATGGGGTTCCACCTTTTCAACCTACAGTTTGGGTCTCCCCTGCCCAAAACTCTCTTTCTTTATATAGTTCATTTACATTTTAGATTCTGTTAATTATAGCACACTACTAACCTCTAGTAAATTCACTAACAGGGTTACAAAAGCTGCTGTATGCAAAATCACTCAAACTGCTAAAACAAATAGATTAGTTTGCCACACATATCAAGTCTTGAGAGAAATTCAGTCAAAATAAAACTGGTATTGTATACTCATTTATAATGAATAATAAGAATAATTACATGAGGAAATTACCCAAGCCTGTTCACAAAATAATAGTTTGCTTCTTCAAAGCCAACAGAATAGCCTGCTTTAGTCATTGAGTCGTATATAACATAATGTAAGCTTAAGAGTGACAACCCCATCATCTTTGCCAGATAACATAACTGAATCAAGGGGATGCCATTCCGTCATTTTATTCTATTGGTCAGAAGAAGGTTGTTGGTTCTTCTGGCACTCAAGGGTAAAGGATTACACAAAAGTATGACTCATTGCAGATTAGTTTATGGTGTGTCAGTCACACCATATACACTATTTTCTAAAAATAGAGAAAGATGTTCTGTTTCAATCATTATCAGTAAAGCATGATCAAAAAACTATAGAATATGTATTTATTATTTATACTTATTTAGATATCTAATTCTAAAAGCAATTAAACTAATTTCTGTTCTTAAGTATGTGTAATTTATTACTTTTAGATATAATCTTAAAATTTAAATTTTGTATTAGCTCACTTTTCTTAAAATGTTCATGCTCTACTCTTATGAATTTTTTATTCTTATAAAATTTTTTATTCTTATAATATATTCTTATATAATTTTTTATTCTTATAAAAAAACAGAGCATATTATATTTTTAATATTAGAAACAGGAACTTTATGGGTTGACAATGAACGCAAAACATTTAGTACTAGTCTACCTCCTTTTTCAAGCCAAATTACATGAAATGGCAGGAATAAGTTTGCAGAAAAGAAACTTGGAATGATACTGGCTACGTATTAAGAGATTCCTTGAAGACTGCAAAGCAGATTGATTTTAATTGGCAGAGGACCAGAACAAATAAAACCATAGTGCTAAACACATTCAAAAAGTTCATTATTTTTACTATCATTATCTTTCTTAGGTGCAATGCAGGAATTGTGTTTCCAAAGAAGTTTCAAATTCACATGCAGTCTGTGTAGTATCATCTAATACAAACCATAATGGATAAGTCCAGGCCCTTTGGCAGCTGATCCCACCTGGAGTAGATCTCAGAAGTGGTTCCCCTACCAAATCCGCTCCTATTACCAATCCACAGGCTAACTCTATGAGGAATTTCAAAGTCCAATGCTAGAGAGAGAAAAGCAGAACCTGAAGTAACACTAGTCTCAAAAAAAAAAAAAAACACAACAACAGAGAAAACACACAGATGCATGTGCAAATGAAAAGGAAACATTTTTGTATTTGGATACTAAGAATAAGTGTGCTGGTTTAGGACACAAGAAACACTAGATACTTTTCTGGGGACAGGGAAGTAGGAAAGAGATCTTAGTAACTAAGGGTCGGTCGCTGGAAAAAACTGGCTGCTTCCTTCAACTGCACAATTAACGGGGCTGTACTTCCACAATCAAACCTCACCCACAAGGCTGACAGCAGATTCTTGTATTCAGACTTTTCATTGTCTGTCAAACGAATGGACGATTATTACTTGGGTGGCTCATTTCACCCTCAGGGACTAGCACAAAGTCTGACTCATAAAAGAGTCTCAAAATAGTTTTTTACAGTTTTTACTAAGTAATCTCTACATCCAACGTGGGGCTTTAATTTACAAGATCAAGAGCTGCACCCTCTACTGACTGAGCCAGCCAGGCTCCCCAAGTCTCAAAAATATTTACCAAAATGCCAATATTTGAGGAAAACTAGTACCATAAAAATTTTTTAAAATCCAAAATCAGAATAATTTACCACTCATGAAGCAATCAATAAAGAGTCAAAATAATACTATTTTTAAAAGTATAACAAATCTTTCATAAAAGATGATTTTATTAAGAGAAAAGAATTGACATTTCAGATTTTGTCTTTAAGAAAAAAAATTGAAACTCAAAACCAAATTTTTTAGGGACTGCAGAGACATCTAAAATAGAATGATAACAAGTTTGAAAATATAAATGAAAAATATACAACATGAAATTAATAGCAAAAAGAAAGAAGGCTGGTAATAATAATATTAACAATGAAAATGTAACATGAAAAACTAAATGAGCCCAAGATGTAAATATAATAATATTTACAGTTAATACCAAGAATATAAAATTGTTCATAATGTACTCAAAATTGTATAAAAATATTTAAGCCAAAACTTTCAGAAATACATGAATAAATGGATAAATTTACTTAATAAGCTTTTCATAAATCAACAGAGAATATTTAAACTATGAGCAGGACTCAGAGAATTAGGACAACATATTATCACACTTGGGCTAATGGTTATATATAGATATAAATATTGACCAAAGGCAAGTTTAAAATAATTCTTTTTCTAACACTGGAGAAATTTTATTTTTAATAATGGTCAGGGGCGCCTGGGTGGCACAGCGGTTAAGCGTCTGCCTTCGGCTCAGGGCATGATCCCCGCGTTATGGGATCGAGCCCCACATCAGGCTCCTCAGCTATGAGCCTGCTTCTTCCTCTCCCACTCCCCCTGCTTGTGTTCCCTCTCTCGCTGGCTGTCTCTATCTCTGTCGAATAAATAAATAAAATCTTTAAAAAATAATAATAATAATGGTCAAATACTGAACTCCAAATAAAAGTGTCTAGAATATAAGAGGATCTAGATTCTCCTAACAATCTATCAAGTTAGATGTCATGATTTGGTTCCTTTTTTACAGTATGGTTTTCTTTTATTTTCATTACTATAAACATACGTCCCTCCGTTATTTGTTAATTGATATTTACACTAAAATTTAAAAAATGAAACTCTTGGGAGTGTGGTGGCGGGGGGAAGAAGCCTTCCCAGGAGGTTATTACCTTTGTCAATTTGATTGCTTTCCATCAAGGCATGACAAGTATCATCCTGGGCCTCATTTAGAGAATATTATTTAGGTGTACCAGTTTAGCTCTGTTATTTTGGTAGCAAAAAGGTATTTTTGGACTTTTCTTTAACAGAACTTGGTGCTGGTTAAATAATTGATTACAAAGAAAACTGATTGCTAAATTTCAACAATAATTTTATAATTGAAATTATGATCTCTGGAGCAGTAGCATGATATGAACATAAAGAACATTCCGGGGGGCGCCTGGGTAGCGCAGTCGTTAAAGCGTCTGCCTTCGGCTCAGGGCGTGATCCTGGCGATCCGGGATCGAGTCCCACATCAGGCTCCTCCGCTGGGAGCCTGCTTCTTCCTCTCCCACTCCCCCTGCTGTGTTCCCTCTCTCGCTGGCTGTCTCTCTGTCACATAAATAAATAAAATCTTTAAAAAAAAAAAAAAAAAAAAAAAAGAACATTCCGGGAACTTGGCTCCCCTGTACAATGTTTGGTACAGACCTATATTTGAACACAAAACTGTTCTTCAGATCTTGTTGTAACTTCATGATTATCAACTTGATATAAAGAAGCTCCTTTTAAATGTAGATAAAAAGGACTCCAAATAACAAATGAACAAAAATAGAAACAGTTTCGGTAAAAAGCTAGACTTCCCTTGCAAAATCATTAGGCTCTGAACATAGCAAAATTGTATTTCTTAGACATTGCTAAGTTGGAGCTTTTAGTTTGTTTCTTCTTTTCTTTTTTAGAAAAATTACTCATAAAGTGTTTACTTTTTCAGAATGTTGAGTATATAAACACAATTAACCTCCTTCCGTGATAGAAATGTGAGCATGTGGAACTGTTTAGATTCATCCCTTAAAGAAAGATTAAGAGTATTCCAAACTCTTAGGGAAGTAAAAATACACCCAGAAAGTTGGTAAAATGTTATGCTTAAAAAATTAACATTTGGAAAAGGCCAGGAGTTGTTCTTATGCGATGTAAATATTAATTAAAAATAACTTTGTATGATCTTGTATGCTACACAAACTATAGAAAGCATGATGTCTTAGAAATTAAAATAAAATTTCAAACTCTCGGAATAAACAAACACATGTATGTTTTTTCTTTAAAAATAGGATGAACTTTATGCTTAAATAAGAGTTTCAACATATTTTAGTTCAATAAAAAATTGGAATGTAAATGAATTGTAATAAAAAGTTATTAAGCAACTTTGTATTTTATTACTTTATCTTAATTTAGGTGTAATTCTTATGATAGCAATATTCTATCACCGTAAATATTTATTTATACTTGTTTTTTAGTTTGGCTCCCTCATGCATATTCTATCTTCAATACCTGGGCTTTGATAACACCAACTAGATATTGATTGAATAATATTTATGGGTGAGAGATATTAACTAATTATCCAAAGTTCTGATGAGGTCTGAAATCCTCAATTGAATGCATTGAATAATCACTAACAAACAATAACATATAATTTGTGGAGCACATCTTACCTGTTAGGTACTGGAAGATATGATTTCTGTTAAGCTTCAAAAATACTTGAAATTGTTACTGTTATCTGCATTTTGAGTTAACTGTCCGTCCCTGACTTACAGTAGTTCCACTTAAGATTTTTCGATTTCATGATGGTGTGAAAAAAACACACATTCTATAGAAACTCTACTTGGAATTTTGAATTTTGATGTTTCCCAGGCTAGCGATGTGCCATAGTCTCGTGATGCTGGGCAGCAGCAGTCGCTCCCAGTCCATCATGAAGATAAATAACTGATCCGCTTAACAACCATCTCTTTTTTTTTTTAATTTTTTATTATGTTATGTTAGTCACCATACAGTACCTCCTTAGTTTTTGATGTAGTGTTCCATGATTCATTGTTTGCGTATAACACCCAGTGCTCCATGCAATATGTGCCCTCCTTAATACCCTTCACCCAACATTTGCAGCAACATGGATGGGACTGGAGGAGATCATGCTAAGTGAAATAAGTCAAGCAGAGAAAGACAATTATCATATGGTTTCACTCATTTATGGAACTTAACAACCATTCTATACCGGTATAAGCATTCTGGGTTTTTTGTTTTGCTTTGTTTTATTAAGTTTTGTTTTTGTTTTTGTTTTAGTACAGTATTCAATAAATTACATGCTATATTTGACACTTTATTACAAAATAGGCTTTGTGTTAGATGACTTTGCTCAACTGTAGGCTGATGTATGTGTTCTGAGCATGTTTAAGGTAGATTAGGTGAAGTTATGATGCTCGGCAGGTTAGATGTATTAAAACATTTTTGACTTACTATATTGTCAATCACAATGGGTTTATTGGGATGTAACCCCATAAGTTGAGGGACATCTGTACACATTCTAGCCAATTTGATTTAGAGTCCATGTTTTTGCCACTTTACTGTTAATTCCTTCTATTTCCACTAAACTTTCTACATAGGTTCAAACAATTTTTGATAGCATAAGGCAGGCCCAGCTGAGAGATTTTCTGCTTCAAGGGCTGTTTACCTGGCCACTGTGAAAATGCCCTCTGTCATTTAACAATAACATTTCCTTCTTTCCAGGTAGCAGCGTTAGCTGGTAGAACAGGTGAGACAATGTGATATGCAAACACTTGAGCTATATCTTATCAAATATAACAGCATTGATTATAAGACACATCAATTTCAAAGACGTTTTTTAAAGTAGGAAAATGTATATTTAGAATTAATTAAATACAGCTTTATCTATATTCACTTTCACTAAATTAAGGGGAAAGGACTTTATGTTTCATATCAAGCAAACTTGTGTGGAAGACTTAATTTTTTTATATTCTTTCTTTCATAAAATTTTATTTATCTGGTGTTCAAACCCCTATCCTTTTTCTCAATAAAAAGATTCTGATTAAGGCACTGTGTTACCCTGTGAATTTAGAAATGACAGTAGCTTTTATTGCACGGTGCACTGGGTGTTACACGCAAGTAATGAATCATGGAACTTTACATCAAAAACTAGGGATGTACTGTACGGTGACTAACATAATATAATACAAAATATTTAAAAAAAAGAAATGACAGTAGCTTGGAATATGATGACGGTGAAGATACAAAGAATGGAAATTGAAGTCTACTGATGAAGTGAGATTGATAGAAACAGATTATGGATAAAATATAGTTTTAATTACTTCATAGATGAAGGGGATTATGCCTTTCTATGTTATCCTGATTGAGAGAAGAGCAGTAGCCAGCTGTTTCCATATATTTCATACAGAAGCACACAAATGCTATTGATTTTCATTTGATAATTTCTTCATCTCTGATACCCAAGTTAGGTTATAAATGTTGACTTTTGGAAGATCATTTATACTTACATTTTGCTTTGTTTGTCTTTCTTCATGGAAGTGTGTCTGATCATGAAATGTATGCTGTAATTTAATCCTATAGTATTGCTTTTCTTCTCCTGGAAGCCTAGTGAGATCTCTCCGTTCCTAAACCAAATTGCAATTGTTAGGTCTTTTGTGATTCTAATTAGTAAAAATCCTTGATTAATATGCATTTGATGTTTTCCATTCAGTTCTTTACAATATATTTTTTACTAATACCAAATGAATGGGAAAAATAATAGATTTTTTTAGTAGTAAATTACCTACATTTTTAGAGGATCAAAAAAATAAGTGCAGAAGGAATTTGGAACTACATTGTAAAAAGCAGGGCTATCCCTTGTTAAAATATATATACAGTAGCAATAGACAAAAGCTCCATCTAATGTGTAATTATATGAAACTCAACAAATGACATACTAAATACATAAAGAGAAAAAAATAAATGTAATATTATATGAGATTTTATTGTGTTGAACTTTTCACTTTCTCTGTCTGTTTTAATCATAACATTTCACTTACTATGGTTTGTTTTAAAGACTTATTTGTATCACATTTCATGTTTTACATTTTAGAGAAAAAGCAATGAATAATAACAACATAAATAAAAGTTTTCTCAATGAACATTTCTTACATTAATATGTCAAATATTTCAGATTTTAATATTTCTCAAATATTTACTACTTAAACTGAATTGTATGCTTATATGTTAGTCTCCTAGAGATGGTATCTTCTTTGGAAAAAAAATATCTCAAGGCTATGAACTTCATTTCCATAATTATACTAATGAAGTTGAGTTTCCTAATGCATTCAATCATAAAATCAGTTCCTGACTACTAGCTGCCTTCAAATGAGAGACTGCTTTTCATAGCTACAAGGCAATTCAGACAAAAATAAAAAATATTATAGGAGCTGGCCAAAATTTAAATTGAATGTGAAACTTCCTAATTTTATATATTTCCCACTGCTCTCTTGGAAAACCCTGTTCACATACAATATTAAAAAAGCATAAAAGGAAAAGTTGGGGATTCTGTCCTCTAGAACAAATTAGAAGAGGAGACTACTATTTTTTTCTTTTCCCATGTAGTTTGACAAATATTAATTTTGCATTTCTATTCAGCATAGCTCTTTGCCATGCTTTTTTTTCAATTATGCATGTTAAATTTGGGTCACATTGCCACAGTAAGAAGCACAATATAAAAAACAGATATTAAGAGCAACAGGTGTCAAATGTTGTCCTATTAGGTAGCCAGGGCCTCATACCTAACATGCAGGCAGGAGAGTTCACAGGACAGTTCATCAGTGACAAACAGGAGCAAGGCTTCAACAGGAATTCTTCTTTGAACATTTATTGAACACCTCACTCAAGCCAAGCACTGGCTCGATCAAGTGACTATATATCAATTAACATGTTATCTCTGACTCAAGGCATTTCTAATCTACCAAGAACTTGTAAATCCTCCAGATCTAGGTAAGCAAGAAGGCTCCAGAATTTTGGAAATAAGCAATCTAGCAAAGCCGCGGTAATGAAAAACAATTGTGACTTCTTATCGGTCTTTTTTTTTAAGATTTTATTTATTTATTTGACAGAGAGAGAGAGACAGCCAATGAGAGAGGGAACACAAGCAGGGGGAGTGGGAGAGGAAGAAGCAGGCTCCCAGCAGAGGAGCCTGATGTGGGGCTCGATCCCAGAACTCCGGGATCACACCCTGAGCCTAAGGCAGACACTTAACGACTAAGCCACCCAGGCGCCCCGGGACTTCTTATCTTAAGGCAAAAGTATTTTTGTCTCTGCATGTTTCCCTGTGTGCCTCCATGGCCTTCCTAGGAATCACAGAAGTTCCCTGAAACAAAGGAGGTCAGAAGTCTATAGTGAATTCTGAGGCTGACAAAAAAGAAGCAAAGATGTAGGAGGCGCCTCTGAAATACAGCTATCTATCTATTAAAAAATGTGAGTGCCTCCAAGAAATTAAGAAAAAAAGAAAAAATAAAATAATTTTAACAAAATTGAATGTTATCATATAATAACAGGATTATAGTATTTCATATTAGTGATACATACAAATTAATGGCTGTTATGAGAATAATGAATAAGGAGAAAGAAATGCAAGAGAGTGGAAATGCCCCCCTCCCTTTTTTCCCACAAGCTGAAACTTTATCTTGTATAGTAGGGAACTGGATGAAGTGGAGAAAGATAGATTTGAAATCAAAAGATTAAATAGTTAAAATCCTGGGACTGGCCTTTGGTAAATGTTGGAATTTTGGCAAGGACTTTTGAGCCTTAATTTCTTCATCATAATATGTGAATAGTGATACATGACTCATTGGGAGTATTATAAAGGTTAGTGAGATAATGGGTGACAGTGATATCTTAGCCATAGCCCTGATGTCTACAATTGCTAATAGAAGCTCTAGGCCTAGAGAAATAGGATGGGAATTAAGAGGGAAGATGTAGTCTTTCTAATAGGATCTGGGCCATACCACCTCTATAAGTAAAGTATTCCATGGCTGTTGTAGCAATTTACCCAAAACTTAGTGGTTGAAACAGTATAAATCTATTATCTTATATTTTTGGAGGTCAGAAGTCTAAAAATGAGTCTCTTAGACTAAAATGAAGATGTGTTCCTTTCCAGGGTCTTTTGGGAAGAACTGTTCTCCTTTCCATCCTCAGCTTCTAGAGATTGTCCACATTCCTTGGCTCATGGCCCCATTCCTCCATCTTCAAAGCCAGCAAATTGGGCGGAGCCTTCCTCACACATCCATCTCTCTAACTGTCCCTCTTCCACCCTTCTCTTCCACTTGTAAGGACTCCTGTCATTTCTCTGTGCCCACCCAGGTAATACAGAACAGTCTTCCTATCAGTTTACCAGCAATCCTAATTCCATCTGCACACTTAATTCTCCCTTGCTATGTAACAAGACATAATTACAGGTTCCAGGGTGTAAGATACAGGCATCATTTAGGGACCATTAATTTGCCTATCACACCACCCACTGGCTCAGTGATTGGGCCTATAACATTCCTGGTAATACAGCTGAAAGGACTCCAAAGTTCCTTCTGAGCTTGGACTGAGAGCCAGGTAGTTCAAAGTAGGAAGTCACAAAATGATACACAGTGAAGGATAGAGACCTAAAAATTCATTTGGGTATGAATCATATCTAAACAAATACAATATGTGGTAGTTATCAATACCAGAAGTTTCAAATTTCATTTAGTATACTTTTTGTTGTTGTTGTTGGTTTCCCCTTTTAACTTTGGGTCTTCCCTCATTCTCTTCCTCAAATGGAGTCTGCTTCTTAGAGGTCTTTCACTTTAAATCTCTGTATGATTCTGGAGCCCTTTCAGTGTGATGGTAAAATGTTAAGGGAAATAATTCTATAACCCTATGATTACATGTCAACCTTTATGGGCCTGTTTCTTGGGGCTGTGTTTTTTTTTCCTTTCTTCAGGTACATAGCTTTATCTTTTATCCTTGGTCCCTGGCTATAATTTCCAAATCTATTACCTTGAAGTCCTGTTCCGTGAAGACAGTGTTCTCTCCCTAAAGTTGGAAAGGAAGAATGAAGGAGACTGGAGTGGGGAGAAGTTTCATTTCTCCAACGGGAACTAGGTTTCACAAGCGCCCTGAGGCAGAGCCATTTTCTCTGGAGAGCAGGTCTTTGTTATGTAGAGGCGCTAGGTGTGTCTCACAATGGTCAGAGGAGACTGTTTGGAACCTACCTGTGAGAAGCACTGGAGTTCCTTGAATGAAACTTCTGTAGGTGTCTCGGCCCCTAAGACTGGTGCCTTCAAGAATTTTGTTATTCTCATGCTAGTCTATGCTCAGTCTCCAGCAATTTGTCAAAATTACTGTTTAATAATTCCTACCAGATTATGGTTCCAGAGGCTTTTGCTCCTGGTGAGAGCTTTTGAGTCTAACTCCCCCCCTACTTTGTAGTGAGGTATGCACTACTACTCACTTGTAGTTCTCTAATGGGTCCACACTACTACTCTCTTGTAGTTCTCTAATGGGTCCAAGAAAAGTCACTGATTTTCAGTTTGTCAGGAATTTTCTTGTGGAAAAGATGGAAGTCATGATATTCAAGCTCTTTATATGTTAGAATTGAAAACAGAAGTACCTTCATTTTTCTTTTTATCTACATCAAGCTCATGGCAAAGCTGATTTTCGCATCTGGGGAATGTCGACCCAAAATGTAGTATTAGTGTATCAGAGATTGATATTGAAGATGAATTATACTTAAGATTTTGAAATAGAAACCTAACTTCTTCAGAAAATTAGACACGAAAGTATATATTACTGGAAGATAAATACAAGAATAAAAGAATTAAGGATATTTGAGTGTAAATCACTTTCTTGATGTTTATTTCAAAGATGGTCATTTATTGTCTGCTTGGAAATGTATACATCTACCCTGAAAGAAATGGATGTGTTGACCCATAAGAGAACTATAATCTCTTGAAAGACTGTAGACATTATGGTAATCTATCCTCCACTATAGTTGTCATATTACTTTAGTACTATGAAGATAGTAAAGAAATTTTATTATTTCTATAAATAAAATGTCAATTAAATCTCTGCAACCTTGAGCCTTCATATAAGTTTATTCTAGACTCTTTTAATTTTCCTAAGCAAACTTTTCTCAAATAAACTACAGTTGTAACAACTGTTTCCTAATACAAAGTTCAGTGATTCTCACTTAATCATTTCTTGATAATTATTTTCAATATTAATTTGTATATAATACATTGGTGTCTTCAGGGTATGTTAACATATATTGCTATTTGTCCAAGCATTGACTACTTTCAGATTGTTATTTTTTGCTATTTCCTCATTTCACCATTATTTGTCAAGAAGTGCTTATTAGATATTTGCTTATACTTAATATATTTCAAGTGATTTATACTGGGTACTGGAAAGAAAAATGTAAATTAAATGTGGCCTCTGTTTTTATCTATCTTATCTATTATCTATCTTTCTATCTATCATCTATCTATCATATAATTATGAGCCAGAGCTCTTCTTTCCTAACTAAATATCATGAATATTTATGGCATGCCTATTAGGGCAATAGTTCTCGGTTACCTATTATCTATTATATTTATTCAGAGGCAGTTTTTCTTAGCCCTATGCTCTTGATTCCTTTCTGCTCTAGTTAGCAGGCCAAAAATTTGATTTAAATGGTGAAATACTAGAAGGTGAGTGAATTTGTGCAGGTTATTGGGTGGCACATTGGTAGGATATGACATTATTTGAGGCATCCCGAACTTAATGATTACCATATTTTTAGTAAAGCAAATATTTAATTAAATTACAATTTATATTTATTTTAAAATAGAAAATATGAAAAATGCCATCAGATAATTACGTTAAAAACCAAGTCTACAGATACTTGATAATAAAATAAGCATGAATGTATGAAGCAACTCACTGTGTACCTTCTGATGCGCTAAGAGTTTCTGTGCCTCAACAGAGGGAATATAGTCAATGATATTATAATAGTGTTGCATGGTGACAGACGATAGCGACACTGTGGTGAGCATAGCATAATGTATAGGGATGTCGAATCACTATATTATATACCTGAAACTAATTAAACATAGTGTGTCAACTATACTCAAATTAAAAATTAAAAAATTAACAAAATTTAAAAATATATTTTAAAAAATTAAGAAAAAAACAAACAAAAAACAAAAACAAAAAAGAAGAGTTTCCATAACTTATCTCATTGAAATACTAGTATTCCTGTGATTTTGGGACTTTCATTAACTACATTTTATAGATAAGGAATGTAAGGCTCAATAATAATTAAGTTGCCCGAAATCATAAAGCAAATAAGTGGTTGAGCCATGATTCAGACTCAAGAACTATGATTCAAGAATCCATATTTTAACAATTACTTGCTTTGCCTCCCAATACTTCTCTTATTATGTCCCCTCGGAAACACACACGAGAGTGACTTACAGCATGATATTTTGCTGGTCAGGTTTAAGGCAAAATTTGTGCCATGTTTTAGTTCTGTGACACCCTCAGGAGCTATTAAGTCTTCTAAGACCATTTGCCCCATTATTAAATGGCTTCTATCCTCTGTAGAATATGAGACTAATCCCTGGTCTATATTTTTTAGAACTCTGTAAGGCTTTGCTAGAATAGCAAAATATAACCCATGGAATACTCATTCCAAAGAAACACTCCACCATAAGTAAGTCAATAAATAAGACACCGTCATCTTATGCAATAGTAAGTACAGATTTTAACTTACATTATATGATAACATATGTAAACATTCTCAAACTTCCTCCCCTATATTTTGCTAAATCATTTAATTTTTCTAATTTTTTAAAGAAAATGTAAAATATATCTACAGCCTATATGTATCCTACATGTACTCACCTCCCAGTGTAGCTAATGATGCTGTGAACCTCTCTTTGAGTTTGGCCCTTCATTTACATCAGACAAAAATAACCACTATTTTGAATTGGCTTTTCATATTACATACGTATATATTTTTAAACAATACATACTATTGTTTTTCATGTTTTATATGTCAATAAAATAATGTTGATTATATTATTCTGCAAGTTATTTATATGACTGCATAGTATTTATCAGATCCATTCAATTGAATGGATATATGCCATGTTTTTTCACATATTTTCTCAAGTGGAGAGTGTTCCCTGTGTACATGTATCAAATATTTTTATCTATTCTCAATTTTGGATATATATTTCAGTTCCATTTTTTAAATTAAGAGCAATGTTGCTCTAAACTACTCTTTACAATGTTTTCATAAATGTGTGCAGAAGTTTCTCTGTATTATATTCCTAAGAGAATGACATGTCACTTATTTTATTACTAATTGCAAAAATGTCTCTGTAAAATGTTTGTGCCAATTTGGGGGAATTTTATTTCACCCCCTTAGCCACGCTTTACGCCCTTTTCTCTCCTTTTTCTTTGGCATGGAGTTATCTACCAGTCCACAGAGAACATATTCACTGGTCTAATTACAGCTACTCGGTACAGTGGTATTAAAGAAATCCATGAATGGATAAGTCATTTTACCTAGGTAGTTCATTATTAATGCACACATAAACCACTTCTTCCAATATGGTTTATGACCTTAAGGATGCTATTTTGATCCCCATTTAATATACTCCTTTAAATTTTTTTATAGTTTTATTGAGAAACAATTGATATGCATCACAGTATAGGTTTAGGTGTATGACATGATTTGATTTAGATGTATTATGAAATGATTATTGCAATAGTTCAGCTAACATCCATCATCTTATTGAGATACAATATAAAAAAAGAAGAAATAAATTTTTAAAAAATTCTTGTAATGAGAATTCTTAGGACTTACTCTCTTAACATCTTTTCTATATATCATACAGCTGTGTTAGCTGTGGTCATGATGTAGTACATTGTATCCCTAGTACTTTACTTATGGTATATCTCCTAACTGGAAATTTGTATCTTTTGATCACCTTCCTCCAGTTGCTCCCCACACATATACTCTCCTACACTTTAAGTAACCACGTCTGATATCTTTTTCTATGAGGTATTTTCTTCCCACATATAAGTGAGATTATACAGTATCTATCTTCCTCTGTCAGACTTATTCACTAGCATAATGCCTTCCACATCCATCCATGTTGTCACAAAATAGTAGGAATTCATTATTTTGTATGGCTGAATAATACTTCACTGTTAACATATATACCACAGCTTCTTTATCCATTCATCCATCAATGGACATCTAGATTGTTTCCATGTTTTGGCTATTTGTAAATAACACTGCTATGAACATGGGAGTGCAGAAATTTTTTTTTTGATTTAGTGTTTTTGTTTCCTTTGACTATATTTTCAGAAATGGGCTGGATCATATAGTAATTCCATTTTGATTTCTTGAGAATTCTCCATAATGTTTTCCATAGTAGCTGTACCAATCTCACCAGCAGTGATTACACAAAGGTTCCCTTTTCTCCATATCCACACCACCGTCTGTTATCTCCTGTCTTTTTGATGATGGCCATTCTATAGGCATGAGATGATATCTCGTTGTGGTTTTAATTTGCATTTTCCTGATGATTAATGACATTAAGCATCTTTTCATGTGTCTGTTGGCCATGTATATGTTTTCTTTGGAAAATTTCTATTCAAGTAAGTTCTCTGCCCATTTTTTTAATTGGACTATTTGTGTTTTTTATATTAAATTGTGTAAATTCTCTATATATTTTGGGTATTAAAGGCTATTAACCCCTTATAAGATGTATGATTTGCAAATATGTTCTCCCATTCAAGAGGTTGCCTTTTTGTTTTGTTGATTGTTCCCCTCTCTGTGAAAAAGCTTTTTAGTTTGATATAGCCCCTTCCATTTGTTTAATTCAGCTTTTGTTGTTCTTGCCTGAGGAGACTGCATATATATATACACACATATATATGTATAAGCTAAATATATATATATATATATATATATATATATATATATATATATATATATATATCTAAAACTGATATCAAAGAGCTTATTGCCAAAACCTACAGTTTAAACTTTGTAAAATCAATTATCTGTGGTATAAAAAAAACATGAGAATTAATTACATACTTTACTAACTTCTGGAGCTATAAGGAGTCAGGATGTTTATATACAAAAAGTAACTGGTTTGAACACTAATGCTGTGACCATGTAACTTCAAAGTTTCTTTTTTAGGCTCCAAAATTTTTAATTTGGCTCAGAGCATATATGTCTAGGAAATGTTTCACCCATTAACAAGTATCCAATAAAGATCTAGTTTATTTCTTGAACCAGAGAAAAAGATCTAATATTTCAGTGAAATAATGGAAGCATTTAAAAAACAATCATTTGTGGGGTGCCTGGGTGGCTCAATCATTTAAGCATTCGGGTCACAGTCTCAGAGTTCTGAGATCGAACCCTGCAATGGGTTCCACGCTGGGTGTGGAGTCTGCTTGGGATTCTCCCACTCTCTCTCTCTCTCCCTCTGCCCCTTCCCCCTCCCCCATGCTCGCGCTCACACTCCCTCTCTAAAGAAAAAAAAAAAATTATTTGCAAGCCCCTGTTTTCATTTAAATATCCCTACATATATTTTAGAAAATAATAACTTACGATTTTCAAAGATATAAAAATGTATAAAATTTCACTCATTTTGGCTTTTTTTTTTGCTAAAACCTGACTTTGTTTTGTCATAATTTCAATGATCACACTTTTATCCATTTTTAATTGTAGTAATTGTTATATTAAGTGGCCTCTTTAATCAAATCCCATAACAATTCAACTTGCCAGTTTTATTTTATTTTAGAACGTTAAGTAAATTTGGATTAAAATCCATTTTGTTGAGTCTATTTACTACTCTGCAACATCCTAATATTTTTTCTTTTCTTTTTTTTCCACTCATCTCCTTGTCTTTCTTCTCTTAATAAGACATATTGTGCAATATATTGACATTTTGTACTTATAAATATTTAAGTGATTCTTTAACTGTTAAAAATAAGAGTTTTTAGCTTATTTTTTCCCCTGCCATACACCTTAAAGAAAAAATGGTAATTTTTTTTAGCTTTTTAAATGTCAGATTTATTAAAGTATAATTTACATACAATAAAGCGCAATTGGATGAGTTTGACAAGTACATGCAGTCTTGGAACCATCACCACAGTCTATATATTTTCATCACTCCCAAAACATCATCAGACCCCTTTGCAGCCAATCTCCTTCCTCACCCCCACCTTCCAGACACACAGAAGATAATGAACAGATACTTACTGGATACAGTGAGTTCTATAGCCAATAACTAGAATTCAGTCCAGCTAATACAATGAAGAAACCAGTCATTTAAACCACCAAGCACAAAATAGACTTTAATGAAGCAATTCTCAATATGCAGTATGCAAGTTTGAGGCCTCGTGGCACAATTACTAGGAACACTTAAAACAGTCTGTTTCACGGCTGCTGGGATTAAGTCCCCAAATAGGCTACTTATACTAGAAAAATTATTTTTGCAAGAATGTACTCCTTGGGCCCTATCACAAATTTACTAAAACTTTAAATATTCTTACAAAAGGCTCCCTAGGCTAAGAAATACTGGCCTATAGCAAAGCTAGTCTTCTGAAGCCCACACAGCTCTGGGTAAATAACGCTTCTGAAAAAAGTTTTTGCTAACAAATTGACAAAATAATGAAATGTATAGGATTTGGTCTACTCTCCTGTTCATTTATTTATTTATTTATTTTTGAGAGAGAATGACAGAATGAGCAGAGAGCGCGCTCCAGCGCGTCCAGGTGAGTGCATGGGGGGAAGGGCGGAGGGAGAAGGAGACAGAGAATCTTAAGCAGGCTCCATGCCCAGCTCAGAGCCCATGATCTCAGGATCCACCCCAAGATCATGACTTGAGAGGAAATCAAGAGTTGGATGCCTAACCGAGTGAGCCACCCAGGCAACCCTTCCCTGTCCATTTCTTGAACTCAAGTTAGAATACCAAAATAAGTTTGGCAAATGAATCCCCCAAAATATCTTGTCACCTACTGTATTGGGAATACTTCTTATTGCGATATCTCATGTATATATATCAGACTGCTCTAGACTGAAAAAATAAGCACATTTATAAGAAATAGTAGCTTAAACTGAATTCCCTTGGGTACTTGCAATCATCATGGTCTAAATGAAGGCAATGTCTTATGATGTTTGAGATTCAATTAACTTTTATTTAAACTGAAAAAAATTATTAAAACAGCATTTAGAGTCAAAACCCTTTGGCTATGAAAATCATGAGTATACCTAGGTAAGGCAGAAATACTTCCAGGTTAACAAAATCAGATTTGACTTTGGACTTTATTGTTTAAACAAACTGTAAAGAATGGAGGAAAAAATAGGTTATTTATAGAAAATATCTATGTATGTACTCAGAGGTAGGAATTTGGTGGCAGAAGAGACTTAAGCACATGTTAGCATCTCAAAAGCAGTTCTGAAAGAGCTTAATTTTATTTTCTTGGATTTTAAGAATGCCTAAGATCCTTCTTCATCCTCCATCTTGGGAGCGAAATAGTACTTTAAATGTCCCAGAGCAGCAATTGTATACACTATAACAGGGGGTACATCTGCAGACATACTGTTACTGCAGGAGAGAGGGGAGAGGCTTTTGTAAAGAAGTTCGGGTATCTCAGTGCAAAAGTTAGCTGACCTGGCTCATTTATCTCTATGGCAACAGGTTCCTCCTTTTTATCGACATTGTTTGTAACAACTTAATATTTCCATTTTCTAGTTCTCCACTGGTGGAAAATTTCACTCTGTCTTTTGTGCAGGAAATTACAACAGCATCTCCAATATGACTGAGATCTCAGCATATACGTGCAAACTCACCGGAAGGCATCTTTACTACACGGCTATACTCTCGTTCTGGAATTCCAGGTTGTTCAACATCTAAATCCACAACCTTCATGGCATAGTCTGAAACCTTTTCTTGATTTGGAGCTTCAAATACTGGTGCCAGGATGTCCGCATTATCTTCAGCCCTTACTGTAATGATGTCTTCACTGACTGCACACTTTAGTGTTTTGGACATTCTGCGAGATTCACACTCACAGCCAAGGTGTGGTAGCCGCAGAGTGTGTGGTAGGAAGCCCGCGGAGCGCATGGTGTGCAATAGGGTGATGTAGGAGGAGTCCATGTTGTGCAGGTTTACGCTGCTCGAGCTTAGACCCAGCAGGCCTCACTGTTGAGATCCTTAAGGGCTTCCAGCACCTCTTTCAGGATGGAGCCCTGGACCAGGTGTGCCTCAAATATGGTGGCAGAGTTGCAAGGACCCGGCTACAAGTGGAGGTAAAGAGGAAGTCTGAGCCGGCTTGGGTGTCACAGGATGAGAGCCAGAGAACACCGGAGTGAAAATCTGAGACCCAGGAAGATCACCAAAAACGGTAATTTTTTAATTTGTTTGATTTACGCCTCTATTGGCTAGAATTTTAAAAACTACTCATTATCGACATAATGTCAACTTAAGCGTCTTACTTTCATTTCGTCGTGATTCACCTAACTCAGCATGAACACTCAGGCTCCTTCACCCAAAGTTAGATACTTCTCATTTTTCCTGATCAGAAACTAATAAAGAAAAAAGAAAGTGTTACGCTGGAAACATAAATTTAATTCAAATCATAGCTTAAATATAAAAATTGAGTTTTCTATACAAATATAGCCATATGCATTTTTTAGAAGTTTTAGGACCCAATAAAAATGCTGTAATTTTCTAGGCGCCTGGGAGGCTCAATCAGTTAAGTTTCTGCCTTAGGCTGAAATCAGGATCCCAAGGTCCTGAGATAGAGCCCATGTTGCACTCTGCTCAGCGGGGAGCCTGCTTCTCCCTCTCCCTCTACCTGCTGTTCCCCCTCCTTGTCTCTCTTTCTCTCAAATAAATAAATAAAATCTTTTTTTTTTAAAGTTTTAATTTTCTACGTGGAAGTGATATTTTCAATGGAAAAGATTATTTTAAGGTTTAGTGCTCTGAATACTAATATCTTTAATTCTGTTAATAATCTGTGCTAAATCCAGAGTTTAAATTTACAGATTTCTCAGAAAAGTAGATTTCATTTAAAAGACAATAAAGAGGGGCACCTGGGTGGCTCAGTTGGTTAAGCGGCTGCCTTCAGCTCAGGTCATGATCCCAGGGTCCTGGGATCTAGCCTGGCTAGGGCTCCTTGCTTGATGGGGAATCTGCTTCTCCCTCTCTCTCTGACCCACCCCCCCGCTCGTGCTCTCTCTCTCTCACTTTCTCTCTCTCTCTAAAATAAATAAATAAAAATCTTTTTAAAAAATAAGTAAAAACCGGGGCGCCTGGGTAGCGTAGTCGTTAAGCGTCTGCCTTCGGCTCAGGGCGTGATCCTGGCGTTTCTGGATCGAGTCCCACATCGGGCTCCTCCGCTGGGAGCCTGCTTCTTCCTCTCCCACTCCCATGCTGTGTTCCCTCTCTCGCTGGCTGTCTGTCTGTCACATAAATAAATAAAATCTTAAAAAAAAATAAGTAAAACCATAAAGATCATATCATTGCAGCTGGTAGGATCTGAATGGTTCTTAGGTTATTTTTCTACTGAAAAGTCTAGAAATGTACCTAAGAGCTTTGTGATGTAGATTATAATTACAAAATTAATTTTCATTTTAAGATTTGCAACCTTAAATTAAAGTAAAATTTCTTACCTATTTTTAGTAAATAGTTGTTATGAGGAACCAGATAAAAACTGAGAAAATTTAATTTACATTTTTAACAAGTTGCGTGTAAATATTCTCCTTTCCCATTAACTTTTAACTTTTTTGGATGAATTTTCTCTCTCTCTCCCTCTTTTCCAGGTTTGCTGACATATATTTGACAAATAACATGCAAATTTAAAGTGTACAATGTGATGATTTGGTGTATATACGTACTGTGAACTGATTACCACTATAAGGTAAGTTCGCACATCCATCAGCTCCCACAGTTACTCTGTGTGTGTGTGTGTGTGTGTGGTTAGAACATTTAAGATCTATTCTTTTAGCAAATTTCAAATATGTATTCTTTTTTGATTGAGAAGCATAAATTGCCTTAAAACAAGAACTTCTCAAAATGGGCTTCACAGCTTATTCCTATCAGAATTATCTTTCATAGTCATCAAAAATACTTGTTTCTTGGCCTAATCCAAGTTCACTGAAGCAGGAAAAACTAGGATTTAACTGTTGGAAATTGCATATTCAATAAACTTTCCTATCATTACGGTGCACATAAAATTCACCTGGAAAACACAAAATATTTCAACATGATATATATTTCTTTTTTTTTAAAGATTTTATTTATTTATTTGACAGAGAGAGAGCGACAGCCAGCGAGAGAGGGAACACAAGCAGGGGGAGTGGGAGAGGAAGAAGCGGGCTCCCGGCAAAGCGGGGAGCCCGTTGCGAGGTTCCATCCCAGGACCCTGGGATCAGGCCCTAAGTCGAAGGTGGACACTTAACGACTGAGTCACCTCAACGTGATATATATTTCAAACCCCTGTGATCTTAGCAGCAAATTTCAGACTATTCCGTTTGGAAAAATAAAGGGTAAAATGTGTTTCCACAAGAAAACAAAAGACATTGCTTTGAGTTTGTTAATTAGTTATGCCTAAAATAATTTTATATTATTTAATTTCAAACCTATGTTTAAGATTCAGCAATTTGCCATGATCATTCTTGTTTCACTAAAAAAAAATTATTTGAAACTTATATTCAAATTTCTTGTCAAAAATACTGTTTTTTATTATCATTTTATCCAAGGTGATTTTTTTTTTTATGTGTCTATGTTTTAGAAACACCTGTAGGTGTTTTTAATAGCATAGATTCTAAACTCAATAAATTTTGGTACAAAAATTTGCCTTGATTCTTAGTTATAAAGCCTAGAGAATTCTTTCTTGCTCACTATGGTACAGTCACTAATTTTTAAAATATTATTGTTAATAAATAGAAAAGAATATCTGTGATAGAAATGTGACCAAAAACTTTTATTATTTACTTCATTAATTTTAGAGTTCCTCATGTATCCCTTCCTAGTTTTTAACTACAATTTTGCATTCTCAAATAAAACCATTATGCAGAATGTTGTACTTATGATTCTCTTGCTTATTTAAAATATGTTTACCAAATATAGTTGTATCATTATACATTGCATATTGTGCATTTTTAATGTTTTCCGTTTTTAACATCTAATGAGAATTCTGCTTTCCACATCTGTAATTTTCTTTATTATTTCAACAGAACATTTCTGAGAACTTAAATATTGCAGCCACTAACTGTTCTTTGTTCATCCTCACTTGTGTATTGCAAGTGACACGTGGTATACGGCCTATAAAATACAGTAAGGATATTACATTATATTCTTCTACCTTAATTTTTATATCTGTGTTACTAGTACTGGAAAAGCTGCTAGGAATTCTTGCATACGTTTTCCAGGGACATGTACAGGAGTTTTTTTGTTGTTTTATACCCAGGTGTGGAATTTCTACTTCCTGTATATACGTCTTTCTTTTTACTGGATAATGGCAATTATTTTTCTAGTAGTATAGAGATATTGTGGATTTTTCTATATCTTTTTGTTATTTTAAGTGTTTTTAACAATTTGGAGAGTATGTGAAATTGTATTCCATTTTCTCTAGCTACTTCATATGTTGATGTCTCTTTAGGACAATGTCTCATGAATTTCATTATTGTCTTTATATTTTATTTTCTTACTTGCTTGTTGCTGGTGTATATAAAAGTGATTGGTTTTGAATGCTGACTTGAAATCCAGAAAATCTGAAAAACTTAGTAATTCCCAAAATTTTTCTAGATATAGATTCTTATAATTTGTAAATAATTGATTTTTTTTCTATTTTTCTACCTTTAAATATTACTTATTTGTACTGGGTAGGATCCCCAATACAATGTTAAATAGAAGGGGTGATATTAGGCCCTCATATGTACTTAGAACATAAAAATGTTTTTATATTTTAACAACTAAGTGTAGTATTTGCTATATAACTTTGAAGATACATGTGATCAATTTAAGGATATTTCTTTTCATTTCCACTTTGTTAAGCAGTTTTGCAGTAAATGGTTGCTGCTATATTCAACCTTTTATATTGCTTTTATGAAGTTTGTGATCAGCATTTTTTCTTTAACTTGTTAATTTGAAGTTTTTATTGATTTGTAAATTTGCATCTTTTAATAAAAAAATTGTCATAACTTTACCTTTTTTAAAATACATGGTTAGATTTGGTTTGCTACCAGTTTAAGGAATTTTCCATTCTAAATATAAATATTGTTTTCTTATACTGATCTTGATAGATTGTGTATCTAGCTTATATTAGCTTTATAAAATAAGTTTGGGAGGTGTTCTCTTTTCTCAACTCTGGAATTGTTAGGCCTTTAAAGATAATCAGGACCCAATTCTGCAAAGTTGAATGTTACTTTATATGACAAAGGGGATTTAACAGTGTGATAAAATTAAGGATCTTGAGGAAGAAGAGATTACCCCGGATTATCTAGGTGAGTCCTAAATTTAATGAAAATTTCCCTCACTAAAGAAAGGCTGGAGGATATTTCACTGCAGAAGAGAGGGAATAGTAATGACGAAGCAGAGACTCATAGACTGGAATGATGTGATCACAAGCCAAGGACGGCTGGCAGCAATTAGAAGCTGGGAAGGACAGAAAATGGGTTCTCCCCTGGAGCCTCAAGAAGAAACCAGCCCTGGTGACTTTGATTTTAAGTCTGTAGGTCTCACTTCAAATCTGTGGGCTCCAAGCCATTAGGAGAACAAATGTCTGTTGTTTTAATCTGTAAGATTTGTTGTAATTTATGGCAGCAGCAATAGAAAACCTCTGTGTGTGTGTGTGTGTGTGTGTGCACATGTGAGTGTGCCTGTGTGTGGATGTGTATATGATTTGAGTGTGTCACCAAATTTGTGAAAAGGCTTTGAAGTTTTCTTTTTGAAACTTTTTGTCTCTACAGTCAACTTTTTAATGATTAAAAAATATATTTTGCTAGATTTTAAAATGTGTTCAGTTTTTATGACTGTTATATTTAAACTTTTAAAGAAAGTGTGTTCCACGGTTGCTGATTATAGTTTTCCACCTATAATCATTAGGTTAAGATTTTTTTGGCGAGTTGTTAAAATGTGCTCTATCAATAGTGATTTTTCTTTTACAGTGTGTGTCCCCACTATAATTAGAGACTCGCAAATTTTTGCTTCTGTTTTTATCTATTTTTGCAGCATGTATTTTGAGATTATTGTGTTAAGAGCTTTAATAAAAATTGTGAATTATATATCTTTTGCAGGAGTAGAACATTATCACTATTAAGGGTGTCAAACCAATAAATGGTCACAAATTTCTGTCCTCTTCTTCCAGGACACAAAGCTAAACTACATTTATCAGCCTTTCTTGAAGTTAGATATTGTCACGTGACAGAGTTCCTGCAATTAAATGTAAACAGGGGTTGATGGGTGTCCCATTCATCCTGGCCCATAAACCTACCAGCTTAATACATCCCTTGCCTTTCCTATGTGACAGCTAGACATGAAGTCTGAGGATGACATCAACAGACAAATTCTTAAGATGGAAAAGACCATATAAACCAGAGTTCCCGAATGCCTGTGTGGAGCACAACATCCCGACTTTTTAAATTGCCACCAACTAGAAAATCCCACTCTGAAATATTGCGTGAACAAGAAATACACTTTCATAGGGTTAAATCATTGCTATAAATGGTCTTGTCAAAAACGTACATTATGTTAATTTTTACCTCCCTTCTTAATTTCTATCAATATGTTTCACCTGAAAGTTTATTCCATCTTTATGCATTTAAGTAAGTTAAATATTATTATTTTATATTTTTTAGTTTTGAATTCCATCTGAGAAGTTTTGTTATGATTCTGCTCCCTGCTGTGTTTACTTCCTCTGATTCATTGTCCAATGTTTCCTTGTGTATTTTGTTATTTATGAATATAACCTCAAGTTTTGGAGGAAATTATTAGATAGGAATTATTTGAGTCCTGAGATGAAGATAGGTTCATTCTGAAAGAATTTTCTTTCATGTCTATAAAAACCGAGGGAATTATTTTTGGGAAACAATGTTTCATAAATATTTTCATATTTCTTCACAGTCACGAATCTGAGCCAAAATTACTGGTAACTTGGTTTAAAATATATTACAATGGCAAACAACCCTTGGAAATAAAATGGTGACTTTAGGAGAGATTTAGAAACATCTTTTCTGGAGCCATTTTTTTTACATTCCAAAGGATAACTTAATTGACTTTGGGAGTTTTCATTCTTTCCCCGGAGAGGATTCATTTATATTAGAAAGATAAGGACTCTCCCTGTCCTCTGGAGGAAATGTTTGGGGAACAATATAAGCTCCTAGATTCATAATACACCACCCTCCTCAGGTAATGAACCCCCCTGTATGTTCAGGCTACATCTGACTCTCATCTTGCTACCCAATTAGTGACCAATACGTGTCCATCCAATTTAAGAGGCTGTGTGAATAATTAAGTTTATCTCTGATTCAAAAACCTGTTTTTATCAAGAAAAAATATAGATGTAAAAACTTAAGTGGACTATTTTTAACTAAATACTTTGCTTGGAGTAGTGTGAATTCATTCAACACATTTATATGAAGGCTACCTTCTGGCTGTTAATTTTCACAGGTATTTGTTTTCTACTCCACTGGGTGCCAAATTAGGCAATTTTCCTAGGGATCTGGAGCATGGACTTATTCTTAATTCACCTTTACACTGAGTATTTGGAAATTTAAATCCTATGTTAGTAAGTATTCCCTTTTATATTACCCAACTTTAATGGAATTGTTCTTTGTATACCATCCATTCTGTCCCTAGAACCAATGAAAATTAAAACATGTTTCATTTCTATTGGTAAATGTCCTCATTGCTAAGTCTTTTTGTTCATGCTCTACTGAATTTTCTGGGTTTCTCTTTACATTAAATTTCTATCCTTTCTTGCCAACTCTTTAGTTCCTTTAAGTTTTATTTTCCAGAAATCAAGGTTATTTTCAGTTGAACTATTGTCATGACTGCTTGGTCTACCATATTGACTGGAATAGATAACCTTCCTGAAGTCCTCCTATTTCTTAAAAAAAAAAGTTGGTTAATTGGTGTTTTGAATTTTTTTTAAAAAAATGTATATATAAGAGAGAAGAAGGAATAGGTGGCACACAGGGGATTTTTAGAAGAGTGAAATTCTATCTATTACAATGGTGGATATATGTCATTACACACGTCAAAACCCATAGAATGTACAACACAAAAAGCAAACATTAATGTCAACTATCAAATTTAGCTAATAATAACATAGCAATATTGGTTCATAAATTGTAACAAATACACTACACCAAGGCAAGAATATTAATAATAGGGGAACTTGGGGGAGAGATTACAGGGTGCATGAAATCTCTGTACTTGGTACTCAGTATTTTTATAATCCTAAAACAGCTCAAAATAAAGTTACTAGTTAAAATTTTTAAAAACTGTGTCAACTTTTTCACTAGAAGTTCTTCATAAAGCACTTGTGAAACGTGTGGACTATAATTTCACTACAGTTTTATAAAAAGCAAAGTACTTATGGATTAATTTCTACTACTTTTATTGTCTTTTATTTCATTAACTCCATATTTAGAATTTAAAAATTTGATTCTAAAGTTGTTAATCATTGAAAAAGATTTCACAACTTTTATAAATGCAGTTATTTTCTTGGTATCAGTTAATCACCACCCAGTGAGATTGTAAGCAACAGATATGTATTGTGGCCCTTGACAAATTTAGACAAAATGGTTTGCTTTGCCTCATTATCAAAATAAAATCTCTGAAATAAGATACCAAAAAAATAAAATTAAAAATAGAATGATATTTTTGAGAGGACAATTATTAATATATATAAATCAACTTCTTTTAGAATATACAATGAGTCAATTTAAAATATTGAAAGTATGAAATAACATATCTATATTTTAATTTAAGCTCATATTAATATGAGCTTTATGAAGCATAGACTATATAAAATATTATCTTTTGAATGTACTTTTTGAATATGCAAATATGTATCCAATGTTTTTTATTTTAATGTAACATGTAATCAAAGAGATAAATATGTATTTTTTAACTTACAAAAAATACTAAAATTCATCAATGTAAACACTTTCTATTACACCATCATCAGTTTATATGATTGGCAGTAAAGTAATTCAGAATTCAATTTTTATTCATCTATCTGAAGCTTTAAAAACACTAGTAACATAGGTTCCTAAAATGCAATGTTTGAGACTAAGAGAATAATTCCTTAAGTATATTTTGTATAAAGACATGGATGATAATGTATTTATATAAACTAAAATCATATAGATAAATTTTTTTTAATTGACAAAAGAAGATCTTTTCTATTATGGTCTATTTTATAAAGTTGGAAAAGATTGGGTAGTTTAATGGATTTCCTCCATTGCAGTTCATTCTTTGAGGCAATAAAGGTCAAAATTAGATCAATTTCATTGAGCAAAGTAGTAATTTTAAAAATTACCTTCAATTGTCTACATTTAAGAAAATGGTGATATTCCAAAGATAGTGATAAATGAGGCTGGACTGATAGAAAATTTAATTACCCTTTGTTAAATTGCGAATTTCTTTTCTATGCCCTAGTTACAAGTTGTCTTTTTGTATAATGGTTTCAAAGCTGAATGAGACCTAATTGACTGAAGATTGCTTCAACATAACTTGTTTCTCAAACGTGAACAGGCCATAATATTTTATTGTTCTTGATTCAAACTACATTGAATGTTAAAACCTTGTCACAATGTTTTCAAATGAAAGATTTTAATTTTTGTAACTTTAGGGGTTTTTTCTCCATAAATTTACATTTATTTGCATATGAACAAGCTTAAAAACTGTGTAATTTATGTCCACAGTTTTATCTATTCATATGTGGAGTATTTAATATTGCCAGAGAAAACAGACGGTTATAATTCAGTCTGTATTTTATACTGACTTCATAAACTATAAGAACACAGTAAAATACATGATGGATATGAAAGTCCATAGCAACAATTTTTCAAACTACCATGCAGTACCTGACTTATAGACAAAAAGGATTCACTCGTAATCTTGGATTATCATTTAGGAATACCTGAATAACAACTTTTATGAGCTTTATTCTTTCTGTTGTTACTTATTTTGTGGAATGTACTATTAGTTCATTGTATATTAAAAATTTCCATACAAGACAGTTATTTCAATATAATGTTTCTAAAATATGTAACCTTGATAAAATTTTGTATGAAGTGATAACTCCATCTTTTTTCACTAACCACAGATCACACAACTAATTCATCGTAGAGTCAACTCTCGTTGTTAATCTATTTAGGGTTTATTGATCTGTATTCTAATATATATTTAGTGCCTTTTGATTATATAGGCCAACTTATTTTACACAGACATTATTTCATTTAAATCTCATAATACTTATTTGAATGGCTCTCACTAACTTGAAGTTAGTTTTTAACCTCTTATAAAACACAATTATTTTTAAGGGTTGAATACAACTGCAACAGAATACTAATATTGTAATATTACTATTTGTGTATATATTATTAATAATAATGTTGATTTTGGAGGTATGATGATGTCAATACCTGTAAGAGTTATTTTAACATTATGAATTAATATTGAACACTTTCTCAGTGTTTGTAAGATGTTATGTCATGCAGGTACTATTATTATCCACATTTTATAAGTGAGAAACTATCCTGGGGATCTTGGGTAAACTTCCATGTAAGTCAGAGTCTCCAGCCCATCCTTTTTAAGCACACCACTATGCTATATCTTTAAAAATTGGGAAAGATGATACTTTTTTATTGAATATTTTATAATGCCAACTCTTGCTGTAGTTTTATCTTCTCACCATTTCTTGGAGAGAATTCTGTGCTAAATTTCTTACAAAAGGACCCTCATCATTTTATTTAACATTTTAAAATAAAACCTTCAAATATATGTGAAATAGGCAAAATCTGTAATAAACATCCATGTAGTTATCAAGTTTCAGCAATAATCATCTTATGACAAATCTTGCCTCATCTATATTTCTATCCACCCTCATATCATTTTAAAGCTAATTTCAGATACCACGTTATTTCATCCACGTATATTCCATTTACCATTTCTCTCCTATCATGTACCTAACATCTTTTTTTGTACTACTACCATAATGCCACATCATACCATGAAAACAATTATTTCTTAATGACTTTAACCTCAATTATCCAGTCAGTGTAGAAAATTCTAATTTTTAAGATAAATAATTTTTTACAGTCTTTTTTAAAAAAGATTTTACTTGAGAGAGAGAGAGAGAGCATGAGAAAGAGTGAGCACAAGCAGTGGGGAAGCGTAGAGGGAGAGGGAGAAGCAGGCTGTCTGCTGAGCTGATGCAGAACTCCATGCAGGACTCAATCCCAGGACCCTGGGGTCATGACCTGAGTTGAAGGCAAATGCTTAACCCACTGAGGCACCCAGACACCCTAATTTTTACAGTCTTTATTTTGAATCCAGACTCAAAAAAAAAAAAAAAATCCCACATGTGATTGGCTAACATATCTTGTGACTCTTTTAATCTACAAATTTCCTCTCCATCTTTCTCTGCTTTGTTTGTTTTCTATTTATTTACTTTATAAGAAACTGGGTTGATTTTACTGTAGAATACCTGTTTGTCTCTGCAGAGTGCAGTATCACAGATGTATTCCTGTAAAAATTTTGAAAACTGTTAGTGTTATTTAAGGATTGATTAAATTCAGGCTCAGAGGTGGTGGAATGTTCTTTCTTCAGTTGACCTGTAACATATCCACGCCTCTCTTTTTCCGATTGTTAATAACCACTGATGTTCAATACCTAGATTCACCAAATTTCTTAAGAATTGCAAAATTGCGATAATGTAATTCCATTATGCTTTTTAATTTAGGACTTAAAATTCTTTAACAGAATAATTACCTTCATTAAATTTTTAGTTACACTGGTACTTAGTTTATGTTGGAAACCCATTCTTTTTCTTAACTTTACGGTTTTTAAAATAATGAGTTAATTCACTAGATATTTTAAAAATAAATTGTGTGTGTGTGTGTGTGTGTGTGTGTGTGTGTGTGTGTTTGTGTGTTAGTTTATTTGGGCCACGGTAACAAAATTACTCTAGAGTGTGTGGCTTAAACAACAAACATTTGAGGCGCCTGGGTGGCTCAGTCGTTAAGCATCTACCTTTGGCTCAGGGTGTGATCCCGGAGTCCTGGGATCGAGCCCCACATCAGGTTCCTCTGCTGGGAGCCTGCTTCTTCCTCTCCCACTCCTCCTGCTTGTGTTCCCTCTCTCACTGGCTGTCTCTTTCTCTCTCTCTGTCAAATAAATAAATAAAATCTTAAAAAAAAAAAAACACAACATTTAATTTCTCAGTCTGGAGACTGGAAAGTCCAAGATTAGAGCATGGCACTTTGGTGTCTGGTTAAGGACATCCTTCATGGATTGCAGAAAGCCATCTTACTGTGCTCCCACATGGCATTAGGTGCAAAAGAGCTCTTTGAGGTCTCTTTTACAAGGAACGTAATTTCTTAAATTTGCAGTTCCTCATGACCATATACCCTCCAAAAGCTCTCCCTCTTATTTCTATCACATTGGTGGGTAATATTTCAACATAGTAGCAGTGTGTATATGTATATACATATATTTACATACACATGTATAAAGTATATATACACACACACTAAATTTAATCATACACACACATTTTTTGGTCTCAATCAATTGCTATTATTATCTTTTTATCTTTAGTGGAGCTCAAATTATCCCATCCCTAACCAGGCAAAGTCATCCCAAATGGGTTGTGAGCCTTTTTGCCTGGCATGATCAGGTGTTTCAGGCTCAGGCTCATCTTGCATCATTCCTGCCCAGACTTGATTAGCCATTTCTCCAATGAACATTTTAATAGGAAACAGTATTTAGAGGCCAATATTTTGGCCCCGGAAGTACTCATGACTCTGAAGCAGTCATTCTTTCTAGTTCTTTTCATCGTTCAAATGGACTAAAAAAATATGTGTTTGCTTTGCTGTCATTGGGTGTTTTTTTTTTAATTTAAGATAAAACATAAGTTAATACTGAGATTCTCAGTTCAAATTCATGAGAGTCTTTGCTCAGATCTTTCTATTTTATATCTTTAAGCTGGCCAGAGAAAAAACAAATATAACCTATAAGGAAACAAAGATGTGAATTACATCTGACTTCTCATCAGAAATTATACATGAATCCAATAAACCCTGTCTTTTGGAATTCATGCCTTTATAGATTTCCTTCCTTTCATTGAGACTTTTGATTTGCTTATAATTGATAGAATATGGCAAAAATAATAGGTTGTCATTCCTGTGATTATTTTATTTTTGTATGACTCCACCTTGCTAACAAACTCACTGTAGATTTCCTCCTTTGCTGGCTTTCAATAATAATCTGCTAGAAATCTTAGAGCAGCATGGAAATGAATTCTACCAACAACATGAAAGAACTTGAAACCAGATACTTTCCCACTTGAGCCTTCAGATGAGAACCCAGGTCTGGCTTATACCTTAATTTTAGCTTTGTTGAACTCAAGCAGGGGACTTAGCTAAGCTTTGCCCAGACTTCTGATCACAGAAAATATATATGATTTTAAGTCACTAAATACATGCTAATTTTGAAGCAATAGAAAACAAACACTATATAAGCCAGAAGACAGTGGGGCAACTCTAAGCTCTTAAAAAATTATCAACTTAGAATTTTCTACCAAGCAAAAAAATCTTTCAAAATAAAGGGGAAATAATGACTTTTTCAGACAAATAAAAGACAAATATACTCTCAGTAGATAAGCAATACAAGGAATGTTAAAAGAGCTCGTAAGTAAAAGAAACATATCAGTTGGACATTGGTATTTATCCAAATAAATGAAAAATATTAGAAATTTTGAAAAAAATGAAAACAAACAAGGGATTTTTCTTATTTTTAATTTCTTTAGAGAGTACAAATTATAATAATGTATTATTGGTTTTAATATATGGCAATATATGAACTAAAACATATGGCAAGAAGAATTCAAGAACAGGAAATGGGAAATAGAAATACATTGGTATGAGGTTCTCAAAGCACATGTGAAGTGGTGTTAGATTCAAAGGTGAATTGTGCTTGCTAAAGAGGTACATTTCAGGGACAGCTGGGTGGCTCAATCAGTAAAGCATCTGCCTTTGGCTCAGGTCATGATCTCAGGGTCCTGCATCAGGATCCCTGCTTGGCGGGGAGTCTGCTTCTCCCTCTGTGTGCTCTCATTCTTTCTCTATCTGTATCTCTTAAATAAACAAAATCTTAAAAAAAAAAAAAAGATGTGCATTGCAAAACATAAGTAACCACTCAGAATATAAAAATGCTATTACTAGTAAACCAATATTTGAAATAAAATTGAATCATTACAAATATGTAATCTAAAGGCCAGAAAAGGAGAGAAAAAAGAAGAAGGAAAATATGTGTCTAATAAAAAACAACTAGCAGGATGGTAGATTTAATTGCAGCCATATTAAAACTACATTAAATATAAATGGTCTTGAAACCACAATACAAAGTGAGAGGTTCAGATTTCATTAAGAAATGGCAATACTCAACTATAAACTGCCTACAAGAAACTCACTTTAAATATGAAGAAGTAGATCATCACAAGCCAAAAAAAAAAAAAGAAGAAGAAGAAGAAGAAGAAAGAAACAATAGACGTACCTTATGAACATTAATCAAAAGAAAGCTGTACTGGCTATATTAACATCAGACAATATATATTTTAAAAGCATTTCCAGTGATACAGAAGGAATGCCTGGTGATAAATAAAAGCCTGATATTGCAAGCCAAGAAAGGCTCCCTTGTTCTTTTTCTCTTTGTTTCCTCCAAAGAAGAGATAATAATAATTGATCAGATTCTTGGTCAATGTACTTTCCATGTTTATTCTATGAATGAGATACATTAAAATCAGAAATATGCATGAAGTTCTCTTTTTAATCCTCTCTAGAAAGAATCTACTCTTAATTCAACATTCAGTGTGCTTGGGATATAAGTTTGAAAATGATTAATGGAATATAAGTTTGAAAATGATTAACAGGATAAATATTAAGGGGAAGAAGTGAGAATGACTCATTTCTTACATTGCAAATGTCTACATTATAAATTAAGATACATATTTAAGTGCAACTCCAAAATAGGAGACAGTAAATGTATAATGGATTTTCCAGTAAATGTTGAAACATATCAAATTATATTTCTTATGGGAGATATTTCTCACTTTCCCACAGAATCAGATTGATCAGGATGCTAGGAAAGCTGAAAACAGATTTTTCTTTTTTCTTAAAGACTTATTTATTTGAAAGAGAGTGCATGTGCCAGTGGGGGGAGGGGCACAGGGAGGGGAAGAGAGAGAATTTCAAGCAGATTCCTGCTGAACAGGAAGCCCTACACGGGTGATCCCATGACCCCAAGCTTATGACTTGAGCTGAAATCCAGTCAGACACTCAACCAACTGAGCCACCTAGGTGCCCCTCTTTTTTCTTTTATCTTTCTTTTGTTTTCCTTTCTTTCACTTTTTAAAAAATGTCTTCCATTTTCTGTATGACCAATCTCCACTCCAACAACTTTATAAGAAAGTAGTTTTCTCCTGACCAAAAAAAAAAAAAATAAGTTGTTCCTTGCGCTTAATTTTGTTGGTGTAATAATATGTGTGTTATTGGTCCTGGGACAGTTTTGAAAGGTCAAGCCGTATCTGTTTAAGGTGTTCCTATGCCCACTTAGACACTTGAGTGTAATCCTCACTACTGATATTGAATAGAATAAAAATATAAAATGGAAGGTTTGGTTTTGGGGGTAAAAAGTGGTATCTAATTTCCTGGAAAATTATCTCAAGAATAAAAGCTCTACATCCCTGCAGTGAAGACTATGGATTTTGGTGTCAACTCAACCTAGATTCACTTCCTTACTTTCTCCGAATGGAAAGAATGAATGGCCTTGGGCCAATTATTCATGTAGTATTTAAACCTCATTATATTCATATGTAAAATATAATGACAGTTCATACCTTAGAGAAATAAGGTAGAGATTAAAAAATAAATTAGTAATTCATATAATGCAGCTAGCACAATTTGGGAAATGTTTATATTCCCAGCACTGCTTAATGTGATCTCTGCTGCCATGTGGAGTGACAATAAATGAAGATTTTAGAAGCAACCAAATTTCAAATCTTAGATCTAAAATTGACTTGCTATGTGACTTTAGAAAATTATACTCTTGGTCCCCAGTTTCTTCATCTGCAAAATTGAAAGAATAATAATATTATTTAAAAGGGTTGTTGTGGAAATACAAGTGAGTTAGTGCATATAAAGTACCACATAGAAAGGCATAAGTTCATGGTCCCACATAAGAACCTAATAAGTGTTAGCTATTGTTATCGTTGTTAGTACCAGTTAACTCACGTGGGAACATAGCTTGGAAAAATTAGAGTAGAAAAACTAATGGAGATGAATTTAAGGTGAGTATTAAGAATAGTCTTAAAGTTAATTTAATTTTCATCCTTCCATTTCAGAAGCCCAAAATGATATAATGTGGAATTACTTTCTTGAATTGTTTGTGTGTAGGAAGATAAATCAAAATAGTAGTAAATTTATGGTGAGTACTTTGAAAATGGGAGGTGAGATGCCTGCTAGCTTCTTCCAACAAGCTGTACAAACCTAACTATGAACAAGGAGACTTTGCTTTTAAACCCAATAGTTTCTTCAAAATATTACATGAATAGTGAGGTCCTCTGTGAGAGGAAGGGAGTGTTTGTGGGTTTGTTGGGGGGGGGGGGTCGTTATGTCTCCCACTTCCATTCATAGAAGTTTTCCTTTCTCTACTCTTTCCTCCTTTATATAGAGGTGGAAAATATTTACCTTATAAATACAGGACCTATTTCTCAGAAATCTGGACCGCAAAAAAGACAAAACAATCATTATTTACAGATAATACAATTGTTAAAATAGAGAACCTCGAAAATAATGAAAACTGATCATAAAGTAGTTTAGTTAAAAGACACAATAGAGGGGCACCTGGTGGCTCAGTTGGGTAAGCATCCCACTCTTGGTTTCAGCTATGGTCGTGATCTCAGGGTCCTGGGATCCAGCCCCTAGTCCAGCTCTGCACTCAGCAGGGAGCCTGCTTGAAGATTCTCTCCCTCTGGCCCTAACCCCCCTCTGTAAATTAATAAATCTTAAAAAAGAATAAAAGACACAATGGAAATTAAATAAATTTAAAAACAGAGCATTAGCTTCTTATGCATCAATAAATTCCAAGAAAAAATAGAGTGGAAAGTAGCCCATCCACTATAGGAATAAAATATAGCACAGGTATTTCCAAAATAAAACAATGCTATATAATAAAAGAAAAATAAAACAAAGAAGTTTTCAAAACACAAAAACCCATTTTAAAAGATTTGAATAATTGGAAAGATACATCCTTTAGTTAAAGAAGAGAAAGAAGGAGGAAAAGAAGGTGAGGAAAGAAAATGAGAAAGAGAAGGGGAAAAGATATTGTATCAGTCAATGTCTAGGAAGAAGCCAAAAAACACACAGTAATTTGAAGAAGGAAGGTTTTAATATAAAGAAATATTAACAATTTCCAAAAGATTAGCTACTAAGAGTAAATAAAAAGTGAAAATTTCTCTAAGACTAAAGAAATACACTGAAATAAAAGAAGGTACTTGGAAGGGGGTTCTCCTCCTTAAAACTATATTTCAGACACCATTGGAGGGTATGTCACTATAGCCCAAGGCATGGTGACGTTTGCTGGGCTGGTCTACTCAGAGCAGATCCATAGCTGGTGGAGTGAGCCCAGTGAGCAGAAAACTCTGGGCAGGAACTGGGAAGCTAGAAGTTCCTCATCAGTGTGCCATTACATTGAGACTGGACGGTAGGGAATGGTGGCTGGGTCTGCCAATCAGAAAATCTCCCACTGGGATGTCATAACTAAAGCTGGTAGACAAAGAATGGTGGGTTGGCTGCCAAACATCCAAGTCTCACTAAAACTCTCTGAGGGGCACCTGGGTGGCACAGTGGTTAAGCGTCTGCCTTCGGCTCAGGGCCTGATCCTGGCGTTACGGGATTGAGCCCCACATCAGGCTCCTCTGCTATGAGCCTGCTTCTTCCTCTCCCACTCCCCCTGCTTGTGTTCCCTCTCTCACTGGCTGTCTCTATCTCTGTCAAATAAATAAATAAAATCTTTAAAAAAAAAAAAAAACTCTCTGAAAGATGCTGGCAGGCCAAGACTGGCTGTCAGAAAACCTCAATCAGGTCACTGTAAGAAGGCCAGGATTGATGAGCAGGGAAACACAGGCCAGGACTTTCAAGGAAGTAACCATCTATTGGGTATCAATGGACCAAAGCTGGCAAAAGGGGATCTGCAAGCCTGGAACTCCCTGGGGAAGCTGATTGACAGAGGTTGATGGGGCAGGGGACTACAGGTGTAACTAGCAAGCTGGAAGCTAAGCAATACTGGCATCAAGTCAAGAAAAGGATACAAGAAACAAGAAGGGGAAAAAAAAAAAACCAAAACCATATTTCCCTCCCTCTGCCCACAAAGCTTAACATTGTGACACCTGGCAAGGGAGACATTCTGTAGTATCACAGGCAAGACAATGACGAGTTAGTTTGAATCCAAGAAGCAATAAATTGATAGCAGGCACAACTGTAATTATCAATTCTGTTCAAATTAATTTATAGATTTAATGTAATTTCAACTAAGATAAAAATTCAATGTTGGGAGAATTTGTAAAAAAATATATATGAAAGGTATTCTAGAATGGCAGATTTAAACATGAGTCTAAGGAGCCCAAAATTTCTGCACATGGGATGTGGTGCAATCCTTGCGGTCAGGGCTTCAGGCTTGTGCAACCAGAGCAGCTCAGCTTTCATCTGCTTTACACTCTTGCCTGCTCAGGCTTAGTTTTATAAAACGGATGCTGCTATCAAAAGAAAACATTTGAAAAATATACTCTGCAAGGTTTAAATGGCTGAGAATAGGAAGGTGAAGAAAAAAGGAAAGAAAAAGTAAAATTAGACCTGGCAATATTTTTTTTTAAAGATTTCTTTTTCTTTTCTTTCTTTCTTCTTTTTCTTTTTCTTTCTTTCTTTTTTTTTTTTTTTTTTGAGAGGGAGAGAGGGAGATAGCAGGGGGATGTGGAGGGGAGGGACAGAGAGAGAATCTTAAGCAGGCTCCACAGCCAGCACGGAGCCCCATGCAGGCTCCATTGATCTCACAACCCTGAGATCATGACCTGAGCCAAAATCAAAAGTCGGATGCTTGATGAACTGAGCCATCCAGGTGCCCCTAGACCTGGCAACCATTAAAACATACACAATTGCCTCAAGTTTAATAGTGAAATATTTATTCAAGAATAAATTGATCATGGTGAAAAATTGGTTGCTTACATATAGATTCAATTATACACCACTTGATGCATGTTAAATGAAGCAATTCAAAGGAAACATGTTTATTATTCAATAAAAGATGTTCTGATTGAGAAAGCTTTTCTTTAAAAAAAAAAGGTGTCAGTTTATATTTTCACAGCACTTTTACTTTATTTATTTATTTATTTATTTACTAAAATAAATTCCAGATGGAGTAAAAAGTAAATATTGCAATAATATATATACAAAGGTTTTAAAAAGTGGATACTTTTCAAACCTGGGGAGTGGGTGGAATTTTCAACCTTAGAAGAAATAGATGGACTCACAGGGTAAAATGGACATATTAGTTTTCAAATATTAAACTCTTTTCAATATCAGAAGGTAGATAAATACAATTTATAAGGAAACAACTTTTTGCATTTCAAAGAGGGAAAAGGTCCATGTCTGAAATAATATGAGTTCCTATAAAAGGAAAGGAGGGAATCACATAAAACTTTAAAATTTCAGTAAATAAATGGGCATTCTAGACTACTCAAAAGGAAAGCTATAAGTTACTAGCACGTATGCTAATAAATCTTTATAATGGTAATCAAAATAATTATAATAAAACCAACATTTCTAAATAACCTAGAAAATATAAAATTTTGTAGTCAAATATAGTGGGTTGAGTGCAGTAATAGATTTCTGTCAAACTGTAGCTGAGATGAATAAGCAAACATGTAACTATTAAAAATTAGTTTTTAAAATATGTGATTAAATGGCAAATGCCTCACTTCAAAGATAAAAACACAGTACTCTAATGTTATCAAATATAGAGGAACACTTTGTTATATTTCTTTAAAGAATTACAGAAGCATGAAAGATTTATAAACCAAATAACAGGAAAATCTTCACTGAGGGGTTAGGGTGGAGCTGAGCCCAGAATAAAAGATGGTTTTTTGTTTGTTCTGGTTTTTTTTTTTTTTTTCGGTAGTGGAGGAGAAACAAAGATATTCTAGGAGGAATGAATAGCACTAGCCAAGGATGCAAGACAGAAGAGTTAAAGATGTTATTAGGCTACGGTAATAAGAAGACAGAAAATGTGAGTTGGGAGCAGATTACAGAGCGGCTTATAAAGTCATCTAGAGTATGCAAATTTTACTTCAATTCACAGGACCTAGTGATTCCATATAAGACTGTGACATGCACAAAATCGCGATGTTAGTAAACCTAACTCATTGTCAGTATGTCAGATAGATTTTATGGGAAAGACTACAAATAGGATATCAATCAGAAGCTTAATATAGTTGAAACAAGATGTAACATATCCCTGTAATAATTCATTGCCATGTGTGTTGAGAAGTTGGAGCTGGTGTACTGAATTAACAACATGCAAATTATGATCTGCTGACTGAGGAGGCACAAGCCATCCACACAGGGGCACAGGTGGCTCCCTCAGTATCTGGGTTCCAAGTTTGGGGAAGTGTAATTTATGGGGTCATTTTGACTGAAGGCACCCTTTAAATACGCCCACACAAAGCAGTCACGAGGTTATTACGAACAGATCCCAGAAACGATGGGGCGCAATTGAGCGGGGGGGGAGGGGAAGGGCTGTCCCTCCCCCGTCAAGGAGCCTGCAGGAGATAGTGGAATAGAAAGCAGCTATTACTTCTAAGGTAGTTGGGGCGAACGTCACCAACTTTTCGGAGGAAAAGTACAGCAGGAACTTATGGCAGGACTTCTAAACTCGAGTTTTTATCTAAATGTCCAGAGTATGGTGTGAGCAGGGTTATCAAACTGTAAAATGCGTAGGCAGCAATTTCTCGAAAAGTTGTTTTTCTCATCACATGTTAAATATTAAAAAAATAAATTCATAAGTAAAATATTAAAAACCGATTGCCAAACCTTTTCTAAATGACTAGAACAGAAGGTAAAGGAAGAACAAATGTTAAAGAAAAATTCCAATCATTTTTCAATCTTTTGTGGCAAAAAAAAAAAAAAAAAATTAGAGGATCATTAATTCGAACCAGGAAGCCTAAAGGGAAGTTGATAGTAAGGATAAAAAGCAGGTTTGATTTCAGACTAGCAGCAATATGAGGAAACACAGGAATTAAGGGACGCTCTCTAAAAGGTAGTCTGAGCATTCACAGGGAAGCTTAAGGATATGATCTCTAAGTTCCATACTCAGGAATTAACATTTTGTTACTCCTTTGAAATTTATTACTATCTATTCATTTTCCTACAAACAAAAATTTCAAAAAAAAAAAAAAAGAATTTCACAGAGTGTCCATGTAAGTCTCTACAATAGGTCAGGAAAATAAATAACTTGACAACATCATGACTACTAAGCTTGGTGGAGGAAGCCGGCAGGGAATTCATCAGTTTACATTCCCACCCAATGTATATGATTCCCTTTTCTCCACATCCTTGCCAACATTTGTTTATCTCTTGTGTTTTTGATAAAAAGCTATGCCAACAGGTGTAAGGTGATATTTCATTGTGGTTTTGATTTGAATTTCCCTGTTGATTAGCAATGATGCTCTTCTTCCTCAAGATTGTTTTGGCTATTCAGTATCTTTTGTGGTTCCAAACAAATTTTAAAATATTTTTTTCTTTTTCTGTGAAAAGTGGTATTGGGATTTCGAACTAATAAATGGATTCAGTAAAGTTGCAGAATATAAAATCACCATAGAGAGATCAGCGGCATTTCTATATGCTAACAACAAATTATCTGAAAGAGAAATAAAAAAGGCAATCTCATTTATAAGACCATCAAAAACAAGAAAATAATTAGAAATAAATTTAACCAAAAAGGTGAAAGACTGTACATTGAAAACTATAAGACACTGACAAAGGAAATAAAAGAAGGCAAAAATAAATGGAAAGATACTTGTGTTTCTGTATTGGAAGAACTGAAATTATGAAACTTCCCATACTATTCAAAATGTTCTGCAGATTCATCTTAATTGGTTTATTTTTTAATGTGGAGTTTTGACAATTCTTTATATATATTAGATATTCACCCATTGTCAGATATGTGGTTTAAAAATATTTTCTCACAAACATTTTCTGTAGCTTTTCTTTTCAGTTTTTTTTAAGAGAAAATGGTTTTAATTTTGATGAAGTCAAATTCATCAAATTTTCCTTCTATGGATTATATTTTAGTGTCAAGTCTAAGAACTTTTTGCAGAGAATATACTCTATAATTTCAGTTCTTTAAATTTGTCAAGGTTTGTTTTATGGTTCAGGAAAAAGTCTATCTTAATGAATGTCTTACGGATACTTGAAAGAAAAGTATATTCTGCTCTTGTTGGGTACAGTGGTCTATATATGTTGATTATATACCATTTTATTATGTTTTTCAGATTTTCTTTATTATGTTAGGAGACTTTGAGTTCTATTTACATTGTTTATTTTTGCAGGCAATTCTTGTTTGCTTTATCTCTTAGGTCCTCGTCTCTTGTATACTTTTGTGGGCTATTGTTTCAAACAATTGAATTCTCTGCTTAGTTATTCTGGTGCAGTTAAAGCTACTAGTGCTCCCTGCATCTTCTGTCCATGTAGGGAAAAAGATTTCCCCAAGGAGGACCATCCTGATGCTTCAAGGTGGGGGAAGGGACTCTCAGGTTGGCAGGATGACAAAGCTTTGTGATTTGAGATACTTGCTGTGAACTCTTGTCCCTTTGCTGTTCATCTTGTCAGTGCCACTTGGCCATCTGATGACACTAAATGAAGGAGGGGAGTCTCAAGTGCCTAAGGATGAAGACATCTTTTGATTGCTATGACCAACCGGATCTCCCTGGCCAGTGCTGCCATCTGTCCAGTACAACCAGACTGTCTCTTGGTGGGGGTATGGTGTAGAGCCTCAGGCCCCGCAGGGAAGGAGAATGTTTCTCTTGTCTTCTTACTGTCTGTAGAGTTCCCTTTGTCTTGTGTTATCAGTGGAACTCCCATTTGATTCCAGGGAGAAATGAGCGTACCTGAGTCACCTTGTGTTGATGCTGGGGATCAGGAAGTATCAGGCCAGAAATGTCTTCATCTGTTAGGTTGGGTATGGAAGATGCTCTGCCACTCTGTTAACTCTTCCAGTTCAGGGGTCCCAAACCAGTTTGCTTTCCCATTTCTACCTTTCAGAGTTTTCCTTTGATTGCATTATTTCTTCAGTTGATAGTTGTAATTAGAAAGAAGGAATATTGAGTAACAAGTCTATACATTCTTCCCCGTACTAGAAGTTCAATATCTGTTTTGTTTTTCAGTTTTCCTCCTGAGCTTTATTTATTGGCATTGTAATTCTAAACACTTTGAATTTAAAAATACATATAATCTCAGAAATATAACATTCTCAATTCTATGAAAGAAAATCATATTAAAAGTGAAATTATCTTATAATGTGGTATTGTGGTACTTCCAGAGTTAATGCTTTCTGGATAGCATCCAGGGTGATTTTACATATTACCAAATTTCATTATATTTAGGATAGTCTTTCAGTAGAGTTCTGTTGTTAACAATTTAAGTATCATCAATGATCTTTATTCTTGGAATTATGGTCTGAAAATAGTAAGCAGGCCTTTGGGTGTTATGAACAGCATGAACCATGAAAATGACTGTAGGGAAGGTACTGCTAATTTTAAAATTAAGAGCCCTTGCTGGAAGAAGGTGATATGAAGCAAGAATAGGCTAAATGAAATGACTACTTCAAGAACTAAGAAAAATCTTAAACTAATACAGTCTTAAAGAAACTGGACAGTACAAGAAAAATAAACTCATTAACTTCAAAAATAATTTTTGGCAAAGCATCATTTGATGGAATGCTTCACGTTCTACATGGCTTGGCAATAAGATAGATACAGTTATCATACATATACTTTGAATTATGGAACAAGAACCCAAGTCTGTAATTACATGGCATAAACATAAATTGTACATTATTTTAATGAGATAGTCAGAAAACCTGTTCCATATTCGTTTGCAGATTTTGGCTTAAGTAAATATAAAAACTACATCATTTAATGCTGAAACATTTGTCTTAATTTTTGCCCAAATTTTTCATTTTAAGATAGGTTATTGATATTGAAGTATTCATTTAGTTTACTTGTTTGTCAGCCAAGCTAAACATTAGAATAGATATTACATTGGAAAATACATAAGGTTGTTACAAAATCATGTGTTTTTACTACAGTATATGGTACCATCAGTCTCAGAATTATGGAAAAAATTATTAAAATATAATTTCCATTGGACAAAATCTGAAGAAGCATAGATAAGATATGAAATATTTTTTAATTGGATTGAAACTTGAAAGGCTGGCCATGAGTGCTTACTAAAGAATTACTTGAAACATTGGTATATTTATATGACTTCGAAGTAGTGAGAACATAATATGCCCACCTAAGTTCATGGAAAAAATAAGACATAATCATAAGACAATAAAAAATGAACAAATTTATTTAAGTAATACAATTTTAGACACACACATAAATGTGCTTACACGTGCAACTGCACATGCATATGTCTGATACCAACACTGATAGTACTAATACACTATCTGTGTGTATACAGATCTTACAGAAGTGCAATCTAAAATAAAAAGAAAAGAATTGTGATCTTATGAAAAGAGTACACATTTATAATTAGAGAAACTGGTAGTTGAACTTATAATACTAGTATTATTAAAGATTAAATGGGATCAAAAATGTAAAATATGTAATACATTATCTGGCATATAGTAACTGTTAATAAATACATTATGTCTGCTTAGAAATATGCAACCTTATCAATCATCAAACTAATAAAAATATAATAATAATGTAATGGGCTAAAAAATATACGGATCTGGCCATTCTGTGCAGCTATGTAGAATATCCATACCCTTGTACTGAATAATTCCATTCTATAAGACATTTTTCTAAGGCAAAAGAACAGGTTTCATATACAGATTTATATGATGAATGTGTATTATAGCATAATGATATGAATAAAAATGAAAATAGCCAAAATGCAGAAGAGCAGAGGCTTAAATGTATTATGGTACTTTTATATCCTGCTATATTACACAATCATTAATATTAAATTTATAAAGAATTTTTATAACATAGTAAATGGATAAAGCATATATATATATAGCATATATATATATGTATTTATATAGTAAATGGATAAAGCATATATATATATATAGCATATATATATATGTATTTCAGCTCTACCAAAAATATTCTTAAAAATGTATTATGGTACTTTTATATCCTGCTATATTACACAATCATTAAAATTAAATTTATAAAGAATTTTTATAACATAGTAAATGGATAAAGCATATATATATATATATATATATATATATATATATATATAGCATATATATATATATATGTATTTCAGCTCTACCAAAAATATTCTTAAAAAATAACTAGAAGTGATTATCCATGGTTACAAAAATCATACTCTGTGTAATGATGCTTTAGTCATTAAAGAAAAATTACACTAGCTCAGTAGAATTATTTAGATTTTTTTTTTTTTGGTTCAGAATTCCCTTAAATTTTACTTTGTTAGTGTTATGAAAAGAAATAAGGTATTAACAGCTCCTTAGTTCTTTTCTTGAAAATGTTTGCATTTTCAAAGAACGTATAAGCATACACAAGAAAAATATAAGCCCCTCTGAAGAAGGGAGTTTCAGGCACCTGGAAAACAGATGAAGGGACGTTGTACTGAAGCCACTCTTTAATTCAGTCTTTTAAAGACTGACCTTGATTACAGAAAACACAAACAAAGCAAAGTGCTTATGTATACTTAAGATATGGATGATATGAAAATTAGAACATTGAATCTCCTGTCCATCTGCCTCTTTTATTTCCAAAAAACACTTATATATTTTGTTTTTATTGGTCTATACTATTTTTAAAATTTTTTTCCTATTTGGATAATAGGAGGACTCTGCTAGTGAAGCAGAGTAAGAGCTAAAGAAGATGGAATCATTGATCCTAATATCTGTTGAATAAGCACAGGGCTGTTGATGTTTTTATTGATTAAAAATCAAATGTGAAATTGGGGAACTCACTTTTATAGGGGTAAAGTCTTATGGAAAGTGAAAATCTTAAGTGCTTACCAAGCAAACAATTAATTCAGAATTTTCTTATGGAGAAAATCATTTAGCAGTTGCTATATATCAAGGCTGCAGCCAAAATGTGGGTCGATGATGATAAGCAAACAGCAAACCATCTTTTGTTTGTGATGTTTACACTCTTTTGAGGGAGATAAACATTTTAACAACTAGTTATAAATATATCTTAAGCACATTTGAATGTAGAATCCTTAAAAATACATAGAACAACTAATTCATTCTCCTTCTGGATGAGGAACATCTTTGGTATTTTATTTGGTGCATGACTGCTGGTGATGGACTCTCCTTGTTTCCTTTTGTTTTTGTTTTATTTATCTTTTCCTGAAAATATCTTTATTCTGCCTACACTTTTCCTTCTAACAGGTGACTAGAGGCAATTATAATTCCAAATCACCTGAATCCAAGCTCGGTTTGAGAAAATTTGAGGCCAGTCTTCAGCCCCTACGTGGTCTAAGTTATACCTGATTTACACTTATCTTAGGTGGAACACCCAGAATCTGGCTTTTAACACGGCCCGGTTCTTCCTTTGGTTTCCTCCTTCCCTTAATCTTGGCCTAAGAAAAAAAAAAGAAAACTACAAAAACAAAACAAAAAACTTTCTTCCCTTTAACTCCAAGATGCTATCAAATGGAAGCTTTTAAATTTGTCCAGTTTTTCCAGGTATTTTCAGTGGAAGAGTTGATTCAAATTAGGTGGTCTACCAATATGGATTAAGTCATAAAATTGTTACAAACCTAACAGAAAACAAAGTTCCTAAATTCCCCCAGGACTTAATAACCCTCCTTCTCTAGATGTGGCACATGTGTTGAGGTGCTCTTTCAATACAATCTGCAGCTGTAAACACAGGAGGTACAGTAACAAAGACATAATAATGCTTTGATGAGGCCATAATTTTGAGATCTATTTATTCCTGGTTAATAGGATTCTCAGAGAAGATTAAGGTAAGGTAATTAGTGGCTTTCTCCACAGGATAATATTCTGCCTTTCTTTATGATCCCTTCTCCATTTTTCACTCATTGAAGTGTAGTCTGAAATTTCCATTAAGTTGACTCATATTTATTACCACACCTCTCTGACTTTTTTTTTTTTTTTTTTTTTGGTCACTGCCATTTTATAGATTGTAACACTACCAACACTTTTTTCTACAGACGTCCAGACCTCAGGATTGTAGAACTCTTGATTGGACTACTCAACTGCTACTACTCCAGCCAACTGAAACGAGGCAATAATTTTATTAACTTGGTTTGAAGAAAGCTTTTCTAACTATGACTTAAAATCCAGAAACCATAAAATAAAATATTGGTACATCTGGCTACACAATCAATAAAATATACTTGGCTACAGACAGTGCCATATTTAAATGTATAAGGAAAATTAAAAACTTGAGGAAAAATATTTTCCAATTACATGAGAGAAGAAAAATTATTAGTCCTGATGAATAAAACATTGCTAAAAATAAAAACATAGGACAATCTATCGTAGAAACAAAAACAAAACAACTCTAAAATAAAACCAAATGCAATGTCTCATAATTAAAATTAGATTTCTCAAAAGAAAGAATATTGGATGTATTTAGAAGCTGAATAACACATAATTGAAGGTCAATAATTTTCATTGATTAAAAGTAGTCAATGTAAGGGGCATCTAGAAAATATACTAAAGAAAGAGGACCAAAAGCTAAATGACCATAGGCCAATATTAAGTGGTCTAACATAAGTGAAATTCATATCCCAGTAGGACAAAGAGAAAGAATGGATTAGAAATTTATTTAAGGAAATACTAGTTGACAATTTCCCAAATTTGGTGAAAAACATCAAGCTCAGTAAACTCCAAGCAGGATTTCCCATCAGATATAAAGGAAGCAAGTAGAAAATGCAATGACATATTTAAATTGTTGAGAAAAAAGTCAACTCTGAGTTTCCTATCCTGTAAATTACCCTTTATTTTATTTATTTTTTTTAAGATTTTTATTTATTTATTGGACAGAGAGAGACACAGCCAGTGAGAGAGGGAACACAAACAGGGGGAGTGGGAGAGGAAGAAGCAGGCTCCCCCAGAGCAGGGAGCCTGATGTGGGGCTCGATCCCAGGACCCTGGGATCACCCCCTGGGCCGAAGGCAGACGCTTAACGACTGAGTGACCCAGGCGCCCCTGAAATTACCCTTTAAAATAAAGACAAGGGGCACCTGGGGGACACAGTTAGTTAAGCCTCTGTCTCTTGGTTTTGGTCATGGTTTCCAGGTCAGGAGATCGAGCTCCACATCAGGCTCAACACTCAATGAGGAGTCCGCTTGAGATTCTCTTTCTCTCTCTCCCTCTATGCCTCCTACCTGCATGCTCTCTCTCTCTAAAATAAATAAATCTTTAAAAAAAATAAAAGTAAGGACAAAATGAAAGCATTTTTGATAAAATGAAATCTGAGGTTATTTGGGTCAGTCTGAATTATACTACAAGAAATGCTAAAGGACGTTCTTCAGGATGAGAAGAAATCACAACACGTCAGAACATCACCTTACTCACTCCATTGTCTCATGAATGTAAAGTGAACTTGTTCAGAAGCTACACTATGTGTGATATTGTAACAGACTAAATGTGGAAGTGGATATAATAATCCAGCTATCCTTTCTTCAATAGACACTAAAGAGATCCCAAAAAATGTAAAATGTGCTTTTTTTTTCACTAGTTTTTTTTAAATATAGTTATTTCAATAAAAAGTCCTTATTTATGTCAACTTGTAATGGGTTTATCTTTGCTATTTTAGTGATTTAGTAAATATTTAAAATTAATCCATTTTTATTTTTATTTATTTTGGAGAAAGAGAAGGAGCACAGAGGGGAGAATGAGAGAGAAACTCAAGCAGACTCTGTGCTGAGTGCAGAGCTCAATGCAGGGCTTAATCCTAGAACCCTACTGATTAACCCAAAACCAAGAGTCAGACACTTAACCAGCCACCCCAAATTTATCCGTTTTTTGAAAAACTCTCAAACAAGTAAGGAATGGTGACTCAAATTACCATTTGATTAAAGACTATGACTTATATTAATTGTTTTAAGAACCAATTGACTCCATTAAAAATATATATTGTATTTTGTGACTTATGGCATACACAAAATTAAACACAAAATAATGGGAGAGAGGAAGGAAAATAAATTATCCTGCTTTAATGTCACATTTTACATTAAACACTATAATATTTATTCTAAATAGACTGTGATAAACTGAGGAAATATATTAAAGTAATACAAATAGTTACAGGAGAAAACAGTAGAGGAAATAATATCAAGCTCGGTAAGCCCCAAGTATTAAACAAAATAGCAATTAAAATAATAACACAAATATTTAATAAAATAACAATTAAGCCAAGATAAGGCTGGAAAGAAAAGTAAATGAAGAAAGGAGGTAGGGATATATAAAATATATCAAAATTACATTAAATACAAATGGTCTATTATCAACAAGAGACATATATTTAATATAAAGAGGTAGCAAGAGGGAGGGCGCCTGGGTGGATCAGTCACTTAGGCGTGCAACTCTTGAGTTCAGCTCAGGTCATTATCTCAGGGTTGTGAGATCTGAGCCCTGCATCGGGCTCTGTGCTGAGCGTGGAGCCTGTTTAAGAGTCTCTCTCTCCTACCCTCTGCCCCTCCCTCTGCTCATGCTCTCTCTCTTTCTCAAAAATAAATAAATTAATTAATTAATAAATAATAAACTTTAAAAAAAAGGTCCTCTTTAAAAAAAAATATAAAGAGGATAAAATATAGGGTATAGAAATATTAAGCATAAGAGAGCTTTTGTGATTTTATTATTATCAGATAAATTTGATTTTAGGACAAGAAGTACAACAGAAGTAAAGAGGAATATTTCATAAAGATAAAAAGGATAAGACTTCAAGATGTAACAATTCTAAGCATGTATATACATAACAGTTTCTAGTGTAGCACCTAACCAATCTAAAGGAAAAATAAGACTAATCCACATTTACAATTGGAGTTTTTTTGACACCCTATGTTCCTTAATTGATAAAATAAGTAGACACAAATTCAGAAGGTATATAAACCAGCAGTATCAGCCAGTGCTTGACCTAATTGATATTTATGGAACACTACGTGAAAAAACTACAGAATAACCATTTTGCTGAATACATGGAAAATTCACCAATTTAGTCCATATTAGGAGCCTATAAAATAAGCCTCAATAATTTAAACAAGTATCAAATGGAATATATCTTACAGAGTATGTTCTCTGAATATATTCAATTAAATTGGAATTTAATAAATTAAGATGCCTAGTAAACCCTGAAGATTTTGGATATTAGAGAACACAGTTTTCAATAATTCATAGAATAAAGAGGGAATCTCAAGAAAATTTAAATTCATTTTGAACTGAATGATAAATCAAAACAAAAGTGTACAAGATGATGATAAAGCATTAGCTGTAAAAATATTTATATTTAAAATGCTTGTTTAGGAAAGAAAAACGGCTTAAAATCAGTGATCCATGTTTCTTTCTTAAGATACTAAGATATATTTTGAAAAATTGGATTAAATGTACAAATTCATTGACAAAAACAATTCATCAGACACAAAAGGAGACAAAAAATTTAAATAGTATTGTATCTTTTTAAATAAATAAGTTTGTAATACTTCCCACATAAACAAACAAAACCTCCAGGGTTTCTATCAAATAAAGCAATTCAAATTAAACATTTAAACAAAAAATTAATATAAAGGAGAAATAATATGGTTCTAACACACACTTCCTGAAAATAGAGTTGGAGGAAATAATTTCTAAATTATTTTATAAGATGTGTATAAATCCTAATACCAAAATCTTATAAGAACATTATATGAAAATATATTATAGAATTTTATGCCTCCAGAATTGATTCAGAAATCCTTAACAAAACATTAGCAAATATATTTCAGCAATACATAAACAAGTTGATACATCATTTCCAAATTGCATTTATATCAGCAATTCAGATTGTTTAGCAACTGAAAATCAATCCATGTAATTCATCACAGTAGCAGAAGGAATAAAGCCATATGCTTTATATACTTGGAAAAAAGCATGTTGGCAAATTTAACACACATTCATGCTAACAACTCGAACCAAATTAAGAATGGAAGGGAATTTACTAAGTATGATAAAGGACATTTACTAAAGAACTACAGTTAACATTACATTCAATGGAAAAGTATTGAATGCATCCCCACTATCAATGGAGAATAAAATAAAATTATGTGCCTGACCACTCCTGTTTAATATTGTGCTGCAGAAAAATGACTATGCAACAACAAAAGGAAGAGAGAAAGATTGCAAATAAGCCAATAAAGCTATTTATCTGCAGAAGGCATGGTTATATACATAGAAAATTATGAGAAATCCAGAAATTTCTTAAAAAGAAGCAAAATCCTAGAAGTAAATGTATTTAACAAGAAAATGGCATCAATACAGAGAAATCAATTATATCTTCATATGTTGTTAACAAATGATTGGCAAATAAAGATGAAAATATATACCAAAATTTTAAATACATAGAAATACATTTTTTGAACAAAAGATATAAAACTCTTGGGCAAAATGAAGCACAAAATATTACTAAGAGAAACAAATGACCAAATAAATAAATAGATATTCTCATTAGGACATTCAGACTTCACCACATAATCATGAAGATATTTTTTCTTTTATTTGTTTTAAGATCTAATTATTATTTAGAGCTACAGTAAATCTTATGTTGATATTTGTTTATAGTATGATCAATAGTTATTTTTAAAAATACGTATAACCAATTGACACAGCAACATTTATTATAAAAATATCTTTTCTTTGCTGTTGCACAGGGTTATCTTTTTCATAAATCAGTTGTTCATATAAGCATGAATCTGTTTTTACTCTCTCTATTCTGTTCCATTGGTTTAACTCTCTTTGTTTCCATGTCACATTGCATTAATCTCTCTACATACATTGATAATGAGTACTTATTATTTGCTGGTGCAATCTTCCATATTTGGTTTTCTTCAAAACTTTTGACTACTCTTGGTCCTTTTCATTTTCATTAAATTTTAGAATTAGTTTGTATAGTTTTGACCAAAACAAGCAAAAAAAAAAAAAACCTATCTGAATATTTATTTATATTATCTTGAATCTAGATGTCAATCACACATAACTTATGTCTTAACAATATTGAGTTTTCCAAGCCATTAACATGACATACACTCCATTATTTTGGCTCTCTGTAATTTCTGTTAGGTATTTACTTTAATTTTTGGAGTAGAGTCCTATCACATTTTTTACTCAATTTATGCTAAGGTATTTGATTTTTTTGATATTCATTTTTCTAAATAGTTTTTGTGTGTACATGGATAATTTTTGAATTTCATGTTTATCAGATGCTATTGCTATATTTACTTACTAATTTAAATTGTTTATCAGTAGATTTTTAAATTTTCTATCTATTTTTGGCTTATTGTTGGGTCCACCAATAACACATTGAATAGAAGCAAGAATAATTAATATTCTCATCTGAGCTTTGATTTTGGGAGGAAGGTATATACTATTTCATTATTATGCAAAAAAAAATATTTTTTTTACTAGATCAAAGATGATCCCATGTTATACCTAGAATTCTGAGATATTTGTCATAAACAGGCATTCAATTTTATCAAATTATTTTTCTATACCTATTGGGATAATCAAATGTATTTTTTCTATTTCAGTTAATATATCAAAATTACCTAAACTGATTTTTAAAGGTTACACCAATCTTACATTGCTAAAATAAATGCAGCATGAATATGTTGTTTTATGTTGTCTTATCATTTTATTTTTCATTGGATATAATTTGGTAATATTTGGCTTAGTTTTTTTTTTTTTTTTCACTTATGACAAGAGAGAATTTATTCTGTGATGTTATTTTCTGGTAATGCCCTAGCCAGCTCTTGTAATCAAGACTTTATAAGACCTTTTTCTGAGGAAGTGGGTTGGGATGAAACTGGGCAGTAGTGAGATGGGATGTGGGGGTTGGGGATGGGGTAGGGTGGTGGGAACCAGGGAGCAAATTTTTCACTATGGACTGTTCATGCTTTCTGGATCCTTTGGAGACCATTTGAAGATATTATCCAAATAATTTAAAGTAAAGAGAACAGTTGCAACACTTAAAAAAGGGGGGAGGGGAACTTACATAAGAATATGTAATCCAATTGTCTGTAAGGTTTAATGAGACTTGGGTGTTATTTTATAATTCTGGAATAGTTTACGTAAGTTTGGTATAGATTGTACCATACAAATTTGGAAAAAATTCTTACTGAAACTCAGTTATGAGTTTTATTTGTGAAACATTAATATCTAATTGTTAATAATTAATTTAGATAAGTGATATTCAGTTTTCTGTTTTCTCATATCAGTTTTTAAGTTATGTTTGAATGTAAATTTATTCATCTAAATTTTCACATACATTAACATAAAATATTCATGGTTATGTCTTAATATTATATTTGAAAAGTGTGAAGATCTGAAGTGATGCCTTTGTTGTTGTTCTTATAAACATAATTTTCTTCCTTTGTTTATTGATTCAGTTTTTTCAGAGATTTATCAATTTTCTTAGACTTTTCAAAAATCAAATTTTGTTTTTATTGGTCCACAATCATGCTCTTATTTTAACCATAGACCAGTTTTTTCCTTCAAAATAAATTTTCCTCTGTAATAGTGCCTTTTGATTCACAATTTTTAAAATTTTCATAAAGTCAGTTTGCTTAGTTTTTTTTCTTTTGTTGCCTGTGTATTTGGTGTTATATCCAAGAAATCATTGCCAAATCCAATGTTGTAAGCTTTTGTCCTATGTTTTCTTTTAAAAGTTAAAACTCTTGTTTCAGGTCTTATATTTAAATCTTCGATTCATTTTGAATTAGTTTGTGTACATGGTGTTAGATAAGAGTCTAACTTCATTCTTCTACAGGTTGATATTCAGTTTTCCCAATATAATTTGTTGAAAAGACTGTCCTTTCCCCACTGAATGGTCTTGGCACTCTTGCCAAAATTATTCAATCATATGCACCAGGGTTTAGAGAAATGCAGATCAAAACTACAATGAGATAACATTTCACACCCATTAGGATAGTTACTATAAAGAAAGAAAGAAAGAGGAAAGGAAAGGAAAGGAAAGGAAAGGAAAGGAAAGGAAAGGAAAGGAAAGGAAAGGAAAGGAAGAAAGAGAAAGAGAAAGAAAGAAAGAAAGAAAGAAAGAAAGAAAGAAAGAAAGAAAGAAAGAAAGAGAGAGAAAAAAGAGAAAGAAAGAAAAAAAGAAAGAGAGGGAGGGAGGGAGGGAGGAAGGAAGGAAGGAAACAAATGTTGGCAAAAATGTGAAGAAATTGAAATGCTTGTGTGCTATTGGTGGGAATGCAATATGGTATGGTTGCTGTGGAAAACAGTATGGGAGTTCTTTAAAAAAAATCTAAAAAGGAATTACCATATGACCCAGAAAGTCCACTCTTGGTATATACCCAAAAATACTGAAAGCAAGGTCTCAAAGAGGTATTTGTACACCCATGTTCATAGGAACATTATTCATGAACACTAAAACATGGATGCAAACCGAATGTCTATTGATTAATGAATGAATAAGTAAATGTAGTGTATACATACAATGTAATATTATTCAACCTTTTTTTTTTTTTTAAGTAGGCTCCATGCCTAACATGGAGCCCAATGTGGGGCTTGAACTCACAAACCTGAGATCAAGACCTAAGCTGATATCTAGAGTTGGACACACCAACTGAGCTTCCCAAGCACCCCTATTCAACCTTAATAGGAACGAAATTCTTCAGTATACTACAGCATGGATGAATCTTGAGGACATTATGCTAAGAGAAATGAGCCAGTCACAAAAACACAAATGCTGTATGGATTCCACTTATACTTAGTCAAAATCATAAAGACAGAAGTATAATGCTGGTTGCCAGGGGTTGGAGGAGAGGAAACTGGGAAGTTATTTTTTAATAGATATAGGGTTTCAGATGTACGGGATAAAAAAGTTATGGGGATGGATGTTGGTAACGTGAGTGTATTGTTCATACCATTGAACTGTACTGTACACTTAAAAATGGTTAAGATGGTGGCATCTGGGTGACTCAGTGGGTTAAGCAACTGCCTTTGGCTCAGATCATGATCCCAGGGTCCTGGGATAGAGCCCTGCGTTGGTCTCCCTGTTCAGTGGGGAGCTGGCTTCTCTCTCCCCCACTACCACTGCCCCCACTCATGCTCTCTCTCTACCCCGCTCACTCTCTCTCTCAAATAAATAATAAAATCTTTAAAAATAAATAAAATAAAAATGGTTAAGGTGGTAAATTTTATGTTATGTATATTTCAACACAGTAAAAATAAACAAATTTACATCAAAAGGACATATTCTTGATTTTAAAAATCAAAAAATTCTCTTTCAAGAAAATACACTAAACAAATTGAATTTTTGATGTTTGCAGTTCTCAGAAGGTAAACTGTTTCTGCTACCATTAGCAATCTTCTAACAAGTCCAATATTCAGAGGGAGTGCCCACATTATGTATGCAAATAACTTATTTGCATCCTTTAAAAGATACTTCTACATGAAAAGGGATAATTGCAAATCTAAATACTCATTGGCATGTGAAAATATGTCATTTGCATATGCAATTTAAATATCTGTTTTTGAAAATCCTGATGCTAATGTGCAATTATTTGTTGCTTTGTTGTGTGTTTTTCAGATTTTCTTTTGTATTTGTTTTAACAGGCTTCTTTGTTTTTAGACTATCTTGTTATTCTCTAGCATTTTTGCTGACTCATGCTTTGTTTTTATTATGTGAACTGTGCTTTTAATCCCATCAGTATACATTGTGGTATAAGTATTAGTGCAGAATTAACACGTTTAAGTGAGTCACTGCCCAAATCCTGTTAATGAATCTGTATCTGGTCTTCCCTCTTAAAATTCATGTTCCCCCGACCCCCTGAAACAAATTTTGCCTACTAACTGGAAAAACATTCCATACAGAGGAACATGATTTAATTAATTTACCTCTCACCTCTGCAATGCTTTTTTGGAATACGCTTTCTTCTGCTAATCCTCCAGAAGACAATATAACATAGCCACTTCACAGCTCCATGTATCCACCCTTCTTTGAACTCCAAAACAAGACATGTTTCATCATTCTCTGATAAATACCAGATTTCTATTGCTGTTCAAAGCCATTACCTTCCATCTTGATTTCAATTACTTATTCTAACAAATACTTTTTGAGCACCTACTCTGTGACAATCTTCTAGGTGCTTACAATGCATCTGTGAACAAAACAAACATTCCTGCTACCTTAACTAGTGGAGAAGAGAGACAATGGAGTAAACATCACAAATAAATTGTGTATTATATTAGAAGGTATTGAGTGCTAGGAAAAAAGAAATGAAGCAGGTTGAGTGGCATTTAAAAAAATGAGCATGGAAGGAGAGAGATGAAATTTTAAATGAACAGACAGGAAATGCCAAACTTTGAAGATATTTGAGCAAATTTGAGGGAAGTTAGGCCAGAGGATATATGGAAGAAAGCACTCCTGAAACAGACAGAAGACCAACACTGGGGACCAGCAGGACTGAGAAACAGCAAAAGACCAGTGTGACAGAGGAAGAATGAATGAGGGGACGAGTCCCAGGGTATGAGATCTATGAGGTAAGCTATTGCCTCCTTTTTGTTGTTTGCTTTGGTGTCAGAATTCTTTGAAAGAGTTGCATCATTATGCTCACTAAGCCTTATTCTCTTTCTTCTCATTTTCACCTAAAACTATTCTAGTTAGGTCATCTTAACTACTCCACAGAAACTGCTCTTGTCAATAACCTCCGCACTGAGAAAGTCAAATGTTGGTTCTAATTCAGCTCTTATCTCACGAGTTATCAGCCCCATTTGACAGTTGTTCACATTTTCCTCTTTGAATCCCTTTTCTAACCTGGCTGGTTTCCTCCTACCTCGCTGATCTCTCTTCAGAGATACTATAGTATCTCTTTAGAATGGAATCTTGGTCAGATTAGTGGGTCTGGGGGTGGGAATTGGCTGTGAAAGGGCACAAGGGAATCTTTTGGGTGTGATGAAATGTTTCTTATCTTGGTTATGGTAGTGATTTCATGTTTATATATTTGTGATAAATCATCAAAACCTACACCTGAAAAGGGAGGATTTTACTGCATTGACATTCTACATCCATAAAGAGGATTCTTAGAAAAACACTCAAGAATTATTAAAAAGCCATGGGAAGAAATCTACATTTGTAGAGCATAATCAATTTATGAGAAATGTACCTGCAAAGCAGTAGAGAAAAAATATTATGATATAAAATGTATAAATATATATATATATTATGTATAAAGGCATTATATAAATTTGGTCATATATAGATGATTACTAGATCTAGAATATAGAAAGACAGCCTACAAATTTACAGATAAATGAATAAGTATTCAGCTTTATCAGTTTTCAATAAAATAATACAAATTAAAATTTTCAATTAAGTACTCAATGGAATGGCTAAATTTGCAAAAATATAAAACAAAACTTGATAATAGCAAGTGTTGACAAAGTGATGGAGGACAGGACTTCTCAGATATTATAAATATATATAATATATATACTTCATCTGCTTTGGAAAAAATTGTGGCAGTGTCCACGGTGTTAAAGCAAGGATAGTTAGAGGGAATAATGGCTGAATAGTTGTATTAATTTGCTTGTTACTTTCCATTGGTTACACAGATGTGTTCAAGCTATAGAGTCATAATTTTTATGGTTTCCTCTAATTACTACTTTAATAAAAAAAATATGGTAGAGTCAAGGTTAACAACAACAAATCACCCTAAAAATATTGTTAAACTGTTTCTAAAAAGAAATACAGATACACGAGTTCCAACCAGCGATATAAATGATCATATTATGTCACTGCACAGGATATTATCATTTTAAAAAGTTAACCAATTATAAAATCAAAAAGTAAGATTTTAAATATGTAATGAATACAGACTTTGAAAATGATTCTCTACATTGTTTTCCATTTAGGATTCTATGCAACATTTTATTCTCTGCTAAATATAAGTGAAAGTTTTACATACAAATTCTTTTCCTTTTTTTGGTGGCTATAAAATATCAGTTATTTATTCCTTTGAACTGGCCATATTTGTTATCTAGGATATCCACATACATTTATTTGTTTCTGATGAAAATAGTCTTCAATTGCTGTGTTTAAGTGCATGCAGTTTGTTTCTTTTGCTCAGATAGATACAATTTGTTTCCAATTATTTACAGCATTTTATACACCACTGCAAGAAAACGATTAAGGGAATGTTTCAAGCATTGTTTGCCGATATTTCTCTGACATCTTAAATGTGATTAGATAAGAGAGTCAGGTTTTAAATATAATAACATAAATACATGAGATATCTTGCTGCTATGGAGATCTTTTTTAAACAAATGTTCACTGTCCCTTCATTTGTGCTATGCTTTGTTTTTGTATTATACATAAAAAACACAATTGAAATTGAAATAAGAAAAATATCAAGAAAGTATATTTTGTTTAGAAACAGAATTTTCCATTTAAAATGGGCATTTTGTGTTTCCTTGATCTCTAAGAGGCTTGAAAAAAAAAAAGCAGTTGTTTTATTACATCCATTATTTGACTTATCCTCAAAAGGCTTTAGATCATAAAAATAAGAGAAGTGCTCAACTATCGCTGTCAATACTTTAGTTTTTCTAACATACAGATTTTAAAAACAAAGATTATTTTAAATGGAAATGGAAAAACCACCTAAACTAAACTAGATACAGGAGAGATATGTATTGCCCGGGTAATAATACAAAAATCCAATGCATTCTCCTTTGAAGGCTATAGTTTTCTTAAGACATATAAGAGGGAAACAACTGTAACATTATTTCCCTCACTATCTCTATAACAATTTTCAGAATTACAATTTAATTATTTGGTATGTAAAAAATAGCAGGGATATCGGTAGGAGAAGGAAGGGAAGAATGAAGGGGGGATAAACAGAAGGGGGAATGAACCACAAGAGACTATGGACTCTGGGAAACAAACTGAGGGCTTCAGAGGGGAGGGGGGTGGGGGATTGGGATAGGCCGGTGATGGGTATTAAGGAGGGCACATATTGCATGGAGCACTGGGTGTTACATGCAAACAATGAATCATGGAACACTACATCAAAAACTAGTGATGTATGATGACTAACATAACATAATAAAAAAATTAAAAAAATAATTATTTGATATGTAATATCATTGAATGAATTTCGAGGATGTTTTATTAAAATCTTTCATGTGGCAATTTATAATCTCATCATCTTACCTGATGAAAGCAACTATATAGATATCTGTATATCTATATAGATATATATATATCAAAATGCATATATATATATATACTTTCATTGTTAATTTCATTGTGACTGTTAAAATTCAGCAAGTATTAGGAACTACTGCTACTAGGAACACAGGTATGTAATTAATGCTGCTTTATGGTTTATACCTAAATGTCCTCTGCCTTACTGAAATATTGAGGTCAATGTACGTGCTACAGATCAGATTGGGTAGAAGTGGTTATAATTCCATCTGTGCATCTCACTAGCTATATAATCTTACAAAACATAGGATGCTTTCTATTTATACTTCCTAACATGTGAGCTAGTTATGGTCAAATGACAAAACTAAAGCAATTTAGTAACGAATATGATGTCGTTTACTCAAGGGAACACAGTCCATGGAATGGGGGAGTACAGCACCTCACATCAGTGGAACACTGTTCCTCAGGGATTTTGGGCAAGAGGAAGTTATACAGAATATTAGACAGATGACGGGGAAACAGGGCATGATTGGCTAGGAAGCTGGGGTTTTCCTTACTGAAACTGGCAGGTCCTGTTTTCTAGGATAAAGTAACCTGATCAAATCTGAGTTGGAGAATTATGATTGGTGTTCGGTTTCCTTAACACTGAGGTGCTTCCTGTAAGTGCAGGCTGATTTAGTTTTAGATTTGTGACATGAGCCTCCAGGGTGCCCTCAATTTTGTGGGTCCCAATATACAAACTCACTTTATTAACTAAAAGAGAAATTAGAACAATAGTGTCTGCAGTCTACAGATCCTTAAATCTCACTGGCCTCCAGGGCTGTCATCTTTCCAATGTGGAGGCGTGGCTGATCACCTTGCATCTTCACTATTCCAAGAGCCTCTCTACCACAGGAACACCTTTTTTGGGAGAGCTACCTGTGCTCCTCCTGGATTTATCTTTATCTGTGGAGATCTAAGGGCAGCTCAGTGTTTAAATACAGGGAAAATGATGAAGAGCTTCTGTCTGGGCTGTTTAGTCAATGACTGCCCATAACCAAACCAGGCTTCATAATAAGCATTCATGGTTCAAAATTCACTTCGTTTGGCAGATCCCTACTCCCGTGGCTAGGAGTACATTTAAATGAGGCTATGATCAAGAACCTCTCCTTAACTCTTGAAGATATGGCGGGGTCTATTGCTAAAGCAATAGGTGCCCTACAAAAATTCCTAACTCTCTGTCCAAAGAGATTGATTATCTTTTAGATGAGTACGGAGCTGTCTGTGCTATGGCCTATAGTACTTGCTACACTTGGATGAAAACTTCTGGGGAAGTTGAGACTCAGTTATATAAGATCATTGAACAAGACACTTGGCTTAAGAAAGTGACTTCTTCCAAGAGGTCTTTTTTGGATTCATTTGATCTAAGGTGGTTTGGGTCCATGACTATAATCCCCAAATCCACGGACCATTTTCCCTTGCATAAAGGACATCAAACTCCTTATTTAATTGTCTTAGTTTTTATATTTGATGACATAATAGCACCAACCTCAGACAGCTGTAAGGACAGAATTAATTGTAAAGCACTAGTGCTCTTGGCAAAATTTAGCTATGGGTGCTAATTTATATCATTAATGTAGCATATTTATGTGATATATTATAAATCACCATATATTTATTTCAATACCTTCCACTTATGTACTTATATAAATAGCATTTTCTAATATACATATGTAAATATAAATTTACATTAATATCTTATATATATAAATTATCTTGCCAGTAAGGTCTTTCCTCATAATTCAGAATTTCTTTATTTAGACAGTGTGAAGGATAACTTTATTGAAATAGCTATTAATATAGACACTTTTACCAAAAATGTTTACTAAATTTTCTAGGGGGACTGATTGTACTGTGTTTGAAGAAATAATTGTGACATGGTGGCCAAACAGACGCTGGCTCACGTGTTTACTTTATAGGGTCTTAATTCCATTAACTTGCTATGAATTTGATAGTTCTAGTTAATATTTAGGCCTTACTTGGCTCTTGGCAACTTTTGATCATGAAACCAGAAACCAGTCAGGGCTATATGTCACAACTCATTATACACTTCCCTTGGGGATAGGAAATGAACTCCTTCATGGATTTTACTAGACATTTTTTAACTATCTTTAGATGGACTTATTACAATGTGTAAAATTTAGTAACTTAACTATGAACTCTGCTTATTACTAATTTGGAGAGATCCTCTAGATTTCCCAACTTGACAACACTGAGTTGGTCTACTTTATGTTATTGCATTGGCTTAGAAATAGCCAATTAGCATTTTGCTCTAAATGTTCCATAAATTAAATTTTCATGTTTTTTTTTCATTCAGTTCATCTTCACAGATTGGAAAAATCTGTAAAAGACATTTATTTTTAAGATTCACAAGAAGTTTTGGAATATAGTGTTAAGAGTAGGCCACTTTATATTATCTTATAATCAAACAGATTCAAAGCATTTTCAGTCCTAAACCTGACTTTATTTTGTGGTGAAAATATGTTTAATTTCAAAAGAAGAAAAAATGTAGAAAAAAAGAAATTTGAAAAATTTTACTATGACTAATTCAGTCACAATTTTTGAATATGTATATAAATACTTGGGTCTACCAAAAATATTTATTTTGCAGCCCCAATATAAAGTTTTTATCTTTCTTTCATTTTTGGTTTATACATAAAGTTTTGTTCTATGTGTTTGATTATCTGTTTGGTGTTGGCTTGGTTGTATGTGTGACATAATACTGTTCAACCATGAGCAGTGAAATTTTTCTATGAGTTAACTGAATTCAACAACCCCAAAGTGTAAAGATTAGTAAATCCAGATGCAATGGACATGATTCAAATAGTATTAAAAATGACCACAACTGGGATGCCTGAGTAGCTTGACTGGTTAAGCATCTGCCTTCAGCTCAAGTCACGATCCTAGGGCCCTGGAACCAAGTCCCACATTGGGCTCCCTGCTCAATGGGGAGCCTGCTTCTCCCTCTCTCTCTACTCCACCCCCCTGCTCATGCTCTCTCATGCTCTCTCTCTCAAATAAATAAATAAAATCTTTTAAAAAATGACCATAACTTACACATGCAAAAAGGTTTGTTGTTTGATCCCTTAAAAAGAGTTACCTTGATCCATGGCTTTCAAACTTTTTGAGTTTGACTCAAAATAAGAAAAATATATGACATGTTCACACATCCATGCACATACACAACTGAACAAAAAACTTATGAACCAATTCTAATCCAATCTAAGATGAAATCATTATATAGACAATGAGAATAGCTTCTTTTTATAGCTCATACTTTGGCTATGAAGGGAAGACAAAGAAAGAAATTAAAATAGTGGTCTAAAAAGTGGGGCTCCTTTATGTGGCTTTCTTCCCTCCCTATATCCCTTCCTTCCTTCCTTCCTTCCTTCCTTCCTTCCTTCCTTCCTTCCTTCCTTCCTTCCTTCCTTCCCCTCTCTCTCTTCTATTCTTAGCAGAGTACATTATTTACTCTCAACTCTAAATTCCACCTTTGTTGCTACACTGCAAAAATGGATCTGGGTCCTTAAATATCTTTCCTTTGTCAGCTGGCACGATGTTAAATTTTGTCAATAGAGTGTATGCTAGGGACAGCACAAGGAGAAAGGGCCACTTTCTGATTCCAGTGTGCTCGCGGGACAGGCTCTTGCAGCATGTGCATGTTGTCCGGGTCTCCTGCTCCTGCAGACATTTGGCCATCCCAATGCTGAGCTCCTTCAGCTTTCTCCAGCACCAGATTCATGCCATACTTGTAGTTTTTCCAATGTCTGGACCCTGAAGATGCACAGTGGGCAGAAGTATCCCATGGCCCCATCTTCCCCCGGCACCTGCTCCTGTGCTGTTTTACCAGGATGCCACAGCTGAGACCCCTCCAAGGCGTTCTAGTGAGCAGATTTCGGGAAGTTGGAGGGCACCTTTCCCACAACTTCTGCCAGTGTGACACCACAGTGACTTCTCCGCTATTCTGTGAGCCAAGACTCTGCCTTCTCCAGTAAGGTTTGGATTCCACCTTGATGCGGCCTTTTCCTTCAGTGTTCTATCTCAGCCCTAGTTTCTATTTCTACAGTCTTTAGATTTTCCTTCTTACTATCCAGTTTCTCACTACTCAAATCCCCTGTTATAACAGTAATTCTTCATATTAAACTTCTCCTGTTAAAATTACTGTGTTGTTTCTCTCTCCTAATTGGACCAAAATGGATATATTTATTTCCTTCCTTCCTTCATTTACTTACACATATTCTGTCCTTTGAAGATAATATAAGAATTTACTATTTCTATAAGATGCCTTACTTCACATATTTTGTCTATATACCTAATATAAATAGGTATTATATAAAAATTATATAACAATTATATATAATTAAATATATATATAAATTCATATATATTAGAGATTTATTTATAGCCTCTTACTAAGGAAGATACTAGTAAGCAATATAATATTCAAATTAGTCCAAATTGAATATTTGGAAGGGGGTGAGAAGGGTGGAAGAGTACAGGAAAAGAAGAAATGAAGTAGCAAACTCTGAGAGCTGAAAATAAGAAAGTAAGTGATAAGAGTAGGGAAACAGCAGTTACTAACAGGAGGTGGAGAATATACTTACAATTCTGTGGTTATGAAATAGAGTAGGGGAATACCAAGTAATTAAATGTAAATGAAACAAAGAGCTCAATAAAAAGTAAAAATAACCCATAATTGAACTTCATATTAAAAATTTTTGACTTTCCTCTGTAGGTTGTGAGACATGAAATGTTTTACCAATACTCTTCTTTTCTCAATGAAAATTCATGGAAACTTCCAAAATTACTGGAAATATATTAAGGAAATCTTTCCTACAATTTCACAATACAGAAAGAACCAACGTTAATATTTTAGAGTATTTATAACCAGTGTGTTTCCAAGGCATGAAATATATATACTTACTGAATAGATCGATGAATAGGTTGACACATTGAGAAATATACTTATAAAATTAAGAACATATGTATATTGTTTTATAAATTTATTTTGAGACATATATTATACTGGCTGCTAAACATTTATGTTTTAAATTAATTTTTCAAATAAATGGCTTACTATAGCAAAGTGCACAAGTTAAGAGTGTACAGATTAATGAATGCACCAAAGGAAACACACACCCAAATATATGTCACAGAATAAAGCAAAGCAAACTACTGAATACTACCGGTACCCCAGAAATCCCACTCATGCTCATCCACACTCTACCTCCAGCAATGCCGCTGAACACAGCCACTGTGAAGTTGAGCGAATCTCTACGCCGTCTTTCCTTTTACCACTCCCTCTTACATGCTACTTTCTTGGCAAAACTGAAGAGGTAGGGGAAAATTGCTAGGGCTAGTGATCATTCTTGTGTTTCTGATTCTCCTGTCATTTTCTTCTCATCTTCCCAGAGTCTCTCTGTGTAATCTGACCTTCTTGTACATAGATTAGACATCTGTCCTCGGAAAGGAGGGTGTTCCAGCTCCCCCCCTCATCTCCTGATGGCCCCATTCTCTATGGAATTCAGTTCATCAGGTTTTTCTTGTATATGATGCTCTAGGTCACTGTATTAGTTTGCAAGGATTGCCATAATAAAATACCAGAGACTGAGTGACTGGACAACAGACCATTATCTTCTCACAATTCTGGAAACTAGCGGTCCAAGATCAAGATGCCAGCAGAGCTGACTTCTGAGGTCTCTCTCCTTGACTTATAGAGATGGCCCTCTTCTCCCTGTGTCTTCATATTGTTATTCCTCTGTGTATGTGTCTGTCCTAATCTCCTCTTCTTATATGAACATCGGTCATAATGGATTCTTGTATTTTCTCCTTTTTTTCTAGTTTTGTCTGGAGATATGATATAAACTATTCTGCCATACCCATTACCAAAAGTGAAGATTCTCTAGGAATATAATTGTTTAAAAAATCATTTGTAAATAGATGTTAATTTAGCTTTATGTTTAGAAATGAACAATCAATAATATCCTGAATAGTCTAAACCTAATTAAAGTTACATAAATTTTTACAACAAAAACATGAATAACAGACACAAAAAGTGTTAAGTATAACACTTTAAGTGTTAAGTATGTACAAAAAATATTAAAATGCTTATAATATCAAGTGGGAAAATTACATCCTTAAGTACATAGTATGCTCATAGTTGAACAAAAATAATTTTTAAACTATTTTGAATATACTGGTAAATATACTAGTCTACAGTTCAAGTGACTAGGTGTCTATACAATTAACAACTGAAACTGGCTTTATTTTAAAATTTTTAGTTTAAGAAACAGATTTTATTTCCATGTCTTTGAAAACTATTGCCATATTGTATGTTAACAAAATTTTACAAGTATAATATAAATATAAAACAACACAATGGTAGCCTTGTTTTGTAGTTCCTAATTTTGATGGTATGAAATAAACTACTCAGAAGTTTCTCATCATACGAGTATACACATGTAAACAGTTCTCATAGATACAATGTTAAAATGTCTTCAGTGTAATGAGTGTTCTCATATAATTAGATGATATTTATGCATATCCGTCCATTTTTCATTTACAATGGAAGATGACACATATAATTTAGAGTTTTTTAGACATATCATCCTATAGGTTCTCAGCCATATCTTTGCAAACTAAGGACAATTATTCCTTCTGAAAGTGTTTGGTTTGGTTCAAAACATTTAATTTATATTTTACTGAAAAGCCTTATTTTTAAATTCATCATCAGTAAAATGATTTGGCTCCAGGCAATTTTTATACTTTTTATCACTGTATTTCATAATGTTATGTTTCCATTAATTAACATTTAAAAATCACTAAATGTTATGGTTATTTGTAGTTTATTACACTTTCTACCACTTCTTGTTTTCGTAAACTTGTTATGGTTCTTGTTATAGTATTGCAATATTGCACACGAGTTAACTGATTTGGGGAAGAAACCCACACACAAAAGAGTATGCAAGTTTCCTATTTAACAAAGAATACTAAAAGAAAATCAACGAATGAGAAATGCAAACAGAGAAGGAATACATGCTACATAGCTCACCTAAGACTCCCTGAGCCTCACAAGCCACTCAATGGGGATAACTTCAGGACAAGGTGGTGGCAAATATTACGCATGGCGATCTTACCAGATACAAGCAACTGTATTTTATACTTGAGTGAAAGCTTGAAGCTTACACACATACCAGGAGAAACTTAAACCAACAATTTGCTTTTAGTTCTAACCATTTAAAAAATTAATTAGGGAAATATGGCTCCTCTATTTATTGAACCAAAATCAGTGGTAACAAAGCCACCATATCAATATGGGGAAGTGGAGGCAGAAACAGAATCAGAGTGCAGACATCCCTGAGCAGTTCCCCTGCCTCCAGTTTATCGGTGCTTTAAAAAAAAATTGCATTTCCCTACAGGTTTGAGTCCTATTGAAATCTTAGGCATGTGCTCCTGCTGCTGCTGCTGCTGCTGCTTCTTTTTTTTTTTTTTTGCCACAGTTACATATTTTTCTTATTAAACACATGGGAATACACTGCCTTTCCACAGGAAAATATACTCTTACGTTTTCTTGAAAAAGTCAAGTCCCTGTCTCAATTTCATGTTCTCACTTTTGATAAAGACACGGGGATAGTGAAATATTTGTCTAATATCAAGGAAAACAAGGGCAAGCCCCATGATAGATGGAAACTCTACCAGTCAAACTCTAATCACTGGAGAGAAACCACACAGTAATTCAAGCAGGGAAAGTTTAATAAAAGGGGTTATTAACTATAGCATGGGATTGGGGAAGACAGGGTTGGCGAGTAAGAAGAGAACTCTGAAGAATGTAGGAATGCTGTGTGTTGACAGCCACTGTCCAGGGCAGAGCTATAGTACCCCAGCAGGTATTGTTGGGGAGAGAAAGGCAGGGGCTCATTGGATGGCAGAGAATCTCATGGAAATCTGCCTTCAAAAGTGCTGGGTGATGTCTCACTGCAGGCACCCAGTGACGTAACGGCCAGAAAGACGTTGAGGAGGAGGTGGTACCAAGGGAACCTCTTGGTCAGTGGGTGCTCCTAGCCACGCTGCGCGGCACGGCATGAGCCGGGTGCTGGGACCGTTTTCACCGGCAGGTGCCAGCGCAGGGAACACACTGGGACGAGGAAACAAAACCTTTTCCTCCTTCAATGTCTCTCCAGCGCCCTCTACTGACAAACCTTCAGGGCCAGCTGGCAAAAGAAAAAATATTTAAAAGGCCCCAGGTCCATTTTTACCGAGCAATCAAAAAGGGTGAACTTGGAACTGAAAGGCAATAAATTGAGACCCAGCGCAGAAACTGACACTTTGACTCAGGATAAGAGACCCAATAAAAAATGATTAAGACAGTGGGCATGGAAGAGTGTGGGCCTAGGAAGGCAAAATTTTTCCTGAGAAAATTGAAAGCTGGACTTTTTGTGCAAAACCTCCCATATTTTAAGTATTGAGTAAATTGCAAATCATATCTGAATGATCTGTTTGGTAAAGGAACAAACAGGTGGGCCAAATCTGGCTTTTTCTGAAACCTCTGTAGTTTGACAGACTCTCTTCCCTCTGTTCTCAGCACAGATCGGATCCTGACTTCAGGCTACTGAATTGGTTCCAACAGCATTCTAAGTGCAGTGTGTAAGCCATAACTTGAAATGCAAGTGATATATTCTAGGCCACACCATTTTTTCCTTCAATTCTTCCCTTATTAGTACCCTAACTCTCCTTTATAAGGACTCTAATTCTTTGCAAAGACCACACCACTTCTTTTTGAAGACACAGTTTCAGTTACTGAATTTAATTAATAGTATTCTGGAGCTGTAGGCTTGTTTGTGGTGTAAACATTTGAAATGCATGTAACAACTGTACTTTCTAAAATACTTAGAATATAATGACAGTAATGGCCACAGGTTTAAATACCATTAAAATCAATTTCTTAAACATTTTGTAATTTTGTTCTTGTTTTATATATATATACCTCTATCTGCTTTGCATTTTCACATTTTTTTCAATGTTTTAATTGTTGAAGGTCATAATATTATCTTGCATTTTTACATATATGCATGTAAAAAATAATGATTGAGATTGTAAAAAAATGGAAACAGAAAATGTATTTAATTAATATACATACATTAACACTATTTAATTTGTCACACAGGACAAGTTTTCATGACTGATTTAGACACCTCTACCTATAGAGTGTATAAGATAGTGTATTCCACTATCTTAAAATTTTACATACCACACTGTATTTTTTGTCTTATTTATCTTATCTGAGCAAGATGGTAAACTTCTAATGAGCAAGAAGAACAATGTTTATTTTTATTTTCAAATATCTGGCTATTATAGATAAATATTGAATGATTTAAAAATTAATGATTGAATGATGAATAAATTCCTTTCCATTTATGAGTTCTCTTCCATACCCACTTCTCATAATCATTTTTAACAAAAACAATAAGAAACAAAACCAAGATATTGAAAGGAATTTAAATATAGTTTTAATGCCATATTAAACATCTAAGGGCCCATCTTCATTATTTTTGAAATATTTCTTTTATATATTTAGAGATTTAATCTTTAAGCTTTTTTCACCAAATAATGGCTCAATTTTGCAAACAGTAAAATCAGTCCAAAGTCTGAAATACCATTTTAAAACAAAATTTGAAATACATTTTTGAATGACAGATCTTGACCTTAGGGGGGAAAGAAGCTACAGAAAACAAACAAACAAAACCTTCTCTATATTGAAAATTATTAATTTTGTCAATATAATTCAGACTTGACATTTAGGCATAAATTAGTAACTAAGCATTGTGTTTAAAAGAATTCTTTCTGGGTCTCTCAATCCCCATCCCACATTCTCAATTCCTGACAGATCCACTTTCAACAGTTTTGTTGCTATTCTTACATTTACTTCCATGTTTATAAATAGTTTTTTTATTTATAACTTTTAACAAATACCTGCCAATATTCTATAATTAACTTTGAAGACCTATCTGTCTTATCCTCTTCCCTAATAGAACACAGTAAAAATACGTATTAAACAGAATTAGATTATTTTTGTTAATATTTAATTATTTGTATTAGCATTTTATCCTAGCTTTATTTTATTCTACAGTTTCTAAACCACAGTTTTGATACCTACAGTTTTGAATCTTATAATGATTTTAAATCTTTCCTGGGATTTGTGTATGACTCGATTATCCCAATTCTTTTGCCATTAGAGGTGCTTTATTTCTTTTTTTTTTCTTTTAACCATACAGCTGCTTATTATCAAATGTGCTTGAGTTATTCCTCACGTTGTTGGTGACTTCAATCTGCTGTATAACAAATACTCTATTTGTTCTTCTTAGACCGTACAGCTGATGTAACTCTTCACCAGTCAAAGAAATGTACCGAATGGCCCTGTAGACAATCTTGCATCCTCCTCCACTTATGACAACACAAATCAAAAAAATTGAAAAGAATTTAAGTCTTTGTTGTATTTCCTAAAAATAAAAATGAAGTAACATTATACTTTAATTATAAAAATGAGAAAAATATGTAAAAGATGTTTCCATCAACTCTTCCGGTCATTAACTATTTAGCTATAAAAGACTTTCAAGTCTTTCTAACAATAGCTGAAAGTCAGTTCTAGATTTTACAGATGGCTGTTTCAAGAAAGAGTATCAGAAATTGCTCTCAGAAAGAAAATATGTCTCATACAGAAAATAGTAATAATAATTTCAATACAGTATTGTACCAAATTAAAACAACATCCTGGCATGATATCTCAGCATATATGGCATGTATGTACAATATATAACTATTTAAATTGTATTTAATAATTTGTGGTAATCACATTTGTTTACCCTGAGCTCTATTTTTCTTAATCCTCAAGCAGTACATAACATTTTATTTCAATAAAAAGACAAACATTATGCCACATCATCCATCACTCTTTATTATAAATGTCTGTATCTATTTACTGAAGTTGGAATTAAATGATTTTTCCAAGAGATAATTGACTGTACAATGTATTAATGTGAGGCATTCTACAAAGCTTATTTTCTTACCAAAAAAGCCTAAAATACTGATGTCACATGCATATTTTACAAATATACATTACAAGGGTTTTTTAAACTATATTTTTAAGTCATAGAAATTGTATCAAATATAGTTGCAAGTATGTTAGATATACCTAGAAAAAGTCTGGAAAAGTCAAGGATTTTCAAAACTGGTAATGATAATGCATTTTAATAAGGAAGTCTAAGATCTATACACTTTATTAATTTTAGAACAAATTGAGGAAAGAATAAAACAAAACTGCATTTTCTGACTTTACCAAATAACTTAGTATCTCTTAGTTGTGCATATTTGTTATGCCTAGTAGATGATTTCCTTAAAAGAAAATCCCCATTTTGTATTCTAGATCTTATAATTTTTAAAACTTGGGTTAGATTCACCAAGATTCGCTTTATGCATTTTGCTGGCCCTAGCATAAACTATTTTTGATGTTTATGGACTGTTAACTAAAAGTAACCCTCAGTAATAAATTTAAAGGAAATTCTCTAAGTCCACCTAAATCATTAACCTGCCTTAAAAGAAAAAAAAATGGATTCCTTTAGTCTAAAGGATATACTATTGAGTATGTACCTCACATCCAATATACAAATTTCATTTTGGCTGAATTTTTATGCAAGGCTATTTGCCAATACTGCTTACATAAATCCATAGATAAGATGATTTTAGCAATTCCCAAAGCTACTAATGGTGTGTCAATTCTGGGCATAGGATAATAAGTGTCAGGGTTGGTTGCAAAATGTAATTATGTATCATCCAACCAGAAGCTAATTATACCATCCAGTTTGAAAACAATGACTACTTGAGATCCCCAGAGCCTATAGACAGCCTATTAATTCTTAGTTTAACATCGTCTCAATCTAATTTCTAATGTCACCTAACAACTCTGGCTAGGTTTTCAATATGCCACTATTTTTTTTTTTATTACACTGTTTCTAAACTCTATTACAGATAAATCACATTCTGGTTTGCATTTGAGTGTATCTCCACGTGATTGTCAATTCTTTACCAATGTTCTAAGGCTTGCTATTTCAACGGATCAGTGGTCCTAAACAATGGTCAAGCAGAGGTGGGAAGGTTCATATTGTGCTCTAGCAGGAAATTTACTAGACTGAAGAGCAATCTGTGGATTTAATAAGGAGAATTATTTCATAGCAATAGTAAAACCTGTATTTGAGAAAACATTTTGCAGGTCCTTTGGACCAATTCAAGTGTTTTTACTACAAAATTCTAATCAAGACAGGAGAATAAAGAACAAAAATGTATAAATCTCTTTATAACCGCAATTTCAGTATTTGCCCCAAATTAGGAGCAGGTGTTTTACCCTTCTGCTACTTATTTTTTTTTTTAATTCTCCCATCTGTTCGTTCTGGAAAACTAAAATATCTCAGCCATATCTAACATGCCACAGGTCACATTTTGTGATTGCAGGTAAAACACTCCCTATGGTGATATCAACACTCTTCTGCTGCCCAGTGCCAATCCTTATTCTCATCACATTTCAGAAAATCATGTGCTCCTCCTTTAATCCACTTGAATCTCCTAAGGCTGCCAAAACTAGGAGGATTGAAGCACCTGGGAGGAAATTTAAGATCAATGGAAATGTATCTATTTAGATGCTGTATGTTTGTACAGTATCAAGAAACATTTTATCATGTCAGTATATTTATAACATTCAACTATAAGTCACAATATTTACAAAAATTCCAGTAAAAGTTGAAAAAAATATAAAATAGAAGAGCTTTATCTTGAAAATTTTGTAAGCTCTATCTGTCAAAAAGATTATATATATATATATGTACATATATATTTGATGTTCGTCAGGATCAAGAAATATTGTTAGGTCTCTAGTAATATATTGATTTTTTATAAACATATTTTACCTCTTATTTATTGCAGATAATATCAATACTGTGCTTGATCTTTAAATATGTTCATCACGAGATAGCATATATTAGATACCTATTTTACACTAAAATGTATGCAAGTATTGTAGACACTTTTTTTCTTTTTTAAGATTTTATTTATTTATATGACAGAGAGAGAGGCAACACAAGCAGGGGGAGTAGGAGAGGGAGAAGCAGGCTTCCCGCTGAGGAGGGAACCTGATGAGGGCCTCGATCCCAGAACACTGGGATCATGACCTGAGCCGAAGGCAGATGCTTAACAACTAAGCCACCCAGGTGCTCCAGTAACACAGACATGAGTTTTAATAGTATTTGAGCTAATTGTTTATTTTGTTCAGATTTTTTCAGGAACGTACTGGTATATACGTAAGAGACAGCAGTATGAAACTGAGCCTATCTGTTTAAACACCGAAATTGTGGGAAAGGGAAAAGGTAGGAATTCAGGAATCTGAAATAGTGAAAAGGGAGAAAGACTTTTGGATACCTATTCAAAGGGGTCTCAGGCTTGATTTCAACTAAATTTGATCTGTAAAAAGGGTAATTAAATTTTTGCACTATCTCTTTAGTCCCAAGTGCATTTTGATGCAGCTCTGATTGAAAACTGGCTCTTTGGGCCCTATCCTAAAGCCGTTTTCGGCTATTACAGAGCATGACCGGAAGAGAGGATAAAACATGGGTGTTAAAGAAATAGTCAGATTGTGATGTTTCATATCCTGGTTTCACTGTCTCCCCACCCTATAACTTGGCCACAGTAGATGTTCAATTAAATGTGATGCATGAATTTTTCAGGTAATATACATAGCTTTTGAGGATTTTATTAAATGTTTTAAAGTTTTGTACAGCATAGGAAATACAGTAAAAAATATTGTAATAACTTTGTATGGTGACAGATGGAAACTAGACTTGGAAATGATCATGGGGATCATATCCTAATGTATGAAATATCAAATCACTATGATGTACACTTGAAACTAACTGAATATTATATGTCAATTATACTTCAGTAAAAAAAGAAATTATTCTTTGGAAAAACATATGCAAAGTTCTTTATGACATTCCATATGTTCTTGGAGACTTCTGAAACTACATTAAATATAATGTTTGTTTTTTATATTTACTTTTACTGTATTTGAATACATGTTTAATTTTTATTAAGTTCTGGTAAGTAATATCAATCAAAGTTGGAACAGCTGTTCTTTGAAACGTGTCCATTTTAATAAGAGACTACACATTTTTAGGAATATCTTTCATATCTGGAAACTTCTCAATTTTACAAAGAGAATTGCCATGGAATTCTGCTTCAAGATAGTTATCTTTTCTCTTCCAAACACTATTACAACGTTTACTTCTGTGTATATTCAAATTTATTATGATTAAATGAGTCTGAATATAGTAGAATATAGTGTAACTCAATAGGGTAAAATTCTTCTTCAAGATCTTTATGAATGAGGGAAATAGGTGATGAACACATAATCATGCAAAATAGAAAAGAATATAAAATCCGATTACACACATATATCTCTGTTGTTACAAAGTTTATGCATAAGTGTAGAGGATTGCTCTTTGCTTGTCTTGTTTTTATTCCAGTGTACTTATACAACCTTTACAGGGTGAGAATTACAAAACAGGTCTATAAGTTAAAATAGAGGATATTATAAATTAAGCATTTACTTTAGATTGAATGCTTAGTTGTGATTCCTCAATTATTGAAGTTCAGATTTTCACATGTTCATTCGAAGGCTATTATTTCTCTGGCAATTAGATAATAAAACACATTGTTAGAAACATAATTTTTTGTAAAATTTTATTTATCATCATTCTTCAGTCTTTAAAATCTTTTTAATTCAAAAAAATAAAGTAAAAGGTTTTTAATTCAACTTCCCTCTCTAGCTCAGCACTTCAAAAGAAGGCAAAGATCACTCTTTTTTTCCTTTTCTTTCTTTTTTTTTTTTTTAGCTGAAAGCATTTGAGGGTGGGAATATTTCCAACAAATGCAGCTGAAGTGCTTATCCAGTTGTCAGTTTGATTCTATATCATTTTGTTTGATTTTATAACTGTGTTTATAGATTGTTAGTGTTTGAAAGCACTCTACTTACTAGGAATTTGATAAGTGATTAAAAATTTGGCAAATGTTTTCTCCAAGTGCTTCTAAATAGATTCTATAAACAAAGCCAAACAAAGTGAGGTGCAGCATGAATGATGATTTGCCCTAATGGTTTCACAGTATTTAATGAGTATAGTAAGAGATATGTTTAGGGTATTTTTCCCTCTCTATGAGGTTTTGGGAAATATACGAGCATATAGCTGTCTTTCCACAAGAGGGCTTCATGTTTCAAATCAGCATTATCATAGTTTTTTGGCATGATGCCCAGAAAAGTCTATTGCTTGTTAGCTTATTGAATAAAGAAGAGTTTCCACTGGAATATTTTATAACTCTTCTGGAGAAGAACTTCCAGAGATATATTTTTGCGCATATTTGTATATTCTGAGAAAATACAGACACACATGTTCAAATATTAATTAGATACCTATTTGATTAATTGTTATAATTATATATGAGTATGAATTATCTACACATATATATTTATGCTTATATAATTCTATCATTCAAGAGATTTTTTTCCCTACAGGAAATTTTTAGATCATTTGTATATATGAGTGAAATAAATAAGCATAATTAATATATATAAATATACAATACATAACATATATCCTCTATCATCTATCTATCTGTCTATCTGTCTATCTATCTATCATCTACAGATGTACTATAAGGAATTGACTTATGCAATTATGGGGACTGAAAAGTCTTATAATCTGCCATCTGTAAGCTGGAGACCCAGGAAACCCAGGGGTATCATTCCAGCTTGAGTCTCAAGGCCTGAGAACCAGGAGTAGAAGACCATGTCCCAAATCAGTCAGTCAGGCAGAGAGTGAATTCACCTATCCTCTACCTTTTGCTCAGGCCCTTAACTGATTGGATGAGGCCCACTCACACTGTGTAGGCAATCTGCTTTATGCACTCTACTGATTCAAATGACAATCCAATCCAGAAACCCTTATGTTTAATCTGGGCCCTCAGACTCAGTCAGGTTGACACATAAAATTAACCATCACAGCACTACAACTTCAGTTCCTATAGACCACAATGTTTATGGCCAATTGCTGACTCTAAGGTCTTTTTTCTTTATACTATTCACTAATAAATTATTAATTATTCTAGATATTGCTCATTCATAAATTATTTATTTTCCCCATATTACCCTACTCATATTATACTAGTCAATTATATTTTATTTAATTTGACAATGCCATTATAATAAATATATTGTATCTAGCCTTTTTCTTTTATATGCTCTTTTTCATATACCATATAATTCTACTAGGTGTTTACTGTGATGATGATGATGATGAAGATGTGTTATAACCGGGATTCAAATTCAAGTTTTGTGGGTTCTTAGTTTGGAATCAAGTATGGGAAGAGACATGCTTGTGTAGGAAAACATGGAAAGTGATTTAGGCTAATCTTTTCCCAGTTTGTGTGGTTAACTGGACAGTAAGATAAGCTAAATGTATATTGATGTTAAAGGTACAGCAATAGAATTTAACATCGGTATGTACAATATGTATATAGGTTTAGGAAAATATTATAGATTATTACTGAGTACATTTTACTTACCTTTCTAAGCATCCTTTTCCATATTTCTAAAAGATAAATATGGCCATTCCATTTTATTATAGTACCATTTATCTGTGGATGTACTCATTCTTATAGAGCTTATGTATAAAATGCTATAATTTGATCTTTTAGATGGATGGATTTTCTTTAGCTGCACCGAATGGGTATAGATAGTTCATTGAAAGGAAACAATTCTTATGCTAAGGAATGTTATTAAGTCTTTGAAATAGATGGCCCCATGGTAAGTGTGAGGTAGATGTGACTGTATTTCAACCTGTCTATACTAAAACTGGGAATCCTCATTTACAAAATGTAGCTGAAATCTTAAGATGTCCTATCATTTCGAAGCTATAGTGATATCTCATCTTTATTATATCAATAACTTCCTGACTGATTGCCTTACCCTCATATTTACAGTCCCCTACCTCTAGCCAAATATATGCATGACAAAGTAATCATGTCATTATGACAGTCCTCTGCCCTATACCAGCCAATATTTGCTTGTCACACTCAGAATAAAAATTGTAACACCTTATGATGACCCGAGAGACTCTACGTGATTTGGTCCCTAGCTGCCACACCCATCTCCTCCTCTACCAATCTTTATGTTTATTTTATTACAACCATAACTGTCCCTGCTATTCCATGACCATGCCACACTCGACTCTGCTGTATGAACTTTGGACTTGTCCTTCCTTTTGCTTGATATAAACTTCTCTCATATTATCTCATGACTTACTCCTTCCCTCACTTCATTCTCATATCACTCTGGCTCCCATATTTCATTCATAGCTTAGCTAACACATAACCTGCTCAAAAAACATTCTGTGACCCCCCCTACATTAATATTATTGTCCCACCACCACTACAGGCCTCTCTTTTCTTTTTTCTAAATGATTTTTCTTCGAATAGAATATTGCCACAAGAATGTTTTTCTTTGCTTATGGCTGTCTCCTACTAGAATGTGTCATGTGGACAGATTTTGTCTTAGTCACCATTATATCTCAGCATCTCAAATTATTCCCAGTACATACTAGATTAATATTTTTAATTAGTTAAAATCAGTATCTCATTTTTAAGATGCAAAATAACTATTTAAATTATAACATGCATTATTTTTTAATAATATATTATAATTGTCCTATTTAGGTTCTTTTTATTCACCAATCAGCAGCCACTAAACACTGAGCCCTATGTGGAAAACTCTACTGTGAAATGAGAAATGAGATAAAAATAAATTCCTTTAAAAAAATCTGCAAATAATTTATTTGGATGCTGAAACATGCCAAGAATATGCACAGCCTCTTCACATGGATATCTAAAAGTAGTTGGGTCAATAAATCATGAAATAGACAAAAAAGTCATAATATATAAAATAGATAAGTTGAAAGATAATTTATAGGTAATATCTTCTAATCTGGAAGAAATAATCCTTATCAATGGTTTATATAATCTAAGTAAAATGACAACTGAAATTATGTCTGGAAATTTGTTTCAACGTTTTAAAAAAGTTGTCATGGTAAAATGACTAGTTGGACATATGCATAAGTTAACATTTGAGCATTAGATTAAAATTATCCTATTAAAATTTTAGGTTTTTTTTTTTAGGAGAATTAAAAAAACTCCTTGAAAATGAATTTTAGTAATACTTTTTAGTACAGAATATTTAAAATGATTAATAGAACCCTCAATGGGGAGAAAAAAAAAGAAAAAGAAAAATATAACTGAATGTATTACTTAATGACGTGATCATATATGTGTGTGTATAGATGTATCACTCTAGATATTGGTCACATATCTATAGCCTCTGATACTGATATATGGTTGCAATTAAAAGATCTTTACTATGTCTTCCAATATGTATTTCTTGAAAACTTACTCTAGTTTTTGTAGTAGTTATCAATTTTACCTACATGGTGTGCGTATATACACATATATACATGTATAATGTCATCTGTAGAAACTTGAAAAATTGAGAAATACACTTGATTTTCATTTATTTACCCTTTAAGAATTTTAATCATGGAAGTGACCTGCCATTATTCTCATATTACTTGGAATTGTTTTTAGCTGATGTGCAAAAGTCTCTAAAATTGTACCCTCATAATCATTAAGTTCATCCTACCCCACAAACTCAGCTTTCCCAGACTTCCTTAGAACCTTACATAGTATCACCAGAAAACCCTTATTTGGGGGTAAGGCATTACTTTTCTGGAAGCTTTCTCTTTATATTGTTCTGTAATAAATACTGTTTCAGATCTCTAGACACCCACCTCTGTTTGTTCCAGATGTATAGCCTTTGATATACTACTCGGCATCTCTAAAGTCTCCGTTCCCTGCCAGGGAATGCAAATATTAGCAATATTAGCCTCATAGATTTGTTGTGAGGATTAAACAGACAATTTATGCAAGGTACTTATCCTTGTAGCTGGAACATAATAAGCAGTCAAGAAACACTAGCTGATCTTGAAGTGTAAATGCCCTTTGAAGGGTATTTGGATAAGATTAAGAAAAACTGTGGTTAAAAAACACACACACACACCCCCAATGACAATGTTTCATAAAAGGCGTAAGTTTATTTCTCTCTTATGGGTAGATATGATGAGAGCAGGCTCATTAGGGCTGAGACTCCTTGCTCACCCTCAAAATGAAACTTGCATTTTACTATTAAAAACCAATTTTCAGGCTCCAGGATGAAATCCACATTTCAGCCAGCATTATAACTGAATAATGTCACACTACCACCACCGCCCTGGACAACTTGCCCTGAGACACAGTGCAGAAGTTGAATATGCCATTTCTAATTGTACTATATTGACCAGAACATAATCACAGGGCTACACCCCCTTCCAGGAAAGCTGAGAAAATATTGTAAGGGGAAAAGTGAACAATATTTCCTTATCAGGAGTCAACTGATTGAACTTATGAGGCTGATATATGGAGTATGTGGGTCTTTGCCTTTCCCTCCATGACTTATTTGAACTCACCTATTATAATTCTAGCCCTTGGTTACTCTGCTGTGTTCGCTCAGAATCTTCCTTGCTAATCCATAAACATGCCAGACATGCTTCTGCCTTAAAGGCTTTACAATTGATGTTTTCACTACCCGGATTGTTCTTACTCCTGGTGACTATGTGGATCATTCCTTTAACCCATTCAAGACTTTACTCAAATATTACCTTCTCAGTCATGCCTCCCCCATTGTACCTCAATTAAGATTCTAACAACATAGCCATCTTCTGCACTTCTACTCCATGCTTAAATTTTTGGTCTTCCCAACTAATCATACTAATTATACAAGAGATAACACTCATACATTGTTTACTGTGTAACAGACACTATTCTAACTGCTTTACATATATTAATTCACTTAATCCTCAGGACTACTCCTTTGAGATAAGTACTATTATTAGGCCTTTTTAAAAATTCTGTGTTAACTGAAGCACAAAGAGGTTAAGAAAATCGGTTGCAGTCTCATAATTCTGAAGTGGTAGAGCTGGATTAAACACAGAAGTCTGGTCACACAGTACCTGCTGTAACGTCTATGCGGTGTTTCCTAACGTAAACATGACACTATTGACATAAGCAATGCTTTTCTGTTTCTAGAATAAGCCTCCTCCCAAATTGGGTTGCTTTGTTCATTGCTGAATCCTGACTATGAAAACAAATCTAAATCTGCTCCGTCTAATGCAGCATATATCAACCATTTGAAATGCACCTACTCCAGATTAAGATATGCTATAAGTGTATAATGCATGTCAGATTCCAAAGACTTAGTAGCAAATAATGGAAATATCTCATTAATTATGTTCGTATTTAATACATGTTAAAATAATAATATTTTGTCTAAAATTATATATATCTTTATATATATGATTTACTTTGTTTTTTAAACTTATTTTTAACATGGCTACTAGGAAATTTAAAATTCATACATAACACACCTGTGATTTGATTTATATTTCTCTTGGATAGTGCTATAGAAGATAGAAAAATAATTGCTGAATAAATGAACAAGCTATTTTTTCCAAGCAAATGTTTTTTTAAAAAAATGATGCGGTTGTTTTCAATTCAGATATGCTATTGGAAAAAATGGTATAAAAATATATTGTTAGTAAGTGGCAAAGGCAGATTTAAATTCTAGTAAGTCTACCTTTAGAACCAATGCTTATAACTCTTATAACCACTATAGTAATTTTACTTTACATAATTTTATGTGAAATAAAATTTTGACTCTAGAGAATAACTAGTACATACTATTAATTTCAGTTCTGTTTTTTATTGAGATACAATTGGCATAAAACACCGTGCAAGTTTAAGATGTACAATGTATAGATTTGATACATTTATATATTACAATATGATTATTGCCATAGTGTTTGCTAACACTTCTCTCACTTCACATAATTATTTCTTTTTTATCGTGAGAGCATTTGAGATCTAATTTCTTAGAAATTTTGAAGTATATCATGCAGTCGGTATTATTGACTATAATAATTATATTCTACCTACAATTTTGTATCCTTTTACCAAAATGATGACTTGTTTAGACATAAGAAATTATTAAATATAAGACTTAATTAAAATGGATTTGATACAGTTGTGAGCATTGGGGACTGGTTAGTAAGCTAATATAAAATATAAGAGGAATATCCAAAGGATAATAGTAAAAATTATTTTTCTATTTCTACAGTAGAGGAATAACTATTAACAAGGCAGAAAGGAGGCTTTAAGTTCCTCAAGATGTAAAAATAGAGCTATCCTATGACCCAGCAATTGCACTACTAGGTATTTACCCCAAAGATAGAGACATAGCAAAAAGAAGGGGCACAGGCACCCCAATGTTTATAGCAGCAACGTCCACAATAGCCGAACTGTGGAAGGAGCAAAGATGCCCTTCAAAAGAGGAAAGGATAAAGAAGATGTGGTTCATATATACTATAGAATATTAGTCAGCCATCAGAAAGGATGAATATCCACCATTTTCATCAACATGGATGGAACTGGAGGGGATTATGCTAAGTGAAATAAGTCAAGCAGAGAAAGACAATTATCGTATGGTTTCACTCATATGTGGAACATAAGTAATAGTGTGGAGGACCACAGGGGAAGGGAGGGAAAACTGAATGGGAAGAAATCAGAGAGGGAGACAAATCATAAAAGACTCTGGACTCTAGGAACCAAATTGAGGGTTACAGAAGGAAGGGGGTGGGGGAATGAGATAACCGGGTGACGGGTATTAAGGAGAGCACATGTGGTGATGAGAACTGGGTGTTACATGCAACTAACCAATTGTTAAACACTAAAACTAATGATGTACTATATGTTGGCTAATTGAACATAATAAGAAAATAAAATAAACAACAAAAAAAACCCAAACTGAGATTATAAAATGCATCATCTTTGAATATGAACAATCAAAATTATAGTTACATGATACCACTAGGAAGTGTGTATTTGTGCATGAAAATTCATACGCTTTGTCCTACCTGGTATTCTTATTGCACTGAATCGATTGACTAACCCACTCATTGATTCAGTAAGCTGTCAATGAGCATCCACTATGTGTAAGCCATGAGGCTAGCTTAGGTGAATACAGTAGTGAAGGGATGGGCATCGTTCTTAACCTCAGTTAGTTTATAACTATTTAATTAATTCAGTTTATAGTTCAGAAGTCCAGAAACAAAAAGCATCAATGAGCTAAGAATTTAAAGTAACTGCTAGTTGTGTATATTGGAGGAAGAATAAGGAATAGTATGAAGGGTAATGAAGAGGAGCGAGCACTTTAACTTCAATTTCGTTGGAGGCTTCTCTGGGTAGGTGACGGATCATAGGTCTAGGCACAAAGGCTGAGAAGGATGGAGCGACATCAAGCTTCGGTAAATGTTAAAAGCTCCCAAGGCAGCGAGAGCCTGGTGTGTTTGTGGACCTAAAAAGAACAAGGTGAGTGGAGCAATGTGAGCTATAGAAAGGAAAGCTGAAAAAGGCTGGAGAAATGTTTGGTGATAATGTAGTCAAAAATAGAAATTGAGACTTTATTATAAGCATGGAAGTCTCTAAAAGGTTTTAAGTAGGAGGTGGTCCAATTCACATTAGGGATTTAAAAAAAAAGGAAGATACTCATCAGGGAATGGACTGAGGTGGGAGGAGTAGAACTGGGGACTTGGTTAAGAGGATATAATGAGAAGCCAGTGGCCTCATTTGTGTGGTGTCTGATGGAGAAAAGCAGGCACAAACATTGCCAAAACACTACCTGAATACGCTATTATCTTTAATCAAATTTCCTAAATGTTTACAGTATAAAACAAGCACTTCAAGAATCATACCAATTAGAAAGTCTGTGTTCAAGTTTAAAAATCAATTTATAGATATTTCCAGATTAGTCTTTTCCTGTTATTTCTCACCATTACACAAGGGAGTTAAGTAAATGAAGCATGGTATTCTTTGTCTTTTTTTTTTTTTTTTCAGTCTTTGACCACTTCTCAGTATTATAAATAATACTACAGCCATTGCATTAGAAAAGTGGACATAATGCTCATCAGAAATTGCATTTTCAAGGACGCCTGGGTGGCTCAGTCAGTTAAGCATCTGCCTTCAGCTCAGGTCATTGATTCCCAGGGTCCTAGGTCAAGTCCCACATATGGCTCCCTGCTCAGCGGGGAGCCTGCTTCTCCTTCTCCTTCTGCTGCTCCCCCTTCTTGTGCTCTGTTTCTGACAAATAAATAAATGAAATCTTAAAAAAAAAAAAGAAAAGAAATTGCATTTTCAAATACAATCAAAGATTTTTTTAAAATTTATTTAACTTGTAAACTTCTTCTTACAGGCTAAACAATATCCTCATTTCAGATTAAACCTTTCTATTTGATTGGAACATTACAGACTCTTGTTTAAAATTTTAGAGCTATGGCATACTAACTACCCTTTTATCATTTAAAAACATCATTGTATGATCTTTATTTACTTTAGGGGTTACGATTGTTCATAATCACATTTCCTCCTTAATATAATCCTTTTTATTCTAAGAAAGAGGCTTTAGAACCTGGCCAGTGCTCTCCATTTATTATTCTCATCACAATAGAGGTGGTGAAATGCCACTTTATTGTCATTAGAGGACCAGGTGAGTCTATCGAACTTGCATGGTAGGGACAACCTGTGCTTGATAAAATGCTTCAGCTTCCAGTTAGTGAAATTTTATTCAATCAATATAAAGTGCTGAGGTGACATATCCTGCTTTAAATTGTGCAGGGTACTTTTAAGTAGTCGACTATGATACTCAATGTCAAGGTAGTACAGTGATGTATTTAAGTTTAAAAATCCTTTACCGACTTTGAGTGCTATAAATTTACCTTTTGTGAATGATAATTATAAGTTTGACTTTACAGAAGTTTGGCAGAGTCTCATCATTCTTCCAGCAAATATTAAGATTGAGTTCTTTTTTTAAATGGTCTATTTCGGTGCAATCTTTTTAGACCTCTCTAGCAAGACAGCTGTATAAATCAGGTAACTCTGTTTCATATGTGTAAACACATCACAGTGTGATTATATTACCAAAATTGTTTATATTTTCACAAGAAAAGCCAAAGCAGAACATCGGAGATGCCATACAAATGTGAAAATATTACAAGTAAAGAAAGATTAGAGAATCACTCACTTCAGTTAAGTAAATCCAAAAGTCGGAGGACTGTCTCTGAAATGTATAAACCAAGAAGCACGTACTTAAGTCTGTTGATTATGCCAACATTATATGCCAAAATCCACATGAAACGAGAGGAAAGGAAGGAGGGAAAGAAAGAGGAAAAGGAGAAAGAAAGAGAGATTATGTTTACTTGTGTTTAACCCATCTTAAAAAAATAGATTAATATAAATATTTTGTTCTATTAAAAGGGAATTCAATCTAAATCCTAAAGCAATTGTAATCAAAGACTTATCTCATAGACCGGTATAACATTATTTGAAATTCTGTCAACAACATCTCTAGATTAAGACTTTAAATAAATGCAGGTTTTATGCACTGCTATTCCTTTCCCCCCATCAATGTTGGCCTTGTGATTGACAAATCTTCAACTATCACATTCTCAAATAGGAGTTTGGAGTGACCTAGGGAAGAGGTGTCCAAGCTAGCTCTGGGACCTCTGGAAAATAGTCTAACTTGCTTTACTCTTGTTGCTAGGGTAATATATAAAACTTGACTGTAATATCATGACTTGAGGCATTAATTACTTTGTTTGCAAAAAAAAAAAAAATGAGCCCAATGATAAGCTTTTCTTCTAATTTCCTTTGGATTGAATATGAGTTCTAAAATCTGAGACTGAAATTTTTGCTAAATTTCTTTCCTAAAAAGGAAAAAAAAGTGCTTGAGAAACACACACAATTTCTTAGAATTCTAGTTTCTCAGGTATTTGAAATCACCTGGAAGGAAATATAAACTTCTTACAATGGGTTATCTGTATAGCTCATTTGTTTTCAAAATAGGATTACTATAAATTTTATTTTGATTATGGAATAAAAGATAAATTGATCCACTGTTAAATAAAATAAAAAATTCTGAACAATATAAAATAATTTATTATATATGTACATATTGATTTCTTAATACTACTATTAGTGAATACTACTATTCTAATGAATATGTGCAATAATATCTTTGTTTTTCTTTATGCACTAGGGCTTTGTGGGACATTTCAAATCATCCCTCCCTCTAAATTTACCATATTAATTATAGAAAAAAATTAATAATTTTTAAGTCTTTTCCAGAAGATTTTTCTTACTGAGAAAAAGAATCAATTTGAGGTAATAGTAAGATTATAGAAAATATATTTCTTATTTTTTAAAATATTTTATTTATTTATTTATTTATTTATTTGAGAAAGACAGAGCACAAGTGGGGAAGAGGATAAGATGGAGGGGGAAGCAGACTCCCGGCTGAGCGGGAGCCCAACTCAGGCCTGGATCCCAGGACCCTGAGATCATGACCTGAGCCAAAGGCAGATGCTTAACCGACTGAGCCACCCAAGCACCCTGAAAATATATTTTTTAATTAAAATTCTCTTAGATTAATATTGAAGAAATTACTTTAAATTTGCCTTCATTTCCTTTAGCTAGCTATGCATATACTAACAATGGATAAAGTAAGGAAATAAAAACACCTCCTCTAATTGAGACATTTTATTTTATTTGTTTAAAAGATTTTCTTTCTTTCTTTATTTGATGGATGGGGGAGGAGCAGAGGGAGAGCACGGAGCATGGAGCCAATGGGGGACTCGATCTCATGACACTGAGATCATGACCTGAGCCGAAATTGAGCAGGAGGCTTAACCAGCTGAGCTACCCAGGTGCCCCTAATTAAGATTTTTAAAATTGAAAACAATACATGATTTTAATCAAAAATTTAAAAAGGAACTTCAGAATTAACCCAAGTTAACACCATATCCTGTTAGTACATGATAAAGCAATATAGAATTTAAATATATGTAGCTTTTTATTTAAAAGTATTAAGCTAATGCTTATCTCTTTAGACACATGTTCTATGAAGTATCAGCTTCCATTCTGTCTACAAAGATAAAGCAATTGCTGTGTCAGGTATCAGAACACGAGCATTACTTTGTTATTTCTTTAATCTCCTCAATGACTTTATTAATTTGGTTTTAATCAATAATATTTACAAATAAAGAAAATTCAGTTTAAAAAAGTTAAATGAATAGGCCAAGATCGGTCAATTAAAAAAAAAAAAAAGCCAAAGAGTCTCCAAAATGGCTCTGAACCTCTAGCAGAAACATTTGAAGTTAAAGGAGGCTATTTTTTGTTTAGAAAAGAAATTTTCCAATGAAGAGTTTTTTTTAAAAAATGGAGAGAAACACAGCAATAGCAATGTATTTTTCCAGTTGATTATATACTGTAATAACGAGGACAGCTTAGGAAGGTGATTGATGTTATTTTCCATAGATCAATGCTACAGAATTAACCACATATCATAGGGCTTTCATTAATGATTACAAATCCCAGTAATATATTTTTTAATTACAAGTTTCTAATAACAGATTTACACTTTGGAAAATTGTGCATGAAGGAGAAAATGTGACTAAGGAATCTAAAATCTTTCAAATATTATTTCTGATAGGTTATCCATTAAATACACTATACAGCACTCTTTCTTAGGCAATCACGGCACTAAAAGGAACTCCTTGATTCCTGGAATGACTGTCAGCAATGCCTATTATGTTTTACAGCTTTGAAATGCGAGGTAAATGCCTGAGTAAATATCGTAATGCAACACAAGATGCATTACATTCTCTTCCTGCAAATTTGATTTCTTCTTTTATACTGCCATAACTTCTTCTTTCAGACAAGATAGCCAATAGGTAATTCTATTCCTGTTATACTGCAAAAAAGAGAGCAAACTGGGGCTGAAAGTGTGATATGCCTTTTCTTACCAAAATCACCAATCTATTTCCATTTTCTGTGTTCTAATGAAAAAGGGACTGAGAGAAATCAATGAGACATCTCTGTTCATTGTTGTCTCTCCTTATTTCCATCTCTAGATGTCATCAATTATGTGTTCATACCTCGGTGAAATTCCATACAAGCTTCATGTGAAATTATACATTTATTTTGCCCATAACTAAATATTTTAGTGTCTAGGATCTGAAATAATATTCCAAGTCCTGATGTGAATTTACCCTAAAATCTAATTGATTTTCAGGGTTTAAATTTTTATTTTCTCACGTCTCCCTACTCTTTGAATTCCTATTAATTTATCTGATCTTTGAACACTTAAAAATAGTCTTATAGACTTTTTAGAAATTCCAAATGACAGAAAATGCATGAAAAACTTGCTTAAGAAAAAAATAGTTTGAGGGAAATATAAAAAGGATGGTAACATATATTCCCTATAAAACTGCAAAGTCCACGGGTGTATAATTACAGGCTTCCATACAGTTTGATTCAGGCCTCAAATATTGGCCCCATTGTCCTATCTGTCTTCGTCACACCAGGTATCTCTCTTCAATTGCACCTCTTTGTGAGGTCTCACATTGTGTTGAGATGGTGGCTGCATTCCCAGATTTGTCACATGATCAGCATTGAGTTCAGTGGGGAAACAGGCGACTCTCTGATCTAGTATTACCCCCAAAAGTCTTAAAGAATCTAGTTTTCTCTGCTTAGGTCATATGTCCACCCCTAAAGAAATTAACTCTGTGTCCGGAAAATGTAATGCCCTGCTTCCTTTTGATCAATATCACCTGTAACAGCCATTACCACAGACCTCGTTCCTCACTCAGGCCTTTGGAGCAAAAGTAAAGAGGTGTGTATGACCAGACTGGTATTATTAGAATAGATCCCCAAGTCTAAACACATCTCTTCTTATGCAAACACACCAAAAATACACCATTTTTAAAAAATAATCCAATACTACTACACAAATGTCTAAATTCTGCAACAAAGGATCTCACCCACCTCCTAAGTCCAGGTCCAAATTCTGGATCTCACAGTTTTTTCCATGTTTTTTTCTATTAGATCTGGATTAGAATTCTAAGTGCTAAATAATGGGTTTACTTAAAACACATAAAATAAAACTGATGAATAAAGAACCAAGTAAATGTGCTAGAGAAAAAGAAACACATATTCATATTTGGGAGATGGAAAAAAGAAAAACAATGCAAAGTAATACATTACAATATTAAACTTAATCGAACTTTGCTTCAACTGCTTCAATAAAATACTTAATTTTAATAGAGTAGTACATTATTGTGACCTTGAACTCTACCGAAACCCTCATTTATAAGTAATTTGTTAACTAAGAAATCAGTTCTTGATGTATTTCTACTGGCTGAAATATTACTGATTTTTCATCAAAGTGCTAAAGATTATGTTCATAATCATTTAAGTTGAAGGGACTCTTAGGCATTCTTTAATGTAGATTTTAGGAAAAATATACCAGAATTACATTTACTCATTTAAATAAATAATTTATATTTTGTGTCCTCTTTTGTGGTTTATAATCATTATATACAAAAATACATACATGCCTTTTCCATTGTGATTTTGTGATGATGTCACATTTATACTCTCAAATGAAATACAGCTGCACTGTGCAGAATAAATTGAAAGCACACAGACACTCACCTTACTCTGCCTGGAGGAAGTTCCGAGGCTCCTAACTGCACTTCAGCTCATTTCCACTTCTGGGGTTTCTGAAAGATAAATCATTATATGCCACATTTTAATGCCTTAAGAGAACAACATGCCACTGCAAGAAAACCAGAACCAAAGTAAGAAAGCTCTTGTTAGATCTCACAATAAAGTTCAGAAGATATAATGGTTAAAAGTCGATTTTAAAACTTCCCGCCTGCAGTTTTCTACAAGAAGAATTTGTTTCATGATTCTTGTTTCTTCATTATTATTATTGTTTTGTTATGGTTTTGGAAAGAAGAAAGCATAAATAAGTAGATTAGGATAAATTCTTTTTCTTTTTCTTATCTATTAACCTCAGCAAATAGCATTGACATTTCTGTAAGGGGGGTATTTTATTTTTGGAGTTGTGTATAGGACTTAGATTCAGGAGTAGGGATTCTGACTCTAGTTTATATAAAAAGTTTAACATTAAAAACACTTCTGTCGATACAAATGCACACACATTTTATGTCAAAAACATGAAGAAAAAGCTTGCAACCTATTTCTAAGAAAAACAAAGACCTTTGTTTTAATATCTGTCTACTGATTCTTGGGAAAAAAACATAGCAAAACTGATTTCAGTAGAGTTGAAATCCAAGACAAGCTGATCCACAAAATTAGACAGAAAAAGTCAGAATTTTCAAGTAGTCACAGGGTGCCTGAATGCAATGTGTAGGTAGAAGAATTGGACTCTTGTATTATTATGCCTTTAATATTGCCCATAAATCAATCTTGGTTTACTTTGTCAACTGAATGTTGATCTGTAATGGAATTTACTCACTTTTCTTCTGTTTAAATAAACCAAGTCTGCAAAAGAAATGAGTTATACACAAACTAAGTCCTTTGCAAGTATATTTGATCGACCTTAATTATATTTTCTACTAATAAAAAACAAAGTGTATTTTTGAATACTTAGGACACATTTCAAAGTCTAAGCTTTTATTTCAGAAGACTGAATCAAGGAGTATTTTAACTGGAAATGTAAGCAATCATATATACGATTGTTATCAGTTGCATTATGCTAAAGAGGACAAATTGCAAATGTGTGTTTTGTGAGGTTTCCTTCTTCTCTTTCTCTTGTCCTTGTCTTCCTCCTTCACCTCCTCCTTCTTTTTTATTGTTTCCACAATAACTTCAAAGTATGAAATAACATTTACACAGAATTTGACAACTGCCCCAGTATCACGAGGGCATTGCTGAAGTTCTTTAACTAATCTACACTTAAATGTCTTCCCAGACAATCCATTAATCCTTATGTAAACTATACTGATTGATACTTAAACAGAAAAATAAATGTTTATGTCTAGTAGTTTACATTCTAGAATTCCCAGGTAATCCTCTTTCTGCCATTTGAAGTGTATGTTTTTAAGTTTGAGGCATAATTGACTCCCTGTCTCTCTGTGTCAATTTATTATTATAACTTAATTTAGTAAGTACAGCAATGATACATAAATAAAAAAAGAGAGCAGTATCTGTGGACATTGATTTGTATAATTTAGAAAAACCTGTTGATATCAAGGCACTAAAAAATTACCACTGAAATTGTTTTTTGTTAATCACCTTTTAAAAATAGGGAAGAAATACAAAATTTATTAAGATATTAAGCTATTCACCTTGAATACAAAATGTCATTTGACCTATACTACATTTAAAAATTTTTTCTATCCTGTTCTTCTTGTTTCTATTCTTCAGTTCTAGTTGTGTTTTTTTTTCCCCATTGAGTGCTAATGGAATTCTATTAGTTATCTTAGAATTTGTAGGCACTTCTAACTCCTGCTGAAAGGAATTTCAGTAGCAAAAATTTCTTCTTTCTGTGAGGCTGGATCTCTAGATACAGATTTATATATAATACATATACACATATAGATATAACATCCAAATGGAGAGGTAGCGTAAGGGGATGGACAAATTGGTTCCAATTTCAGAGAAAAGATCACGGTACGTGACATATATGGAAAACACAGCATATAGAGGGCATTTTAAGGGAGCTATAGAGTGGGACCATTCAGAAATGAGAATACAAGACGTGAAAAGAATACTAAACTGAATGCATGAGGCACTCATCAGGAATGAAAGAAGAAACTTCTAAAAAGGCTGTGATAACAATTATTCAATACAGAAGGAACATCACAGTGAGAATTTTATATGTTTTAAAATACTAATGTGAAGCCTACTAGCGGCTTCCATTTCTAAACCAAATAAAGACAGCACATCCAGACAGTTGGAGTAAATCACTATATTTCATGCCACCAAGAGGTTAGGAAGATAAGGTTTAAGTGTTCTCCATTGGTTTTAGCAATATGGATTTTACTAATGACTTGGATGAGAATAAATTCATTGGAGTTTTGGGAACCAAGAGAGTAAGTTCAAGAGAGAATATGTTGAGAGGGGTTGGAGACAACATAGTTCTTTCAAAAAGTTTGACACACAGAGGAGAAAAGAAACAGTGTAGTGGCTGGATGGAAATATGGATACAATGGAAACTATTCTCAAGAAGGAATATATAATGTGGATTTTTTACAATTTTCATTTTGGAAGCATTCTAGTTCTTTAAATTTCTAGACAGCATGCAATTTATTGTATGTTTTTCAGTGTTTCATAATACTCTGACTTAAAAATTTGCAATTTCAATTTGTTGGCAGTAGGGGAAAATTTTAAATACCTAGAGTTGGGACATCAATTTTTCTTAAAAGCATAGTATTGTCTAATTTTTTATATATTAATTCAAATATTGTTAGACAACACATACAGATACACCTTATATTTTCCCCGGAAGGTTAATTATCCTACAGAATTTGAAGAAAAATGTGACATTTTATTTTTTTATGAATTGAATTAATTTGAGAAAAATATTTAGGAATTAACTCTATTCTACACACAAAAACAGAAATAATAAAAAATGCAATGCCTGGCCCTGAAAATTATGCTGTACAAACAAATTGTGCTAAGTGATTTTAGAATTTTTTTAAATATGTAAAACACTGAATTCTGAGTGTATACATTTTACTTATTGTTTTTTCCTAATTCAGTATTTTTTTTCTCAGAAGTAAACAAAAACATTTTTTTTTCTGGTCTGTGCATTTTCACACACAAAGATAAGGTGTTCAGTGTTTACAAACAACATATTAAAATTTGAAGTTTATTTATGCAAACCTCTTTAAACTAGTAAATATCAATTTTCTGGTATTTTGCATGTTTTCACCATTACTCATCAGGAGTTACTTAAGCTTTTCACTTTTAAAAGTGAATTGAAGATTTTAAGATCAATTATATGTAATAAATCTTCTGTTTTTCCACAAGTTCTGTTTATATTGTTCATGATATTCAACCCTAAACTCCTTCTATTACCACTTGTGGATTAAGAAAGGGCTCTATTTTTTTGTTGTTGGTAATAGTTATATCTTTTATTCCTTTGAAACTCTATTTCCCAAATGGCCCCCTTCCTTATATTTCCTCCGTTAATACATGTCCAGGCCAAGATGAAAAGTGAAGAGCGTAACTGGTACCATTCTGCTCATTAGCTCTAACCCACATACACCTACAGTGCTTTTCTTCCCTAAAGCACTCGAAGATTTAAAAATAACATTTTGCTGTTGGAGAAGAAACCCCAGGCAAGAGATTCACCTGGGGAAAAATATTCACTCTTCATTATTCCTTCTAAGAAGGCATATCCAGCACTTAAAATATATTGTTCTAGGCGTATTTTTGTTTTGTTTTGATTTGATTTGTTTTGCTTTGCCATTTGGAAACAAAGACCCATGAAGAAAAGAAAAACCCATCATTGGAAAAATAAAAGATAATTGGAATTATGATAAGAATACAAAGTCATTAGGACAAATCATTTTACCTAGATTATCTTTCTTATTAACCTCTCTAATTTTCTTTAATCTAGTACATTAGTAGTTTTAATACTTTATTCCTAATTTTGCACTGTTGGTATAGAAATCTTCACAAAAGATTATCAGTGAATATTAATCCGATTCTAATATTAAATTACCTTATTTGCAGCATTTATAATTTAAATTTAGTAATTAATGTTTTCATGAAGTGGAGCAATATTGAATTGAAAGCTGAAAGCTAGATGGAGGAAAAACAAATTTATTTTGACACACTATGTCACTTAGAGAATGAGTAAGGCACGCAATTGAGCTATCTCAGAAAACTCAGTGTAAATATTTCCATAGTGTGATCCGTATCAGTCTTTATAAATTTTCCTAAGTAAGATAAGTAGGATTATTATCTCCCACTAAAATAATGATTTTTAAATGGCCAATTTTATTCGGTTGCTGTGAGCTGAAATAATGTATCTAAAATACTCAACATAATGTATGACAACAATAAATGTTAGAATTTAAAAAAGATGTGAAATGAAATTTTAGACACTTTCTCTTCAACTATCTTCCAGGCTAGCTGATGAAGCAACTCTGTAGAGAGTAGATGAGGAGGAGGATTATGATGACGGAAATGACAGATAGATGCATAGATAGGTAAGTGTATGAGGGAATGACAGAGAATGGATAAAAAACAAAAAACCAAAATCATGTAACTTAGTGATGATTGGGGTCTTGCATTCGTAGGCTGAGGCAAGAAAACTCAATGTGCAGAGTCTTGCAGAACGGTAGGATTCAGTCAGAGTACCAGCGATATTAGAGAGGAAGAAGGCTAGAGTTACCGAGTTACCATAAGATCAAACTGTGAAAACATACTGTTCAAGTTTAGATCTTGTTCTAACCTCCAAGTTCTGTGGCCTTAGCTAAGTTATATAACTTCTCATTTGTAAAATGGGGCTCATAATAGTTCTAGCTGCATAGGTTGTTACAGCATGAAGTAAGCTCATATATACAAAGAACTTAGAGGAACACCCATGAAAATGTTCACTCTTGTTAGAACAAACCAACCAACCTCGACATTTGGGGGACAGGATGGCATGGAAGCAAGTTACAGGCAGCAGCACCTGTTTCTACAGACTGTCAGTTCGTTGTCTGCAACTTTTTTTTACACTTGAAATCACCGTGTGTGTTTTGTAGTTTCTTAAAATACCTTTATTCTTTTCATTCATTCTATCATATTTCATTGTGTTGTAACACACAATGCTTTATTTTATTTTGAATATTTACACTCAAAGACTATGCATTTATACCTATTTGTTGAATAATTAAATCCAGATTCCAGTGGTAGTGCTGCCACCTAGGCCAACCTGACTTTCACGAGAAGGTTCTTAAATGCATGTACCATGACTCATGCTTTGTGATGCAGAAGTTGTCCAATACAGTAAATATGAGATCTGTGACATGTCCATGACTCATAAAAGCGAGAAAATTCCATCACTCTGAAGAAATTGAATTTTTCATTTATTTTAAAACAATGGCACTGTGTTTATTGACACGCTGCCTTAAAGATGGCAAGATTTATTGACAACTTCTAGTCTTTGATTTAAAAAAATATACTAAACTAAATTTACTTATTTCAGGTTGATAAATATAATATTTAGTTTTTAACACATAATCTACTATTTTTCAAGATTGGTGGACTCATAAATGCATTCATAAAGAAAGAGACCTGGAAAACCAAATATTCCATTCATTATCACTTTCCATATTATCAGACTGAATAGCAATAATGGATGATATAATTTATTGCTATATGCAAGGCATTGAGCTAAGTTACTTTCATGTATTAATTCAGTTAATATAGTAACCTTTGAGGAAGGCTCTACTATTGACCCAATTTAAAAATCTAAAATTTCACTACTTTATTTTATATAATTCTTTTCCCTTCTGTACACTGATAACAAGGTATAGTAGCTGATAATTAAGACCTTAATTTAAAATTCTTCTGTCATTCCCATTTGCTCCATGTAGTGCTAACAAGCAGTAAACAGGAAATATTTGTTACTAAGTGGAAATGAAAAATTCAAGAATAAGATTTAAATAAAATTATTAAATATTTAAGGGAATATTTGCAGTTTGAAGTTTAGAGTAAAATATCAAATGCTATAAAGTCAAAAGGAATAACAAGTTATTTACTTCACTAATACATGAAACCAAATATTCCTAATATTCCAACCTTATTGGAAAGCATGCATTACACTAAGTATGCAAAAGCTATTGAAAATTTCTTGTAAAAGTCACCTCATGAAATCCAAATGCATGGTTTGGGATATGGAAAAGAGAATTGGAGGTAACATATAAACAATTTTATAGCAAAAGTATTGAGATTATTTATTTCAATTTAAGATAACAATGACCTCTCAAAAACCCCAATGAAATTAGAGCCCTAAATTTCTAAATCCCACTGTGAAGTGACCTATTAAGAGTAAACTTTTGATCCCACCATAAAACACTGATATTTTCACATTAAAAATGATTTTTTAAAATAACACACATCAAGAAATACATAGAAAGTAGTCATAGAGCCAGTTTTAATAAAATTTAACTATATACATTGAAAATACTAAATTTGGTGTCCAGTAACCATGTTGTTTCAAAATCTCTATTTGTTCATTAGCTAAGTAAGGATTTAAAATCAATTAATTAATTTATTTGATAATTATTATAACAAATCACTTCATACATTTAGGCGGTAGCTAATCTCATAATTTAAATGAAAGAATGGTCCTGGATGATTCTTGAGGTCTCTTTCAGTTCTAAAATTCTATGTACTTTGTAGTGTCCAAATGTACTTTATTATCTGAGGAATAAGTTAATGATATTTGGGGTAAATGTGTCTGAAAGCAATTCACCTTAAATGAAACTGCATTTAGGGAAAAAATATACTAAACAGATCGTATTGAATTCAGTAGATAGAAGATATTTTGTCATTTACATAGATTAAAATTATTTTTCCTCTGTGGATACTATCAGAAGAAATATACACCTTTTTTTCTAAGCAAGAAATTAATCTACATGTGTTTTGGTCTCATTGCCATCATCATTTCTTCCTTATAGCATCTGAAGGGTTAACTGAGAGAAAACATGAATCAAGTGACTTTTCCACTCAAGTTTGTATTCAGACTCGTCTAGCAGACATAAACTAACACATGCAATATTCTTCCATCTTATTAAGCTTATACTATAGAAACAAAAGAAACTAGTGATTATTTGCTCTTATAACCCTAAAAGGAAAAATCTGAATCTTAAGTAGTAATTAAAGAAAACAAAACTACATTTTAAACAAAGCATCTGTTATTTGGGCATGCCATTTTCCCTTTTCTTTTGTGAAGAATAGCCTTGAATTTAATTGTACGTTATAATTGCACATCATTCCTTTTGTAACTGCTAAATTATTCCTCTAATTCCCTTTGTATTTCTCTTCATTTTTAGCCAAACTATTTTTCAGCAATACATTATTACCGATTCTATAATTAAAATATTTTTGTTTCTCCTTGAAAATGGCTATATAGCCTACGCCTCATTCTGAGCTGTTAGAGAGAGGAATTTAGGACTCTCTTTCTTTCTTTCTTTCCTTCTTTCTTTCTTTCTTTCTTTCTTTCTTTCTTTCTTTCTTTCTTTCTTTCTTTCTTTCTTTCTTTCTTTCTTTCTTTCTTTCTTTTTCCAACTGGAACAGAAAATGAACCCTAAGTCCATTCAATAGTCTTTTCATTCCACAAGCAAGCATATACTTTCCCAGAAAAAGAGCATTGCAGTGACAATGTACCTTATGCAGGCACTAGTGCTTCAGATGAAGGTTAATGGTTTGAATTGCAAGAATACCAGTGTACAGACTGTAATTAGGAGTGTCTGATGAAAGCCTGCAGTATAATATGAAAAGAAAACATCTGCTTGTTCATAGTAATGGCTGTCTTTCATTCTTTCTGTGTAATTTTTCTGTTTTAATAGACCATTTATCAAAGTCTCATATGCTCATTAATCTTAGGTTATAGGAAAAATAAAAGTGCATATTGAGTTTCAATAAAGAAATTTTATTTCCTCTTTTTACCTTCTTTCAAATAAAAGTTAGAACCAATGATGCTTTATGTCCTGAATGTTGCTTAGTTATTTGGCAATGGAAATTATACAAAGGTCAAGTTTTTCTGTGATTTCTAGTAAGTGTCTATTTTACTCAGTTTCATAACTAAATATACTTATTAGAACATTAATTACTATTACCAGAAATACTGTATACTTCATATGGAGAAATGCATCCTGACTCATAAACTTATGTGTTAAACTGTTATCACCAGTAGCATTATTCTAAATTGCCATTAGGAAGATGATTATTTTAGGGTAAATGTGGTAGGCAGGATTCTAAGATGCCCCCAGTGCTACAGCTTCTTCGCATAAAGGCCCTGTGTGTTCACTCCCCTCAAATGGGGGCATTACCTATGAATATGATACAATATCAACCGCTGTGATTAGGTTACTAATCAGTGGACTTTCAGTTAATCAAAATGAAGATGATCTTGAAGTAGGTTTAATTAAAGGAGCCTTTGAAAGATCAAACATCAGATGTGTTCCTGCTGCCCTGGAAGAAAGCAACATTTGTGTTGTGAACTTGATTATGCAGGGCCCATGACAAGCAACTATGTATCCTGGAAGACTCAGAATGAGCTTGGAAGTGGATCTTTCACCAGTAGATCCCCCAAATGAGAACTACATCATGGCCAGCACATTGATTGCAGCCTTGTGGGATCCTGAACAGAGGACCCAGTTAATCCATGTCTGAACTCATGATCCGTGAAAATTGTGAGTTAATTAATGGGTGTTGTTTAAAGCCTCTATGTTTATATAATCTGTTATACGGTTATATAAAAATAATATAGATTATATGGGTATTTCACTATCTAAAATATCCAGAAAAATATATTTATATGGTCAGGTGGTAGAAGAAACCCATAAACTAGAAAAATGTAAACTTCGATACAATAAGGAATATACATTTAAGAGAGCCCTAATTCTACAATTAAATCCCTAAAAAAAGAAATGGCTCTTTAAAATTAATCTTCTTTTAAAGTTAATCTTGGGTTTAATATTATGCATTATAATTAAGCCCACTTAAAATATTCATCATGAAACATAATATACAGGTTTCCCCTGCTATCCAAAACCAGAACATTCTTATGAAAACTTTCATAGGTCCAAATGGCATAAAGCAAAGAACATCCTCCTCCTGCTTCCCAAAAGTTGGCCTTATACTACATTACTTTTACCCAAGACCTACCTTAGTAACTGTTTTCATCAACCGACAGAAATCTGAAGAGAATTTCTGCTTGTACAGAAAAAAGCCACTATGTTCTAATATAGGTCTTTCATGACAGCAAAATGGTGCAAACTTTCAGAACGTGGAGGATACCTGTATTCAAAACCACACTTCTGAGATTTACCTCTCCTCTGCCTGACCAAACCTGCTCCTGCTACAGCCTTCTCCTCCTTAGTTAATCAAAAATAGAATTCTACCAGTGGTGCATGCCAGAAACTTTAAGCCATTCTGTATTCCTCTTACTGCTACACCATACATGCAATCCATCAGCAAAGTCGGCCAGCTATTTCTTCAAAATCCCCTGAACCTGAATCTTTCTCATCATCCCGCCTGACAACACCCTAATGAAAGCCACAGCTTGCAACTCCATCTTTCACCTGGGTTACGTCTTACACAGGCTACTCTCACTGATTTATATTAAAGATATATTTTGTCCCTCCCCTTCTCAAAATCTTCCAATGGCATCTACTGTCCCCATAATGATAGCCAATATAATCTGTCTTTCATTTCTCTCTCTGACCTCACCTTTGACTATTTTCCGCTTACTTACTCTGCTCTAAGGATCCCAACTCCCCTTGCTTTTTAAAAATAGTCAGATATCCCCCTATGGTCTTGACAGTTGTTCTTTTTTTCCTTCTAGCCGGAACACTACAAGTGTTTAGCAAATATGATCTTCTCACTGAAGGCTTTTTTTGTTATTTTCCATAGGACTCCTGTCACCCTACTTTTCTTGCTTAATTTATTGCCAGAGAGCAGTTGTTATTTTCTAACATAGTTCATCTTCATCTAAAATTAGAATAGCATTCATTTTGTTTTGGCTTCTGAAGAAAGGGGTTTATAACTTTTCACTGAAATCATTAAAGATGATCATGCTTTCCATCTTCTGCTGAATTCTGGAATTCTGGTATGCATTGTGCTAGTTGTGCCTGACCCAACCAAAGAACATTTGCTATGGGAGTGAAATTCTCCACCCTACTCAGGGTGCTCTCTTTTATCTTTGTACATCAGTCATGTTGGTTATCTATTTTCACATATTTAAGGTAAGGCATAGGATCTTCAATCTATTCATCAAAGATCCAATTCCTATACTGCTCTTTTTAATTTAATTGTATATTAAACTATGTAGTATGAGTTCAGGCATGGACATAGCTGAGGTATTGTAGAATGAGTAAATTACATCGTGCAGTATTAATTCTATAAATGGAACTATCTCAACAAGCATGTTTCCTAGCAAGATTTTTTTTTTCCCTACCAAAAATTGTTCCAGAGAGAAAAGAACACTGAGGAAAATTTAGTGTGCTGAATCTTCAAAAGTCTTTTTAATTATTTATTTGTTTTTTATTATCTTAAAGTAAAGAGAGCTTGGTCTTCTTAAGACGAATATAGAATATAAAAAAAAAAACCTGAACAGTTTATTGTGCTTTCATAATCAGAAATTGACAAACTGCTCTGAGTTTGCCGTTGACCTTCAGTGTGTACACTATGACTTAGTATTTGTCTCTCTTTTTCTTCTTTTTCTACAATCCCTTCTTAGTTACCTAGTTTCATAACTTTGATAACCTTTGTAGGCTAACAATTCCCAACATTATTCTTGTGAGTTTTAAACTCATATATTGTAAATTCATATATCCTATAGATATCTCAAATTTAACATGCCCAAATGTACTTTTTCCCTTCAAATGTCTCCTACCCAGAGTCCATTTCATTTCATCATGCCAGGTACTCAGGCCTATAGATATCTCAAATTTAACATGCCCAAATGTACTTTTTCCCTTCAAATGTCTCCTACCCAGAGTCCATTCATATATCCTATAGATATCTCAAATTTAACATGCCCAAATGTACTTTTTCCCTTCAAATGTCTCCTACCCAGAGTCCATTTCATTTCATCATGCCAGGTACTCAGGCCTATAGATATCTCAAATTTAACATGCCCAAATGTACTTTTTCCCTTCAAATGTCTCCTACCCAGAGTCCATTTCATTTCATCATGCCAGGTACTCAGGCCAAGCACACAGGAGTTATCATTGACTTCTCTATTTGCAATCTTTATTAGCCTACAAATCCCAATAGGGTAATCAAATTTCTTGGATTGCCTGGGATTGAGGGATTTACTGAGAGGATTTTCAGAGTTAAAACAAGAACAATAGCAGGCAAAGTGAGACAGCTGTTCGCTCTAGATGGTCTGCTCCCCATTATGTCTCTGAGGTCATTTCCTACTAAACTCTCCCTCACTCACCCTGTTCCAATGTCTCTACGCCTCTTGCTTTCTGTCAAGCATGTCAAATACTTTTCCACCTTAAGGCCTCGGTACTGGCAGCTCTGCTGCCTGGAATGTTATTTTAAATGGATAACTCCCTCTTCCCCTTGAAGTCTGCTCAAATGTCTACTTCTCAAAGGGCCTTCTCTGACAATCCAATTAAATCCTGCACCACCCCTCCCCTATTTCTCTGAATCCACCTTATTGTTTTGGGCCTTGAGCATAAGCAACTGGCGTAATCTGTTTGGAAAAAAACATTGTGACAATTTTATTATGTAATGTGCAAAGTGAAAAATTATTACACATCATTTTCTTGTGCATGTGCGTGTGTGTTTAATTAAAACATGTTTGGGTGGGGCGTCTGGGTGGCTCAGTTGGTTAAGCATCTGCCTTTGGCTCAGATCAGATCAAGCCCTGAGTCAGGCTCCCTGCTCAGTAGGGAAACTGCTTCTCCTACTCCCTCTGCCCTTCCCCCTGCTTGTGCTCTCTCTCTCTCTCTCTCTCTCTCTCTCTCTCTATCAAATGGATGAATAAAATCTTTGAAACATGTTTGGGGCACTGGGTGGCTCAGTTGGTTAGGTGTCAGATTCTTGATTTCTGCTCAGATCATGATCTCAGGGTCCTAAGATCCTAAGCTTTGGTCTCCATGCTCAGTAGGGAGTCTTCTTGGGATTCTCTCTCTCTCTCTCTCTCCCTCTGCCCCTCCCCACCTGTGCTCTCACTCTCTCTCTCTGTAAAATAATAAAATTAAATAAATAAATAAATCTTAAAATCTGTACATTCTTTTAATTGTTTAAAAATATGTTTAGATATTGTATAGACTATAAAAGTGACCTCTGTATTAATTATGTTTAATCAAGGAATGTTTATATTTAACATATATCAACTTAATATAAATTTTCAGTGTCACTTCCACATGTGTTTAAGGAGAGAGAGAGTCCAATTTTAGTAACATCCATGGCCATATATTAAAACTTCTTAGATTTTATATAGTTATAATGCCAGTGATTCAGCATGTCTTAAAGTGTTCCACTCTTCTCTTCTGGTTCTTCTTTCAAGCTAATGAGATCTATTCTGCAAGTACTGATGGTTCTCTCTTTGTCTAACTAGATGGTTTCCATGGGATATTTCAGAAAACGAATGGGAAAATTTTTAAGTGGCAATTAAATTCAACAAATGTGTAACAATAATTCACAAAACCAAACTGAACTGATGGCATCATGAAGAAGTTCAAGCATATACAAACGATGATAAAAAAGCCAGTACTGTCACCTAAACAATGGTGAGAATATGATTTTAACAAATTCACTATGCCTCTTAAGTCCAGAGTTGTTAAACCCTGAAAAAAGTGTCCTCTAGAATCACTGAAATGTTATATGCTGGAAACAACTTCTGTGGTCAAGAAATGTTGATGTCTGATTATGCGAACTGGCTAATTTGCTGCAAGATTCTTCACATCATTTCACATATTAATCCATGTGGTGAAGCTGCAAGAGTTTTTCTTTTGTTGAATTTCACAAATTGGCTGGCTAGGGACTCCTGCTTTCTCCCCCACACTCCATTTATATTTTTAGAGCAACCGAGTGACTGGTGTTCTAAGGAAAACTCTTTAGTCACTGTTGTTCTGTTGAGTGTTAAGAAAGAAATATCACCCTTCCTTCATTTCTCTTGTCTTTATAAGCCACATAAACTCTGAAGATACCAGACAGAGAGTGGAGTAATAGGAGAAAGAAGCTGAAAGAAAACCCCTTCCAAGGTGCTTTATTGTTTCACCTGGAGAATGCTCACTAGGTCTCAGAGATTTCTCTGCCTTGATTTTAAAATTATCAAAGAAAACTTCTCTTGAGAGGAGCCTTCAATCTTGATCATTTGAAGAGAATTGAACGTACCATCTATTCAGTAATGGGTTGGCCAGCGGTGTTTTTCTATCTGCTGCAAACATAAAAGATTTTGAAGAAAACTTAGAGTTGAAGGAGATAAATCAGAGAGAGGTAAATTTATCTTTGTGTCCCAGGACATTAGTATTCTCTTTAGCAGGGAATATTGGTTTCATTAATCAGAATGTATCTTATTAAAGATATAGAGCCTACTAAGCGCCATCAGAAAAAAGGTGCTAAATGGATTGTATTCTTTCCTGTCCCAAAGAGATGAAAAGCTCTTTACTAAAACTCCAAAACTGAAAAAAGTAGGATCAGAGTACCACCAAGATCTAACAGAGACAGTCAAGAGGCACAGAATGTACACTCTTCAGATTGGAAGGATATCAGGGATCCTGTATGCTAAGATACTCCCATCAAGGAGAAGACTTGCAAGTTAAAGAAGACATAGCATCAATAGTGTTATGGTGATTTTGGTGAGAGACTATTCCCTTAGCCTTTTCATTATGATTAAGAGTAAGGTTCTTCCCTATAATACAGTTCTTGTTTTGTTTTGTTTTTGAATGGTGTTATCTTGATCCAGTTTTGAAGCCAGTTAGTTACCCTTTTTGAGCAGCCACTAAATCAATATCCCTACCCACTTCCCTTATAGGACTCGTATTCTGAGCTATAACATATAACTAGGGAAAGTCCCTTGCCCCAGAGCCTATGAAACTACTCAATTGGCAATTCACAAGTTGCTCAGAGAATCTAGATAACAGCACCTTGCTTGCCTAGGGACTCCTGCCCTTTATAGCTCCAGCTCATTGTTAAGTTGTGCTGAGTTGCAACCCTGACTGGCAGCCTTCTCTTATTTAGAGCTGTAACAAAAAAAATTCTGCCTTTTATCTGTTACTCCACATGAACAGAATGGTCAAATCTTATGAAACATTTCCCACTGCCTAGTCAAAGAGGTGGATTATAAAACAAACACCCTTGATACCGCGATTGTTAGAAAGCCAGGCCATTTACTTCCCACTTGATTATTATTCAGTGAATGAATTTGTTGATCAGAGTTCTTTAAGAATTTGAGTGAGTGGGAAAAAAATAACCTGAAAGATATGACAGGGCAGAAAGAAAACAATGGATCAGCTGAGAGTCCCATGATTTGGTCAGGCAAGGGATGTGTTTCCTGCAGTTTTGGTGGACAATTGCTAGGTATGGTTTAGTCACCCACCCAGAATGTGAGCTGTCAGATAAGGGCATGCCAAAAGGAGGAGGCTATGCAATAGACCAAAGGGGCAGGTGCTGAGCAGGGGGTTAGCCGATGAAGAAATTTCCGATGTCCGGAATCATGCAATGGAGAGGTCATGCATCCTGCCCCCAGAACCATACACACTTTTCATCAGAAAGCTAAGACAGTATTATAGCATCACTAATTAAACAAGGGATTTTTTGCTTGTATTTTTATGTACACTTCTTCTGTATGGATTGAATTACGCCCCCAGGAAAATCTATGTTGAAATACTACTCCCCGATACCTCAGAATGTGACCTTATTTGGAACTATGGTCGCTATAGGTATATTTCATTAAGATAAGATCATACTAGGGGCGCCTGGGTGGCACAGCGGTTAAGCGTCTGCCTTCGGCTCAGGGCGTGATCCCGGCGATCTGGGATCGAGCCCCACATCAGGCTCTTTTGCTATGAGCCTGCTTCTCCCTCTCCCACTCCCCCTGCCTGTGTTCCCTCTCTCGCTGCCTGTCTCTATCTCTGTCAAATAAATAAATAAAATCTTTAAAAAAAAAAAAAAGATAAGATCATACTGGAGTAGGGTGAGCTTTTAATCCAATCTGACTGGTGTTCTTATAAGAAGACACAGCGACATGGGGGAAAATACCATGTGAAGACAGAGGCAGAGATTAGAGTAATGCATCTACAAGCCAAGGAATGACAGTGACTGTTGGTCCTCACCATAAAACTAGGAAAGAGGCTGGAATAGATTCTCCCTCAAAGCCCTCAGAAGGAACAAGACAGCCCTTCATTCCAGACTTCTAGCCTCCAGCATAATTTGTGAAAGTACATTTTTATTGCTTTAAGCCACCCATTTGTCGTACTTTGTTATGGCAGCCTTACGAAATGACTATGTCTTCCAAATTTTTTGTTCCCCACTCCCAACTCAGGAATAGAGGCAGGAGAGTGTGAAGAAAGAGGAGTGAAAACAGTCAAGACAGCCATCTAAGCCTCCAAAGAGAAGCTGGCAGGTACTGGAAACAGAAGAGCCTAGTGTTGGATTGTATATGAAACTGAAGTTTTACATTGAAATAGGTTGAACTAGATATTCGACACTATATTTTATGTCCCTAAGGTATTTTCATTGCAAAGTATGCACTTTAATGAGATCAACTTTAAATATCACTAATGGATTAAAAGGAAAATTAACAGACATTTAATGAATGTTACTGGAGAAAAATAGAATTATTTTGCATATATATACCAACAAGTTCAGAGTGCTTAATAAATCTGTAACATAAACTGGACTAGGAGTGACTGGATCTAAATGGGTACTTTCTATTATGAGCTCACTTACCCTGAAGCAGTACTTAGCATTTGTCATAATCTTGGTAAGTGAAAGGGAAAAAAAAAAAAAAAACACAAAGGAAGGAAAAAAAGACAACCGCCACAATTCATGAACAGCTAATAAAATTAATATACATTTTGGCGGTTTATATTTTACAACTTTCAGAAAAATTAAATGGAATTATTTTGTTTCTGGCTTCTAGTCATACCATCTCCCTTTTCCATTTTGAGACAAAAGTTCTCCATACGACTTTATGGTACTAAACAAATAAACTGAGTATTTTCTATAAACTGCATACTCTATTCAGCAAAATTAAAAGTTAACATTAGTTGAACTTAAGTTTTTCTAAAAGCAGCTTAGCAACCATTTACTGCTACTTAACTATGCTTCTCAAGTGATGTATCGAAGTATTCAACCAACTAAATAGGCCCCTTGGAAGACTCTAGTCTTTACAGAAGCAAAACACAATGTGGTTGTTTATCCAATTATATAAGCTGTATACAGAACTTTTACATATGCGTGTGTGTTTATGTAAATACAGAGTCTAATATTAAAAGAATACAGAGTATAAATATTTATATATTTTATATTTCTATATACATATGTAATACATTATATAATACAGTATATATGCTATATTATATGTATTTCCATTATATCATGTACACTAGATGCATAAATTATAAGACAGTATTTTAGGTACTATTGAAGATAAATACAAATAAAATAATTTAAAGTTTTTTACCTATAGGAGAAAATAAATGATTTCTGAAATTATAAATATGACTGATTTGTGAGTGCTAATCAATAATATCACTTTCAATTCCAAATATTTAACCAACTGAGGAATTCACTCTGGAGTCATTAAGAAATAAAATCATATCATTTTTTATTGGTTTGTTTCTTTTTTCCTCTTAAAGCTGAATGGGAGAATGAAATCAAAAAGAGTCTGCTGCTTCTTTTATCATTCACCAATCCCACTCAAGTACTTCTGGACTGTCAAGCTGAAATTTTCTGAGAGAACTGTCTCCCATACCATGCAGTTCAGAGGAAACCAAGAAATAAAAGTCCACTTATGAGCAATGGCCTTTAGGATTTTACACTAGGTAACAGAGAATAATAAAATAGTGGAAAACCACCACTCCTTGTTGGAATCATATACAATCTTCTATTCTAGGACCTTTATCAGAATCATTTAAGATTTAACCACTGAATTATTGCAGATGTTACATTCAGGCAGCCAAGGTCCCTAATCCTGGTAAGAGTGCCTGAGATTAGCTAAGTACTCGATAAACACTGTTTGGGAGTTGTGCAGGAAGGATAAAGACATATTAAAAACAACAACAAAAACTAAGCACTTGGAAAGGCCAGATTTGAATTTGCAGTGCAATCCTCCTGCAAAATTCTTTAGGAGCTCCCCAAATCAGCAACTGAAGAAGATTCATACCATCTTCAGGCCAGCTGAGAACAATGAATTTGATGTATAGGTAAAATTTTGATTACTTGAAAACTAGACTGTAAGGCTAATTCATCAAGTAGAGGGCTAGCATGAGCAAACATACATGAGCAGGGAAAGCCAGTGCTGACTATAGAGTTTAGGAAATGGTAGGAGATAAGTTTAAGAAAATAGGCTAAATTGCTTCTTAAAATGCTTTGAATATCAGGTGAGAAACTTTAACTAAATTTGTAAATCATTTCATTTGTGTATTAAAATGTGCAAAAGAAATTTTAATGATTGATTATACTATCTGATTATTAATCATTTAATTATTCTATTATCAATAATCTCATTATTTATTTCTTCTAGATAATGTGATTTAGTTTAATTTTTCCACTATTTAGGAGACATACAAGTTAATACTTGAGCTCATTCATTTTCTACCCATATCACCTCTTTTAACCCACACCTTTTAAAGATTTCTTCTTCATCACTGAAGAGAAGTGAGAACTACATTGTTCAGACACCATTCCCCACAGGTTCAGGTTGAGGACTGCCAATGAAAGGCAAGAATGCAAGATTATGAGGGTAGCAAAAGAACAAGCCAGTCATTGTCAGAGGTTTGACCAGACACATCAGCTTCCTGGTGAGTGTCCTGACCCACCCCCACTGCTGTTGCTTAATGAGACAGGTGGAATTTCCCTGAGTCTTTAGGGCTATAGCAGCTTCCCAGTGAGCTGTTTTAAACTACTTTCTTCTAAAATAGCGATAAACCAAAACTTTATCTCTCAGTCTTTCGATATCTTTGTAAATCCCAAAGTCCTATTGAATTCCATTCTTGACCAAAGACTGCAAAACATATTATAGTTAGAAAATAGACAAAAAAAAAAAAAGATTACTAAGGCAATGTTTTAGGATTATATATAATTCTGAACAAAATAATAAAGCAATTTCTTTACTACATTCTAAACCACAATCATTTTTTGATATGTTCTTTAGTTAAAATGTCATTCCAAACTTTTGCCAAGTATGAATACTTGAAACTACATTCTCTGCGTTCCTTAATAACATTCAGTTCTCGAAAACTCTGACTTTCTGAAGTTGGCATTTCTGTTAAATCGCTGCTCATTTCACTTGATATCATTAAAAATCACATGTAAAAGAATGTATAGAATCAAACTTAGTGTGATTATCATATGACAAAATGACTAATGTAATACATCTTCAAAGTTTTCTCTAAAAATCTTCCAATGAATCAAATATTTAAGCACACATCCTGGTTCATGATAATGAATTTATACTGTGTAAAACATCTTAAAAACATTCTACAACAATTATTAGTGATTTCATAATTGAACTGTACCATATTCCATCCACTTACAATTTGACTAAAATTAAATAATTGGTCCTCCTTTGCAAGTGTGCAAATGATTCTCAGAATGTAAATTGGAAACATTCAGTACATTATTGCTTTTTGAAGTTGGTTTTCCTTTTGGAGTTGAGGCAGGCTTACATAATCCACCTCCTACAAAAAGTCACCTCTTTCTTCCTCCCTTCTTGTTCTCCTCCTCCTTCTTTCATCACCTCTTGCTCTCCTTCTCTCTTCCCCTACCCCCCTCTGTCAAGACATTGACTACTACAGATAGGTTTATTATTATCCACTACGGAAATGTAGAATGATCTCTGTCTACATGTGACAAAGTTATTGCTTACTTTCGGGCTCTGGTTCCAGATGGTAAGCATGTACACATACCAAAGGCTTGCTTATATTTACTTATTCACATAAATATATAGTATGATCTATATTTAACAGTTCACTCTATATTAAAGTAAAATCTTACTAATTACAAATATATAAAAATTTAACTCTTACTGTCCTTGATAAAACAGTCTACATTTATTCCCCTCAGTTCTACCTCCTAGGAAATGTAGAATTTGAGCCCACTGAATTAAGTTACTGAGTATTTAACATAGTAAGATGACAATGATTAATGCTCAGAATAACTGAATACATTTAGAACTATTTCTTCAACTGCTCTTTAAATGCTTTTATATTTCTTTATTGAGATTGTGGAACAAATAAATATTTAGTACTATAAAGGAGGTAGCAGCAAGCCATATACATTCTGCTTACTGAAGCCAGACTTTGTTTTAAAGTATAAACGTGACCATGTCATTTCTTAAAATTCTTCATTGGCTCTCCATCTTTCATGATAAAGTTAAAGCATCTAAGTTAAAGGATCTGACCTGCCTGCTTTGTCTTCCTCTCCTAATTCTTCACTCTTTTTAATAAGCCATATGCATTGGGCTGTCTTAGATGAAGACAGTAGAACTTTAAACATAAAAGGAAATTATTTTTTAAAAGCCCCTAAATATGAACAAATGGTGCCCGAAAAAAAAAAAGTTGGAAAAAGTGAACCACAATCCTTCTCTCTTACCATTCGCAGAAAAAGTACTCAAAATAGGTCAGAGATCTAAATAAAACTCTATAAAGATTCTTGGAGAAAACACGAGAGAAAATCTTTGCAACCTTGAGGTAGGCCAAATGTCTTAGATAGGACACAAAGGCACAAGCAATGAAATAAAAAGACTGATAAACTTGATAAACAGTCAAAAGTTAATGCAAACCAATATCTACTCTTCAAAATTAGTGACACAATAATGGAAAGGCAGGAAAGAGACTGGAAGAAAAATTTTGTCCAAACATGTATCTGAAAAAGGATTCGTATCTTAAATATACAAACAATGCTTTGAACTCAGCTATAGGATAAGCAACTAGATTTAAAGGAAATGTGCAAAGATTTGAGCAACACACACACACACACATATACGCATAAGCACATGGAAAGATATACAACATCATTAATCATTAGAGGAATGCAAACTATAAACCATAAATATATAGCATCATGTACCCATTAAAACAGCTAAAATTAAGAGATTTATTAATACCATGTGCTATTGAGAGGGTGGAACAACTAGACCTCTTATTCACTCTTGTTGGGAATATAATGATACAATCAATTGGGGAAAATAATCTGGCAGTTTCTTATAAAGCAGCTAAAAATACACTTACAAACAATTAGCAATTCAACTCCCTGATATTACCCAAGAGATATAAAAACTTACATCCACACAAGGCTTCTATCTACACAGCGTTTACATACCACACAACAGAAGAATTTCCACTTTAGATCTGGTTGTCAGAGAAAGCCTCTATAAAAACACTTTCAAGCTGAAGCTTGGAATGGCAGGACAAAACAGTTCATGCAAAACCTGGGGAAAAGGTGTTGAACGCTAAAGTAGTAGCTAGAACAAAGCTTTACAATGGGAACAAGCGTGGCCAAAAACAATGCCAATACTTCCAGAGAAGATGTTGTGATGATTACAGCAGGCAGTGAAGATTTAGAAAAACAAAGAAACCGTATCAAAAAGGAACACAGAGCCCTGAAAAGGAATTAAAAACCAACCAATAATATTTCCCACAGCATAACAAAAAGTATTACAAACAACAAACCACGTTATTATGAAATCAGATATTTCCAAATTGTGTGCTTTCAGTCTAACAGCTTTGTGTGTATAAATGATGTAGGAGCTCCATGTATCTCAAAAGAGAATAATGTTAGTATTAATATTGGCTGAAATCATTTGTCCTATATATACTTAATTGTTCGATCTAATGCCACATTGTATTTGCTTTATACTTGGGTCGTATTTTTTTTTTTTTATATTTTCCCCTCCTGGAGTTCTAATAGTCTTTTTCTCATTAACCTAAGGAGAATGCATCTTTACCATAATCTGATCAACTAGTGCATAGAACCTCAGTTCTGTCAAAGTCCTCCCTTATGTGCTGCATTCACAGGGAATGCTTTCCACATATCTGCTGCACATTTGTCTTCTTCTGACTTCCCTTCCTCGAACACTTGCATTACAGCTTCTCTTATATATTCCTTTGTAATTCTCTCCCTTACTTTATTATAATTCACTTTCAATTAACTTGTTCAGTTAAGGTACACAAGGAGAAAACTTGGAATTTGTGCACATGTGAAAATGTTTCTACTATGCTCTCACATACATTTGGATAACATGTATAATTTGTGTCTGAGTATTAAGGATTCACAATTGCTTTCCTTCAGAAGCTTGATTTATTGTCCCATTCAGCACCCTGTCTGGCCTATGAAAATTCTGTTCCTCAGCAGTAGTATTTTATGTTTGGGCAGCTTACATCATCCCTCCTTGAGTTGTTTTCAGTTTAAGCATTTTGTATGCAACTAAGTTCATTGACACTGTATAATGGAAATGCAAAGAATAACACAGTTTCTGATTATATTTAAGCTAAAGATAGTTATTAATAAGGAATCTTAGAAAATGATTTAATGCGGGCATGTTCTCTGATCAAAAACACCTACCCCTGACTGTTACATCACTCTACAAGATATGGTCCTACATCTAAACTGAACTCAACTTTTCAAAATAAACCCTAATTAACACATGTTATTCTATTTTCAAACTAAAACAAGTGAATACTTTTTTGTTTCCAGAAACTATAACAAGTGAGACAAAGCATTTTGTAAAATATGGTTCTGAACAAGTCAGTAAAAAATAAACGCAGGTTGAACTTCCACGTCCTTCACAATAGAAGCTACAGTAGATTCTCGGTCTGGGTAACAAGGCTAAGCGTACATCTTAGAAACCTTGGTTAGAAGTTGTCAGTTATAAATCTCAAGTCAAGTCCCAATACTTGTTCATTTGGAGAAACTTAAAGGATTCAAATTCTGTACATTGAGTGGTTTTTGCTTTGGCTGAAGCCTTTGCCCTCGAGCAGTCCAATAATAAAGGGGTTCTTCCATTTCTTGAATTCTCAAGAATAATTTTTCAGGAATTATGGGCCCAAGACAATATTTTGACTTTTAACTGGTTTGGGGGAAGTTATTTTACTAAAGAAAATTGTTTTGAATTCTTGGCTAAATGACTCATTGATTTCTGACTCTACTACATAAATATAAAAAATCCATGTGACGGTTTTTAATAATTGTCCGTCCCTTATCCCAGAATGATTAACAACTAATACAATTTTGCCTTAGGATATTACCCACTCAAATGTGAAAAATTTTAGATTTCAAGCTAAAATTTTAAAAATCCCACTGAACAGAAGTTTTCAGCATATAATATTTTAAAACACTATCTCTAGATCTTGTAGTGCTATATTAAAAATGATTGTGGAGGCCAATATCACATTGAAAGACAAAGTTCAGGTGTTATTAATTTTCTCTTTCCTCTTTGGAAAAGTATACACGTGTATGCACATACATATTTACAATTCAAAATAATACAATGATAGAAATTACAGAATCTACTTACTAAAAAAATCAAATCAAAATAAAAACAAAAACAACAAATGCAATAATATAGTTGCTAGGATAGTGTTATGTATGTCTAGCCATTAGCAAACAAAACATTTTGCATTTTAAAAATATATTATCTTAGACAAATAAAGAATAAAGCCAATGACTTCTGTCATGTGAAGTAATTACTTTCATGTAGAAAAATGGAGCGACTTTTAATATAGCAAAATAGAAAAATAATTTTCTAGCTGCCTTTTTTATAAAATACATATAAATCTAGATTGATCAAACAATCTAGGTTTCCCTACTTGAGACTATGCTGAGAAAAAATTCAATAGATCTATTGCTATACTCTTCCCCTTAATAGAAAATTTAAGTAAATTCAATAGTTTTCTTAAAACAATTTTTTGTAAGATATTCCCTAGTGCTGTGAAACTACTTGGAATGGTGATATAAAACCATGATGTTTATGGGAGGTTGAGGTAAGAGAATAATGTATTTAAGTGCAAAAGAGGGAAACAAATTGAATGGACAGAAAAGTACAAGTGACATTTCAAATCTAAAAATGGCATTTTTCTAGAGACCATAAATCATTCATTTTATTTTGAAGCTTTAATATAGGAAGCTGGCTAGCACACACACAAATGACTTCATACCAGATTTTCTCCTTCTGGCTGCAGTAACTATTTCAAAGAATTACACATTCAAGTCAATTCAAAAATTATACTTTTATTCATTTTAAAGTCACTATAAACTGATTAATTAAAATGACGTAAGTAACACATAAAGGTAGAGAAATTCACATGCATGTTTACCTACTTACTCTTCTCCTGTGCAACATCTATACCTAGTTACAAATCTCTAAGGATCTTTTCCTGACAGAACATGCCAACATGGACTCATGTGACCAAGAATTTTAGGATGATGATGTTTTTCATGCATTTTGCTGAAAGGTGTTTTATATTCTCTTAAAATCCCATTTAAATATGCTTCAATAATTTTAATTGTGACTAAAATTTCATATGTTTTAGAGAGAAGGGAAGCATATAGTCTAGTTAGCTCAACATGTTTTAAATATATATATATTATATATATATTAAACCTCAACATGTATACATATATATGTATATATAAACCTCTTATAAACACTTCAAATGTAGAACCACATTTTTTATTGAAATATATTCGGCATGTAACATTGTATGAATTTTACCTGTACATGTACACATTGCAGTATGATTGCCATTGTAGTGATCCACTGCTATCACGTTACATAATTATCTTTCTTGGGGTTGGAATACTTAATGCTTTTAGCAAGTTTGCCGACTATAATACAATATTGTTGTCTACATTCACTATACTATGCACCAGCTCTCTAGGACTTATTTACTACTCATGGCAAGTATGTTCCCTTAAACTACATCCCCGCATTCCTCCACTCCCGGCTCCTGAAAACCATCATTTTACTCTCTGCTTTTATGAATTTGGGTTTTTTAGATTCCACATATAAGTATTTGTCTTTCTCTGTCTGACCATCTCACCTAGCACAATGACCCCAAGGTCCATCCATGTTGTTGCAAATGGCAGAATATTCTTCTTTCTCATGGCTCAATAATATTCTACTCTGTGTGTGTGTGTGTGTGTGTGTGTGTGTGTGTGTGTGTGTGTGTCTATCACACCTTTATCCATTTATCCACTGACAGGGACTTAGGTTGTTTCCACATCTTCGTTATTGTGAACAATGCTGCAAGAAACATGGGAACGCAGATATCTCCTCAATGTTCTGTTTTCATTTCCTTTGGGTGTGTATCCAGAAGTGGAATTACTGGATTGCATGTCAAGAAGACAAAAGGTAGCAAGTGATGGTGACGATGTGGAGAAAAGGGAAACTTTACACACTGTTGGTGAGACTGTAAACTGGTTTAGCTATTGTGGAAACAAAAGGGAGACTCCTGAAAAAATTAAAAACAGATCTGCTGTATGATCTAGTAATTGCATTTCTGGGCATATTCTCCAAAATTAAAAATAGCACCACATTTAAAATGTTTATTTTTCCCTCTAATTTATTCATTTTCTCACTTCAAGTGTCATTCTTTCTACACTATCCCCTTGTCTTTTTTCTTTCATCTTCATGCTACATTTCATTATCTTTTAGGTTTTAGTACAAGCCTTATTTATTTTAGAAAAGCAATTAATCTAATCAGAATTGCAGGTCAGTGTATCAACTTACAGCATTAATATCGAAACTGTGCTCCTTTATCTTTCTTCTAATACTTAGTAGACTCCTACTATTCCAAGCATTCTTAATGACATGGTTATGAGAACAGTGATTAGCATTGCTTGGTCAGGTGACATGGTTAAATGCTGCTTATTTCACAAGCTTGGCGTTTGAAATACTCAGGCCTGGCCCAAAGGGCTCATATCCCTGAACACAGAACTAAGCAGTGGAAGTAAGTAAACAACAGGTATGTTTTGAATCCCTTTCTGAACCATTGATATGATCCTGAAAGAAAGAGCTGTCTTCTTTCTGTTATCACAAGGACTAAAGATCATGTAGGCCTCCAAATACTAGAGTTTATTGGCAAAGAGAGCCAATATATAAGAAAGTAAACTTACAAGAGGGACAGATTCCATATTCTATTGTTTAATCTCTGCCAGTGCTATGTCTCAATTCCAGCTCACTGGAAGGCTCCAACATGTGGATTGAAAATACAGCAGAGTGGTTCAGAGCACAGACTCTGGGGTAGTTACTTAGCATTAGATGATAATTTGTTAATTAAAATCTGTGTGATTGCTGACAAATTAATTTATGGTTTTTGAACCGTGTATCATCTATCAAGGGAAAATAATAAAGTTAATAAGATTGCTGTGTAGATTAAACATGTTGGTGTATGTAAAACACTAGAATTCTGCTTAGGATACAGAATGGCACAGTGGTTTTTAGTTATTATTATATGAGCAATAAAGTATGTTTGAATTAGGTTTTTCCCACACTTCAAAAAAAATCGCTTTATATAATAACAACACACACACACACAGAAATATCTGTCTGCATAAAACTGAAACAAAGACGTGAGGTACAGAAAATGTGAGGCAAACTATGGTGTGTAGCTTCAGCCTGACAGTCGGCTTTTTTTTTTTTGTAGTATAAGCACCCGATTTAAGTTTTGACTGCCAAGTCATCCACTTCAAAGAGGCATTCATTCCAAAGAAGGCTATCTGGAATAAACACATTGGCAGCCACAGGACTAGATCAAGAGCCAGGCCCCCTTGCCCCACTGAGACTCCTTAGTTTTAGAGATCTTGGTTGATTTTGATAACTGATCATTTGGGCCACTTTGGTTTTTCTCTTCTTATACTTTATTTTATTTGTAAGTAAGCTCTAGGCCCACTGTCGAACTTGAACTCAAGACCCCAAGATCAAGAGTCACATGCTCTACCAACTGAGCCAGCCATGCACCCCTCTCCTTGCATTTTAAATTCCTGTTCTTATGTTTTAAATTCACCAATAGAAGGAGCTTGCAAAATCCTAAGCCTCCACCACAGACCACAATAAAAGGAGTTAGGCCCCGGTCATGCTGACTCCCTTGCTCTCTCACTCTCGCTCTTTCTCTGCCTGCGACCTCGTTGTGTGGCCCTGGGTGTGCTGTGTAATTTCCAATTTCTGTAAGTAATAAACCTTTATTTTTTTTTCAAAGTTTCCTGATGGCCATTGTTGAAAGTGTCTTGCAATCATAGTATGAACCAAAAGGGCCAATCCAGCCACAACATTGCTTATTGATAGGCTGAGACCTGCACAAAAATTAAGGAAAAGAAAAAAATTTCAAAATGTTAACACTTGAGAGAGGTAGAATAAGACTGACTTTTAAACACCCAGAAATCCTTAGCTATCATGAGATCAATAATTCACATGACTAAAGTTTTCATAGATATCAATCTATCAGAACCCATACTTTCATGAGAAGGGAATGGTGATGTAGAAATGGGTACAAAGTAATCATTCAGAAAAATTTAGCTGAGAAGTGGAGTTAGGGGTAACTAAAGTTGATTAAGGGATCAACGGAGTTTTTTTACATTATTATTTAAATAGAATTTTTAAATCATCTTTAAAGATGGGGGAGACATGTCTATCTGACTGTATAAATGATTCAGTTGGGAGGGAGAGATTTAACAAATAAGAAAAGATCAAACTCCATAACTCATATAACATAAGCCTCATATTTCTATATGTTTTTCAGTAGCCTACTAAAGAACATAAACTCAACTGAGTAACTTTGAAGATCTAATTGGCTTTTCCCAGGAACTTGTAAATAGAAGGTGCTTGGAGGATTGTACAAAACAGAAGGTTTTTATAGACGGTAGGTACATGGGGCAAGGAAGTTATCAGCAAAAGAAAAGAATAGATTGTTTCAAGACAGGTCATCGTTTTGAGGAAAGGAATGGCAGGTTTCTTCACATGCTAATAGGAAAATTTCAGTTTGACTCTTTATTTTTTTTATTATAATAATATTTTTTATTATATTATGTTATCAGTTTGACTCTTTACAAATAATTTTTGGGAGAGGTTGAAACTGCAATTAAGTCTTGGTTTGCTGTTGTAGGGGCAAATGACTCCATTTTGGACCTTGTTTCTTTTTCAACAAGCCACATTAAACAAAGTAACAAGAAATATGTAAAATGAACATACTGACATTTTAACTAAACCCAATATATCTAAAATATTATCATTTTAATATACATTCAATATAAAAATTTGAGATATTTTATATTCATCGTATACTAATTTTTAAAATCCAGTTTGTATTTTGCTCTTACATTTCAATTTGAACTAACCAAATTACATGCATTTTCTTGAGATTTAAAAAATATATATTTGATTTTGCTGTTTTTTTCCCCTAAGAGCAATTTTAAGTATGCTGGATCTCCTCTGTGATGCTTATATGTCTATTAAAAAGAACTTCCTTTGACTTTTTGTTATTTTTAGTATAATTGTGCTTGGTTTTCTTGAGACTGTCTTGCATGACCCTACCTGTACTTTGAGCAGCATATATTCTTTGAGGATTTGTTGTTGTTTTTGTTGTTTTTATAACTTCAGGTGCAAACTTCCTTTACACGTTGGTTTTATTTTTCTCTACTATTTTTTTTCCTTACCCTTATCAAGTTGGTTTTTACCTCTTCTTTTCCTTGCATTTTGTCTCCAAGTAATTTTATCTTTTAATGATAGCAATTTATCATGAAAGTCAGATTTCACTTTTTTATTATTATTTAATGGAAAACTATTTTTATTGCTCTATGACATACCTTTACGTTTATGTTGTTCATTAGCTTTTTTTTTGGTCATAAACATTTTCCCTTTATTTTTATTTTTAGTGCATTTGGAGATTGATCCAGTGTCTGTTGTGACACTTAATCATGGTTGGAGCTCCTTCTGTATAAGCTACTTGGGGATATTGTGATTTAGTCATCTGTTTATATTGGACTTATATTAGGCTTAAGTTGTATTCTATAAAGAACTTTCTCTTCAACTGCTGTACCTGCAAATATAGCTCAGATGTCATCTCGGCAAGGGAATTTTCTGGCTCAATGAAACTCTAAATGATATAGGATTTATGTTTGTAACTTAGTCTTTGCTTTTTCTGAGAGAAAGCAGTTATTTGACTCATTGTCACACCTTCAGCTGGCCAAATCTTCTTTTTCAAAGATAATTTGTCACTGTATAATAATGATGCAAACCTATTTCCTCTGCCACTTGATGTGCCTAAAACTCATCTAATCCAAAACAAAAGCTTATTGGTTTTATACTTAAGAATTTGCCATCTGGGGGCGCCTGGGTGGCACAGCGGTTAAGCGTCTGCCTTCAGCTCAGGGCGTGATCCCGGGGATCCCGGTGTTCTGGGATCGACCCCTACATCAGGCTCCTCCGCTGTGAGCCTGCTTCTTCCTCCCCCACTCCCTCTGCTTGTGTTCCCTCTCTAGCTGGCTGTCTCTATCTCTGTCAAATAAATAAATAAAATCTTTAAAAAAAAAAAAAGAATTTGCCATCTGCTTTGATAACTCTGAATACTTCTGGCTCTATCCAAAGTCTAATGATCTTTGTCATTATCTGCCTTACCCTGGTCCATTTTACCTAAATTATCAACTCATTTTTATATATTGTATTCAAGGAGGATAGATGATTCTTGATTACATGTAAAATGAAGACTTTGTCAATAACCTTGTTGTTTTGGATGGCTTCAGACAGAAAGGAACAGAGAATGTCTCTGCATTACTCTACTATTTTACTGCAGTAGTGTAATAAAATTTTAAAAATAAATAATTTGACATTTCATTTTATGATTACAAAAATTAAATTTTAAACCAGTTTGTTTTTCAAATCTAACTTTTATGCAACATTTTAAATTAATAAACCTGTTGTAAAATCCCAGCAAATAAAATCATATTAAATTTTATTAATATGAATTGAAGAAAATAGCTAAGAATTTTATCATTTATTATTTTTTAAACTAATCCAAAGCATCCTGTTTTGCATTCGTGTGCTCATGTATGAATTGGCTCTGTGCTTCATAAATGTCCATGAATCTCAAAAGTGTACAGTAAGTTAAGCCACAATAGTTTAATAGTTTTACATACTTGATGAGAATATTGAAAGTAAACATCTCCAATAACTATTTAACTGATTTTAATGGAATTTCTTTGAATCTCTCAAACTTTACTAAGAGCTTGCCACCTGCTTTGATAACTGCTTTGATAACTTTCACCATGATCACATTAACAAATATTACCTTTGGTTATACCAAAGTTAATTTTGAAAATAGATTTTTAAGACATCTTCAGGAAAACTTTATGACTTGACAAAATTTATTATAATCCAATCTTGACCTATATATTTGCAGTCTCATAGTTACACTTTAACTGACTTCTTACAAAGAATTTCGTCATAGTAGTATACCATTTTATTTGGTCTGAATCTACTTTTCTTATAACTACATAAATTTTTTTTTTAAGATTTTATTTATTTATTTGACAGAGATAGAGACAGCCAGCAAGAGAGGGAACACAAGCAGGGGGAGTGGGAGAGGAAGAAGCAGGCTCCCAGCAGAGGAGCCTGATGTGGGGCTAGATCCCAGAAGCTGGGATCACGCCCTGAGCCGAAGGCAGACGCTTAACGACTGAGCCACCCAGACGCCCCTACACAAATGTTTTAAAAGTGTAATCGTTTACTAATCTTGCTATCAAACTCTACTACGATGGGTTGCTTTCTCCAAAGGCCTTTGATAATTCAGACTAAAAATAGACCCTCCCGCAACTTACATTGAATTAGTTAATTCATATACTTTGTAAACAGTGGGGGGATGACTCATTAAGAAGGCTAACCAAAATTCCATCCAAAAAGGGACCTATTAGTTTATCAGTTATTTGTATAATCTTTTGATCAATTAAGTTATTCACAAAGCATTGAAGAGCTCGTTATCTACGGGTAGGATATAATAAAAGCATACAAAAATCCTCTAGCTGGGAGCAAAAGTTTATCTTAAAGAATGATCTTTGTTTTAGAAAAACATTATTAGACCTTTGGTTTATTTGTTTGTTTTGGAAAGTCTGTTCTCAGGTCATGGTCAAAAGGGGTTGGGAAAGAGGCCTAAATGTAGTTAAGTTGTATTGCAGAAGACTATTAAAATTTGGGGAAGGAGAATTGGGGGACACAGTGACAATAGCTAGAAAGAGAGCAAAAGAGTTACCAAAAAAAGGGAAGAGCACAACAAAGGGTTGGAAGGACGAAGTCAAGTGATTAAAAAAATAAAAAACAGTAAACCACCTGCAATTAAAGGCAGGGGTTCTAGTACTGTGGTTTGCTGAATTGCAATTTCCCATCATGGTAAAATCTTCACTTTTTCTTTAGCAAAAATTGAAAACATGCACTCTATTGCATATTTATGTCAGAATAGTATGGATAAAAGTAAAGTTATAAACATGATGGTGTGAAAGATATTGAGGTTTGAGGGGAGCCAGAAAATTGAAGATAGATAAGGGTAAATAATTTGGCACTTCTTAAGAAACAGTGCTGATAATGGAAGAGGCACTGGATTTCTTCATAAGGTCAGGAAAAAAAATTTGAGTTAATTTTAAGAGAATGTTGAAGTACATGATGAATTCTGGATTAGAATTAGACGAATGCAGTATTATTAACTGAATGAAAATTAATAGCTGAAACCACCATCATTACTATAACTTTGCTTCTGTTATTACTTGGGATTGGTGTAAAACATCTAGCATCCATTTCCTGCATTTTATAAATGACCTTCAATATATATCCACAAAGATTTTAATTTTTGTATTTCATTTACCCTTAACTAACTGCTCATTCACATGCATTTATCTTCATGAAATTATGTTCGGGTTTCAATATATAAGGACTCTTCTTCTGTTTCAAATAAAACTATATCCTATAAAGTTAACCCCTCTGTAACTATAAAGCAGTCATATACCCAATATGTCAAATGCATTCAAGAGAAATATTCAACAATCTGCTTTCATTTTTAAAGATTATGTTATGACTGAAGATCTGTTATATAACATTGGTGGAGACATATTAGTTGCTTTTTTTCTTTCTCAAATTTTTTTCCTCCCAGATGTTATAAAAAGCACTTCACGGTATGTTTATTTTTCTGTAAAATTTTCTCTCAGTACAAGCATTTGACAGTATTATCTGATTTTTCCCTCCTGTCCTTGCCACATAATTGAATACTTTTTTCATTGGATATATACACATCTCCAACTAGAGATATTCCAATCAGTCAAAATGAAATTGACTTCTTACTTAAAGAAAATATTATTTTTAATGTTTTCCAAAATCATGGTCCCCACAACAAATCTAATTTATTTGCCCACCCATATTTTTACCCTGGGTATCTATAATATCTATAATATATAATAATATAATATATATGTATATAATATATAATATTATAATATATATGTATATAGTATATAATATTTCCCCTACCCTAATCTACTGATTAGAAATTCTTTATCGAGCATAAAAATATACCTGTCTATAAGAAGGTGTCTGCATAAAAGAATAACCACACTTTACTGTTTTATAGTTTCTTTCCTCTTGGGTCTCAGTCTGGTAACTATTTTTTTGTATTGCCAATTATGATGTGTTGGTCTCTATAGAATTGGTTGCCCTACACTATTATTTGAGTATTGAAAAAAATCATTTTAGAAAATTTAGTAATGAACATAAGCCAACATTCTCTTTCAAGCTTGTACAAGGGAAGAACCCTCTGACTAAGCTAGTTCAAAAATCCAATATTATGGAGACATTATATAGACATGGAAAACATTTCAATATTCTTTATTACACTGTATATAAAATAAAACATATCTAGCTAAGATTATTAGATCCCTGAATGACCATCAGCTTTGTCACTATATAACAAGTTTTCTAAAAGAACAAGAACAATTGCTTCCTAATGCTAGTAGAAATTAGTTTCTCCCCAAAGGAATTTTGTATGTGACATCACAAAAAATATCTTTCTCAGATCAGGTTTTTGTTAATTTTCCTTTCAAGATGATACTTTCTTCAATACAGTTTAAAAGCTTGCATCTTTTCTAAAATTTTCTTTCTTAAATTGGGAGAGTAATTTTCTTTCAGTAAGCACATAACTGTAACTAATCTGTGCACTTAAACAAAGGTGTACCCTACAGGCACCAATAACTATAGAGTCAGCTAATATGCCATTAAGGGAGAGTGCTCTAGTTTACTCTCGTCTTCATTCTCTCATCCCATGGCTCCAGATCATTTGCTTTGTCTGTTCTAAGATTCACTGTAAGAGGCTATTAAATTGTATCCTCCTGCTTACCTTTCCTAGCCGTTTCTTATAGGAGAATTTGTACAGGTAAAAATAATTAGCAGTCGCCAGTCTCCAATCAGCAATTAGCTCCAATTAACGCTTCCCAGCTGCTCAGTCAGGCCTGTGCTGACTTCCTTCAGCTGCTTCACACGCTGAAGCGTGATCACAAGCTAAAAATTTAAGAATCACTCATATCTTCTCATTCTGATGGACAAACTTTTTTATTACTTCCTGTTACCAAAGCAAATTAATTATTTTGTGGGGTCTCTAATGCATGCAGCTATAGGCAAATCAGCATCCAGGTGGCAAAATGAGACCATGAAATATATAGGAGGTTGGTGGAGATAAGCTATAAAAAAGAATGAAACTTAAAGCAAATGTCACATACTCACAATTTAGCCTAGAAACCTGGAAGGAGTGCCGGCTATATCCAAACTAAGTTTCTTGTTGAAGTATTCAAAAGTGCATAAATATGAAAACACAAAAAGTCATGAGTAATAATGTATAATCGAAATACTGATTAAAGAAATAAACTAAAAGTATATATAGCTATATTGTTTTATCTCATATAGGGAAGGAGTGGAGGAGAAAAGGAGGACGCAAGGGAGTGAATCCTCAATGCTAATGTTAGTGTGGTAACAGGAATACACACACACATCACTGGTGAGAACAGAAAGAATGTCAGCCTTTCTGGAATGCTGTTTATTAATGTGTATTAAGAGCTTAAAATGCTATTTTTCACATCACTAATAAAATTTCTTTTTTTAAAAAAAAGATTTTATTTAATTATTTGACAGAGAGAGAGAGACACAGCCAGCGAGAGAGGGAACACAGGCAGGGGGAGTGGAAGAGGAAGAAGCAGGCTCCCTGAGGAGGAGCCCGATGTGGGGTTCGATCCCAGGATTCCGGGACCACGCCCTGAGCCAAAGGCAGACGCCCAACGACTGAGCCACCCAGGCGCCCCATAAAATTTCTAAATATTTATCCTAAGGGGGAAGGGATAAGCACAAAAGTTTTATACAAATGGGTTAATCCCAGATTTTCTAATAATTGTAAAAATTTAAAACAATATACGTTTTTGAAAAAGGAGTTTTTAAAAATAGTAAACAGCTTCCTAAGACAACATTATAAAACTTTTAGAATTTTGTTATTGATAGTATTTAATGATTTTATCCTATGTTATCTTCTAGAAGTTTTATAGTTTTGTGCTGTACATTTAGATCTCTGATCAGTTTTGAGTTAGTTTTTTGTGAAGGGTGTAAGGTCTGTGTCTGGACTGATTTTTTGGCACGTGGATGTCCACTTGTTCAAACACCATTTGTCAAAAAGATTATCTTTTCTCAACTGTATTACCTTTGCTCCCTTGTCAAAGATCAGTTGACTATATTTGGGCATCTCTATTTTGCCCCATTGATGCATTCATCTGTTCTTTTACCAATACCACACTGTCCTGGTTACTGTAGCTTTATAATGAGTCTTAACGTGGGACAGTGTCATTCCTTTAACTTTGTTCCTTTCCTTCAATATCGTGTTGGCTATTTTGGTTTTGTTTGGGTTTTTTTGTATATTTTTTGCCTCTCAATAAATTGTAGAATCATCTTATTGATACCCTCAAGATAACTTGCTGGATTTTGATTGGAATTGTATCAAATCTACTGATCGAGTTAGGAAGAATGGGCATCTTGACTATACTGAGTTTTCCTATCTATGAATATGGAATACTTCATTTATTTAGTTCTTTGATTTCTTTTTTCAGAGTTTTGTAGTTTTCCTCATACAGGTCTTATATACATTTTGTTTGAGATTTATACCTAAGTATCTCCTTAGTATTAAGATGCTAATATAGGGGCACCTGGGTGGCTCGGTTGGTTAAGTGTTTGCCTTTGGCTCAGGTCCCAGGATTTTGGGATCAAGCCCCATGTGGGGCTCCCTGCTCAGCGGGGAGTCTGTCTCTCCCTCTGCCCCTCCATCCTGTTCATGCTCTTTCTCAAATAAATAAATAAAATCTTTAAAAAAAGGTGCTAATGTAAATGCTATTGTGTTTTTAATTTCAAATTCCACTTGTTCGTTGCTGATGTATAGGAAAGCAATTGACTTTCGTACATGGGCATGCCATTATATGATACATGTCATTATACATTTGCCCGAAAGTATACAATGTACAACCCCAAGAGTGAACCCCAACGTTACTATGATCTTGCTATGACAGTGATGTGTCATTGTAGATTCGTCAATTGTAATGAATGTATCACTCTGGTAAGGGATACTGATAATGAAGAGAAAATGCACGTATGAGAGCAGAGGATATATGGGAAATCTCTGTACCTTCCTCTCAATTGCTCAGTGAACCTGCTCAAAAAGATAAAAGTCTATTAACAAATATTTAATGGTATGTGATAAACTTTAGGAACAGATAGATACCTATGGTAGAAGGTACTACTTGCCACCAGCATTATTTTTTTAATTCTTTATGTAAATAGAACTGTAGCCAAACCAAATGAATATTAATCCACCCGATTAAAGGAAGCCAATAAAAACTGACATGGAGCTTTTATAGTGAAGAAAGACAGGCTATTTATTGGTGTGATGCACCCAGGAGAATGGGGAGCTAGTGCTCTGTCATTAAGACATCCCAAACTCCTTGTTAGAAATGTACATATCATAAATGTTTTCAAATCATCTTACCCTTTTGTCTAGGAGCCACTATGTTCTTGCCTCACTCTAGCTGGGTTGGTCTCTAGACTTTCTGCACAAATGTCATTTTTGAGATTTTTTTAAAACTTTCTTCTGTGTTAGTTCCTTTATTTCCTGGGTTCCATGTCTTCATCCTTGCTCTAGTTACTGATGATCTACATTTCGATATAGTATCTGGAACTATATTTTTTTTTCTTTCCAATTTTTTTCTCCCGAATGCATATTTCAGTTAGTAAAGTTAGTAAAGTATTTATAAAGTTATGCAAGGTTTAGAACAATTGTTTTATTATATGGGTCCAATCTAAATCTAAACTATAGGAATTTGATTGCATTCCTCCAATATAGGAAAGTGATAACATATTCATATCAGTAAATAGTGACTCACTTGGAATTTAAAAAAAAAAATCAGTCTTATGATTAGAGATCTTTACTGTTGTGTAGCAGGTTATATATTTCCCAAAATAAGAAAATATGTGGTTAATTATGAACTGTTATTCCATAAAATTATAGGATTTGTCAATAAATCAGAAGCTTAAACCCAGACTACTCAATTATATTCATAGAAATACATACTTAAAGTTCTAATGCTAACAACTAAGTGAGATTATTGGTTGTGTAGGACAAGGCCAATTCAGCTGCATTAAAATCTCAAAGATTGCACAACTATAAATAAGAAATAGAACTCAAAATATGTAACTATGGTACAGCAGGATATTATTCTCTGTGAGATAATAACAGAGAATCTTATGTATTAATATGACCTCTCTCACTTTTCTCAGCTCGGTGACTTAAAAGGCAGTTATTGCCAGCTTCATGTCTTTTTGACCTAAAAAATTCCAAGTCTATGTAGGATTCATTCATCACAAAAATCCAGGTGTGTCTCTGAATAACAAGGGAGATATTAGATAGCTGTATGCACTTCCATGTGTTCTTGATGCCATTAAAACTTTGACACTACTTTTTTGCTTGTTTAATAAGAAATTGAAGTAAAGGCAACCTTGAATTTTTCTATTAGTTTTCTACCTTAAAGTCTAACAGTTACTAATACTTTATAATTGGCTTTATTTTCTCTAAAATATCCCACAAATTATTTATGCAATTGTGAACAAAGCCAATCATTTTGACAAATTCTTTGACTCTATCAAATATTTAACTTGACTAACCATTATTGAAGCACAAATTCAGTTGACTAGAAATACAGTAAAAAGTGGGTATAGTTGGGGCGCCTGGGTGGCTTAGTTGTTGGGCATCTGCCTTTGGCTCAGGGCGTGATCCCTGCATTCTGGGATCGAGCCCCACATCGAGCTCCTCTGCTGGGAGCCTGCTTCTTCCTCTCCCACTCTCCCTGCTTGTGTTCCCTCTCTTGCTGGCTGTCTCTCTCTGTCAAATAAATAAATAAAATCTTTAGAAAAAAACAAAAAAAACTGGGTATAGTAACATGGCCATTTAACTCACATTTCTGTTGTATTTTTTTTTTACCTTTCTCACAAGTAACCCATATCCAGAATAGAAATTCAAAATCTTTTTTTTTAACTTTTTTTTTTAAGATTTTATTTTTATTTATTTGACAGAGACAGCCAGCGAGAGAGGGAATACAAGCAGCGGGAGTGGGAGAGGAAGAAGCAGGCTCCTAGCGGAGGAGCCTGATGTGGGGCTCGATCCCAGAACGCTGGGATCACACCCTGAGCCAAAGGCAGACGCTTAAGGACTACGCCACCCAGGCACCCCTAGAAATTCAAAATCTTAAGCATATTTAAAAATCCCTAAATACTGGAATCAGAGTCAAGAGTTGCAATTCCAAACTAGTTGGCAACTTTGGTTAAGTTACTTTATTTATACAAGACTCAGTTTCCTCCATTGCAATACAGGGGGTATAATAACATCCCTCAATACATGTATTAGAGATTTAACAATACTGCTTACTATAATAAGGATTCTCATAAATGTTATCATTATTCCATACTTGTCTAATTCTTCATCAATGTGCATTTAGGTACCACGATCACAAACAATTTATAAGAGCCTATATATCAATATTAGGCAGAATCAATTTGTTCTCCTTGTGTGAACATGATCTAGAGTTCACATTCAAGCATTATTCGTACTAGACTGTGTTGTATCTGTTAATTTGGTCATTTTTTCCTGAAAATAGCAATGTATTTCTTTATAACAGTACAAATTTTATATTGTTTTGCTTGATTTCCCTTGACAAATTTCATATTAATTTCTGCCAATTGGAAGTAAAATCTTCTTGTGAAATCTGAAAATTTGGGGGATGTTTGAATAAACAAGGAGTAACAGATTAATCTGACTTATTACTAACTGAAGTGACAAGTGAGCATGAGTTTTGTATAAAGATCAATTAGTTTTTCTATCTCTTACTATTGGCAAGAGGTTTTATGTACTCACTCGATAATCTAAAACAAATTTATGTGATCCTCATGTCCATCTTTAAAAATGGAAATAACAAAAATTGGTATTTACACAAAGAAAACAAACAAAAAAACTAATTTAAAAAGGTATATCCTGCACCCCTCCATTTACTGCAGCATTACTTACAATAGCTAAGATATGGAAGCAACCCAATTGTCCATCAATAGATGAATGGATCAAGAAGGTGGCATATGTATATAATGGAATATTACTCACCCACTAAAAAGAATGGGATCCTGGATGAACCTAGAGGTCACTATACTAAGTGAAATAAGTCAGACAAGGAAAGACAAATACCACATGATCTCACTTATGCAATGTAAAAAACAAAACAAATAAACAAACAAACAAAAACAGTCTTTTAAATACAGAGAACAAACTGATGTTTGCCAGAGGGGAAGAGAGTAAGAGGATAGATGAAAGACATAAAGGGGATTAAGAGATACAAAAATAGGAATAATAATAATAGATCCCTAATGTATACTTTATATAGTTTCTCAAAAAATCATATAAGTGGATGCACAGAAAGTGCTTTGAAGACAGTTAGGAAAATTTAGAAAAAGAAACTTTTAAGACCTATATAAATGCAAAATATTATTCATACCATGGCCTTTGGATCAGGCAACTCTCAGTCCACAAATTATCTATGCAAGTTATACAAAATTTTATTTTTCTAAGCACATTTCATTTCTACATAGAATTTTCATTCTGGTGGCATGGTTGAACTTTATCTTACGCAGTTCATGGTTTTTCATCAATGACTGCAAATTTGAGTCCAAGGTACTAACCAAGGCAGGCTTAGACATCCATTTATCTGCTTGATACCTTTCAGGCTGGATGTCTCCTTCTGCCTTTTCAATGGGATCATTTTTCTAATTCTGCCCAATGTCTGGATATTGGGATTTCAGGAGATATGTCTTCAGCTTTGATAGCATAGACTTGCCAAGAAGGTATTCCTTCTCTGGAGTCCTACTGATCCCTGAGCCTTTAGCCACACTGGAGGGATGGGTAGTAAGATGTAATTTGGGGAGAGAGAATGGTGAAAGACAGAAACATCAAGTGATCTGTCAAAATTAACACTTCTAATACTAAGATCAATGATAAAGATGAAAGAAATAATTCTAGAGTTACTGGTGTTTATGGATAATAAAGATATCATCTAATATATTGCCTATTCAAATCTAGAAAATTATTGTTGCTTATTTTTTCTTTGAATGTTGATCTCTTTGAGAATATGATGAAAAATTAAAGGAATGATATATCACTCCAGAAATGTAAACACATTTTAAATACTGTTTCACAGTTGCTATGGATTTGCTTTAAATAATTCCCCCTTTTCCTTTAAGTTTTCTATGATTCACTAGCTACAGATAAATTCTTGTTCTCTTTGTGTAGAATATACGCACTTTTCATAGCTTTATTATATTCTTCTATCTAACTTAGTTATTTACAAAACTATTGTGTCTCACAATCTATACAATATAGAAAGAACAGGATTTTGCTATGTTCGTGTTGTTATTTCCAGCTATCAATCATAAGCTTAGTATATAGATATTTAATTAATTTCAATTGAAATATTTCAAATAATAAAAATTGAAACAACTATTTGCTTAAATTTTCCCTTTTTACAGAATCCACAATATGATAGTTTTTTGACATTTGTACTAGGATTTGCCCTTTCAATTCTGCCAGAAGTTTTTTTATTTACTTATTTATAAAATAAATTTAAAAAATAAAATAAAATAAATTACACATATATACATACACACAAGCTTTTAAAAATCTCTTGAGACTTCCAGTTTCAGCTGTGACATGTAAAGGGCTTAGAAGTCATTATTCCTATCCTTCAACCAGAAAAAGCTGACCCAAACTGAAAATCAATAACTTATTTTGGATCCACAAAGAATCGAGGTTGTTGAGACAACTGGCACCAAAAAATCTGGAAAGACAGGCAAATACAGAGAATCAGGGTGAAATCTGCTTACTTGGAGCAGAACACACCGGATCAATGAAATGATAGGAAGAGTTAAATAATTTTGAACTGCTGGAGGCTGAATGTAGATTAACATAAAAGTAAGAAATTCCTGGATGCTTTCATGGGTTTTACCTCCTATAACTTCACCAATTTCTCAGAGCAAAGAGCAAAGAAGGATTCCCTTTTGTCTTTGGCAGGACAAGGGAAAGTGTAATAATTATGAAAGACACCTAAAGCATTCTCTACATCAAAGGTTTGCCTTCCAGGTTAAAAGATTTTCTAAGGCATTTTCTACCTGGGGGAAGGGTGTTTCTCCACTCCAGCCCTCTTGAGTCTTACCTAATAGGTCAAAAAAGAGAAAAAAAAAAAAAAAGCTAAGAAACATTTTTGAAGATCACAGTCCATTGGAATGGTCTCTCTAAAAACTGAAGTTTAATATAAGATTATGGAATGCTTACCCGTCCACAGTTTACCCACTACACGAACAAACTATTACAAATCAGGCTAAATGGCAAGAAAAAAAACACAATCAAAAGAGATAAAACAATCATCAGAAACAGACTCATATGACAGAGATTTCAGATTTATCATAGAATTTAAAATGATTATAATTGATATACTAAGGACTCTGATGGGGAAAAAAAGGCAATATGCAAGATAAAGGGGTAATGGAAGCAGACAGATGAGAAGCTTAAGAAAGAATGAAAGGAAGTGCTAAAATCAAAAACATTGTAACAGGAATGAAGAATGCCTCTGATGACCTGAATGTAAACACAAAACTTAAAAATTTTAGAAGAAAATGTAAGAGAAAAATCTAGGTGTGTTTGAATTTGGAGATAAATTTTAAAATACATCTCTTAAAGCAAGATATCCATGAAAAAATGGATAAATTTTACTTTACCCAACTAAAAAATGTGCTCTGCAAATGACACTATTAAAATTAAGAAGAAGAAAACTACAGAGAAAATATTTTCAAAACATGTTTCTGGATAAAGTACCCAAAACAGACACAGAGTACTTAGAATTCAACAGTTAGAAAACAAACAAACCAAACAGAAAACAGGCAAAAGATTTGAAAAGACACCTCACCAGAGAACATAAATAGAAAAATCAAACAAACAAACAAACAAAAAAACCATGTAAAGTGATATTCAGCATCATTTGTCACTAGGGGATTGTAAATGAAAACAATAATGAAATTCCTGTACACACCTACTGGAATAGTTACAATAAAGTAAAAAGACACTGACAGCAAGACTGCGGGGCTGCAGAAAGTTTCATTCATTGCTTAAGGAACTGCACGTTTATGCAGCCACTTTGGACAACAGTTTGGCTGAGTTTCTTACAAAACTCAGTATCTTCTTGCCATAGGATCCAGTATTTATGTTCCTAGGTATCTACACAACTAATTTGAAAAATTATTCCATGCAAAATCTACATGTGAGTGTTTATAGCAGTTTTAATGATAATCACCAAATAACTGGAAGTAATCAAAATAGCCTTCAATATGTTCATGGATAAACAAACTGTGGTACATCCCATAAAATGAAATGTTATTCTGCAATAAAAAGCAATGAGCCTCAAGCCAAAAAAGACGTGGATGAATCTTAAATGCACATTGCTAAGTAAAGAAGCCAGTCTAAAAAGGCTACATATCGTATAATTTCAACTGTATGATATTCAGGATTAGGCAAAACTATAGTAATGATAAAAACATCAGTGGTTGCCAGGGGCCCGGGGGGAAGAGAGGGCTGAATAGGTAAGCACAGGGAATTTTTTGACGTTCTGAAATTATTTATGATTCGTAATAATGTATACTAGACACTATGCATTTGTCAAAACCCATAGCACATTACAGTACAAAGACTGAACCTTAATGTATGCAAATTTTGAAAAGTCATTTAGGAAGTTGGAGATCCCAAGAGGGAATGTAGAGTGTGACAAGATAGTCTAAGTGTATTACAAATACGTGAAAGTGCTGACCTAAATAATTTTGGAAATGAGTGTAGTCTGCAGAATTTAAGGCAAAACCAACTATGCATAAGCATTATAGTCTGCTTAACAGAGTTGTTTTCCATGGGAGTGTGGGTTAACAATTCTGATGCTGCTTGACATTTACACTAGAATTGAACAGTGAAGTAAATATATGGCATGGCAGCCAGATATTTACTGGTGAGAATTTATAGATAAACAAGGGAAAGACTAACATAATCCACATTATTAGTAATCTATTAATAATAGATTAGAGCTGAAGACAACAGAATAAACTCATGTTAAATTTACTATAGATTCAAATGGTTTCATACAGAAATATTTATAGATATGTGTATATACATGGGTTATTAAACACACATATAGTTCCTAGCTTGGACACCTAAAAGGTTTAGATATAAGGATACTTCAGTATCATTGAACACACTAGTACCTGGTTCTTGATTTCCAAGGCTACTTTCCAATAAAAGGAACCAGGACTCCATAGAAAAATGGTGGATCCTAGGACTGGAGCTGGAAATAAACAAGATGAGTTCAGAGGACTGTTTGGTGCCAGAATGTAGCAAAGTGAATTTTTAAATACCTGTATTTATGAAAGTATGTTAAAGGGAGACAGGAATCAACTGAAAGAGTACTCAATGGCCAATGCTGGGCCAATGTGAGCAACAAAAAATTAAAGTAGTACTAAGTTGCAATCCAAAGTATGAAATAAAAATCTATGATCCATACTGATATAAATGATTGAGTAAATAAATAAATGGGGAAAGAGATACAAATATCCTTTGTAGAGGAATTCTAAATAATTTATTTAAAAAATTCCAGCCTCTAGGAGCTGGGGCATAATTCCCCAATTCCTACGTGTGCATAGTGTCTTCCTTACAAAAAGTACAGTATGGGAATGGGAAAAAAACAGTAACCCTACAATAGAGAAACCTGACCAACCTCCATTAGGTGATCAAGGTCAGCATCATCAACAATAACAATAAGAAATCACCTATATGTCTACAAAATACCTGTCCCATACTCTTCAAAACAGTCGAACTCATCAAAAATGAGGAGAATCTGAGAAACTGTCACAACCAAGAGGAACCTAAGGAGACATGATGACTAAATTTAATAATGGCATCTTGGCTGGGATCCTGGAATGGGAAAAGGACATTTACTTAAAACTAAGGAGAGAAAACTAAAGGAATCTGAATAATGTATGCACTTTAGTTAAAACTAATGTATCAGTGATGTTTCACTGATTGCATCAAATACACCATACTAATGTAAGATGTTAATAACACAGGAGACTGGATATAGTATGTATGACAACTTTTACTATGTTCACAGTTTTTCTGTAAATCTAGAATTGTTCTAAGATCTTTAAAATGTTTCTATTTTTAATAAAGAATTATCTCTAAGAAGCAAATGAAAAAAGAAATCTGCTGATAATATATGCCATATTTTATAGTTCTGTTCAAGCAGCATTATACCAAAATAAAGTTGTTTTTGATCACTCTCATTTCATTTAGTGCTTGCAAGAATATTGTTAAGAAAAAGGACTAATGGATAAGGTAGCATCATAGCAATGGAGAATCAGTGATAAGTCTTTGTTCTGGCTTCTTCTAAACTGCATTGTTCCAAATAGGCCACAATAACACAAAAGGTTATTTGGACCTCCTTATAATATAATTTATGCACACTTTTTAAAAATAATTATTCTGATACACAATGAGGTGGAATATGAACACAAGGCATTAGGTAGATTTTATTCTTTCCACTAACAGAGATTATTGGTGTTAGCACTGTTGCCAGAGTTTCCATTAATTTGGGGTTATTAGTCTATTTCTGTCTGTAATGCAGTTTCCCTTCTAATTCTCTGCTTTTTTTCTTACACAGAACACATTTATTGAGCTGTGTGGCTTCTATCATTTTCAAATGAATACTATCCAAGCCATGCTTGATATAACAAGTCCTTAAAATTATAACAAGATAAAATGTATCTCTATCACACCACATATCATTTGATTATTCTTTAGGTAAAATACAAGTGGTTATACTTTGTTGCTAAGAGAGTAGATCTTAAAAGTTCTTATTACAAGAAAATAATTGTAACTATGTGTGGTGATGAATGAACTAAACTTATGGTGGTAATTTTTTAATAATATTTATGTATATCAAACCATGCTATGCAACTAAAAATAATACAATATTATATGTCAGTTATATCTCAATTAAAAAAATTGAAACAATGTTGGTTTGTAACCCTCCTGGCAGCTTCCCTGGTGTAATCTGAAACTGGCCCCCGTACTCTAAGGGCATAGAGAGATGGAAGAGGCAGGCCACTCTGGGTTGGTAAATGGCAGTTTCAATAAGCAAAGGGAACTTACATATCAGACTTGTTTGGGGCAGCAGCAAAATGAATGGATTCACAAATTAGCCCACCAAGGCTTAAGTTTATAAAGAGGCCTTAACTGAGTTCAGTCATATATATATATATATATATATATATATATATATATATATATATATATATATATATATGGCAGATGCTCTCCACATCCCATCATTTTCTCAAGGCTGTGTCCTGGGAGCAACCTCTGGAAGTGGAAAAGGCAAAAAGAACCAACATTCCAAGGACGGGGGATGGGGCAAGGAGCCTCTAGGGCCAGGGTCCAGCTCATAGGTCGACTGGTGGTCATGGCTTTTCAATGACACGCCCCAACGAACAAAAAAGCGGGAATAAATTATTTGGAGCTTACATCAAAATAAAAAGCTATTTTTTCTAAATATAAAAAGCTCCTATAAAACAATAAGAAAAAGATGAACAACTTAATAGAAAAATTGGCAAAGTTTCACTTTATGTGAATTCTTTTTGTAAGAATTTTAAATGGCTCTTAAAATATGAAAAGATAGCCAACTTTGCTCATAAAAAAAGAAATACAAATTAAGTCTCATCATCATATCTTTTTCACCTATACAGTTAACAAATATTTAAAAATTTATTTAAAAAATAAATAAAAATTTGTTACAATCTGTATTGGCTAGAGTATGGGGAAATAAGCATTCTCATACTTTGATCATAGGAGTATAAATTGATATAACCTCAATGTAAGGCAATTTGGCAAAGTCTACCAAAAATACAAATACATATGCTTTTTTAGCCAGAAGCCTTAATTCTAAAGTTTTTTCTATAGATATGTGCACACGTGAAAATACTTATATACAATATTCTCAAAAATAATATTCTTTTGAGCATTATTTTAATAAATAACGTTTTTTAAAACCCATATCAATAGAAGAGTGGTTAAATAAAATAGTATATCTATAAACTGGTATGCTACACGAGAGTGAAAAAGAATGAGGCTTATGTACTTAGTCTGTAAACTGATATGAACAATATATCAGTTTAAAAACCTAGGGACAGAACAAGTTATATATCATGTCTATTAGGTGTATATTTCTATGGAACAAACCACCCCAAAACATAATAAAACATCCATTAAGACAGAAAGTGGTTGCATTCTTTTCTGAATGATATATTTTTATCTGAAATTGTTACATTTATGTGTGTATGTATGTATGTATATATATTTGCATTGGAATGGATAAATGATGGAAGAATGCATAGATGCAGAAAAAGAATTATATTCCACTCTATTCATAAGGATTACATTCTTACACTTTCATTATAAATACTAAATGGATTTTTAAAAATACACTGAAAAGTTCCTCAACCCCAGATTTATTTTTGTGGCCAGGTTAGATTTTGAAATAGATCATGCTATTTTTGTCTGAAAAGAATCACATTATCTTTGCTCCCAAAAATCCAAAAATTACATTTGCAGTTTTAATGACTTTGCAACCACATTCTGGTTTTTGTAAGTTTCAAATGAGATAATATATATAAAATTAACCTGTTCACAATAATTATTATTCATCATCCTTTGATTATATTTATTACTGTATTTTCAGTGCCTATCATAATGCTTAACCATATAAGAATAAGTGAACAGCAGTTTAATAAAGATTTAGACTTTTAGTTTCTGTCATGTTTGAAATTTTGGTAGCAAATTTGGAATCAGGGTGACTAGTAATTCAAGCAATTAACAGGCTATCATATTCCTGGGAACAAAAATGGCTTTATCTAAATGTTAATTAAAGCTAACTATGCATAAGAGCCATAATTCTGTCCCAAATTCCAAAATACACATAATGTGACTCACCTTGGGCTTCTTTTCTCATGCACACCAAGCTTCTCCCCTTAGAGTCTTCACACAATGTTATTCTTTTTCCTTAGCACACTCCTGCCAAGTCATTTTCTGGTGAACTTCTGCTCTTAATTCTGGGGTCATTTATCTATTACTACAATAGCGGCACATTAAAACCACCTTAAAACCTAGTGCTTTACCACAGCAAAAGTTATCTTTATGCATGAGTCTATAGTGCACTATGAGATTATAATGACATAGTCCGGGCTCAAATGATCTTGGCTGGGCTCACTCAAACATTTGCAGGAAGTTGGTTATTTGGCATAGGCCGACTGAGGTAGGATGACTCCACATGGGCTCCCATTCCTCCAACCATCTACTCTCAGCATGCTCTATGGTGATAAGAAAAGTGCAAAGGGAAGCAAAACCACAAATGTGCTTTTCCCAATCTTCTGCCTGGTCAAAGAAATTCACCCACAAAGACCAGAATTAGTGTGGGAAATTACTGTCAAATGATACAGATATTGGCAGGCATGGAAAAATGGAGTTATCCATGCAATGCATCGACCACAATATCTGTATCTCTTTTTTAAGCAGAAAAGACTACATTCTGAGTCCTTTCAGATGGGAGTGAAACTGAAGGATTAAGAAAAATAACAGAAAACAATTGGTCCCTTTTAATTAGAGTGGTTTTTGCAAAGTTCTTGACTTTTGTGAGAAACTTTACACACCAGTTTCCTTACTTAATTTGATTTTTTTAATCAGAAGAATTAGATGAGTTACTATTATCAGGATCTAGTCAGAATGTTTTGGTCATCTATTCCTTTATAAGAGAGTAACCCAAAATTTAGTGGATTAATACAAGAATCATTTCATTTGTTTCCTAGTCTATGAATCAGGAACTTTGACAGGACATCTCAGGGACAGCTTATCTCTGCCCCATGAGGTGTCTGTTGGGACTGAAATGCCCACGATTATTTCTTGTTTCACATGTGTAGTACCTCAGCCAAGCTTGCTTCAGTGGTTGAGGAATAGCTAGACCGTCTCAACTTGGACTGTGTGATCCATTTCCAAGACGAATCACTCATATGGCCATCAGGATGGTTCTGACAATTAGCTACAAGCTCAGCAAAGACTTTGAACTCAATAAAAAGTATGTTCCTTGTTGTCACTTGGGGTCCTCTGTTCTCCTGCACATGATGGTCTTAGGTTTTCTCGTAGCATAACGGAATCAGCATATTTGTACTTCTTAGGTGGTTGTTTACTTCTGGAAGTACAGAAGCAGAAGCGGCTAGCGTTCCTTATGGCGTAGGCCCAGAAATAGCACAACATCACTTAGTTAAAACAGATCACATGGTCAACTGGGAGGGGGAGGGGCAGTGGAAGTACTAAAAAACATGTGACTATCAGAAGGCATTATTCTTTTTTTTTTTTTTTAAAGATTTTATTTATTTATTTGACAGAGATAGAGACAGCCAGCGAGAGAGGGAACACAAGCAGGGGGAGTGGAAGAGGAAGAAGCAGGCTCATAGTGGAGGAGCCTGATGTGGGGCTTGATCCCGTAACGCCGGGATCACGCCCTGAGCTGAAGGCAGACGCTTAACCGCTGTGCCACCCAGGCGCCCCCAGAAGGCATTATTCATTAAGGCTGCAATATAACCTTTTACAATATGTTACTCTGTCCTCTGCTAATTTATGACCTAACATATGCAAAATACATTCAAACACCCATCAGAGGCACTCCAAATCTCATCTTGTTGCACCATCAAACTCAAGGTTGAATTCCCAGGTCATGTTATGCAACTCATGTTTAGGTAGGGATAAGACCTCTCAAGTGTAGTTCCTCTCAATCTGAATATCTATGGATGAAATAGACAATCTGCTTTTCCCCCATATTTTAGTAAGAATTGCATAATTTCAATAAATATTTTCATCCATAATGAGGCATGGTTAATGAGATACACATAGCATCCATTTGTTTATAATCTTTCTTAAATATAGCCAAGTATGTGTAACCAGTTCTTAATTAGATCCCAATTTTACTGCTGGGAATGGTTCTATGTGATTCTTGCATCATATGTCTATACCATCTATAAGAGCTATATGTCTTTTGTGATTCTTGAATCTTCCAAGTCATACTTTACTTAAAAAAAAAAAAGAAAAATGACATGCTTTTAGCTGAGTAGCTTTCTCAGCTTGTTCTCTGCCTTGAGGAAATTGGAGGCCTAGAAACCTATATCCATTTTGCAGTTTAGTTACCTCATTTTTCTAAACTAATATATTTTTCTTTATAAATATGAGCATTTCCTAAGTATTAAGTTATAATCTTCCCCAGTAGACACAGCACAAACTCATTTACACATGTGAAAACAAGCACACAAACCCATCTCTCGAACAGGTAGTCTCCCCTCTACCTTGTTGCTGTACACCAGTGTTCTTAAAAATGTTAAGGGTTTTAGTCTCTGGTTGAGAGGATCTTGACAAGAGATCTTATGGGAATTTGGTTGTGAAGATGGTAGCTTCCTGACTTTTAATCTTTGCACTAAGACCATTTCTTATTTTGAGAACATTAAACTGACTCAAGAAACTGGAACTGAAGAATAGTTTTATTTTCCAATATCAAGTCTTGGTTTAGAAATATTTTCCTTAGATTCTGCTTGAAAGTGATCAGTTTTTCATTAGTTCATTTCTTTTCATCTTTACCTTATTATATGTAGATAAAATAAAGCACATACAACCAAAAACCAAAAAGTGGTTGGCACTTTTAATATCTGCAATGAAATTATCTTAGCCAAATACGCAAGTTCACAAGTTAATTAAAAATATTTTTTATCTTTGGGACGCCAGAGTGGCTTAGTAGATTAAGCATCCGACTCTTAGTTTTGGCTCAGGTCATGATCTCATGGCTCCTGGGATTGAGTCCCCTGTCGCACTCTGCTCCCAGTGGGGAGTCAGCTTGAAGAATCACTCCCACTGCCTCTCCCCCACTCACGTTCTCTCACTCTCTCTCTGTGTCTCTAAAATATATAAATAAATCTTTTAAAAAATATATTTCTTATCTTTTAAGTCACCACAGTGACACTCTTGCCAATTGTTCTGCCAATAAAAACGTAAGTTTCATCTTATCCAGTTTCCAAAAGTAATTTCTTCCCTGCCCTTTTATGCACCTCTAAATCTCAAGTTTTTTCAGCCTGCCACCACTGACGCAAGTCAATATTATTTGTCTTAGATTTTTGTTATGTCAACACCAAAATTCTAGTTATTAATTTTTAACTGATCTTTATCTGTTGTTTTAGAGCTTTTAAACTGCTATAACAAAATGACACAGACTGGGTGATTAGTAAACAACAGAAATTTATTTCTTACAGTTCTGGGAGCTGGCAGTCTGAGTTCAGAATTCCAGCGTGGTCAGGTTCTGGTGAAGTCCCTTTTCTGGGTTGCAGACTGCCAGTTTCTCATTGTCTCCTCACCTAACGGAAGAGGGCGAGGGATCTCTGAACCTTTTCTTATAATGACACAGATATCCTAATCACCTCCCAAAGGCCCCACTTCCTAATACCATCATCTTTGGGGTTTTGAATTTTGAGAGGACACACAGAATTTGTTACAGTCTGAATTGGGTCCTCCCAAATGCATATGATGAAGCCTTCATTCCCAGTGTGACTGTATTTGCAGATAGCTCCTTTAAAGAGATAACCAGGGTTAAATGAAGCCATAAGGATGGGGCCCTAATCAATGTGACTAATGTCATTATAAGAAGAAGAAGAGACACCAGGGATGCAAAGACACAGTGAGATGGTAGTTACCTGCAAGCCAACGAGAGCGGTCTCTGGAAGAAAAAAAAAAAAAAAAAGCCTGCCTATGCCCTGAAACTGGACTTTTAAGCCTCCAGAACTGTGAGATATAAATTTCAACTCTTATGGTATTCCGTTAATGGCAGCCTTAGGAAACTAATACATCTGTATAAGAAACTACTCAACATTTAGTAGCTTCAAACGACAGTTACGTTATTTGCTCATGATTCTTGGATTAGGCATTTGGATAAGGCCTTGTAAAGATCAATCCTTTCTGCACCACATATTGTCAGTCCATGTTTTATTCACATGTCTGGTGTATCAGCTAGAATGGTTTGAATGTCTGGGAGATGTCATGTGGCTGGCAATCTGGTACCAGGTGTGGGTTGGAGGTTTATCCAGGACTCTCAATCAGGCGCTAGGGTTTGCTCTGGCCCATGGGAGCTTCTGTTATCTTTCATGTGCTCTCTTTATATGACTGTTTTGGCTATCTGAGTCTCCCATACAGCATGATGGTCTCAGACCTCTTGGTTTCCATGGTTAATAGCTTCCTGACAAATTGTCGCAATGTCTTAAAGTTTTGGCTGAGACTGACACAGCTACACTTTCTGTCACACTCTTTTGGTTAAAGCAGATCAAAGAGCTGGCCCAGACTGAAATAAGGAATGGAACAGCACTTGATTTGGAAATATCTGTGGATTCCAGTTATGTTTTATCATTAATACAAACAAGGAATAATTCAATACTATTTTATCGACAGATTTTTTAGATCACATCTGTTTTAGGTTGTCTTACAAAATTAAAAATTCACTGGACATTTTTATTTTATATTGAGGAAAAGTAGCTACATTGAGGCCTTTTGGAGTCATGCATATCCCTAATCTTTATGAATTAGGTGGCATAGTATATTTGCATAAGATTATATTTATGATGCTTCCTTATGCCTGTGTTTGTTTTCCATTAATTATGTAAGATCTCTTAAAACTGCCTAAATCCCAATGTGCTGCAGGCCGTGTTCCAAAATTTTATTTTTATGCATAAGGTGCACAATGGAGAAGCCTAATCCTGAGGGAAGATTTTAATTCAGTAGTTAGTGAATCAGAGAACACTATTTCTCCAAGTCTCGTCTGTCTTTTCTGTTGCTGAAATCTCATTATCATTGTCTCAAAATTCAGTGTTAATTACACTTTATTAGTATACACAAATCTATTAGCATTTGTCAGAGACCAAAACAAATTTAGGAGCAAGGTGGCTAAATTTTTTAAATCATTTTTTTCTTTACAAGACATTTTTCTCTTTTCTTAATAAAAGATATGGCAATGTTCTAAATTGCCTTCATATCACTTCTCTTTTTATAAGTCATGCTTTAGATTTACTCACAAACATACTACAGATAAAATTATCTTGTATGTGCTTTAAAACTTGATATGGATCGTGTTATGGGTTGAATTGTGTGTTGAAGTCCTGTTCCCTAGTCCCTGAGAATGTAACTGAAATTAAGAGATAGGGCTTTTAAAAAGGTAATTAAGGTTAAATGAGGTCATTAGGATGGGCCCTAATCCAATATGACCAGTATCCTTATAAGAAGAGGAAATGTGAATACACATATGAGTGTGCACAGAGGAAAGACCATGTGAGAGAGAAGACAGCCATCTACAAGGAGATCTCATCTCTAAGGAGAGAACTCAGAATGAAACCCTGCTGTGACCCTGATGTTGGACTGCTAGCCTTTTTAAATGTGAGAAAGTAAATTTCTGTGGTTTACCTCACCTGGTCTTTGGCACTTTCTTATGGCAGCTCTAGAAAACTAATACAGATAGTAATACCAATAATACAACAATAGGAAGGGAGGAACCGTCCCCAGTACCCATATATTCATCCATTCTAGAAGAGCCCAAGAGGATCTAGAAGCACAAACCTATGTTATAGATAAATCAAGGTTAATACCACATATATATTTCCTAGTTAAGAGAAACTGTCCTAAATGACCACTGTACAAAGGCATCCTAATCGTGGTCAGCACCCAGTGAGCAAATTAAGCAGTGAGATTTCCACACACACAGGGATGGTACTAAATATCACAGTTTTTCTCTGGATACTTTGAATTTAGAAAAGAAGGTAATTATCTTCAGTTGATACAGACGTTTTGAACTGAAAAGATGCTTGGAAATATTCCATAAGATGGCAGTAGCAGAAGGGGCTATACGTACAAAAGATGGCTATGAATAATTAAATATTAAGTTAACTGAAGCCATGAAACAAAAAAAGACTACATGGAATGGAGGTGGTCGGAGACTGCAAAAGAAGTGGAAACAGAAAGATAAACAGGGCAAGGGTGGTGGTAGGATCTGAGACATCATAATTAAAGTGGATCAAAAATATCCTATGGTGAAAGACACAACAAAATACTTTAGGGACTGAGATTTAGTCTCTATAGTTATGGTGAATTTTTCCTATACATGAATTGTTGTAGTTGTTGAAAGAGACAATTGAGTGATGATTCCAGGCTATTCATGAAGTTTTGGACATCTTTATTTTTAAGAAAACTCCATTGTTTGAAGGAGACTGAGTGGGATAAAACAGTTCATAGAATTATGCCAAAGGATCTGCTTTCATTAGAAGGCATGAGGTCTTTATCTCCATTTAAGGGAATATCATGAAAGCATTAAAATGATTTTACAAAATGCAATACGTATTAATAAGCCATTGTATCAACATTTTACTGTAATATAGGTATTATTACTTGCACTTTAAAAGTGAGGTTCCCCTTGGATAATATGGACATTTTCACAATATTGTCTTTCCATCAATGAACATATGATGTCTTTCCATTTATTTATCTTTTTAAATTTTGTTCATCAATGCTTTGTAGTTTTCAGCATACAAATCCCCCTTGGTTAAGTTTATTCCTAGATATTTTATTCTTATTGATGCAATTATAAAGGGGATTGTTTTTGAAATTTCTTTCTTGGATATTTTATTGTTAGTATATAACAATATATGTTTTCTGTATGTTGATTTTGTATCCTGCCACTTTGCTGAATTTATTTATTATAATGTTTTGGGGGTTTTTTGTCATTGTTGTATTTTATTCATTTTTATTTTTTAGTGGAGTCTTTAAGGTTTTCTACGTATAAGATGATGCCATCTGCAGACAGATAATTTTACTTCTTCCTTTCTGATTTGGATATTTTTAAATTTTTCTTTCTTGTCTAATTGCTTTGACTAGGGACTCCTAGTACTATGTTACATAGAAGTGGTGAGAAGGGGACGTTCTTGTCTTATTGTTGATGTTAGAGGAAAAGCTGCCTTTCACCACTGAGTTAGGATGTTACCTCTGGGCTTTTTGCATAATGTCCATATTACAATCTATAAATTCAAAACAATCTATAGATTCAGTGCAAACCCTATTAAAATTCCAATGGCATTGGTTATAGAAATGGGGGAAAAATCCTAAAATTCATATGGAACAAAACATCCTGAATAGCTAAAGCAATCTTTAACTAGAGACATTATATTTCCTAATTTCAAAATATATTACAAAGCTACGGCAACTAAAACAGTCTGGTACTGATAAAAACAGACATGTAAACCAATGGAACAGCATAGAAGGCCCAGAAATAAACCCATACATACACAGTAAACTGGATCTTCAAGAATACCAACAGTACACAATGGGGAAGAGAGAGTCTCTTGAATAAATAGTTCAGAAACATAGATATTCATGTGAAAAAGAATAAAACTGGACTCTTATTTTACAGCATCAAAAATCAACTTAAAATGGATTGACGATTTAAACCTAAGACCTAAAAGTGTAAAGCTTCTGGAAGACAACCTCAGGGGAAAACTCCCTGACAAGGTCTTCACAAAGATTGTTCAGATATGGCATCAAATGCACAAGCAACAGAAGCAAAAATAAACAAGCAGATCTACATCAAACTAGCAAACTTCTGCAAAGCAAAGGAAACAACATAGTGAAAATTCAACCAAGGAATAAGAAAAAATATTTGCAAACTATATCTGACAAGGGATTCATATCCAAAATATGTAAGAAAATCCTATAATTCAATAGCAGAAACACAAATAACCCAGTTTTACAGACGGGCCAATAATTTGAATAGACATATCTTCAGAGTAGACATACATGTAGCTAGCAGATATTTGAAAAGATGCTCAACATCACTAATCATCAGAGAAATGAAAATCAAAACCACCAGGACATAGCACCTCATACTTGTTGAGTGGTTATTATCAAAAAGACAAAAATAACAAGTGAGAATGTAAAGAAATTAGAATTCATGTACATTGTTGGTGGAAAATAATATGAAGCTTTGTCAAAAAATTTAAAAATAGAACCACCAAAAAGAAACATAAAAATAGAACTACCTTCCCATCCAGCAATCCCACTCCAGGGTATACACCCAAAAGAATTAAAATCAAAATCTTGAAGAAATATCTGCACTCCCACATTCACTGCAGCATTAGTCACAATTGCCAAGGATGTGGAAACAACCTAAATGTCCACTGATGGATGAATGGATAATGAAAATGTGGTATATAGGTATACACACAGAATGAAATACTGTTCACCATTAAAAAAGAAGGAAATCCTGCCATATGGGACACCCTGGATGAAACTTCAGGGTATTATGCTAAGTGAAATAATACAGCCATAGAAGGACAAAAATACTGAATGATTTCACTTAGATGAAGTATGTAAAAATAGTCAAACTAATAGAAATAGAGTAGAATGGTGATTGCCAGGGGTTGGGGTGATCAAGAAATAGGGAGCTGCTGTTCAACAGGTATAAAAATTCAGTTACACAGAGGACAAAAGTCTGGAGAGGAATAGCGGTGATAGTTGTACAATGACAAGAAGATACTTAATAACAATAACTGTACGCTTAAAAAAGGTTAAGATAGTCAATTTTATGTTATGTGCATTATTCATTTTTTAAGTGAATTCCTGCGAGGTTAAATAAACTTCCCAAGTTTACCGAACTACCAAATGCAAGAGTGTGAATGCAAATCCACACTGCATCTCTGATTCTGATTAGGAGGTTCTTATCAATCAATTTAATAACTAAATAGGCCCTGTGGTGAAGAATCAGTATATTATGAAACTGTGAAAGGTGCTTTATTACTTGGAATGATACTTTCTTATCTATGATTATAATTTAATCTGTAGCAATCAGATGTAAACTTCTTTAAGGAAATTCAAAGCAAATTCAGGTACAGCAGCATTTACCAACAGGCAGAGTCATCCCATCATCTATTTATGGGCATTTTTCTTTTCAGTGTAAATAATGCATAGATGTTAAGGATCATCACCTACCTATAGTCTGTGAATTCAGATGAAAGGACATAGTTGTCACTTTGATCTTAACAGAAGGCAGAAATGTCATGCTGTTCAGCATCCAAGCCCTCATTGGCTAAAATGTCACCTCATCTATGGAAGCAATCTATTTATTGCCTCTATAATCCACAGACTATATGGAACCTAAAATTGTCCTTGAACCGATGAAATTAAATGCTTACTTATAAATACGTCATATAAATTTATGATGCCAATAATTATCTCCTTTTAATATTCATCATGAGTACCTGAAGCACTTAAAGGAAGAATAATTTCTTTAAAAGCATACAACCATTTTCAGTTTTTTTATTCCATTTAATAAATGTTGGCATTTTGTCACAAAACTTATTTTTTTCCTAGAGGAAGGCAGGAAAGTATATGTTTGTGTATCTTATTTATAGTATATAGATAAATCTAATTAGCATTGAATTAAACTGCCATATCAACATTACCCAGGTATGTGTTTGTAATTTAATTGCACATAACTAAAAACTTCATTTATCAAATTTGCTATGCAATATATACAGCATTCTGTAAAAAGGTGAGGGCTTGAGAATACCAATCCCAGAAACCATGGGTCTATCCGCATCAGCAGAAACTGCCTTGATTCAACAGATTTTTTTACTAGCCATAAGCTCCATAACCTTATGTGAATTACATTTAGCAACATAATCCTAGCACCATTTTAAACATTATTCAGGTAATATTTGAAACGTTGTGCACATAATTTGAACGTATGATTTACAGAGAAAAGATCCAGATATACTAATAAATTATTCTTAAGTAAGTCACTAGGTAAACAAGGCTTGTACAAATGGATTTAGTATTTAGTGATGGGTTTTAAGAAAAATAAATGTATATAGCAGACATTCTCTGCTGTTTCTACCAGTTATTTCTCCTTCCCCCTTTGCTGTCAGAACTCTGACTTTGCTCGGTGCATACGCCAGGCATGAATCGTGATTTTTAAGCCAATCAGGACACTGTCACCCATTTGTCATATTGTTAAGTTTCCCAGACTCTTTTGCAACTAGATATATCTAGTTAAGCACATTCTAGCCAATGGGATGTAAGGTCAGGAATGCTTGTGTGCTTCAGGGGGTAATAAATGCTTTTCATTGAAAAAAAAGAAAGAAAGAAAAAAGAAAAGGAACAACGGAGGAGGAAGACTTTTATTCCATAAGCCTCTTTTCTGTTTGGGACACATGTTTTTGAGGAGATGTTTAAATTACCTCAAAACTCTCATAGGATTATATATCTTTGACATTGGAAGCCAACACAAGGCATGTGTGGAAGTCCCAGGGCATGATTTGGAATCAGGTAGGAAACTTGGCATCTGGCATTAGCCAAGATTTAGATTTGGACAAGTCATTTTACCTGGTTTCCCCACATATTCTATGAGGAAATTAAATAAATATAATTTCATAGAAAGAATCTAATTCCTAAATCTCTGGTTGAATGAACCCAGAAGAGTGAATACTCTGAGAACAAATCAAATAGACTTGCCATTGTATGCCTTAAAACCAACAAAAGAAAACTATTTAACACAAATATCTCGTGGGTACTTTGAATATGAATTTGAAATATAGGTAATGTATTTTAACTGGATATATTTGTAAGGAAAAATGCAATCTACTTTCAATAGACCCATTACCTTTGTTCAAACATTTATCAAAGAGAAGTATGAACTTGAACGGGTAACAAAATTTTAAGAACATTCTTAACAAAAGAAACAAAAAAGTTCTATGAATCAAAATGAGTTAGCGCTAAGAGTTACAATTTAACTACAAACTACCTTAGCAAATTTTTCATATAAGTGAAGATACAATACTAAAACATACTATTCAGTTTAAATTTACCTAGATATAATTACCTTGAGCATGAAAAAATCTGCCCTTCTGTAACCTAAAGAAAGCAAAAACTATTTTTTTAAATATTATCCTAATGCTGTGATCAATGGTTCTTTTTAATCTGTGTAATTGTTTGTCAATTAAGCAATATTATACTAAAGTACAACTTTTTCCCCCCTGGACATATCTTAATTACTTCCACAACAAATATTTTCCAAGATGGTTAATTTTACATGCCAACTTGACTGGACTAAAGGATGCCCAGATAGTTGGTAAAACATTATTTCTGTGTATGTTTGTGAGGGTGTTTCTGGAAGAGATCAGCATTTGATTTGGTAGACTGAGTAAAGAAGATCGCCATCATCAATGTGAGTGGCCATCATCAATCACTTGTGGGTCCTTATAGAAAAGAAGGGCCAATCCTACACACTCTCTCCTCTCTCTCAATCTCTCTCTCTTTCCTTGAGCTAGAATGTCTGTTTTTTTTCTGTCCTAGGACTTTGGAGCTCCTGGTTCTTGGACTTTTAGACTCTGAGATTATACCAGCAGCATCACCCCCGTCCCTGACACACACACACAAGCACACACACAGCTGGCTCTCGAGCCTCTGGCCTCTGCCTGGGAGTTAACACCATCAGTACCCTTGGTTGTCAATGCTTTGGACTGGGACTGAATAATAAAACTGGCATTTCTGGTTTTTCAATTTGCAGATGACAGCCCGTGGGATCTATGCCCTCCATAAATGTGTGAACCAATTCCTACAATAAATCTCTTCATACATATGAAGAGATTATACATCTATGATATGTATATATAATAAATATATAATATATAAGAGATTGTATATAATAAAGAGATTATAATATATAAGGGATTATATATCCATAATATGGATATACAGGTATATCTTATTGGTTCTGTTTCTCTTGAGAACCCTGACAAATAAAATCTTATTATATAGTTAAGCTTAATATGTTTTAAATACCAAGTCTCATTTATCTTTTCCCAAGGATTGTATCATATTTCAATGGGATTAAATTTTTAATTGCTTTTATATAAAATAATGTTCTTAGTAGCTGAAATGGATGTTGGATAGGATGATTCAGATTTTAAAAAAAACAAAAGTTTCTAAAATATCTTTTCTTATGTAGCTATGACATACAAAAAATATCCATTTATAATATTAATTAATTTCAGAGGAACTTGCTGAGGACTTATTTTTGGTTGTCTTGAGTACATAGCCAGAATTTGAATATACACCTATTACCATGGAAAATCTTACTAAGTTGCAGAAGAACATAAATGAGGAGGCAATTAATGGAAAAAAATATATAAGTAGAATTACTTCCAAATCTCTACCTGGACTCCTTCCAGCAAATAAAATTAAGCCACCTAAGAACCTCAAGAGTTTGTGTGTGTGTATGTTTTGGGTTCTTTTGGTCCTTCTATTTAACTCAAGTTTGAAGGATGATCATTTTTTTCCCTAACCAAACATGAAATTTTGTCCCTTTTCCACATCCCAGAAAAAAGTGTTAACTAAATTAATTTTTTTCTGTGATAAGAGCCTCTTACCATAATAGTTGGAAAACTGTGATTCTTAGAATTCCCTTATAAAATCATTCATCATATTATCTTCCCCTCCAGCAGCTAACCTTGGGAATTTTGTGGACAGTAATGGCATAGATCTATCATAGTTTGTGGCATGGAAGCTGAGTCATTTACTTTAAGAACTTAAAATTAATTATTCAAGAACTAAAGATACTCTAATAGAAGATACTATGGTAAAGTGATTTGAAATGCTATCCTTTTTAAACTACGTACAAGGCATAAAACATACTTGCATTTTAAATTGTATAAGTTAGCCAAAATCCTATCCTACAAGATCTTCCCAATTTCTTAGTTCTTTATTTTGAACTATTTCTTCTATGCTGGGATGTGTGTGTGTGTGTGTGTGTGTGTGTGTGTGTGAGCGCGAGAGTGTGTGTTCAGTCTGGCAGGGGTGTGGGGAGGAGTTCATAGACAAAATACTTCCCAGACCCTTGATAGTTTTTGCAAAGTCCTTACTTTGTATTTCTACTCAAAGGTGATCTACCTTCAAAGAAAATTCCAGGGTCACACTCACACATTTTTGCCTCAGAACTTCAATTCTTTTCTAAATTTTTCATTGTAAATTTGGTGGCCAGCCTATTTGCACATTTGTGTGTTTAGACTTTTTCTCTTCTCTCTATGGCTCTTCCTTCTGAATGTTTGTGATATTTTATTTACGGATTCAGCTTATTTTTCAATTAAGGAATGTCCTATCTTATACTTCACATAAGTAATCTTAAAATAATAAATCTTATTTTATATTTTAGGCTTAATTTCTATTCTTTTTTCTATTTTCTAATTCTTTGGTATAACATATCCAAATGTTATAACTACTAATTTATGTTATTATATTTTGCAGTATCATAGGATTTCTTAAATCTCAAATGTTTACTAATGTAGTCTGAAACTTGTGTGCCTTGGATCTCCAGGATAAGAAAATAAATTTAAGATATTTTTCAAATAATTCAGAATATTAAAATGTCAAATAATGTTTAGTGCTTTGTGTTTTTTGCTATTTTCTTTCTATTTAATGAATATTACCGTTGACTAGCCAATGATTAATGAATTATTAACTCTTCAAATAATAACATGGCAATTACATGCCATGAAGTTATTTTTTATAACATCAGTTGTAACTTTTAAATCACACAGGAGATGTGGTACCAAAATTCTGCTTAAGTATCATAGATGGCTTAATTTATCTTTAAATAGTGTAATGCAATATTTTGCTGATACCAGAATATTCATGTACCTGCAATGAGAAAAAGTTGCAATTTTTTTACCACAATTTTGCTTGGGAAAAATATGAAATAAGAATTTCTCTTAAAAGGCAAAGTAAACACTCAAATCTTTGATTTAGGTGCATAGATACAAAACATGTTGCAATCACAATCATTGAGATAACTTAAGCCTAGGTATTGATTTTATTCTACAAATTTACTGTGTCATAGCTAATGTTTCTATGAAGTTATATGAAGATAATTCTCCAGTAATACCCAGCCAACCTCCTGGACAGAAACATGCTGGAGAGTGACAATAAGTCCCAATACACCTTGACCTAAGTAGAGCTTACCTTGACCTTGGCATTTCAGTTTTCAACAGTAAGAAAAGCTGTCAGCCATTTCAACATCATTCACGTGAATATAGACAGACTTAATGGAAAGAAATAAATGCATTAAAAATTTTGATACCTCTTCTAGAAGCTTTGTGTGAAACAGATGAGATAAAAAGCCTTTTAAAAATAAACTCCTAAATTAAATTGGACATGTGAGAATGAAGAAAATATGTTGGGGATGATTGATGAGACGCCTTAGAATCTTATCCTTGGGAAACTAGGTGTAAGTGGAAAAGTCACCAGAGCCTAAAGTGTTCCAAAGTAGCTGAACTCTCTGCCTCTAGGAATATAAGATTTAATATGTAACAAATTTTATGATGTTACAAAATTCAAAATTATTATTATTTCTTCAGTCAGTAGCAGAAATACTGTACTTATACGCCTCTCAAGAATATAAAATTACCAGGCTTTGGGGAAATTGATAGCTAAAGTACCAAAATTCATCTCTGTGTTCTATAATACATTTGCTGCAAAATATAATCTTCAAATTTTATATTCATGCTGTAGTTAATTTTGTTACTTAGAGAATGGTCAAAAATTGTAATAGGTTGGAAAAAAAAGAAAAAATGGATTGAGTGTGTTATTGTTGCACAATTAGGATCAAGGTTTTTTTGGGTTTTTTTTGTTTTTGTTTTTCCATGAATATATTCCCTAGAGTGGAGAGGTATGAAGCTAAATAATAGTAAGTCAAGAGGTAGGCCATTGAATTTTCAACTATTTCAAAATACAAAGTGTATTTATATGCAGGATAAGAGTAACTGGAAAGATGAAATATTATAGTTTGATTATCATACTAAGATTCAGTGACATTTGTGTGGGGGTGGGGAGGTGTGTGTGAATCAGCCAGTCAACAGAGGTATTGGGAGCCATGAAAATAAAACATTTATTCATTCGTATATTCAAAAAATATTCATTAAGAGGTCATGTATTTCAATTTTTCAAAAAAAAGTTTGTTAATAAACATGCTTATATTCTGTAGGAATTTTTAAAACCTATCTTGGGTAAAATATTCACTATGAATTGTCAAGTAGGACCAAAATTATGCAACCCTTCAACCTTTTCCAAAGGGAATCTTTAGCAACTAATGTTTTTCATAGCAAAGATGTGGGATCATTTTTAAATGAATTATTCCTTACAACAAATCTAAGGAGATAAATAGTATTATTATCCAATCGTTTTGATGAAGTAGTTTAGTTTAGAAGATTAATTTGCTCAAGTTCATTCGTGCATAAGTAACAAAATTGGGACTTGCACCGTAGTCCTCCAACTCTATCTTATATATATCTCACTACATAACAGTGTACTTAGAACTTCAAGTGCCAACTGCATTAAGACACTATGAAAATGGAAACTTTCTATATTCAAATAACAATAATTGGCATAGTAAGATTAGTATTGATTTGAAACACGTGAGCAACTGTAGCAGACTTTTGGAGCATTCAACTCCTTAAGTATTGATTAATTTCTCTCAGCCTTTCGGAATTGATATGCTGAGGATTCACAGATTCAGCTAGCTGAAAAATGGGGCCTTATGCGATTGGCACCAAACACCCTTTACCCCATTATCATTTGTTTCCTATTACTCTCTACCTTATTTACTCTACTTTGATCATGTTGATCTCTGTGATGTGCAGTTTTACCCAAAGGTTTAGATATAAATCCTCTTGATTTTGTGACCGATAAATCAAGAAAGACATTCACCGCTAACTACCACCTTCCACCCTTCAACTATAGGGTAACTGCAATAATAGTTGTGAAAGGGAGAAAGGGACATAGTAAAGTTCCTGATCACTTACAAAATCTACCAGATAGATACTATGAAGCCTGCCTTTCTCAATGTTGGAATAACTTCTTTAAACATAATTGAATCTTCTCTATGACAGATCTTTCCTGTTCATTATGCCCACATCTAAAATAAACAATGAAGAGTATGCTTTCCTTAAGAGTGGCAGAGTTTTAACAGCAAACCCCCTACTGGTCAGGTTTTCAGACTTAGTTTTTGTCCCAGGAGTTAAAAGATAGCAGGCTTTGAAGTTAAATTTTTTTGGGTGAAACAATTTCCTCAAAAACTCAGGAGTCTCCTGATTTATTTTATGCCATTCAGTTCCATGTTAAAGAAATTCCAATACAATCAAACCTCTACCTGGACTATTTCTTAAGCCTGGATGATTCTCTTTTATTTACTGACATCTATACTCATTTTAATGGCAGCTGCCTCAAGGCCATCTGAAAAAAATAGGCTGAGTGAACAGACAATATACATAATCTGATCTTTGCAGCTGGGCTGGCTACCATTTTATGTCCAGGCACATTGATGTGTAGGCTCCATAATCTTATCAACTGCTGTTCAGTGGACAGAAGCAGTTGGCTTTTATAACCCTGCAAGACTCAACTTTAGTGGATTCTCAGTCAATTTAGATTGCAGCTGCCGTCAGACAAAACCTCTTTAGTAGAGTGGTTTGCCCTCCGTGTTCTGGTTTGTTAATCTTGTTTGTACTATCTTGCTAAAGCAGGTAGGAATTAAAAAGAAATGTCAATACTTGAATTTTTTTTTGCAGGCTTTGTAGATATCTATCTCCCACATTATTTCAGTGAAAGTGATTTGCCATGGCAGAATAACCTGTGTCAAAATATTTTCATTCACTTCCAATACGAATTCCAATTATTAATTAAAGTATGGTGCTATAACAAAGGTATTTAGTGGTTCAAAGAAGCTAGGCACTGATTTTTTCTGCCAAAACTTTCACAAAATTTATGGCTATCCCAGGAAGGGAGGTTGCTCTGTTCCATGGTTATCCATAGATCCTGGATCTTTTTACCTTGTGACTCTAACATCTCATAGGACTTTCTCTCAGCCATAGTTGAAGGCCAATTTTCAGCACAACATCTGAATTCCAGTTTCAAGGAAAGGAGAAAAGAATAGAGAAGAGAAGAGAAGAAGAGAGGATTTAACTTAATAAATACTATCTCTGGAAAACATACTGTTGATATCATACTTAATGGTGAGAGACTGAATTATCTTCCTAATATCAATACAAGGTGAAAATGTCCTCTCTCACTACTTCTGTTCAACATTGTACTGGATGACTTAGCTAGTGCAATAAGGCAAGTAAAATAAAAGCAATACTGATTAAAAGAAGGAAATAATGTCTCTTCACAAACAACATGACTGTATGTGTAGAAAATCTTTTAAAAATCCACCAAAAAACCTCCCTAGAACTGAAAATACATTTATCAAGGTCATAGGATAACAGGTCACTACACAAAATTCATTTGTATTACTTTATACTAGCAATAAATATTTGAAATTTGACATTTAAAAATACTATTTACAACAATGCAGTACAGAACACTGTAGAAATAAACCACAAAAATATAGTCAACTCATCATCAAAAGGGGAACAAAGACAATTCAAGAGAGAAACAATAGTCTTTACCAAAAATAGTTCTAGAAAAATTAGGAATTCATATAAAAAATAAATTAATTGAGGCACAAACTTTAGACCTTTCACAAAAAGTAATTCACAAAAGATCATGACCTGAGTAGAAAAAATAGCTTTATAAAACCACTAGAAGAAAACAGAGGAGAAAACCTATGTGGCTTTGTGTTTCGCAATGTGTTTTTAGATACAACACCAAAAGTGTAACTCTTGGGGAAAAATGATAAATTGGACTGTATTAACAGTAAAAAGTTGCTTTGTGAAAGACAGTTAAGTGAGTCAAAAGATAAGCCATAGAGAATATATTTGGATAACATCTATCTGATGAAGGATTGTATCTAAAATATACTAAGAGTATTTAAAACTCAACATTTAGAAAACAAACAACCTGATTAAAAAATGGGCAAAATATCTGAACAAATGCCACATCAAAAAAAAATATACAGGTGACAAATTACTATATAAAAAGATATTAACCATCATTTGTCATTAAGGAATCACAAATTAAAATGACAATGAGATACCAATATACATATTTGAATGACTAAAATCCATAAAAATTGGCAATTCCACATGCTGGTGAGGTAGGGTAGCACCAGGAACTTTTATTCATTGTTTTCACTCATTTCATTCATGAAAATGCAGAGTTGTTCAGCCAGTTTGGGAGACATCTGGCAGTTTGTTAGAGAGATAAACATCGTCACACCAATCCTGCAAACAGGTATTTATTCAATGGGTTTTTTTTTTTTTTTAAGATTTATTTATTTACTTATTTGAAAGAGGGAGGGAGGGAGAGAGAGAAAGTTGGGGGAGGAGCAGAAGGAGAGGAGAGAGAGAATCTCAAGCATGGAACCCAACATGGAACTTGATTCCACTACCATGAGATCATGACTGGAGCTGAATCAAGAGTCAAATGCTGAACCAACTGAGCCACCCAGGTGCCCCTATCCAACTGGTTTTAAAACTTCTGATTTCCACATAGAAAACTAAAAGAAAATATGTAGCAGCTTTATTCATAATTGCCAAAAACTGGAAGCATCCAAAATATCTTTCAGTGGACAAATGCATAAACAAATAGTGATGTATCCATACAATGGAATATTATTCAGCAATAAAAGGAAATGAGCTATAAGCTGTATGAAAAAAGAAAAACCATGGAGACGCCTAAAATACATATTGATAGGTGATTCCAATTATGTAATACTCTGGAAAAGGCAACAGTACAGAAAGGTAAAAAATATCAATGATTGCTTAGGATGTGGAAGGAAAAGAACAGGAGTGAATAGCGAAAAACAGATTTTCTAGGAGAGTGAAACTATTCTGTATGATATTATAATGTTGGAAACATGGTATTATGTCTGTTAAAAACGTTTATACCTCACATCACAGAATGAACCTTAATGTGTACCAATTAAAGAAAATACATCATTCAGGAGATTGGGGAAATCCCCAGAAGCAATTCAGACTATGACAAAAGGATGTCACTATATTTACAAATGTATGAAACAACCTCAGTGAGATGGTGGGGTTGGGTGGAAAAAGGAACTGAACTAAGTAACTTTGGAAATGAGAGGTATATATATGTAATCCTAAAGGCAAAGGAACTTCATAAAATTACTGTATTCTAGCCAATTAAATTACTCCCATGAAGGTAATAGTTAACAATTCTGATACTTCTATACATATATTCTAGAGTTGAAAAATGAAGCTAAATAATAAATAGTTTTTTTTAGCAGCCTACTCTGTTGGAGTAGGAATTCACAAAAAAGCAAGAGCAGGAGGCTACAATGGCTCCTATGGTGGTAATGGATTAGAGTTGGAAACTCTAAGTTAGAGTCAAGAAGATGTAACAATTCTAAATATTTATGCACCCAACATAGGAGCACCCAAATACATAAAACAGTTAAAAACAAACACAAAGGAACTAATTGATAATAATACAACAATAGTAGGGGACTTTAACACCCCACTTACATTAAAGGACAGGTCATCTAAACAGAAAATCAACAAGAAAACAATGGCTTTGAATGACACACTGGAACAGATGGATTGAACAGATATATTCAAATGTTCCATCTTAAAACAGAATACGCATTCTTCTCAAGTGTACGTGGAACATTCTCCAGAATAGACCACATATTAGCCTACAAAGCCAGGCTCAACAAATTCAAGAAGATTGAAGTCATACCATGCAACTTTTCTGACCATAAGCTATGAAGCTAGAAGTCAACCACAAGAAAAAATCTGGAAAGACCACAAATACATGGAGGTTAAGTGAATGGGTCAACAGAAAATCAAGGAAGAAATTAAGAAGTACATGGAAACAAATGAAATTGAAAACACTATGTCCCAAAACCTTTGGGATACAGCAAAAGGGGTCCTAAGAGGGAAGGATATAGACTACAGACCCATCTCAAGAAGCAAAAAAAACAAAAAACCACAAAACTAGAATAAACAACTTAACCTTCTACCTATAGGACTTAGAAAAAGAACAAACAAAACCTAGAAACAGCAGAAGGAAGGAAATAATAAAGATTAGAGAAGAAATAAATGATTTAGAAACTAAACAAAAAGAACAGTAGAACAGATCAATGAAACCAGGAGATGGTTCTTTGAAACAATTAATAAAATTGATAAAACTCTAGCCAGACTAATTAAGAAAAAAAGAGAAAAGACCCAAATAAATAAAATCACAAATGAGGAAGGAGAAATAACACACACCACAGAAATAGAAACAATTATAAGATAATATTGTCAAAAACTATATGTCAACAAATTGGACAACCTAGAAGAAATGGATAAATTCTTAGAGACATACAAAGTACCAAAACAGAAACAGGAAGAAACAGAACATTTGAAAAGACTGATAACCAGCAAAATTGAATCAGTAATCAAAAAACTCCAAACAAACAGAAGTAAAGGACCAGGTGGCTTCACAGGTGAATTCTACTAAACACTTAAAGAAGTTAATACCTATCCTTCTTAAACTGTTTCAAAAAATAGAAAAGGAAGAAAAACTTCCAAATCTATCCTATGAGGCCAACATTCTCCTGGAACCAAACCAGATAAAATACACTAAAAAGACAACTACAGACCAATATTCCTGATGAACATAGATGCAAAAATCCTCAATAAAATAAAAGCAAACCAAATTCAATAATATGTTAAAAAAATTATTTACTACATTCAAGTGGGATTTATTCCTGGGCTGCAAGTGTGGATCAATATTTGCAAATCAATCAACATGATATCGCATCAATAAGAGAAAGGATATACACTGTATGGTTATTTCAATAGACATGGAAAAAACATTTGACAAAGCACAACATTCATTCATGATAAAAACCCTCAACAAAATAGGTTTATAGGGAACATACCTCAACATAATAAAGGGCATATATGAAAAACACACAGTTAACATCATCCTCAATAGGTAAAAACTGAGAGCTTTTCCCCTAAGGTCAGGAATAAGGCTCACCACTGCTATTCAATGTAGTACCGGGAAGTACGAACAACAGCAATCAGAAAACAAAAAGGAACAAAAGGCATCTAAATCAGCAAGGAAGAAGACAAACTTTCACTATTTGCAGATTACATGATACTTTATATAGAAAACCCAAAATACTCCACCAAAATACTTCTGGAACTGATAAACAAATTCGGTAAAGTTACAGAATAAAAATTGATATACAGAAATCTGTCACATTTCTATACACCAATAATGAAGCAGCAGAAAGAGAAATTAAGAAAACAATCCCATTTACAATTGCACCAAAACAATAAGATACCTAGGAATAGGTATTTGAAAACTATAAGACTGCTGAAAGAAATTGAAGACAACACAAAAAAATGAAAAGACATTCTATGCTCATGGATTGGAATAATAAATATCATTAAAATGTCTATACTCCCCAAGGCAATCTACACATTCAATGCAATCTCCATCAAAATACCAGCAGCATTTTTCACAGAAGTAGAACAATTTTAAAATTGTAATCAAAAGACCCCAAATAGTGAAAGAAATCTTGAAAAAGCAAAGCAAAGCAATTTCACACTCCAGCTTATATTACAGAGCTGTGATAATCAAAATAGTATGGTACTGGCACAAAAGCAGACACATAGACCAATAGAACAGAACAGTAAGCCCAGAAATGAACCCACAACTATAAGGTGAATTAATCTTCAACAAAGCAGGAAAAACTATTCAAAGGGAAAAAGACAGTTTCTTCAACAAAGGTGTTGGGAAAACTGGACAGTGACATGCAAAAGAAAATGGATCACTTTCTTACACCATACACAAAAATAAATTCAAAACAGATTAAAGACCTAAATATGAAACCTAAACCCACAAAAATCCTAGAGAGGAGAACACAGGCAGTAACCTTTTTGACATTGGCCATAGCAACTTTTTTCTAGATACATCTCCTGAGGCAAGGGAAACAAAAGCAAAAATAAACTATTGAGACTTCATCAAAATAAAAAGTTTCTACATAGCAAAAACAACCAACAAAACTGAAAAGCAACCTATGTAATCAGAAAAGATATTTGCAAATGATATATCTGATAAAGGGTTAGTATCCAAAATATATTTAAAAATTATAAAACTTGGGGCACCTGTGTGGCTCTGCCAGTTGAGTGAATGACTTTTGGTTTTGGATCAGTCTATGATCTTCCTGTCAGGAGATCAAGCCCAGCATGAAGTTCAGTGAGGAGTCTGCTTTGCCTCTCCCTCTGCCCCTTTCCCCACTCTCTCTCTTTCTTTCAAATAAATAAATCTTTAAAAAGATTTATAAAACTCAACATGGAAAAAACCAAATAATCCAATTAAAAAATAGGCAGAAGACATGAGCAAACATTTCTCCAAAGAAGACATACAGATGGCCAACAGACACATGAAAAGATGTTCATCATCACTTACCATCAAGGAAATACAAATCAAAACTACAATGAGATATCACCTCAGACTTGTCAGAATGGCTATAACCAACAACACAAGAAACAACAGCTGTTGGCAATGGTGTGGAGAAAAAGGAACACTCTTGCACTGTTGCTGCAAATGCAAACTGGTGCAGCCACTCTGGAAAACAGTTTGGAGGTTCCTCGGAAAGTTAAAAATATAACTACCCTATGATCCAGCAATTGCACTATTGTGAATTTACCCAAAGAAAACAAAAACACTAATTCAAAGGGATACATGCACAGCAATGTTTATAGCAGCATTATCTACAATAGCCAAGATAAGGAAAAAGCCCAAGTGTTCATTGACTGCTGAATGAATAAAGAGGAAGCAGTATATCTATATTTATCTATATCTATCTATATCTATCTCTTTATCTATATCTATCTATATCTATATTTTTAATGGAAGATTACTCAGCCATGAAGAAGAATGAATACTTACCATTTGCAATGGCAAGAATGGAACTAGAGAATATCATGCTAAGCAAAGTAAGTCAGTCAGAGAAAGACAAATTGTATACGATTTCACTCATATGTGGAATTAAGAAACAAAACAAATAAGCAAAGGGAAGAAAAGAGAGAGAAGAAAGAAAGAAAGAAAGAAAGAAAGAAAGAAAGAAAGAAAGAAAGAAAGAAAGAAGAGAGGGAGAGAGGGTGGGAGGAAGAACGAGAAAGAAAGAAACGGACTCTTAATTATAGAGAACAAACTGATGGTTACCAGAGGGGATGGGGTGGAGGGTTGGGTTAAACCAGTGATGGGGATTAAGGAGTGCACTTGTCATGATGGATGGTGTTGAAACATTATATTGTACACCTGAAACTAATATAACACTGTGTGTTAACTAACTGGAATTAAAATGAAAACATCTTTTAAAAAACCTAAGTTAGAGTTGGAGTCATCAGATAATTAGCTTAATAGAGATATAGGTTGGTACATATATATATACTTATTTTTATATAAATATATACAGGTTAGTTTATACACGTATATTTGATGTGTTTGATGAAAGAACCTAAAAGAAGTGTCCCTTCAATAGAATTTGCACAATTAGCATCCAGATCCTATTTCCAGAGCTCCTTGGATAAATGGCTGATTCTAGGATTGGGTCTACAAATAATGAGCCTAACCTGGAGCATCTTATAGTGCCAGAAAGTAACAAAGTTCTCAAAAGTACTTCAAAAAATACCAACACTGATGGAAGCACATCAAAAGGGCATAAAAACCAACTGAAAGAACACCAAATGGTCAATACTAAAAATATTTGAGCAAGAAAATAAATTAGGGTAGTATTGGATTGTGATTCAAAGTGCAAAATACATATCATGAGTCCATACTAACAAATTTTTCTGTAAATAAATACATACATACATAAATGAGAGAGAAGAGAAAAATCTCCTATGCAGAAGAATTCTAAGTGATTTATGTAGATTCAGTCATCAAGGAAGGGGATCATAAGTTGCACATAATGATTTTCTTCCAGACCTCTTTCCAGTATGGAAAGAGGAAGGAGATAAGAGTAACTGTACAGAGGACAAACCAGGAATGTTACCTCAGCCAGGTAATCAAGGCCAACATAAACAGTCATTAATCATGTTGATATTATGCTCCCTTTAATGATGTGATGAAAAGGACAATTTACCTCTATGGTCTTCTTTCCCCAAACACATAACTGTGGTCTATTCATGAGAAAAAATATCAGATAAATACCAACAGATGTTCATGCTACAAAGTACCTGACCAATAGTCCTCAAAATTTTTACCATCATGGAAAATGTCTGAGAGATATCTGAGGAGGTGTTGGTCAAAGGGTACAAACTTCCAGTAATAAGATGAATAGTTTCAGGAGATCAAATGTGTAGCACAGTGACTATAGTTTAAAATATTGTAAAAAGGTCTGAGAAATTGACGTAGCTAACAGGAGCCTAAGGAGACATGGCAAGTAAATGCAATGGGGTATTCTGGATGGAATCCTAAAACAAGCAGACAGGACATCAGGTTAAAAAAAAAAAAAAAGGAAATTTGAATAAATTCTGGACTAAGTTAAGGATAATGTATCAATATCTGTTCAATAATTATAATAAATATACTATAATAATGTAAGAGATTTATAAGGGTGGAAACTGAGGGATAGGTGTATGGCAACTCTATTATCTTCTCAATTATTCTGTAAATCTGAAACTTTTCTACAATATAGATCTGTAAAAACATTCAATGACCTCAAAATGGCCCACAAAGTCCTTCATAATACTGACACAATCCTATCTCTTTGTGAACATCTTCAGTTGCCTGCCCCTTCCACAATCTGCTCCCACCACGATAGCTTCCACACTGGTCGTCAAAGACACTATACCTGCTCTAGCCTTAGGGAGAACCTGCTGTGACTTCTACCTGGAACATTCTTTCTACAGACATCTGCTTATATCCTTAGGTCTTCAGGTCTCTTCTCAAAAATAGCCACAGATGAGAGAACTTCCTTGACAATTCTATACAAAATAAGATACTCTCCCTAGCCCATCTCCAGAAATTCCTGTCACTCTCAGTTTTATTACCTACCCTTCATAGAATTTTTCATTATTTAGCATGTTATATATTTACATGTTTATGTATTTAAGGTCTGGCTCCTTCCACCAGCATATAAGCAGTATGTGGGGAGGAATGTGACTGTTCTACTCACTCTTGTATGCACAGAATTTAAGAGCATTTGGTCTATGGTTGCCATCCAGTAAATGAATGAATGAAGCATGTGACAGAATGATGAATGTATGTAGAATCTCTATAAATTTACATCAGTATATCTAATATATATGTAGAAAGACTATCTTAGAGCAAACTTTTAATATTAACTTTCTCCTTGCTTGTCCTTAATTTCTGTGAATTTTTCAGAGTTTAAGTTTACATTTTATATCTGTACAACACTTTATAATACTTCCATTATGACAGCTGCACTAGGCATAATGCTGTTTGCAGCACAGTGTGAATCACAATCTGGAATATATAATGTTTAAACCTCTGACTGAACTGGAATATATAATTTAGCAATGTAGTAAAAAATGTGCATGAACTTGGCATTAAAAATGACAATAAAATATTATTACCAAGCAGACTTTTGGAATACTTCTTGGAGACTTCTTGAGTGTGTACTAGAAAGGAAATGCTTTACTAACACTCAGTTCATGAACTTTACTACAAAAAAATTTGACAATTGGATTACATGGTTGTGTCACAATTTGGATGTAATATCAAAAACCTGGAAGATGTGAGATATGAGAGATAAAATACTAAATATACTTCCTACTGAGTATTCAAATCAAATGTGTTTTAAACATGAAATGAACCCATAAAATTCCATTTTAATTTTCTTCCAACCATATAAGCTGGAGAAATGCTGTGCTGTAGTTTGAATATGCTGAAATTAGTCACTGCAGAGGCTAAGATGTAAAACAAGTGATCTGGAAACACCCATTATTGAGAGACATCTTTAAACAATGAAAAGTAAGATACATATGACATTTCAAGTATTATTATTAACATTGACTCTTTGCAACTAAGATATTCACAGTACAAAAAAATAAAAAAACTTTTTGCAATGTTGAAACAGCTATTAATATATTCTTCAAACACATCACAACCACCTGATATTTCTCAACTTATGCATTTCTCATTGATATATTTTACTGCTTTAAGATTTTAGCAAAAGTTCTAAGCTTTGGGTTTCAGAAATTCCTGGTGTATTCAATGTATTGATAATATTTTATTAAACTTTGGTTGGAAAACAATAAATTGCTCATTAGATAAATATTACTATCAGTCAAAAAATACTGATGGAACATACACTATATTTGTTTTAAGGAAATATTATTATTAGTCAAGAAATATTCATTGAGGGGCACCTGGCTGGCTCAGTCGGTAGAGCACGGGACTCTTGATCTCAGAGTCATGAATTCAAGCCGTACATTGGGCATAGAACTCACTTAAAAAAATATTCATTTAACATCTACTCTATTAAAGGAAATGGCACAGAACCAAAATTTAGAGAGTTAATAGAGAAGATAAATTTTATAAATAAATGTTTACAAAGACGAGTATTTTGTGCTGCATCACTATTTTTGTATACTTATAACAGAAAAAATAAGGGTGATTGCACACAAAATAGTTAATAAACACGAATTTCTGGCAGCTATTCCTAAACCCAGACTTAGAGATACCACCAAAAAGAGAAGGAATTATATGTATATAAAACTGCAGTAAACATCATTAGTAACTTCTATGGACTGAGAAAGCTTAGAGAAGTGACAATGGAGTAAAAGACCAAGGAGGAGGAGGAGGACCAAAACCAATTGAAATGGGCTGGCAGAGAGTTCTGGATATGTTCTTATCTTTATTCTATATTACCTGGGTATATCAATACCTACCTGTCAGAACTACGAATTAACTATTGTGGTAGTTTAAAAATATATCCACAATTTTCGTGATGTTCCTAGCATCAAAAGGCAAAGTCTGATTTCCTTTTTCTTAAATATGACTGAACTTAGTGATTGACTTCACACAAATGCAGTAACGTAGAAGTCATGATGTGTGACTTCAGAAACTAGGGCAAGAAAGTCTGGGGCTTCTTCCATCTGGGATTGCTTACTCTGGGGAAAGTTGTTGTGATGTCATGAGGATAATCAAGTAGCGTATGGATAGGTTCAATTAGCAGGTAACTGAGGCACCTGCTGACAGCCAGTGAGGATCTGAGGCCCTGTGCCAACAGCCATGTGTGCGAGCCATTTGGAAGCACATCATTCAATCCCACTAACTTCCTGCCTGTAAACAAGTGCGATACCCTGAGCCAGAACCACATTCTCAAATGCTCCTGAATTTCCAAGCCACAGAAGTCCTGAGAAGTTCATTTTTTTAAAGCAACTAAGTTTTGGGGTAATTTGCTACACACAGCAATGGATAACTATTTTCCTTACCTTATTGAATTAGGAGCTCTCCTTATGATATCATTATGACCAAACCCTATCATTATCATGCACAGATATTTTTCCAATGCATTTTGTTCTTTTGACTTTGTCATCTGTCTTCAGGTATCTGTCATCAAAAAATTTTTCGAAGTTAGGTATACTGAATATTTGCATTTTTTTATTTAAGGGCTTCTATGTATTGTCTTGGATAAAATGCAGCAGAATTCAGTGGATTAGCTTAGGACAGATAACATGTCAGAGAGAGGTAAAGGGCATTAGTTTCAAGTTGTGATCTGGAGTAATTTGAAGGAGAAATAGATACAAATTTTTTACATTTTTATGGGAGTTGGAGTCTTTTAAGGAAGGGACTTCTTTTAGAAGCTTTAATATACCAATCAAAAAAAAAAGGAGTATATTAACATCACTGGATGTTTGTGATATTTTTTACCACTAATCCATTTAAATGAACAGTGTTACTCATATCAAAAGTTCCTTGAAGTTACCACTGTAATTCTAAATTATCTTTGGTAAAAGTATGTCATTTAGGCAGATAACACAGAGTAACACTGTCAGTACATGAGAGAAGCAGGTGTCTGGGCCAGATGACTTAGACTGTGACATCTGACAAAATTCAGGAGATGTGTCGCTTGTACAACTCATGTGTCCAGTCACAATCTAACAGTTCACTTTCTCCAATTGCAGAGCTAAGAAATTTTCCATTCTCAGTGAAAAGGAGGATTAGAGAATCTCTTTTAGATATAAATTATCTTGAGCAGAACAAACATGACTGAAGAAAGTTCCCATGTGCTTTTGTTTTTGATATATAATTATTTATAAGGATGGAGTAAATATTTATGTTTTCATTTCAAAATATTACATGTAAAATACAAATATCTTTTGCTTGTTATAAACAAATCTCATATCTACCTTCCAAAAGAAGAAAGGGAAACCTAGGTTTCTGTCTTTTGAGACTTTGTAAGTCTTGAGCTTATTTTTCTGTGTGCCTATCCAATTCACAGACTCAGTTCAAGAATCCCTACCAGGGTAGATCACATACGTGCAGGCTTCTTGCAATCAAACACTTCATTTCTTCAAAGTTGGGCATTTTTCTTTCTTTATTAATTTATTTTCTTTGAAGCTTGAACAGAAGAAAAAAATTCTGGTATTATTTTTGGGTATACATAGATACTCTCCTTAAAGGTCATCTGAAAATCACTGGGTAGGATATTTAGATCAAGCCAGAGTAGCATATTAACAAATGCCAGAATGAACAAAACCTAAATATTAGATAGTTGAACTTTGGACCATTGGATTTTTGCAGGTTTTTTTTTTTAAACAGATTCTTTAGTTCCTGGACAAATTAACAAATTCCCCTTGCCATGAGTTTATTGATAGGAAGAGATAAAGGAAAAGCAACTGGACTTTGTAGTCTACTTGTCAGCTCAGAAGGTTCGCACTTGAGTTACACGCATTCTCCTGAATCTCTTTATTACTTTTATTCATACTCCAGTGGCAGAATTTGGTTGAGAGGCCCAGGGCAATCCATGCCCAAGCAAGTCAGAGGGCATAAGTAAACACATAAGAAGGTTTTATTGGTGAAGGAGTTAGAAAAGCTATGATCTTTCTTAGGTCAATATTATCAGTCTAGTGAGAAGTTGAGAGAAATAATAATACTTACTGAAATAAATGGAAAGACCAAAGTGGAAAACTAAGTAAATGTAAGTACAGTTTATAAAAAACAGTCCTAAATAAATAAGAAAGACAGTGGCAAAACATAAAGATAACATGTGCTATACTTTTGAGTTCCACAAAGCTTTAGGAAAAAGTAGAGCAGGGAAAAGTTCGTTGGGTAATAACATTCTTCCAGCATCCAAAAGCCATACATTCCAGAGCAACGTCAGACCATCATGATATTGATTATATATGTTTTACAATAGTGTTTATAATTCTCAATATATTTTTTAATATTTTATTTATTTATTTGACACAGAGAGAGAGAGAGAGAGAGCACATGCAAGGGGGAGCAGCAGAGGGAGAAGCAGATTCCCCGCTGAGCAGGGAGACCAATGTGGGGCTCAGTCCCAGGACCCTGGGATTATGACTTGAGCTGAAGGCAGACACTTAACTGACTGAGCCACCCAGGGGCCCCTCTCAATATTTTTTCTTATTGAGTTTCCTTTTTTAGGAAAATTGTCATCAACATGTAGCACCAGCCCTGGGAACTTCACCAAGCTTTGAGGAAAGCTTGGATTTCCTGTAAATAAGATGGGCTTCATTTTGATTATGAAACTGTTCAACATAAGCCAGTACAAAGATTTATTCTTTAGTATTGGCCCTCTAGAACAGACTTTTTCAAACAAATCTGGATAGTGGTCTAGAAATAGATAAAGCTATATAACCTGACTTGGTTGTTTGGGGTAGAAAAGAAAGCCATTTGAAATAAATTGGAAGTTGTTTCCAAAATGATTTTTGCAAAAATATGTTGATATGATCCTTGTTTCAAGAGTCTTTAGAAACCGAGCCCACATACGGAGGTTCCTGCTGGTTCTGTATCAATGTCTCAGTCATGGAATTGGAAGATTCCTCTTACATGAGAGTTTCAAAAGTATCCCAAAGCAATGTTTATCCTTTTAAGGATGACTTATCCAACACTACACCTGTCCATTTCTTTAGGAACTTCATCTGAAAGACTGATGTTAAAAACTAAAAAGATCAGATGGAAAAACAGTTTTTGTAATAAAGATTCTGACTAGTTTTTGATGTTTGATCACTAACAACTTATAAGCCTCACCCCTCTCTTTTCTCTTCTCTTTCATGTCCTCCCATCTTTGACACTAGTGTGGGATTTAAACCACAGAAACCCCTGCCCACAGACAGAACTCAGCCCCACTCCCTAATCACACTAAAACCTCAAGTCAGGCTCCTTTCTCTAACTTCTCAAACTATCTTTGGACCAGCTGTAGAGATCTGTCTTATTTTCCCTAGACAATCTTATCATGTAAGCTACAAACATTTTATGCTATCTTGGTGTGTGTGTGTGTGTGCGTGTGTGTGTGTGTGTGTGCGCGCGCCACATTCAGTTTTAATATCTGAACCAAATTCTGGTGAGAGTCCATCCTATCCCTGTAGGATGGTCACAGAGTTACTAATGTTAGCAATAAAGTACCTTTTTATTAAGGATATGTCTTTCAAATCTAATCAGTTAATTCCTAAAGGAGGTTTATAATTTGTAGGAGACAAAATGAACTTGGCATTTGGAAGACTGATGAATACATATCAGAGCTCAGATCTACTGTGAAACTTACCTCAACACTGCAATGGGGGAGATGCTCATATTTAGGTCAAGAGTCCTCAGGAGTTTAAACTGTTTCTGAATGGTAGCAAGGGTTTCCTTATTGGATTTCACAGGGGCTACCAAAATTGCGGGTTGCCTACTTTCTCAATCATCACTAGAACAATATGTTGATTAAAAAGGAGATAATTTTATTAAGTCTATTGTGACACGTGAGAATACTATCTTTTTTTTTTTTAAGATTTATTTAGTTCTTTGAGAAGGTGGGAGAGAGAGAGAATCTCAAGCTGACTCCCCGATAAATAAGGAGCCTGAGGTGGGGCTTGATTCCAGGACCCCAAGATCATGACCTGAGCCAAAATCAAGAGCTGGGCACCTAACCTAAACGAAGTGCCCCAGGTAGAACACTATCTTGATAGTCATGTATATATGAGTAATCTGGATAAGGCTATAAAACACATATCTATAGGCATAGCTAGATAGATGATAGAGATAGAGATAAGGATACGAAATAGATATACATAGAGACACCTAAAACTGTACGTTGGGAAAAAAATTGTTACTAACAAATATTTGTTTCTCTTAATTTTTCCTCATGCTATCTAATGTCTTATCTATAATTTATTATTTCCTAGTCAACTACTTTTCCTTTTCTCCTTTTGCATTTTTTTCCAGATCTCAATCAGTAGGAATTAAGTTAGACACTACTCAGTACCAGGTACATTATTTTTTTTAGCTTTAATGAGGTATAATTGACAAGTTAAAAATTGTATATATTTAACATGTACAATGTGGTGTTTTGATATAAGTTTACCTTGTGTTATGATTACCAAAATCAAGCTAATTAACATATCCATTATTACTGAGCTCTAAACAGCTTCCTGTTACTTGACGTCCATGACTGACTCTATATACCCACATCCTTAAGGTACTTAGTACCATTCAACATTTGAGTTTTTGTCAGTTCGACAAGGATAAAATATCTCAGTATTGACTTTATTTCCATTTTCCCCTGAATACTGATGATTTTGAGTAACTCATCGTATAGCAGTTAGTGTTTTGAATTTCTTCTCAAAGTTTTCTGTTATTTTTTAAATCATTTTTCTTATATTCAATTTTGACAGTAGATAAATACTAATTATTAGGTTCATCATGAAATAAAACAAAAATTGTGATACCTTAAATTGAAGGTTTTACAATTTAATGATATTCTCACATATTTTGGAGAGTTAGAAAATGTCTTCAAGGATGGAAGTGCTTCTCTGTTTTTCTCTCAAAAAAAGAGATTCTAACCTTTAAAGGGCAAAGTTTCAGCTGTCAAAATATATGCTGAGATGTTGGTGCCCTATTAACCTAGAATGAAAATAATTGCCATTGGCTCAAGAGCAACAGCAGGAAGTGTGGGTCGCCCTTCTAGCACTTTGACTTTCTACAGTAAAGTAAGAGGCAAAAAGCCTACGTGGACCTTAAATGTGAAAATGACCATGTTATTGATGTTTCACTTCTAAGAGAAACAGAAAAGAACTTTAAAAGTACATTTATAAAGGAAGTTTTAAGAACTTATAAGCAATATGTTTCTCTATTATTTTTAACTCACAGTAAAAAGGTATTAGCATTTTCATGATCAATTTGTTTAAAATAATAAATCTATAGGCTAATATTTAGAAGCCATATATGCAACATACAGAATGAACTTAATTTTACCTTGTGTAAATTATGTATATACACTTGAATCTTATTAACATAACTGATCATTGATTAGCATGATAATTTTTATATCCTCTGTGACTTCATTATCAAATAATGCATGAGTAAAAGCCTACACATAGTTTTAATAATTCATACTCTATTTACACAATAGTAAATCAGTGAATTAACCTACTTGGTTTGTAGAATTAACCAGGTCAGGGGTTTTAAAGCATTAATGTTAACTCATTTTTTTCTGCCAGTAATAATAATTTTGTTATCATTAGATGGTTTGGCCATTAGAACATAAAGAAGAGGTAGTTTTCTTTGCAAGGCTTCTTACCAATTCCAAATTGTCCCTGATTTACAATGTGGTTCCTAAATTTTAATAGTTATAATTCAATTTTGGTAATTTTTTGTTAAAATTGAAAAATCTGGTAAATTAAATGTACAAAGCTTTGGGGTAATTTTTTCATATTTATCCTCCGTTAGAATATAAATTTATTTTCGGGGCGCCTGGGTGGCACAGCAGTTGAGCGTCTGCCTTCGGCTCAGGGCGTGATCCCGGCGTTATGGGATCGAGCCCCACATCAGGCTCCTCCGCTATGAGCCTGCTTCTTCCTCTCCCACTCCCCCTGCTTGTGTTCCCTCTCTCGCTGGCTGTCTCTATCTCTGTCGAATAAATAAATAAAATCTTTAAAAAAAAAAAAGAATATAAATTTATTTTCACAAAACTATTAATTATGAGGGGTAGCATATATGATTTTACATTTGTTGTGTAGGATAATTTCTAATAATAGTAGATATTCAATAAATAGTTGTTGTTTTAATGAAGAAAAATAATAAAGCCACATGGGAAAATGTTTGGCTTCATCTATAACATAATTGCATATTAAAATTTTTAAAAATCGGGTCTTTTCACCTATCAATTTCCAGTAAAGGTAATATTGACTCGGAACTAAGGATTGCACTATGAATGCATATCATCATTTCAGGAATTGTAATTAAATTTACTGGTGTGGGATAGTCATCAATTAACTCCAACAAGAGTGCCAGCCACATGACCGAGATGCAATAAAATTCTAGTTCAGAATTCACTGGGTTGAAATTTAGGGCAGGAAAGAAAGAGGATCCGGTGTGGAAAATCACTGAAAACTTAATTTTCTTCCCATCTATTCTCATTTAAGACTCAGGTATTAAACATGGCAGTCCATGGCTTGGAGTGTAGTTTCCAAGAATAATGGGGGAAGAAAACAGTCCAATTAACTTGCATGTTTTTGTTTCTCCTTGGTTTTAATCAAGAGAAGTTGACCTATGTGAATTCTTCAGGCTAATTTAAAGTGCTCAGGCAATGAATCATGGAACACTACATCAAAAACTAATGATGTAGTGTATGGTGAAAAACATAACATAATAAAAAAAAAGTTTTAATTAAAAAAATAATAATAATATGCAGAGACATTAAAAATAGATAAAGTGCCCAGGCAAACAGTAATACAAGACCATAGCACACTAAATTCATATATGACTTTTTTAAGATTGCCACTCCCTGAAATCTCTGGTTGGCATTATTTTAGCTGCAAATAACAAAATCTTATCTTACCTATCAAAATTCAAAATCAATATATTTGAATAATACTAGACATCTCATAAATTACAAGAGAGTGTTGAATTAAGAAGACTTAAGAATGAAATAAGTCAGGAATGCTCAAGGAAACTTGAGTAGCAGTGTTCATCTCACTTTCAATTGGTTGGTTATTATAAAAGAAAAAAAAAAGAAAAGTGTTGGTGAGGATGTGGAAAAATCGGAATTCTCATGTAGTGCTGGTGGGAAGGTAAAATAATACAACCACTATGGGAAATATGGTGGTTTCTCAAAAAAATAAATAAATAAAAATATAATCACCATATGATCCAGTGATTTCACATCTGATAGGTACTCAGAAAACTTGAAAGCAATGTCTCATGGTGGTTCCAGGGCCTGGGGAAATGGGAGAATGGGAAGCTATCGTTTAATGAGTGCAGAGTTGAAGTTTTACAAAATGAAAAGAGATCTGGAAATGGATGGTTGTGGTGGCAGGGCAATATTATGAATATATTTAATACCATTGAACCATACATTTAAAAATAGTTTAGGAGTGCCCCGGTGGTATAGTCGGTTAAGCATCTGACTCTTGGTTTGGTTCAGGTCTGATCTCAGGGTCATGAGATCAAGCCCCAAAACAGGCTTTGCACTCAATGTGGAGTCTGCTTGAGTTTCTCTCTCTCCTTCTTCCTCTGGCCCTCCTCCCCCCTCCAAATAAATAAATAAATCTTTTTTAAAAATTAAAAATAGTTCAGATGGCAGATTTTATGTTGTGTGCATTTTATTGCAATAAAAACTAGAAAAATAAAGGTTAATAATATTTCATTGATAAAAGTAGAAAAACATAAGAACATTAAAAAATGTTTGATGATATTTAACATAATTTTGAGACAAAAACTTTAGTAAACCAGAGATAGAAGAGAATGTTTTAAAATAATAAAGATTGGGTGCAAAAAACTTAGAGAAAACATTATACTTATTGAATATTGAAAGTGTTCCCATTGAGATTGGGAAAAAAAAAGACAAAAATGTCCATTATCCTTACTTCTGTTCAAGTCAAACATAGGACAAGGGAGTATAAATCTGAAACATGAAGAAAACAGACTGTCATTTTCATGGATATAACTATGCTGTAAGAAGTATTAAAAGACTGAAAATCTATTCAAGCTAATAAATCATTTTAGCAAGTTACCTGGATAAAGATCAATGTGCAAAAAGTAAATGCATTATTATATGGCAGTAACAAACAATTAGAAAATGAATATTATTTATCTTTCAATTATGAAAAAATGTTAAAACCTAGCAATAAATGTTATAAAATACATGCAAGATCTATATGTAGGGTTTCAACATAACATTTTTTAAAGATTTTATTTATTTATTTTTGAGACAGGGAGAGAGAGAGCATGAGTGTGGGGGAGAAGCAGGCTCTCCACTGAGCAGTGAGCCCAATGAGGGGCTAGATCCCAGGACCTTGGAATCATGACCTGAGCTGAAGGCAGACGCTTAACCAACTGAGCCACCTAGGCTCCTCTACAAAATACTATTAAGAGAAACTAAAAATTAAGAAAAACAAAAAGAGCTATACCATGTTCAATGTTTGGGACATTTCAAAATTGGGAAATATCCTTAAATTGATATATGGCTTCATACAGATTCAATGCAACCCATCTATCATCATCCTATCAGGTCTTTTGTGATTTCTGTGTGTGTATATTGCGAACTGGCAAACAAAGTAAACTAAATTGAGGATAAGAATAAGGTCAGGGGATGGGGCGCCTGGGTGGCTCAGCTGTTAAGCGTCTGCCTTCAGCTCAGGTCATAATCCCAAGGTCCTGGGATCAAGCCCCACATCGGGATCCCTGCTCAGCAGGAAGCCTGCTTCTCCCTCTCACACTCCCCTTGCTTGTGTTCCCTCTCTGTCTCTCTCTGTCAAATAAATAAATAAAATCTTAAAAAAAAAAAAAAAAGAATAAGGTTAAGGGAGTTACGTTAGCCAGTCCCAAGACTTATTTATGGCTACAGGAATTAGAATGGTATAAGATTAGTAGAAGGATAGCTAAAGAAACCTATGGAAAATATTTTAGTATAGAAACAGACACACTTACATATATTGTTACCAGATTCATGAGAAGAAAAAAAAGGCATTGTAACACAGTGAAAAAGAATAATCTTTCCAATGAAAGTTATTGGCTATTTATATGCAAAGAGGGAAAAAAAATATTGAATCTCATTATCTAGATTAGTACCTTACACTGTATTCAAAATCAATGCCAGATGAATTGTAGACTTGATGTGAAAGGGAAATTAACAAATTATCTTCTAGAGATAATACAGGAGAATACCTTCATGAACTTTGCACGGGCAAGCATTTCTTAAATGGGATACACCAACACTAACCCTGAACTAAAAATTAATGAATTTCATTTCATTAAAATTAAGAACCTCTGTTCATCAGAAGGCATTATTAAGAGAAGAAAAGGGAAAACCAAAGAATAGGAGATGATAGGCTCACTGAATAAAACAAAGATTTGTATCGAGAATACATAATGAAAGAGTAAAAACCTGTCTGGGACTAGAAGAGTGAAAATCAACTTGGACTGAGAAGGCAAAAAAAGTATCCCTGCCATTAATCACACTGGGAGAACAGACACCGATAAAGTCAGCTGCAAAATTAACTAGAACTGTTGTTTTTCCAAGGTCATGAAGCAACTGTGAAATACCATAATGACCTCTTCTTTTAATGACTATTGCTTTCTTATCAATGACACCCTAGAGCCACTTTGCCAGTCCTATCTATTACTGGTGATACCTAATCACTAACCTGCCTTGCCTTGTGACAGTGCCCAATCCCTAGTTGATCCCTACTTCCTAAGCCCACCTCAGAGATACAGACCAATACAGAATATACTACTGCTTCCCTTAGACTCTAAGAATCATGTGGAGAGAGGCCAAACCTTATAAAAGGTGCTTCCTTAATCTCTCTTACAGTGGCATTTTACAGTTCTCTTGAAGTTCTCTCCCTTGTTACATCAGGTCAGTAAATCTGATTTTGACAGGCTTCAGGCTTTTTCCTGGTGGTGTTTGATTTATTAGGCTTAGGAAATAATTGTCAATAACTATAATAATGATAATGAGGAGGGAAAAAAAAGTAGTTGTGCAGGCAACAAAAGAAATTTTCAAATGACCAGAAAGCAATGAAAAGGTGCTAAAAAGCATTATTCATAAGGAAGTCTAAAATAAACCCACAGGGGCACCTGGCTGGCTCAGTCCATGGAGCATGCAAGACTTGATCTTGGGGTTGTGAGGCCCAGCCCCACTTAGGGTGTAAAGCTTACTTAAATAAAATATAAAACAAATAAAATAAATAAAATAAAATAAAATAAAATAAAATATAAAATAAATACACAAAAAGATTACAGCTATATCTTTCATATGTGTATATCTACACATACATACATGCATACAGCTCCCTAGAATAGCTAAGTTTTAAAAGTTGAGGATATCAAGAGTTGGAAAACATGTGGAATAACTAGATCTACACACTCTTGGGAATGCAAATTGTTTCAACCTTTTTGGGAAATTGATGAGCAGTATGTTTCAAAGCAGACGTAGAGATACCCTATGACCAAACAATTCTAATCCATGGTTATACCTAAAAGAGATCCATATATACATGCAAAATACATAATGTAAAATTATTTCCTGACAGCATCATTCATAAAAGCCTCAAACTGGAACAACCCAAATGTCCACAAGCAGAATGGGTAACACCACTTCGGAATATTCATGCAATGGGAAACTACACAGCAAAAAAAAAAAAAAAAAAAAATGACCTACTGCTGCTTGAAACGTAAGTGATGGCTCTCCCAAACTTTTACTGAGTAAGAGGAGACAATAAGGATACCTAATGTATATAAAGTTCAATAACAAATAAAGCGTATTTATGGTGATAAATGTTTGATTTAATGATTGGGAGCAGCAAGCATGACATCATACGGGTTGCTGATAATCTATAATTTGACCTTGGATGATGTGTTTACTTACTTAGTGACAATTTTTTAAGTTATAAATCTTAAATGTGTGCATTTTAAAATATTTTTGTTATATACTATAATTGAATAAAAATTAAACTCAAGAAAGACTTAAAAACTGTTAGATGGCCATTTTGTATTTGAATTAATAATTAAGATGTTACGGAATTTCATAAATTTTGGAAATTATATTGTTTTCTTTTTATTCAAAAATTTCACTTTAATTTTTGCTACTTATAGTAGATATTTATATTAATAAGTATAATGCATAGAAATTAGAGGTCAGCATGACATTTTTATAACTTTAATCTATAAAGCACATGGATAGTGGTTATTTTTTAGAGCTCTTATAATCAATTATCTAACAGTATTAAAGAGAAAAGTAAACTTATGGTATTTTACAATAATTCACTGCATCAGGAAAATTACAAGGCATAATTCTAAAATACTAAACTCTAAACCATATCACTATAGCCATTAAATGTTTGTGAATCTGAAATTCAATTTAAAAATAATAAAATGTGTGTATATATTTAATTTTATGTAAGTGATGATAATTAATAGAATGAGAAAAAGTTATACAAAATGAAGGAATTGAAAATAATGCAATGTTTTATCAAATTTTTTGGTGGTAAAATTAAAAGGAACTCATTTTCATATTTTACGATACAAAAAATAATCTAGATGTCTTTCTCCCTTTCTCATTTAAAAGCAAACAAACAAAGCTTTTATACCAGTTAACATTTTCTGGAGGAACATGCTCAATATCAAACTTTTTCTCTGAGAATTTTCAAGTTGCTCACTTTATTCAACTAAACCATCAATTCAATAATTTTATATTCTTTTACTCCAGTTTTACAGATGAAAAACATGAAACTTGTAGAATAATGACAGACATTTTACCAAATCTGACTCTAACTAATTTTGGAGACTGAATTTCTACCTGAGCGGTCTAATTTCAGAATCTGTGCATTTAATTGTTACACACTGCTGCTTTCCCTCCCACCCCTGAAATTTGTCATATTTCATATTTCCTATAATTAAATCAGAGGAAAAATCATAACTGCTACTTTTTAAAAATTCCCATGTAAGAAATGTCACCTACAACAATATCCTTTTTCTCATAATAAGAAGTAATGATTTATGGTTCCCATGACATTTAGCTCATTATCAAATAAAACTGAACAATAATAAGGATTGCTTTAGGCAGGGAATGTTCTTTTTCTTTATGTTTATAATCACATTAAACATGATATTTTCAGCATCATTGCTCTACTTAGATTCTTCCTAAGCTTGTATTTTTGAAGAATTAATTTCTAAATTTGAGTGTAATCCAAATGTGAGGAAAACTTTTACATATTTTATAACATATTTTTGAAATATATTATAAAAACATCTTGCGCTAGAGGAATTTAATTGTTATCAATTAAGGAAAAGTATATATGTTCAGTTTATATTAAAAATACTTTTCATATATATGGTCCAAAATACATTTTTTCATGTAGGCTGAAAAAAAAAAACCAACTATTTTAGATTTAGAAAATTGGAGATTTAATACTCAGGTCATTAACTTCTGTGTGGACAATTCACTTACATTTTTTGAACCTCAGTTTCCTCATTTGTTAGTTTAAGATTATCTATGTATATTATTTTATACACATTATAATAATTATTATAACATATTTATATGTATACTAGTAATTAACATATTTTAGAACATATTTTTGAACTTTTTATGTGTATTATTATAATCAATCATCAAAAGCTGCTGAGAGAATGTTTTCCAAAATCATAAACAATCTTCCTAATGAAAGGTAAATGTTGAATTGCCTAAGACTTAGAAATGCCTAGAAAAGCATCATCCTAGAAAAGGAACTGGCATTCTCTAAAATTCAATGGAAATCATCTATAGTTCAATGATTAAGCTGGTTACTCCTGTTCAAATGCAAGGATTGAACAAATTTAAGTCTTGAGTCCCATCACTTCTCCAACATTTGATCACACCAAAAGATCAAGCTGATGTATCTAGGAATGCCAGGGTGGGAAATTCTACCAGTAGTTATCCATACCACAAAGCTGCAATTGGCAAGGCTTGAACCTTCACCCAATCTGGGCAAAGCCTGTTTGATCAGCTACCATAGTAGATAAACTGGCATCCAAGGGTAAGAGCTAGTGCTTCCCTAGTCATGCAGCCTATATTCCCATCAATTTAAGAGTCAGTGTTTATTGCCAAATAGGAAACCACAGGAATAAGAGTCCTTGGTTTTTATTAACACTACCACTGTTGATGAAATCATTAAATAAAAGACTTTAGTAACTATAACATTAATTCTGTCAATAATATATTTTCCTAATACCTTTGATTTTATTTATTTTCCCCATTAAATATTACAAATTCTTACTGACTAAAAAAGTCCTCAAGAAAGTTTATTTAATATATATAAATCACATAGTTCATATTCTCAAATATACATAGTATTAAAGTGGAAAAAGAAAATAATTTTAGAGTTATATTACATTCACAACTCTGACACCAAAATCACCAGTTTCTCATTTGGAAAATAAAAATAAGCTTTACTAAGTTGAAAAATAGATATAATTTATATAATTTAGCTATCTACATCAGTGTTTAACATTTGGCAAATATTTGGTATGTTACTTTACATTATGTATTATATATATTTTTATTAGTGATTATTGTTGCATATATGGTGTTATTGGATGAATATATATGAGAATGAATAAATGAAAGTATGAACAGCTCAAGTATATATATTTCAAATAAAAACGACATAAAATAGATGAGGAAATTTGAAGTTTCTGATGTAATCACACTGTTTTAACATGAACAATTCCTTCTCAAATATTTTAATATAATATTTCAGTTAACAGATCAGAAAGTCACTAAGACACCTATTGTTAAATCTGATTTCAAATATGAATAATCAGTATGGTAAGTTAACTAATATGATTGAATTGGAGGTATATCTCTACTCAGTTAATTGTTACACTACATCAGAGATTTAAAGAAAATTTCACCTTGGTATTTGGTTTGGATGATTTTTGCACACCCTCTGACCCCTGCCATTTCCCATAGCATATACTTCATAGCAGATCACTTTACACTTTCTCTATTATCTTTCTTGGTTAGGAACTTATTACTCAGATATTAATCTTTAATACAGAAAACATATAATTTATTGTTATGTTGTTTCCAATAAACAAAGTGCCTCACAAATGGCCAATTTTTAATAAATCATTTTTTTGGCCTTTTATGAAACATTGATAAGGAGTTTATACCCCATTTAGCTAGAACTTTATATTAACAACACTAACTTAATTGATTTCATGTCCTGTGTTTTTTGCTCCCAAGCATGGTAAAGTAACAAATGTTTGCATTGTTAGGGGAATTTAAAAAAAAAAAAAAGATTTAAACTAGTCCTCCTAACTCCTATCTGTCTGTGCTTTTAGGTTCAAAGCATGTATTATAATCAAATTCTTTACTACACATCTGAAGGAACATACAATTAGAGAGGAATGGAAGTTCTTCTTATCATTCTTTAATCATCAATAAAATTACCTTTCTTAAATTAAACTTTTATCTTGATATAATTATAGTTTCACCTGCAATTGTAAGAAATAATACAAAGAGATCCCATGTATCCTTTAATATCTTTCAGAACTAGAGTACAATATCAATATCACAATAAAGATATTGACCTTGAAGATAACAGGACATTTCCATCATGAAAGGATCCATCATGTTCCTTTTTTATAATCATGCCTACTTTCCCATTATTCCATTTTCCTCTGACAACCACTAATCTGTTCTCCATTTGTGTAATTTCGTCATTTCAAGAAAGTTATATAAATGTAATTATCCAATATGTAACCTTTGACGAGTGATTTTCTTCACTGAGCATAATTCTCTGGAGAGTTCTCTAGGTTGCTGCATGTATAAACAGCCTGTTCCTTTTTATTGCTGGGTAGTACTCCATGGCAGGGATGGGCCACCACAGTCTGCAAAATCATTCCCCCACTGAAGAACGCCTCAGTGTTTCTAGTTTTTGACTATGACAAACAAAGCTGCTTTAAACATCTACACGCAGGTTTTTGTGTGAACATAATTTTTTATTTCTCTGGGACAAAAGTCCAGAAGTGTAATTGTAATTTTTAAAGAGAAAAAAAAATAAAATCTTACTAGGTATACTTTTACATTACTGTTCTCTGGAAAAAGGAAGCCAACTTTGTTGTCACTGGTATTACCCATCCTTTTACCAATGTTTAGTAAATTTCAAAGGATTGTCACTCATGATTTAACAGAATAAAGTATTTGTTTGATTGTTCCAAAAAAAGAATATAATCTACTATTATATCTGAATTTAAATTAGATAATTTTCTTCATTTGATGAAATAATACTGTGTTCAACACCCAGAAACTTGGTTCAGTGCTACATCATTTCTCAATATACTTAGTAACTGATAAATTTTCACTCTAAGGTCTATCAGTTAACTGTCATTTTAGACACAATTTTAATGTTTTATTTTATGATCTATTTTATCCTAGACAAAAATTTATATATGATATGCAATTGCAAGTTTAATTTTTAGCATTGTCTTCTGAAGGAGCAAAAATATTATATATACTGTCTTTGTTTTTCTGCACACAATTTACTTGGCCATATTGATATATCTTTCAAAATAAATAAACATTTTTCAGGTCAGACATGATAGACTGAGAAAGACCTAGGAATGTTGTAAACATGTGGTAAAAATGAAGGGAAAGGATAGAATGAGGGAAGAAAACAGGTATGAGGGGAAATGCTCCTTTCAACCTAATTGTGAAACTGACTTCTGACTTTGCTTCAGGCAATTTTGTGTATAAACAGCATTGGCATTCCCAAGTCAGATTATAGGATAGCATGGAACAGGCAAAGCAAGAGAACACAGACATATGTATGTTATGTATAATAAAGGAGACAAGCCAGTACACTCTGATCCTGTAGAAGAGACACTGATCGCAGGCTGAGAGGTCTAAGATCAGTCCGAGTTGCCAAAGAAGGCTCTTAGAACCGGAGCTGAGTTGAGTGTTGAGGGATAAGGATGAAAGAGCCCAGAAAAGAGATTAAAAGCTCTCCAGAAACAGGATACAGAAACACATTGAGGCAAGGAAAAGGATGTGTGTGTTGAAAACTTCCGTAGTTTGGTAACATTGAAGTAAAATGTGACAGAGAGGTGAGAGATAATGGCAGAGAAGTAGAGGAGGGCTTGGTGGATCTTGAAAATGGACTTGTGCTATCTCCTAAGAGGATTTTAAGAAGAATGATGACAAATGCAGATTGATTTTGTGCTTGTCACTTGGGTCTAAGTATGGAAGTCACATAGGACGAGGGTAAGCAAAACTAAAGGTCAGACTGCAAAGGCAGTTCTAAGGGGGAAATACATAGCCATCCAAGCCTCACTCAAAAGAATAGAAAAATCTAAAATGCAGTTTTTATATTCTCACCTCAAGAAGCTGGAGCTGGAACAGAAGAATAGGCGTAACCCACGCACGAGAAGGCAGGTGATCAAGATTAGAGCAGAGATCAATCAATTAGAAACCAGGAGCACAGTAGAGCAGATCGACAGAACTAGAAGCTGGTTCTTTGCAAGAATAAATAAGATTGATAAGCCACTGGCCAGACTTATTCAAAAGAATAGAGAAAGGACCCAAATTAATAAAATTATGAATGAAAGGGGAGAGATCACAACCAACACCAATGAAATAGGAAGGATCATTAGAAACTTTTATCAACAGCTTTATGCCAATGAATTAAACAACCTGGAAGAAATGGATGCCTTCCTGGAAACCTATAAACTACCAAGACTGAAACAGGAAGAAATTGATTATTTAAACAGACTGATTATGAAAAGATTGAAGCAGTGATCAAAAACCTCCCCATAAACAAGAGTCCAGGGCCTGACGGATTCCCTGGGAAATTCTACCAAACATTCAAAGACGAAATAATACCTATTCTTCTGAAACTGTTTCAAAAAAGAAACAGAAGGAAAACTACCAAACTCATTCTATGAGGCCAGTATTACCTTGATCCCCAAACCAGGCAAAGACCCCATCAAAAAGGAGAATTACAGACTGATTTCCCTGATGAATATGGATGTCAAAATTCTCAACAAGATCCTAGCTAATAGGATCCAAAAGTACATTAAAAGGATTATCTATCACGACCAAGTGGGATTCATCCCTGGGATGCAAGGGTGGTTCAACGTTTGCAAGTCAATCAGTGTGATAGATCATATCAACAAGAAAAGAGTCAAGAACCATATGATCCGGGGCACGTGGGTGGCACAGTGGTTAAGCGTCTGCCTTTGGCTCAGGGCGTGATCCTGGCGTTATGGGATCGAGCCCCACATCGGGCTCCTCCACTGGAAGCCTGCTTCTTCTTCTCCCACTCCCCCTGCTTGTGTTCCCTCTCTCTCTGTCAAATAAATAAATAAAATCTTAAAAAAAAAAAAGAACCATATGATCCTGTCAATTGATGCAGAAAAAGCATTTGACAAAATACAGCATCCTTTCCTGATTAAAACCCTTCAGAGTGTAGGAATAGAGGGTACATTCCTCAATCTCATAAAAGCCATCTATGAAAAGCCTATAGCGAACATCATTCTCAACAGGGAAAAGCTGGAAGCCTTTCCCTTAAGATCAGGAACATGACAAGGGTGCCCACTCTCGCCATTATTATTCAACATAGTACTAGAAGTCAATCAGACAACAAAAGGGATAAAAGGTATCCAAACCAGCAAAGAAGAAGTCAAACTGTTTCTCTTCGCAGATGACATGATACTCTATATAGAAAACCCAAAAGACTCCACCCCCAAACTACTAGAACTTATATAACAATTCAGTAATGTGGCGGGATACAAAATCAATGCTCAGAAATCAGTTGCATTTCTATACACGAACAATGAGACTGAAGAAAGAGAAATTAGGGAATCCATTCCATTTACAATAGCATCAAAAACCATACGTTACCTCAGAATTAACTTAACCAGAGACGTAAAGGATCTATATTCTAGAAACTACAAATCACTCTTGAAAGACATTGAAGAAGACAGAAAAGATGGAAAAATATTCCATGCTCATGGATCGGAAGAATAAACATAGTTAAAATGTCTATGCTACCCAGAGCAATTACACTTTCAATGCTATCCCGATCAAAATACCAAGGACATTTTTCAAAGAACTGGAACAAACAGCCCTTAAATTTGTGTGGAACCAGAAAAGACCCTGAATCTCCAAGGAATTGTTGAAAAGGAAAAACAAAGCTGGGGGCATCACGTTGCTGGACTTCAAGCTATACCACAAAGCTGTGATCACAAAGCCAGGATGGTACTGGCACAAAAACAGACACATAGACCAATGGAACAGAATAGAGAACCCAGAAATGGACCCTCAGCTCTTTGGGCATCTAATCTTTGACAAAGCAGGAAAAAACATCCAGTGGAAAAAAGACAGTCTCTTCAGTAAATGGTGCTGGGAAAATTGGACAGCTATATGCAAAAGAATGAAACTTGACCACTCTCTCACACCATACACAAAGATAAACTCCAAATGGTTGAAAGACCTCGATGTGAGACAGGAATCCATCAAAATCCTAGAGGAGAACATAGGCTGCAACCTCTACGACATCGGCCACAGCAACCTTTTTCATGACACATCTCCAAAGGCAAGAGAAACAAAAGATAAAATGAACTTGTAGGACTTCATCAAGATAAAAAGCTTCTGCACAGACAAGGAAACTGTCAAAAAAAAAACTAAGAGGCAGCCCATGGAAGGGGAGAAGATATTTGCAAATTACACTACAAATAAAAGACTTGTATCCAAGATCTACAAAGAACTTCTCAAACTCAATACACAAAAAACAGATAATCAAATCAATAAATGGGCAGAAGATATGAACAGACACTTTTCCAATGAAGACATACAAATGGCTAACAGACACATGAAAAAATGTTCAAAATCATTAGCCATCAGGGAAATTCAAATCAAAACCACCTTGAGATACCATCTTATGCCAGTTAGAATGGCAAAAATGGGCAAGACAGAAAACAGCAAATGTTGGAGAGGATGTGGAGAAAGGGGATCCCTCTTACACTGTTAGTGGGAATGCAAGCTGGTGCAGCCACTTTGGAAAACAATGTGGAGGTCCCTTAAAAAGTTAAAAATAGAGCTACCCTATGATCCAGCAATTGCACTACTGGGTATTTATCCCAAAGAGACAGACGTAGTGAAGAGAAGGGCCATATGCACCCCAATGTTCATAGCAGCAATGTCCACAATAGCTAAATCATGGAAGGAGCCAAGATGCCCTTCAACAGGTGACTGGATTAAGAAGCTGTGGCCCATATATACAATGGAATATTACTCAGCTGTCAGAAGGAACGATTTCTCAACATTTGCAGCAACGTGGATGGGACTGGAGGAGATTATGCTAAGTGAAATAAGTCAAGCAGAGAAAGACAATTATCATATGGTTTCACTCATATATGGAACATGAGAGATAGGAGGATCGGTGGGAGAGGGAGGGGAGGAATGAAGGGGGGGTAAACAGAAGGGGGAATGAAGCATGAGAGACTGTGGACTCTGGGAAACAAACTGAGGGCTTCAGAGGTGAGGGGGGTGGAGGATTGGGATAGGCCGGTGATGGGTATTAAGGAGGGCACATATTGCATGGTGCACTGGGTGTTATAGGCAAGTAATGAATCATGGAACATTGCATCAAGAACTGGGGATGTTTTGTATGGTAACTAATACAACAAAATAAATATTATTTTAAAAAAACTAAAGGTCAGGGGTCCCATATGTGCCGATCACAATGATCAAATTTAAAAACCTACAAAAATAATATGAGCCAAGGACATAAACTATGAAAGGGGACATTTCGGCTAAGAAAAAAAAAAGTGATGGTTTGAAGGAATATTTACAAGATGGATTTAGCCAGACTTGATGTTAAGGAAAAAAAAAAATAGGTCCTTTTGGACTTGAGTTAATGACTGGAGTGGGTATATGGTAGTGACATTTTGAATTCAGGAGTCCAACACGATTGATTTAAGGGAGGAAGCAGACCTGGTGACTCAAGGTGGGAGCTGTTTTCCTGGTGCTTTTAAACCCTCACCAAAATAATGCCTTGGGGCACATTACTTTGTAAAACTATTTAGAAGTTGCCCGTATTGCTACGTGCCACTCATTACATTCAAGAGGCTATTTCTTTTTTTTTTTTTTAACATTTTTTTTTTTTTTTTTTTAGAGACAGCCAGCGAGAGAGGGAACACAAGCAGGGGGAGTGGGAGAGGAAGAAGCAGGCTCATAGTGGAGGAGCCTGATGTGGGGCTCGATCCCACAACGCCGGGATCACGCCCGGAGCCGAAGGCAGACGCTTAACCGCTGTGCCACCCAGGCACCCCTCAAGAGGCTATTTCTTACTGGATGTTAAAAATAAAGCACCTACGCACTCACTACATGAAGTATTTCTGACTATACAAATACTGATGCTAGATCAGTGGTATAATTTAAACCTTGCCTTCCAAATTCTCCTAAAAATATTTTTGAAAAGATATACGTGACACTTAGGTAAACTTTGACTGTGTGGACTACCTTAAATATAGTTAATTTAACTATTTTATATAAGTAGTACTTATGTCCCAGAAGTCTAGTCCACTAATATTTCTTAATAAAAGGTGTTAATAAAGCAAAGGTTTATGCTTTACTGTGATAAAGCACGTCTAGCTGAAACCAGGAGGAATGCTCATTAAAATAAATCATAATATTATAATCACTATAGGAACTAGCCAAAAGACCTAATTAGAAAATTAAGATTAATTCAACATATAATATTTGAATAGATACATATGACTATCTAAGTATTTAACTCCAGTACATGCATGATTAGGAAGGAAATATTATGCAAATATCTATGCTTTAAAATATAATTTTATATTTCTTAGAATCTACAATAAAATCACCAAGGAAAATTCTAAACATACAAAATAAATCTAAATGTTATTTAGAAGAATATTATAAGAAATATCAAATTAGATCTTTGTAATATGTGTAGATTTTGACACATTCAAGATGATCCATCATTGCAAACATAACTACATTGCCAACATTTTTCCACATGAGACTGTGTCATTAAAGCACACAAACTTTGAGGCACAAATTTTCAGTAAATCATACAGCACTTTGATGTATTATGTGATATATCCATATGTACATGGATGTATATACATATATTTTACATCTGCTTATACAGAAATGCAAGTATTAACTGTATTTTTGGACATAAAAGTTTTTATTCTTATAGAACAGAATAAAAGTTTAAAATGATTAATAAAGGATGAGTAAAAGAGTCTATCAATTCAATTTTTCTTATTCCTACATTAGTTATTTGAAAATGTTAATTTCTCTTATATTGCAACCTATGTCAACAAGAACAGCAAGTGTTTTGAGGAGCACGTGGCTGGTGCAGCCAGTTAAGCATCTGCCTTGGGCTCAAGTCATGATCCCAGGGTCCTGGGTCCTGGGAAAGAGCCCCTGCGGCTGGACAGAGCTCCCTGCTCAATGCGGAGCCTGCTTCTTCCGTCTCCCTCTGCCTGCCTCTCCTGCTGCTTGTGCTCTCTCTCTCTCTGTCAAATAAATAAAATCTTTTTAAAAAATTAAAAAATGTAAACATAAGTTCTTAGACAAAATGGGTGTGTTTACAGGTAAATGGAAACACATAGTCGATTGAAAAATTTAGTGTTATTGCCAATATAGATGATTTCTAATATTAGAACTAGACATTAGGTCATAGCTGAACTTCTTTCCTTTGATTGGTAGCTTTATTTTAGTTGCATCCTAATAAGAGTAAGCAAACACAGATTATGAGGATCACAGCATATTATTTTTAAAAAGTCAAATGATTTAAAATGATCATTTTATTAAAAACCATAAAATTCAATAAATAATTGCATTAAATATACTCAATGTTATTGAAAATATTGTCTGCCTTTTGCCACTGGATTTTACCTTACCAGATGTGCTTCTAACGTGTATGTGGCTCACATTTATTTTTTAAAATCTTACATGACAACATCACTCTTAGGACTTTAAATAAAAGGAAAATATGTATGTACTAACGGGATTTATTTGCATTTATAAAGCATTCAATATGATTCTCTTTACATAAATGTTTTGCTTGATGGCTCTAGCTTTCAGAAGCATATGCTTTATCTGAAGTCTCTTCTGGTTATAGATCTTGTCATCTAAATCTTTATCTCTGAGAGTATTAAGAAAGTTCCCTGAACAACAAGAAATAAAGCTATTTTCTACTTGGATTAAATACTAGCTTCAAGTTTGCTTTTCCCAGTAAGATTCTGGACTATGGTGAAATTAGAGGAAGTGAATGGGTTACTGAATTGCTGTTTCCCTTAGGTAATCACACCCCACGTGCTTCAGGAAGTTGTGTTGTGGGGCTAAAGCCCTTCAGCTGCATTTTTTACATCTTGATAATCGCCAGCCTTCTTTCCCCTAACAAACCTTTCTCTAAATACTTGCTCATTATTTCACAGACATCAATTGTGGTGCATTAAGCAGGTATTCCAGAGTAAAAAAAATAACAAGACCTAAATTTAATGGTAATAAAATTGACTGAAAATATTGGTGAGTTTCTAATTTGGTACTAAATGACTTCTAATGAACATGTATCTATGAGTGGTATGAAACTACCCATGTTTTTGAGGAGAAATATCCTTTGGCTCCTGTAGTTGATTTGCTTGGCACAGCTCCTATTGAATACAACATGATCTTTAAATAAGTAATTTCATTTATTTTTTTCTTCTAAAAGTAAAGTTAAAAAGGCACAGCATGGTATTTTATAATTTGAAATGAAGGCGAAGGCCTAGTGTGAGGTTATGCTAGGGAATGTTAGTAAACACAAAGCTCTATTTTTATGTTACGTACACTGCTTCATCAGTGCTGCAGTGAAGAGCATCCCAAGGGAGGTGGCATTACCAGCCTTATCCTGAGTTCCTTGCGGGACAGCCACAATGGGACAAAGTCTAGCTCTAAGGCCTGAGAATCGCACTAATGGCAAGCCTGTAGACTGCTGTGCTGACTTGAGATAGGCTAATGAAATGCTTCAGCACTGAGGCCTAACCACATCATCTGGAAGACTTACTCATTAGGCACCAGAGAAGCACTGGAGAAGAGCTACGGGAGCTCATATATTCATCAGTATATAATCACATATTATATACATATTAGAAAGTGAAACACCAAGGGCACTACTTGAAGTTTCGCCCTTTGGGAGAATATCCCTTCACCACTGTCCTTCAGGCACGCCCCAGGAGAGGGCTGTAGTACTACAGCTGTCCATTTTCAGGTAGTGCCTGCATGTAAAACCATCTCTAAACCAGGCTGGAGGCCTTTCTAACTCTTCCCCTATCAACGTATCTTAAGGAACTCTCTATGAGGCCATAGGTGCGGGCTGGGAGAGAGAAAACAATATGGCGGGAGCGGGACCATGGGCACTCGGGCTACTTCTTCACGTGATGTACTTGTTCCTTCAGGGCCTGCCTGGGCTCTATCACATATATGCCACTTCCAGTTGATGGTGGAACATTGTTATGCACAGTCAGCTTTATAGTTTGGTGGATCAGATGACACCCAGTTCATATGGGCAGCCCAGATCACATGGTGGCCATGGCTAAAGCGTTTGATCTCTAGTGAGGCCCAATAGCAGGCCAAAAACTATTTCTCAAAAAGATGGTAGTAATATGTGGAGGATAGCAGATCTTTGAACTCAAATCCTATGTGTCCGCTCTGTTATTCACCTATAGGAGCTTATCAAAGGCTCCAAACAGCATCCCTATCTGCCGTTTACATTATAGGCACCACTGAGTCTGCTGGGTCATATGGTCCAAGTTGTGGAGTGGCTTACACAGCTGTGTGGACCTATTGCAGATCCTTCTCTTGTTCTGAACCCTGTTCAAAACTAAGATATTATCTGTTCACTTGATAAATGGGTTGGAGTAATACCCAGAAAAGAAATATGTACTTCCAAAGACCAAAGAGGCCTGCTAGACATTGGGCCTCATTTCTGCTTGTAGGATGAGCCAGATGGAACAACTTCTAGGCACACCAGAATCAACTAGCCAATGTCGTAGGTCTGCATAAGTCAGACTATTCCATGGCTGTTTTGACTCTGCTATCACCAAAACCACACACTCACTTGAGCTTTGGCATTTGAGTGTCAGCACTTGGCCCTACATCCCAAGCATCTAATTACTGCCACTGCATTTAGGTTTCCTAATTCAGTGACTGCAGTTCCCATGGGTCTTCTGGCCTAAAGAGAAGAATAATCACAGAGCTATTCAAGGATGCAAGGGCTCCTCTCGTAAATTTAATTCTGATAGTATTGGGGAAAAGTATGTATTCTGGACCCTCATGTATACTTATGGTATACATGAGTATGTCTGAAATGACAAATATACTCTAACATTTCAATCTCTCTAAGCCTTTGGATCTCTTCCTCTACATTAAACCGAGACAGTTATGACCTTTCTAATTCATTCACTGTGGGCCACCTTTTAAACCATGCTTCAGCCAACCAAAAATAAACAAATGCTGAATCTCTTGTTTAGTGAGCCTGTAATATCAAATTTGGCCTGTCTAATTTTATACTCCGTACACCATTATCCCACAGCCTTATTATCCATTTCTACACATTTCCTCTGATTTTTGTCTATATATATATATATATATATATATATATATATATATATATATATATATATATAACTCAAGTGGTTCTTTGGAAATGTAAAACACCTACTGATGGGTCATGTATTATACCCCAGCTTTAGGGACCTGCAGGGATTTGATTCTAGTTATAGTTCTAGAAGCAAAGAGGAATGGTGGGGCTGGATTCTTAGGAGAATCAGCATTGTTTTGCGTGGCAACTGCCTCAGGAAAAATCATTACAACTTTTTTAGGCAATACAGTACTAATCCCCTCAGAACTGGAAAGGAAGACACTATTATGGTTGGAGAGGACAATACTACCAGGGGTAAGAAGGCCATTTCTTGAGATAGGGAGACAAATTTTGCTGTAGATGGGAAAGCTGCTTCCACTGGGAATTGGGAGAACTTTTCCACTAAAAAAGAAGACTCATCAGAATGTAGAGCCTCAGTGTCTCAGTTTCACTATGGTTTTCCAACACATTACTATTTCAACATACAGCATCCCATTTTTGGGCTTGTTTGTTCATTTCCTCCCAAATGTCTGCAGCTACTTGATATCCCTTTAATTAACTTTTTTATTAATTAGCATAAGTTACCTTCTATTCCATACAACTAAGATATCTATATCATGTATATCTATATCAATTGCCATGTTCATAATATTCTAAGGTGTTCTATAGGTAGCAATGTTACAAATTCCATTGCTTAAATAGAACATGATTTCTTATGAGTGAATTACTTTTCTTTCTCTAATTAAGAGGTAATATGTCCCTAAAATATTGGCTTAAACTTAATCATCAGCAATTTATTTTTTTTGGCAGTTCTATATAAAATTAGATCTCAAAAAAAGCTCTAAGAGTTACAACCATGCATGCCTTGTAGTACTCAATTTTCTCCAAATGTTCAATAGTGTGTAGGTAGCCATAAAATTCCAAATATGTGATGGAGAAGGCTTTGTGTATTGAAAACACCTGCTAAGGATAATTAAGAACCTTGGTAAAATATGTGAATATTCATGATTTTTTAAAATATCAATACAAATGGTCCAGATGCTACCTCATAATAATTTATTTGGACCATATTGTGGATTAGATTATGTAGGAAGACAAATCTTGTGTTTAAATTAAATGTGCAAAATAATAAAAAAAAATTACAGGTATTGGTGGTTACAAAGTTTTAACCATATGCCTTAGAAGATAGACTTTCCCAGATGCCAAACTCTGAATTACCACCCAACCCTTTGTTCAAAAATCACTTAATGCATGACAATCATGTGCCACGCACTACTCTAGTCAGTAGAAATACAACAGTAAATGAAAGAGTTAAAATCTCCCATGGAGCATATATTGTAGGGAGATAAGACAGATAATGCAAACAAGTTATAGAACAGATAAGAGTGGTGATAATGTATATGTAGAATAATTAGTCTATCAAATGATAAAGAACAGATGCCAGGAAACTTATTTCTGTAAAGATGAAATTTAAGGAGAGAGATGAATGAAATCAGAGAGCCATATGGAGATCTGGGAAAAGAATATTAAATAGAGAGTATAAGATATCTAAAGGCTCTGAATCAAGGGGGAAAAAGTGTGTAAGGAAATGCAGATCGGTCTGGCTAGAATACAGTGAATAATGAATAGGAAGAATGATAGAAAACCAGAGTAGTCAAATAAGGATTCATATGCCTGAGACATTGTGGGTCATGGTCAGGACATAGACTTTATTTTGACTATTAGGCAAGTCATTGGTTGATTTTATGACCTATGTTTTGAAAGCGTGCATTATCAATAACTAGATTTCTCCTTCTCTAAAATTTTCCCATAAAGACTACTATGAAGCCCTGTATCTTCCTGGAATATTTACTAATTTCTTACTTTTCCTTAAGTTCAATTAGAAATATATGAGAGTTTCTTCCTGTTTCAGTTTTGGTAGTTTATACGTCTCTAGAAACGCATCCATTTCTTTCAGATTCCCCAATGTGTTGGCATATAGTTGCTCATATTATGTTCTTATAATCATTTGTATTTCTACAGTGTTGGTTGTGATCGCTCCCATTTCATTCATGATTTTATTTATTTGGGTCCTTTTTCTTTTCTTTTTGGTAAGTCTGGAGAGAGGTTTATCAATCTTATAAATTCTTTCAAAGAACCAGCTCCTAGTTTCGTTTATCTGTTCTACTGTTCTTTGGTTTCTATTTCATTGATTTCTGCTCTAATCTTTACTAATTCTCTTCGCCTGCTGGGTTTAGGCTTTATTTGCTGTTCTTTCTCCAGCTCCTTCAGTTGTAAGGTTAGGTTGTGTATTTGAGAACTTTCTTGTTTCTTGAGAAAGGCTTGTATTGCTACATACTTCCCTCTTAGGACTGTCTTTGCTGCATACCAAAGATTTTAAACAGTTGTGTTTTCATTTTCATGTTTCCATAATTTTTTTTAAATTCTTTTTAATTTCCTGGTTGACCCATTCATTCTTTAGTAGGATGTTCTTTAGCCTCCATATATTTGAGTCCTTTACAGATTTCCTCTTGTGATTGAGTTCAAGTTTCAAAGCATTGTGGTCCAAAAATATGCTGGGAATGATCCTAATCTTTTGGTACCACTTGAGACCCAATTTATGACCCAGGATGTGATCTATACTGGAGAATGTTCCATGTGCACTTGAGAAGAATGTGTATTCTGTTGCTTTAGGATAAAATGTTCTGAATATATCTGTGAAGTTCATCTGGTCCAGTGTGTCATTCAAAACCCTTACTTCCTTGTTGATCTTCTGCTTAGGTGATCTGTCCATTGAAGTGAGAGGGGTGTTAAAGCCCCCTACTAAACCTGAACAACCCATAACCAGCAAGGAAATAGAAACAGCAATCAAAAATTTCCCAACAAACAAGAGCCCAGGGCCAGATGGCTTCCAAAGGGAATTCTACAAAACATTTAAAGAAAAATTAATACCTATTCTTCTGAAGCTGTTTCAAAAAAGAGAAATGAGAGGAAAACTTCCAAACTCTTTCTATGAGGCCAGCATTATCTTGATCCCAAAAGCAGACAAACACCCCACCAAAAAGGAGAATTACAGATCAATATTCTTGATGAACATGGATGCAAAAATTCTCACCAAAATACCAGCCAATAGGATCCAACAGTACATTAAAAGAATCATTCACCACGACCAAGTGGGATTATTCCTGGACTGCAAAGGGTGGTGGTTCAACATCCGCAAATCAATCAATCAGTGTGATACATTCATAAATAAAAGAAAGGACAAGAACTATATGATCCTCTCAATAAATACAGAAAAAGCATTTGACAAAGTACAGCATCCTTTCTTGATTAAAACTCTTCACAGTGTAGGGATAGAGGGAACATACCTCAATATCATAGAAGCCTGTATGAAAAGCCCACAGCAAATATCTTTCTCAGTGGGGAAAAACGGAGAGCTTTTCCACTAAGGTCAGGAACATGGAAGGGATGTCCACTATCATAACTGTTGCTTAACATAGTACTACAAGTCCTAGCCTCAGGAATCAGACAACAAAAAGAAATAAAATGCATCTGAAATGCCAAAAAGAAGTCAAACTCTTACTCTTTGCAGATGATATGATACTCTATGTGGAAAACCCAAAAAACTCCACCCCAAAATCGTTAGAACTCATACAGAAGTTCAGCAAGGTTCCAGGATATAAAATCAATGCACAGAAATCAGTTGCAATTCTATACACTAATAATGAGACAGGAGGAAGAGAAATTAAAGAGTTGATCCCATTTAAAATTACATCAAAAAACGTAAGGTTCCTAGGAATAAACCTAACCAAAGAAGCAAAGTATCTGTATTCAGAAAACTATAGAATACTCATGAAAGAAATTGAGGAAGAACACTTATGAAATAAATCAAAAAACATTCCATGCCAATGGACTGGAAGAACAAATACTGTTAAAATGTCTATGCTACCTAGAGCAATCTACACATTCAGTGCAATCCCTATCAAAATACCATCAACTTTTTTCAGACAGCTTGAACAAATAATTATAAAATTTATTTGGAACCAGAAAAGACCCCAAATAGCCAAAGGGATGTTGAAAAAGAACACCCAAAGTGGTGGCATCACAATTCTGGACTTCAAGCTATATTACAAAGCTGTAACCATCAAGACAGTATGGTACTGGCACAAAAACTGACACACAAATCAATGGAACAGAATGGAGAACCCAGAAATGAACCCTCAACTCTATGGTCAACTAATCTTCAACAAAGCAGGAAAAAGTATCCAATGGAAAAAAGACAGTCTCTTCAACAAATGGTGTTGGGAAAAATTGGACAGCCACATGCAGAAGAATGAAACTGGACCATTCCTTTATACCATCCTCAAAAAATAGACTCACAATGGATGAAAGACCTAAATGTGAGACAGGAATCCATCAAAATCCTAGAGGAGAACACAGGGAGCAACCTCTGTGACTGCAGCCGCAGTAACTTCTTGCTAGACACATCTCTGAAGACAAGGGAAACAAAGGCAAAATGAATTATTGGGACTTCATCGAGATAAAAAGCTTCTGCACAGCAAAGGAAGCAATTGACAAAACCAACAGACATCAGACAAGAATGGGAGAAGATATTTGCAAATGTCTCATCAGATAAAGGGCTAGTATCCAAAATCTACAAAGAACTTATTAAACTCAACACCCAAAGAGCAAATAATCCAGTGAAGAAATGGGCAGAAGACACGAATAGACATTTCTCCAAAGAAGACATCCAAATGGTCAACAGACACATGAAAAAGTGCTCAACATAACTTGGCATCAGGGAAATACAAATCGAAACCACAATGAGATACCGCCTCACACCCAGTCAAAATGGCTAAAATTAACAAGTCAGGAAATGACAGATGTTGGTGAGGATGCAGAGAAAGGGGAACCCTCCTACTGTTGGTGGGAATGCAAGCTGGTGCAGCCACTCTGGAAAACAGTATGGAGGTTCTTCAAAAGTTGAAAATAGAGCTACCCTACAACCCAGCAATTGAACTACTTGGTATTTACCCCTTAGATACAAATGTAGTGATATGAATGGGCACCTGCACCTTGGTGTTTACAGCAGCAATGTCCACAATAGCCAAACTATGGAAAGAGCCCAGATGTCCGGCAGATGAATGGATAAAGAATATTTAGTGTGTGTAAACACACACACACACACACACACACACACACACACACACACACACACACTGGAATATTACATGGCCATCAAAAAAGAAATCTTGCCATTTGCAATGATATGGATGGAAGTAGAGGGTATTATGCTAAGCAAAACAAGTCAATCAGAGAAAGACAATTATCATATGATCTCACTGATATGGGGAACTTAAGAAACAAAACAGAGGATCATAGGGGAAGAGAGGAAAAATAAAACAAGATGAAACCAGAGAGGGAGACAAACCATAAGAGACTCTTAATCATAGGAAACAAACTGAGGGTTGCTGGAGGGGAGGGGAGTAGAGGGATAGGGTAACTGGGTGATGGACATTAAGGAGGGAATGTGATGCAATGAGCACTGGGTATTATGTGAGACTGATGAATCACAGACCTGTACCTCTGAAACCAATAATACATTGCATGTTAATAAAACTTTTTTTGGTAGGAACACTACATAAAAAATAATTAATTAATTTAATTTAATTTAATTTAAAAATGTATGAGAGTTTCAGTTATCTCACATCCTCTGAAATATTTACTATATCATTATTTGCAATTTTGGTAATTCTTTTGTGAGGGTAATAAGATATCATTATGGTTTTCATTCTTATTTCCCTGATGACTAATGGGAGTGAGCAAGTTTTTGTGTGCATATTGGCTATTTTTGTATATTCATTGTGACATACCTGTCCATACCTGTCTTCTTCTTATTATGATTACTATTATTACTATCTTACTGATTAGTAAGAGTTAATTATATATTACAGAATCATATCTGTCATATCTATATTGAGCTACATCTATCTATATCTCTGTCTATCTTATGTATCTGATACACACACGGATATACGGGAATTTCACTAAGGTTCAATTTATCATGTTTTTTAAGTTTAATATTTTAGGTATCCTCATAAAATATTTGCTGTTTTAAGTTTGCAAAAATATTCTATATTATCTTTTTTCTATAAAACTTAAAAAAATGGGGAGTTCCTTTTTTTTCCCCTCAAGATTATTTGGCTTTTTTAGGTTCTTTAATGTACCACATAGATATTAGAATGAATTTATTAATACGTACCAAAAATTTGGGGGGATTTACTAGATTTATATTGACTCATTAGATTGATTTTGGTAGTCTTGACATCTTAACAATTTTTTTCTTCCGTTTCATGAAGTTGACATATCTACTCCATTTAGTTAGATCTTATTTTAATTTCTCTCAGCAAAGTTTTCTAGTTTTCTGTGAAGAGCTCTTGAGGGTTTTTTGTTAAATTCAATCCTGTTTTTGGTGTTTCTCTAAATGCAATCATTGGTTCCTTTTTAACTAAAAATCTGTAACTTACTGGAAGCTCTAGAGCTATAGACAACCCCTTCTAGCTCATTGGTAAGATTATGTCATGTATTGCTATGTGGAGAGACAGAAAAACTACAATGTGTTTTTTGTTGGTCTTTTGTTTTGTTTTGTTTTTGCTTGTTTGTTTTTCCCAGAACATGCTCAGTCTGAATCAAATTGTGATTCTTACCATAAAGGGTATGCGATTAACGTGTACTAGACAGATGATTTCCAAGGTGTGGTATACCATCTCTCAGCGCCACCTGTAATTCCTACTTCCTTCTCAAGGCCAGCCCATTGGAATTAATTTTCTACCATTTGCCCACTCCTATGACACTATTACAACACAATTTTTAAAAATATTTATTTATTTGAGAGAGAGAGAGAGAGAGAGAGAGAGCAGTGCGGGTGGAGGGCAAAGAGAGAGGAAGAGAGAGAAAATCTCAAGTAGATCCCAGCTGAGTGTGAAGCCCGACACGTGGCTCTATCCCACAACCCTGAGATCAAGACCTGAGCAGAGGTAAGAGTCAGACGCTTAACTGATTGAGCCACCCAGGCTTCCCACAACACTAAAATTTTTTGCAGAAATGCTTTACTAGTTCTCTTTAGAAGAAAGGCGTCTTATTGTATTAAATATTTTAATTCATACAAATCTACTATCTAGTTGTTTATCATCTAATTAATATTTAGAGGTATAAATTGAATTCACTTATTCTGTTAACATTAGTACCTTTACATTATAATTATTTTGATCATATGGCTCAAGTAAATGATTTATTTCTCATTAACTTGTATCAGAGCTATCATGTCCTGGCCATGATCTTATGTTCAAGTACTTTATGTCATATATTTTAATTTACAAATGGATTTTCTAACCAAATTATCACACATTGACTCTGGTCTCAGCCATGTGACTTGTTTTGGCCGATAGGATAAGAACAAATTTAATTCAAGCAGCATCTTTAAAAAAAAGAAAAGAAAAGAAAAAAGAAAAGAAAATACTTCACACTTTCATATCTTCTCTTGCTCCTCTTCCTTTTCTGTGAGAACATTCTGAGTTTAGCCTACTGTGGAAATATGAGGAACATTAGCAGAGCTAAATTTCCCCAAGCTGAGGCCATTCTATACCAGCTGAACTCTAGCCAACCTTCTAGTTTATCACAGATGCATAAGCAAACCCAGATAAGATTAATGAAACCTGCCTTAGATCATCAGAACTGTAGTTGTTGTCTTAAACCATTTGCTTTTGGAATAACCTATCATCCAGCACTAATGGTGTGAGAGATAACTGATACAACCAGAGACAATCCATGGACCTGCGCTGGGTTGTGGATTACTACTTTGAGTAGCACTGCCTAAAATGACCCAAATATATTGTTTTTCCTTGACTGTCCCAAGAAAACCATGTCCTCTACATTTTTTTTCCTTTATAGCATTAATTTAAACCTCTAACATTCTATACAATTATTTTATTAGGTTTTTTTTCTAACTCCCCTTATTCAAGTTTGTATGTAAATTCCATGAGACAGAGATCTTCATTATGCTTATAAAATGTACCCCAAGCACCTAAAAAAGAGCCCAGCACAAAATAAATGCTCAAACGGTATTTGTTGAATTAATGAATATTTTCTGAAAACATCTACATGAAGAATGTAGGATGAGTAAATAACATTCAGGAAGTTAGATTGTGCAGAATATTTAGCCGTTGAGAGACTTTAATGACTAAACTAGCAATTTGCAATTCCTTGATACATCTGTAAAGTGACTATCCTGTGGTAAAGACACATAACAAGGTGAGGAGAAATTCTGCAGCAAATAATTTTGGTCTTTTTACTAAGATTACACCCCAATCTCTTACAAAATTTTGAGGGCAAACATGAAAGGAATTCAATCATACATACCTAAGACTCTGTGTGTGTTTGTGTGTGTTGTGTATACACAGACACTAATGTTTTTAAAATTATGCTTAAAAATTGCCAAATCATCCTTTCAATTATAGAAAAAATAACAACAGAATATAGGAATAAAGTATTATTTTATAAGAAGTATTATTTTACATGTAAAAATGTACAATCATGAAAGGAAATAAATACTTATCTTTGTTTAAGAAAATTGTGAGAGCCTGAGCTAGCACAAGGTAACACTGAGAAGGAGCCCCATGAAATCTTTAACACAAACTATATGTACTATGGGATATAGACATTTTTATTAGCTTTTGCAGAATTTTTTATAGCTAGTGAGGGCTATTTGGACATTTTCCTGAGTTTTTGTAGCTTGAATTGGGAACAATTCACATAAACCAATGTTAATAAACATCAGAAAGCTCAGCAGCAGCCTCGTAGTTTTGCTGGATAAATTCTCAATTTCAAAACTAAGATTAAGAAAAAATACTTTAACTGTATTATAAATTTTTATTTATTTAAAAACTTTATAAATGTATAATTTCTATTTTTTTTTTTTTGGTTGGGGAAGCCAAAATTTAAAACAAAGACAATTTTAAAAATGAAAAAAGACTTTATTTGCAACATAACTAAAATATATTATCTATGAAAATAAAATTAATGACATAAAATTAATGACACATAATAGAATTATATCACTTTAAGTAAATATACATATATATATATATGATAGCATAGAAATACATATAATGGGACATATACATCAAAAGACAGAAGATGATGGATGGATAGGTGATAGATAGATAGATAGATAGATAGATAGATAGATAGATAGATGATAGATAGATAGATAGATAATAAGTAGAATATAATGGTAAAGCAGACATTAATGGCTTATCACTACTCATGAATCAGATATCTTAAAAATCATAATGTTAAAACAACTTTAAACAATAAATTTAAAAGCTCAAATGATATGAATAACTTTCATACAATGTTTGTTAAAGTACTCAAGAATAATAACAAATGGATAAAGCAATAATTACTTAATAAATTGAATTTCAAATTAGAATCAACTTTCACTATCCCAGCTCCAAATAATCCAAGCCCAGAGAGTTTTATTGTTAAGTGTTAACTAAAGCCATCAAAATTATCTCAATACTATGCAGGTTCAGAGGCAGAAAAATAGGAAAAGCTGATTGATTTTATTTTTACAAAGCAAATGAGACCATTATTCACAAACCAGAAAAAAATTAAAGTAATACTTACTTATGAATATAGATATAAAAATCTCAAATAATCTATGTGAAAGTTGAATTTAGCAGTGTGTATATGTACATATACAGAAAGCGAATCAATTCGCTAATTCAAGGATGGCTTGATATAACATATTAATAGAAAATAGAAGATAATAATATGACTCAATATGTGCCAATTACTATTTAATTAAATTGAATCTTCAATTATAAAAATAAATGCCACTTGGCAATATAGTGAATCTATCAAAGCCTACCTATCACACATTAATATCCCCACTGAAGTCAGGAAAAAAAAAATGCTCCCTAGAATTGTTCTGATTAAATGTTATACTAAGAGATTATAGCTAATCCATTTACACAAAATGAATGCATAGTTGAATAAGTGATATATGAATCGATGGAGTCAAAACTGTCCTTTTTGAAATTATATTTTTAACATAAAAATGTAAGTGAATACATAGAGTTTAGTAATTAATAAGATAAAATTCTATTGTTACTTGGTTAAAGGTCAACCTAAAATAATTATGGTGTTACACATTTTTAATAACAAAGATTATTCGCAATAGTAAAAGAAAGAATCATGAAATCCCTAATATTCTGATTGGGCACTAATCACAATTTACACCAACTTTATCACAGGGGTAGAGTCCTCAGTCATTTTGGTTGTTGCACATGAATACATCTTAGAGAAAAACAGGCATTAAGAGATTGAAGTGGTGGTGATATATTTAACGAGTTCACCACAGAAATTCATTTCAACCACTCTAGAAGTAGTCCAGATTTTTTAAAAGCTAGCACATATACCAGTTCCCACCATCTGAATGTCAGCATGTACCAAAAATAGTCAATTATTGAGTGCTTGCTATATAAGTGACGTTCTAAGCAATTTCTATTTATTAATTCACTTAATCATGATGACAACATTATGGGTAAATACATTTACTATTTCTAGTTTATAAATGAGCAATCTATTGTTCAATGATGTCAAATTTTCAAGATGAAACATAAGGGGGTGAATTTAGGATTTGGACACAAACTTTCTAAATAGATCCATAGATCAATAGAGTCTTTACTTTTAATTTTACCGTCTCAATATAAAGCTAAAATTTAAAAGTGGACAAAAAGTTTGTGAAGAAAATCATAGTACTTTATCCAAAAATATTTTTTGATTAATAAAAAGAGATTATTATTATGAAATGTCATCTTTTGTCTTTTAAGGATTTTAGTTTAATGTTTAATACAAATTCAAACTTAATGGAACTTCACACAACTTTTAAAAGCCATATGAAAGAATAAAAGAAAAAAATAGCCCAGATACCTTATGAGATGGAGGAAAAGATGGTGTGGATCCATCAAAGTATACTCGAATATGTAGGACTGAAATCTAGTAACACGAATACAGAGATCCATACTTCAACCATTGGAAATAAAGTAAATACCCTGAAACAGACTTACACACATATGGACACTTGATTCTTTTCCAAAGCAGCATTACTAATCAGCAGGTGAGTGTGGACTACTTATTAAATCATCAAGTTGTGCTGAAACAATTGGTCGTCCATATACAAATAAATAAATAAATTAGCTTCATACTTTACATCAAACCTGACTATAAATTGCAGGTGTGATGAAGAACTAAAAAGGAAAACTAAATCAGAAAAAAATGTATGAGAATATCTTTCGACTATAAAATAGGCAAGGATTTCTTAGGCACATCAAAAAGAATCCAAAAAACAAATAATATATGTTGATATATTTGTAATAAAAATTAAGTTATTCTGCAAAACAAAAGATACCATAAACAAAATTACAAGGCAAGACACAATTTCAGAGTAGTTGTTTGAAATGTTTACCACCAAAAAAGTATTACTAAAAATATGGAAGATCTCTTAAAAATTAGAAAAAAATGAACCAAAACATTTGGCTGATTAAGAGGTACTTCTTGGAAGAAAAAGTGTAATGTAAATTATAACATAACGGTCTACCTCACCAGAAATCAGAGAAATGTAAATTTAAAAGGCAACAAATTGCCATTTAACATCTGTTATACAAGCAAAATTAAAATCTGATAATAACAAGAAGACAAGAAACAAAAGGAGTTTATACTGCTGAAAACTGGGAAAAGCATTTTCAACAACAATCTGAGAAAGTCTAAAAATGTTTAAGGGAGAAAAATCAAGTACAGGGAAGACAAAAAATGATATATGCTCCCTGATGCTATTTCTACAATATGAATAATATGTAAGGAAGTACTATGCATTGGGTGGATGCAGAAATATGTATTAAACTTAAGAAAACATACACAGAAGGAAAAACACAAAGTTAATGTTGGTATTTTTCCCTGAGGTGGGATGGAGGTAGATGCCTTCGGGCAGGGGTATCTGTCTGGCAGGCTCCAACACCACTTAGGATACACGACATGAAGATCGAAGATGACAGAGACGAGTAGATTTGTTTTCTTGATCATTATACATAGATTCATGTTAAAATATTTAAACATAAATACATTTTTTTAAAGTAGCTATTATTTTATTGATTCAACAAAAATTATTGAGCCCCCAAACTGTCCCAGTTGTGTTTTAGGTTTTGAGGGTGTAGGAGCATACAAAACAGCCAACCGTGTTTGCCCTCTATGGTGATCTCCATGGTGCAAGCAAACAGGAACGGCGGGTGAAGGAGGGTTAAGCAGGCAGACTAAAAAAATCACAAACATATGCTATGTTAGGTGGTAAGTGAAAAGAAAATATAAAGCAGAGATAAGGAGATAGAAATGAAGAATATTATAGACAGGCTGTTCAGAGAAGTTTTTTGTGGTAAAAACGGCATTTTCATAAGCGAGGAAGGGAGCCAGAGACAGGTTTTGGGGACATGGATTAAATAAAGAGAACAGCAATCACAGAGGGTACGTTTGGCATGTTCAAGGAACAGAAACTCATAAAAGGCCAGTGTGGTTGGAAAGATTACATGCCACATTTTAGAAATTATAACCAAAATGTAAAAATGTCATTATTAATGAACAAACAGAAACCATAAGAAAATAAGTAATAGGAACATAAAATACCTTATTATAACCACAAGGATTTTCTTTTTTTGAACAGTTTGGTATTTTATTTTTCCCCAAACTAAATAAGAAGTATTTTAACATGTTTTCACTGTATTTTTATGTGATATATAAGCTAGAAAAAAACAGCACAAAAGTTAACTGTTTAAATTTAGTATGTCAGCTCTCCATCCAAATTTTCCGTAAAAATACAACTAAGAGATACTGAGAATCCTAATGAAAATTCATCAAAAATCAGTTTGCTTGCAGGTATTTTAATGAAACCAAGTGGTGCTGAATTTTGCTTCTCCTTTCCTTGTAAATGTATTCAAGTTCATATTTGCGCTGTAGAATTTAAAGTGTGTTTCAAGCACATTCAGAAGTGTCAAGAATGGTGTACAGGAGAGACTGACATTGAGATGTAAACACACACAGTACTCTTTTGATCTCTTAGGGATTTGGAAAGTTACAAATTTTGAGGCAAGTCAAAACTATAATTTGAGCATTGAGAAACAAAGATGGGACAGAATAAAACAGAAGATTGAAATCCTGAAGGGACACAACAGTAGCAATAGCACATCAAACTGTGTTACAGACAAAACCCAATTAGTATGAGGCCAATGCAGACGACTTTCTTGCCCTTAAATATTCTTTCTCTATTTAACAAAAGACGGAGGAAAGAAAGAAAGAAAGAAAGAAAGAAAGAAAGAAAGAAAGAAAGAACAGAACCAGATGGAGATCTTTATCAGAAACAAGGGGATTTCTCAAAATGTTTATATATATGTATGTGTGTGTACACATGTACACATGTACACACACATACATATATATACACACACATATATATACATATATATACACATACATATATGTGTGTATATATACACACACACATATATATTATATGTTATAGTATATATATATGAAACAGAGAATGGTTTTGAACAGTATTTGTGTCTGTTGTCTGTATCCTATCTCCTTTAATGAATTGTGGAGCAGAGTCCTTGGTGTTAGATCTGTATTTGATTCTTTCCTCTATATTAATTATGAATAATTTATTTGCAAGTGTATTGTGTTCTCCTGGCTGCCTTATCAAATTAGTATAAATTTTGTAACAAATTATCATGAATAGAAAGGTAGTGCCTCACAGTTCTAGAGGCCAGACATCCAAAATCAGTACTACTGGGCCAAAATCAAGGTGTCTCCAGTGTCCCACTCCTTCTGAAGACTCTAGGGGAGAATCCATTCTCTGCCTCTTCCAGGTTCTGTTGGTTGCACTCAATCTTGGCTTTTGGTTGCACCATTCCAATTTCTATCTGTTTGTTTTCACCTTATCTTCTTCTCTTCTGTCTGTCTAATATTCCTCTGCCTATCATAGGCCATTGTGATTGCAATTAGGGCCTGCCTGGATAATCTAGGATGATCTTTCCATCTCAAGATCCCTAATTTAATCTGTTCAAAACCATATTTTCCAATAAGGTGATATTTATAGGTACCAGAGACTGGGACCTGATATCTATGTGGGGCCATAATTCTGTCTACAACAAGTGAGAAGAAACTTTCCTAAACTGGTAAAACAAGATAAAAACAGGTACAAAGTATTTCAAATGGAAATTCTGAGAAGAAAACTGTTGAATCTTATAAAGACTACAGAGGAAGGCTGGCTCCAGACTAAGTGAGTCAGAAGCTAGTGGTATCATCAGAGCTGCAAATCTGTGTGGAGGTGATACTCTCCACTCTGCTTTGCCAGGTGAGACAACTTTATTTTCATGCTTCCTTCCTCATTGAAAGAAAACAAACAAAGGTAAAAACAAATATGCTGTAAGAGTTCCCAACCACGTAGCATAACCATGCCGGTCACCTCAATCTCTTTGGGTTAAACTGGGAAATAAACCCAAACCAGAATAAAACACACTGATCAATAAGAACTTGACTTAAGTCATTCAGGCTTTCACAGTTATCAGAAGTAGGCTAATCATACCTATACCACAGCCAAAATATAGAAGAGATTAATTTGACTCAATGTAAAACTTATGTGCTCTTGGTAGGAGAAGGGAAAGATGGATGCTAGGGTGCCAACCATGAGACTAACTGAGTACTCTAATTGCCAAACCACTAAGCTTTAGTTTATGTGGGATATTAAGTATATGTGGGATATTAAGTTATTGCCCCATCCTTACTGGTAATTAATCTATCAGCAAGGCATTAATACTGTCTCCATAGAGGACAACCATTCCTCAAACTAATTGATGAAGGTTGCTAAATACACTGGTAAGAAACTCATCTTATATACAGTTAAGACAGGCAATATTCTATATTAGATGGTCCTAGTCAATATTAATAAATATCTGCAGTTAAATGCATTTTTCTGACTAAGAAAGTACTGAAATCTTGTCCAGCTGACCAGTTCACTTGGAATAGCTTATAGCTACCCCTATAGGTAGCTTTGGAAATTTATGTTTAATTTAGTCAACCGACCGTCTAGAGTTAAGAGCTAGACATAAGGATATAATTACCCTTCCTCTTGATTTCAGAAGCAGTATTCAACAAGCCCTGTGCTTTCATATTTGTGCTACAGAGTTTGAAGTATGGTCCAAGTCATTTTCAAAGGCATAGAGAATGGTATAGGTAGAATGATATAAAGATGTAAACATAGAGACTTTTTGTTCAATCACCTGGGGCAGTAAAAAATGATTATTAAACTTTGTTTTGAATAAGAATTTTTTAACTTGCACAATTTTTCTTAAATGTAAACTGGATATATTAGTATAAATTATTATAAAATTTCAAATGGAATAATCTATTAATTCATTGAAAAATATGTTGAATGCCTACTGTGTGCTACAAAAGGTTCTAAATTCTAGCGAAACAGTAGGTTTTCTGATTTGGGGATAGATAGCTACTTTAGCTCAAATGGTTGTATCTCTACTCCAAATGTTCATTAGTATAAACAATTAAATATGAAACTACAGGAAACACTATTCATTGGAATGGAAATGAGGATTTTAACATATTCATCGTTACACAAGCTCTAGGAAGATTTAAACAAACTGAATGAAGACCCAAAATGAATTCATTCTCTCTCCTTCTTGAAACAATATAGTTTCATGAAAAGTAAGTAATAATAAGTAACATCAATTACATTTTAAGTACTTAAACGTGTTAACTGGTGCAACAGGTCCATGTGGTTATAATATTGTCGTCACTATTTTTCCAGTGCAAAAACTGAGGCAGAGGGAGGTTAAGGGACTTGCCAATGGTCACAAGACCAGTAAGAGGCTAAGCTTTAAAGACCAACTCAAGAAGTTGAATCCTAAAGTCCTCACTCTTAGCCATTGCCCTTTGATAAAGGAAGCAGAGTGGTTATGAGTGACATGGAAGAAGAAACATATTACAGGGAGTGATTACACTTTTGGTAACTGTGGAAGCTGTTAAATAATTCTATGAAGACTGTTACACCTGGGTCTCCTGCTGGGCTTGATGTCTCTGTCAGTTAGTAGTGTTTCTTAGAAGGGATAAAATTTGGGTGTGAAGGAGGTAAGTGTGAGGATAAACTGGAACTGGTAAGAACACAGTGGAATCACATGAATCTCTCTGGGTCACCAGCCTTGACTACGTGGGGGCCAGCAGAAGGAGTTGGCACCATTTACCTGGAGCTCTTCATGCTTCTGACTTAGGACTTGGAGAAGCTGAACAGGGTTCTGTGAGAGGTAGGAAACATGAGGAGCCAGCTGCTGCCTCTGCCTACAACATAAACCAGCAGTTCTGTGACAATGTGTGCAAGGTACAACAGTACCTTGGCACCCAGTGTCAACCTTAAAAATGCGATGGCTCTATTTTGCCTTCATCTTTTCATTTTCATACAAATATTTCTTGTGGCCAATGCTAACCTAGAAACATGCAAAAAAGGAACTTCTGAGAAATGTAATTCCATCTTAGCTAAGTTGTAACAATATAAAATCACCCTACTACCTATAAGTAAAACAGATTCTAGAGCAAACCAAATTATAGCACTTAATTTAAAGAAATAAACATAAATCTGTTAGACACATTTGGAGCATTTTCATTGGAATCCCTTCACCAGAGTATTAGAATTTAAAAGTCACTACCCTAGAAGACTTCAGGCAAGAACAGCCCACCCCCCTTGGAAATAAAAAAGCCAGCTGACACAGTGACAACCCTTCCACCCCACCTAGTAGATTCTTCCATTATTTGCCAGGGTCCTGCAATAAGACCAGAAATAGTCATGTAGTCATATCTGAATTTATAGATTAGTAAAAAAATTGATTAAGAAAAAGTGACCTTATATTGAGCTGCTTTACTAAACAGAAGATATTATGAACAAAAAGTTCCACAGCACTGAGATCTAAAATCATAGAACTGGGATTTTAAAAGTTGATTGACCAGACTTCTGTTTTAAATATAAAAGGACTGGTCTAACATAACCAAGAACACTCTGGAAAACAAAAATTATCATCAATATTGAAGCAAATTGATATCTCTTTATTTTAACCAATTTTAAATGAAACATTCCAGAAATGCAAAAGAATCAAAGACAGAAGATTTGAAAAGCTAATTGTACAAATGGGAGATCTCAGGGAACATTAGAAGGGTTTTGTTGGTATAAAACTGTGGAAGTACAACTAAAATGGTCACTGTCCCCCAGAAACAATTACCTCACTGCTTTTCCAGTTTTTTCAAAGTCTACTCACTTTCTTCTAGCCTCTGCTTGTTGCCAAGACCCAAAGCTAAAATCAATGTTTTAGAATTTTGCTATCGCAACACCCCAATTCTACGTATTGTCAGTTACATATTGATGGATTACAAACCACCACAGTATTTAATGGCTTAAAATAAAATGATTTACTATTTTCTACATTTTTTGGATTGGCTGGCCAAACTCAGGGGCTGGCTGGGGTCACCCATATGTTCATATTCACCTGGGAGATCACATATGGCTGGTTGTTAGCCGAAGTACCCCAGTTCTACTCCAAATGGTCTCTGCAACAGAATAACCTAGAATTCTTTATGTCTCAGAAATCTAAGAGAGTGAAAACAGAAACTATCAGTCTTTTTCAATGCCCACTGTTAAATTATCACTTCCACCATATTTTAATGATTAAAAAATTCACAAGTCCAGCTCAGGTTCAAGGAAAGGTAAAGCAGACTCATTTTCTTGAAAGGGGAAACACCATGTGCCTACAGAGATGCAGATGGGAAGCATGTCTATAGATTGGAGTCAACATTTTTTTCCTAAAGGACCAGCTGTGAACATGTAAGGTTTATAGGCATCTGCTTTCTGTCACTTGCAACTACTTAATTCTGCTGTTCTGACATAAAATCAGCTGTAAATAATACACAGATGAATGGGTGTGGCTGTGTTTCAATAAAGTTTGTTCACAAAAACAGGTAGTGTGCCCATGGGCTGTATGTGCATATGCATATCTTTCAAGAATCATGAAGAATCAGGTAACTGTGACAAAGGAAATTAAAATCCAAAAAAATGGAGATCTATAAACTGACACGGATTCAGAATAATTTTCTTAAAGAAATAACGAATTAAAAGAACACACAGACAGACAACTAAACAAAAGTAGTAAAACAACGCATGAACAGAATGAGCAGTTTAACACTCACACAAAAAATGAGAAGTTTAAAAAAATAGAAACAATAAAAAACAAACAGAAACCCTAGAATTGAAGAATTCAATGACTGAAGACCTCAGTTGAAAGTTTCAATAACATACTTGACCAAGCAGAAGAAACCATAACTCAAAACCAAGTCATTTGACTTTATTCAGTCAGTGAAGCAAAAAAGAAAAAAAGAAAAAAAAAAAAGAATAAAAAAATGTAAACAAAGCCTATAGGACTTAGGGGGCACAAATAGAAGAGACATTATGGGAATCTCAAAAGAAGAAGAGAAAAAAGACAGAAAGTGTATTTAAAGCAATAATGGCTGAAAACTTCCCACACCTGGGGAGAAAATTAGACATGTAGATTCATGAGGCCCAACAGATCCCAGATAGGTTGAACAAAAAAAGGACGATACTGAGACATAATATAATTAAATTGTCAAAGTCAGAGAGAGAGCAATATGCTAAATGAAATAAATCAGAAAGAGAAAGACTAATACCGTATGTTCTCATATATATATATGGAATCTAAAGAACCAAAGCCATAGAACAGGGAACAGATTAGTGATTGCCAGTTAGGAGATGGCGGTTGGGGAAAATAGGGGAGGGTGAACAAATTTCCATTATAAGATGAGTAAGTTCCAAGGATGTATTGTACAGCATATTGACTAATTAATAATTCTGTATTATAAATTTGAAAGTTGCTAAGAGAGATGTTCTAATCACAAGAAAAAATAATTGCAACTGCATGAGGTGATGGATGTTAACAAAACTTACTGTGGTCATTATTTTCAATATATACGCATTTCAATTCATTACGTTGTACCCTTTTAACTAACACCATGTCCTATGTCAATTATCAATAAACTGGCAGAGGGAACCTAGAAATCACGAACTTAGTAAATAGTTGTTTAAAGTCACTATGTTTTGGGGAAGGTATTCGGGGAAAGGATGTATTAAAGAGGAAAATACTGGAGACTTACTTTTCTACTAACAAATGATGAAAACTGCTCTATTCTTTTAAGAGATAGTCATAAATTCAAAGCCTTTATCTTTACAATTTTTTTTTAACTCCGGTAATCTATTGTACTTTTAAAATTCAGATAAGCTCTGTCAGAAGACATAAAATATCTTGGGATTGCCTCAGAGTATATGTGTATGTGTCCGTGTGTTTTGAGCATGTACAGTTTATTAAAGAAATATACAAGATACATATATATATTTTTAATTTAAATATAGCCATGGGAAAGAATTAAGAATAAAACAAAATCTTCTTAGTCTTCTGGGGATTTCAAATAATGTAATTTTTATTTAGTTTATTTCCCAAAAGCTGTATTTTAAACAAGGGACTTACTCTTGAATATTAAATATATAATCTTTAAGTAATGCTATCTTTATTAAATTTGGAGTCTCATATATTTCAAATACCTAGGTCTGGCATATAAGCAAGAATGCCAAAAATATATATTGCATTGCCTTCTGACTAGTTTTTCTTCTTTCTTTACTTATTGCTATTTTCTGGTCAGACTTCCTGCTCTTTTACCTTGAGCCAATTCCACTGCTGCAAGGAAAGCTGCTGGTTTTAAAATGTGTCACCAACCAACCCACAGATGCAAGATTGAGCCCAGCTAAGACCAGCCGAGCCCAGCCAGTATTACCAGACTCCTACCCCAGGACCCAGGAGCTTATAACAGTAATTTTTTAAAATGTATTTTTTAAGCCAGTAAGTGTGGAATTTAAAAAAGAAAAAACAAGCTATAGCTAACTGATGCAACCTTATTAGATTGAGGTTTTTGGTAAAGATTTAGTTACAAATAAATTTAGTTACAAATACACAATGATTTTTTAGTACAGATTTAGTTACAAATAAATAAACTTCACCCTGTAGACTGTTAATGTTACCATCATCCACTAAGACATTCTTTTTTTTTTTATCCCCACTAAGACATTCTTGACTTTACTTTTACTCATCCTTCTACTCCTTATCTACCATACCTACCAAGTCCTAGTTGTTCTATGTTCAGTATATGTGCCATACAATTTTACCTCTCAGGAACTCCAGTGCTGCCACACGCCATATTTAATCTCTTGGAAATCCATCCAAATTTCCCTTCCAGTCAATTTTTTCAATCCAGTCAATTTTTCCTATTATGAAAATATATACATAACATACATAACGTGACTACTGTTCATCACTCTTAATACCACAACACTATTGAAGCGACTTCCATCTCTTGCCTGCATTGCTGATGTAGTTTGGCAGTGGTTTTCCAGGCTTCCACAACTGACACTCTATATTCTGTTCACAGAACAATGGCAAAAAATGATACTTTTATACCACAAATCCAGTTGTGTCTGCTTTTCAAAAAGCTCCATGGCTTCATGCACAGCAAACATGAACTGTAGATAATAATGCAAGCATATTCATCACAACAACAAAGGAATTACAGTTCTGCAATTAGTAAGCTAAACCCAAGCTACATTTCTTTTAGCCAGACACAGAGACACGGATATTAATACAGATGTAGATTTTTTTCCTCCATAATTGGAGAACTTCCGAGGTTTATAATGAAATACCAGAGTGATTGCTGGTGCACATGTATTGTAGTTGGAATATTTTTGGGGACCAAGAATGTCCTGTCCCCTTCAAGGGCCTTCTAGCTGGTCTAAGGGTCAAATAGACATGAAAGATTAACAGGACAAGATCAAATTTAATTTTGTATGTATAGGGAATCCACACAGGCATGGAAATTCCAAAAACAGTCAGGCAAGATGATGTACATATTTCATCCTGAACTGAGGAGAAGGAGGTAGGGATCTGGGACTTCAAATGAGAGGAATGCACTTCACAAGGTGATAAGAACGAGGGTAGATATTTAGTAATTAGGTGTTTACCCTGCCATACAGATGGGTCACTCAGACAAAATTTATCTCTGCTAATAAACCTTATTCTGGAAAAGATATCAATTTAGATACTTCTGTGTAGTTAAAAATTTCTCTTGAGGCAACAGGGTCTCACTTGCCTTCTGCCCAAAATAACCTTCATGCCAGAGTTGCCCATGTTAGGGTGGCCTGTCCTTAGCCCCTATGATATGAATGGTAAACTCATACAATTGGTGTGTGTGTGTGTGTGTGTGTGTACAGCATATATGTGTATATTCACTACACAATTCTCTTTTTTTTATGGAAATACTATAAGTGAATCAGATCAAAGCAGACTTATCTGGTTGATAGGAGGGAATTATATTGGAAGGGAAGAAAATCCTCTTTCCTCTCGTACACCAGAAGGTGGTTTTTTTTTTTTTTTTTAGATTTTTTTTTTTTTAAATTTGAGAGAAAGAGAGCACAAACAGGGGAAGGGGATGGCAGAGGGAGAGGTACAAGCAGACTCCCCTCTGAGCAGAGAGTCCAATGCAAGGCTGGATCCCAGAACTCTGAGATAATGACCTGAGCTGAAACCAAGGCGCCCCTACACTAGACACTTCTGACACAATTCAATGGAGCCCTTAAGGTTCTGAGAAACACTTTTAGAAATCCACTAAAGTACAGTTAATAAAATTTATATAGGGTGAATACATCTGGTAGGGGATAAAATTATCTACAGCCTCTGATGCCTCAGATATCCAAGGTTCATAGAAATTATACTATCAATCTGTGCATTACCTTCCATCATTACTACAGCTGAGAACAAGATATAGTTCTTAAGAATTTGCCTTCTAAAATATTTTCAAATTCAAAATTGCTCCCCATGTTTATCTTAGCTGATTTTTATAAATACATTGGATTGGACTGTGGGAGCTAAAGAGAATGACATAAAATGGGATGTATGCTTGTCTTCTATCTTTCTTAAGAATGGTTCTGGTTATTAACTTTTTTATAATAGCAAGCCATTAGAAATATTTTAAAAGCTGCATTTTTACAATCTCTTTCCACACCACTTTCCAAATACAGTATTTTAGTATTAGGTTGAAAGAGGTACAATGTAACAAGGGTGGGAACATGCCTGAATTAGCCCTGTGGTGACAGTTCTCTGATCATTTACAAATCTTGGCCCAGGGAGTTACAATTTAACAAGTGGAGGAGTAAACACAGAAGATTCCTTTGAAAAGTGAAATCCCTGTAGAGCAGGATTTGTAAGAAACTGAAGGAAATTTACATTTCAACACATTGTTCATTTCTACTTCCTACAGAGGACTCTCACAGAACAATTGCACTTTTTTTGAGTTCTCTGCTTTAGTTTGAGTCTGTGGCAAAAGTCCTGCTGCTAAGCCACATTACTAGAACATTTTGAAAGGACATTAACACAGACCAAAGTCACTTCGTAGAATAACACTCTACAATATGGTGCTGTGGGAAAAAAAATAAAAACTTTGAATTTAGCGAATTATGATTCAATACCTTCATAGATATCAGTTTTATTTATGTGGTTTACAGGATCCACTGGGAATAATTTTTTTCTTTCCTTAATGGGAAACACTAATAAATAATATCTATCTATGCATGTCAGTGGTGTGCTAAGATGCCCTGAGGAATTGCATATTACAGATATTTGTGAACCTTGTAAAATGCAGTCTTCAAGGTTAAATTTGTGGCAATCTCTAAAAATGAGACTGCATTATTTACTGAAATAGAGTATCACTTAACATTCAAAAATCATGTCATTTTTTTATGGAAAAAAAGATACTTGAGCATTGCAAAAATTTATTCTCTGTGGAAAGTCTAATGTATGCTAATTTGTATGTAGCAATCACTATTTCCCTCCAAACTCAGTGATGTGTAAGTATAAATTTCCTCTCAATACGGTCAACATTCAAATTGTATTCTTTTACTATTTTTATGTCTCAATTTCCTTGCCTATAAAGCATATGATTTGCATTAGAGAAATTACCTGTTTTAGAACACCAGCTAAATGAACTAAATCTACTAAATGTGCTATAGCATAATGCCATTTAAGGAGAGGAGAGCTGGAAGAGTACAAAGAAAGTAAACTAGCCTAACACTCACCAGTGCAAAAATCCATTCTGGTTCCTGAACCTTATTCAGCTTCTATTTGATTCTTTTAAATGATGTAAAAATAACTGGATCATAAGATATTTTATTACTTTTTTTGAATACCTATAGGTTACTTTAAAAAATTGCTCTTATATTTAGGTGAAAACTTTCTCTCCCTTCTAGTCATTTCTCTTAAAGCTCTATAGAATTATATAATTGCTCCAAATGTATGAAAAACATGTCCACAAAAAGAATTGTACAAACATGTTCATGACAACTTTATTCATAATAGACAAAACCTGGAAATAACCCAGGTTTCCACAAACAATAAATAGATAAGCAATTTGTGTAATATTTATTTAATGGGACACTATACAGCAATAAAAATAAATGAATTATTCATGGATGGAATAATATGAATGAATCTCAAAAATATTATGTTGAACAAAAAGAAACAGATACATGAATGTATCATGTATGGTTCCACATATATGAAGGATAAGAACAGAAACTCTATGGTGATAGAAATAAGAAAATGTTTGTATCAGGTACTGGGGAGAAAATGACTGAAAAGGGCATAAATAAAAATTTTCTGGGTTGTGGAAATTTATGCTTTTCATTGAGTTTTGGTTACATGGGTGCATCCTATTGTCAAAACTTATCAAACCAGAGGTGCCTGGGTGGCTCAGTCGTTAAGCGTCTGCATTCGGCTCAGGGCATGATCCCAGGGTCCTGGGATCAAGCCCCACATCAGGCTCCATGCTCCACTGGGAGCCTGCTTCTTCCTTTCCCTCTCCCACTCCCCTTGCTTATGTTCCCTCTCTCGCTGGCTGTCTCTCTCTCTCTGTCAAATAAATAAAATCTTAAAAAAAAAACTTATCAAACCAAACACTTCAGATCATTATATTTTATTATATATAAATTACTTATCAGTAAAAAATAAAATACAAGCCTTAGAAGCTATGGTATTATATTCATTTTTGTTCTTTCCTTTTTTTACAAGTGTGACAAACATTTTTGACATTTAGACTTAATATCATAGTATCAGCCCAGTGAATAAGGGTTAGCTCTTATCAGCCTTGTTAATTCAATGTGATTCTCCTCCCTCTCCCCAAAATACAGACCCAAAATGAATATACCCCTTAGAATATTGTCTGGGAAGCTGCTATGGTCTGAATGTTTGTATTACCCCAGAATTCGTATTTAGAAAGCTAACCTCCAAAGTGATAATTTTAAGAGGTGGGGCCTTTGGGAGGTGATCAGGTCATGAGGTTGGAGCCCTCATGAATGGGATTAGTGACCTTATAAAAGAGGCCCAAAGAGCTCCCTTGCCTCTTCTGCCCCGTGCCATGAGGACACAGCCAGAAGATGCGTTCTACAAGGAAACAGGATTTCACCAGACACTGTATCTGTTGGGGCTTTGCTATTAGACTTACCTCCAGAACTGTGAGAGATAAATATCTGTTATTTATAAGCTATTCAGTCCCTGGTATTTTGTAATAGCAGCCTGAATGGTTTAAGAAAGAAAACTGGTACTGAGAAGTAGGGATGCAACTGTAACAAATATGTATAAAGGTGGAAGCAGCTCTGGAAGTGGGTCATGGTCGGAAGAGTTCAGATGTGCATGCTAGAAAGGCCTACATTGGTGTGAATAAACTGTTAAAAAAGATTCTAGTGAGATCTCAGAAATAAAAGAGGGGTGCTGAAGAGAGAACTTCAATTTTGTTAGAGAATGCCTAAGTGGTGGAGAACAGATTATTGCCAGAAATCTAGGCAGTAAAAGTCATTTTGATAAGGTCTCAGTTGGAAAATGAGGGATATGTTATTGGAAACTGGGGAAAGGTAATCCTTGTTATAAAGTGGCAAAGACTTGGCTAAATTGCATTCATGTTCTAGTGTTTTGCGGAAGGTAGAAGTTGTGAGCAATGAAATTGGACATTTGGTGAACAAATTTCTAAGAAAAGTGTTGAAAGTGCAGCTTGGCTTCTCTTGACCTTTTGTAGAAACTACTAGAAGAGAGAAATAATTTAAAGTTGAAATTGTTAATCAAAAGAAAACAGAACTTAAATATTTGGAAAATTCTCAGCACGTATATATTGGGAAAAAATGAGGAAGCATGTTCAGGAGAGAACATAAAGGGTACGGCAATTTGACAATGAGATTTGTACAGACCAGCCTTCTCAATAGGACCTAAGAGCTATTCATCTAGGCAATAGAAAAATGACTCCAAAGGCATTTTGGAGATTACTGGATCTGCCCCTCCCAACACACACCCAGAGTGCAAGAGCTCTGGCAAGCCTGTAGGGTTACAGCAGAGAACCCCTGTTATGGCAATGCTCAGTGGAGCCCTGGAGGCGGGACTTCCCTCATGACCTGTGACCAGTAGAGCCTCTGGCAGGCTATTCCAGACCCAGACCCAGAACCACAGCAGAGGTGACATCACCACAGAGAAACACCCCAGAGGGGAGAGGCCTAGGCCCAGAGGCTCCTTAGGGTACAGGATTACTCAAAGCCACAGGTGCAGAGCTATGTAGAGCCTTGGGGTCTAACCTCTGTCTTAGTAGGTCCAGAAAGTGGGACTCCTTCTACAGTGGGTCTGGAGGGAAGAGCACAAAGCCAAAGATTATTCCCAAACTTTAAGGTTTGGACTTCCTTGGGACCTGCCAGGCCTTTCTTCTTTCCTATTTCCCCATTTGGGAATGGAAATGTTTATCCTGTGCTTGCACCACCAGGTACCATTTTGGTATATTTTGGAAGCATATAGCTATTTGGTTTCAGTTTCACAGCTCTAGAACAATTTGCTTTAGAATGAATCACACCTTGAGTCTCATCTATTTCTGATTTATGTGATATTTAGAAAAGACTTTTTAAAAGACGAGACTTTGTACTTTAGACTTTTGAGTTGATACGGGAATGAATTATGACTTTTGGGTCATTGACAGGGAATTCATGTATGTTGAATGCTAGAAGGACATGAACTTTGGAGTGTTGGGGGCAGAATGCTATGTTCTGAATGCTTACATCACCCCAAAATTCATATGTTGTAATTTAACCCCCAAGAAGGCCATATGAGGAATCCTCATGAATGGGGCTAGTGCCCTTATAAAAGAGGCCTAAGAGAACCCCCTTGCCTTCCACCATGTGAGGTCAAAGCCAAAGACAACTGTCTAGGAAACAGGTCCTCACCAGAAACAAAATCTGCCTGTGTCTTTATCTTGGACTTTCTAGCTTCCAGAACATTTGAGAAGTATTTGCTGTTTACAAGCCACCAAGTTCATGGTATTTTTTTTATAGCAGCCTGAACAAAATAAGACAGGAGAAAAGCTACCATCATGGTCCCATTAGACCTCACCCTTGAGTATATAAAGGTAACCTGGGTATTTGTATGTATAATGGACTTAACATGGAAACTTGTCTTTTAAGAGTAGTTATATTCTTTCTTGGGAATTGGAGAGAAGAGTGTTATTCAAAGGAGAGAAGGAGAGAGAGAGAGAAAGAGGAAGAGGAAGAAAGAGAAGAATGAATTAGAGTCCCAAATAAATGTAAAGTGACAGAGATGGAAGGCATTTTAGGTTCTTGGCAGCTTTCTAGTTAGTCACTTCCTAGCTGTTGTTTAAGTTAGAGGTTAAGAATTCTGGCTTAGGGAATCAACTATCTCTTCTTATATCTCCGAATCTAGTCTCTCTAAATCAATATATTCTTACCTGTAAACTTGTTATTAAAATAGTAGCTGCCAGTAGAGTTCTGCTTTATAGTGTAAGAGTAGAGTTCATTTTTTGTTCATATCAATAAAGATGATATTGGAATGTTTTAATTGATATCTTATATATATGAAATACAGATAATCATTCAAAAATCAGCAAATATCTTCAATAAAATCTAATATGCAACAATTCTTAACAATGTCTCAAAGGTCATGACTCCTTGAGGAAACATGCTGTAAATAGGGAGCTGGCAATATCGCATCAACTTCAATCTCAGTCCAGACCACACTTTTTATTTACATGAACAAACAAACAAAAACTTGGATGAAAGATAAAATTTCCAGCAAACAACACTTAAAATAATCAAATGCATCAAAAGGAGGATAGCATTAACATGAAAATAAGAGTTTTACATTAACATTAAAATAAAAATGTGCCTAATATTAACTTATATTCCTCCCAAATGAAGATATTTTCCTCTCGACTCACCTATCCTTAAATGGCTTGAATAGGTTAGATTTTAATCAAATGCAGCATTTTATTTTTGTGAAATGTCTCCTTTAAGTAGCATGCAAGCACAATGTAATTTGGAATTATTTATTAAGTGCTCTATCCCATCTGTTAAGTGCAAAATTCTACATTTAGAAAGAAAGGTTTTGGGACATAGTAGCTTTTTCCAACGTAAGTTTGAACAACTGATAGCAAAACTTAATGATTCTTTAAGAAGAACTGACTTAAAATTTATTGGAACAAACTGAAGAATATGATAGTCAGGGGACATGCTCTCCTTTATAGAGCAGAATTAGCTTCTGGCAAAGGCACCCTTGCAATTGTGACTGCAGGATTTAAGACGTTAGTGTGCCAATCTGTTACTGGGATGCTTTCCTTTCAAGTGATGGTTCATGACTTTCAGTGAGAAAGCTGGAGGTGTATGTGTCTGTACCTATATTTACTTTTACTTTTTGCACAGGTGCAGGGCTGTGTAGAGCCTTGGGGGTCTATCCTCTGTCCTAGTAGGTCCAGAAGGTGGGACTCCTTCTACAGTGGGTCTGGAGGGAAGAGCACAAAGCCAAAGATTATTCCCAAACATTAAGGTTTGGATTTCCTTGGGACCTGCCAGGCCATTCTTCTTTCCTATTTCTCCATTTGGGAATGGAAATGTTTATCCTGTGCTTGTACCACCAGGTACAATTTTGGTATATTTTGGTATATTTTGCTGTGGTCATTTTAGCATATTTGGTATATTTTGGTATATTTTGCTGTGGTCATTTTAGCATACAACACTCATTTCTACTTCAGTGGGATATCTTATTTTTTAAAAACTTATACTTTTTTCTGGGCGGGGGAGCCTCTGTGTGTTTTAAATTTAAGCCATGAATATGGTGAGTATATTTTTATTAGTTCGGATGTATCAATTCAAATTGGCAGGACAAGTCATTCAGTTATAGACTAAAAACATTTCTAAAATATTTCTAAAATACGGGTGACTATGATTAAAGTTAAGAACTTAGGTAAATTTTGAAATGTTTTTCTTAAAAAAAAAGAGCAAGAAAAAAGACACAGTGAGCCTTATTGATAACCTTTTCAAAGCTCATATGTAATAAAGGAATGTGTAGTGTGGCATAGTGGTTCCAGTATGTGTTGGGTGTGAATCATATTTATAACATTTTATTTTAACCTGCCTTTTTCAAAAACTAAGTCATGCCATATTATGAGCCTGAATTTCTGTAACTGAAACATTGTGGAGATTATTCTTCTAAATATTATCATCCTTTTTCACACCACAGATATGAGAAGGCCAACAGAACTTAATGGTGTGGTTATGTTTAAGGAAGGTGCTATTATTGTGTCTCCTGGGTCAGGTCAGGAATTTTCTGAATGCAAAGGTGGATCTTATATACAGTCTTTCATTTTAGATTAGCCCCAGGTACCAATTTGTTTTACTGAAGCACTCCTATATCATTTAATTTTTCATAATCTAAGTTATAACTTTTAAACAGGAAATCGAGGAACAGTTATAGAAAGGCAGAGACATGAAAATGTGCTCTGGACAAACTTGTGATTTGAATGGCAGGAAAAGTAATTGCTAATAGAAAAAAAATGGCATAACATGCTTTTTATTCAAGTAGATACATAATTTGTTTAGATGACATTTTCTTATATAATAGACTAAATAAATTCTAAATATCATAGAAAATTTTAATATGTAAAATTAAATGTCAATAATACATGAAAGGTATTTTTAAAGTTTCAAAGAAATTTATATAAAATTATGTATTTAACTTAAACAAGTAAAGTGTTTTTAAAAATAATGTCCTTTTGCAAGAAAGTTACAATTACTAACTTTATTTTGGAAAGTGTTACTTTCTTAGGCTTTGTTACTTATATTCTCGTCTTCTTATAAAAGGATAATTTAAAGAATTGAGTCATTAATTTTAATATAAAATTACATACATTGAGAAAATATAATAACTAAGTTAAATCACTTTGCTATAAAACATGAAAGAATGGGATATATTGAAATAATTAATTATGGTAAAAATTACCAAATTCTGTGATAACTAACTAAATCATCATTATCTTATTAAATCATGTACTAATTTTAAGGATAATTACATCAAACATAAAGGTAATTTTTTAAATCTCAAAGTTGTTTATGATGGTATCACTGACATGAAATATTACATAAATTTTGTGGGATCTGTAGGGAATTTTTAGCAATTTCTTTGGCTGCCTTAAACATATATAATATTCTTGAAACATAAAGATAATTCGGTTAACTGAAGTTGTTGCCTATGATCATGTTTTGTACCATAGAACTTATTCAGGGTTCCTGTGCTAACACTACTGAATTACTGCTTTTGACCAAGAGAAGCTTAAACAGAAAATTTAAATTGTGAACTCTTATATACATATATGTCAGCAAAATTCATTTGAAATCACATGCAGAAAATTGGAAGGTATGAACTATAGATGTCAAACAAAATAAAAATAAAAGCACTTAGAATTTTAGAAAATACACAAATAATAAAAGAAGTATAAATTTAAATAAAAATATCCAGAGTGTTTTAAGAGAGAATATAAGGTTAAATATCTATAATAAGAAGTGAAATAAAAGAAAATAATAAAATAATAAAAACAAAGAATTAGAATACTTTAACTTACAAGTGCATGTTTCATTAAGTAATAAAATTAGCAATGATAGAAGGAATTTCTGTTGCAACAGAAAATTGACATATGTTGATACATATAATTAAACAGTATAAATTGATATATATGACATTGACTACAAAGTACTATTCTAGAATATAAATTTGTGTTTCACACTTACTAGAAAGAGGCAACAGATCCCTAGCTTACTATATTATATATCAATGTCAGTTGTCATTGACCGCGTACTTTAATGAAGTCAAATACAACTCCATGCTCCTCATAAAGCAGTGATCCGTATCACCACTAGTATATTTTCTCACTTCCTAATTAAGAACTGTATCAAGCTTTGCCATCTTCTATATACCAAGCTTATTTCTACTCTATATTTCTTCCATCTAATTTTAATATATCCATGAGAAAATAAAATATTTTTCATAAAGTCTCACTGTGAAGTCACTCTAATTTTGTTCTTTAAAATTAGCAATTGTAGCTATAAAAATATGCCATGTGACATCAATATGGAGAACACTTTTTTCCCACACAAATGCTGTTGTTAGAGAATACATGGTGGTATTAAAACAGGTTTCTCATCAGAGTTGCCTGTGGAATGCTCTTTAGAAGGAGGTAAGTAGTATCATTATGGTCATGAGATGAGATCATGGGATCTGTACTTGGATCACAAATATAGTAGTTCCAAGCATACTGGTGATCAATATCATTAAATCAAATTTTAAATTCTTTTATTCACACTTTATGTAGGATAGAGGAAATATCACCCTCCCACACCAAATAATATTGTCATTTTTGTGGTACCTTTCAGATGGGAGATGCTGATGGAGATCATAGGGAATCTCCTAAACCACACTGTCCCTGACACTCTTCATTACATAGGTACCAAATAGGTAAATCCAAGTTCCTTTACTGACCTTCAAAGAATTACACACACACACACACACACACACACACACACACACACAATTTGGCATACTTTGTCTTTCAGAAGATGGTATCTATTTGTTCCTCAATGGTAGGCTTGAGTACCAAATATTTTAGCAACTTACTAAGTAAAGATAACATCCTATTGTTCTCAAGAGCTATTATATAAAACACAAAGCACACAAAAAATATTAAAAATTTCTCTTCCACATTTTTATAAATAATATCAGACAATATTCTCACTGAATCTAAAGTTAACTTTTCCTTTTTTTTTTTTTTTAAGATTTTATTTATTTATTTGACAGAGATAGAGACAGCCAGCAAGAGAGGGAACACAAGCAGGGGGAGTGGGAGAGGAAGAAGCAGGCTCACAGCAGAGGAGCCTGATGTGGGGCTCTATCCCACAATGCCGGGATCACGCCCTGAGCCGAAGGCAGACGCTTAACCGCTGTGCCACCCACACGCCCCTAAAGTTAACTTTTCTTTAAAACTGTCCCATACTTAACATTTTGTGTATTTCACGATATAGATAGATGATAGATAGATAGATGATAGATAGATAAATAGATGGATAGATAGATATTCTACTTTAAATCTTATAATGAGAATTAAGTTGTGTTTTAAAGGTAATTATTAGGATCTGAGAACATCACTTTCCTTATTTCGAATGATTATTATTCAGTAGGTGAGATCAGCTTTAAATAATTTAGTTTTTATATGGTTGACAATGACACAAAAGGTACTAGAGAAAGAAGGGTTTAAGTTTGAAACAATAACCACTGAGTAGTAGCAAAATTAAATAAAAATTTAAATAACTCAATGTGTGATTTACTAGTGGTTAAGTTTATGTGATTGTGAAAATAGATATAATCAGGACTAGGTGACATATTATCATATAGATATAATTATGTATTTTTGGCAACTGATGTAAAGTATTATTACACAGATTTGTTAATAGTGTTTTTGTAAATCATCGTACACCTTAAAAATTATGGAAAAAATCATGCGATTACTCCTGTATTTTGGACGCTCAAAAAAAAATTTAAACCTACAGTTGGAAAAATCTTTTTATATATGATAAATGCTAAAAATGTTATGAGAATATACAGTATATTGCTATTGCAGCTGTCAGCATAAGTGGGTCACCTTCAAGTGTATGCCAACGTATAGTCTATCTGATAATTTTCTAAGTTTATTGATTATATGTAAGGAAATATTTCAAAAATATTTTTACATATTTAAGTGAGGAAAATATATATACATATATATTCATACATATTACATCTGCATGTAATTTTTATACATACACATACACATTTATATAAGAGAAGAATATAAAGTTAATATTATATATATTCTATAATATATAGAGTAAAATATATATTATATAGCATATTATACATTTTGTGCTATATTTCATAATTTATATGGCATATAGCATATAAACATTCATATCTCATATATATATTTCTTATTTCATGGATATCTATATCTACTGATATAGATATAAAGATAATAATAGAAATACATAAACCAAATTATTGATATTCTTTAATGGGATGGGATTAGGCTTGGAAGAAGAGAAGAATATTGATATTTTTATTAGGCAGCAAGAATTCCTGTCCTCTCAAAGGTCTTCGTAGATGAACTAAAAATCAAATTGACATGAGACGGAGCAACAGGAGAAAATTAATTTAATACCATATATAGAGAAGCTACACAGATATGGAAATTCTAGAGACATTCAGGCAAGATGTGCTATATATGTCATTCTGAATAAAGGAGAAGGGGATAAGGGTCGGAAACTTTTAAGGGAAGGAATGCAATTCACAGGAAGATGAAAAAGCATAAATGTTTGGTAAATAAATGTTCACCTTGCCATACAGATGGGTTGCTCAGATAAAATTTATCTCTGGTAAAAACGCTTATTATAGAAAGATCCTCCAATGTAAATTCTTCTATATAGGTAAAGGAGGGGCAAAAGTTTTTCTTGAGCGCAGAGTCTCGACTACCTCCACCTCAAAAAAATCTACCTGCCAAAATGGCCCAACTTAGGGCAGCCTGCCTTTGGTCCCTACATTTTCTTTTTTTTTTTTTTTCTTTTCTTTTCTTTTCTTTTCTTCTTTTCTTTTCTTTTCTTTTCTTTTCTTTTCTTTTCTTTTTTCTTTTCTTTTCTTTTCTTCCTTTCTTTCTTTTCTAGATTTATTTATTTATATTAGAGAGAGAGCAGCAGAAGAGCGTGAGTAGGGTGAGGGGGAGGGGGAGAGGGAGAGAGAGAATCTTCCAACAGACTTCCCACTCAACACAGACTGGGGCTCTTCCCAGGACCCTGAGATCATGACCTGAGCTGAAATCAAGAATCAGCTGCCCAACTGACTGATCCACCCAGACGCCCTTCTATATTTTCTTTATATACCTTTGTATTGTTTACATCCACTGTAAGGATTAGGTTTTTATTTTGTAATTTAAAACCAAAGTATTGAATTAAAAAGCATTCTTCCATTATTTTAGTTTTGAAGTGCTATAGTGCTTTTGAAGAATAGAATATCTTCCTTCCCACCCATTCCAACCCCCACTAAATGTGTTTCTCTTTCTGTCTGTTCACAATTCATTTAGCATGTTGAGCTTTTTTTGCATCTTGGTTTACCAAATCACTTTGCCAAATCATAAATGTGAGGTCATTTATGAGGTAGTAGTTTCATATTAACTATGTTATTTAATAAAACATGAAGTAGAAGAAAATTTTTATAATGGCATTAGTGTACTAATAACCCAATGCAACATATATCAAACACATGCATGTTTGCTATCACATTATCAGTATTTATGTAGAAGAAAACATATTGTGTATAATATGGTATTTTAAATATGTGCATTTAGTATGTCTGTATACACCATTTACTACTATTCTCTCTCTCTGTGTTACTTTATTAGAAATTTCTTCCAACTTAAATTAAAAATAATGTTGATAGCAGGAAGACACCAAGTTAAGGCAGGTTTTGAACTCTCAGGCTTGCCTATGCCTTGAGAGAGAACAATGGAATACATTTTGATGTGAGCAAGCATTTCAATCTCAGCTGAATGATACTTAAGTAAAACCTGATTAATTTGAATTAACTAAAGAAAGACTAGATAATTGGAAGAGAGGTTAGTCAGACATATTTACAAATTGACCATCCAAGCACTGGCCAGGTTGGGGGTGGGGGCGTCTCAGCCAAGCGTTGGGTAGTGTAGCTCCACTGGCATTCCTAACATTATTACGCAGATGAGTATAGCATATTTTAGCTTGCTACGATTCAACATTCAAATGTTGTAATGGTCTCATGCTCATCAAGCCATCTTCTGCTTATTATTCGACTTCCTACAGTTTCTGACTTTAAAAGAATATGCTAATCATAGTGCTTAGTGTTCTGGTCTGTTGAACAATTATATATCTCAAGACAAAGAAATAACTTGATGTGAGAATTTCATACCTCAGTATTCTGAGCCTGCATAAAGTGAGAACCCTTGTGAGACACAGGTGCTCTCTTGTCCTAAATTATATTGAGCATTAGGGATGGTATAATAATAGAATCACTGAGATAATGCCCCTGCAAAACTCTTTAGATATGATCAGTTGAACTTTTCACAGTCTCAGCTCTCTGCATGACTAACCTCGCCTTACATTGTACTTAGCACTTCAGTATAATATTACTGAAATAAAGAAATATCGGTCATTCCCTCATTTAATTGAAATTATACTATTCCAGATTTTATTTCAGTGATTCATTCAATAATAAATATTTACTGAATACCTACTATGTTTGAGATGTGTGCCTAAGAGCAGTGAACAACTTAGACATGGCTTTTGCCTGCCACCTCCAGTCTGCTGGCTAGGGAAGGAAATGGTAGTGTGATGTAATGACAGGAGGTACGTGAGACAGACAGACCATAAGGAAGGACTGCTTACGTTTGCCTGGGGGAGGCAGAGAGCTGTCTCGGGGCAAAGAAATTAACATGTAGATAAGCAGGAAAGTATATAAAGGGATATTTAAAGTCAAGGACAATTTAAAGCCAAAATATTTTCCAGGAGTTAAAAGTGCTTTAGGACATCTTTTTATAAGTGAAAATAGGAATTGAAAATACACTCAGGGGAACAGTTAAGGAAAGCCAAATGTATGAAAGGTTTTGTATGCCATGCTAAATAGTTAAGAGATTATTTTAGACAATGGCCAGCTTTGTCTTTAGCAGTAAGAAAACAAGAGGGCAAAACTGGAAAAAAAAATTGGAGTCTTGATGATTATTAAAAAGGTGTGAAAAAATGGGTTTAATACTAATTCTTGCTAATATTTGTGTGTTTTTTTTTCTTCACAGCTAGATTATAAACTTGAGAACACCATCCATATTTTATATTTTTATATTTATTTTGCCTCCCTCAAGTTTCTTATATTTTTTAGCAGCAGAAACTCAATATATTCCTTTTGTTGATCATTGTTAATTAAGTAACTCTCTATATTAAAAACAATGATTTAAGTATTCCAGTTTTATGGAAGCATAGATTGACCACAAAATTAAACCGTTTTTCTTCTTACTTACTAAAAAAATAAAGATTGTTAAAGAATTATTTTATTGCACTCACCATATGCCCCGATTAACAACATTCGATGTTCACAAAACATTAAAGAATATATTTCTGCATAAAGTAAAATAGGTCTGTTTCATCATTAAATACATATTAATATTACTGAGAAACAAAACTTAGGAGTACCATATGTATAAACCAAAACTGTAGATGTTTTTAATTTTTAAATATTTTTTGGCAAAATTCCTTACAAATTAAGCTACAGAAGAAAGGAAATACGGTTTTAGACAGATAATAGATGATAAATAGGTAAATAGAAGGATGGATATATAGACAGAACATTATAATATTTGTCAGGGGTGTATGTTAATTACATTTTCTTCCACGAGTTCCTGTCTTTTCTCACATTCTCTCTGGAGACAGAGGATAAGAGAGAGAGAATGGGACCTAGAGATCAAGAGATCTAAATAGGTTCCTTATGTTAGGTTCATCTTATTTGCTGCTTTGATGCCTAGATAACAATTTTGAATGACACCGTCAGATTCAATTTGCTCTGACAATGATGGAACACCTAATTAGTATCTTAGGTCATTATTATTATTTAACTATTATGATAGAACTTTCAATCTGTCATTTTTGAAACACTGGTGAATGCTTTGCATGTAGCATATAGTTTCCTTTGGAGATTTTAACTTCCTTGTATGGTATTTTCAGAAAAGACAAATAGATTTTGGTAAAATATTCAATACTACAATGTCATTTTCCCCAAAGAGATCAAGAAGTCCTTGAAATAGTTACAGTTTCCAAAGACTACAAAGAATATCCAAGAACTATAGGATACCATCCATTAATTCAAGAAAAGTTATTTGAGAAAATCTGGAACTGCCTCACCGAGAACTGTAATGTAGAAGATACTCTACTTCTAAAATTGGTGATAAAATTGAATTGCCATTTCTCAAGACATTTCTAGGCAGCAAAATCTACTTTAATGTGAACCTCTTCCTGGAAACACGTTGCTAGCATGACACCGTTTACACTCAGTACTCATTTGAAAATCCATTAGCTTTTAAGATATAATTTGCTTGTTTAATAGCTTAGTTTTAGGTTTAAAGTATGGATTTAATTCTCAGCCTCTAAACAACACAGAGTACCCTCCCTCTCATAACTACTCTGTGTGAATAAATAAGCTACTACGGAAACTATTTCAATCAGGTTGACTTTTTGTTGAAGTAACATTTTCCATTCTGCTAAAGTTCAACCAGCATTGACTTCACTGAACGGCTGTTGGGAAATTGCCCTCGGAGCTTTATTTGGAACTGCTGCCGTCTTCATAATGAAATGTTGTATTGTGAAAGTCATGCTCAGAGTGTTGATTCTGTTCCTAAGTGACATTGTTAGAGCATAACATACATTTAGTTACCTACCTGACAAGTTGTCTATTTAACAGAGAAAAAATGATCTGACTATGATTGATGGCACAGCTGCCCCTTCTCAGTGATGGGGAAAATAAGCTGAGTCAAAACAGATCTGGCTACACCAGGGCTCGTCTGTCTGCAGTGCTGTTCCCTCATTTCTCTTCATTTGGATAAGAAGGCTTTCCTTTGAGCGTCTATTCCCACAGTCTCCAATCTACCAACCACTGTGCTTATTGCTTTCTTCTTTTCACTTTGAAATTACTTTAGAGGCATTATTCTGCTCTGGTCGGCATTAGAGCAAAGCTTTTCATACATTTTTACCTACATGTTCTCTAGGTCAAGGACAACAGCGTTGAAAATTAGAATCCTTGGTAAGAGTATTTAGTGAATTATTTACTTTTGACTATAAGTTTCTTCTGCTCTCTGACACTCTGACTTGAGCTCTTTTTTCCCTCTGTCACTGAAGTGTTACTTTGGATACCTGCCTTATAATTGTCCTGACACGTATGAAAATTGGAATCAGGCTCCAAAGTCTGTATTGCCCAGTTTATTTTTGGATTTTTTATTTTTTATTTTTTGCAGTTAGGGTTGATAGGTCAGTATGTACTTTAGTGTCAGAGACTAAAAGGAAAAAAGTGAAATAAAAACCAAAGACAGTTGATGTAATTTATACTTATTCCTCATGAGGGCAATGTTCAGAGAATAAGTGTCACTATGGCAATGAAAACAACTGATTTGTGGGGATTAGAAAAATATAATCTAAAGAGCCACACAGGGTATAAACACCAGATATTAAAATAGGCACTTGTTGGTAAAAGAGGAAAATTTATACTGAAAAGTTATATCTATCGCAGCCATGTTTCTTTTTCACTTCAATTCATTTAAATTCAAGTGCAACAATCAGAAGGCCTGGGATTTATTCCAGACTTCAGGGAAGTATACATTGTATTCAAGCACACACACATAAAACTAAACTGTGAGGAGTCTGGAAAAGTAAGTTATAGCAACATGCACAGATTTTAAAAAAGAATTTTGGAAATAATATCTAACCATACTGAAGGAAAAAAATCAAAAAATTTAAAAAATGAGTAATGACAAACTAAGACAATGTGATACTCTGTTTCTCATTTGGACTCCATAGGTCTACTGTACCAAAGGAAAACCCATCAAAGAACATTTGCAAAAACATCTCTATTTACAAAAATCACACACAAAATTAACATGCATGCATTTTTGTGAATCTTATGAAATCAGAATCTGTAAACATATTTCTAAATTATGAGTTAACCAGATTATTTATTTATAAATGAGAGACAAATAGAATAAAAGTCCTTTTGTTTTGTTTTTCTGTAGCTGATACAGAAAACCTGGCCAGAAGCAACTGTCTTGGTAAAGAAACAAAAAACAGAAGGTTTACTAAGTGGAGGAAGTGGACTATGCTCTTGATTTGTGAATATATCCCAAGTAACATTGTCAAAGAGGTAATTTTATTTTTCATCCAAAATAGAAAACTTCTTTTGTGTAGTTTAGAATAAATAAGCACATCGTTTATCAGGTGATGATGAAAAATATGATATAAATGAAATATGAAAATATGACTGAAGAAATATGATAATAGGGAAAGGAGTATTAAGGCATATTAATTATTTTTACGTAAGTATGGTACTGTTTTATACAGAGTGATTAACAATATCTTTTGTAATTAAGTCACTTTTAAATAGAAAGTGAAGGAGTGAACCTTACTTATACCTAGGGAATATCATGATAAACAGAAGAAGCAGCAAATTCTAAGAACTTGACATGGAAGAATCCTTGTCATATTTGAAAAATAGTGACGGAGCATGGCAAAGGAATTGCAGAATCTAATTATGACTCGGGAACTAGTCTGCCTTCCTAACTGCAGGGTAGTTTTTGGAAGACACAGGATATTAGCTGGGCACAGCAAGGTAAAGTTCTACCGTTTTTGCCAAATTCTAACACAAAGAAAGAATTTCTCATATATGGGTCAAGTGTCTAAAGAAATAAAAGATGTAATTAAACCATGGTTCTTGAAATACTTAATTTCTTCATAAACAAAACCCTTCTACAGGCAACCTCATTTAGATTACTTCTCTTCTCTTCCTTCTAGATAATGTGCTTTAGATGATGGGCTGCCACACTGCTCAGGAGTTTTGGCCACGAAAGACTATGGACTCTGGGAAGCAAACTGAGGGCTTCAAAGGGGACAGGGGTGGGGGATTGGGATACGCTGGTGATGGGTATTAAGGAGGGCACATATTGCAGGCAGCACTGGGTGTTATACACAAATAATGAATCATGGAACAATACATCAAAAACTAAGGATGTACTGTATGGTGACTAGCATAATATAATAAAAAATTATTATTTAAAAAAAAAGGAGTTCTGGCCTGATTTGAGAAATCCTGAAAGCCGAGGAACCAACTGGAACAGAATTAATAGCCAGAGTGTGGACAGGTTAAATAAATTTTGAGTGAAGTTGTTCATTAAAAAGACTTTCTTTAATTTACCCATTTCAACTATATTTCCTATTATAAGTTGGACTGATAAAAAGCAGTGTACTGAGTTCATTATATGGGCTGAGAGATAGAGGCCTTATTTCAGTTTGGACTTTAAGCAAGTGACATTCAATACTTATGGATCAGTATTATAAGCCATTCTCTTTTTTTTTTACTGTAAAATAATTTTTATTTTGAAATTTGTCATTTAATCATGTATTAATTCATGCAATCAAAATTTTGAGCAACATTTTGGAATACTCATCATATGCCAGTTTATGGTAGAATTGAGAACAGAGGGTTGAAAATGATAAAACATGACAAAATTGTAGCTGCAAAGCAATCATTTATACCCTTCCCACAAAAAAAATAAATGTTCAAACTAAAAATCAGTGGCTTCTCTTGGTCCAGTCAGAGAACTGAGTTGCAGTGGAACTGCCAATCTGAAATCTGGACAGGCAGGTGCACAGAGTCACAACCTGAAGCCAAAGCTGCTGGAGCCATAAACTGATAGGAAGATTTCAACAATAATTTAGACAAATATCCAGAGGCAGAATGTATGTTAGAATGAGAATAAGAAATCCCTGACTGGCGCCGTCTTAGGGAAAGGCAAAACTTTTGTAGACTTTACCTCCAGGATCCCTACCATGTTCCCATGGTAAAGATCTGAAGGTCATCCTCTCATAGTTCTGACACAAGGAAAGTAGCACTCATTTTGACCTACACGAAGAGATTTCTCCATAGCAATTCCCAGGAGAAGCATAATTCCCAGGAGAAAAGACTTTGTGGAGCCTTATCTCAGAGGAAGGCCATCCCTCCTACAAAAATTTCTCCAGACTTTCTATGTTACTAAAAAAGAGAAAATAATCAACAAGGATTAAAGCTTTGAGAAAAAAAATTAAGAATGTGGCAACTATGAGAGGGTGAAGAGGTTTGGGAGAAAAATATCCATATCACTGGAAAAACACTTTTGAAGACCATAGCACCAAGGCACAGAGCAACTGGAAGATGGAGTTTGAACTGGAAGATTATAGAATGTACTCATTTTTCTACCTCTTACCATCCATTACAATAACAGTGAATTATAGCTGAAAGACCTGCCATCCACTACTCTCTCTGAGAAGTACTCAGGGAAACTCAAAGTCAAGAGGGAGACAAAAACATGGGTTTTAGAAGAATTTGAAGCCTTGGACTCCTAGAGCCGTAGGAAATATTAAACAGACCAACTTACACCCAAATTAGTTAGCATAAGTCTTCACACAAAAGGCCTACTTTTCTCCATTTGTGGTAACAGAAACATGTCCACTTTTCAACAAGAACTTACAAGGCATGCAAAAAGGTAAGAAAAAACAGTACCTAGAACAAATCAGCATCAGAACCACACTCAGAGATAAGACACATTTTGGAATCATCAGATAGTAAATTTAAAATAATTACTATTAATATAAGAACTCTAAAGGCTAAAAGTAGACAAGATACAAAAACAGAAAGGTAATATAAGCAGAGATTAAAACTAAGAAAAAAAATCAAAAGGAAATACTAGAAATCAAAACACCATAACAGAAATGAAGAACACATTCGAAAGCCCATAAGTAGACTCAGCAGAGCTGAGAGGAGAATCAGTGAGCTTGAAGATAGAAGCTTTTCAAAATAAAATATAGAGGACAAACAAAACCTAAGAATGTCCAAAAACTGTGGGGCAATTGCTAAAGGTGTAACTAGCGTACGTATAATTGGAATGACAAAAAGAGAAGAAAGGAAAAATCATAACTAACATCTGAAGTAAAAATAGCTAAATATTTTTCAAAATTAACAATGAACACAAGAAGCCCAGAAAAAAAAGCAGAATGAATAGAAAAAACAAACAATTAAAACAACAACAAAAAATCCCAAATATTTAGGGTGGGCATATGTGTTATTTTCTTAAAGCTTCCATAACAAAGTGCCAAAAACTGGGCAGCTTAAACAGAAATTTATTTTCTCATAGTTCTGAAGGCTAAAAGTCCCAAATCAAGGGGCTGGCAAGGTTGTTTCATTCTGAGAGCAATGAGGGAAGGAGGTATTTTAGAGCTCTCTTTGGCTTTTGGATGGCTATCATCTCTTTGTGTCTTTACATTACCTTCCATTTTTTGATGTCTGTAACCAAATTTGCTCTTATTATTAAGACATTTGTCATGTTGGATTAGGGGCCATCCTAATGACATCATTTGAACTAGATTATCTGCTCTATAAAGAACTTTTTTTCAATTAACTGACACAACCTACTATGTACAACCAAGCTATAACGGGTTAGCTTCAACATATGAATTGGGAGAGGGGCACAGTTTAACCTATTACAATATACCATATTTAAACTGCAGGAAAAGAAAAGCAAAGAGAAAATCTTAAAACATTCAGGTGGGGAGGGGGGAAGAATAAGGATAAAAATTACAGCTGACTTCTTAGTAGAAACCACACAAATATGAGGAAAATAAAATAAGATACATAATATTTTGAAAAAAAAATCAACCTACAATTCTATATTCCACAAAATTATTCTTCAAAAGTGAAGTGGAAATAAAAATTTTCTCAGGCAAACAAAAACTAAGGGACTTCATTAGCAGCAGACATGCTACACAAGAAATGTTTTAAACAGTTCTTTAGACAAAGGAAAATAAGGCCAGAATCTACTATAGAAATGCAAGGAATCAGAGAAGGAAAAAATGAAGGTAAAATGTTTTTCTTGTTTTTAAATCATTTTATGATAGCTGTTTGTTAAAGGCAATACTAGCTACAATATTTGGGTGATTCTAGAAAATGGATATATGCAATGAATGACAAGTTTTATTAGGGACAGGGAGGAATTGGGGAAGACTTTGTTACAAGATATGCTGTACTATATGTGAAATGGTCTGGTATTATTTGAAGGTGGACTTAGGTAATTACTATATATATATATATATATATATATATATATATATATATATATATATACATATTTTAAACTCTAGATCTATTACCACAAAATTTTTAAAAGAAGTTTAATTGGTAAGCTAAGAGAAGAGAAAATTTGGAATTATGCAAAATGCTCAACTAAAAGCCAAAGAAGTCAAAGAGAGAGAACATAGGAAACGAAAAACAAAAAGCAACTAATAGCAAAAAGTTATAAATGTGGAAAAATTATAAATACAGTAATTATTAATCTAATTATAACAACAATAACTTTTAATGTGAATAGTCTATCAATTAAAAGATAGGCTGACATTGTGGATTTAAAAAAAAAGGCCCAACTATATATTGTTTAAAAATATCGATTTTAAATATAAACATTCAGAAAGGTTAAAGTAGAGATAAAGATAAACTATGCCAACACTAATAAAAAGAAAGTTGGAGTACGTATATTAATTTCAGATATAAAGAGGGACATTACATAATGACAAAAGGTACAATTATCCAGTAAGACATAATAATTTTAACAATGTATGTGTCTAATAACAACATCAAAATACATAAGGCCAAAACTACTGTAATTGAAAGGAAAGACATACCCACTATTATAGTTAGAGACATCAATATTTCTCTGTCAGAAATTCAATAAAGATGTTCTACGTAAATGCAAGTTTGTGAAATAAAATATCTTTGAAACAAGTAATATTCAAGTATCTTAAACTATGTTGCTCATTAAAATTAAAGCAAAGATATCAAAACTATACAGCATATTACAGATTTGTGCTATGCATCTTTTTTCATCAATTTAAAATCACTCTCTAAACACTTATATACCTAGGGTACTCTAAGAATTAGAAAGTAAGAACAAAATAAGGATGTTATCATTCTGTTATTATTGGGAAGTTTTAACAAATTAAAATATTTTAAAAATGAGATAATGTATATTAGGGAAATATCTTATATGAATTTTTACCTGCAAAACTAAGAGACTTTAGGGGCACCTGGGTGGCACAGCAGTTAAGCGTCTGCCTTTGGCTCAGGGCATGATCCCGGCGTTATGGGATCGAGCCCCACATCAGGCTCCTCCACTATGAGCCTGCTTCTTCCTCTCCCACTCCCCCTGCCTGTGTTCCCTCTCTCGCTGGCTGTCTCTCTCTGTCAAATAAATAAATAAAATCTTAAAAAAAAAAAAAAAAAAACTAAGAGACTTTATCAAGAAAAAAATTACTAGATTTTGAAAGAAAATTTGATAGACAGAAAAATAGACAAAAATAAATACTTTTTTCCCTAAGCAACTCAGAAAAAAAGTAGAAAGCATAGCACATTAACATCGAATATGAAAATTATCACATATCCAACAATAAATTTAACAAGGAATTTTTAGGGCTTATATGAAAAATTTGTAGAGAAAAAAATAACTTTTTTTTTGAGAGAGAGAGAGAAAGAGAGAGCACACTCAAGAAGGAGAGAGCCAGGTGGGGGGTAGGAGGAAATACAGAGAATCCCAAGCAGTCTCCATGTCCATCATGAAGCCTGACCTGTGTTTGATCTCACAACTCTTGAGATCATGACCTGTGCTGAAATCAAGAGTCAGATGCCCAGCTGAATGAGCCACCTAGGCACCCTAAAATAACACCTTTTAAAATGAGAAGATATACTGTTGTTTTTCTTCAAAAGAAAAACTTACTACCATAAAATTACTCTTTTTCTAAAATTAATTTTTAATTTAATTATAATTAGAAATAAATTTTCTTGATTTACAAGAAATGGCTTAGAACCCAAAGAGGAGAACCAACGAGAATAGCAAACAAAGCAAAACAAAACAAATTTTCCAATACATAGCAAAATATTCTATAAAATAATTTTATCTGTCATTGAAATATATACAGTAGACCAAAGCACAAAAAGCAGTATCAGTATACATCAGAATTTTTTATATTGCAAAATAGTTATTTAAATTTAGTGCAACCATCTATATAATGGAACTAGCAAAAGCTAGTATCAATCTGCAAGAATATAAAATTGTAATCCTACCCCATACCAAATGCAAATAGATAAAAATGCTTCTAAAATTAAAAGAAGAATATATGAGTTTGGAGTATTTTCATAATGACATTACTCCACAAAATAGAGGGAAAAATGCGTATATTTCATACATAAATATTTAAACTCCTTTAAAAAAGCATACTATATGTATAATCTAAATAAAACAATAATTCTAAGATGGGTAAATATTTGTCTCATTTATAAAAATCATAGAACTAATACATATAAAATCTAAGCTTTCTAAAACATGGATTATAAGAATGGATTATAGGAAAAAATGGATTATAGGAAAAAAAGCCAAGAATATAGACGGTTTGAAAAAAAAAGTTATTGGAAACCTTTAATATGAAGAAGCAACCAACATTCTCAAAATTCATAGAAATGTAAATTACAGTGTCAATGATACATCGTTGTATACCTATAAAATTAACAAAATACTTAAAAAAACATAATACCTATTGCTGGAAATATTGTGAAGAAAAGGAAATTCTCATAAAATCTTGGTAGAAATATAAATTTTCAAGTCTTCTTTAGAAAGTAATAATTAAGCAATACCACAGTTACAGTTTTACTAACAATTTCATTCTTCAAAATCTATCCCACAAAGCAAAAGTAACTACTTAATGTAACTGAATAAAGATAATTACTGAGGGGCACCTGGGTGACTCAGGAGATTAAGTGTTCAACTATGGATTTTGACTCAGGTCATGATCTCTGCTCAGGTCATGATCTCAGGGTCTTAGGATTGAGCCCCGCACTGGGCTCTGGGCTCAGCGGGGAGTCTGCTTAAGGCTCTTTCTCCTCTCTTTTGCCCTCCTCCTGCTCACTCGCACACATGCTCTCTCTCTCTCAAATAAATAAATAAATCTTTTAAAAAAAGATAATTATTGAGGCAATGCTTATAGTGGCAAAGGGGTGGATTCAAAATGTATGTCTATCTATAGGTGAATGATTGAATAAACTATGATTCTTGTGTACCATTTATAGTCATTAGAAGGGTAAGAAAAAACTTTGAGATGTATTGTCATTCTGTTTTGAAAAAAATAAGATTCAGAGAAATGTATATTTAAAAAAATAAGTTAGGAAAATTGTATATATGAAACTATGACTTATGATTTATTTCTAATACAATTTTATTGAAATATAAGAAGCCCAGATTTTGCAACTTTATATATTTTAACTGAGTATTATTATCAGAAATTTTACTTTCAATTTAATATCACATTTCAATGATTTTAACTATGTTTAACTTATGAAAATTATCTGTTCATTTGTTAGACCATTTTTACATTTATGTGTTATTCAATTACTAAGTCAGAAGTGCTTTAGTAATTAAAGTTATTTTACCAAAAGTGCTAGGTTAATTAATAAACTGTGTTATATTGTGAATGAGCATTGAAAGTGAAAGCTGAGAAAATATTACATTCAGGTACCTGTATTCTATGTCAAAGAACTTATTTTTCTTTGATACTGCTTCAAAAGTCTTTCATCCTCATGCTTCACCGACACTTAAAACAGTGTCATAGTGGGAGTGGAAATATAAGTGACAGGTCTAATAAATTAGCAATATCCTTCTCACTACACTCCCCCTCATTTTTGGCTGTGAAATTTCACTTCTTATTAAAATTTGTGTTCTTCAAAGTTGAATGGGAGGAGAAGATTTTTCTCTGAGTTTTATCTGCTTTAGGGATGAGCTATGCCAAAAATTCTACAGCTGAAAAATGTCACTGGCCTTTCTCTTGGAGTAGCAGAGAGGTTTTCAACATTTCAGGGGGGATGGGTCAAGTTTCTAATGGTTAAATAAATTGCCTTTCAAATGCCACCGTCACAGTAGTCTGGACCACCATATGGATGACAGTTTCCTTCATAAGTGGCCAGTTTTTTGAACTTCTTTCTCTTCTTAAAATATGAACTACAAAGATTAGAAAAGAAACTAAAACCTGAAAAAATAAATAAGTAAAAATTCAAGGTAGAGGCAGTCATGTTGCAGTATCTAGACTTCTAGATCAGTAGTTCTGGAGATGCATTTTTTTAAACTTGGGTCTTGTGAAATCTAGTAGACCACAACTAGTATTAAAAGTGAAAAAAAAAAAAGGATAGAAAATATGTAATAGAATAAAATTGCAATGAGAGTGCATCACATGTAAAAATGTCTCATAAATTTTTTTTAGTTCAAATATGCATACATATTTATAATGGTGTGTCCTCTGGATCATAATCTAAAATACATTTCTTACTATGATTTGTAGACAAAAATATCTGAAAGGCATCACTCTGTATCATGTGCTGTAGTTCCAGTGTTTGCCCATTAGGTCTAAAATAAATCAGAAAGGGCATTCTGCGTAAGACAAGATACATTAAACAATATATGCAACACCTATTTCTTCATCGATTTTGTATTTTCCGGGAAATCCTTTTAAAATAAAGATGGTTTTATAGAATGATAATACCCATAGTATCACTTTCATCTAATAAACACTTATACGAATAGCTATGAGGCAGTACAGATGAAGTTTTCATTCATATAATGTTCCATGAAAATAAATTTATCTGTTTGAACTGGAATACGTGAAACAGCCTAGGCAATTTGTTCTTCTCTTGGTTGTAGCCTAAGAAATTCATCAGATATTTAAAATAACAATACTGAATCACACTATATAAAAATTTAAAATACATGTATTTTATCATGTGTGTATGTATATACATGTACACATATAATTTATTAAGATTAAGCATCATTCTGGTTAAGTTATAAACATTTTTTGATATACATTTTCTGAATAGTTAATTATGCTATCCAGAGAGGCAGCTGATTCCTTTACAAAACCCATACATCTTTCTGTCAAAATAAGCCAAACTCTGAACTATTAATGAGATAAAGTTTGCTGAAGGGAGTGTTAAAACCAGTGGAATGAAATTGAGATAACTGCGTGCGGTTCTTGAATTAAATCAATCTCTCAAGCAGATGAAATATGGGGAAGATATGAGTTCGATTCAAATATTGGAAAAAAAAACTGTTTGGAATCATAAAAAATCAAGGTTAAAGATATGGGTTTTGCAAACTAGATGCCTAATTTAAAATTTTATACTTTTTGTTAATACACAATGTTATTCTTGCTGAACTTCAAAACAAGATTTTAGGAAGAGTTTTGTTGTTATTGCCAATATTAAATATCAATTTCAATATTATTCAGAAATTTGCAATGCTGCCCATTCATTTTGAATTAAAACACACTGAAAAACACACAAAGTCAAACTAACATTGTTAGTCATTTCTTCACAGGCCCAATAATAATTTATACTATAGCATGTGGCATTAAAGTTTGGTCCCTAATCAGTTTTACTAAATATATTCCAGTTTGAGAAAGTAGATATTATTTATATGTTATATTGATATTAATAATATCAATAATTTTAGAAAACACTGTTTATCAGATAAAGTAAATAAATTCAAATATTTATGTATTTGATAAATTTTAATTCTTTGAATTTTTCGTCCTGTGAAATAGATTAGTGGAGAGGAAGGCAGACTATTGGATTTGATACATGACTCTCCCATTTAAATTCTGTGACCTTTGTCATTTATCTTATCCAAGCCTAGATTTCTTCTGTGTACAATGGTGGTTTCTAATAGTCCTTATACCATAGGATCAGATGAAATAATGCAGGAGAAATATTCGGCACAATGTAAAGACTAATAAGCATTATACACTATTCCTATTAATATCATGGATTTTTGTAGTTATTTAAAGTTCTTTTTTTAATATTGTATGCTTCTGATTTGATCAAGTATAATTTAAGTATTCATAATTTTATCTGTTTGATTTCGCAAAAGACAAAGTGTTCAAGGCATCTTAAACAATTTGATACCTTTATCATATATATCACATATATTAATTTTTCATGCATTGTTTTTAGTATTCCTTTTACTGTTAGTTTAATATACTGGATTGTCTACTAAGTACTGAAGATCTGGGGGATGCCTTTCCACATGCGTGGCAATGTGGCCACAGGGGAAAGTTAAGACCAGACATGTTTCCACAATATGACTACCTCCCTTATTTGGCCTATAGGAGTAAACCTGACTAAGTATGGTTCAACCAGTCATGTTCCCAGGAATTCTGAATTGGGACAAAAAAAGAATCCGTCTATACTTGGTGGTTCGACCAGTATTAAAAAAGCATGCTTCGCGGAACTCGGACATAAGAAGTGTGAACATGTGTCAGAAATGGAATATGTCTAAGGGTCTATACATGTGAAAAAAACATCTATGTTGACTGAAGTAGTAGAAGAATCTTTTTTAAATAGAGAAAATGAGCAGAGTAGATGAACAGGGAGTTAGAAAGATAAAGTATTAAAATAACTCCTTAAACTGAGATCCCGGTACCTTTTTGAAGGACAGCACTAGTGTTTTCCTTCTATTTTATGAATCATCCCTATATCCTTAAAATAAATTCTCTCTTTAGCACTGTCAAGTTTGATTCTGCTTTTTTCAAACCAAAGGGAATGTACAAGAGGGAAGAGTCCTCCTTATACTTTAACCTAGGTGTTGACAAACTCCATTTTTTATGTAAATGCAGAAGTAGTAAACAATTTAGACTTTGCAGGCAATTCATTCTCTATCGTGACTACTCAATTTTGTCACTGGAGGGCAAGAATAGCCATAATCCCTGAAGAATGAGTGTGGCTGTGTTCCAATAAAATTTTATTAATGGATATAGACATATAAATTTAATATAACTTTTACATGTCACAAAATATTTTTTTTATCTTCTCAATTTTTAAAAAATGTAAAAAAAACCCACATTGTGATATGTGAGTCATACAAAAACAAGGGTCCAGCTAAGTAATGGATCTGATAAGTAGGGGAACCACCTTGGAATTTATACCAAACAAAGCATAAAAGCTCGCCAATCACTTCTGCAAACATTTCCCTTTTTTTTTTTTCTTCTTCAGATACCAAATAGTCACCATTCCTTTTCTACTATAAATACATATTTCTGGTTATGGAAAGATAACTTATGCATTTTGATATAAATAACTCATTATTGACTGAATTTTAGTTTATAAATGAGGCCATAAATTTTATTTCTTCCTAACATTTAGAAGTATATTTTTTATATTTTAACGAAGTTATTGGAAATGATGACTATAATAAAAACATAAAACAAATAATTGATCACATTAAAAGCATTTTAAAACAAAAGGTAACTCCTAAAACCAGCAAAGTTATTCATTGGTAAATAGCTATTAAATATACAAAGATGGAAAATAGCAATTTAATGTGGATTTCTTCCATTATCAATGTAATCAAAAATCATCCTAGAATGAGAAAATAAAAGGTACTGGAGTACTGGTATAAGAAATAGAAATGATAACACACATATACCAAATAATATTATTCTAATTAGATGGATATAAAAATCCCTTTCAACATGGTTATATGGTGTCATAAACATAAAACTGTCAAATATATTTGATGAAATAAATAGCTTATCAGAAATATTATGTCAGGCACTAATGGTGTCAATGTAAACCTGTTAGGAATCACAGCAGCATTTGAAGTCAATGTATTTTAAATTCAGTTTAGTCCAGCAGGGCATTTAGGAGGTCTAGAAAGAGATTAGGGCAATTATGTATGCCAAGTACATAAATGTCAACAGCAATTTAGAACAAGAGTAGATTGTAAGATTGTTTCCAGTTTAATATTTTACTCTGAAGGCAAATAATCAGTATGAGATTTTTGCAACAGGGAGCTAACTGAAAATACATTGAGGAGAAGAACAAATAACCGTACTTAACAGAGGGGTTTTAGCATAATGAGATTCCATTGGTTATTTGAGACACAGACAATTCCCATAGGGCCTTTTATAAATTTTATGTTTTCCTAGAAGGTCACACACTTGATGAGACTCCTATCTGTGTCCTTAACAATGACATTTAGTAATGCAGATTCTTTTAGGTGTTCTGTCACTCACATAGCTATATATGGTGTTTATTTTGAAACAGAAGCAGGATCTTTATTGGCCACTATAACTGACCACTATTTCCTGGCTGTGAAATCTCCAATCCAAGTGCCACACACACAAGTTAGAATGTACTATTACTTATACAAGGTACCGTCATCATTGTGCTCTCAAAACCTACTAGAATGCTTGATAAACTCAGAGTATCCGCTTGGTAACTGCTGAATAAATACAGATGTACATGACAATATCTACTTGAGTTGCAAAGGTATTTATAATCAGCCCCTCTCATTTTCCCAGTCACTGGTTTTGGGGAAGTGTTTTGCTTTTGTGCCCTGTGCCCTGCATGCGCTCTCTCTCTCTTTCTCTTCTCTCCTCTCTCCTTTCTCTTCTCTCCATGATCAAGGCTCCCTCCCCTCCATAGCACCTGCAATTCTTTTCTCCTCCAAATCAAGTCCCCCCCCTTCCATATCTCCTACCTTCCAGTATGTGGCCTCTTTTCTCTCTCTAGTTGTGCAGTTTGTTCTCTCAGTCTTCAGATAGATTTCTTGGGCACTCAGAATGATTGATATTTATCTAGATGTGTTAGAGGGATGAGGCAAGCAAAGGGTCTGCAACTCCCCCACCTTAACTCCCTCCGAACTGCAAAGGCATCTGAAAAGCCAGTTCAAAGAATATGGTAAAAAAAAGTCTAAGAGTTGCTCCTCTGTGAAACTGTCATACCAGAATGTGTAATCCAAGTATGTATACGTGTTTTAGGATTAAAACTTACTTTCCCACTTCCCACTTTCTCTATCATCTATCTATCTATCTATCATCTATCTATCTATCTATCATCTATCATCTATCTATCATCTATCATCTATCTATCATCTATCATCATCTATCTATTATCTATCTATCTATCTATTTTTCATCTATCTATCTATCTATCTATCTATCTATCTATCTATCTATCATCATCTATTCTTTAAGTCCCAGTATCTTATATTAGAATTGAAGGAAAATCAAGGTTACTATCTGGCATCTGTGTAGGACTATTGCCAAAGTTGGAAATATTTAAATTAAGTAATAATTAAACACAACTCAATAGCAACCAAATACACAATTACAACAAAAAGACATTCTGATTTAAAAATGGGCAGAAGATCTGAATATACATTTTTTCCCCAAGAAGACATACAGATGAACAACAGGTACACAAGATGATGCCCAACATCGCTAATCATCAGGGAAATACAAATCAAAACCACAATGCGATATCACTACACACCTATTAGAAGAACTATTATCAAAAAGACAAGAAAGACTTAAGTATTGGTGAGAATATGGAGAAAAAGAAATCTTTGTGTAGTGTTGGGGAATGTAAATTGGTGCAACCACTATGGAAAACAGTATAGAGGTTCCTCAAATAATTAAAAAATAGAACTATCATATGATCCAGCAATTCCACTTCTGGGTATTCTGTTTTACTATATCAAAAGCAAATGATAACACTATCTTGAACATTTATCTGCACCTCATATTCATTGTACCATTATGTACAATAACCAAGGTATGGAAACAACCTAAGTGTCCATCAAGGGCTGGATGAATAAAGATGTGGTATATATACATAAAATGGGAGATTTTCAGCCATGAGAAGAAAATCCTGCTATTTGAAACAATATGGATGGATTGTGAGAACATTGTGCTAAATGAAATAAGCAAAGACAAATGCCATATGATTTCATTTAGATGTGAAATCTTTTTTTAAAAAACGTTTTCTTCTTCTTCTATATTCTGATGGTGTGTGTAAAAGTTTGAGAAATGTTTGGTAGGATTTTCCAGTGAAACCATATATACCTAAAGGTACATCCCCATTAATCACTCGGGACTTTCAATGGTGTCATCACAGGATCACACCTTGGTTGTGGGGCTAAAGCAGCCCAGCAATGGAACATCTCTAGGACTGTCATGCTAAATCTCACAAACAAGTTTCTTCAAAATGATGCAGTTGACATTAGTTAGCTGTCTTCTCAAACAGAAAATTTCTGGGGTCTGTATCTGCATAGCACCCTGCTGTCTAGAACTCTGTGTCTTTCATCCATATCAGACTCTGTGATATTTACTACTTGAGATTGTCAGACTTTGCTTGGGATTCCTAGCTCTGCTCCATGATTCACAAATTTCTTTAGGTAGAAAGCCAAATGATTGTTAGTCTCATGTCATGTATTTATCTTTACTGTTTCTCAGGGAACAGCACATTCATATGCTGCCTATTGGCCCTGTCTCTTTTCCTTGTCTTTATCCTGTCCTTGTCTTTTTCCTGTTCTTTTGTTTTTGTTTTACCTTCCTTCTTTCTTTTTTTCTTTTTCTTCCCCCCTTTTATTTTCTAGGCAGGGCAATGCAAGTTTTCTTTGTTCTTTCTCTTTTAGTGACCAGAATAATTAAATAGTTATTTTGTTTAAAAAAGTATATCCCATTAAGGATTCTAGATGATTGAGAGGATCTCGGAAACAATTCTGACTTTATGTAGGTCAAATCTAGACTTTTGTTTCTGAATTTGTTAAATCTCAACTATTTGTCTTCCATTTCTTTATTCATTGTTGTACTTATAAATTTTAATCACTTTATTGTGAGTTCAGCTTTCCATTAAAAACTGTTTGCTAATTGCATTACTGGGTATTTACCCCCAAAATGCAGATGTAGTGAAGAGAAGGGCCATATGCACCCCAATGTTCATAGCAGCATTGTCCACAATAGCTAAACTGTGGAAGGAGCTGAGATGCCCTTCAACAGACGAATGGATAAAGAAGATGTGGTCCATATATACAATGGAATATTACTCAGCCATCAGAAAGAACGACTACCCAACATTTGCAGCAATATGGATGGGACTGGAGGAGATTATGCTAAGTGAAATAAGTCAAACAGAGAAAGACAATTATCATATGGTTTCACTCATATGTGGAACATAAGGAATAGCAGGGGGATTGGTAGGAGAAGGAAGGGAAGAATGAAGGGGGTAAACAGATGGGGGAATGAATCACAAGAGACTATGGACTCTGGGAAACAAACTGAGGGCTTCAGAGAGGAGCGGCGTGGGGGATTGGGCTAGGCCAGTGATGGGTATTAAGGAGAGCACGTATTGCATGGAGCACTGGGTGTTACAGGCAAACAATGAATCATGAAACACTACATCAAAAGCTAATGATGTACTGTATGGTGACTAACATAACATAATAAAAAATTTAAAAAGAAAAAAAACTGTTTGCTAGTACAGTTGGAAGATTCCACAAATTAACATAATATGTCAATAACATTCAAAACATGTAAACAAAATTTTTATTGTAATGTTAATAAAAATATATTTTATTAAACAAAACTCTATTAAATCCTAATAAAATTGATTTATCGGGTACAAGGGAAATCAAATATATTTATAGATGCCTTTTATAGAAATACTTTATCCTCTGTTTCTATAAACTGTATAACTTCATTTATTGCTCCCTTAAAGTTATAGCTAAAAATGTTTAGCTTTCAAAATTATTCTGCATGAGAATGCTCTGATTGAAACATGGCTTTTAATACTTCCTAATTATCTGTTCTTGGGTAATTTTCTTAATTCTTTGGACCTCAGTCCCTCATATGTAAAATATGAATTGTATTTTCTCTTTTTAATTTTCATTGTTGTTATGAGAAAAGAATTAAGACATGCATATAAATAGCAGAATATTTGGATAATATATAATTATTGGATGTACATATCATCCCTCTCTTGGAGGTGGAAGGAGGATGCTTCTTTCCAAATCCTCTTTGAATCTAACCCCTTGCCCTTCCGAGATGGAGCCCAGTGTTGAGTTGATGAGAGTCTGAGTGAAAGTAACTGACTTGAAGGCAGCTATATTTTTCACTGCACAGGCATGATTAAATATTAATTCACTTCTTCATCAATCTCCCTCACTTACATTAATTCTCAATATTTAGTTTAACATTTTAGGTATAGATACTTGGTGAGTACTCAATTTAACTAAGTTTTGTATTTTTATGACAATGAAAATAACCTCGTAAATCAATGTTGGATTTCTACACAAAAATAAAACACAAAAAAACAGTAAAATCTCCCCATTCATCTTAGAAGTTATTAAATGTAGAGTCTAAATCTGTTCCTACAGTGAGAAATATTACCTTTTCCAAGTTATTTGTTGCAATAATGCAGAAAAAGCAACACAATTTTCAAGTATTTTATCTATCTGACATGCAAGAATTTCTATATGAATGTAGCCTACAGTGTTCATTTAATGTGAATAGACACAGTGTAAGAATGTGGTACAAAAATGTAAGAAAATTCAAATAGACTTACAGATTTTTCTCAGTATCTGGCATTTAAATAAGTAAATTCTTATTTATTTTCTGGTTAACTCTGAATTTGACTTATTCTTTCAGTTATTACAAATGAATCCCTCTTCAGTAAATTAAGTTTCTCAAAATAGCTCATTCATAAAATATATAAAATACTTTTCTTCAGATAGAACCATATAAATGAAAAACATATCAGGTTTTGGTAAAATAAATCTCATAGATATAGCTCTCCTGGATTATGTGGGAATATATTCATGCGGCTCTGTGAATTGGTAAAAAAATCATTTGCAAAAAAACTCCAAAAATGAAGTGGGCCTGGACTGGGCAGATGCTGGAATCGTGTTCTGGTCTACTTATCACTGAGTCATTAGAAGTGTTGATAAGGAGAATTGGATACTAGCTTTATGCAGCTGTTGACATCTTATTGAAGAAAGGACAGCAACAATATTTTTAAGTCAATATAACTGTCACAAAGGATAGGGATGTTGACTCTCTTTCATGATTTCTACATATATGAAAAAGAAAAAGTGCAAGAATTATGCATTCCACAATGAGAGAGGTCTTGAATTTGAGACTGGGATTATGTAGATAGTTGTCCCATCCTATATAAAGAGAACATGTGGAGAGACACAAATTTAAAATGGCTGTTTCTCCATAGGTCTGTGTTAAGTGACAAGAGGCGTCCTTCAAACTCTTAAAGTATAGAGATAAAATTCACTTTCTAAAATGTACTCATTAATTTGCTGCATTATTCTTGTCACTAGCAAATGTTGTTTTTGAGAAATACATTTTTAGAATATACACTTTAATATAGATATTAAAATGTGAATGAATATAGATATAATTACTCTCTCCACCAGATGTTCTCTCTCCATTTTTCATTTATAAGCTTGGAAACATTTTCTATTATTCTTTATAAAATATATATTTTTAATACCACACTAAGCCTTATATTTTATATGCAAATCAGTAAGATTTTCTAATACAATACGTGCTGAATCCTTTGCATAATCCTTAAAATAACTTTGATTTTTCATCCTTACTCATTAAAATCCATGAATGGAAAATCTTTTCAGCTTCCTCTATTAAAGCATTTGACTCTGAAAATAATCTAGACATAAGGTATGAAAAAATGGATATGCAAATATTCCAAGTGTATACTGTGCTAAAATAATCATCTGATAATCTAAATATGGAAGATATGTAATATGCATTGAAAAGTAAAATAAAGGTGTAATCTTGGTCATAAAATAGACACGTATTTCAATATAAACTTCATTTTTATTGAAATACTCAAGGATATCTAAGCCTAGTCACGTGAAAGTACTAGGTGCACACAGTGTAAAGAATTATCATAGTTTGCAATTATCAATATAAGAAGATTAAATGGCTCAGTTCTTTTCTTTCTTTCTCATAAGCTGAGTTTATCTTCCTTCACAGAATTGCTACAGAACAGTATAGACAAACTTCAAAGACATATGTAACTGGGTTTTGAATTTTCTCTTTAGAGCATTATTATATAAAATTATGATGATGTTTGTCCCTGTCAAATATAGTAGGGACATTTAGGAATTAGTCGAAATGGAAGACTTGAATAAAATATACACGAAGATGCCATTCATTGCTTTGTTATTAAAAGTAGATTTTAAAGAAATTATGAAACTACTCACAATTTGGCAAAATAAATGATTTCATTTGCTATAAGACACCAAATATTACTGAAAATAATGGTCTCTGTCATCTCATGTGTAGGAACAATTATTCTTGCTTCCTCCCTAGTCTCATAAGGGTGTACATTCCCATCCCCAAATCCATACATATTCAGAGTAATCTTATATAACTGATTTGTGATACAAAATCAGATCTCTGGTCAAAGTGATCTCCTTCAGTAACTACAGAGTGATCTACTTAATTAACTGCAATGATTATTTCTTTTCTCTGGTCAAATACTTGAGTGGATTCCCAAGAACCTATAAGAAAAATCATAAATTCATTTGCATGACATTAAATGCTTTACCCAATGTGGTCTCAACCTTCTAACCTTACCATTCACTTTGTGTCTAAATTCATCCTTTTGTCCATGGAAGCTGACATATTCACTTTCCCCTAAACTCCCTTCCTACCCCTTTAATACCATACATTTCCATTCAGTGGGACTGCCATTCCTTTGGTCTTCATTTTAAAAATTCCACTAATCAAACAAGAGTAATTTATATCCATTCAAGTAGGAAAATAATGCAAATTTATGTTTTACAAAGATTGATAACCCCACTTTCTCTTCTTAAATCAAGTTTGGAGTCTGGTCTGAATCCTTTACTAAATTGGTCTTCTAATATTCCTTCAAAGTTAAATGTTTTCACACAAATAATTGCTTCCCTCAACCACCACAGAGTACTGGTTACTTGCTTTTATTTTGCTACACAAATTAGATATTATTCTTAGTTCTTTATAATTTATTTTTCATGTCTTGTAAAAAAATTAGAGTGGTTTCTTAAATTCAATAGTAAACCTAAAACATATTTAATAAATTCTTAATATTTCATGTTCTTGAATTTTCAATTAATTCAACCAGTTCCCTAATGATATATAAACTGGTTATTTAAGATTTAGCTGTACAAACAATATTGCATTTATCATTCTATTAACTATGTGTGTCCATTTCTTCATACCCTTCTAAGGACCATATGTTATCACATTCTTTGTTTTTTATGCCATTGTGGTCCTTTGACTATATTTCTTAACTACTAATAGAACTCAGTATTTCTTCATAGATTATTATTTGAGTTTTTATAGGTTTCATTTATATATCTTTTGAACATTTATTTTTTGAAATCCTTATCTTCTCAATTCAAAAGATATTAGGGATACTAAATACTAAAATGGACAACCAGTATACTGTGGTGTGCTTGAGTATATTCTGGAGTTCAACTATTAGCTCCACCTCTTACTAACTATGATCTTGGGCATGATTTCTCATTTATAAATTATGGCAAAAATAGCACCTACTCCAAGTGTTCCTAATGAGGATAAATTTTAAAATGCTTAGAATTGTCCTAGATACGCAGTAATGATACTTGTTACTTGCTATTGTTATCGGATTTTCTGTCATATGTCTTGCAAATATGTTTTCCCAATCTTCCTTATTAAATATGTGTGTGGGGGGGTGTGGGTGTGGGTGTGTGTGTAGGAACACCCCCCCCCCCACACACAGAGACACATACTATTTGTTTACAATAATTTTTATTACCCAGTTTTCATTTTAATTTTCTCTATAAATTCTTATTATCTTTTTCTATTAAGATCTCCTCATTTCCCAAATATATACATTTATTCTCATTAATGTACTTATTATTGCATTTTGAATGGAAAGTTTTATTAATCTGGCATGTTTACGTGTGTGTGTATAATCTTGCAACTAAAAATACTGATGACTTATTTAATTGGTTTCCTGCTACTTGCTTCGTGCCCTCATAAAACTTTGGAGAGTTTTTTTTCTTTAACCCTTAGAACAACTTTTTTCAAGACTTCACCTTTTCTGAATCCTTCCATAGTCTAGCCACTCGTCTTTCACAGAAAATACTGAGACCATCACTTGTTTGTTTGGAAAACTCTGTTGGCCCTATTGACTACCCACTTTTCTGGTGCCATTGATACATCTTTCAATTGTCTCAGAGACAAAACTCTTTTGCAAAGAAGGCTACTACCTTCACTGTATTCCACATACTATCTCATACCGTATCTTAGGACTTTGTTCTATCAGGGAACCACCTTTCAACTTTATCTCTAACCTCTTTGCCTTCTATTATAAATTTATGTTCAAGTTTCTCTAATGTTAAAAGTCACAGAAAAGAAATTCCATTTAAAATTTTGATCAACTTCTAATGATCAACTTCTAACTCGCATTTTATTTTATTCAATCTCTGACTGAACAATCACCTTGAATGAGGAATCTACATTTACTGTCTTTACTAAGTGATTTTATTTTTCACCTATTTATATGTCACTCTCTCTCCCTCACTCAAGTGATATATTATTTGTTGAAATTACAAACATCCTTTTCTATTAGTTCATAAACTCCTTGGGATGAAGAGTTTTATCTTAGTACCTTCTTACTCCAAACATCTAGAACAGTGGCTTCTACAGAGTAGTCAATAAATGTGTATTGAATGAATAAATTAATTGTCACATTTAATTGTCACTTTTGTAACCATATTTTTCCTTTCTTTCCCCATGCCATTGCATACTTGTTTCTTGAAAACTATTTTTTAGTTTTAATTTAAGAATAGTTGACAACAATGTTACATTAGTTTCAGGTGCACAACAGAGTGATTTAACAAGTCGATACATTACATTATGCTTACAGCAAGTATAGCTATAATCTGTCACCACACAATGCTATTATAAGACCACTGACTATATTCCCTATTCTGTAACTTTTATGCCCATGACTTGTTCATTCCGTCACTGGAAGCCTGTATCTCCCACTTCCCTTTACATACTTTGCCCATATCCCCACCATCTCCCCTCTGGCAACCATCAGTTTGTTCTCTGTATTTATGGGTCTCTTTCTCCTTTTTGTTTCTTTGTTTATTAATTTTTTTTTCAGAATTCATATATAAGTTAACTCATGGTATTTGTCTTTCTGGTCTGACTTATTTCACTTAGCAAAATACCATCTAGGTCAACCTATGTTTTCACAAATGGTAAGATCTCATCTCTTTTTATGGCTCAGTAATAGTTTAATATATATATATATCTTCTTTATCTATTTATTTATGGGTGGACACTTGGGCTGCTTCCATATTTAGCTATTGTATATAATGCTGCAATAAACATAAGGGTGCATATGTCTTTTTGAATTAGCATTTTCATTTTTTGTGTGTAAATAGCCAGTAGTGGAATTACTGGATCATATGGTATTTCTATTTTCAATTTTTTGAGGAGCCTCCATACTGCTTTCCACTGTGATTTCACCAATATACATCCCCACCAACAATGCATGAGGGTTCCTTTTCTCCACATCCTTGACAACACTTGTTATTTCTTGTCTTTTTGATTTTAGCCATTCGGATAAGGTAGTAAGTCATCATGGTTTTGATTTTCATTTCCCTAATGATTAGTGATGTTGGGCATCTTTTTATGTGTCTGTTTACCATCTGTATATCCTCTTTGGAAAAATGCCTGTACAGGTCTTCTGCCAATTTTTAATAGGATTATTTGGGTTTTTGATGTTGAGTTGTTTAAACTACTTGTATTTTTGGATATTAATGTCTTATCAGTTATATCATTTGTGAATATCTTCTCCTATTCAGTAGATTCCTGCTTCATTTTGTTGATGGTTTCCTTTGCCGTGCAGAAGCTTTTTATTTTGGTGTAGTCCCGATGGTTTATTTTAAAAACCTTGGTCTTGATTTCTGGTATTAACTCTTGTGTCTTTATTTTCTGGATCTTCTTCCAGTCATTTTGTAGATTTGGCCTTCCCTGCAGTTCTTGATTCTCCTCTTTAATGTTCTCATTTTTCTTCTTTTTCCTTTCTCTCCTTTTTGGAAGAAAAAGCTACATCATTTAACCCACACTTTGCAATCCAGTCCAGGTTTAAAGGAAAGGAGAATGACCCCACTTTTTGACAGAATATTATGCTGATACAGGCATGTGAGGAACATTTGGTGGCCATTTTCACATAAAATTTACCATAGTCTTCAATCTTATGCAATTCACACTTCTTTGTACAAAATAAACCAACACTCTCCCCACATCCAAGCCTTATCCAATTACAACACTGATTTGAAGTCCAGGATTGTATCATCTAAATGAAAACTATATTTAAATGAAGCTCCCTGTGTTCAATTCTCCAGACCAGCTAGATGCATAATTTTAGTTTTCTATCCCTTCCACTTATTCTACATGTAGTGTTTTCTTTCAAAATATTTAATGTAGTCTAGTTGCTATTATTTTTCCTTATTTCATTCTTAAAATATATCTCATTACAGACACAATATTCTCAATAGAACTTGATGGTGGGCCATTTCAAAGTCTTAATTTGGATATTTTCTTTCTTCTTTTTTTCAGGGGGGTTAATCTAAGAAAATTCAGATCCCATGGTAACTATTGGTCCATATTGAGTTTGCAGTTAAATTAAATTGCTAGGTTCTTTTACATGAATTCATCATTAACTTCTTGGGAAGTTATTTACTTTAAAAGAATAGAAAACTGAATAACCTTACTTGCCTTGATGTAAGTAGGTATTCAGATTAGAAAGACAGACATAAGTAGTATAAGCACAAATGTAGTATGTGCTCTGTAGATGTGAAGTTTGATACCTGGAGAAAGGCATCTAGACTTGGAAGGCACCTAGATTTATTTACTACAATGATCATTAAAGAACATCTTGTTTGCTTCCATCAAAACACCATAGTAAAACCTTTTTTTTTTTTTTTTAATTTTCACCACAGTGAATCTTAACAAGTTGAATTTTCGGGCGCCTGGGTGGCACAGCGGTTAAGCGTCTGCCTTCGGCTCAGGGCGTGATCCTGGCGTTATGGGATCGAGCCCCACATCAGGCTCCTCCGCTATGAGCCTGCTTCTTCCTCCCACTCCCCCAGCTTGTGTTCCCTCTCTCGCTGGCTGTCTCTATCTCTGTCAAATAAATAAAATCTTTAACAACAACAACAACAACAAAACAACAAGTTGAATTTTCTTGTGTAGTCTTCACAATGTGTATAATCTTAAATGGGATAAGTGAAATTTGTGGGGCTTTGTAAAAATCTTGAATAATATTTGACAAAATCTTAATAAAATATTAACAAAATTTTAACCTAAAATAAAGTCCACTGTCATTGCCTCTTAAATGAATAATGGTTACTTATGTATTTATTATAAATTCACCCATTTTGTTGATGACAATGTATCAGGGTGAGGCTTTCATAAGGAAAAAAATGATCAAGTTATTTTGCAAAATTAAGTTTAGCCATGATCTATGTTATTCATATGAGGATGGAAGAGAGGATATGAATGGCATGTGGGATGGTGAAAAATACAGGTAAGTTCCTACATGGATCAAGCATCATTGTTATAGGGTTCTAAAGAGAATGAGCTGGAAAGTTAGAAGGTAATAATCAGAGTTCTAGAGTCATAAAATGTTGATGGTCAAAATAGTGCATATATCGGTAATGGAAAGATGTAGAGTAAGACCTTGAGAATAGGTGCTTGAGGTGGAATGGTCTGAAGGCTCATTGAAACTGAGAGTCAAGGCATTGTTTAAGGACTTAATTAATTATCTATGCAGATACAAAATTACCCAGAATAGAAGTGGCCATGTAAAGAAGAAAGATTGCTAATGTACTAAAAAAAAAAAATGCATTTCAAAGAATTGATATCCCTGACATAAAAGGAGCAAAAATGAAATGTGTTTTGAGAATGAAGGAAGGAATTCTGAGAAAAGGTCAAATAGTATATAAACTCATATGGATAAGGGGTCAATAAACCAGGTGTGAGAAAGATAATAAAAAATAATGCAGAAGTTGTATTCATGGGGCACCTGGGTGGCTTAGCCATTAAGCATCTGCCTTCGGCTCAGGTCATGATCCCAGGGTTCTGGGATCGAGTCCCGCATCAGGCTCCCTGCCTGGCGGGAAGCCTGCTTCTCCCTCTCACACTCCCATTGCTTGTGTTCCCTCTCTCGCTGTCTCTCTCTGTCAAATAAATAAAATCTTAAAAAAAAAAAAAAGAAGCTGTATTCATTTTGGGCACGTACATAAATAAAAAATGTGTGAAGTAGATAAAGCACACTCCTTCTCTAGGTGTTTGTAACTTGTGAGTTAAAGGATTAAGGGAAAGGGAAAAAAAGAGTATAATTTTAAGGCAGAAGAGTAGAAGAGACATTAATGTCATCATTTAATTGCTTTTTTAAAAAGGATATTTATATCAGTTTGCCCAAATCTGTATTTTCTTTAAAAGTTGTAGCTATAGAATCTCAATTTGATTAAAAGCAGGTAATGAAAAATACACCTTGATTTAGTTTTTCTCATAACACATATAGACCAAAAACAAAACAAAACAGGGGCGCCTGGGTGGCACAGCGGTTAAGCGTCTGCCTTTGGCTCAGGGCGTGATCCTGGCATTATGGGATCGAGCCCCACATCAGGCTCTTCCGCTATGAGCCTGCTTCTTCCTCTCCCACTCCCCCTGCTTGTGTTCCCTCTCTCGCTGGCTGTCTCTATCTCTGTCAAATAAATAAATAAAAAATCTTAAAAAACAAAACAAAACAACAACATTGTGCTTATATTCTTAAGACAAAGCAGTGTATTTCCCTACGTTATGAATTTGTAATTTGTTTCTGTTTTGATATATTATATATAATATGCAACTGCCTATCATTGTGCTACCTGAATGTATCTTACATGTTCTAGTTTCAGGGCAGTTGAAAATCTCAATAATAGGGAAAATTCAAGATCACATGCTAAGTGTTACGATGAATGGAGAGTGCACAGACAAGACAGGGATACTTGTCTTCATATCTGGATCAAATAAAGAGTAGGAATGAGAAACAAACAAAAAACCCAAACAATAAACAGAAGGTGCCACTTTCTCGGACAGATTTTTCAGTGCCTGAAAAAAGACATAAGATCAAGATAAATTCATATCTTTTGGCAGCATATGGTACAATTTTTACTTTACCGGGGTAGAAATTTAGGACTAAAGAATTTGAAAGTAAACTAGTTTTATAAGCCAAGGGTATGGTTCAGTGAGGAACTGAAGCAAAGTTCAAAAATCATTAAAGAAATCAAGTTATGAACAGTGAGTTTCTACATCCAGAAGAGATTAGCCAAATGAATGCTATTGAGTTATATAAATTGAGAATGGAGTAATGTTGAGGCCTTGTACGTAGATACTATTCAACAGATAACGATACGAAAACGAGTAAAATTTTTAAAAATTGAGCATATATTAAATAGTAGTAATACAATAATTTCTGATTAATTTAAATACTATAAGAATTTGAGGTAAGGGAATGTTTGATGTCATATCTTTGTGTGTGTGTGTGTGTGTGTGTGTGTGTGTGTGTTTTAAGGAAATGGAGTACGAAATCCAGGAGAAAGATAAAATACCAATAACAACAAAATAGTATTCAGAGAGAGGTTTCCTTGTTTCCAAATGAGCACAATAGTCTTGTGTGGCTGCCACCGTGCCAGGTCTCACATTTCTACCACAACCACAATTTGAGCTGTGGCCTGTGCTTAAGATCTGCTCTCTCACTTGTTTCAGCATTCCCCACCCTGATTTATCCAGTTTATGCATTACACATATCATTATAGAATCCGAATGGAAAATAATTTTCAATAGATAGCTTTCCATCAATCACTTATGACTGGCTAGAAAATCCAGTTGAGAAAACTTCTGACATAAAGCACAGAAAATGGATGGAGATGGCAAGATGTGTGTCCTTACATGGAGTCCCTGCTGAAGAGTTTGACCCAACTTGTTAATGTGCCCACCGCTTACCAGTTAACTACATCTACATTTTATAAACAATTACCGACCTCACCAGTTATTGGTTTTGGAATCTTAAAAAAACATGGATGACTTAGTATCTGTCAGTCCCTGCCTTTGGGTTTCCATCACAGATAGTCCCCGGGACAGGCTCAGAGTGGAACTGATAGAGAAAGTCAGTTACTTAGTCAGAGGGAGTTTCCCGGAGGAAATACTGTTCCATCTTTCATTAACTTGTTCATAGAAAAAATCAGTTCTAATAGTTCCTCTAAAATTAAAAAATCTAGGATATAGTCTGAAAAATTGTCTTTTGAAATTGGCTGATTTGTAAAATATAGTTGGATGAATTTGAATAAGCAAAATATAAAGGAAAAATAAAATGATTTATTTCCCAAACCTCCACAGTGGCATGATAAGTGATAGATGTGCAAAATAAAATCTAATTAAAAAGTATATTTGAAATAATCAAGCTGAGAGATGGTAGCGGATAGTGTGAAATAGTTGCTGGCTTATCTTTATTAAAAAAAAAAAATAGAGCCTGAATCACAATTTTCCTTTACTATTAAAACTGTTAAAACCTTAGACCAGAATTACTGAAATGAAAATAAGTAATGGGGTTTTCCCCTGGGAAATTTGGGGATGCACACATTTTACCCCCCTGAGGAAAAGGGTCTATAGTTTTAATCAGTGTTTTAAAGGATCCTAATTCCAAATAGGATAAAAATCCCCTTCACTGTTTTGAACATCTTGCTTTATATCGATATTTTATTACTTTAATCTCTAAAACTCTAGAAAAGAAAGCTTGCCAACAGTCTCATAGTAATTCTATGATTAATTTAAGTAAATTTTACAGAAACTCCCATTAGTGTTCGAATATTCCTTTTCTACAGACTCTTTTTGTCTAAGACTAATTTTAAAATACCTCTATTTTTGTCACAGGCATTCATTAAATTTTTTTTTCAGTTTAATCACACTTATGTAGAGCATGTTTCACTAGACCTACTCCCCCCACCCCCGATAGAATTTGAATGTGTGTTTCAGTAAGAAAAGTTTTTAAGATTGTTCACTTGGAATGAAATCACACACACAAAATAAACTCTTCCTGTATTTGGAATGGTGGTCAGGGCTTTAAGGTAGCAAAAGACAGCTTTTTCTCTCTTGAATGGGACCACCTATGCTTAAGGTTAATTACTTACTGACATCAGATACTCTTTTTACAAGATAGAAGCCATAAAATAGACAAGTGAGAATGTCTCTCAGTTCATCAGTCTGAAAAGGCTGTGGTTTTTTGTTTATGCCACCCATTATTGACTTGGTTAATACCTTTGATTTAAAAAAAGTAATAATCACATCCTTGAAAGGATTAATCTGTAAGCCTCTTTGCCTTATATATACTGTGTTAAAAATCACAATCTCTGAATTTCCTCTCACTTGACCTATCTTTCTAATAGAGTACACACCGTATATTATTATCCTATTCAATCACATACAGTAAAAATCTTCCACAAAAATTAAGGCCTTTTTCTATTATTAGGTAAACGAGAGTACGTATATACACAAAGCCTTTGTTAGTATTTTTGGATATGTTTTGTTATCCAGAGTTTAGATGTATTTACATTACAATGAGTTGGTATATACAGAGACTATATTTTCTTATAAAATGGAGGGAGAAGATATTTGGTTGTCAATCCTCCAAATAACTCACCTTTTCCCTTAATTCCTTATCTATATTTAGGTTTAAAAAAACCCACAAAGATTCAAACATGATTTAAGTGTGCAAACACAAATTACATTGACTCAGTCTCACTGAGCTTTTCAATAAAGGAAATTAAAAAAAAAAACCTGTCATGTAAGTTTCTCAGTTCAGTTAAAAAGAAAGCTATAGACCGTGTAGGGAAAATATGCATTCACTGTTATTGGAATTTTCTTCTTTAAATAAGTAAAAAGTTCATAAAATAACTTTTTTTTTATAAAACTCTGCATGGATTCTATAGGACATACACCAAAAGTTCTCTGGTAGATTGCCAGTACAGAAGGGAGAAAATCAGATATAAGGCAACCTAAATACATTTCCCTTGAACATCAGTAAATAATAATGTTTTACCATGTAGTAGGTTAATTGATGACATTTATAAATATACACATTTGCTCTAAAATGCTTTCCTTATTTCTCTAAAATAATTTCTACTGAAATATAGTTAAAAAATAGCACAGCACTTTCATTTTGTTTACATTCAGACTCTAAACTATGAATATAGATTTCCACATGTAGCTATTTTTAAATAAAATTTTAAATTATTAAGAATATAAAATCAACTTTGAGTCTTTTTATAGCAAAGTTAATTATAAAATTCTTTATTGTATAGCAATGGTTTATCTTACTTCTCAGTTGAAGTTTCTATCAACATGTTGGAAGATGGGTAAAGACTTTTCAAAGGCAATTGTGTTGAAAGAGAAGCTTGTGTTGTTTTATTATAAATACTATTCTTTTATAATTACACATTAAAATAAAAAATGGAGAAGATATGTATTATTTTAATCTAGAAATCTGGTTTAGATAGGGTTCTTATACTTTCAAATTGCAGAAAAACAACTAAAATTAAATTAAACAAAAGAAAATAAAAAATGTCTTGGTTTATGAAACTGCAAAAATCATGGCTTGCACTCCTTTCTGAAAAGACTATATCATGGTAATATCTCTCATTCTGGGTTGGATCTGGTAACCAATACTAAGTCAGTCATTGTGTCCAGGAGCATGGAATATTCTGATAAGCCAGGACTAAGTAAGAAACAAGTGATTAGGGATAGCATAGATTGAGAGTTGGAGAGGAGTAATTTCCAAGAGAAAAGTTGCCAATCATTCTAGAAAAATTGGATGGAAAAAACCCCACAGATGCTCTCTATTTCTACTATAATTTAGGAACTCTGGGGAAAAAAAAAGGTTAATCATAATCCTTGTTCTTTAGGGTTTCACGTTGGAGACACAGCAATGTAAATACACAACTAAAATGTAATAAGTTATTTTATATATTATGTGACATAATTCATAGATTCACTTGAAAATAGCAGAGTTGAGGCCTTGAGATGATAGAAGAGTAAAATATAACAAAAAGCATGGCAATATGATTTTAAGTGATTAATTCATCCTCCAAGAGGGGATTATGGTTTGTTTCTATATATACAATAAGCAGTAAACAGTGATTAGGATCTTAAAAGCACGAGTAGGAAAGAAAGAGAACTATAGAGTTAAACATAAAAATAAAAGCTATTTTATTATTATGCTACATAGGGAAAACATTTTATAAAGTTCATAGAACAGGATGAAATTTTCCAGTAAGGTTACACTTAATGTGAAGTTTGAGCAATTTCAAACACAAAAATACTAACTATAATAAAATACTTATTAAACACGTATGCCCAAAATATGGCAGATGGAGGAAAAACACAGAAGAGTAACCAGAAAGATAAACAAAAACACACAAGGAAGGGCAGAGGCTATCTGAACCAGATCAGAAGCCATTCTTTCAGCAACCTAAGCAGAGAGAAGTACCATGCCCAGTTTAATAGGCACACCACAACTAAAGATTATTTTCAAACTGTATGTATAAGAATGGATAAATTTCTATGTATACATCTTATTCCAAAATTTTGCCTTTCCACTTAAAAAAATATTTAATATATTCAAGAAGTTATGAGTCAAGAAACCTTCCAGCTTCTGTTGAATATGAGTAAGTTGATATACATTATTTGATTGCATTAGAAATTCTGGGCCAACATTATGCACAATTAGATAAATAACACTTTTTGTAAAAGTGTTTTTAATTTTTTTTGTTGTTGTTCAAGTATACTGACAGAAACTTAAAGTAAGACAGATGGAAATGAGTCATTTAGAAAATGCGAGATCATGGGGCGCCTGGGTAGCGCAGTCGTTAAAGCGTCTGCCTTCGGCTCAGGGCGTGATCCTGGCGATCTAGGATCGAGTCCCACATCAGGCTCCTCCGCTGGGAGCCTGCTTCTTCCTCTCCCACTCCCCCTGCTGTGTTCCCTCTCTCGCTGGCTGTCTCTCTCTGTCGAATAAATAAATAAAATCTTAAAAAAAAAAAAAATGCGAGATCTTGAGTCTCTAGCCAAGAGAGAGTACAAATGGTCTCTTTGGTAAACTATTTTTCCTTCAAACACATTCTATTTAGTTTTTGTCTTGTGAAATCTTAGTACCCCCCCACACACCATGGGTACTCAATAATCTGCTTTTGTGTTGATGTTCTCATTGAATAAAAAAAGAACACGAAAAATAAAATAGGAAATTTTTTCTTTTTTTAGTTACCTATTACAGAGAATGGATGGGAATAGTGTGAAAATGATAAGGAAGGAAATTATACTTGTCTGAGTATACATCTTTGTGGTTTTTTAAAAATTTACTCATCTTTATAATTTACATAGTTTGTATGAAGTAAAATACACAGCTATTAAATGACAGGTCAATGACTTTGACAATTATATGCAATTATGAAACAATCTGTACATTAAAAAAGATATAAAACATTGCCATGATGCCAAAAACTTCCCTCTCTTTTTACTCCAAGCAATCATTTAATCTGATTTCTATCACCACGGTTTAGTTTTGTCTATTCTAAAACTTCACATACATGAAATTACACGTTTTCCTCTTGTTTCTGGACTCTCTTGTTCAACATAATACAATTTGAAATTCCTCCATGATGTAGTGTCCATATGTAGTTTAAATCTCAAGTAGTATTCAATCATATGAATATATCAAAACGTCTTTATCCATGATCCTATTAATAATTGTTTCCAGGTTGGTACGATTATGATTAGAGCTACTACAAACATTCTTGTAAAAGTTTTTGCTGTTGTTGACATGTGTTTTAATTTCTCTTGATTAAATATCTTGGAATTGGAATTGATGGTCTATACTACTGATCCAATACAAAGGGTCAAATGACTAGACAGTCAAACTCAAATAAATCAGAATTCATACCTAGTATCAAGGCATTGCTAATAATTTCACCTTCTGTAGAAAGGTGTCTCAAACATTAGTGGAAACTGCCCCAAACTCTTCTTTTCTGCATGGACATCTCTTTTTCCCTCAGAAAAATAGATGAGGACTTTAAGTGAGTTCTTGCAGGTTTTGCAGAAGAAATTTTAATCTCCATTTTATATCTTAATTTACATGAACTTTTCAGGAAACCATGTTTTGAAAATCCATAAACTCTGGGTATATTTGGGTAAGTCACCTTTAAACAAAAATATTCTATCAAAAACAATCCTTGGATAAAAATCATCTACCTAGCAAGATTTCTCTTAGAATCCTGTGGACCAATCATCAAGCAGAAAGGAATTTAGACCGGGTCACTTTCCTTTTCTTCCCCTGGAGGCATCCTCCCAACCCCCAGCTGCTTGATCTTATTCCTCCTTAGGCAGCTATATGTTTAAATATATGAGAAAGTGCCAAAATGTTTACCAAAGAATAATTATACTTACCCACCTGCAATGAGTGATGGTTCCATTGTTCCACATCCCCATATACACAGTGTTGTCAGTCTATTCAAATTTTAGCTATTCCAGTGGGTGTGAAGAACATCTCACTGTGGTTTTTATTTGCATTTCCCTGCTGACTAGTGACATTGAACACCTTTCTACATGATTATTCCTAATCTTTTGTTGAGAAATATCTATTCAAATCTCTTGCCCATTTTACTGGTACTTTTCATTTATTCTTAGTTGATTTCTAGAAATTCTTTATACATTCTGGATGCTGGCATTTGCTATATATTTATGCTTTTAATTTTGATAAAGTCCAGGATATCTCCTAGGTAGAAGCTAGATATGAGCAGTGGCATTAATGACCTGAGGCAGAATTCCAAGTCCTTGAGAGGGGAATGACAGAAACATGAACTGGAGGGAGGTTAGTGATACATAAGCTACACATTAAAAGACAGGGGCACAACATCCTGATCTTGTGGCTTGCAAGACCTTGAAACTGACAGACCAGGAGCCACAGATGTAGGACATGCACTTGCCTCTTCCACCTCTGCCCCACCCCTAGACTCATATAATGCATTTGCATTGTGGGTACAGAACCCCTATGAAGAAAGGCTGCCCTGATGATTCCAGCACAAACCCTGTAGGGTCAAAGACTACCCCTCCCATCCTGCGGGAAGAGTTTCCCAAATAATTAAAGGCAGCCTCCATTAAAGATGACCCCACTGTGTGTCCCAGCTCCTCCCGGCCCAGAGAGACTCAATGGTATGCAATCCCAAAATAACCTAGGGCCTGTTATACCTCATGGAACTGACCACTCTCCCACCTTGAGAGTGTGCTTTCATTTTTAATAAACTGCTTTGTGTTTGCTACTTTCTTTCTGGTTGTCGTTATTCAAGCCTGGGTCCCCACATAAATCTTCTTGTGAGGAATGCAAGGACTGAGACCTTCATTCACACAAGGCAGACTCCCCCACCACTGACACTGGCTCAAATTTTATGATCAGTGGTTTGTGTAATAAGAAATTCCTCAAGTTTGCAAAGATATTCTGTTACTTTCTAGTAGCTTTATTTCTTTTTCTTTTTATTATTATGTTCAGTTAGCCAACACATATTACAACATTAGTTTTTGATGTGGTGTTTAACAATTCATTAGTTGTGTATAACACCCAGTGCTCATCACCACACATGCCCTCCTTAATACCCATCACCTGGTCACCTCGTCCCCCCATTCCCCTTCCTTCTGCAATCCTCAATTGTTTTTCCTGGAGTCCAGAGTCTTATTTTTCTGTGTGTGTGTGTGTGTGTGTGTGTGTGTGTGTATATTCCATCTCAATTGCATTTTTCATAGATAGCATGGGGTTAGTATTATGATTAGCATTTTATCATACATATATTCAGTCCATCTTATGTTATTTGATGAGTTCCTCCTTTACTCTATCAATGCCTTGAGTGGCACCTTTACCAAATTTATATTGAAAATGTCCATGTGGTTCTACTGTTTGATCCCCTAATTTGTTTCACTGATCTGTCTATTCCCTTTCTGAGTTTTGAAAATATATTGGTGTTCTACATATTTAAAACAATAAAATTAAATCAGCAAGGAGTGGGGAAAACCCATAAAGTCTGTATAAATACAAAGAAAAAATAAAATAACTGTATGTCAGATACAATTCATATTGTATTGCAAATTTGTTACATCTTTAGAAAAAATAAAACCACCCCATTGGCTATAAATGAGTTATGGGATCCTAGCTCTTTGACATTTTAAATATTAGAAAGCATTCAATTCACTATTTGCCTTGTTATTGCTATTGGTTTTCCTTTATCTTGAGGGAATGTATGTCCCTGCATTGTGAAGAAAAATGTTTGTATATGGGAACAATTATGTATTTTCCTCAGGCTTTTGCATTGTGGCTTGATCCATGAGAATTACTTTATGCCTGAGAGGTAACCCAGGGTTCTTAACATCACGACTGACACTGGAATAAGTATTACAAGATTCTGTGTTCAGGGTGAACATTTAATTCCTACTTGCTCTAGTGTTTCAAATGTAAATGTTTAGGATCGTAATTCCACATGCAGTCTTAGTCCAATTTGGTAGTTAGGATATTTTCTAATGAAATGAAAAATAATATTTACCGTAATGAAACATTTAAATTATGTGGTTTTTGTTGAAAAAAGCTTTTTAAATGTAATGTCACCAAAATATGTTTCTAGGGAAAAAGAAATGTCAGATACACTGGCCCAACAAGCCATAAATTATACAATAAGTACTATCATGCACCACAGTCTCTGTAGCCAAGAGGAAATAACTGCTATTGGAAATGTGTGAGAGACAACATGTCCGGTTCATAGAATCGTGCCAACTGTCAATCACCTCAATGTTTAGTACAGTATTATTTCTAAAGCACTGACATTTTGAACGGAAACAAGAGAAGGAGTTCTCTTTCTCTTCAGGAAATTGTACCTATCCTAAACTTCTTCCAGTCATTTCCTAAAATTGACTACCAAATAGCATCTGCCAAAGTCATAGTTTGTATATTATTTCTACATGAAAATTATGCGATGATGTCTGAAAGCAAAAAAGTTTTAATAAATTAATTATAGTGATAACTTTAAGAGCCTCTTTGAAATGAGTTTTAAAATCTTTAAATGATAATTTTGTCTTCCCTCCTTCAATGTTTTCCCTTCATTTGAGGTATTCAAAATCTAAATTAGAATTAGATTTGTTAAAATGCAGGTTTCTTGTTTGCTTTCAAATTGCACTGAAAATCGAAACAAGGTTTTAAAGGACAGAGTAAGAGTGTATAGCTTGAAAAAAAAAATCAGGAAGATAATGGGGAAAGAAGAAGATGATTCTCCTGTGAAAAGACAAGATAGGATTTATTGGATTCGAAGAGGGGGAAAGACTTTATGGTTCTGAGTTTGAAGTGTGTCAGAGGCTCCAGAATGTTTCCTGATATGGGGAGATTACCATAAGAAAGCTGAAGCAGAGTTTGTAGTAGTTTGCTAGGGCTGCCACAGAAAGTACCACAAATTGAGTGGCCTAAACAACAGAAATTTCTTTTCTCACAGTTTTCGAGGCTAGAGGTCTGAGAACAGGTGTCAGCAGGGTTGGTTTCTATAAAAATCTCCCTCCTTGAGCTATAGATAACTGTGTTTCTCCAGTTTCTTCACAAGGTCTTCTGTATTGGATTACGGTCCACCCATATGATATAATTTTACTTCTATTAACTCTTACAGACTCTGCCTCCAACTATAGTCACATTCTGAGGTACTCGAAGTAAGAACTTCAGCACAGAAATATTGGGAGGACATGATGTAGCCCATAACAAAGCTGAAAGAATATAATGTATTTTCTAGCAATAGAGCCAAGGAACCAAATGAAAGCCGAGACTCCAATTGAGTGGGCCACCATGTCGTCTCACTGCAGCCATGTTATTGTGATGATGATGATGATGATCAATGTTCCATAACTTTCTGTCCTCTATTCAACCTGCCCTCTCCTTGTTCATAGCCCAAGACTCTAGTAAGTAGACTTTTTTAAACGTTGGTGTCTGTTTTCCCATAATGAGCAGTGGCATTATAGAAAGTTAGGATCCATTTCTGGTAATGCGTGTGACAGAAAAGTATAGAAAATGGTCTTTATTAAATTATAAGTAAATAATTTCCACAGTTTGCTTATTGAAGCAATGGGATTTCTTTAAACTTCACATCTCTGGGTCTTGAACTGTAGCTTAAAAGGTTAGGAACCACTACTTTCAAACAACAGGTCAGAATTTAAAGAGAGTAACACCATTTGGTGATAATGGACATATGCTTTTGATGTTGATTACACATTACATCACTTTATTGAAGAGCTCTCAAGCACAATTTAATGCATTCTTTTAGGATGATATAAGAGATTAAATGTCTCATATCTTGAGATTAGATGATTGTTTTAGTGTCCATCAAAACATTTTCTCTCCATAAGACTTAATGAATCAGGCCCTACACCTTAGAGCTGTGGCCATTAACCAATTACTAAAACTCACTCCTCTGGGCTCACCTACTTACTTTAACACCAATCAGTTTAGTATCATTGACTGCCCACCTTGCAACTAGTGTCTGAGATATGTTCAATTTTTAATAAATTGCTCTTTATGACTTGTCCTAAGGTACTGAAAGGAGTATTGCTGAATATCAAAATCCCTTTCAAATGTCTTTTGTATTTAAATTTGACAGATATGGAAAAGACTTATAAAAATATGTTACTTAAATACCACTTGTATATTTTCAGCTTATAAAACTCCTATTCATGATAATTTTCTACTATATTAGAGTTGGGTCTATTCCTCTGACATGCAAATAAAAAAAAAAAAGAAGAATCTGTTTCATTTAGCAACACAGAATTACAAACTAAATAACAATGATTCCTGTCCTAGGGATAATGCTGACATTGATTTCACCTGACACAGAGGGAGAACCCATTAACTTCACAGAGTTTTTTCATAATGGAATACAGTCTGAAGACAAACCCTGTGTGACGTGCCAAATTCTGAGGTATATTAAAGTGGTCACTGGAATCATCACACTTCCTATTTTTGTGGCCTTTCTCCAGCCATAAATATTCTTAATTTAAACAAATGTGAAAAATTTGCAAGTATTTTAAAAAGTTATAAAGAGGACACAATTTTATCAAAAGTATATTCATTTTTTTCACATATATATTCTTTTTTATTTGGTTATTTTCAGTTTAAGCCACAGGCAATTTTTCATAGTGTATGTAATAAAATATAAAAAACCTCAATATTCTTAGTATCAATATTAATAATTTGTTTTGCCTGTACTATCTGAAGGTGTTATTATGTTAAGTGTTTTAGATTTGTTAGGTTAGCTAATCTTAACTCTATGAGATAGCGCTCATTATTATTATTATTTGAATGATAGGGAAACTGATTCTGGCTCACACAGCAAAAACGTGGTAAAGTTAATTATTTCCAATCTCGTCAGACATCAGAGGCCTTTGACCTAGTCGTGTCTCTCTGTAGCAAGGTTCTGTTAATTCTTTTTTCTACTTTTTTTGTTTTCCAAATTTTATAATCTGACATATATTAATTAGTTGTGCAATTCATTAGCATTTAAAAAGATTGTGTAGAGATGCAATTTGATTTAATGTAGAAATTAAATGAATTAAACTAATTAAGATAATTTATTATAGTTTTATTAAATAGACAATTTAACAAAATATTTGGCAATAGATTTTTTTACATATTTCAGTATTTATGTGACAAATTCCAACACTATAGATAAAGTACAGTCCTCCTTGAATTTGCAATGCCAGTCTTCTCACACGTAGCTACTGTTACATTAATATAGTTCAGTATATATTTTTGCTTTGTTTTGTTTCTATATTCCTGGGCCACTCACATTGCAAAGATATAGGTGGACTTTTATACAGTCATTTTGCCTCAGAGATTTTTGAATAAGGCCAACAGCAAAAGTTGTTATGATTGTCATCTCTAAAAATCATTCCTATTAAAATAGCCAGAGTTTATAGAAATAAGATTGTATATCAGGTCTAGGGCAGGAAATCTACATAACAAGATACTCCTAGAAAATTTTACCACACAAAGAAACTATCAAAGACTCTTATATCATGAGAAAAGACTCAGGAGCCAACTTGGAAGAGGCTTTCACCAGCCAAAGATAAAAAAGCACACAATAAAGACAATGACCGTATTTCATTCAAAGACATCACATGTTTTAAATCCTTGTTTCAATAATCATACTGATTATTTTATTAAATATAAATAGAAGTTTGTCATTATAAAAGAATCCCATATAATAATAGAAGAAGGCACATTAATATACTTCCATTTTCCATACCCTAATAATTTAATTGTCCTAGGCAATGATCACCAATGGCTGATAACATCACAAAAAAATTAACATACAAATATCATACACGACCTTCCCTAATGTAGGTTTGCAAGACAACCTAGAGAATATTTTTTGTTTCCAAATAAAGGAAATCAATATGAAGCATATCAAGCCTGTAGATTAGTGGTGTTCAATAAAACTTTTTAAATAATGGAAATATTCTATATCTACACTGTCCACTATGGAAGCCACTAGCCACACGAGGCTATTGAGTACTTGAACATAGCTAGTGTAGCTAAGAAACTGAAGTTTCAGTTGTATTTAACGTGAAATAACCTAAATTTAGAGAAGTATACTATGCTTTTAAAGATAGAAGAAACAAAAATGAAGATGAAGAAGGAGGAGGGGGAGGAGGGGGAGGAAGGGAAGAAGAAGAAACTAAAGACGAACAACTTCACATATCTTTAAACTAACAGTAATCTGCTAGAATCTATTCTTTCTCTTTCAATGTTTTATTTCTATACTTCCTCTAATAATTAATAACAACAACAACAACATTTTTATAGTCCCATTCTTAGATTTAAATGATCACACGTAGCAACTGGCAGCCATATTGGGCAGGAGAGCTCTAGATAAAGTACTAGTTTACAGTAAATAGAAATATCAAAGATTGTCTTAAAAGAAACTATGGAGATGTAACCCGCAATTACCAGACTACGAGCAATTTTATACCCAGTTTCTTCAACAAAAAACTTGCAAGAAGAAATTGGAGAAATGAAAATGGAAAGTATATATTTTTAAGGGCTTCCTAAGAGAAGCAGGTGATGGCATAAGACTTCAGAGTATATTGAAGTCGGTTGGTCTCTAGAAAAGCTGTGGCCTGCAGCCCCATCTGTGGCAATAGAGTAAATGACTCATAGATTTTCCAGTGAGACTGAAATTTAAGAAGTGGGTTCTCACACTTTCCAAAGATCTTGGAGCTCACAAAACATGCAATAGAAATACAATAATTACTGAATTTCAAAGGAGTATGCAAGCTCAGACAGTGGGCATCTATATTAACAGTAACCACATCGGTTAGATTACTTTCTGCATTGCAAGAAAATCTGAGTGACCATTCCCTTCTGGATAGAATGAAAGCCAATATTAAATGGGGTTCGCTTTCTAACTTAACTAATCTAATTGCTTAGGAGATTGTCAACGGGGTCCTTCTATGTTAACAACATTAATAATAATCCAGTGTTATTGGATGGTGCTTAAAATGATGGTGCTTAAAAATTATATGCTTTACATTCTTTGCGTTCACTAAATAGACTTCATTTTTCAGCAAACTTACTAAATGTCTTTCATCTATAATTAAACATAATAATAGTTCTTACTTATAAGTTCATCTACAAAATTTTGGATCATTCTTAACCTTGTAAATCTCTCATAGATACTGATTATAATGATAATCTGATTAAATAATTTTAATGAATAAAGTAATAAAAACAATGATCAGATATAGGACATTGTAGGCTAAATTAAGCATAATGAAACAAAACTAGATACAATCATATGGAGAAACTTCGAATAGAAAAATTTAAAGCAATTATCATCACTATTCAAAGGTATTAGTATTCATTTTGAAAACTAATTAAATGAATATACCTAAAACTAGGTTCCAATCCCCCAAATATTTTTTTTCTAATTCAATGAATATAAAGGAGAATTTATACTGCAATAAATGTAGAGATGCATATATCTTTTTGAATTAGTGCCATTTGCAAAAACATGGAAGCACCTAGAAGGTACTGTGCTGTGAAGTAAGTCAGACTGAGAAACACAATTACCATATGATTTCATTCATATGTGAATCTAAAAAAACAAAACAAATGAAAAAATAAACAAAAAAGCAGAATCAGATGTATAAATACAGAGAACAAACTGATGACAGCTGGAGGATAGAAGATTGAGGGAATGGGCAAAATGGGTAGAGGGGAGTGGGAGTATAGGCTTAAAATTATGGAATGAATAAATCATGGGGATAAAAGGCGTAGCACAGGGAATATAGTCAATGGTACTGTAATAGTGTTGTATGGTGACAGATGGTAGCTACACTTCTGGTGAGCATAGCATAACATATAGAGATATTGAATCACTATGCTGTACACCAGAAACTAATGTAACATTGTGTGACAACTATACTCAAACATTAGAGAAAAATAAATCAAAGAGTATTTACGAATTAAAACTAAAACAGGTAGTAATATCAAGCAATTTAAAAATCTTTTTCCTAACACATGCCTAACTTGGACACTTGTTACTATATTATCATATTAAAAACTATGGAATTTTCTGAGGTAAACAAACCAATTTAAGTTTATTTAATTTGTTTCTACCCAAAATTAGAACACTGAATATCCTTTTTAATGGAAACTTTAGTAGTATTATTACAACATTAATAGTTTGTTTAATGCTGATCTAATTACATTATTCTGTGTGCATCATTAACTTATTCTTAATGAAAGATTTATGCTTCAACATAATCTACTATAGGACAGGAGCAAAATATAGGGAACATATTTTGAAATGATTTACTATCTTCATATTTTTACAGTATTTTTTTCCTGATTCAACATATAACTGTAACTCCTATGTTTCAAGTAATATTAAAGCATCAGCATTATCTAATCCATTTTTTAAGTAGGAAACAATGTGAGAAAATGTTTGGCTATTGATCAGGGTAGAAAGTAAGAGCAGAAAAAATCCTCTAAAGATTTGACTTAAAACAAGCATGTATCATATGACAGGAAGGACCAAGTGGAAATCCTTTAAGTATCCCTAAATCCTTGATCAAGATAGTAAATCAAAAGCAATACTATACCATGGGAAGATTTGTAGAGTTTAGTGCCACATCAGAGGTTTAAAGCTAGACCCCTTTTAAATCCCTTTTCAGTTACCTCCATGGTTCCTGCAAAAATCAGATGGAACTGTCACAGCCAAGAGGAGCCAAGGAAATATGACTTTTTTTTAAGGCAATATGACATCTAAATGTAATATGGAATCATGAAACCTGGAACAGAAAAAGAACAGTAGGCAAAAACAATGTTTTGTGAAGCAACCCATTCGTTCTAGCAGTTAGGATTAGGGTAATCTAGTAGAAACAACAGCAGCCTCTTTCGGAGAAAAATAGCTGGGCTCTTCTGTTCATACCAAGGACATGGAATAATTTTAGAAAAGTAAGTACCAGCTGTGAAAATCAATTACTGAGACCTGTTTTGAATTATCTGATATTTCTTCTGACAATAAACAAAACATGATCAATAAGCTTAGATTCAACATTTTAAAGTTTCTAAGTTTTAAAAATGGACACACATTTTATTTTAACTAATTTAAATTTAAATCACCAGATGCAGCTAGCAGCTACTACATTGGACAACATAGTTAAAAACAGTCGGACATAGAAGAGGCACAAGGGATCCCAGATTACCTGTACTAGTCAAGATTTAAGATGATTTTAAGATGTGTCTCTTGGGTCACACTCTAAAAACTGTTTACCAAAGATTACTCTCCTCTGCAAACCCTGGCCCCCAACTCTTGTCCTCCATAGCCTGTGATCATATAAAAATTCTGCTCATTTCTAGCCTCTCAACAGTCTCTAAAAGATTCAGGAAACCAGCAATAAGGGAGAGGAGACCCCAAATTACCCTGCATATCTATGCTTTCTACCTCTTCTAGATATTGGCCCTATAATTCTTCATTGTCTAGGTAGCACTCAATATTTAAATACTTTCAAAAATAAATTAAGACTATTGATCTCTAGAAGTCTGGGGGATACATAATGCTGAATAAATGCATAACAAAAAATAATTATTTTGAGACTGACCTCTATGATAAGAAAACAATTAATTCATATCCAACATTTGCTGTGTGTCAAACAAAATGCAAGACATTTCACATATTAAATAACTTTGTTTGGTATCAAATTAGTTGCCTTTCTTTACCCTTATCTTCACTAATCAGCTATATGCTTATTCACAATCTTCATCCCTTACTCATCAACAGAATGGAATTTCAAATATTTTGAAATAATTTGAAAATTTGAAAAAAAAATTATCAAATTGTATTATGGCTATCTTAATTTTTTGCATGTGATTTTCTAGTTGCTTTTAAATTATAATGAGAAACTACAAATTTTGGTTTCATAGAAAGTAAAACATATTTCTCTGCACAGACATAGCACTTGTACTTCAGGAGCCCATTGTTAAAATTTCTAAGTATTTTAAAGTACATCAGTGCCTGGCTGGCTCAGCTGGTGAAGCACGTGATGCTTGATCTCGGGGTTTTGAGTTCAAGCCCCATGTTGGGTGTACAGATAGCTTAAAAAGAAAATCTTTAAAAAAAAGTATATTATTCAATTAGAATGAATCTAACTTTTTCTATGATGATTTATAATTTGTGGCATTGTTTAAAATATAAAGTTGTCTCAAAGAACAAGTTAAAATTACTAGTTTAGAAAAATATGCAAACATTGCACATGACGCTTAAGTATAACAAATGTATATGATTTCTTTGTGAAGTTGAAGGGAAGCGGAGTGTTGAACACGCAGTACTAGATAATTCTTTATTTTATAATTTCTTTTTCTTCCACAAACATAATGATATATATATTTTTTGCAGAACAAAAAAATTACCACACATTTAATGGCTTAAAAGAACACAAATTCATTATTTCAGAGTTTCTTTGGATCAGAAGTCCAGCCTGGCACGACTGGGTTCTCTGCTCTGTATCTGTATCTATTTGTGTCTTTATCCAGAGGTTCATACTGATGTAGGTAAAGATCTGCTTCAGGCACACTGAGATTGTTTACAGAATCATTTCATTGCAGCTGTATGACAGAGATTCCCTTTTGTTTGTTTGTTTGTTTGAGTTTATTTTTTGTTGCTGGATGGAGACCATTTGCAGTTCCTAGATGCCACTTTTGAGTTTTTGCAATGTATTTTCCTCTACTGACAGTTTATAGTATGGCTCTTTTCTTCTTCAAGGCTAGTAGCAGGGTGTCTCTTACTGTGAATTACTCTCTTTAAGAAGGATCAAGTCCCTATTATGGGCTCATCTGATTGGTTCAGACCCACCTAGCATAACTTCCTTTCAATTAACTCAAAGTCAACTGATTTGGGACTTTGGTTACATCTGAAAAATTCTTTCATATTTATCACATAATGTACCCTAATCAAAAAAGTGATATTTTACCTTCACATTCAAGGGTTGGAATCATATAAGGTGTTACTCTAGGGACTGGGGCTCATGAGGACCATCATAGAATCCTGCCTTCTGTATGTAGGAAATATCTTAAATGATATTAGAACTTTTTTTGGCAACTCTAAATTCATCCAATATTAATATCTACAAATGAAGAAACACACCTTTCTTTTGCTTTTGAATGGGGATACCTGAGTGTCTCAGTCAGTTAAGCATCTGCCTTCAGCTCAGATCATGATCCCAGAGTCCTGGAATCAAATCCCACCTCGAGCTCCTTGCTCAGCGGGGAGCCCGCTTCTCCCCTGCTTGCCACTCCACCTGCTTGTGCTCTCTCTTTCTCTGACAAATAAATAAAATATAATCTTTTTGCTTTTGATTGAATGTCACAGTTTTCATTTTGTGACAGAGGCAAATAGTATCTTCATGCTTTACATGTTATTTTCTTTCTATGATGGCAAAATATTTCTCAAGACTAAAATGCTATTAAATTTTAGACAGTTTATCTGATTAATCTTTATATTCTACCATAAATTATTTTTAACAGAATAAGATAAGCAATATCTTATCTATTTCTTCTACTTAAAAAATAAAAATAACACCTGTAAAATAATTTTACTATAATATTTACCTTATTTTCACTCTTGGATATACTCTACATTTATAAATATGAGAGAGAAATTGTACATTTTTATTTTATTTCTAAAATTATTATCAAATGACTAATTACCTAAAAGTTAAAATTTCAAGAAAATATTTTGATTTAGTTTCTGAAATTATTCATATGTAAGCTGAAGACAGAGGCAAGAAAAAAGCAACAAACAAAAGGAAATAGCATCAGGAAAAAAAAATGAAAGATATTCAAAGATTATTTTTTAATGTAAAGTGTTTGTGCAAATGATGTGTTAAGTGATAGCAAATTATTCTAAAATTGAAATTTTAATATTTATATCATAAGCATTCTTCATAAAGAAATCTAATGTTTTGAAACTATAAAAAATGAATTAATATAATTCTAAATTTGTTAATTGTATTACCAGTTTTGCTAACTACACCTGGGAAAAAATATTATGGATGCTGTAGCTTAACTATAATTTGAATAAGTTGTTTTAATTAAAAATTAGTTACTTTTTCAAATCAATTAATTAATTTGTTAATTCATTAAATATCATGGACTTAGAACATACACAACATTGTTCACTGGACATTAAAGTCTAACTGCAAAGGACTTAATTTTGATAGATGCTATGGTGATCAAGTAAAGATGACTATGAGAGTGTACAGCAAGAGGATATCAACTAAGTAAGCCTAGGGAGCCTGGGCAGATTTTGTTGTGAAAGTGACAGTTGATATAAATGTGAGTAGAAACAAAGTAGGAGATAGAAAAAAAGAAACACTCCAAACACATAGATCAGCATAATTAAACCCAACAGATGTTAAAAAGTATAGCACGTTTGTGGCCCGAAAGAAGGCTCTTTTTAGTTCTTGGAGATACCGGGCCAAAATTCAGGCATGTTTCAGGTGAGAGTGTGTTCCAGTGCAAGGTGAAGCAGAACACCTTAGAATATATTGTAAACATTGGCCCTTCTCCTAAGAACCAGCACCAGCCACTGGAGAATTTCAGGCAGCAGAAAAAAATTAGTTTATTGAATTTATTCTCTTAAATGAGTATATTATATTTAGGGCATATTAAAATGTATGTCTAAAGCAAGTTTTTTTTTCCTTTTATACCAGCTAATATTGTTTTACATTCAACGTTGTGATGAAAAAATTCATAGTGTGAAATTTAGATCTTAATGATAATTTTTATTACCTAGAGATAAATATTCCTAGATGCCAATAATACAAATAATAGATAATTATAGCATTTACTTGATGTATTTATGTCTTTTCCTTAGTCCATTTACAAATATAGGCCAGGTAAATGTTAAAAATGGTTCCTTGTGATGAGGGAACAGAAGGCAAGATGAGGACAAAGCAGAAACTGACGCCCGGCAACCCCCCCCCCCCACCATGGGATGTATGTGACATTCCTCAGGCACTCCTGGCTGCCCTAAAGGACAAAGAAATAGTTAACCTATAGATACCACAATCCTGCAAGACTTAAGTCTCCCTCAGTTTTACAAATGTCTTTAGCAGTTTACAAGAACGAAGCATTTCTACCAATAACCTAACTTCCGGAAGGGAATGTAGATACAATTAAATGCCTTTATAATCTGCAGCCTCCAGGAAGTTCCCAACTAACTTCATGTTAATGCCTTACTAGAGGGGTAAACAACCTTAACTTGACAATGGTAAGGCCTCTGGTATCTTGTGAGTCTTCTTTAACATATGAAAGTATTTCCTCAACCTCCCTTTTTCCTTACCTCCCCCAACCCCATGGTATATAACAGCCACCCCTCACCACCCTGGTGCAGCAGCTCTTTCTGCCCACGGGTCCTGTCCCCATGCTTTAATAAACCACCAATTTTGCACCAAAGATGCCTCAAGAATTCCTTCTTGGTCCTGGGCTCCGGACTCCACCCCACTGAACCTCACATGTATTCTGTGTCCTCATCACTTGTTTTGTTAAAACTTTTAAGTTCTCCTTTATCTTTGTCCTTTTAAAAATTTCTTTAGTCATTGATCATCCAGGCTGTGACTATTCAACTATGACAAATTCCAAGTGTTCAATTTATATGGAACATTTGCTATATTTAGTTATATTATAAAATCTTAGCAATAGCAAATTTACTTCTGTTAAGTGGAAATCAGTAACATCTAGTGTGCCTTTTTTTTAAAAAAATCACATATCTCTGTCACTTTGCTGCAAGCCACACAACACCATTATTAAAAAAAATTAGAAGAAAAATATATTTTCAATGGGCTTAAATTTTAAGAAGCATATAAAAAATTTAAAAAATCTAGCACATATATAGGCATAGGGCATTGACTGTCAGTTAAGATAAAGGCAATTACAAATTTTTAAAAAATGGTTAATTTTGTTATTTAACAATACCAATGAGGCTATACCATTTTAAATTCTACCAGCAATATGGTAGATTGAGTTTCCCTACAGACTAAACCACAGAGTGAGCTATCAAGCTTCTGTATATTGGCCAAACTTACAGGTGAGAAATGGTATTTTGGTGTAATTTGAAACTACATTTTTCTTACTGTGAGTGACATTAGCATCTTTGAGTACCTTTGAGATCCTTTTATAATGTGTCTTCTCCCCATTTTGATTACACTTTGATTACATTTTGGTCTTTTTCTTGATGTTTTTAAAGTTCTATTAGGGGCTTTAGAACTTTTTTATGGCATTTATTGCAAATATTTTCTTCCGGTTTGTGTTTTGTCTTTTGACTTTGCTTATTTTTTTTTTTATTCCGTATGAAAAATTTTACTCTTGTCTTTTAATAGTCTCAAATTTCTCAATTCTCTACTACATGTGAATTTTGATTCATGGTTAGAAAGTTTTTCCTCAGACCCCTGTTATAAAGAAATTCAACTTTGATTATTGGGCTTATGGGAAGTCCTTTTTAAATGCTTTCCTCACGGGAAGGGCCACATTAAGCTGACTCTGTATCTTAACACTTCCTCTTGCATCAAACAGACTTATAATACTTGGAACTTTGGCAACCATTTGTTATCATGAAGGGAAAGTGAGAGAATCAAAGAAAAGTTCGTTCACAGTTTTAAAAAATTTATTTTTTTTAAATTCAAGTATAATTGACATAGAGTATTATATTAGTTTTAAGTATATAATGATTCAACAATTCTGTACATTACTCAGTGCTCATCCTAAGTGTATTCTTAATCAATTTCACCTATTTTACCCATCCACTCACTGATCTCCCCTCTGGCAACCACCAGTTCTCTATATTTAAGAGTGTTTTTTGTCTCTTTTTTTCTTTGTTTTGTTTTTTAAATTCCACATATGGAAAATACTTTTTAAATGGTTTCCTCACAGGAAGTGCCACATTAAGCTGACTCTGTATCTTAACACTTCCTCTTGCATTGAACATGCTTATAATACTTGGAACTTTAGCAACCATATGAAATCATATGGTACTTGTCTTTCTCTGACTGACTTATTTCACTTGGATTATACACTGTACATTCAGCCATGTTGTTGCAAATAGCAAGATTTCATTGTTTTTTATAGCTGAGTAATATTCCATTGTATATGTATACCATTTCTTCATTCATTCATCTATTGATGGATACTTGGGCTGTTTCCATATCTTAGCTACTGTAAATAATACTGCAATAAACAGAGGGGTACACATATCTTTTTGACTTTGTGTTTTTGTTTGCTTTGGGTAAATACCCAGTAGTAGAATTACTGGATCATATGGTAATTCTGTTTCTAATTTTTGAGGAACTTCCATATTGTTTTCCACAATGGCTGTACCAGCTTGCATTTGGTGCACAAGGGTTCCTTTTTCTTCACAGCCTTGCCTTGTTATTTTGGTTGTATAAGTTCTGTATATATTTTGGAGGTGAACACCTTATCAAATACATCATTTCAATATATCTTTCTCCATTCAGTAGGTTGTCTTCCGTTTTGTTGATGGTTTCCTTTGCTGTTCAAAAGCTTTTTATTTTGATATAGTCCCAATAGTTTAATTTTGTTTTTATTTCCCTCACCAAAGGAGACATATCTAGAAAAATGTTTATAAATACTATGGTACTGGCACAAAATAGACACATAGATCAGTGGAACTGAATTGAGAGCCCAATAATAAACCCATGATTATATGGTCAATAAATCTATGACAAAGGAGGTAAGAATATACAATGGGAAAAAGCCTCTTGAGAGAACTGGACAGCTACATGCAAAAGAATGAAACTGGATTACTTTCTCAAACCATACACAAAAATAAGCTCAAAGTGGATTGAAAACCTAAACATAAGACCTGAAACCATAAATTCCTAGAAGAAAACATAGGTAGTAATCTCCTTGACATCAGCTATAGAAACGTTTTTCTAGATATGGTTCTTAGAATTTTGAGCCATTGGCAAGATCAGTACATTCCCAGCTTTCTGTTACGCAAAAACAAACAAGTAACACTTCTGTGTATTTCAGTGACTATTAAATAGTTAGGCAAGTTACTGATTTTTGCAGATGACAGAATTTCTAGGTGGTACACTAAGCAATATTTATAAGCTTATATGTGTCATTTATTCATTTTCTTATGTGTTATTAATTTCTCACTTTTCATACTAGATTGGCTGCTTCTTCTAGTCATCAGAAACCACTTTAATCCCTATCTCCTTTAGTTATTTATTTTGAGTCTTAAAACATGATTTAGTTTCAGTTCAAATGTTATCATATTTACAAATTTATGGTCTATTCCTATATTGAATTAACACAAATGCATGTGAATTCTAGTATTCTAATAATACAGAAGTATGGCTGTGAAGGAGAGCATACCTTCTAGATTAATAAAGACTGGAAAACAAAACAGTTATCTTTAGAAAATATTATAAGCCAAGTAGACAGCAAATTAATTGTACATACTGATTTTCATAATGCTATATTTCAGGCTCCTTTAGATGTATTTATTTTTTTAATTAACTAATTAATTCATTAATTTTCAGTACAATCCAAACATGAGGTCTGAAATATATGGGTAATTTAAACATTTATGAAGCAGAAGTTCTAAATGTTACAGATTTATGGATGTTCAGGCCAAATCTCAAACAATAAGGATGTTCTAATTAGGAAAGAAAATAATTTATGTCAGTTTACAGAAAGAATGTGCCTTGAATAAGATGAGCATTATATAATGTAGCAAAATTTTGCCATCATATGCCATTTATAGTCTACCACCTCTGGAAATCTACTTATAACAGTTCCCAAAAGAATATTTAAATCAAAACAAAAATTATTTCATTTGTTTTTAATTTGATAGTATATCATCAGTCTATTTTTCTAACCATCTATATATATCATACAACCCTTCTGAATGGTAACTAAATCCTTCTTCATTAGGATCAGTAAAGCTTTTATCTTTGTCAAATTAAGAAAAAAATATGGTTTTTAAATTTTGGGGGGCCTTCTCTCTCTCTTCTTTTCTCCCTTTCTCTCTTTCTCTTTTCTCACTTTCTTTTTTTTTAAATTTAAATTCAATTAATTAACATAATGTATTATTAGTTTCAGAGTTAGAGTTTAGTGATTCATCAGTTACATATAACACCCAGTGCACATTACATCAAATACCCTCCTTAAGGCACATTGCCCAATTACTCCATCCTCCCTCTCACCTTCCCTCCAGCAACCCTCAGTTTGTTTCCTAGAGTTAAGACTTTCTTATGGTTTCTCTCTCTCTCTGATTTCATCTTATTTTATTTTTCCCTCCCTTCCCCTATGATCCTCTGTTTTGTTTCTTAAATTCCACATATGAGTGAGATCTTATGATAATTGTCTTTCTCTGATTGACTTATTTCACTTAGCATAATACACTCTAGTACCATCCGTGTCGTTGCAAATGGTAAGATTTCACTTTTTGATGGCTGACTAATATTTCATTATATATATACCACATCTTCTTTATCCATTCATCTGTTGATGGACATCTGGGCTTTTTCCATATTACAGCTATTGTGGACATTGCTGCTAAAACATTGGGGTACAGGTGCCCCTTCGGATCACTATGTTTGTATCCTTTGGGTAAATACCTAGTAGTGTAATTGGTGGGTTGTAGGGTAGCTCTATTTTCAACTTTTTGAGGAACCACCATACTATTTTCCAGAGCAGCTGGACCAGCTTACATTTCTACCAGCAGTGTAAGAGGGTTCCCCTCCCCGCATCTTCACCAACATCTGTTGTTTCCTGTGTTGTTAATTTTAGCCACTCTGACTGGTGTGAGTTGATATCTCATTGTGGTTTTGATTTGTATTTCTCTGATGCCAAGTGATGTTGCTCACTTTCATAAAGAGATTATGTGTTCTGAATTATAAATGTCTCTTCACTTTTACTTTTTATACTGGATTTGCTGTTCCTTTGAACTTTTTTTTTTTTCTTTCAGTCACTCTACTTCTGTAGCAGTCAGACCCATGTATTGGAAGCATTTGTGAAGTTGAATTTTTCTTCAATGTATTCTCTTAAATTATTCATTTATTCAACTTATATTTTTGAGAACCTACCATGTGCTCAGGATTGATGAGACAGATACAAATATGGATTCTTATTTTAAGAAGCTTACAATAGAGTGGTAAAGACAAAGAAGTGATGCTGTCAATTATTATTTGAAATATTAAACATATGAAGTAAGTACAGAAAGAAAACGAAAGCTGCATTTGCTTATTATCCAAGAAAAGCTGCTATACTCTGTGCTATAGCATTTTTCTCAGAAAGCTGTCTGTCATTTTGCTCAGTGCTGGATCTTGACATGACAGCTCTGAGTCTCTCTAAGCAGCTCTGCTGAATTTTATGAAAGATTTGTTTCCTGATTTTTTCATTTTTAAGACAAAAAAGTGACTCTTAAAATTAATGCAACTGGAAAAAAGTTTAATCTCTGAAATTCATGAATTTATAATACCTCTTGTTTAATTGCATCAGTTGGGGTTTGATCAGAAAAGGAGAATTACTATATGTGATATGCATTAAGAAATCGGTTGTAGGAATTAAAACTTGCACAATTGTGTAATCTGATTAAGTGCTGTGTATGTTGCTTCTGCATCTAGTATGGTGCACGAAATCAGTAGGGCTGGGAAGGTGGGCAAGAAATGGGGGAGAAGCAAGAACAAACTGGAAATGATAAAAGTGAAACCCACAAAGAAAACCTGAACCCCACATCAATCTCTCATGAACAACAACTTTGATGATATAGGTAGCCTGTGGGATAAAGTAGAGTCTTTAGTACAGAGCTATGTTTACATCTGGTCCAACATTTATAAAAGCTGAAAGATGAGATCAGATGAAATTACAAAGAATAAAGGGATTGGCTGCTGCATGACACCAGCCAATTGAACCAGTTATTCAGTCACAACATACAAGAGATTCGAAAGTGTACGTTGCCTACAAACACCTTCACAATGTAAAAATGGCTGCTAACACACTTCTGTCTAACAAATGTCATGCAAATGTCTCTTGTGACCAATACTAACTTGGTACCATACAGAATTCTAAGAATATAGTTCCAGTGTAGCTAACATGACATACTAAGAAAACACCAAGCTAATCATTTTTCAACATACAAAGCTGTCACAGTCCAAGGATTTATATTTCGTAATCTTCAGCTCATTATTGAATAGGGTAGATAATCTATTTTATCTCATTGTAAGACTCAAAACCAGGATATTTCATCTGGTGACCCATTAAAATAATTGTAGGGTATTTGTAGCCATAGTTAGCCTCAAAAATAAAACTGCTAGTTATTTTACCAGCAAAACTAGAGTTATTTGGGAATAGTAGATAATTGCAATTCAGGACAAGCGAGCTATGGCAAAACCAGGTGAGTCCAGAGAACAAAGGAAAGGGATGCTTTCATAGAGGAACGGGGGGAATTGTGAGGGCTGTTGCAAATAAAAAGTCCACTGGAGTAAACTGAGGGTTTGATGTATAGTGGCTTTTCACTGGCTGAGTTGACAGTGTCTCATTGGCTGGGCTGTTGCCTGGAAAGAAGAAAAACCTTTCTACTTCCTGCTGAGGTAGTAAAGTAGTACCTTAAGTACTATCAACTTGCAAGGTACAGCTCTTCCTGTGGAGTCCGCAATTGACAGACAAGTGGTAGGGCAAAGGAGCTCCATCTGCTGGCATCTCCACTCCATTCTAAACAAGGTTTCCTTTTGTTCATTAATTTTCACACCATAAATAGGAAACCAGTTGAGTGTGTAACCAGTTAGTAATTAAGAATAATATGGAAAGAGTAATATTGAAAGTCTTCACCAATAGGAAACAATGATCGAACCTGAAAAAAACAGAATATAACGGGACCATTTATTCATTCATCCATCCTCTACTTCACCATCCCTCTACTCATCTATCCATTTGATAAATATTTATTTCCTATAAATTAGGTATTATCCAAGACTACAAGATTACAAAAATATATATAAAGGCATTCCTGGCATTTAAAAACTGATATTTTAGTGAAGAAGCAAGGTATATGAATATATCACAAAGCAATATGAAGACTATTCTAGAAGTGCACATTAAATATAGTATCATGTAAGAAGGAATAAATATAATGCATTCAGTACAGATACACATCATCATGTACTACTGTGTGTATACTTGTGTGTTTCAACTCAAATAAGAAAGAGGAAACAAACATGGAAAAGGAATCCATGAAATATTAAATTTGGCTAGTTATTTGGGGTTTTTATTTAGTTGTTTTTGTTTGTTTGCTAGATGTTTTTTGTTTTGTTTTATTTTGTTTGTTAGCTTTGCTAGCTTGAATATGCAAGCAAAGGTAAACCTAAAGCTGAAGTAATAACACAAGTGGTACAGTCTCGATGACAGGTCCTCACTGTGACAGCACGGTTAGTTTTGTATCTAGCAGACATTCTTTATTCTTTACTTTAGGAAATCCCAATTTTTTTTATAGCAATATGCATTAGGAGATGAGTAATGATTGTTTTAAATTAGTTTTAAATGTTCTAATGTTTTTCTTTGCAAATGATTATTCTAGAGTTGGGCATTTGGACCAGCTCTATCCAATAACATGGAAATTTGCTGAAGAGTTTTATGGAAGCACTTTACTCTCTTTTTGGAAGAATAAATCTAGATATTTTCTCTATCCTTCTCTTTGAACCCTTTTGCTTTGGACAGTATACTACGAGGGTGTGGAAATATGTTCCCTCTTTACAGTTGTCTTGTGGCCATGAGACAAAGAGAATGCCAAGGAATCATTTAGTAGTCCAAATGCAGCCAGGTTATCATTAAAGTGTTTCACCCAACCATAGAATGCCTCAGAACATATCTTTTTTTAAGTGAAGTATCACCTATTTGAATTTTTAAAAGCAGTTTTAATGTGGTGCTATGTCATTTGAAACTGAAATATCCCTAAGAGGACTTGAGGAGCCTTGTATGAACTAAGAAATATTTGACTTCATTTAAATATGCTCAGGCTTCCTTAATTCAACAGAGATACACCTGTATAATTAAAAGGTAACTGAAAAGAAATTAAGGCTTACATGCCATATGACTAATTTTATGAAAGTATTTATATTGCTATACCTTCATTCAATAAACATTTATAAAGAAATTGTATATATAATGTACTAGAAGGTATATAAACATGAAATATAATGTTTACAGTAAACATGGCATGTATCCAATGGGAAAGATTATTTGGGCAACATATCCTGAAACAATGAGGCAGACTGTGGCATGTGTCATAAGAGAAAGACTGAATAAATTTTCGAGGAGTTCAGAAGAAGTGCAAGTCTTGTTTTCTTTTAAAATCAATAAGAATACAATGGAGAGAGAGGCATATTTGGGATATTTTCCTCTGAAATTTGGGTGAAATTTTATAGGAAGCCATGATGCAGAAGGATACTCATTTGAAAGAAAAATGATTAATAAAAATATTTTGCAAAGACAGAAGAAATATTTTCAAAGAGCATACAGCAAATAAAAGGAAGCAGTAGACTATTAGATTGATTTTGTGTGTCGGATGGGGTGGCAGTATCAGGAAAACTTTATACTTTTCCTTTTCCCTAGGGATGCTACCTTTTTTTCTACAGAGATCTGAAATTCAAACAAGTGTTTTTAGTAGTGATATCATACTATGACTAAAGCCCCCATCTACAGAGATAAATGTGCTCCTAATGGGTAGGATTGAAAGGACAGAAGAAAAATTGCAGCCATAAGGAATTAATACTATTTAACTTTAGAATAAACACAGTGAATTCTGTATTACAGTAGTATCAGTGTACTAGTGTTTTAGTAGCATTAGTTTTGTTAGAAAATTATAAGTTAGTGGAAAATATAATATTCTCTGGTCTTTAGGCTTATCAGTATGAAGTCCTACTGTTGAGTATATGGCTTATGCATCACTATGTTTTTAAGATCATGTTAACAAATTTCATCATATAACACATGAATAACAACATTAATTTCCAAAACAACTCAAGCCAAGAGTAGCTATCACAAGTACTTTCTAAAACTCATTTTTTGGAGGTTTGAGTATATCTATTCTTGTATACACATAAAATATTATGTGAAAAGAATTTAATAAGATTTTTTAATTAAGTATTCCCTTGGATAAATTTAATTTTTCTAATGTAAGACTTCAGAAGTAAATACTCTTATATTTTCTCTAAACATGATATTGGATCAAGAATTCCTTTCTTGAAAAAAAAAAATTCATCCTATCAGGAAAGTCTGTGAGTTTTTAACTGCATAAGTTTATAAGTATAAATTACTTGGAAAAACTAAATTCTAATGATTCATTAAAATATTTTTGGACTGTTATTATTCCTACAGCTTTGGATTGATGTTGAACAAAAGGCTTGAAGTACAATGATGAGATCCAATTTTGTTCTGAGTAATAGAGTTGACGTTTATCCACATATCTACATAGGAAGTTAACAGTTCACAGAGGAAGACACTGCCTATATTTCTCAAAAATCTTCAACAGGTGATAAAATCATGCCAAGATATTTGGACTTTGTAATAAGGCGTCAAATAAGAAAAGAGATATAAGACAAAAAGGTTCTGGGATGTAATGTACAGCATGGTGACTATAGTTAATAAGTATGTATTGTATATTTGAAAATTGCCTGGAGAGTAGATTTAAAAGTTCTTATTGCAAAGGAAAAAAAAAAATAGAAAAAAGTGTTGTGATGGATGTTAACTACCATATTGTGGTGGTCGTTTTGCAATATATACAAATATTGAATCATTATGTTGTACACCTGAAACTAATATAATGCTATATGTTAATTATATCTTAATTTTTTAAAAAAAGGAGAAGAAAAGAAATAAGCAAATTGACCAGGGTAAGAAACATTTTCACTAAATTCTTTGAATATAGGACTTTCGGGAAAGATGTTTGAAAATATAATTAAAAAGTTTTGCTGTGGTTCTTTTGTGTCAAGGCCTTCAATTACTATAAAATATTTTTGGATTCAGAATTTTTTCTTTTATTACAAGAATAAGAAGACACGTTTTATTGGGTAATCAAAGATACAAGATGTATTTATACAGGTAAAAATATAATTAATAAATTATTGAGAAATAACTTTTATCTGTAGTAACAAGAATTTTATAAAGTAAGTTGTATTTGGGATTGACATGAAAGAAAAGGTCAGATTTCTGCAGACAGAGATGGAAGAAAACAATCTCCAATATAGAAAATACTCAGAGGAAATGTATAAAGCCTAGAAGCTTAGTTTAGAGAGTGGAACTCAATAAAAGCTTTAGTTGAGCTTGAAAGTTTCTAAAGCTTGGATATCATAAGAAATATGATATTTATTAGTGAATAGTGAAAAAAATGGGTTTTCCTTTATTGTTTTTGATTTTTAATTAAAATAATAGAGTGAAGGTTAATGAGAAATTCATTAGAAAAGGAGATATTGAAACTCCAAAAATATAAAAGAGAAAGAGAGAGAGACAGAGATAGAAAATGATGGATTCATTTAAGAAGAGAAAAGTAATTGGTAGTCTTAGTAAAAAGGTACAACAGAAGAAGGGGTCATGTAAGTTGTCATTAATTTCTTTGTTCATACTTTTAGTTATTCAACAAGCATACTTGCCAAATGCTGCATTAGTTCCTGGGGCACAAAAGTGAGCACAACAGACAAAATTTACTTTCATGAAGCATTGGTAGAAAAATATGTTAAGCCATAAAGACACATAGATACATAATTACGTATCTTAGTAGGTGCTATAAAAGTAGACGGGACTATGAAAGAAAAATGGGGCAGGCAAATTGGAGGGCATTCATCATTGAAAGAAAACAAAAGTCAAGGTGATGAAGGAAGTTCCAGGTGATGAATTATGTGAGCACAGACTCAGTGGATCTTCAGTATTTAACAAATTGTAGGAAGAACAGCGCATCAAGGAGTATACTAATCCAAAGGGGGCATGACACAGGATGAGGTCAGGGAGGAAGGAAAGAGAATGATTCATGACTTCCAGAATTATAGATGTGATTTTAAGAGCAATTGGAAGGCATTACAATGCTTAAATAAGATAATCAATTTAAAATTTAGAACAATGATTCAGACTTCTGGGTGCAGATGTATCAGAAAGGAGCAGGAGGGATAGTCTCTCATCCGGGAAGAAATAATGACAGAAGCTAAAGTAGTGACAGTGAAATTTAAAAGAAGTTAATAGAGTTGAGATATAATTTGGAACACAAACAAAAAGACATTTTATTTTATATGTATATTTGAGTCTATGTTACTTTAAAAGTTCAAATTTTATTTTTAGGATGTGCATTGTGTAATGACCAACATAAAATTAGCAAATAATAGAAGTAAATGATATTAAATTTATATGGCATACAATTTCTGCACTAGATTCTAAATATGTATAAAAGTGAAAATTCTATTTTAGATAAATACGAATCAAAAAACTTTAGTTGATTTATCATTTAAAAAATCACTTATTTACAACTGTCTTCTTAAACCAAAAGGTAGAAATTGTTTCATATTACATATTACCCAAGTAAGAATAAGACACTGTGAGCTTTAAAATTCTTAGTTTTTCACCTTTGAAATAGTATTATAGCCTGAAGAAAATGGGCTGGGATATTTTTCTCACATTATTTCTTATACAACAATAAAGTTTATTGAAACAAATTATCTGGAACTGCTGGGAATCCAGCAGGTATACATTCTAGGTTTAAAATAATTAAAAGGAAGAGAGAGAACAAAATAAAGTGGTTATTTAGAAACTGAAAAGGGAGAATTAACAGTTGTTAAAATGACCTCTACTACTAACAGCCATGCTTAACAACTACCTACAGAGATGATTGTTTCACCTGATCATTTTAGGTTGTTTAACATAGTAAATTATAAAGCAGATTTCAGGAATTGCCATACTTATTTCATTGTATTGCACTGCATGCTATTATTTACTGATTTCTTCATACTACAATATTGGCTGCAGAAAATGTAATTCTCTAAACAATGACCTCCTAAGGTAAACAGAATGTCAGAAAAGGCAATTACTATTTGTCAGTTAATGTTATTAAATAAAACCGAACATATTTTTAGTTGAATTTTATAACAGACATTAAGAATGTTCATTTTACTTACAGAGAAAAGGTCCCAAATTTAAATAAGTATTGAAAAAACACACATGTATTTTGATGAGTTCTCAAGAGGGGAACTAAATTTGTAATCTTGTGGAGAACATTTTAAACAATAGCTGGCTATGAACAGTAGCATACATTTGGACCAGAATCAAAATAATCATCACAATTTACCTGACATATGGGCATATTATTAACACTGATGATTAATTTAATATTCATGAAAAAAGATACATGACATTCATCAGTTTTGCACTATCAATATATTCAGTAAAAATTAATTTTATTAGTGATTATTATATTTTGATGTAAGTATGAAATGCCGTTTGTTCTTCAGTTTCTACCTATAAATTCAATTAGAAATAGCTGAACAAATTCCACCAAAGTCCAAATATATGTTTTAATCCTAATATTCTTCTTTACTGGATATTTTTACATAACATTATATTCCATATTTTGGGTCATAATATTGCTTAATAGCACTCTGGAGAATTAAGTATTTCATGCATTGTTAAAGCAATTTTCTACTGTGAACTACAGTAGAACATATTGCACTCAATTCCCATCAACATGAAATTCCTGCCAACTGTAACTTCCAGATTCAAAACATTTTTGGTAATTGTTAAATATTACTAAGTATTAAATATTAAACTATGGTTATTTAAGAATCACTCATTCACTTATTAATTTATTCACAAAATTTCATGAACCATTGTTTTATGACACTGTTCCAGCAATTAGTATATAACAGTAGGTTAAAAGCTAACTGTCCTCAAGAACTTTATAATTGAATTCTCTGTTGTAAGTGAAGAAACATTTTTTTATGAATTCATACTGTTGGAATGCCTGGATGAAACAAACAGGAAGATAGTGGACATGAGAGACATTTTGAGATGATCAAATAATTGTAAGGTTGAAAGACTACAGAAAGACAATGGAGTGAAAGTTTTATATATCTAAATAATTGAATATAAATAGATATAATATTCTGTAACTTATTTATATATAAAATTAATCCAAAAGCAGATGAAATTGAATACTATTGCCCTATCCCCACCCAAAATATATACACTCATTATTGCCTTGGATTTTATTATATTTTTTGCACATGGATGTATCCCTCCTAAAACCTGAAATATATTTGTCTGATAATTTATCTTTTAAAAAATCATGCCAATTTCAAGGGAAATAAAAGCAAAAATAAACTATTTGGACTATATCAAAATAAAAAGCTTCTGCACAGTGAAGGAAACAACCAACAAAACTAAAAGACAACCTACTGAATGGGAGAAGATATCTGTGAAATGATGTATCTGATGAAGAGTTAGTATCCAAAATATATAAATAATTAATGCAATTTAATACCCCAAAGACAAATAATCCAATTAAAAATGGGCAGAAGACATGAAGAGACATTTCTCCAAAAAAGACATACAAATGACCAACAGACACATGGAAAGATGCTCAACATCACTAATCATCAGGGAAATGCAAATACAAACTATAATGAGATTTCACCTCACAACTGTCAGAACGGCTAAAATCAAAATCACAAGAAACAAGTGTTGGTGAGGATATGGAGAAAAAGGAACCTTGTGACTATTGGTGGGAATGTAAATTGGTGTAGTTACTGTGGAAAACAGCATGGAGTTTCCTCAAGAAATTAAAAATAGAACTGTCCTATCATCCAGTACTGGCACTACTGAGTATTTGCCCAAAGAATACAAAAACACTAATTCAGAAGGATATATGCACCCCTATGTTCATTGCAATATTATTTACAAAAGCCATATTATGGAAGCATCCTATTCCCAGATGAATGGATAAAGAGTAGGTGGTATATATGAATATTATTCAGGCATAAAAAAAAGAATGAAATCTTCCATTTGCAACAACATGGATGAAGCTAGAGAGTATAATGCTAAGTGAAATAAGTCGGTCAGAGAAAGACAAATACCATATGATTTCACTCATATGTAAATTTTAAGAAACAAATGAACTAAGGAAAAAAGAGAAACAAACCAAGAAACAGAGTCTTAACTATAGAGAACAAATAGGTGATTACCAGAAGGAAGGTGGACAGGGGGATGGGTGAAATAGGTGAAGGGGATTGAAGTATACTTATCATCATGAGCACTGCCTAATACATAGAACTGTTGAATCACTACATTATATGCCTGAAAGTAATATAACACTTTATGTTTACTATACTGGAATTAAAAAAACTAAAAAATCATGCTGATTTATACACCTGTCTCACAAAAAGATAATGTTTTAAATGATCTGGTATCAAATGTAGCCAATGTCATATTTTTATCCTATAGTTTTGTTTCACTCCTGGATATCCGGTAAACCACCAAGGGTAGTTTGAATAGAAAGGAATATAATATACAGGGTGTGTTTAATCTTTTTTTCTTTTTTTTTTTTGACACTACAACCTAAGGGGCCCAATTTCTGGCGTGGTAAAGTGAAGACCTCTGTAAATCTGTTCTCCTATAAAAGCAAAAAAAATACTGATGAATTGTCAATATCAACTTCAGAACTATGGAAATTAACCAAATTCGCAATCTGTTTATTGAAGAGAAACTGCAGAACTGCTAACGAGTGGGATTTTATGGCACTGTACATATCCTACTCTCATTTCTTCTCTCCATGATACCCTTAAATACCAGTAACCTTGCGACCACAGTAACTGTGAAAACCAGCATCACTGATGTCAACTTTATAGTTTCACCAAAAGCCCTATTCCCAGAACAATGCCACTCGGACTTGTTTTGCAGCTCTCTAGAAAAGCAACATTATTTGTGGGAAGTTTTCATCATTTGACCTTACAAGGAGCTCACTCCACAGGACAAGTCCTATTCCCAGAGAATTAGCTAGAAAATATATCAGCTGCAATTATTGTACATCACAGCTGGCTGCAGTAACAACTGGGGAATATAAGGGTTCAGTGAAAAATTTTAAAGGAAGATCTGAGGAACAGGATGTCCACAGGGGAGTCTGAAACTCTGACATATTCCTAGGAATCTAGAGGCCAAACACATGTGTATGCTGGATTCCTATTGCTGCTGAAGCAAATTACCACACACTTAGTGGTTTACAACACATGAATTTATTATCTTAAAGTTCTGTAGGTCAGAAATCTGATGTAATTTTCACTGGGTGAAAGCAAGTGCCATCAGGGCTGAGTTTCTTTCTAGAGGCTCTAGGTAGAATTCATTTCTTTGTCTTTTCCAGCCAGTGGTCCCTTCCATCTTCAAAGCCCTCAGTGGTTGGTGGAGTCTTTCCTACATTGTATCACTAGCACTTCTGCCTACTTCTTATACTTTTAAGGATTCTTGTAATTGCACTGAGTCCACCTGGATAATCCAGAGTGATCTCCTTACTTAAAAGGTCAGATTATTAGCAATTTTAATCCCCCATTGGCATATAAAATAACATATTCATAGGTTTTAGGGATTAGGATGTGGAATTTGGGGGGGGGGCATTATTGTGCCTACCACAATCTGTGTAATAGATATTTTTTAAAATGAAGTATAAACTGGGTCAATTATAGTTTCACAGACTGTTTCAAAGAAAACTGTGCTTTTGTACAATTTCTAACAAAGAAAAATATTACAAGATCTATTTAATGATCTCTATTGGGAGATCCATAGTTTGGGTATAATTTTCTGCAATCCATAATATAAATGTTCAGTATGTCCTTTGAGTTTGAAATCATTTATTCATTTTACTAATATATTTTTCTTGACTTAATTTTTTTTAAAGATTTTATTTATTTAGTCACTTGAGAGAGAGAAAGAGAGAGCGAGTGAGGAGAGGGACAGAGGGAGAGACAGACTCCCTGCTGAGCAGGGAGCCGGACAAGGTGCTTGATCCCAGGACGCAGAGATCATGACCTGAGCAGAAGGCACATGCTTACTGACTGAGCCATCCAGGCACCCCATCTTGATTTAATTTCATATCTCTCACCATTTTAGTGTCCTATTGCCTCCCCCAGAAAATTTATCATGACAAAATAATAAATTGGATTTTTGCTATGCTTCAGTATGCTGAGAATTTGGTTATTGTAAGTTAGTCATTAAACACAAACTTCACCAATTCTAGATTTATTATTGGAACTGATTATCGTTACTGAAGAAACATAAAGAAACATTTATCAGTGTAAAAGAATCCTATGCTTTCCTACTTTAGCAGACACCTGACTTAGCTTTCGTATATGCCTTTTTGTTTTCTCCTTAATTCTAAAGTTATTTTTATTTATTTTTTGTTATTTTTATTGCTTGGCTTGTTGTTGTTTTTCTAATTGTTTCCCCTAGAAGGGTCTTGGTAAAATAATCCTCAAGTACTTAACTTCTCATTTTCAAAATATTTTACTTTTTATGGCATAAGATAATTTTCCCCAAACTAGTAAAACTCAATTAAATGAAAGCCCTCCTCCTATACATATAAAGTACATCTCTACTATTTTATGTATACTTACCATGAATGGTGTTTTTTCTGTGTGTGTATGTATATATATATAATATTTAATTTTTACTGTTATAATGGGAAACTGTTTTTAATTTAACTGTTTTACTGAACTCTTTAGTTAGTTCAGTTTTTTGTTGATCTCAGATATAATAAGTAGTTACTTCTAATTTACAAACAATTGTACTATCATAACCTTATATCTAATAACTGTCCCTCTTATTTCTGGTTTCTCTTTTATTTCTGTGGACTAAAGCTTCCAAAAGAGGTTAAAATAAACATAATGTGAGTGTGCAAAAAAAAAGTCCCTATTTCTAGAATTTAAGCATAAAGAGAGGAAATTACAGATTTACAACAGATTTTGTGATTTTAATGACTGTGAGTTCATAGGTGACATCTTTTTTTAAAGCAAAGATTTAAAATACATAACTTAATTGGTTCACCATTGGTCAGGAAACTAAGATCTATATTTTTTTCCTTTCTTTTTAAATAGGATTTTATTATTATTTTAGAGCAGTTTTAGGTTGACAGTAAAATTGAGAGATTTCCCTTGCCCCCATACATGCAACAGGCTACCTCATTATCAACATTCCCCACCACATTAGTGTATCTGTTACAATTGATGAACCTACACTGTCACATCATAATCACCCAGGGTCCGTAGTTTACATTATGGCTCATTCTTGATACTGAATATTCTATGGATTTGGACAAATGTATAACGACATGAATCTACCATTATGGTATCATACAGGGTATTTTTTCTACCCTAAAAATGCTTTGTGTTTTGCTTATTCATTCCAATCCCCTACCTCTCCAACAACCATTGGTCTTTTTACTGTCTGCATATTTTGCATTTTCCAAAATGTCATATAGATGGAATCCTACAGTACATAGCTTTGCAGATTGGCTTCTTTCACTTGGAAATAGGCATTTCACTTGGAAATATGCATTTAAGTTTCCTCCTTGTATTTCCATGCTTGGTCGCTCGTTTCCTTTTAAAGTTAAATAACATTCCACTGTCTGGATGGACCACAGGTTATGTATCCATTTACCTCTTGAAGGACATCTGGTTGCTTCTGGCAGTTATGAATAAAGCTGCTATAAGCTTCCATGTGCAGCTTTTTGTGTGTACATAATTTTTCAACTACTTTAGGTAAATTATAAGGAATGTGGTTATTGGACCATATGGTAAGAGTATGTATGGTTTAGTATGGTAAAATACTGCCCAACTGTCTTCCAGTGTGGCTGTACCATTTTGCATTCCTACCAGCAACGAGTAAGATTTGTTACTCCACATGCATGCCAGAGTTTTGTGTTGTCACTGTTCCAGATTTTGTTCATTCTAATAAGTATGTAGTGATATCTCATTGTTTTAATTTGCATTATCCTAATGACATCTGATGTGGAGCATCTTTTCATATGCTAATTTGCCATCTGTATATTTTCTTTGGTAAATGTATTTTAAGGTCTTTGGCCCATTTTTAAATCAGATTGATTTTTTAAAAAATATTTTATTTATTTATTTGACAGAGAGAGAGCACAAGCAGGGAGAGAAGCAGGCAGAAGGAGAAGCAGGCTCCCCACTGAGCAAGGACCCAGATGTGGGGCTTGATCCCAGAACCCTAGGTTCATGACCTGAGCCAAAGGCAGATGCTTAACTGACTGAGTCACCCAGGCGCCCCTCTTATTGAATTCTTATTTTTTTTTAAAAGAGTTCTTTGTACATTTTGGATAACAGCCCTTTATCAGATGTGTCTTTTTCAAATATTTCTCCCAGTCTGTGGCTTGTCTTCTCGTTCTCTTGACATTGTCTTTCACAGAGAAGAATTTTTTGTATATATATTTTAGTGAAGGCCAGCTTATCAACTATTTCTTTCATGAATCATATCTTTGGTGTTATGTCTAAAATGCAATCACCACACCTAAGCTCATTTAGGTTTTCTCCTATTTGTATTGCATTAAATCTGGTTAATTGAAGATAACATGTATTTTATTACATATACTACTGGATAGACAATGATATTAGCAACAGCTAACATTTAAATATTTACTATATGTTAGGAGTTGTGTTAAATTCTTATCATTGGCTGGCTCATTAGGTGAACTAATGAACCGTATAAAGTAGGTTCTTTTATTATCAAGATTTTATAGATAAGGAATTTGGAATAGGAGAGGTTAGAGTAATTTAACCACGGTCACACAGTTATTATGTGATGGAGCTAGTGTTTAACATGAGCAACGTAATTTCAAACTTTGGATTTATAGTAAGAATATTATTCTGCCTCTATACTATGCTCTATTATGTACACATATATTTGGGGGAGGACTATTATTGCCAAGTAAAAACACATTTGTAAGTAAATTCATATTCATATTTCCACCCTTCTAGAAGCATTGTCCATGAGCAGAAAAGACATAATTAGTTAATTTGCATTGGTTTTATGGCAGATATGATATTCTGTTTTCTCATTCTCCAGCGTTTTATGATCTATTGGTAAGCCTATAATAGTATAACTAATGATAAAAAAATCACAAAGGTTCTTTTGATTCTTTTTCCATCAATAGAATAATTTACTATTTTATGTCTGTATACATTCTAGCACAATAAATAATGAAGTACTTCAACTTCTCCAATGTCTACTATACAAAGAATTGACAGACTACTTGTTTGTTTGTTTGTTTTTATAATAATATATTTTTTATTATATTATGTTAGTCACCATACAGTACATCCCTGGTTTTTGATGTAAGGTTCGATGATTCATTAGTTGTGTATAACACCCATTGCACCATGCAATATGTGCCCTCCTTACTATCCATCACCAGCCTATCCCATTCTCCCACTCCCCTCCCCTCTGAAGCCCTCAGTTTGTTTCTCAGAGTCCATTTTCTCTCATGCTTCATTCCCCCTTCTGATTACCCCCCTTCTTTATCCCTTTCTTCTCCTACTGATCCAATACTTGTTGCTTTACTTTTTATGTTGCCCTTGAGATTCTTTATCTTTAGTAAAGTGAATACAAGATATAATTAAATATTACCAACTTCTCGAGTTTGGAACTTTCCCCTCTGTTTTATATCACTCAATAGAATATTGGTGAATGTTCATGTGTTTATTCTCATGCATATATATGTTACATATAATTTTTTAAAGATTTTATTTGTTTTAGATATAGGGAGAGAAAGAGAGAGAGAGCATGAGCAGGGGGAGGGGCAGAGAGCAGGAGAGGGAATGTCAAGCAGACTCCATGCAGAGTGTGAGTCTGACATGGGGCACAATCCCATGACCCAGAGATTATGACCTGAGCTGAAACCATGAGTTAGATGCTTAACCAACTGAGCCACCCATGTGTCCCTTACATACAATCCTTCACTGGATTATTTTATTTATTCTGAAGGTCATTATTAAAATGTCTGTTTCATTAATAGTTAAGTTAAAATATATAAAGGACTCATGAAATGGTGGATATAAAGTGTTCATGATTTTTGTCCTTCTTGATTTCAATCAACATTTAATGAGTGCCTAGTACACATCATACATAGAGTTGTATGTTGAGCTACATACAATGTCCATATCACCGGTACCTTGTGGAACACAGAATAAGGAATAAAAGACAGACTTAAATGAAGTGATCACCAAAAGTATTAGATTACAATAAATATAATTTATTTCAAGGGAAAATTTGTTATGCTGTTAGATCATAAAGAGGGTTGATATTACCTAGTAAGTCATAGAAGATTTCTCTAAGGAACAGCATTTAAGTTGTGTCATGAGGATATATTATAGTTAGTTAGGCAATGATGTCGGAGGACAGCACTCTGGTCACAAGGAAGAAGAACTTGTCACATTACAGGTAATAAAAGCATTTCTGAAATGAGGTAGGATGGAGAGGGATGATGTGAATATGAGAAAGCAACTATGACAAATCATATGGTTACTGTATTTCTGTTATGTTTTTAGAAAGCAATAGGCATCATTGAAGGATGACAAATTGAGGAGTGATATGATCAAAATTTCATTCTTGAAAAAGTGCAGTCTGATAACTGTGTGAACTGTGAGTTGAAGAGCATTCAGAATGGATCCAGGAAGGTCAGTTAGTATCCCTGCCCAGATAAACCAACTGGAAACAAAAGGAAGTCATCATTTAGAATCAAGTCCATCATCACCACCTTTTAAAAACCATTCCTGGGGCACCTGGACAGCTCAGTCGGTAAAGCATTAGACTCTTGATTTCACGTCAGGTCAAGATCACAGAGTCATGAGATCAAGCCCTGCATGGGCTCTGTGCTCAGCAAGGAGTCTGCCTGAGATGCTCTCCCTCTCCCTTTGCCCCACCCCCTGCTTGCATTTGTGCACACATGTGCTTTCTCTCCTTCTTAAAAAAAAAAATAAATCTTAAAAAAATAAAATAAAAACCATTCTTTATTATTCTTCCTCTTGGAAGAATTCATCAACTCTATTTTTGTGCCTTTATTATACCTTATACCGGTATCTATCATCACAACTATTTATTATTTTAAAATAACTTATTTCTCCATATAAACTATAAGCTTACTGGAGACAGGAACTATATCTTAATTCATCTTTCTATGCCTTCTGCCTAACACACTGATTCATACATACCAGGCATTGAATATAAGAAGTTGAAAAAGTTAATAATCAGGAATACACAACAGAGGCCTTGGATTAATCTGCACACTGTGGTAGATGAAGTCATAGGACTACAAGAAAAATATCATAAAGGAGATGGTCTGAGAAGAGTAGATAGTTAAGATTTTAACTCTGAAGAAGACCATCTAGAGGAAGAGAATCCCATGCAAATGAATAAAAGTGAGTAGCCATATGACTGGAGACTTTTGTTCCATTGGGGAAATACGAGGAATGATCTACATTTGTGCCTGTCCTGTTGTTCTTGTTTTCCCTCCCCCATGCCTGCATCATGGAAGCTGTGTCCTGTTTCTCACTCTACCCACTCCAATGGGATCAAAAAAGGTTGTGACTTTTCAGACTGTTTCTGTTTAAAGGTGGGCGGTGTTCTTCCCAGCTGTGTACAGTTCAAGAGGAAGCTGCAACCCAAGTTTCTATGTAAAAATAAAACATTTTTTAGAAGTAATTTATTTCTTAAAATGTGCTATCAGTTTACTCAGGATATATGTCCAAATCTAGTTCTTTAAATTCAATTTCTAAACCTATTTTTCTATGTATAAGTCAAGCAAATATTAACAACTATTTTAAAGAGTTCTTATATTAGTATTTGGTCTTTTGAACTGGTTTATACCTTTAATTACTTTTAACTGCATTTAAATTTAAGATAGACAATCTCCTTAATAAATATTTCTGATCTAATGACTTAATTATAAAGATCTTAAAAAAATCAATAATTTCCATAAATTAAACATTTTAACAAGGTAATTATTCAGTATTATAATGTGTGTTAGAAGTTATATATGTGGATATATGTATATAATTATATCAGCAAAATTTCACTTTAATATACAAATATAACTCAATTCTTTGTCTTTCTCTGACTTATTTTGCTAAGCATAATATTCTCTAACTCCATCCACATCCTCGCAAATGGCAAGATTTCATTCTTTTTGATGGCTGAGTAATATTCCATTGTGTGTATATATATATATATATATCACACCTTCTTTATCCATTCATCAGTCAATGGATATTCTGGTTCTTTCCATAATTTGGCTATTCTTGATAATGTTGACGTAAACATTGGGGTGTATGTGTCTCTTTGAATCAGTTTTTTTGTATCCTCTGGGTAAATACCTAGTAGTGCATTGGTGGATTATAGGGTAGTTCTATTTTTAACTTCTTGAGGAACCTCCATACTGTTTTCCAGAATGGCTGCATCAATTTGCATACCCACCAATAGTGTAAGAGGGTTGAGGGTTGCTGGAGGGGAGGGAGGCAGTGGGATGGGTTAAATGGATGATGAGTATTAAGGAAGGCACTTTTTGTGATGAGCACTGGGTATTATATGTAAGTGACAAATCACTAAATTCTACTCCTGAAACTAATATTACACTATCTATTAACTAACTGGAATTTAAATAAAAACTTGAAACAAACAAACACAAATTCAAATAAAAAAATATATAATTCAGTTATACAATTACATATTGTAAATATAATTAAAAGAATGAACTATTATCCCAATAGTTCAAATTCTTTTAAATATAGCAAACACGATAAATAATTGAAATTCTATATATTCATTAATTCTTAAAAGAAAAGAAACAATTAATGGAATTGATTTTATTCTCTTAAAAGAATAAATAACTCTGTTGTTTTTTTTTCTTTCTAAAGTTAAAAGATGCCTATATACTAAGGAATTAATCCGGAGTTGTTTTCTGGGGTCAATAATGTGTAAGCGCACTAGCAAGGAGGCAAGTGTTTTTGGAGTGGGTTAAGTAATGGGAAAATAATACTGGGAGCTAATACTAGAGTGAGAATAGGGTCAATTTCATTTAAAGATTTAAAAAAAAATGACTCTAAGCAAAATGGAAAGCCACTAGAAGGCTTTCAGCAGAGAAATAATATGATCCAAGGTGTGTTTTAAAAGAATACTATGGCTTCTCCATTGAGAAGAACTTGTGAAGGAGCAGAAACAAGGATACCTGTTGGGAAACTATAACCCAGGCAAATATGATGGCGATTCCTATTTGCCTGGCAGGAATAGTATCAGTCAGGGTAGACATAGGAAACAACAGTGTCAAAGTAATGATTAAATATAATGCAATGAGGGAAACTTTTACCAAAAACTACTTGCTGTATTAAAGGAAGGAAATCAGGTATGATGAACCAGGAAGAAAATACCTACTCTGCACCTAAAAGGTCAAGGATGGTAAGTGGTGAAGGGAGCCCAGTGAAACTTCCAGCTGTAGAAAAAGGCCACCTTTCAGGAACTGTGCTGTTGGTAGAGGAACATAGCCACTTCTGAGGCTATTCTACTAAAGAAGGAGCTGGGAATTAATACTCTAATCAATTTGTCCTCCTACCCTCTGTTCTCCTGCCAGTTATCTATTCTGAAGAAAATAGTCAGAGGGCATAGTGTTTTTATACCTTTTAAAGATTCTTTGGATGATAGGACACAACACATGGCACTTGGATAGGTGAAAAGCCAAACTTCTGGTTACTTATAGTGCTAAACAAACAAACAAAAAAGGAGGCCAAGCAGAGCCGTGTAGATGATTGTACTTAGGTACAGGCTAACAACAGGCTGGAATTACAGGGGCAACTTATGTATAGCCAGTGTGGTTTAGTTAGGTGTGTTTCCTGGGCTCTCTGTGGATTGGCTAATTTGAATAATTTCGTAGGCTCTGGGACAAAGAGCTGTCCCTACTTTTCTCGTATCTGGCCCCCTGGTAATGAGGGCCATTGCATAGTAGAGCAATTAGGGATCTGGTGTGTGAACTTAATCAGTTGCTCAAAGGGGAACTGGCTGGTCTCTGTATCAGGATCTCCAACCTGGATCCAGACAGCATTAAACATGCACACACATACCATATTACACAGGGAACTTTCTTTGGCATAATCCTTAAAGTTCAGGTCTGCAAGATATAGAGCAAGGTGAAAAAAAAAGGGGGGGGGAAGAAGAACAAGAATTGAGAAGTGACAGGATTCCAACATATGAAGCTAGAGAAAGAAAGATCTGATGACAAATTAGATCAAGGATGTGAAATAAAGCAAGAGGTCAATGATGAACTCAATACTTTTTTGCCCCAGCAATTAGAATAATAAAGCTGCCATTAAAATGAGGAGATATTGTGTGTGTGTGTGTGTGTGTGTGTGTGTGTGTGTGTGTGTGTAGGAGCAGAGTAGGATATGTTTGATGACTAATATCAAAAGTTACTCATGAAATATAGATTTTGAGATATTTATTAAACATATAGTGTCAATTGTCAAATAGGCAATTCAGTACATAGGTCTGGAGTTCGGGTGTAAAATCTGTGCTGAAATTGTAAATTACTGGCGTATCGATTTCTTTGAGTCTCATAAACTAGATGGGATCATCAAAGCTAAAGTATAGATAAAAAAGAAAAGACAATCAAGGACTGAACCCTGATATTTCCCATTGGGTGGGGGAAGGTGGAAAAGCTCACATTAGTAGATCAGAACGAAAAGGAGAAAGAAGTGATGGAGATTAAGAGCACTAGGAGAGAGAGCATAAAATGTAGTATCTTAAAAACAAAACAAGAGAAAAAGTATTAAGGAAGAGGAATTATAAATTAAAATAAAAACTGATAACTGATCATTGGAATTAGCAAAGTGGAAATAATTGTTAAACTTCATAAGAATAATTACATTAAATTCTGGAGTGTATGAAATATTGGTTTGGAGAGAGATCAAAAGAGAAGAGAAGAATTACAGAAAGGATATAGATAATTCCTTTGTGTCTGTTTGTTTGCTTTTGAAAAGGAGAATCAAACATAAAATGAGGTACTGGTTAGTTGTTTATTTGTTAATTGGCTTTAAGATGATGGAAAAAATACTAGCATGTAACTACATTGATGTTTATTACCCATCAAAGACAAAAAAGTTAAATTTGAAGCTAAAATTTGGAATGGAGTGCTATTATGTTTTGGGGTTTTATGTTTTAGGGTTTATAAGAGCTTTATCAGTAGCTTTTAGGAATGAATGAGTATTTTTTCACTACTATATTTCCTTCGTTACAGAAATTTATACTCTGGCCAAAGCCCATTTTTACTAATCTTTATTAAATATAGGCAGAATCAATAAAATATCTACGTATAATATTTATAGAATCAGCTGAGAAACTCCCAATCTGAGTAAAACAGAGCAACTCCAAGCCCTCTGCTCTCCACAATGATCTTAATGGGATTATGTTGCACAGTTTTCATAAATTTTCCTAAATGGGACAGTTTGGAGTAGTTGAAAATGCATACAAAAGGAGTCAATATTTAGTTTCACTCCATTTCCTATTAATGAACTGTGAGCTTGAGCAAATGATTTAATTATTCCAGTCTTAATTTCCTTTCTTGAAGAATAAAGTGAATAGGACTATTTTAAACCTAAAGCCTCTTGTAGTACTAAAATATAGACTATATGTCCATATGTTATTTTAGAAAAGAGCATAAAAGAAAATTATTTTTTTCCTATATGAATTACTAATTGAAATGTTGAACAAAACTCAACAGAATATATCAGTTTGTACAATATTTTTTGTAAATATCATTTCATATTTACCAAATCACAGCCTTCCTTCCAGGCAATTCAAAAACTTCTTCCCCCTCCAAATTTAATAACATATTGAATTTAAAAAGTAACTCATTCAGTCAGTAAGAGAATGAATATTTAAAGAAAAATTTTCACTATTAAGGATCAAAGGAATAGGACAAAACCTAATCACTGATGCACAGTTTTATCTAAAACAAAAGACACAGGAACCACAATAAAAACAATTATGATTTTCTTAAAGTTCTAAATTGTGTGGCACAGAGAGCTACTAGATATTTAATAATGCATATTGATTTATAAATGTGTACACACAGAGAAAGCTGATATATTTAAATGTATCAAGAAATAAAAACAAAAAATAAAGTCTGAATCTCTAGATTTTAAATTTGCTTGATGAATACTTTCTTAAGGGCTTCCATAATATCTTCAATTTTTTTTACATGTAACACTGTCTTTATTGCATCATGCTTCAAGTTCAAAGAATTTCTATAAGAATCCTATTATAAAGTGAAATAGCTGTTCATGATTGAGCATATTTTCTTGATTCACTTTAGATGACATATCACCATGAAATGTACAATTTATTTTATTTAAAGAGGATTTCACACTTTTATCTGAAGGGTTGAATCATTATTTTTGCTCCTTTGAGGCAGTCATCTCTAAAATGGTAAACTGGTAAATACTGTGTATCTGAGGCATCAAGCTGAAAAGCTTGTCAACAGAAACAAGACTTCCAACTCTTAAACTGTTCCAGTTCACTGACTGAATCCATGGACTAAGAACAATTTGAGCATAGGTCAGAGTACTGCTGTCATTTTTATAGCAAGTTCCACCACTGTGCCTACTCAATATCTAGAAGAGATGGCCAGAGCTGACTTGATATGAAGTGCATGTTGAAGAAAATGAGAGGTTTCATGTAGCTGAAGTAGATTAGGGATGTGTCAATCTACCTGTTGGCACAAATAAAATAATTTCTATGTAGTGGATGATCTACTAACTATCTCAGAAAATGTGAGTTTTCAGAATAGCAGCAGGGTTGTAAGTACAATATGACCACAGGTATCAAAAAGAGAAATTGAAAAGCAATCTTTTATAGTACATCATAATGCCTTTATAAATAACTCCATAGGAGAGTGGAAAATCTGAAATCATATAAATGCACATATAACTATTAGGAGGGAGACATTTTGTTTTGCTTTATACTTTCCTTAGGCTTATTTGACATAATCATATCTTCTCCAAAGTAATAAGAATAAGCACTTTACTGCATACATTTCAAAAGGGTTTATTGGCTTAAGAGCTTTTTCCTTCTCTACTGTAATTGTCACAGTTTTTAAAGATTTAAATTAGTGGTGATCACATTTGATTTCATATCTTGTAGAGTGACTTAATCCATACAGCCTCAGATCTCAATTCATAAAATCTGAGTTTTTTTATTACCTCCCCCATTTGCAAGCACTGTGAACTTGGGCAAGTAGAATATTCTCAATCTTGCTTTTTTATCTATAAAATGTGGACACATATATCCATTATGATAGCTTTGTTTTGGGTGAAAAATGTCAAACAAAGGAAATATCCGTAAATAGTCAAATGTACCACATAAAAATGTATAGAAAGGTAGGATATGTAGTTATAAAATCTGTTACCCTGTTTAATTCTGGTTGACTGAAGTAATTTAACTGGCCAGTAAATGTCTTTCACTACTGCATAACCATCCTCCCAGTTTTGCCCAGTCAAGAAAAACAACCTTAAGATGTAGCAAAAATATTCTTTTGTTAAAAATAGGTAAATATTCCTTGCCAGCACCTGTAAATAAACTCTTAAACTGTACAGAATAAATATTTGTATTAGCAACAGCAGTGTCCTCATTGTTTTAACAACAATGTTCAATAGCAACAATAACAAAACGTTTACAATATAAGATACATCTGAAATAAAATTTTTATTTTGGTCAGTCAAGGTGTATATTTATTTTTACAAGACACTCTTCCTTTTTGACATATAAACTTACTGAATGGGAGACCAAAGAAAGGTTACTATACTCTATTTTATTTATAAGAACACTTATTTATGAGAAAATATCACAGAACTTTCTGCTCTAAATTATTTTGTAGATATTTGCTATTTTCATTCTTTAAAGGACAAGTTGGTAAAATATTGGTATACATAGAATACTTCCTTCTTTAAAATATACTGGCATGTCTTTGTATGGACTATAAAGGTAGAGGCTATAAACTTTTATTTATTTAAGACATTTCCAGAGATGATAATTTCCTGGCTTGCAGTAGAATTAATGAAAGAAAGAATATCAAATACAATTAAGCAAATACAAAAAGCAAAGTGAGCCATTTAATGTATTTTTAAAATTTTCTTATGATCTTGCACTATTAAGACATACATTCCTTGGACCTGGCAGGAACCATGGACTTATATCTTGCCATAACCTCTTGTCTAGTGCAATGTCCACCTCTTATTAAGTTAAAATATTAAGACTTGTTTAGGTGCATTTTAAAAACTGGATATAACCATAGGCCTCATACTTCTTCTAAAATTCCTACTCATGCTATTAATGGCAGCATAAATTTTTCCTATGAAGTCCCCATGATATCACCATCTGGGTCAATTCCACCAATTATGTGCTCTCAAGCATTGTGAAGTACTTTAACTTCACTGACTACCTAATCAATACCTGTCTACACACTAAACTCAATGCTTCATGAGGGCAGTGCAACTGTCCGCACAATCTAATTCTCAGCATCTCTAGAGAAACTGCCAGTATGAGAACATCAATGATTATCTGATGAATGACTCTATGACTTACTTAAAGAATGAATGAATGAAGTTAACTTATTCCACAGTGCTAAGGGAATTTTTCAACAAATAGAAAAAACTCCTTGTGAAGACAGAATATTATGACTCATTTGTGCTTCGGAGGACTTGTATAAACACACAGTCCTAAGAGATAAAGGAGGGGAGAAGTGCCCTTTATTATTTTCAATAGGAAGAAAACAGTAGACACTCTTCTTTAGGAATAAAGAATGAATGTTGTCTAGAAAACAACATTAGGGGGGGTATTCAGTGCTGTACTTGTGTCATAAAAATCAACACAGTTTATTGAAGAAACTATTCACTAAATAGCAGCTCAAAGGCAGTTTTGTGATGCTACATTTGCCCTGACAGAAAATATTGAAATGTCTACTTCAGTCTCTGCTATTTTAAGCATTCTGTCCTTGGCCTCCTAAAGGAAGAGTGCTTCCAGGAGGGGGAGAGGACTATCTTATAGTAGCTGTAAGTTAAATGTCTGTATAATGTGTCTGCCACTATCATTACCAATCCTAGCAATAATAATTCCCATTTTCTTGGCAAATAAAATTGTTTTTTTCTCTTCTTTAGGTTAAAGGATGATAATATTTTTGTGATTTTAACTGAATGCTTACATAAAGTTGTTTTTGAGTTGTTTTTTTTTAACATAAATAAAGGTGAAATTTTCTATAATGCATCTGTATCTACCATTCTGCAACTAACCACACTGAATGCATAAGAAAGTCACAGTGAGTTATGAATGATGAACACCTGCAAAGAAGTGATAAGACTGCACATTTTCACTCTTTTCTTGGCAGTGTCCTTTTTCTATATTCTGACTTATGCCAAGTAACAGGAGCTGGTCAAATAGACAACAAGCTAATTTCTCTTTTCTCACTCCTCTCAACTTAATATGCTTGCATTCTTCACAAGGAAATATAACAATGTATCTGTCATTTAAAATGAGTCACCTGATGGATCTACAAAAATAATACAAGGGAACTGTGGAATAAATTTCAAGATGATACAGGTTAATATATTCATCCAACTTTGTACTTTCCTAGGATATTTTTTGGATTTAGGTAATTAGGTTTAATGGAGAGATGGTCAACAGAATAATCAACTTTGTTGCCATCATGGAGATTAATTTGAGTGGGTAGAGATGAACAATAAACAAGTGATCAGAGGATAATCTAGATAATTTTCAACTGGGTCACAACCTATGAAAGAAATAAAAATTGTGATATGATAATGTTTAATTAAGGAATGGGGAGTTGTTACCTAAAATAATGGTTAAAAGGTAGTAAAAGATTGGCATGATAGAAGAACAGAAGAGAGACTATCACAGCTGATACAGAATGTGAGAAAAGGAGAATTATATCACATGGTGATGAAGAGATAGGAGCTAGGCCAAACTGAACCTTATAGTATAGCACAAATAAAATTTTGAAAGCCTGTAAGCAGGGAAAAGTTATACTCTGACTTATGATTTATGATTGCTCTGCAGAGGAATAATTTTAGGTGAAAGATACTGATAGTAGGAGGCAAGAGACTATTGTAGTAATCAGGAAAAAAGATAATGGGGCAGGCGCTAAGGAAATAGTAGTCAAATGGAGGTCAGGAGTCAAAAGTTGAGAAATATGTTCAAGGTGGTATAGACAGGATAAACTGCGGGATGAGGTAAGCAGGAACCAAGGCACTGGTTTGAGCTCTAGGGTGTGTAGTATTGCCATCCATTGAGAAGGAGATCACTGTGGAAGGAATGGTTTTTGACTGATTTTTAGGGACTGACAATAAACAGCAGGTTATTATGACTACTTAGAATGAAAAGTAAAGCTATTTATTTTATATTTAAGTACACCAAGAAGGATGAGGGGAGTGACAAAGACACAAATTTCCAAAAACTATAAATATGATTTCTACCATAAAACTGGTGGAGATTACCCTGAGAAAAGCTTGCATTGAGAAGATTGAAACAAGAATTAAAAACTTGAGATTTTAAAATTTTCATTTCAAAATAACCTCAAAGTTACAAAAAGTTGAAAATAAAGTATAATGACTCTCACAAATCCTTCACCCTATATCTAAAATGTTCATATTGTAAGGCCACAATACCATTAGCAAAGCCAGGGAATTAACCCTGATACTATTCTATTGATTAATATAGAGACCATAGCCACATTTCACCAATTGTTTCACTCATGTCTTATTTCTGGACCTATTAAACACATTGAATCAAGATATCATGTCTTCTTAATCTCCTTTCACTCTTCATTTGCAAAGGAATCAGGAAGGACTCTAAGAACCAGTATGGATCAATTTCCAGAATATATATATTTAGTGAAAAGACCTAAGTTCAATAAACTGTCTATAATATGTAAACTTTCATGTAAAAGAGAAAGAGAAACAAGCAAATGCATATGTATCTGATCATGTGTGAAAAAAAAAAAAAAAACAGGAAGAAGAAACCAGAAACCAAATGAGCCTATGTAATTCTGAAAGTGTATGAATGAATGCGGTGGGAAAAAATGCCAAACATGGGAATGAAAATGTTATTAGGTTTTATTATTGAAGGAACTTTACTGGTCTAAGGATTTCTAGCAAGTAACATTTAATTTAAGACGAATGATTAGTAGCACTTAGTTTCACAATGTCTGTGTATATGGTTAGTGACAGGAAAAGGAGAAAAGGCATTTACAATAGTAAGAGAGGCATAAATAAACTGGTTGGGGGTTGTGGTGGATAAGATTAAGTTTAGGATTTGATAAAAAGCTCATTCAAAGTCTAGCGTGGCTAAGATGTAATATGCAAGTGTGAAAGTAGCACAAAGAAAACAACAAGAACTAAAAAGGTAAATATTCATCTGGTCATTAAGAGCCTTTTCAATAAACATATAACTAATAACTTATTTTCAAAGTGTACACTTGGGAAAATACATGAAATTAGCAATGAAATGGCATATAGGCACACACCATGAAGACAAATAGATAATATTAGAGCTAGTTTTGATTTGTTAGATTTTTCTTTCCTTTTCTTTTAAGGCATGCTCAAGGGCAAAAGGAATTTATTTTAGAAAAGGAGTTCTAATTTCTTTGCATTTCATTATTGTGAAAAACTAACATTCTCCAAGAAGAATATAATTTAAAAACTTCCATTTCATATTCAGTAAAATTTGAGTAGTTATTTTTATGGAAGTGACATTGAGAATGAAATAAATAATGAACTCTGAAAGTAGTGGGAAAAATAAATTAAATTGAAGATGATTTGATATAAATGTCTGCTCTGCTTTGACTAAGAGCAGTAATTAGGGTTCAGATCACAAGGAAACTAAGAGACACAAGTAGCTTCATCTAACACCAGTTAGAAGTAAGGCATACATATAGCAATGACCCAGTCAAGTTCGTATGACTCAGGGAACACACATTCCCACTTGGAATTTGGAATTACACGGTTATGAGAGAGGATATTGAAATGCCTCAGTTATTTTACATTCCCATGACTGAAGGTTAAAACAGATAATAGATAGACATATAGATAGACAGACAGGTACACAGACAAAAAATAATCAAGCCTCTAAAATGGCTCTCACAGGGCTCCTGGGTGGCTCTATCAGTTAAGTGGCTGCTTTCAGCTCAGGTCATGATCTCAGAGTCCTGAGATCGAGCCCCACATTGGGCTCCCTGCTCAGTGGGAAGTCTGCTTCTTCCTCTCCCTCTGCCCCTCTCCTTGCTTGTGCTCTCTCACTTGAGCTCTCTCTCTCTCTCAAATAAATAAAATCTTAAAAAATAATAAATACTTTTTTATTCTCAATAATCCCTGCTTTCTGCCATTTATGCTCTTCTTTTATCTCTTTCCCTTGCATGTGAGCTCAACATACCAACTCACTCACAATAAATAGGTTTATGGGAAAAACAGTAACAAAAGACTATAACTTCTATCTCCCTCTTTTGCTCTCTCACTTGCTTTGGTGGCATTTACCTTTTATGTCTAGCTGCTGAGAGAGCAAAGACCTGAATTTTTCCAAAAACTTTATTTTTTAATTTTGAAAGCAAATCTTCCTTTAGTTGATCTTTGAGATATATACATCAATGGTCAACACCTTGATTGCATCCTTGTGAGACCTTGAGCCTAAAGACTCAGCTAAGCCTTGCCTAAATTTCTAATCCACAGAAACTGAAATAAAATTAACAAAGTTTATAGTTGATAGCAGCAGTGCACAAAATCAGAACTTTTAGAAGTCTGCTCTGGTGAGGGACATTCCTGCCTGAAAGGTGCTCAGGTGGCAAAGTGGGGCAGAATCATAGTTGGGACAGTGTGGTCTCAGGATCTCCAGGGTCACAGAAAGAACAGGGTGCCTGAGTGCAGCAGAGCTCCCAGGCATTGCAGCAAAGAAGTTGGCTGCAATCAGTGAGTCCAGGAGAGGACTTTCAGCTCAGTGTTGCCATAAACTACGAACCACAGCACCACTGAGCAACCACTCTCCAAGCAGGGGCCCAGCAAGTGGCAGAATCTGGCGAGAACCCCCTTCCTCCCCTGGGAGGAGTGGCACGGGTTCGGGCCGCAGGAGTCTGCAGGGTTTGGAGACTCCAAGAGGGGTTGCGTGCCAGAGATAGAAATGCTCAGTGATAGGCTAGATGAGCACGAGTGCAGACAGAGACCAGAGAGGCAGGAGTAATTGACTTCTTTTCCCTGATGGCGCACTGAGGAGTGAGGGGTGTGAGTTTTGGCTCCTGGTCTGGAGATTTGGAGGCCACCATTTTCATACTCATCCTCTAAAGCAGCTCAGAAAGCTTCAGGAAACAAAAGCTGCATAGAGCAATCCAGAGATGCTTACTTAGCCTGGCCCCATGACAAGGGGGGTACAGTTCTGCCTGGGCAAAGACACTTGAGAATCAGCACAACTGGCCCTCCCCTAGAAGATTAGCAATGATGTCCCACTAAGATCAAGTCTACCAATCACACAGAACTGCAAAACTCTTAGCACTAGGGGAAAACAGTATATAGAATTCATGGGGTTTTATTCTCATGATTCTTTAGTCTTTCAATTTTATTCTTTCTTTTTCTCCTTCCTTTTCAATCAATTTCTTATTTTATCAACTCTTTTTTATGTCTTTTTTAATTTTCATTTTTACAGTTACATATTATCCTGTCATTGTATTTAATTTTATTTTTGTATATATATGTAAGTTTTTCTTTCTTTATAATTTTGGGATGTAATTTCTTCTAACAAATAGACCAACATACACCCAGTATATAGTGTATTGTTCTGTTCTATTCACCTGTCTGATTATAGTCTCTCTCTCTCTTTTTAATTTTAATTTTTTTTTCAGTTTCAGATCTCTTCTGATTTATTTCTTGTATATTTCCCTAGGGTCATAGAAAACAATAGAGAATCCCTTTCTGGAGAAATTAAAGAACTAAAATCTAATCAAGTCAAAATAAAAAAAGACTATTAATGAGATGCATTAAAAAATGGAGTTTCTAACTGGTAGGATGAATGAGGCAGAAGAGAGCATTGGTGATATAGAAGACAAAATGGGGAATAAAGAAGCTGAGGAAAAGAGAGATAAACGACTACTGGCTCATGAGGGGAGAATTCAAGAATTAAGTGATACCATAAAGTGAAACAATATTAGAATAATTGGGATCCCAGAAGATTAGGAAAGGGGGGGCAGAAGATATATTGAAGCAAATTATAGCAGAGAACGTCCCTAATCTGGGGGAGGAAACAGGCATTCAAGTTGAGGAGGCATAGAAAACCCTCCCTTAAAATCAATAAAAATAGGTCAATAACTCAACATATACTACTGAGACTTGAAAATCTCAGACACAAAGAGGAAATCCTGAAAACAGCTCAGGACAAGAGGTCATAACCTACAAGGGTACAAACATTAGACTTGTAGAAGACCTATCCGCAGAGACAGGGCAGGCCAAAAGGACTGTCATGATATATTCACAGTGCTAAATAGAAAAACATGCAACCAAGAATACTTTATCCAGCAAGGATGTCATTCAAACAGGAGAGATAAAAAGCTTCTAGGGCAAACAGAAACTAAAAGAATTTGTGATCACTATACCAGCCTTGCAGAAATATTAAAGGGGATCCTTTAATAAAAGAGAGCCCAAAAGTAACATAGATCAGAAAGGAACAGAGACAATACACAGAAACAGTGCTTTTACAGGTAATACAATGGGACTAAATCTATATCTTTCAATAGTTACTCTGAATGTAAATGTGCTAAATGCCCCAATCAAAGGACACAGGGTATCAGATTGGATAAAAAAGCAAGACCCATATATATATGCTGTCTGCAAGAGACTCATTTTAGACCCAAAGACACCTCCAGATTGAAAGTGAGGGAGTGAAAACCATATATCTTGCTAATGGACATCCAAAGAAAGCCGGGGTAGCAATCCTTATATCAGACATATTAGATTTTATACCAAAGACTGTAATAAGAGATGAGAAAGAACACTATATCATAATTAAAGGGCCTATCCGACAAGAAGCTCTAACAATTGTAAATATTTATGCCCTTAACATGGGAGCAGCAAATTACATAAACCAATTAATAACAAAATTAAAGAAATACATTGATAATAATACAATAATAGTAGGGGACTTGAACACCATACTCACTGCAATGGACAGATCATCTAAGCAAAAGATCAACAAAGAAGGGCTTTGCTTTTGTTTTTAAGATTTTATTTATTTATTTGTCAGAGAGAGAGAGAGAGAGCACACAAGCAGGGAGAGAGGCAGATAGAGAGGTAGAAGCAACTCCCCACTGAGCAGGGAGCCCAATGCCAGACTTGATCCCAGGACCTGGAGATTATGACCTGAGCTGAAGGCAGACACTTAACTTACTGAGCCACCTGGCATCCTAAAACAAGGCCTTTGAATGACACTGTGGACCAGATGGACTTCACAGATATATTCAGAACATTCCATCCTAAAGCAACAGAATACACATTCTTCTCAAGTGCACATGGAACATTCTCCAGAATAGATCACATTCTGGGTCACAAATCAGGTCTCAACCAGTACCAAAAGATTGGGATCCTCCTCTGCATATTTTCAGACCACAATACTTTGAAACTTGAACTCAGTCACAAGAGGAAATTTGGAAAGAACTCAAATACATGGAGGTTAAAGAACATCCTACTAAAGAATGAATGGGTCAACCAGAAAAATTAAAGAAGACTTTAAAATTCATGGAAACAAAGGAAAATGAAAACTCAGCTGTTCAAAACCTTTGGGATGCAGCAAAGGTGGTCCTAAGCAGGAAGTATATAGCAATACTAGCCTTTCTCAAGAAATAAGAAAGGTCCCAAATAACAACCTAACCTTATAACTAAAGGAGCTGGAGAGAGAACAGCAAATAAAGCCTAAACCCAGCAGGAGAAGAGAATTAATAAAGATTAGAGCAGAAATCAATGAAATAGAAACCAAAAGAACAGTAGAACAGATCAACGAAACTAGGAGCTGGTTCTTTGAAAGAATTAATAAGATTGATAAACCCCTGGCCAGACTTCTCAAAAAAAAAAAAAAAAAAAAGAGAGAGAAAGGAGCCAAAGAAATAAAATCATGAATGAAAGAGGAGAAATCACAACCAACACCGAAGAAATACAAACAATCATAAGAACATATTATGAGCAACTATATGCCAAAAAATTAGGCAATCTGAAAGAAACAGATGAATTTCTAGAGACATATAAACTACCAAAACTGAAACAGGAAAAAATAAAAAACTTGAACAGACCCATAACCAGCAAGGAAATTGAAGTGGTAATCAAAAATCTCCCAACAAACAAGAGTCCAGGCTGGATGGGCTTCCTAGGGGAATTCTACCAAACATTTAAAGAAGAATTAGTACTTATTTTTCTAAAGCTGTTTTAAAATAGAAATGGAAGGAAAACTTCCAAACTTCTTATATGAGGCCATCTTGATCCCCAAACCAGACAAAGACCAAAAGGAGAATTCTATGTGGAAAACCCAAAAGACTCCACCCCCAAATTGCTAAAACTCATACAGCAATTCAGCAAAGTGGTGGGATATAAAACCAATGCACAGAAACCAGTTGTATTTCTATACACCCATAATGAGACAGAAGAAAGAGAAATTAAGACATTGATTCCATTTAAAATTGCACCAAAAACCATAAGATACCTAGGAATAGACCTAACCAAAGAGGCAAAGATCTGTACTCTGAAAACTATAGAATACTCATGAAAGAAATTGAGGAAGACACAAAGAAATGGAAAAATGTTTCATGCTCATGGATTAGAAGAACAAATATTGTTAAAATGTCTATACTAACTAGGCAATCTATACATTCAATGCAATCTCTGTCAAAATACCATCAACTTTTTTCACAGAGCTTGAACAAATAATGCTAAAATTTAATGGAAACAAAAACTATCCTGAATACCAGGAAATGTTGAAAAATAAAACCAAAGCTGGTGGCATCACAATTCTGGACTTCAAGCTATATTACAAAGCTGTAACCATCGAGACAGTATGGTACTGGCACAAAAACAGACACACAAATCAATGGAACAGAATGGAGAACCCAGAAATGGACCCTCAACTCTATGGTCAACTAATCTTCAACAAAGCAGGAAAAAATATCCAATGGAAAAAAGACAGTCTCTTCAACAAATGGTGTTGGGAAAAATTGGACAGCCACATGCAGAAGAATGAAACTGGACCATTCCTTTATACCATCCTCAAAAAATAGACTCACAATGGATGAAAGACCTAAATGTGAGACAGGAATCCATCAAAATCCTAGAGGAGAACACAGGGAGCAACCTCTGTGACTGCAGCCGCAGTAACTTCTTGCTAGACACATCTCCGAAGACAAGGGAAACAAAGGCAAAATGAATTATTGGGACTTCATCAAGATAAAAAGCTTTTGCACAGCAAAGGAAACAGTTGACAAAACCAACAGACAACCAACAGAATGGGAGAAGATATTTGCAAATGTCTCATCGATAAAGGGCTAGTATCCAAAATCTATAAAGAACTTATTAAACTCAACACCCAAAGAGCAAATAATCCAGTGAAGAAATGGGCAGAAGACATGAACAGACATTTCTCCAAAGAAGACATCCAAATGGTCAACAGACACATGAAAAAGTGCTCAACATCACTCAGCATCAAATCAAAACCACAATGAGATACCACTTCACACCCAGTCAAAATGGCTAAAACCAGTAAGTCAGGAAATGACATGTTGGCGAGGATGCAGAGAAAGGGGAACCCCCTTACACTGCCGGTGGGAATGCAAGCTGGTGCAGTCACTCTGGAATACAGTATGGAGGTCTCAAAAAGTTGAAAATAGAGCTACCCTACAAAGACGCATCAATCGCAATACTGGGTATTTACCCCAACGATGTAGTGATCTGAAGGGGCACCTGCACCCCAATGTCCATAGTAGCAATAGCCAAACTATGTAAGGAGCCCAGATGTTCATTGATAGATGAATGGATAAAGAAGAATTGGTGTGTATATATATAATGGAATACTACTCAGCCGAAAGAAAGAAAGAAAGAAAGAAAGAAAGAAAGAAAGAAAGAAAGAAAGAAAGAAAGAAAGAAAGAAAGAAAGAAATCTTACCATTTGCAATGGCAAGGATGGAACTAGAGGGTATTATGCTAAGCAAAATAAGTAAATCAGGAAGATAATTATCATAAAATCTCCCTCATATGCGAAATTTAGGAAACAAAACAGAAGATCACAGGGGAAAGAAGGGAAAAATATAATAAGATGAAATCAGAGAGAGAGAGAGACAAACCATAAGAGACTCTTAATCATAGGAAACAAACTGAGAGTTGTTGGAGGGGAGGGGTTAGGGGAATGGGGTGGCTGGGTGATGGACATTAAGGAGAGCAGGTGATGTAATGAGCACTGGGTATTATATAAGACTAATGAATCACTGAACTCTACCTCTGAAAGTAATAATATACTATGTGTTAATTAACTCAACTTAAATATAAAAAGTTTATGGTTTTAAGACACTAAGTTGTGGGGTAATTTATTACGTGGCAACAAAAAAATAATTCACAACATCATTTTTATATAACAGCCAGATCATTATAACAAAGGCTGATGGGTAAAGAGATTGAACATAAAAACATAGTATAGTAAGCTATTGTCCTCCATGGAAGAAAGTCCATAGTTAGTATTTATTGGTAGCATTGGTAGAATATTATTATTATTATTATTATTATTATTTTTTTTTTTTTTTTATGTAGGCTTCAAGGTCAGCATGGAGCCCAACATGGGGTTGAACTCCTGACCCTAAGTTCAAGACCTGAGCTGATATCAAGAGTCAGACGCTTACCCAACTGAGCCACCCAGGCATCCCTGAAATACGCTATTATACATATTACATACATTATTTCAATTATGATTTTATATCCAGTATTTTTTTCAAGTACATCTCTTCTTATTTAAAAGTCCAGTTAGCCCTATTTCTATTTCCTCATTTGTATATTTTATCTTTGTTGAATATGTTTCACTTCTGCATTGAATTGTACTTCAACAAATGCCTAATGCCTTCTTCATTGCACTTTTATGAACAATTTATATTGTATGGAATCCTTAATGATGAGTGGTTTGTGCAAGACTTCTTGTTTGAGTTGCTTCTGCCATAGTCTTACTGAAATCGTGGGTTCTGATCCTTACCTCCTTGGTGTTATAAATTTGGGCACTTCACCCAGAATCTGGAATAAAAAAATTATTAGGGATGTATGGTTCTCTTTAGGTTATGATCCCCTGCAATGGAGGAGATACTGCTTTAGTATTCCACCCTCAAAGGGTCATCACTTTCTGGCTTTTAACATTATGCAGTTGCTGAGATACTGGTACCTACTTTACATGATGCCTTGATTCATTAGCTCTGCAGACAATAAAACCTCAAACTGTACCTCATTTATGTTTCCCTAGGTTTCACACTTTTTAACTCTTTCCTTCATTTCTGGCACCATAATACTTTCTTACCTGTAATACTAGTAACGTGTTCTTTTTTTTTTTTTAAAAAGATTTTATTTATTCGACAGGACAGAGACAGCCAGCTAGAGAGGGAACACAAGCAGGGGGAGTGGGAGAGGAAGAAGCAGGCTCATAGCGGAGGAGCCTGATGTGGGGCTCGATCCCATAACGCCGGGATCACGCCCTGAGCCAAAGGCAGACGCCTAACCGCTGTGCCACCCAGGCGCCCCCAGTAACGTGTTCGTTTAACCACTATAGCTTAAGTTTATTAAAATTAATATTCATATAATTAAAGATAATCTGCACAAAAGTTCAAATAAATAGATATTGTTTATATATCATTACCTATGGGGGAAAAATAAGTTAGCTGAATAACTTTTTCTTACTAGGCCGGTTATTTTAGACATGGAATAAGCAGTCATAGGTCTTTTTTTTCCTTTCTGTTTTTCTTTTGTCTAATTAATAAAGTGTAAAAATTAAAATTTTTAACTTTCACAATAGCATATTGTGTGTATGTCTTAAATTGTCTTCTAAAAATAGTTCTCATTACTGTGGGAGTACAAGAAAGAATAGAGATGATTGTGGGACATAATTTCTTCTGTGAGAAGCAAATCAGTCTTGTTCTTTAAAAGAAAAACAGGTGTAAAGATAATTTGATATTATAAGAGAGCTCACAAATCATTTTAAAGTTAGTTACAGATAATACAGATAAATTAGTAGGGATACTTGCCTTTGATCATGTGTTCTCAACTGGACACATTATCAGTCCATCCAGTTTTCTATGTTTACAGTATTTTTACTTTATGGAAATTGCAACATACGCATTACAATATAGCACAGAAACAGCTGTAGACCACAATTATCATCAATTACCTAAAGCAGCAGAGCTGTCTAGCTCAAAACTGGAAGACTAAGTCAGGAGAGGATAATTTTACTTTCCAAGACAGAACAAAGCCTTGGGGAGAAAGAAAGAACATTTTGCTAAGAAAGCAAAAGCATGTCAAATTATGGGTGGTCATTGTTTGTTCAAATTTGTTTATAAAACTAAGTAGCTTTTTCTAGCTTAGCGAAACACTAACATGTCCCTATTTGAAACTACTGGTCTCAACTGATGCTCCAACACATCTACTTACTCTCCCTGCAGCCTGCTCTAATTCTCTTGTCTCGCACAATCATGACTACCTGCATGTAGGCTTACTGGCTGTAGCTACCAGTCATCTCACACCGTAGCTCTATAGCTTCTGTTGCTTGAGGTTATTAATGGTACAAAAATGCCATTTTCTATATATCTTAGATCATTATATATGTCTTGGTTCACCTCCTTGATGCAAGTTTCCTAAGGCATGGAATTATATGCAATTAATTTTTTATGCCTCTTGAGAACTAATGTGTTAACTCACAAATAATAGTTTTTTCATCCAATACTTGATAATTGAGTGACTATTCTTCCTTTTTGGAAAAAAAAATATATATATATAGGTCTTATATTTAGAATCTAAAGAGGCAGTATCTATTTTTGCTGTGAGGGTAGAGCATATTTTCAAACCACATTAAATCATTGACTTTTTCATTTTTTCCAGTATGTTTAATTTCATTTTCCAAGTTTTGATGTCACTATATAGAAATACAATTGATTTTTAAAAATTGTTCATGAATTACAGGCATACCCTGTTTTATTGAGCTTTATTTATTATGCTTCACAAATACTGAGTTTTCTTACAGATTTAAGGTTTGTTGGCAACCCTTACATCGAGGAACTCTACTGGCACCATTTTTCCAACAACATTTGTTCACTTCATGTCTCTGTGTCACATTTTGGCAATTCTTGCAATATTTCACAAATATTAAATTATTACTATTTTTTATGGTGATCTGTGACCAGCAATTATAACTTCTTAAAGCTCAGATGGTGGTTAGCACTTTTTAGCAATAAAGTATTTTTTAGTTAAGGTATGTACATTGGTGTTTTAGATATAATGCTATTACACAGCTAATAGACTACAGTATGGTATTAACATAACTATTACATGCACTGGGAAACCCAAAAATTCATTTGACTCACTTTATTGCTATTTGTTATACTGTGGCAATCTGGAACCAAACCTGCAATATCTCCAAGGTATGCCTGTACATAGCCTTGCTAAAATTGTTAATTTTAATTGATATTTTATTGACTTCTTAGGATTTCTACAAATGTGTTTGTGTCATCTCTAAATAGAGTTTAACTACTTCCTCTCCAACATGTATATCTTTTATTTCTTTTTATTGACTTATTATATTGCTTGGATCTTTCTGAAAAACGAATAGAATCAGTGAGAACAGACTTCTTTGCCACTTTCCTGCACTTTTTCCTGTGAGAATAAGTTTAGTTTTGAGACTTGCACAGATTAACTTTTTTTTTTTTATAGAGAGAGACTGAGAAAGAAAGAGAGCACTCAAGAGCAGGGGATGTGGTGGGGAGAGGAAGAAGGAGAGGCAGAGAGGCTCCACGCCCCACACTGAGCCTGATACGGGGCTTGATCTAACCACCCTGAGATCATGACCTGAGTTGAAATAGAGAGTTGGATGCTTAACTGACTGAGTCACCCAGGGGCCTCCACAGGTACACTTTTTTCAGGTTGAAGAATTCTATTTTTTTTTCTTGCCAATAGTTTTTAATATGAAAACCTGTTAAATTATTAATTGCTTTTTCTCCATCTATTACTACGTCCATACAGTTATTTTAATCTGTTTTATGTTAAATTATTTTGATAGACATTAAAATGTGAAAATAAGCTTGTATTTTTTGCATAAAGTCACTTGGTCACAGTATTATCCAGTTTACTTATTGCGGAAATCAGTATGAGAACATTGTATGAATGATTTTTGTTTCTATGTTAATGAGGCATAATGATACACATTTAACTTGTAATATCCTTGTTTGGTTTTGGAATTTGGGAAATGCTGGCCTCATAAAATGGGTATGAAAGTCCTCCTTTTTCCTCTATATTTGAAAGAATTAAATAGCATTGAAAATATATCCTCTTCAAATATTTGACAGAATTCAACAATGAAGGTAGCTGCACCTATAGTTTTATTTGGGGTATGTTTTAAAATTTAAAATTCAATTTTTAAAAAAGATTTTATTTATTTGACAGAAAGAGACACAGGGAGAGAGGGAACACAAGCAGGGGGAGTGGGAGAGTGAGAAGTAGGCTTCCCGCTGAGCAGGGAGCCCAATGCGGGGCTTGATCCCAGGACACTGGGATCATGACCCAAGCCGAAGGAAGATGCTTAATGACTGAGCCACCCAGGTGCCCCTAAAATTCAATTTTTTAGTATATACAGAATTATTCAAATTTCCTAGCAACTGTATTCAGCTGCTGGCTTGGTTGGGGTTGACTGGTCTATTGTAATGTCACTCACATCCTTGTGGCCATAGCTGGGATATTTGAGATGTCTGGGTTCTGTCTTATGTGATCTCTCATCTTGGGCTACTTCACAGCGTGATGATCTCATGGTTTCAACAGACAGAAAAAGCTTTAGGGTTTTTTGATGTTTAGAATCAAAAGTCACACAATTTTATATTTTCACAATTAGGAAAATTTATGTCACAAAACCTGAACGTGTTTAAGGAGTAGAAAAATAGACTCCATCCCCTCGATTGGAGTCCTACAAAGGATGTGACCATATTTATTTCATATACATTACATTACATGTATATATATACATGAAATATACATTACATGTATATTTCATATACATATACATTAAAAATTGATTACAATTTTTAATGTATATGTGAACTAAATTCAAATCCTATCAAAACCCGCAAAGGACTCAACTAATTATGGTCCCTGGCTCAAGGATGCTGTGTTTTCATTGAGCCTGGACACTGATAAAGCCCCCATTATGATTCATCTTGACTCCAACTGTTGTAAATAAAGAGATAATTTATATTCCCCTTATCTCACCATTGTCATTTCCATTATGTGAAGAACATGAAGCACGTGACCCTCACTGAATGACTGACTGAATGTGAAATCCAATTAGTCACATGCCACCAGTTCTCCAATTCTGGGTGCAGTGACTATCCCTTGATTAGGTACAATTCTGCTCTCTGAGTGTGGTTTCATAATAATTTATTTTTCTCTGCTCTTGATTCCATCTTTGGAAATGTCTTTCCTATACAATGAGAAATGGCCCATGTTTACATTTGAAATCTTACTAAGACTCCTTCCTGTCTATAGAAAATCAGGGCCCTTTTAGCTAAATCTGAATCAAATCTCTTAATAAGTTTGTGTCCTTCTTGGAAATTTGATTGTGGTTCACTGCATGACCCTGAAAGGCACTTCCATAATTGTTCTCAGCATTGACCATGGCTGCTTTCGATAGAGTGTCCGACTGCTGAGAGACAAAGCCCTCAATGTTCTTAGAATCACTTTTATCTAGCTGAATGGGTCCCAGGCATCATTTTAAATCTCCCTGAAATATTAACAAAAGTCATACAATCATACCCTTAATTTGATCTTCACCTTAAAGCCATTTTATACCTGAATATTTTGCTGGCTTGAAAGCCTGGGCATTACAACAGTTTTATTTTACAACAGATCATATTTTTGTCTCTCAAAATATTCTCTAAATTCTGTTTGTAAACTGAAGTTTATCCTTTTGCTCATTTCTCCCTTTCCATATCTTATTATATGCAAGTAAAAGGCAAAGCCAGTTGACATTTCCAACATGTTGCCTGGAAATCATCGTAATCAGATTCACAACTTCATTAGTATGTCCCCCTTTTTTCAAGCTACCAGACAATTTTGTTCTGCCCTACAAAATATTCATTAGCACTTTCAGCCTCTAATTGTAATTTCCTTATTCCTTTTGCATCTTCTATTAAGAGTCTTCTCACCATCCTTTCAAGTTCCTGGGACTAACTGGTGCCAACGCCACATATTTTAGGTTTTTGTTATTGCAGCATGCTGTATAATAAATCACCCCAGACATGATGGCTCAAAACAGCAATGTTTTGTTATTTCTTACAACTCTGTGGCTAGGCAGTTTGTCTAGTGTTTCTTTTTGTTGTACCCTAAAGGCGTTAATCTAGCTTGCTGTGTCTCTTCAATTTGGAAATGCTCAGTCACCGTTATTTCAAATATTGCTTCTGATCTATCCTCCTGTGAAATTAAAATTTCTTGTATGTTAGACATTTTGACCAAGTACTATGTGTCTCTTACAGTGTATTCTTTCTCCCCATTCTTTTTCTCTTACACTATGTTCCTATCTTTAAAATGCCTCAAATCCATAGTCTGTTGTGCTCTGCATGTTATAACATCCATCTTATTAATTGCTGATATTGTATTTCAGATAGAGTGTTCATCTTCTTATAGGTTCAGATCAGTGTTAAAATTCTACTTATTTACCTCTATATCTTTTTTTTCTCTATTTTGAGACATTAATTATAATTACTTAAAGTCTTGTTTACTAACGCCAATGATCGGGAATGATCTGGGATAATGTCTGGGAATGATTTTATTATTGACTGTTTTCCCTTTAAGGCCATATTTACCTACTTTCATGCCATATTTTTATTGTATATTGGCTCTTGCAGATGATCATTATAAATTTTTTTGATTATGTCACATTGCTCTAAAATATTTTTTTTCCTAGCAAGTAGTTAAACTACCTGTTGATCACCTTGACACTGTCAAGGCTCTGTGGTTTTAATCTTTGTCAGTATAGGTTTGTTTTAGTTTTGCCTTTAATCATAAGACTTAGCTTTTGTTCCCAAGATATGGTTCTTGTGATGGTTAACATATGTCATCTTGACTGGGCCATGGGATGTTCAGATATTCGGTTAAACATTATTTCTGGGTGTCTCTGTGAGGGTGCTTCTGGATGAGAATAAAAGTTGACCCAGTATACTAAATAAGTCTCTTGGAGCATTGAACTTGTGTGGTTTGTGGTTTCACAAAGGAAAGAGGAGAAATAGTTACACAGATTTGGGGGGGATTTCTTTTGGCTGCTGCTTTCTCTTAGAAACTTGCCCTCAGATTCTAGCCATGTGTGGAATTCAAATATGACTGCATTATTCTTCGCCCAGTAAGAGTGCTACCCTCTGCTTTTCCACTATTTCCCTGTCCCACTGTTAGATCATATATGTGAGAAACTGGGATTTCCAAATTAAAATTGATTATTAATTAGCTATGTTATTATTTGTTTATATAAATCATTTTTATAACCTATATGTTTCTCAATAATCAAATTTTTAAAAAGTTATGACCTTTGTTTTGTAGTGAGGAATTTGTCCTCAATCAAAGAAAGGTCCAGCCTTGGTCCCAGGAGGTAAAGTTAGACCCTTGGAATTTCCTCACAGATAAGGGTGACTCTGTTATTCATAGTGGGTTCCTTGGGTCACATCTGATAATTTATGTAAGGAGGTGGGTAACTCATGGTGGGCTTCCCAGCCATGTAATGCCATTTCAACCACTGGAAAGTGGGGGAGCTGGAGACTGAGTTCAACTGCATGGTAACCAAATCAATCAATCATAAAATTCAATAAAAATTCTGGATCTCAAAACTTTGATGATCTTCCCTGATTGGCAATACTCTGTGCATAGTATGTCTGGAGGAAGGTAATGCTATCCTTTACTTCATGGGACAGGATGGCTAGAAGCTCCATGCGTGGTCCCCTCCTAGACTCTTTCCTATATACTCCTTCCTTTGGCTGGTTCTTTTTATCCTTTCTCTGTAATGAGCATATCCACGAGAATAGTAAATTCAGTAAGTACTTTGAATCTTTATGGCAAATTAAAAAACTGAATATTGTTCTGGGAACCCCCTGAATTTGCTTTTGCTTTGAAAAGTTTTGAACAGATTTAACAGTGTGGCTAATTGCCACATAGTGAGTCAGAATAATATGGCAGCATAAAATTACCAATTTGCAGGTCTTGAAATCTTTATGCAAGAAATCATCCTTCAAAACTGAAGAAATAATAAAGAATTTCTAAGACATACAAAAACTGAGAGAAATCATCAGCAGATCTGCCATATAAGAAATATTAAAATAAATTCTTCAAGGAGAAAAAAAATATATATAGGTCAGAAACTTGGATTTATACAAAGAAAGAAAGGGTATTGGAGAAGGAATAAATAAAAGTAAAATTGAATATTTTATTTCACTTATTCTTAATTGATCTAAAATACAATTGTTTAAAGTAAAAACTAACAATATTGGGTAATTGTAATATATGGATACGTTAAGTAAATGACAGCAATCAATGTCAGAAGGGATAGGAAGATAGTATTGGCAATACTCTGCTACAAAATATCTGTGCTACACATAAAGCGGTATCATATTTTTGGAAGGTAGACTTAGGTTAGTTACAAATGTAGATTTCATCTCAAAGGCAACCACTATTATTTTTAAAAGATATATAATTGATATCCTGAGAGAAGAAATAAAATAGAATAAAATCAAATGCTCATTTAAATCTGCAGAAGAGAGAAAAAGGGGAAGAGAACAAAGAGCAATTGTAATAAATAGGAAACAGTTACAAACAGGGTAGATATTAATCCAAATATATTCATAATCTCTTCAAATATTAATGGTCCATATATGTCAATTAAAAGACAGCAAATGTTAGAAAAGATTTTAAAAAGACGCAGCTATATATTCTCTATAATAAACTCACTTTACTATAAAGACACAGACATACTATAAGTAAAGAAAGAAAGAAAGAAAGAAAGAAAGAAAGAAAAAGAAAGAAAGAGAAAGAAAGAAAGAAAGAAAGAAAGAAAGAAAGAAAGAAAGAGAAAGAAAGAAAGAAAGAGAAAGAAAGAAAGAAAGAAAGAAAGAAAGAAAGAAAGAAAGAAAGAAAGGACCATGCTAACACTAATCAAAAGAAATCTGGAACCTTAAATTCACACAAAGCTAACTTCAGAACAAACTAAATTATCAAGGATAAAGAGGGTATTACATATGATAAAGGAGTCAATTTTCCACTATACATAAAGTTCTTAAATTATATGCACAAGACAGTATCAAAAACATGAGGCAAATATTAGTAAGACTGAAAAGAGGGATAAACGAATCTACTATTACAGTTGGAGATCCTTCTTTAGATTACTGATAGATCAATTAGGCAATGAATCAGTAAGGATTTAGTTGATTTGAATAGCACTATCAATCAAGTCGATCTAATAGAAATTTATAGATTACTTCATCCAACAATAGCCAAAAGCACTTTCTTCTCAAGTTCACATGGGATATTCTCTAAGACAAACTGCACTGTGGGCCATAAAACATGCATGAACAATTTAAAACAAGAGAAGTTGACAATGTTGCATTTTCCCTGGGTCCTATGCTACTAGAAAATAGTGGTGGTTAATAAATTCCCCCACCACCCTACTCTTTTTTTTATTACAGGAGATGGCTTACTGTAAATAAACACCCTACCCCGCATGAGCTGGGTAAGAGTCACAGGTGCCCCTCCTCATTTATCTATGACAAAGCCAGAAAAAGACCCTCCCCATTTCCATCTTTGCCTCATGAATGATTAGCTGGACCATTTGTCCCCACTGAGCAATCAGAACAAAATGCTTGTTCATCAAAATTTGGTTAAGTTTTTCTCTATTCACCAGGTTCCTGAACTTTGATCCACTCTCAGACTGAGCCAGCAAACAACTCATCCTGAATAGTTTCCAAGTACAGGCTGACCTGAGGATAAGACATCTCTTATCTACTGTCTAATATTTCCACACTTGCTCATACCTCTTTCCTATACTAGGCCCTTTCCTTTTCCTTTTCCTTTTCCTTTTCCTTTTCCTTTCCTTTTCTTCCTTCCTTTCTTCCTTCCTTCCTGTCTTTTTCTCTTTTTCTCTTTTTTTTTCTTTCTTTCTTTCTTTCTTTCTTTCTTTCTTTCTTTCTTTCTTTCTTTCTTTTTCTTCTTTCTTCTTCTTTCTTTCTCTTTCTTCTTTCTTTCTTTCTTTCTTTCTTTCTTTCTTTCTCTTTTCTCTTTTCTTTTCTTTTCTTTTCTTTTCTTTTCTTTCCTTCTTTCAAAGATTTATTTATTTTCTTGATAGAGTGAGAAAGAAAGAGAGAGTGGGAGGAGGGGCAGAGGGAAAGAATCTTTAAGCAGACTCCGTGCTGAGCACAGAGCCCAATATGGGGCTTGATCTCAGGACCCTGAGAGATCATGACCTGAGTAGAGACCAACAGTCAGATGCTCAACTGACTGAGCCACCCACGTGCCCTAGGTTCTTTCTAACCATGTTTACAAGCTACCTTTACAAGAGACTGTTCTGCTTAACCTATGAAACTCTTGAAGGTCTCAGTCTGAATCTTCTCCTTATTGCTATTGTTTACACCCTACTGCATTCATGCCAGTTCCCCTCTCTTACAATAATCTTTTCAAATAAAATATCTCCTTATCTAAGTCCAGATTTGTTTCTTATTTAGCAAATTAGATAAAGTGTGATGTAAAATCATAATGAAATTAAATTATAAATCTATGACAAAAAACAGCTGGATATTAAACGTCACAATTCTAAATAACACATGTATCAATGAAATAATCTTAAGTGATGTTTGAAAAAACACATTTTGAACTAAATGAAAATAAAATTACAACATACCAGAACTTGTGAGTACAAAGAAAGCAGTGCTCAGAGGAAAATGTATGGCATTAAATATGTATAATAGAAATGAGGAAAGATCTTAAATCAATAACCTAAGCTTCACCTTTGAAAACTACAGAGGAAGAAAAAGCACTTTAAGCCTAAAGAAAACAGACTAAAATAAATAATAAAACTTAGAGCACAAACCAATAGAAATGAAAACAGGGAAATAGAGAAAATCAATGAAACTGAAAGATCAATAAAATTGATAAAGCTCTTGCAGACTAACTGAGAAAAAAGACAGAAGACATAAATTATTAATATTGTGAGTTAAAGAGGGGTCATCACTACTGAGCCCATGGATATTAAATTAATAATAACAGAATACTATGAACTATGAAAACAGATGAAATGTATCAATTATGTGAGATATAAAAACGTACAAAATTCAAAGAGAAATGGATATCCAAAATATGCTTACATTTATGCAAGAAATTGAATCAACAAAAAAATTACCCTCCAAAAAGGAAAGCAAGAAGCACAGATAGTTTCACTAGTGAATTCTACTAAACGTTTAAGGTAAAAGTGATATCAGTCTCCCACAATCTCTTCTAGGATATAAAGCAGAGGGAAAACATACTAACTCATTCTGTCAAACCACCATTATCATAATACTGAAATCAGATAAAGACATTGCACTAAAGAGAAACCATAGAATAATATTTCTCATGAACATAGATGCAAAAGTCAACACAATATTAGCACATAGAATCCAACAATGTATATGCAAAATCATATGCCATGACCAAGTAAGATTTATTCCTGGTATTCAAGCCAGATTGAACATTTGAAAATTAAGTAGTACAATCCACCACATCAACAAGATAAAGAAGAAAAATTACATAATTTTGTAAATGACAGAAAGCATTTGACAAAATTCAAAACTGATCCACGATAAAAAAATTTTAAAAAAATCAGCTAAGATTAGAGAGATTCCTCAATTTAATAAAGAGTATCTACAACAAAAACTATAGCTAACATCATACTTAATCTTGAAGCACTGGATGTTTTTAGCCCAAGATTGGAAATGAGGCAAGGATGTTCTTTCACCACTCCTAATCAACACCTTACTGAAAATTTCTGCTAGTGCAATGGAACAAGGGGGAAAAAATGGTATATGCGTTGGAAAGGAAGAAACACAACTCTTTTATTCATAGCTGACATAATTGTCCATTTAAAAATCCCCCAAATCAACAAACTCCTTGAAATAAACAGAAAATATAACCAAGTCATAGGATCGAAGGTTAAAAAACAAAGGGTAATTGCTTTTCTATATGTTAGTAATGAACAATTTACATTTGAAGTTTAAAAAAGAATTCATTTATAATAGCACCAAAAATTGTATAAAGTGGGCCTGAAGCATCTGGTAGTCCCAGAAAGTAAAGTAAAGTATAGGGGTAAACAAAAAATAGTGGACAAGTCAATGAGACATAGTAACCAACTGAAAAAGCTCCAATACTGATATAAACAAATGCTGTATGAATAAATAAATAGGTGGGGAGAAATAGACAAAATCTCATGCAGAACAATTTCAAATAATCACAATTAGATACTCCACTCTTAAGGAGGGAAAGCAAAACTCCCTACTCCTTGGGTGTGGGCTGTGCAAAGTGACTTCTTTCCAAGGTGTACAGAGGGTAAAGAAAGAAAACAGTAAATTTATAATGGAGAAACACAATAAACACTACTCTAGCCAGGTTATCAAAAATAACATCAACAGTGATAAGTCCTGTTGATATTAATTACCTGTGGTATAATAAGAAGTGTATTTGGTCTTCCTTCCTGGTTCCTGCTACAAAGATCCTAAAACCCTTAGAATTTTCTAAGTGTTAGGAGTATCTTTTGTTATTCATAAGGAGCCCCTTTTGATAGCACCTGAGTTTATTCTACTGAAGTGACTTAGGGTGAAGCCCCTAGTTACTTTCAGAGTGGGGCTGTCATCAGAAAGACAAAGTGATTAGGGGGTTAGAAATTTCAGTCCCACCCATTGACTTCTGGGAAGTGGAGAGGCAGAGTTGGAATTAAATTCTATAAAGGCCTCTGAACCAGGAGATTTGAAGAGCTTCCAGGTTGATGAATGAATCTTGAATAGGGTAATACACCCCAACTCTGGGGAGATAAACATTCTTACACTAGGACTGTTCTAGATCTCACCCTATAAACCTCTTTATCTGGCTGTCCATTTGTACTCTTTATAATAAATGTCCTTTATAATAAAATAGTCAACAAAAGTAAAGTATTTCCCTGGGTTCTGTGAGATGATTTAGCAAATTATCAGAATTTAGTAGGAAGTTATAAACCTCCTGAATGTGTGTGTGTGTGTGTGTGTGTGTGTGTGTGTGTGTGTGCCTGTGTGTGTGTGTGGTCTTGAGGGATCCCTTAACCAGTGGGGTTTATACTAACTCTGAGTAGTGTTAGGTTGAATTTGAATTGAATTGAACTGTGGGACACCCAGTTGGTGACCTTAGAGAATTAGACAATTGTTCAGTGCGGAAACCCCATATGCATTTAGTAACAGAATGTGGGTGTGAATACAAACAGCATTTCATAGTAGCCTTGATATAATGTAATGAAAATGGAACTTTAGTTCTCTGGTCTTCCTACCACAAAACCTAAGCCCCATTTTAATTAGGGGGGAAAAATCAGCCAAATTCTGATTGAGTGATATTGTATAAAATACCTGACCAGTAATTCTCAAAACTATCAACGTTATTAAAAAAAAAAAAAATCCAAAAGAGGAGTCTACAGAGACATGTTAACTAAATGTTATATGTGGTGTACCAGATAGGATCCCAAAGCAGAAAAAGTAAATTAGGTGGAAACTGAGAAAAAATCAAAAAGTGTGTATGCTAGTTGATAATAATGTATGAATACTTGTTGATTAATTATCACAGCTGTATTGGCTAATATAAGAGATTAATGATAGGGAAAACTGAGTATAAGTTATATGGAAACTCTCTGTATTACCTTTGCAATTTTTCTATAAATCCAAAACTTCTAAAATCATTTTCACCTTTATAGGTGCATAGCTTTCTCTTCTGTCTTCAGCCATTCTTATTTCTAAACATTTTAAGGTAATTCTTGTATACATGTAGAAAAGGAAGAAGAAGGATAATCACTGGACACAGTGACTGCCTTGAGTTACTACAATATAATAAAATATATTCATCAAGAATTATATCAAGTATTTAATCACTATAACAGCTACAGCTAATCATTTTTGAATACTATTCATTTCTAAATCTTTCATAGACAACAGCCATATAGATATGACAGATATGTATAGATGACAGACAGATGACAGATAGCTAGACAGATGACAGCGATAGAGATATTCTTTCCAGAACCTACAACAGTGTCTTCCATATAAATATAAGCATCCTGTATTCTATAGTAGTTATTATAAGATATTAACCATGATATTATTACTCATCATGTATAAAGAGCCATTTCTAGAGATTTCGTTTCTAGATATAAGATCTTTATCATCTTCTAATTTTGTTTTCTTCATATCACTGGGCTTTATTCAATTATCTCATAATAAAACAGATCTCAAGAGGAAACAATAAACTAGAAATACTAACTATTCTTGTAGCAACAAACTTATAAACAGAATCATCTCTATGAAAAGACATGCTCTTTAAATTGCTACAAGAATTTCTATGAGGAGTCCAAGGTTATTTTCTCAAGAGGAGGCAAATACTTTTATCCTTTTAGTGACTACTTGATGTTTTCACAGAGGGTTATTATAATGATCACAGGTAATGCATCACCAGGCTCTTATATGCTGTAACATTTATGAGAGAGATGTATTTGTCAAACTCTGTGAAGGCACTCTGTGGTTGCTTATGCAGGATTAGTTTTGCTGGAAGTCCAGCAGACAGAGGCCATTTAATAAACTCTTTGCTGCTAGTCAAAATGATATCCTACTGATACCATCTGGATGTCTGTTGGAATCAAGTTTAGCTCTACTGGTAGGAGTCAGAGTTGAAACAGTAAATAACTTCCTGTACAGATATGTTTAAACAAAGGTGTTTAATCAGCATGCTGGTTGACTGGTTATATTATAATCTTATGATTTGATAGGATAAAGACTTTAATAATATAGAAAAAATAATTTGATAATAATTTATTTTAAAAAAACTCTTGTAAAGTAAAATAAGTATTTAAACTTTTCCATTTTACCTAATAAACAGTCATTCTAACAATTACCTTTCTTGTTTCACATAGATTACAGTCCTATATAATTTCATCAATTTAAATCCACAGGCATAGGGTCATGTGTGCAATCATTCAGTCTTTGTTTCCTAGGAAACAGACTAGTCAAGAGATGAAAGATGGCCACCTACTTCCTTTACAACTATTATTTGATCCTGTGCTAATCCATGTAATTCATAAGTTTCTTTTTCTTATTGTTCAGAATCTGCTGTGGTTTTAAGGCCATTTTAGAACTTCATTTTCATTTAATATTTTATAAAATCCTAAAATAGAATTGTTAGTGACATTCAAAATGGTGAAATTCTTCACTGGTATAATTCATATTGAAATTCTAAATTCCACTCTAACAGAAATGAACAATGCTATCACATATTTTGTGAGAATTGAACTGTGATAAAAAAAATTATATCTGGAGAGACAGGTATAGAATACTACATCTTAAGAAAGATATTATAATATTAATTTTCATACAAAATAATGTGTTTTAAAAATATATAATTGATATTACACTGTGTGGTAAAAAGTATCACAAAAGAACTTTTCTAGAATTAAGATGTATGTATATGCTATGGCTTACAATCATGATAGTCTAGGAAAATAGCAAAAATCTGCTTGTCTTCAATATGTCATTTTTCATATTTTCTGGAATTTAGTCTTTGCAGATACTCTTGATTATTTTGAAAAGACAATGTATGCATAAATCAACTGTGTTTTGGTAAATATTTAAGCAATAATAAGTACACTTAAAAAGCTTGTTCTCAAAACTTTAACTTATGACTCCACTACTGTTCTTATCCAACACACTGCAGGTCATATACTTTTTTTGTGATTGTTTACCAATTTCAAAATATGGTAGAAATAACTTGTTCCTTACAAAATAATATCTGAAAGCTACAAATTGGTAATTTGAAAAGTTATTCTGGCTTCTGGATCTGGAGCAGTGTTCTGTCTAAGAGGACAAGGTTTGATTTCTAGCTAGATGATTGATAATAGAATTTGAGCAAACTGCTTGCTATTCAGATATTATCTATTTAATTTGCCTTAAAACTGGTAGGTTTTGAATAATTGTTAAGATTTCCTTAAGGCTTTGATTAAGAAAATACACTATTTAAAATTGTGGGTTATGCTATATGGAATTAATAATTTCATTATTACGTTACAAAACAGATGACTCTGCAATTCATCATTTGCAACATGTATTCTGCTTGGATTTTTTTCCTGTAACTATAATGATTTATACAGTATTTTATATAGCATTATATATAATTGTTTTATTTTGTTCCACCTTCTCTGCTTCCTACTAGCAAGTGTCAAACCTCTACCAACTATGTCCAATAAAGGATTGTTGGTTTTACTTCTAAGTGTATGTTATTCACATCCTTTGGTCAGGTGGGCTTATTAGACTTTTTGATCATACCTGACTGAGCATCTTTGATTAGCCCTTTCCACAGTCTTCTTTGGAGGACACTGTATTTTATACTTCTTTCTGACATTATATTTCAGGTTATAGATGTCTCTTCATTTTGTTCAAATGTAATACTCATGATTGTTTTTCATTTTTTCTTATTAACATATCATGCTATGGGAGAGGAGACAGTCCAGTGATAATTTCCATATATCATTTTAAATATGAATATCTCATACTATTTACCTTTTTGAGTACTTCTCTTATGTTTTGTAATCCAGTATAAGGCTTTATTAGATGTTCCAATTAAGCTAAATTTCATCTAGTTTTGAGAAATTTTTCAATGGGATCACATAAACAAAGGTTTAAAATATTTTATTGCATGACAAATTATTTATTAAATTTGTACCTAAGTCTGTCACCAATTTGAGTCTGACATGGTATTGAATGGTGTCCTGAAAAATCACTGTAGATAGCATAAGAAGGAGAAAGAATAAATTTGGGCACTCTACACTCTAATTTAGAATGCTAGTTAATATTAGGTGATCAAATTTACTGAATAAAATGACAATTAGGATCAAAGTAAAGTTATTTGGAAAGGGAATTCTTTTGGGTTCCTGGACCCAATTCCAATGGGTGTATGTGAGGTGGGGGGGCTTCCATACAACATCAAGCAATTCTCAAACGCAGGTTGAGTTCAGTCCTACAAGACTTTACCCCCATACACACTTCAGATATTGGAGTGCTTCCAGGACAAGCCCTTGTTTGTTACTGTGCTTCTGACCAGTCAGCTACAGAGTGAAGGTTCCTATGACCCCCTCTTTGGACTTTAGATGCCATCACAAATCCAGGCTGTTTACCTGTAATTCTGACCAATTGGCTCTAAAACAGACATTCTACAACCTCCGCCTTGGGTTTGATTAATTTGCTAGAGTGGCTCACAGAACTTAGAGAAACATTTTGTTTACTAGATTACCAGTTTGTTATAAAAGGATATAACTCAGGAACAGCCAGATGGAAGAGATGCATAGGGCAAGGACTGGGGAGGAGGCATGGAGCTTCCATGCTCTTTCTGAGCATGCAACTCTCCCCAGATCTCCCTGTGTTCACCAACCTAGAAGCTCTCTAAAGCCTGTCCTTTGGGTTTTTATGGAAGCTTCATTACACAAGTATATTTGAGTAAACCATTAGCTATTGTTGATTGATTCTGTTGCCAGGTGAACTGGGCAGACCCTGGGCCCTGAGGCCTCAACCTAGCCCATCTCTGGGATGTCCCCGAAGGTTCTTTGTCACATAATGAGAAAGACTCAAGGACAGATACAGAAAAGTGAGCAAGTGACACAAGCAGGAAAGTTTATTAAAGCAAAAGTGATGTGAGAGTGGGGGTGAGGAGAGAGTTGCATGCCTTGGGATTTGGGTTTCTATCTTTTATTGACAGTTTTTAACAGGAGGTGGAATATTCATTACTTGGGGTGGGGATTTCTTGGAAGCAAGGTTTTGTGCCTTTTCTTCCTTACTTGGTCAGAGGTTTCTGGCCTGCTTTGTCAGCTATCTTGGGTCTGTTTTGATAGTGCAGCTTTGTTTTAGAGTGCTGCCAGGACAGCACTTTCCCAATAGCTGGCCATGAGTTCCTTTTTGCTGGTCTCCATGCCTCCTGTTAGAACCTAACTAATGGCCTCTAATAATTCTACCTCCTACCTTTCTCTCTCCCCTCTCCAAAGGTCAGGAAATGAGACTGAAAGTTCTAATCCTCTAATCACTCAGTTGGCTCCACTGACAACCAGACCCCGTGCTTGGGGGGTTTCTGAAAGTCATCTCATTAACACAATAAAAGATCTTTATCATTCTCTACACTTAGGAAAATCCAAGGGCTTGAGAGCCTTGACCAGGAACCATAGATGAAGACCAAATACATATTTATTATAAATCACAGTAACAAGGGGTATTATGTATATATACAATGGTAGGATTTACAACTAAATTTATAATTTTTATATATAAATTAGTTTGCAAATACATATGGGAAGTAGGTTTGGACAGAATTTAAGGCAGGCATTTTTTTCTGAGGAGGGAAAAACAATTTCTGAATCATCCACATATAATGACACTGAAATTCTAGTGAATATAATTAGAATTACAATCGATGATGTGCGGTCTGTTTCTTTGGTTTACAAGTCCTCTAGGATACTCTTAACTGTTACTACTGCCTTCCTCAAGGTAATTTCTTTTGCCATCTGATCATTTAAATATAAAGAAACAAACAAAAAACTGATGAATGTGACTAAAGGAAAAATAAAACTTTTTCCCCCCACAGTATTAGAGTTTACTGCATACTGTATCAGTGCATTTTTCTTTTCTTTCTTTTTTTTTTTAACTTGTGGAGAATGTTTCTAGTGATATATTCACTTCAAATAACCTTCAGACTAACAGGTGCTGCCTGGTTATTAAAGAGTAGCTACTCATGTTGTCATGAATTAATCCTTTAATGAAAAAAAAAAGTAGGGAAGAGAGTGGTCATTAAGAGTGTAGATTCTGAGGTCTAAGTGGTTAATTTCCAATTCCAGTTTTGTTAATAAATAGTTGTGTGACCTTGGGTAAATCACTTAATCTCCATTACTCAGTTTACTCATATAAGATTGTATATAATTAGTTTCTACCTAGAAGGATTATTATTAGAATTTTGGGAGTTAAAATACATCAGGTACTTAATGCAGCACTTCATACATTGTAGTAAATATTTTTTGTCTTTGTTATATATCTTATACCTTATTTATTCAATATAATATGAGAATCAATCCTGTAATGCTTTGAAATAAGAATAAATTAATATCACCCACTATGAAGTATTAATAAGTAGTAAATACATATATCAGTAAATACATATATTCTGTCCAACATTTCAGTATTATAGACAGACATGCAGCTGATGGAAATGGAGACAGGGCAAAGGGCTTTTATAATGTTTGGCTCCTAATAAGTAGCTTTCTATTAACTTCTAAACCAAAACTTCACATGCATATCACTGATCTTCTCTAGGTGTAAGGGAGGCTGGAAAGTTCATGGTTTAGTTAAGCTATTTCCACACATAATAAAAATCAGTCACATGAGTTTTTCTCCACATAGCTAATACTATCTTGAAAGAATTATCTCCCATGGTAGCTAAGGAATATTCTTCTGAAACAATGCACCACCCATGATGAACATTTTCATTTCCTCTGACAAAATGATACCTCTCTTTCACATCTTCCTTTTATTATTATTTTTATTTTACTTATTGGTGTACATGCTTTTTAAATATTATTGTGCATGATTAACAAAATGCATCATATGAGAGTTTAAATATTTTAGGTAAATAATAAAATAACTTTTTCCCACAAAAGAAAGTAAGTACTATGAAGGCTGTTAGACATTCAGTACATATTTATTGAAATTCAAATGATCAATTAAGGCTAATGTTTTATAATAAAAATCTAAGATTTTTTCAAGAAAGAATTTGGGCTCATACATGTCAGAAATATACATTTATTTCTAAATTGACACTGAATGTGGGGACAGTGTTCTACCTAAACAAATTTCCAAGTATGCATTAAGCAATTAACCAATTCTGACCAATTCCTTTTTCTCCATGATTGAATTGTATTTTAGATTTTATTTTGAGCTCCTTTTAAATGTGGTTGAGATAAGGAGTATGAAACTAAATAGAAAGCATTCTTCAAAACAAGGACACATTTATATGTCCTTTACAGTGATGAATATCTTTAAAAAAACATTTGTCATAAGTAGGCTAAATTATTATATTCCATCTTAGAGAAATATCATGCTGAGGTGATGTTTTAAAAATGAAGTCATTCCTTAGCTATCTTGGCTGAACTTATTTTCAATGACTAAAACTTAAAGAGTATTCATTCCAGGAATGAACAAAATTCCTTCAAATAAAATTACTGAACTCTCACTAGCTGGGAACATGCATTTATTTAAAAATCTATCACAAATGTGTGAGGCAGTTTTCTATCTGACAGGAGATAAAAATGGAATAGTGAGCAGAGAACAGATCATGCAGGGTATTGTAAGCAATATTAAGGACTTTTTCACTTTAGCCAAAAGAGAATGGGAAGCTTCTGAAGAGTTTGATAAGGAGAAATGACACAATCAGATACTCATTTTAAAACTATAACTCAAGGTGCAGTTTGAAGAATAGATTAGAAGTAAAGAAAAGTGGATTTGGGATTATCCAGTTAGGAACATGTTGCAATAATCCAGAAAATAAATGATTGTGCTAGGGACTAGGGTAGTGGCAGTGGGGATGGAAAGGAACTTATTTTTAAGATTTTAAAAAAATTCATTCATTTGAGAGAGAGAGAACAAAGGCACGAGTGGGAGGGAGGGTCAGAGAAAATGGGAGAAGCCGAATCTCAACTGAGCAGGGAGCCTGAGGTGAGGTTCAATCCCAGGGTCCTGGGATCATGACCTGAGTCAAAGGGAGATGCTTAACTGACTGAGCCACCCAGGTGCCCCGGAAGGGGATTTACACAGAAGTAAAATAAATAGGACTTATATTGATTGAGAGGCAAGAAAAGTGACTTTCAGATTTCTGGCTTGAGAAAATGTAAGTTGTTTGTTGCCATTTAATGGGATGCACAGAATGAAAGAAGCAGCTTAAAAGGTGTTATGATGCGTATATTTTAAATATTCTGAATCTGAGATGTTTGCAAATATTCAAGTGAAAATATCCATTATGGTGTGGCTGATCATTTCTATAACTCAAGAAAGGAGATACATTGCCTGAATATAGCCTAATTAAAAAAATATTCACATGTATGAGATCACTTTGTAGACCGAAAGAGGGCCTTTGACAAAATTCTGAAAATTGCCCATATTCTGGAATTAAAGGCAGCATAGAAGACTGATAAAGAGAATCCATAAATAGAAATGGCAGACACAGAGAGAGTGTTGTCTTGGAAGACATGAGGAAAGAGTCATTCTTAAAGGGCAGTCATTTCAAAGATTTCTGAGTATTTATTTGAGACTTAAAAGTATTCACCAAATTCTGCAAGGGTGAGCTTGGCATGAGCAATTTCAGGAGAGTGCTAGGAAGGGACAGAACAGAATGCAAATGGCTGAAGAAGTAGAAAGTGAAAAATTTGTAGACAGCAGTTGTGGACAATTTATTTGGAAATTTCATTCTGAAAGGGAGGGGAAAATAAGGGCAGTGATTAAAAAGTGACCTGAACACAAAGCAAAATATTTTAAAGAGATCAAGATTTCAGTCTTTTAAATACTGGTAAGATGGAGTCAGCCAAGAGGGAATATAGTATGAGGTGAAGTTGGGGGAAATTACAATTTACAACAAAATTTTCCTAAAATGTGGATGTGAATAAGATCTAGAAGAGATTGATTGATTGACTGACTATTTCTTTTTTTTAGAAGAGAGTTAGATAGTATAAATCATTACTTGAGGGGAGCCTGGGTGGCTCAGTTGGTTAAGCAGCGGCTCTTGATTTCAGCTCAGGTCATGATCCCAGGGTCTTGGATTGAGCCCTCTGTGGGCAACTACACTTAGTGTAGAGTCAGCTGGCGGAGTCTCTCTCTCCCTCTCCCTTTGCCCCTCCCCCAACTGGCACACACACACATTCTCTTTCTCTCAAATAAATAAATAAACAAATCTTTTAAAAAAACATTACTTGAAAAATAAATATATAAGAAAGGTGTGGAATAAAGTACATTGTTAGATTTTTGTTGAATAAAATTAAAGGAGTAAATAAATCCTCAGGAAGTTACATGCAAACGAACTGAAGAAAGAAATATATCGAAAATATCTAAAGAAAGACTGGGGAAATGTTTTGCTTAGGTTCATGAATTACAATGGCGTAGCAATTAAAAGAGTTCCATTGATGATGTATTTAATTTACAGTGGTCCAAATATCCCTGGTTCTGAGATATTCTTCAGATATCCTCATTAACAGGCTGGGTGTTTGGGGGCAGTCTGACGAGATTTACTCATACATACACTGAAACATGGAATATTGTCTTATAGCAGGAGCCATGAAGACAAGTTGATAGTGGATGCATATGAAAAAAACAGAAAGGAACCAAAAGGCTATTTTAAAGAACAGTTTTGAGAACAATTAAAAAAGTGTAATGAGGGAAATAGCGGATTTTGAAAGTAAGAATATTTCATATACGAAGTTCAAGGTGTGATCATGGAAATGTGTATTTTAAGAGTCTGGAGGAGAAGATATCGGAGGTGAACAGATCATGGAACTGAGAGGATGGCTTACTGTATTGTCTACCTACTTATACTCCGAAATCAGTAACCAAGAATAAGAGCTCCATGATGGTAGAGAGGAAAGCTATAGCCAGTTACCCAAGCTTTCAGTTAATAGAGAGGAATGATCAAGAATTTCGTAAAAAAACAGATACTTTAAGAAAATTGCCTTACTTTGTAACAGAATCAAAGGTTTACTTTGCTTTAATGATTCATTCATTAGTTAAAAAATGTTTATGAGCAGAGAAAAGAAAATAGCATTGAGATAGGGGAAAGAAGACAATGAACCTAAGTCCTGAATATGAAGTTAGTAGGATTAGAAAAACAGGGTTTTATTGGGGGTTTCAGTGAAAATAGCACTTTATGAGAGAGCCAGACTTCCCTATATAATTCTATGTGGTTGATCTTTTTCACAAATTATGTGTTCTCGGTAACATATAACAAGCATTGACCATTTCTTCTTCCTACCTTACACAGTCCCGTTTGTCTCAACACATAGTAATAAATCCTAAATATAATGTGAGTTGAAAACATATGAGTTAAAGACAGACTTCAGGAAAATGATAGTATTTAAGTTCCAAGGGAAGGCTTTTCATGGGGAAAAAAATGGTTTTAAAAAAATTGAATAACACAACAATCCCTCAATTTTCTTATAACATTTGTTCCACATAAAAGTTTTCACAGTAACTAAACTTGACCATTCTTATGAGGTTTAACTATTAAACTATTATCGCATACTTGAAATTTTTATATCTATCATCTATCTATCATCTATCTATCTATCTATCTATCTATCTATCTATCATCTATCTATCTATCTATCTATCTATCTATCTATCTATCTATCATCTATCATCTATCTATCTATCATCTATCATCTATCTATCTATCTGTGTATCTCTTTCCGACATTTAGCATACACTACCTGGTGCTCTCACTGATATTTTATCTGTATCCATGGTTATTCCAAACACAATATCCCACTGTATAAATATAAACATAGAAAATATGTTTGTTTCTTTCATCTTTAAACACTGAAAGCACTGAAGTTGCTTATTTAGACTAATATAGACATGCTATCCTGACTGTTTTGGTAATAAAGGATGACATCAAAACTCATGGGTTCTTTGGGATGACACAAGGTAAATGATTCTGTAAGTATGCCATCATAGAGAAATAGTAGCAGAGGATAGATTTTAGAGGTTTCTTTATGCAGATCATCTAAATTCCATGAGGTTGGCAGAGTATATAGAATGTAAAATTGTTTTTACATTGAAACCTTTCAAAAAGCACATGCTAACACCAGCAGATACTGCTGTTTGATGAAACACAGGTTGATCATGCTGTATCTGAGGAATCTGGGAAATAAAATTGTGAATAAAACCCAGGGATTGTTGAGTTTAGAGATTATCTATTTCAATATTCCTCAACATTTCCTCTACTGCTGCACTCCTCACACCTACCACACATTCCCTTCAGTAACCTGTTTCATTACTCATCAGGATTCTCCACTGTTTGTCTGAATGAGGACCAATGATCTTTCTAAACCTCATTTTACAGAGGCTCATAGGTTGACTTCTCCAAAGTCACACGATCATTTTGTGATACAATTTAGAACACTGGCATCCTGAACTATAATTCAGAATTCTTAATATTACACCTCTTTTCTTTCTGTCACTCAATACAACTACTATACAATTTGATTCTCTTAGCCTTAATTCATAACTTAATTGTTCCTTATCAGTGTAACTCTTATGAGTGTCTCTGATGGAGACCTGAGAGGGATCTCTTTTATAAATCAACAAGTAAATGCAGCACCTCATATGTAGATACAAATAATTCAGAATAGGAAGAAAATACTCTTCTCTGAAAATCTGAAAATTCATGGGCATTCTTTGAGATTTCAATCAGAATAACTATAAAACCTCAAATCCTGACTGATATTAACAGATCTATATCACTTGATTGCAATGGAATATATTGGCAAATGAATTAAATTTAGATTCAGGGGACATTTTTTTATGGTAACTAACTTTGTTACTGTATGATAACTTTAAATTTAGTTTTGATATCTGCAAAATAAAGGCAATATGTGCTGTTTCATTATTCAAAAAGTATTTTTAAAAAAGTAATGCTCAATTAAAAAAAAGTAATACCCAATAAAAGCTAGTTCGTTAGACTTCTGAAAAGCAGAAACTGGTAGAAGCAAATGCATGATTTAAGATCATTTGTTTACAAAGACCTTGAATTTTTTTTTTAATTTTAGAACTTTGAGAACTTTTCTTATACATTAATAAAGAGGGAAAGGAAATTTTGTATAAGAAGTTGTGGTTTTAGTACATTTATACCACTTAACAAATGTGCTTTTTTATTTATTAACTGTAAAGAAAGAATGAGGAATAAGGAAGAAAATATACCTCAAGAGAATCAGAAAAAATAAAATATAACAAATTAGTAGAATGTTTCCTACAAAACTACAAAAGTTTAGGAGACTGTAATTGGTTATCCTGATAATGGTGTGCAGCGGTCATTCTAAAAAGCTCTACAATGATGCTCTATCACCTTGACAGAAATGGACTAGAACAAACATATAATTGCAAGAGTCAATTAGAATTTGAAAGGAAAGTATGGTTGCTATTGGGATGTTTGTATCTTAGTAGAATTGTGCTGTAGTGTTTATAGTTAATGAACTGATATAAGAGATTTTTGCAAATTGTGTTTATGTCTAATTCTTTATTGTGCCAGCTGCATAAGAGAAGGGAATGAGTGGAATATAAAATAATGCAATGAAAAAGTAAACATGTCTGGTGGCTTTAGTGGGCCTGGTGGCTTTTTTGAGAACTTTCTGTTGAGACAGGGAGAGAAAGAGAGAGAGGAAAATATTATGAACTAATGCTTTGGTTATTATTGATTGCATCTGTCCACCACATCGCTAATGCCTTAACTCAAATCCCCTATCTTCGTCTTCTTTTTTTTTTTTTTAAAGATTTTATTTTTAAGTATTCTCTACATCTGACTTGGGGCTTGAACTCACAACCCTGAGATCAAGAGTTGCATGCTTTACCATCTAAGCCAACCAGGTACCCCCCTCTTATGTTCTTGTTTTTATCAACATGGTATTTTATATGTCAAGTACTCCTCTAGTCTTCCACATGACCTAACAAAATCCCTTTTCCTTTCTTCCATAAAACCACCCAGAAAGTTTCCAGAACCTAAATCTCACAATAAAATAATCTGAATAAAATCACCTAGTTAATGCACATATTTATAGATAGCACCAAAAATGCTTTAAGAGGGGCGCCTGGGTGGCACAGCGGTTAAGCGTCTGCCTTCGGCTCAGGGCGTGATCCCGGCGTTATGGGATCGAGCCCCACATCAGGCTCCTCCGCTATGAGCCTGCTTCTTCCTCTCCCACTCCCCCTGCTTGTGTTCCCTCTCTCGCTGGCTGTCTCTATCTGTGTTAAATAAATAAATAAAATCTTAAAAAAAAATGCTTTAAGAAAATTTCAAACACTGCAAATGAGTAAGTCACAGGAATAAAAGTTACAGCATAGGGAATATACTCAATGGTATTATTATAGAATTGTATGGTGAAAGATGATAACTATACTTGTGAGTATATTGTAATATATAAACTTGCTGAACCACTATGTTGTATACCTGAAACCTACATAATATTTTGTGTCAGCTATACTTCAATAAAAAAAAGAAAAAATCTAACACTGCTACAACTAGTCACTTCAGAATGAGCACTCATGAGTCTCTTGACTCCCCATTCCTTTCTCTCTGCATACCACTCATTGTGACCTATTACAGATCATAAATGTTCCATCATGCATTCAAAATGCCTGTTAAAAAATGTGCCCCTCTACCTGCAATATTTTTAATCACTTTAATTTTACTACCACCCACCACTACACATATGGTGTATATGTCAATCACACAGTATTGTATCCATTTTTATAGCCACATTCTCTAGTAGACTGAAATCCCTAAGGTGGGTCCCATAGCTCATTCAATTATGTCCTCTACTACTGGCCACAGTATCTCTTATACAGTAGATAATCAGGTGTTACTAGACAGATGAAGAAATGATGAATGGATACCTTTGTGTCTCAAAAACAAGGAAAACACTTGATATTCTCACTTTAACCAAGTTAGTATAGAGGGTCTTCCCCTCCTCCTCACAATTATACTCTCAGTTAGCTATTAGAACTTCTTAAGGAGATTTGCTTAGAGAAAGACAATGTTTTCAACATTGTTTCAATGATATGCTCAAATACTTCAAAACAAAAATTTTTGAGCTGAGAGACAGGCAGATAAAGAGAGATAGGTATGAAAACTTAGTATTTGGTGGTAAATAATATTTTTACCAGAGTTATTAGAAAATTGGTATTTCCATGTCTTACTACTTTATTAAAAAGGTGGACAGAGCTATGAGATATTGGAAAGTAATTTGATGGCATTCTCTCATTATGTGTTAGGTAACAAAAGTTTCTTGAGAATTTAGAGGCTGAATTGCCAATTGTTATGTCAAATTTCAACCAGAGGGAATCTAAATTCCAATTATAACTTACTATTTAACCATTTTTCCATTTGTGATTCCTGAACAACTTACAAAAATAGTTTTCCAAACAGGCTTATAAAGAATTTAATAATGCTAAATGGCGTTCTATAGACTATTTGTCAAAAGAATTAAACTTGCCCACCTAACCAAAGGTCAGAATAATTGACCTTTAATATTTAGTCGCTATTTGCTTAGCCTGAAACCATGAGAGGAATATTTTATTTTGCTATTTTCAGATATTTTGCATTTTCAGTTCTTTCTGATATTTTTCATATTCAGATTTTCTACAAAAAGCATTTAAAACTTTGTATTTTTAAAAGAAAAAAGACATGGTAATAACTAACCCCAACTAACCCCCCAAATTCTCCAAACTCATTTGTTTCAGTGAAAAATTCCCCTTCTATTCAAGAATGCACATGCATTTATTTGTATAGAACTATTGCATTAAACTGGCTATTTTCGGAAGAAAAGGAAGCAGCTAGGAGGAATAAAGGGGTAAAGTTAAATGAGGACAAAGGTTTAAATGTACCAATAGAAGTATACCATAAACAGAGAAATGTGATTGATTCAATCTCTCTATCTAAAATTAAACAACAACAACATAAAAAACAACATGCACTCCCAGAAATATAGGAAAACTGCGATATAAGACAATATTTATTATGATAACAAATATTTAAGCAACCTTATATCCTTAAAAAATAGCATACTACGAGAAATACTCTGTTACCCAGTTAAAGGCATTTCTTTATTTCCTTTGAACAACAGCTTTACAAACATTGGGATTTATATAAAATACCAAAAACCAAAGCAAAGCAAAAATAGAATAAATAAAAATATGTCAACTTAACCTCTCCAAATGTAATTAATGAAGCATTTAATTTATTTTCATTCAAACACCAAATATTTTCAGAATATGAAACAAATCTTAATTTGCAAGATTATTTTCTCATTACTTAAGTTTAAATATGGTATAAAATATAAATAGTAACATATTTATTAAAATGTTAACAACAGATTGATTATGTATATCCTAAAAATATCAGAAATTCTGGACAAAATTTTCTAATCTCTATTTTGAGACTCATTGCTTTGCAGAAATAAAATGTAAATTTAGATTGGATCCAAGTATGTAGCATTAAAAGGTCAGTTACTAAATTGGCTATGAACACATCACAAGCATTGGAAAGATAAAGACTGAGGCTAGAATAGTTTCTAAAGCAAGAGGTTTTCAGTTTGTGTGGATAAAAACATGGTCCTTGATATTTTTCCTATGGCAACTTACATAGTAATTATTCATTTAATTTTTCTTTTATGAAGTTTTAATTATTTTTCAATACAAAATGTTTCAAAATTAGAAACAGAACATTCACCAGATGTTTGGCAATGTATAAGACACTTAATCACTCTGGGCAATACTATTTGTAAAATCTGGTTGTTGCAATAAATTATCTCAAAGGACCTGAGGCTTGTATGTTGTATGATTACATCAGTGTCTTAACTATAGTGTTGCTTTAAAAGCTCCTTCATTAAGATAAAGATAGTGGGGTGCCTAAGTATTTGACTTTCTAGATATTTTACTGACTATACATCTGGAAACCGCAGAAAACAGTGATTACTTATATTGAGTCTTCTTTGAATGTGAAAGCTATTAAAACTCAGACATGTCTTTGATTCATTGTTTGGGTAATATGGTTATAAAATTGAAATTATTTTTTGGGTGGTTGAAATTTGTGCAATCAATCAATGAATGTAAAAAGACTTATGTATTAAAACTTTCCTCCTAGGGCATATCGGTGGCTCAGTCAGTTGTGTGACTGACTCTTGGTTTTGGCTCAGGTCATGATCTCCTGGTCAGCAGGAGTCTGTTTCCCCTCTCTCTGCCGCCCCCCCACTCTTACTCACTCTCTCTCTCAAATAAATCAATAAATCTTAAAAAAAAAAAAAAACTTTCCTCCTGAATTCATTACTTTGTATTATGGGTATAAATTTAAAGATTTAAGCACCCATGTCCATTTTTTTCTGAGTGAACTTTTCAACTGTAAGTTTAACATTTTTATTCTTTAAAATATAGAATTTCAATATATAAAAATAATTTTACGAATAATATAATCTAGCATGAACCACATTTCACCCATTGTATATCATGAACATTGACTTCTTATTAGTTTATTTCCTTATTTAAGTTTTTACTCAGTTTACTTCTTTAGGAAACTCAATGAGGCATACGATAAAAATTCAAAGAAAAATGTCATGACATCTTGAAAATGGAATCAGAAAATAAAAATGTGGGTTAAATAATCATTGAATTTAAATATTATATTTAATTTAAATTTATTATCCAAAGTGAATTTATTTTTAAAGATTTATTTATTTATTGGAGAGAGACAGAGAGAGAGTACGGGCAGAAGGGACAGAGGAAAAGGAAGAGAGAACCCCAAGCCAACTCCACGGTGAGTGCAGAGCTCGAGGTGGGCTGGATTCTACAACCCCCAGATCAGGACCGGAGCTGAAACCAGAAGTGGGAGACCCAACCAACTGAACCACCCAGACACCGCTGAAATTTTATTTCTGATAAATGAAAGCATTCCTAATTTCGGGAGAATTCTATATTTTGATAACATATACTTATTACTAATAAATGTGTTTATTAATGTAGTATGATACATAATAAACATTGAATATTATAATAGTTAATACTAGTCAATACACTCTAGTAGTAAGATATGCAAAAAAAAAAACTGATTCAAGCTATTACAAATGAATGTTTGGCATCTGTATTAGTTTGCCAACTCAATAAAATACACCTAATAATTGTAGAATCTTAAACATTTACTAATAAAACAATTCAAATAATCTTCACATATAATTTGTTAGCCTTAGACTCTATAAATGTGAAAAAATTAAATACACCACAAAATTTAGTTCATATTCCATAAAATCAAAACATATAGCTACCATTTAGTTAAATATTTCCACTGAATACAGAACACATATGCATGGACAAAATGGGATTCAATGGATACAATAGCAGTAAGGAAGTAGCTCGGTAAAATAAATAAAACTTCTTGTAATAAAAAATGATATAGCATGTGATAACTTACAAAGTTATAAGTTATAAAGTATGGTATTTAATCATAGCTAAAATATAACCATTATTATGCCTGTTTTATGTTTAATCTTCTGATTCTTAGGTTTCTCATTTATAAAATGCAGATTAAGAAGTAGTTTCGTAACCAGTGGACAAATTTAAAAAAAATAAAATAAAACCAAACAGAAAGAAATGGTTTGATGAAATTCATATTTCTGTTTTGTTTGCTTGACTCTCTGTATCCCATGTTAGTCATAAAGGACCAACTCTTACTATGAAGTGTGATTATCACAGTTTTCATGATTTTTTAATAATATCGTCAGTCTAATTTTTAAGTTATGAAGCTGGAACTGATTTCCAATGTTCTAACTCAATTTAGGAAGGAAATGAAATTAGGTCTCAGTACCTCAACTGATTATTTTTTCATATGAAGCCTACATATAATCTTGTTTGCAAGCTGCATGTATTCTCATATATTGCCAAGTATTCATTTACCAAATCATACTTATGAGTTATGCTACACTTTCCAAACTTAATTAATGTTAACGATTTTCAAATCCTCTTTATTAAGTCATTCTAAACAGGAAAGTTTTAGCCAAGAAAGCACAATTAAACTTGAATAGAGTGCATTTTTGGCTGACCTACAGCAACATTATGAATATTATGTGGTAGTTTGGATATTATGAAGAATAAAATGCTTTATTTTTTCTTTGTTGTTACAATATTGAAAAAAATATATCATTCCGAACAATGTTTGAGATTATTTACAGAAACACACACAAAGTTATATGAAATAAATGAATGGAGAAATCATGGTGTAAAGACAATTTTCAAAATGTTTCAATAATAGCCTGTTGTGTCCACCAAACTATTTAAACTTCTCTGTTTTTGACTTATTCTGGAGTTATGAAGTCAGGTTTTAAAATGTTAGTGGAAGTTTTATTTTACAAACTGGAAGATTAATGTTTTTTTCTCATTAAAGTTTCCAACCAAAACAAGATATTTTTTTCTTTGCCTTTTTATATAATTTTCTCCATAAATATTATAATGTCATTAAAACTACAAGTTACTATCATGTCTTATCTTTTAATATCTCTTTAAACATAAGTTATATGAGTATCTTTATATCTATTATTTTATGACTTTGTTTCAAAACTTGAAATCATGCTATATAACTTCAAAATATTTTTCTGAATTGAGTTTTAAAGTTCTTTTCTGGACTATTAAAATATAAATCCAAACAAAGCAATAGCAGTTAAAAAAAAAAAGGTTTTCAGAAAACTGAGTACACCCCCTGATAATTTGCCTTTGATTGCTTAATGAACATCAAATTTAGTGTCTCCATTTCTTTATTTCCTACTTACTTTCTAATTTATACTAATCTGACTTCATCCAGGGCTCTAATAAAATGATGCTCTTAAGGTTGCTAAGAAACATTAATGTCACAAAATCTAGTAAGCATTTTTGCATTTTCACCATTTTTTTAGAGATTTAATTGAGACAGAGAGAGTAAGCAGGAGCAGTGGGGAGAGGTTGAGGGAGAAGCAGACACCCCACTGAGTGGTGCACGGCTTGATCCTAGGACCCCCAAGATCATGACCTGAGTAGAAGGCAAATACTTAACCAACTGAGCCAACCAGGAACTCCAGTGTTTCTGGCACTTTTAACTTAGTAGCATTTAATGTTTTTGACATCTCCTTGTTTCTTTAGTGTCTGTGATACCATGTTCCCACTGCTGTCTTTGTCCCAAATCAGATTATTTCACTGATTTATCATTTACTGCTTTCTTGTACCTAAGTTATTCCAACAAGAAAATATAAACCAAATACAGTAGTAGTTTGAACAGGGGAAACTTAATATAATATACACTCTGAGATCTCTTTCTTACTGTTTTGAATTTTATTGGGCTTAAGTAATTATTTCTGCAATGAACATGGATACAGAGAAATACATCTTCACCAAAAGAAAAGCAATGATGCAAGAATGATGTAAAATGATAGTTGGAATTATCGTTAGGGTGAATGAGAATGTAGATAGTAACAGACGTGGTCGTAAAGAGAACAGCATGCACTTCCAGGTATCCCTTATCTATATAGTTCTGTCCTATTTCCAGTACAGTGGAATGTGGTTTCAGTGTTATAAGAACTTTCTCATTGAAAGCCTAGATTGAAATCCCGTACTTTAAAATGGTGTCTCAAATAAAACAAAAGAAAACATAGTGTTAGCCAAACAAATACATCTATAGGACATATTGAATCATTGGAGACCATTATTAAAATATATACAAAGAAAGACTATATATAGAGAACAAGAGAGAGAGAGAGTGAGAAAGGGAGAAGGCCATTGGGCCTTCACAGAGACATGGCCCAGCACAGGATAAGGGAAGAGAAAACAATGTCAGTTCTGTGATCATCCAAATAAATCTCATAAAATGATCAATGAGAGCCTGCTTATAACTTGAGATTTAAAAAAAAAAAAATGCAGGGGCACCTCGGTGGCGCAGTCGTTAAGCATCTGCCTTCGGCTCAGGGCATGATCCCAGCGTTCTGGGATAGAGCCCCACATCAGGCTCCTCCACTGGGAAGCCTGCTTCTTCCTCTCCCACTCCCTCTGCTTGTGTTCCCTCTCTCGCTGGCTCTCTCTCTATGTCAAATTAATAAATGAAATCTTTAAGAAAAAAATAAATAAAAATAAAAAAAATGCAAACCAGGAAAATTAAATTGAGCCATCTGGATTGCTTTTTCCTTGAGAGCATACCGATATAGCATATATGCCAACAGAGACAGCTTAGAATCTTTGTTATGAGTGGCCTAAGAGAATAAAATACAAATTAGCTATATAAAGGGCTATCGCCTAGGATTGTAGAAATAAAGGTGAACCACAAGTATTATCCCTTACCTAGCATACAATCCAACTAGTGGTGTTTCCATGTAAATGACAGTTTGTAGTCACTTTGTAATTTCTGAAGGTATGAGCTAAAGTCTAATGTTCACTCTCCATTATTGGACTTTTCATAGTTTTCCAGAATAATAGTCACAGTGACAATCTCCACAACCAATGGAGTTTGCTAGGGCTGGACTATATGGCCCAATTTCTTAGGTAGGTACTAAATGATAAACAAGAAATCATAGGTCAGAATTCTATTGTGTTTTCTATGCTATGGGAATGAAAATACTATTAAATACTCAGATTCTGTCACTAGGAGTTACTCGGAACTAGAAAGTAACTTCTTGACATTATATTTGATTAGTAGAGTAATTATTAAATGAGCCACTGTGGAAATCCCTAGACCACTTCAGCATGATAGAACAATAGTAGTTAAATGTATTAAGTGCCTACTATGAACAGATACTTTGATTGACACTTTTTTAAGAATCAAAACCAAAACCAAAAAAAAAAATGGTTTGATGAAATTTCTCTTTTTATTTTATTTTGCTGCCTTCCTGTATTTCATGTTAGTAATGAAGGGCTAACTCATACTGTCTACTGTGGTAGACATTCTCTGTATATTCTTTCAACTCACCTCAAACACCCCATTACAAATTAAAATAAAACAAAAAAGACTGGAGATCAGAAAGTTTTAAGAACTTGCCTAGGATCACCCAAGTAATAAGTGATAGCCTGTAAGTGACAGTCTTGGAAATTTAACTGAGATATATTTAAGCAAAATAGCAATACTTAGCTTATGTTTCTTTTTTCCCCAAATCATACCAAAATATCCTTTAATAAAGTTACAACTTCAGACACCGTGTTTTTCATTAGGTAGGCTTTTAATAAAGCTTTTTGTAGAATCAAATTTTTAAATTTTTATAGGGATATCTGAAAAAAATATATACATATTACTGTTTGCAGAGTGATTAAAACATTCAAAACAGAATCATTTTTCCTATTCAGTTTTTTCCCTCTGTCAGGTGTCAGTGTGTCTGTCAATAAACTTTAGGTCTCATATTGTAGATAGAAAATGATGACTTTCCTAATTTCCATGTGGATGGGGACCATCAAACAAAATTACACTAAGACAACTTCCAATGCTTTTGTGAGGTGTGCACTGTTTTCATAAAGCATGGGATGCGCCTAAATCACACACCAACTCCTGAATTTCATAAAGTAGATGTTCTTAGTGCTAATAACATTTTATAGGTGACATATTTCAAGTAACATGTGTGATACTGGTATAATTATTAAACTGTAAAGATGTAAGACATTTTTAGCTAACTGAAATCCTAATTTTACAATTAACATAATTTTAACATCTGTCAAAATATTCTAACCCTTTGCATAAAAATGTTTTTATATGACCCACTTAATTTTTAATCTGCTTAATATATGGATCAATTTTTGCACATAAAAATACTTTATCACTTTTACTTTTACTCATTCCATTAAAAAATAGTTATTTGGATGGTAAAATCCAATTTAACCTTGTGTCCCTCGGGGATATGGAACAACTTCGCTTCATGTTAATTAATGTTTAAATGAAAAGTATAAAAATATGGAATAGAACTTTTTTTAATTTTGAGAAAGTTTAGCTTTTTAAAGCTGTGATCCATCCATTTTATTTAGACTTTCTGTTTGGTTTTATGAGGTATTATAAGAAACGTTTTACTTGTATTTCTAACCTTAAACTTTTTTGTCTTTTACTTTTGTCTTTATATTTACATATATTAAAGATTCATGTAACTTATTTTATGTAGTTCGTTTCACAAAATTATTACATATTATGCTACACACACACAAACACAACTATAGCCGCCTATATCTGCATATATAGATATACATATATGGTGTAAATATGTATACACACACACCTATATATTTTTTGTGAAAGACATTCTAGATTCATCCCATTGGTTTGCTTTGCATACCAATACATTAAAATATATTTTATCTCATATAGTGTGCCACTGTCAAATGTTAAACTACTTTTATTATTGTGTTTCAATTAAACAGTTTCATCAATACAGCACATTGCAAAGTAAATAGAAAATTTTGATCCAATTTTTTAAATCTATTTACATGTGAGAAAATGAATTAACATATTTTTACTATCTCAGTTGAGTACTAAATCTCAAATTTTTAGATTGCAATTTTCTTCCCTCTGGGGGAGTCTATGTTTCTTTCTTCACTCATGCGAGGAAGTATTTAGTGTACAATAACGAAGGTGATGAAGTGCTTATGCTCTGATGTTAGAGGCAGCTTCTTCATTTTTTTTTAAGATTTATTTATTTACTTGAGAGAGAGTGAGAGAGAGAGAGCAAGAGAGAGCACGAGCAGGGGGGGAGGCCAGAGGCAGAGAGGGAAGAGGACTCCCCACTGAGCAGGAAGCTTGAGCAATGTTGGACTCAATCCCAGGACCCTGAGATCATGAAGGCAGACGCTTAACCGCCTGGGCCACCCAGGTGCCCTGTCCGAGGCAGCTTCTTAAGCTTTGACATAAAATACTTTTTCAATAATAAGTACAATGATAAGAGAAGTACTGGAGTTTATTAGACTACAAAGCAAACACACTAAGCAAATTTAGTTATAAGGCAATTAGAGACATAGCAGGATAGTCACCAGATGGAAAGGGAAGATGAGAGAAAAAACGATTATCTGCAAAAGACCAAAGAAAAGACAGCATAGGTTGTATTACTGAGGAGGTTAAGAAGGGACAAGTCATAAAAGGACTAGAAAACCATATCTATTACCATAGATGAGTAATATCTAAGTACATAAGTTTTGGAGGCATATTGTTCTGAATATGCCGCCAAGTTTGTTACCTATTGACTATGTGACTGAGCCAGTAACTAACTTCATTTCAAATATGTTTTCTCATGTATAAAATTAAAATAATAATAACCCCAACATAACCCCACCATCCATGATTTTTTTGTGAGTTTGATATAGCATATAAGTACATTAGCACAATGCCAGGAACATTTTAAAACCCTGTATCTAATATGTACTAATATTATAAATACATTTTAACACTGTATTATTTGGGAGTTGGGCTGAAAATTTGCTCCTCTAACTAAACATCTGGATCTCTTTTTCTTTCTCTTTTCTTTTCTTTTCTTTTCTTTTCTTTCTTTTCTTTTCTTTTTTTCTTTTCTTTTCTTTTCTTTTCTTTTCTTTTCTTTTCTTTTCTTTTCTTTTCTTTCTTTTCTTTTCTCCTTTCCTTTCCTTTCCTTTCCTTTCCTTTCCTTTCCTTTCCTTTCCTTTTTTCTTTCTCCTTCCTTCCTTCCTTCCTTCCTCCCTCCCTCCCTCCCTTCCTTTTCTTTTTTTTTTTTAATCTTTAATTTAAACAGAGAAAGCATTGTTCCTACCCACAGGTTTCCCTATCTTTCATGGACTAGAGCAGCATTAACTTTGCCATTTTACCTGCAAAGGAGACTGGAAATCCTAATGTTTAGTGATGCAGCTACTATAATAAAGAGAAGCAAGGCAATTGGACTATGTTTTGCACGATCCCATCTACAGCACATGTGACAAACCTATAACCTCTATAAGACACAACTGAAGGATTTTAATCAAGGCTATTACTTGATTATTTTCTATTTAGGAAGATGTCTTTAGCAATAGGTTAGTGAAAGGAAGTTACAGGTACCCAACGCATCTATTTTCTCTGTAAAAGTGGGGAGGGGGGACATCACTAAAGAGCAAAAGGTCAAGAGGGATATGAAAACCATTTTTAAGAAAGAGATGTTTTGACAGTTTCCATGGAGAAAATGAGTAAGAAGTGACTAGAAAGACATGGAACTATTTCTAGAATCTACTGATGCTTGGGATTATGACATGATAATATTCCATCCCAATATATTACTAAGTAACTTTTATGGAAATTTTGTATGATACTTAAAATTTTAATTTTAGAGTTTAGAAAAAAGGTAACTAATAATGTATTCAACACATTAAATAATTCACTTAATTTATATTATGCATAGCTGAAACATGGCTGAGATTATTTATTCTATTTATATTCTATGAATTTAAAATCTGATTCAAGGTAAAGAAATTATTTGAAATAATTTTACATAACATATTAAAGAGAATGAGTAGAATATGTTAGAAATTTAGTGTAGAAATTGGCCTGGCAGAAGCAAATTATTTTCATTGGATTGTAGTAGGAAATTCTTATTGAGACTAAATTTTGTAAGATTTTGATTGACAGTGAACTAACTTTGCCTTTATCCCACGGTCAATTAAAGAAATACAAGTAATCACCACTCTCAAAGAAGAAATAGGTCATTTATGAAAAATGAGCATTTTGTCTAACATTTGGCATCTGATAAATATCATATCTAGGGAACTTTAAAAACAAAACATAGTAAGTAAACTTATATACAAAACGTGACTTATCTGTTGAATTATTTGAGAAAATTCTTTTATGTCTCAAATCAAATAGCTATGAAAATTTCATTTAGATTAGATTTACTGTAGAGCATATTGATTTTGCATCCACTGACATTATAAACTAGGCACTAGGGTATATATTGTAGCTGTATTCAGCTGTAAGTAATTTCAAATAGAAGTAATGGAAATTGCCCAAAAAGCTTAGGTTCTAATTTGATGTGCCTCTGATTTATAGTAAACAGCCAATATAACTTTAACTAATTAAACTAATTTAAATTTAATTACCTCAACAATTGTTGAATTCTGTTTGAGTCTACTGAAATTTGGAATTCATAAAAAAATTAAAAATTGTATAATTTAATTAAAGAAAAAAGATTTCAAATCTAAACATTCATATAGATACCAAATTTGTCAAGTACAATGTGTCTAACTGGAAAAGGAAAACAATGTGAACTGAGAGATATTCCATGTTCATTGATAGGATGATTCAATATTGTCAAGATGTTCTCAACTTGATATGTAGATTCAATACAATCCCCATCAAAATCCCAGCAAGTCTTTTTTTTTTTTTATATTGACAAACTGATTCTAAAGTTTACAGAGAGAGGCAAGAGACCCAAATAGTCAATGCAATATTGAAGGAGAAGACCAAGTTTGGAGGACCAACATTATCTGACTTCTAGACTTAACTATAAAACCACAGCGATCAGGACATTGTGGATTGGTAAAAGTAGTCAAATAGATCAATGGGATATAATAAAAACCCCAAAACAGACCAACTGAAAAGGAATAACATCCATCCTCTGCCTCTTCTACTGTCAACTATTAAATTTCTGACACTTCTGACCACCAAACATAATGGGCACCAAGCAATTCTGGATCACCAGCTGGTGTGCTACAATTCAACTTAGTCTTACACTATCTACCTGGAGGAGTTAACATCAGATCCCACAAGTTAAGGGCTTAGTCCCAGAAGACTGTCAACCCCCAGCCCCACCATACACACACACATACTTCAGATGCCTATTGTAAGTCCAAGCTATAACCTGTACTTCAGACTAACCAGCTATAAATCAGAGGTTTTTAAGACCTATTCCTTCAGTTAGATCAATTTGCTAAAGCAGCTCACAGAAATCAGAAAAAAATTTTACTTACTAGATTACTGGTTTATTATATAAGTATATAACTCAGGAACAATCCGATGGAAGAGATGCATAAGGGAAGGAATGTGTAAAGGGACCAGGTGCTTCCATGATCTCTGTGGATGCATCACCCTCCCTGCATCTCCAAGTGTTCTAGTTTTCCAACTTGAAAGCTCTCTGAACCTCATCCTTCTGGGTTTTGATACAGTCTTCATTATGTAGGCATTAAACCATCAGCCATTGTGAGTTATTCAGCCCCCAGACATATGTCCCTTCCCCTGAGGTCTGAGATGGGACTGAAGGTTCCAACCCTCTAATCACATGGTAGGTTTCCCTTGCAACCAGCACCCATCCTAAGAAGTTTTTCAAGCCACCTCATTAACATAAACTCAGGTATGATTTAAAAGGGCTACAAATGACACCCATTTAAGCTTTTTGACTGGGAAGTTAATTCATAACATAGCATATGAACATGTCAATAGCATAACAAAAGATGCCCCAACATTCTTATATAGAAAACTACAGGGGCCCCTGGATGTCTCAGGTCATGATCTCAGGATTATGAGATTAAGCCCAGCATTGGACTCCTTGCTCAGTGGGGAGTCTGCTTGGGATTCTCTCTCTCCCTCTACCTCTGTCCCCCCACCCCCCACGCACACTTGTTTGCTTTCTCTCTCTCTGTCAAATAAATTAATTAAGTAATTAAAAAAAACACCTACAAGTGTTTTAGTAGCTATGTGCCAGAAACAGTGGATAAAGTACAAATAAATGTTTCTTATCATAAATCACAATATCATATCCACATAAATATAATCAACAGATTTTTGTTAAAGAGGCAAATTCAACACAATGGAGCAGACTGACATTTCCACATGCCAAAAAAAAAAAAAAAAAAAAGAAAGAAAGAAAAGAATCCAGACAGACTTTACACTGTTCACAAAAAATTAATTCCACAAAAATTAATAGATCACAGACCTAAATGTAAATTGTGCAACTATAAAACTCATAGAAGATAACATAGGAGAAAACCTAGATGACCTTGGGTATGGTGATGACTTTCTAGATACAACATCAGAAGCATAATCCACAGAATGGGAGAAAATATTTTCAAAAGACATAGCTGATAAAGTACTGTTATCCAAAATACATGGCTCTAAAAACTCAATAATTAAAAGTAAAACAATCCAATTGAAAAGTGGGGCAAAAACCTTAACATATGTATTTAAAGAAGATACATAAATAGCAGATAAAGATATGAAGAGATGTCAGACTTAAGGAAAACGCAAATGAAAACAGTGAGATAACACTACACAACTATTAGAATGACCAAAATTCAGAACACTGCCAACACCAAATGCTGAAGAGGTTGTGGAACAACAAGAACGCTCATTCACTGTTGGTAGGAATGCAAAATGGTGCAGCCACTGTAGAGGACAGTTTGGAGGTTTCTTACAAAGCTAAACATACTCTTACCATACAATCCAGAAATCATGCCCTTTGGTTTTTACTCAGAGGAGTTGAAAACTTATAACTATGCAAAAACCTGCACATAAATGTTTATAGCAGCTTTATTCATAACTGCCAAAACCTGGAAGCAACCAAGATGTCCTTTAGTAACTGAAGGGACAAATACATTGTGGTACATCTAGACACTGGAATATTACTCAGCAACAACAGGCAATCATCTATCAACCCATAAAAAGATAAGGAGGAATCATAAATGAATATTACCAAATGAAAGAAGCCAATCTGAAAAGGCTATATACTGTATGAGTACAACCATACGACATTCTGGAAAAGGCAAAACTATGACGAGAGTAAAACGACTAGTGATTGGCATATGTTGAGGGTGGGAGGGGTGAATGAATAGGTGGATCAGAGACCATTTTTAGGGCAATGAAAATACTCTGTGTGATTCCACACTGATTAAACATCTAAACCTATGAAATATACAACACCAAGAGTGAACCCTAAGGTAAATTATGGAGATTTCAGTGATTATGGTGTATTAATGTAGATTCATCAGCAATTCATCACTTCTCAATTGGTGGGGAATGCAGACAATGGGGAAAGTTTTATATGAGTGGGGGGCAGGGGGTATATGGAAATGTCTGTACCTTTTCAACTGTGCTAGGAACCTCAAATTCCTTTCTAAAAATAAAGTCTTAGTAAAAAAATTAAAAAGGGAACATCCACAGAATCAGCCTGAGACATAGGAAGATACATCTGGATCTCTACAAAAGAACATCTCCAGCTCTGAGTATTGAGGTACGAAGCAGGGAGCCATGAAACCGCGCACAGATATGGGAAGATAAACGGAAGGCGGAGGGAGCCGTGTTCGGGCACCGGGAAGTGGTAGCCACCTGCACGGGAGAGCGGGCAGACTCGCGGACCAGCACCCGCTAGAGAGCAGACTGAGACTGTGAGCCGGGGAATGCGCGCCACAAGACTGAAACGGAACTCCGGTGTGCTCACTGGAACCAGACTGAGACCAGGGGCTCCAGAGCACGCAGGAGCTACTGGCAGCTGGCGGCTGGCGGTGTTAGAAACACAAAGGACAGAGACGTGCAGGCCCTGGAAGTGAGGGCTGGGACGCCGGGTGTGGGGGTGTGGGGCGCACATCCTGGGACACTGCAGGGTTGAGCAGCACCAACAGAAACAGAGTTAAAGTGGCCAGAACATCAGTGGAGAATGGTCCGTGATCCCTCTGTTCTGAGATAGAAGCTGAGATTCCGCTACTGCTGCTCTGACTCTCAGAAGAGGCACAGCAAACTGCCAGAGAACAGAAGCCTGGAAATACCAGCTCACAGTGTGCCCATCCTCATCCCCCATCGCATGGGACATGGAGACTCTACCCAAACAGGGTTGCCTGAGTATCGGTGCAGCAGGCCCCTCCCCCAGAAGGCAGGCTGAAAAATCAAGAAGCCCACATCCCTAAGATCCCTATAAAAAAAGGGCGCACAGCCTTGTCAATAATTTGGGCTCTGGACAACCCCACAACCTCTCCTCATCAGAATGATGAGAAGGAGAAATCCCCCCCAGCAAAGAAAAGGCAATGAGTCGGTGGCCTCTGCCACAGAACTAATGGATATGGATATAACCAAATTATCAGAAATGGAATTCAGAGTAACAATGGTCAAGATGATGTGTAGACTTGAAAAAAGTATTAACAAAAATGATAATGAGAATATAGAATCTCTAAGGGCAGAAATGAGAGCGAATCGGGCAGAAATTAAAAATTCTATGAGCCAAATGCAGTCAAAACTAGAGGCTCTGATGGCCAGGGTCACTGAGGGAGAAGAATGTATCAGCAAATTGGAGGATGGGTTAGTAGAAGACAAAGCTAAAATAGAATCTGGACTCAAAAATATTCACACTAAGGAATGTAGGTTACAGAAGATTACTGACTCAATGAAACGTTCCAGTGTCAGAATCATCGGCATCTCCGAGAGGGTGGAGAAAAACAGAGGTCTAGAAGAGATATTTGAACAAACTGTTGCTGAAAACTTCCCAAATCTAGCAAGGGAAACAAACATCCGTGTCCAAGAGGCAGAGAAGACCCCTCTCAAGCTCAACCACGACAAACCTACGCCACATCACGTCGTATTGCAACTCACAAATATTAGATCCAAGGATATAGTATTGAAAGTGGCCAGGGCAAAGAAATTTCTCATGTACCGAGACAAAGTTATCAGAATTACATCAGACCTGTCTACACAGACCTGGAATGAGAGAAAGGGTTGGGGGGGGGGACATTTTTAAAGCTCTTTCAGAGAAAAACATGCAGCCAAGGATCCTTTATCCAGCAAGGCTGTCATTCAGAATGGATGGAGAGATAAAGACCTTCCAGAATAGTCAGTCATTGACCAATTTCGTAACCACAAAACCAGCCTTACAGGAGATATTACGGGGGTTATATAAAGGTAAAAAGGCCCCAAGAGTGATACAGAACAGAAAGTCACAACTGATGGAAACAAAGACTATACTGGCAACATGGCATCATTAAAATCATATCTATCAATATTCAATCTCAATGTAAATGGCCTAAATGCTCCCATAAAGTGCCACAGGGTTGCAGATTGGATAAAAAGACATGACCCATCCATTTGCTGTCTACAAGAGACTCATTTTGAACTAAAGATACATTCAGACTGAAAGTAAAGGGATGGAATACCATCTTTCACGCCAATGGACCTCAAAAGAAAGCTGGGGTAGCAATTCTTATATCAGACAGATTGGATTTTAAACTAAAGACTATAGTTAGAGACACAGAAGGGCACTATATTATTCTTAAAGGATGTATCCAACAAGTGGATATGACAATTATAAATATATATGCCCCCACCAGGAGAGCAGCAAGATACACAAGCCAACTCTTAACCAGAATAAAGAGACATATAGATAAAAATACGTTAATAGTAGGGGATCTCAACACTCCACTATCAGCAATAGACAGAGCACCGGAGCAGAAAACCAACATAGAAACAAAGGCTTTGAATGCCATAATCGATGAGTGGACCTCATAGATATATATAGAACACTACACCCCAGAACCAAAGAATACTCATTCTATTTTAATGCCCATGGAACATTCTCAAGAATAGACCATGTTCTGGGACACAAAACAGGTCTCAACCAATACCAAAAGACTGAAATTATTCCCTGCATAGTCTCAGACCACAACACTTTGAAATTGGAACTCAACCACAAGGAAAAACGTGGAAGAAACTCAAACACTTGGAGACTAAGAACCATCCTGCTCACTAATGATTCGATAAGCCAGGAAATCAAAAATCAATTTAAACAATTCATGGAGACCAACGAGAATGAAAATACAATGGTCTAAAACCTATGGGATACTACAAAGGCAGTCCTAAGGGGGAAATACGTAGCCATCCAAGCCTCACTCAAAAGAATAGAAAAATCTAAAATGCAGTTTTTATATTCTCACCTCAAGAAGCTGGAACAGCAATGGAGGGACAGGCCTAATCCACACACGAGGAAGCAGTTGACCAAGATTAGAGCAGAAATCAATGAATTAGAAACCAGGAGTACAGTAGAGCAGATCAACAGAACTAGAAGCTGGTTCTTTGAGAGAATCAATAAAATTGACAGACCACTGGCAAGACTTATCCAAAAGAAAAGAGAAAGGACCCAAATTAATAAAATTATGAATGAAAAAGGAGAGGTCACAACCAACACCAATGAAATTGGAAGGATTATTAGAAACTTTTATCAACAGCTTTTTGCCAATAAATTAAGCAATCTGGAAGAGATGGAGGCCTTCCTGGAAACCTATAAACTACCAAGATTGAAACAGGAAGAAATTGATTTTTTAAACAGGCCAATTAATTATGAAGAGATTGAGTCAGTGATAAACAACCTTCCAAAAAGCAAAACTCCAGGCCCGGATCGTTTTCCTGGGGAATTCTACCAAACAATCAAACTAGAAATAATACCTATTCTCCTAAAGCAATTTCAAAGAATAGAAACAGAAGGAAAGCTACCAAACTCATTCTATGAGGTCAATACTACCTTGATCCCCAAACCAGGCAAAGACCCCATCAAAAAGGAGAATTACAGACCAATTTCCCTAATGAATATGGACGCCAAAATTCTCAACAAGATCATGGTTAATAGAATCCAACAGTACTTTAAAAGGATTATCCATCATGACCAAGTGGGATTCATCCCTAGGATGCAAGGTGGTTCACCATTTGCGAATTGATCGATGTCTTAGATTTTATCCAGAAAGAAAAATTCAAAAATCATATGATTCTCTCAATAGATGCAGAATAAGCATTTGACAAAATACAGCATCCTTTCCTGATTAAAACCCTTTAGAGTGTAGGGATAGAGGGTACATTCCTCAATCTCATAAAAACCATCTATGAAAAGTCTTCAGCAAATATCATTCTCAATGGGGAAAAGCTGGAAGCCTTTCCCTTAAGATCGGGAATGCGACACGGATGCCCACTCTCGCCACTATTATTCAACATAGTACTAGAAGTCCTTGCAACAGCAATCAGACAACAAAAAGGGACAAAAGGTATCCAAATCGGCAAAGAAGAAGTCAAACTGTCTCTCTTCACAGGTGACATGATACTCTATATGGAAAACCCGAAAGAATCCACGCCCAAACTATTAGAAGTTATAGAGCAATTCAGTAATGTGGCAGGATACAAAATCAATGCTCAGAAATCAGTTGCATTTCTATACATGAATAATGAGACTGAAGAAAGAGAAATTAGGGAATCCATCCCATTTACAATAGCACCAAAAACCATACGTTACCTTGGAATTAACTTAACCAGAGACATAAAGGACCTATATTCTAGAAACTATAAATCACACTTTAAAGACATTGAGGAAGACACAAAAACATGGAAAAATATTCCATGCTCATGGATCAGAAGAATTAACATAGTTAAAATGTCCATGCTACCCAGAGCAATCTACACTTTCAATGCTATCCCAATCGAAATACCGAGGACATTTTTCAAAGAACTGGAACAAATAGTCCTTAAATTTGTATGGAACCAGAAAAAGTCCCGAATCGCCAAGGAACTGTTGAAAAGGAAAAAGAAAGCTGGGGACATCACAATGCTGGATTTCGAGCTGTATTACAAAGCTGTGATCACAAAGACAGCATGGAACTGGCACAAAAACAGACACATAGACCAATGGAACAGAATAGAGAGCCCAGAAATGGATCCTCGGCTCTTTGGGCAACTAATCTTTGATAAAGCAGGAAAAAACATCCGGTGGAAAAAAGACAGTCTCTTCAATAAATGGTGCTGGGAAAATTGGATAGCTACATGCAAAAGAATGAAACTTGACCACTATCTCACACCATACACAAAGATAAACTCCAAATGGATGAAAGACCTCGATGTGAGACAGGAATCCATCAAAATCCTAGAGGACAGCATAGGCAGCAACCTCTACGACATCAGCCAAAGCAACCTTTTTCATGACACATCTCCAAAGGCAAGAGAAACAAAAGATAAAATGAACTTGTGGGACTTCATCAAGATAAAAAGCTTCTGCACAGCCAAGGAAACAGTCAAAAAAACTAAGAGGCAGCCCATGGAATGGAAGAGTATATTTGCAAATGATGCTACAGATAAAGACCGGTATCCAAGATCTACAAAGAACTTCTCAAACTCAATATGCGAGAAACAAATAAACAAATCATAAAATGGGCAGAAGATATGAACAGACACTTTTCCAATGAAGACATAAAAATGGCTAACAGACACATGAAAAAATGTTCAAAATCATTAGCCATCAGGGAAATTCAAATCAAAACCACACTGAGATACCACCTTACGCCAGTCAGAATGGCAAAAATTGACAAGGCAAGAAACAACAATTGCTGGAGAGGATGTGGAGAAAGGGGATCCCTCCTACATTGTTGGTGGGAATGCAAGTTGGTATAGCCACTCTGGAAAACAGTGTGGAGGTCCCTTAAAAAGTTAAAAATTGAGCTACCCTATGACCCAGCCATTGCACTACTGGGTGTTTACCCCAAAGATACAGACGTAGTAAAGAGAAGGGCCATATGCACCCCAATGTTCACAGCAGCATTGTCTACAATAGCTAAATCGTGGAAGGAACCGAGATGCCCTTCAACAGATGACTGGATTAAGAAATTGTGGTCCATATATACAATGGAATATTACTCAGCTATCAGAAAGAATGATTTCTCAACATTTGCTGCAACATGGACAGCACTGGAGGAGATAATGCTAAGTGAAATAAGTCAAGCAGAGAAAGACAATTATCATATGATTTCTCTCATCTATGGAACATAAGAACTAGGAAGATCGGTAGGGGAAGAAAGAGATAAAGAAAGGGGGGGTAATCAGAAGGGGAATGAAGCATGAGAGACTATGGACTCTAAGAAACAAACTGAGGGCTTCAGAGGGGAGGGGGATGGGGGAATGGGATAGACTGGTGATGGGTAGTAAGGAGGGCACATATTGTATGGTGCATTGGGTGTTATACGCAACTAATGAATCATCAAGCCTTACATCGGAAACCAGGGATGTACTGTATGGTGACTAACATAATATAATAAAAAATCATTAAAAAAAAAAAGAAAAAAAAAAAAAAAGAAACCAGGGATATACTGTATGGTGACTAACATAGTATCATAAAAAACATTAAAACAAAAAAAAAATAGAAAAATAAAAGACAAAAAAATTAAAAAGAAGTCAGTTGAGACTTTAATTACAATCTAATAATATGTATTTTATAAATTCATATGGTATAGACAAAATGTTTTATTTTGTGTATCTATTTAGCACGGCCAACTTGGTTTTACCCAGTACATCATTAGCCAATATAACTACATGCAAGGTTAGATAATATTTGTCCTATTATATGTGATGAACCCAAAGCTCAGAGGCATTGTTTCTTATTTTAAGTTATGTAACTGGTGAACAATTTAAATAATTTCTTCTTACTCTAAGTTAATTATTTATATTATAACCACTTTCCTCCTTGATACCAATAGTGTATATGTCTGATTAATGATGTCATTCTTGTTGACGAATATGTGTTATTATGGGGGTTAATTTCATATTCAGCTTCATTTTTAATGGTTTTATTGAAAAGTTTAATTTTTATAAAAATAAATGTACATCATTAAGGGAAAATCTTCTGACCCAATTATCATTTAAATAAGTTTAAACACAGATGATCAAGAGAAAAACGGCAGATGGCAAATACTTTGCTATTTATAATGTTATTTTGTTGTCATATTGTAAGAAATTTTCTTTCAAGCACATCGTATTTTATCAAAACAAAGTAGAAACTAAATATTAGAAGTATCAGGAAAAAGCTTGTTTTGGTAATAGGATAATACTTTCCTATCCCATGTTTTCCTAAAGCTTTTAGTAAAATATAAAGTCTAGCGATTTTTGTTTTATTCATCATCTCAACTCTTCCCAAGCTATCTTTAAAAAATATTTGTTAAAGCATATATATAGGGCACAATTTTAAAATAGAGTCATAATGTTCTAATAAATTAGTGATTTTCCTACCACTTTGAGCCCATCATGTGAAAGCCCTTGATTTCTGCTAAGTATCATTAATTAGCATTTTAATGTCATTAAACTATTGTAAAATACTTTACATATTTTAGGGGAATATGAATCGTATAAAAATGTATCCTTTAGAGAGCATTTGCAAAATTTAAATGTATGCAAGGGTTTATAAGTGCTTTACAGCATATTGCAGCACTTTTTGCATTAATTAATCCAGAAGATAATAGTTTCTACTAATTATTCCCAATGTAGTAACGTGAAAATTACAGAAATAATGCTTATGTACAGTATAAAAGACAATTTATCTTGTATGCTTCAAGGAAAACCAAACAAACAACAAAGAACAAAAGAATAAATGGTCTCACAGGATCTTTCTTTCAATATCTCCTAATATATGCATTTATTTTTTTTTTAAGATGAGCTTTCTTTAAATTGCTCGATCAATTTATTAAGGAACTCCAGTTCCCTTAATAAATTCTGAGAATAAAACAGAATCCTTGGAGCTGCTTTGCAGATTTATGTGGTCATCAGAAACACTCTTGGAACAACTCATTGGTCTCCTGGGATGTTTTCATTGTCCTTTTGAAGTTTACTTGAAATGCCTTGTGGAGTCTTAAATGAGATATACTAGTTGCCAATAAGTTTAAATGAATAAAAGAGAACTACAGACATGATATTTGTATATTATTATGGTAGGATTATCCTCTTTCTCATGTGCATATTTGGTCATGATTACAATTCTGGACCATTTTGTTTCATGTTTCTTCACATTTTTAAACCAAAATTTAATTCAGTTAAAATAATTCTAAATGTAAGGAAATATTCAATATTATATATTCTAGACAAAGCATGAATAATATGAACATTTAATATATAATTCCATTTTCCCCCCAAATTCAGCATACCATCTATTTTGAAGACTGAAAAATCTGTAAATGTATAAAATGTATTTTGGGGCTTCTGAAGGGATATTGTATTGTAATAGATATTTTGGGGGGGTTAATTCTTTTTTTGTTTTAATTGAGGAACTAATTGAGAAGAATATTGTTCTTAATCAAAGTCTTCACAAACCATTAGATAATTGCCTTATTTCCTTTCTAAATTCTTAATTCATAAATACATCTTTTAAAGGTGTTTTTATCAAATTTCTTCAACTTCTAACTTCATGTTTCTGTACAAATAAAAATTAAACCTTTAAGGCATAAATGGGTGTTTATTAGGTCTATATTCTAAGAAATTTCACATCACTCATATCCCTAGAAAAACAAAAATATTGATAAATTTTAAAGGCATAATCATTAGCTCCAAACGTGGAAAAGACCGCGAATTATAAATTATCAAGGTATTCGTGTACAAAGTTCATGACAAATAATTATCCCAAACTCATCGATGTACAGTAAAAATACAGAATTAAAAACACATACACATAACATGCACACACGACGGAATCAGACTTCATGAGGAGAGGAAATAAAGAGCAATTAGGATTCTAGTCTAGACCTCTCATTAGCTAATCTTTGACAATTATCATATTTTTAACATTGACAAATAATCTCATAAGGGCAAAATTCCTCAGGTATCATCTATGCACCAGTGCAACTAAATTAATTGTGCTTGGTTACAACTTAAATAGTCTCTTTCCACTACATACATCTTCCTTCTCTGAAATTTTGTGATCTAGCATATACCTTATTTAAAAACAAATACATGAAAATCTCAAGGGGACTGATGAAGTTGCTTCAAATATTAAATTTATATTTATTAATTTATGTAGCTATTTCTTAAGTGTATAATATGTGTCAAGTTCAATTCCTAAGGCTTGTGTAACAGGGGTCTCTAAGAGAGAAGAAATTTCCTCTCCTGTTGCTTCTATTTTACTGGGGAAGGAAAAAAATAACCAGTAAATTAAAAAGCTTTAATTATGCTGCAGTTCAATTCAATAAATATTTGTTAAGCATCTGCTCATTTTGAAGTGTTGTGAAGAGAGTGGATGATAAGAATGCAAAAAAGACCCATCTACTGTCAAGGAACCCAAAATTTAGGCAGAATGGGAGAAATTGATGCCTCTGTAGGCAAGATCATTTCAAAGAGTTTTGTTGTAAAAGATTAGTATGTAATATTTATTGAGAGCTAAAAAAAAAGGGCCTCATATGTGAAATATTGCCTTTAAAAATAGGTAGACTGGGGTTGTCTGGGTGGCTCAGTCAGTTGAGTGTCTGCCTTTAGCTCGGGTCATGATTCCAGGGGGAGCCTGCTTCTCCCTCTCCCTCCTGCTTGTGCTCTCTCTTCACTCTCTCTCTCTAATAAATAAAATCTTCAAAAACAAAAATAAAAATAGGTAGGCTACTAGCATTAGAATGCAACACAAGTTAGGTAAAACTGTCTTTGTTAAGGAAAGTTATGATATGTTAAAAAAAAAAATTGACCTGCAGAGGCCTAAAACCAAAGAGGACAACGTGCCTGGGATGAGACTCTGGGGAAGTAATCTTCCCAAATCTCAAATTCAGAAAAGCACTCCAAAATAAATTCTGCTGTGTTACAGGTAGTGGCTCCTGGGATGCAGATACTATATTCTACAAAAGCAAAAGGAATCAGTTGGGTATTACAAAAGAGGGGGAAAAAAGGAGAACAGACAAGGGAGCTTTCTTAGCAGATGTGGCCAAATCCTCACCCCAGCAGGAGAGATTGTGAGCGGTAGGCCATACTGGTATGAAATTTTGATCTCCTAGTGAGGAAAATTTTACTAGGAAAATTTCACATTTTACTAGTATGAGTTAAAAGCTTTCATTAATAGAGACATTGGAAGTTACTTCCAATATTTTTTTTTTAAATGCAAGAGACAAATGAAAAGAGCATTTTGCTGAGATTGATTTTAAAATTTGTATGTTTCATTTAAAATTAATTTATTTTGTACTAAATGTTAGGATCTTTGTCTAATTGAAACAGATGGCTTTCCCCTATCATCAAAATTATAAGGAAAGAAACCACTATCATCGGAGTGAAATGAATATTTTAAAACCATTTTAACTAACTCACTGCTTAGTCCAAAAATTAATATTCAAAGTTTTTAAATTTGGAAAACTTTATCTTCAAAAGAGAATAAAACTATCCCAAAGATGTTAGAGAAATGCACACATTTCAACATTCCTTATATAACCAAGAGGACAACTTAACATTAACATGTGTTAGATAACAGAATGCTATATTTTAATTTATATCTGAGAGAATGATCATGACTAAATTAAATAAGCTGTGGAACAAATATTTAAGTGGTGTGAACTATTAAATGAAGGAACAGCTAAATGTATGAAAGAATGTCACAGATTCTGAGCAATTATGACACATACACTTACTCAATTTTATTGCAACTCAGGAAACTCCTCCTCGTGTCTATATTCATTTCAATTCAAATACTCCTGCTTGCTTTTTTTTTTTATAGAGCATGATCTTTGAAATGATGCTCCATGCAAGAGTTATTAAATATATTTCGTGTGTTGTTTTACTATCAAGGAGCAGAATACATCTTTTCTACTCCTTTTAATATGAAGGATAAAAAAAAAGTTCTTCATTTATGTCAAAGCTAAGAATTATGGGATGACAATGAAGGCTCTCCAGGAGGAATTTTAAGCAGACAGAGCCTAGGAAGAGTTTCCCAGGTCAGTTGAAAGGGGGGAGATAATTTTTTAATTTTATTTATTACTTCTTGTGGGGTTTTTTTGTTATTAATGAAACACCAATAAGTGTGCTTATATACAGTCAGCATTTTTTTTATTGCTGTAAGAGTCAATATTGGTATGGATTGTCTATTAATAGTTGCTGTAATAACTCTCAGAGGAATAAATAAGGGTATATTTTAAATATTTGTCACCTTTATCTTAAATACATGCTCTATTACCTGATCATTTTGAATGAATCTTTTTGCTTTAGAAAACAGAAAAGCAAATGGTATTTTATAGTGTATAGCAGGGGAAAACATGATCCTTTCACATTTCCTCCACTCTGGAATTATTAGGCAAAAAATAGGTCATTTTATTCTGTAACTATCAATGGAATAACACATGAGTTTAAATGCTTTACACCTGTGTAATCTTCAGCATTTATCTCACTTGGCATTTTCTTTTCTTGTCTATTATCTAGCAGAATTTCTTAAAGTTGGTGATTATCACTGTTTCAAAAGTTAGCAAAGGATAGCAAGTGTTTAACTTGTATTATTTGTGCTCTGCATACAATGACAAGATTTCATTTGTAAATTTAAATCCTTCAGAAATACTTAACAGGAAATGTACTTAATTTTTTTTTTTTTGTTTTGTTTGCTAAATTTGGGGAAATAAATAATTTGGGCCAATCAGAAGTAAGCTCTACTTAAGTATGAAATCTCTAGCAGTGATACAGCAACATTAAGAACAAACTATTCTACTTTGGAGGAGCTGAACCTGGAACCCTACTTCTCATGAGGAGATAAAGAATAAAGAGAAACCACTGATATATGGATAAGTCATAGTAAGAGGGATGAGCTGTGGTCACGTGGTAGGACTCTTAATGACTTGTCTTGTGATGGTTCTGATTACTTTTTGACTTAAATCAATTAATTCTTCCCTCTTAAAATATGAATAAAATCAGAAGTCCAAGCTATAGTACCGCAATAATGTAGTTCCACAATAATTGGCTCGTCTAAGACAAGAGCGCTTCTCTTCTACACATAACACTCCTGAAGTAGTCAGGTGGATGAGCCACTCGAGGAGCAGTGGACTTTACCATGCACAATATGTGTCTTCCATTTGGGCAGTTCTTTGGCCATTTTTCAGCCGATGCAAGAAGTTTTATCTTTTATGGAATGATTCTGGAGCTGTAAATATTACCTCTGTTCTTATTCTAAGTTCAAAACATTTACAGAAATATAGATAGCCATGTGCCTGATTTAATATAATGGTAAGGTTGCAAGAAAAAGGAATGTGGGAAGACAGTTTATCAGTTTCAGCCATAAGAACTCAGAAAATATGTAGTATATACTTCATCTTATCATCGCTATTATTAACTATTGTGATTATTTCTGAATAGTTAGGGGAGTTGACATTTTTATAATAGTGAGGATTTCCACATAAATTACATACAGTACATGTTTCCATTTATGTTTAATATCACTAAGTAGATGGATGCATGTGTATGTATCCTACAGATACGTTTAGCTATTATTTGCTAGTATTGTTAATATTGTTAATGTGGTTTCCGCTATATCTCTTAAATAAATACTTTTTGTATATAGGAAAGGATATTAGTTATTTTATATTACATATTTTAAATGAAGTGTTAGTATAATTTCTAATCATTTCCCCATGGCTTATCTTGGGCTTTCCAAGTTGGCAACTATATCATATCAAATAATGGCAATTAAGTCTATGTCTTAGTCATCTTGGCCTGCATAGCAAGATAGCACAGAGTGGGTGGGTTAAACAACAGACATTTTTCATAGTTCAAGAGGCTGATAAATCCAAAACTGAGGCACCAACAGATTCCAGTGTCTGGTGAGAACCTTCTTCCTACAGGACAAATATTTAAATACTGTAAACTATTAAATGAAGCAATAGCTATATGTATGAAATAATTTTTATTAAATATTTTAGTGTCTTCTGATCCAACCTTTAAAAATATTGGACTTTATTAAAAGGAATGTGAGACACAAATTATTATTCCATAAATTATATTAACATCTTTTTTAGCAAAACATCTTATATTTTGTTTGCTCTGGACATAATTTGCACAATAAATGTTTTTGGCTACTATTTATCGAAAGTTTTCTCACACATTTTTCTCATAGTGTCCTTATAACATACAATCTCCTGAATGTAATGTTAATGTACAAAATCTGTACAAGTGAACAATTTACATGGTTAATTCACTTAAAATTCTGCTTAATATGATGCTATGCAATAAAAAACAACCTCAAGAGCCCCAGACATAAGAGCTTGCCTTTCTTAGTCTATACACTGGGCATTGTTCCGTCTTTTCTCTTTGATCTCCAGGTTTGCTCCAGATTCTTTTTTTTTTTTTCTTTCTAAATGATTTATTCCACAAACATATAAATGTTAATTGTCCTATGTGGTGATATGCTAGACATGGCTTGAACTGGCTATATTCAGGTATGTCACACTGGCATCTTGGGATTGGTCATGGTAGTGATACTTACATAAGGAAAATGGCAGCTGTGAGAAATTAAGGCTCTTCTTCCCACCAGTGGGCTGGTTTCTGAACATTTACCAGCATATCACCAGTGCTATGTCCTCTGGTCCCTGTCTTCACAAGTATTAATCAGTTAAGTCTCTTTCTACCCAGCTTTCCCATCTACTTAGAAATAAAATTATAGTAACTCTTTCAAATCCATGCTTATTCAAATGCATTTCCCAAATAAATACATTGGTACACTGTTTTTGACCAACCCTACATTTATCTCAATTTAGATAGATGCACATGGTTTTCTGGTCCTGGAGTTCTCATCTGGTGATCCCTTTTTGCTAACCAAAAAACAGAAATACTGTAATTATGCATTCTGCATATGTTCCTTTCTTACCAACTGAACAGTTCTTGCATGAAAAATTTTATTTGAGTCTTTTACATTATATTGTATTGCCTAAATATATATATATGTATATATATTTAAAGGAATAAAGTATTAATATATTTCTTGCAGGTGCTTCAGATCAGTTTCTGGCCTTTTGTTTTCTTCATGATAATATTTCTATTTTATGAGCACTATTTTTTTCTCACTTACATCATGGAAAAATTATTGAAGCTTATACCAAAGCACTTCATATGTCTATATGCCAATCTCTACTGCACTTCCACCAAGGAGATGAAACAAAGCTATTATATAATACATTCGCAAAAATGTATGACTGTGTGGAAATAGACTGTGATGCTTTAGAATGAACGGCACAAGGTAATTCTTAAATACTCCAGTGCGAGTTTTCATTATTATTACCATTATCTCAAATTTGATCATTGTGTCCTCTTAGCTGTTGGCTTTATCACCAGAATCAATTGTGAAAGTACTTCCAGGAATGTAATTAGATAAAATTACATTGGCTGAAACATGGGTATCATTAATATCTTCTAAGCAATATATTTTTTAAAAGATACAAGACCATTTTATTCCATGTTAACTTTCAATGTGTTGAAATGCAAGACTATATGCATATAATCTCGAAAATATTTACTGCACTATTAATTAAAATATTTAAACTAGATGATATAATTAGTACATATATCGATCAAATAATAAAAGCATAATTAATAAATATAAATTAATTATACCAATGCTATAATTTTTAAATGTTGCTATCTCTAAAATTATGGCAAGTTACGTATGTTCACTACTGCATTATATAAATGATTTTAAATCTGCATATTATCAGATTTCAAAAATATATTTAATAGTCATATGTACAAATAAGCCAGAAAAACAAAATCAAAATGGAAAATTTATCTGAAAAGATACCTTAGAGTTTAATGTTAATGATGTTGCTTAGTATTTTACATGAAATATGTTGCAAATAATATAACATAGAAAGTGACCATTTTCAGCAGAAAACTAAGCAGAGTGACTCAAGTTGATTATGAAGCACTAGGATCAGGTGCCATTGGTTTCTAACAGCAGTTCTCAGCATAGTCGATTGTTAAATCATCAAGGTGTACAGTTGAAAAAAATGTTAGTGTAATGATTTGGCAACAAAATAGTCATCATGTTTTCCAAGAAGAAAATTAAAATTATTTGGAAATCTCATTAAACTATGAGCAAAAGAATAAAAAATGAAATATCTACCATTTATTAAGATGTACTTCCACTTTGTTTATTAAGATGTACTTCATAAACCTAGATTTTTATCATAAAAACAGATTTGTTTAAAACTATAAATTTTATGAAAGGCATTTCAGAAAAAATGATGACTGTGATACAGGCTGATATTAACTTTTGCCTAAACCAAGTATCTCCAATGATAAATATTTTGAAAACACATAATCTGAATAATAGATAAGTATACTCCCCCCCCCCCCCCCGTTTTTTAATGTGCTTGGGAAGTGTGATTCCTCAGTCTGTCAATTAGTGGCTTTAATTGATCAGGAAATATTTTTCTCTATTATCTCTTCAGGATTCAAATTTCAGGACTTTCATTCTGTTTTTTTAATGGACTCTACACATGTTTTAGAGGTTGTTGTTTTAGCCTACGTATCTTGTCAGAGAAAAATTGCACTGGAAGGAGCTAAACAAGCAAGGAAGACATTAGTCAAGACTATTACAATAGGGCCCAAACTTGCAATGGAGGGAGCGATTCAACTCAATTCCACTGAAACAAAAGGCAGGAAGACTGTTAAACACAGGTAGCTAATGGAAGAAGTTTGGGGGGGAGTTTGGTCATTGTCATTAGGCCATCAGTAGTTTCTAATTGATGCTTTTTGACCTTAGGCTCCTACCCTCCCAGAGCCCCACAGAGGCCCAGAGCCAGGGTGATGATTACAGCAAAGCTATGGCTCCCAGTTCCTTGAGAAAGACATTTCTGAGTCATAAAACTGACAAGGGTCTAGGAGAAGGTTACAACACAGAAGAGCAGAGAAACAATTTGCAATTACAAATACTTTAAGAAAAGGTAAGTCAAGGGCTTGTAGTCAGGAAGAACCTGTCCAAATTTTACATCTAGGGGAATGCTAAAGCCATCTCCATCAATCTCTTTTCATTAATATTTTCTCTGACCTTTTCCGTCATTCTGTAATGAACTCTGTAATTTCTTCAGATGTATCTTCCATGGTACTCACTCTCTTTTTATCTGTATTCCACCTCCTGGTTTAACGGTTTACTGAATGTTTGATATCAACAATTATGTATTTTTTTCTCATCTATAAGAGATCCATTTGTATCCATTTATATATTCTTGTTTATTCCAGAGAGTAATCTTTTGGTTGAAATTTTTTAATTCAAATACTTTAAGGATACCTACTTTATGATCTATATCTGAAAATTTTAATATCCACAGAAATTGGGATAGTATTAAGTCCTATAGAAAAGAACAGCAAACTGAACGGTTAAGGTAGGCAGTACTGAGTTGTGTGTGTGTGAGTGTGCGCACGCACGCATGTGTGTGAAGGTGTATGTGCATACATGTGCATGTGCTTGTATGAGCACTCTCTTTTAAATACAAGGCAAGGCTTCACTGTCAAGTAATTTTTGAGGGTAAACATGAAAGAAGGGGGGAATTTACCTGCATAGTCGTCTAGAGGAAAAGTGACTCCAGATTATGGATTGGCTAGTGAAAATGTCCAAGACTGAAGCATGCCTGATGGGGTTCCAGAGCATCAAGAATCTCACCATAGCCAATTTGGAATAAACCAGTCAAAGTAATAAAAGATGAGGTCAAAAGGAGGTGAGTGATGTGTTAAGCAAGTCTTTATTGCAATTGAAAGGTAACATTTGACCTGATGAGAATTTAAAAGTTTACCACCATTCCTTTAAGAATGGACAATGCATGTGTGATTATATATTATATCAGACAGTGAAAGGTGTTGGATAAATACATTGTGGGTGTCTGGATTAGTAAAGATACATATGTGGACAAGTTAATTTTGAGATACCTATTATATATCCAAATGTTGATATCAAAGAGGCAACTGCAGATCCAGGCTAGAATTCAGGGGATTTTAGATTTTTAGACTGAAGAGATAATTTGGAAATTTTCAGTATATTGATGATATTTAAAGCAATGCATCTGATATATCACACAGCCATACGATATTTGAAGTCCAAAAAGATAAGGATAAAACATAAACAAGAAAGGCAAGGGACAGCCCATGAGTTAAGAAGAAATGAGTTAAATGGAGTATATAGTGCTCCATATCTGTCTCTCTTTCTCTTTCTCTGCCTTTATGTATGTGCGCGCGCGCGCGCACACACACACACACACACACACACACACACACACACACATCTTTTGACAAAGAGAATGGATCAAGTAAACTAACTAAATACTGGCTTTGTATTTAACAAAGATGACTTTAACCATCTAATTAAAGAGGGTTCAAGAGAAATGGGGGGACTTCCTTTTCTGTCAATTTAACCACCGTGAGAAAGAATATGTCTGCTATTCCTTTTTCTTTGGCACTTAACTCTACCTGATATGCTATATGTGTAATTTTTACCTTTTTAGTCTGTCTCCAGTTCACTGAGATTTAAGATACACAGGACAGGACCTTTTTTTTTATTCTGTACTTTCTTCACTTCAAATTTTCCTTCATGCATTTTGAGGCTTAATACCTAATAGGGGAACAACAAATAAGTTATTGAAAGATTTGTAAATTACATGCCAGAAACAGTAGTAAATAGGAAGTGTGTGTGTGTATATATATACATATATATATATGCATTACTTGACTCCCCAAAAATATATATATAATTACTTGACAAAAATGTGTGCATGAAAATGAACAAAAATATCAGAAAAAAAATATACAACATAGCATAGGAGTTACTGCTGGAGAGGCACCTGTGTTGGGGTAGATGATACGTTCTGCTGACTTTTAAATTGTTTTGTTTAGTTGCAAATGCATTACTTTATGAAAAGTAAAAATATATGTAAATTATATATGCCCACTTAAACTTCCAAAAATGAAATAAAAAGTAAAATTTGAATTTAAAATCACCTATAATTATATTACCCACGGATAATTCTTGTTAATCTTTTTCTGTCCATCCTTTCAGTATAACCAGCTTTTCCTATCCCTGTGTATACTCATGTATCTTCCTAGCTATTATCACAGATAAGAAGCCTTTGGAGTGACTTCATATTATTAGAAAATATAAATGTACTCTTATAAGTTTAATCTAAATACTATCCCAGGTATTTTCATACTTGTCAAAATATCACTTATTGAAAAGTAAATTTTAACCTCTTTTACACAAATCTTGGCCCAGGTGGCTGTTTTGTTTTGTTTTAAGAATGTTAAAAGCAGTTTTAATATTTATATAATCAATATTAAATACAAATATAAAAGTGACCCAAAAATCCATAAAGTTTATGGTAAATATCAATTTTTTGTGTATGTGTGACAGGTATCCTCTTTTTATTATGTTCAGTTAGCCAGCATATATATAGTACATCATTAATTTTTGATGTAGTGTTCAATGATTCATTAGTTGCATATAACACCCAGTGCTCACCACCACAGGTGCCCTCCGTAATACCTACCCCCCCATTTCCCTTCCCTCACACCCTTCCCTACTGTAACCCTGTTTATTTCCTGGAGTCCAGAGTCTCTCATGGTTCATCTCCCTCTCTGATTTCTTCCCATTCAGTTTTGTTTTTCTTTAGTGTAGATTTTTCAAAGTGATATTTTAATTACCACAGAAACACCCCTCATTGTTTGTGATCATTGTTTGAACTGTTTTCCAACCAGAAGTCCTACTTTGTCACACCTTTCTGAACACCCAATCATTTTACATTTTTCAATACTACTTACAAAAATTACCTTTTCATTGTGGTTTAATATGCCTACAATTTAATATTGGTTTAAATCTCATTATTTGTTTTTCAATCCTTACATTTATTCTTTGGTGATATTCTTTATTTTTTCCATATTATTTGAAGACAACAAAGAAAATGAATGCTTCTTATTATATATGTTCTAATGTTTCTAAGTTTGGTAAGATCATATATACCCTGTTTACCTTTTTTTGTTAGTGTATTTTTATTATGTGGAAGCTTTAGGGTATGAAATCAGATATGTCATTTTTTATTGATTTTAAATTTAGTATCATTTTAATTAAAAAAGTAATCCACATTTAAAAAATAAACCATATTTTGTTCCTTGCATTTATGATTAAATGTTTACTTTTACATTTTTATCTGTCTATACTTCCCCCAAATGTTAGGCTATCATCCTAACATTATTTTAGGGAAAAAAAAGATGCCTTTCCCAGTGATTTTAAATGCTGCATTTGTTATGTATTAAATAACATATGTGAATCTGTTTATGGACCTTCTCTCCATTGCATTTTTCAAACACTAACTTCCAAGTCAAAAATTCAAGATGATCTCATTGCTTTCAGAATAATCCTTAAAATGCTTCTTTGTCAATGGATTAGCATGAATGGTTTTCACAATGTCTCTTCATAAACACTATTTCCTCACCCAGTCTATATTAAAAACAAGTTAATGTCATTTAATGTTCCTTCATAATTTCATATCTCATTTACATATTGATTATAAATCAGAACAAACTATTATAGCTGAGAAACACTTCCAATGTTACTGAAACTTAAAAATTCATTAAAGGTCTCACAATTTTAGTTTGTTTTAGGAACCATAATATCTAAAATATAAATTGATACTGTTTCCCTTGTTCCACTGAAGAAAATCCAGCACCAATCGCTTTTTATACTTTGGCACCCTTAGTAAACAGCAGGTGTGACTTACTGTATTGGGTACCCAAAGCCGGGCAGAGAACATTTTATGTTGTGATTAAAGGTTCTTTAAATGCATTTCCTGTAATATCAATTCCTCAAAGCTACACCTATAACTTCAACCAGATGCTAATTCTTTGAACTGTAATTAACAGTGTGACATTTATGAAGTAATTTTTAGAATGATTACAGTCACTATACTTTCATTCTCCAGAAGTGCTAAGTACTGTAATCATCACCTGTTCACTGTGAGCCTTACTGCACCACAGGCTATTAACAACGGATGGCTCCATTTAACCAAAGCTTGGTTCCTAATGAATTATCAGTAACTGAATTTTTATGTTCAAAAAATGAGCTGATAGGCACTGCTCCTGTTTTTATTAACACAAAATTTTTTCTCATATGTAAAATGTGTTTTAAAAACCTAAGAATTTTTTGTCAGCATTATTCTTTAAACTATTTTAGATTTATACCAATAACTTTTAAAAATTTCATGAAAAGTCTTAGAAATATTCTTAATTCTGCCTAAAAATTTATTCTGTGGATTTAAATATATATATATATATATAATCTATATTGAATTACCCTAAGGTAACAACGGTGTTGTTGATGAGGTTTGACCTTTATGTGCATTTATGTAACCCACATCAATACACTCTGCTTCTGAAAAGAACAAAATTAACACTAGGCAGCATAGGTTCTGCTACTCCCCTTTTCCCAAAAAAGTAAAATAAAATAGTAGAAGGTTGAATAACTTGTCCAATTACATGTCTCATTATTAGCAGAACCAGAAAAAAAAACCTCAAATAATCTGAGCATAAATTACTGACGGCTTTCAAAGAGGCTGTAGAATCCTTCTGTGGAAGAGTATTTTGTTGCTGTTGTTGCTGTTGTTGATTAACTTAAATATGTGATCAACAGAGCTCTATGCTGACTTCACATTCTTTATTTCTCATAACAGGGGGCCAGGGATGCCACAGTATCGACAGAGCAGCCCAGGAGCTATGAGCTAGTATCAAAAAACAATGACTGCCAAGGTTCAAAGTCTGCACCACCACGTGTTACATTGAAAAGCTACACTGGTGAAGAGGCCATTTCTGGCTGTTCAACTCTATTCCCGACATCAATAACCATATCCAGCAAAAGTAGGAGCTCAATACATGTTCACAGACTGGCTGAATGAAACTTGGGTTATTTTTTCTTTCTGTGCCTTATTCTCCATTTTTATGATGGTGGTAATGATACTAAATGTCCCATAAGATTGTTATAAATGGTACTCGAGGTGATATTTTAGAATGTTCAGCACATCATAATCAGCAATGATTCTTTAATTCAGAAAAATGTTGATTATTATCATTAATTCACTAGGTCATTGGAGAAGTAAGAACTCAACAGTTCAATAAATTTCAAGGACATTTATAGTTGAGAAAGCATTTTCTCTTTTAATTATGGATTTGTCAAAGCAAACCTATAGAGAGACCATCTTCAATGCTCTTAATACACTCAAGAAAGAAGGTTGCACCTAGGGCTGCAGAGACCTCAGGCCACAGGTGTTCTGGGAGATTTCAATACTCTGAGTTAGGTAAGCAGACAGATAATATCCAGTATTAGGGGCCACAGCATTACCTGGCAGTAGTATGACCTCAGGTACAAGGAGCCAAGTTAATCATGGGGGCAGACATACCATATATGCTGAAAAATACAGACTTCTTTCTTTGGTTTTCCTTTTCTGTCTGATGATAGGTTTTTATGAGTGTTTGAATTACACATGAGGAATATTTAAGCCCTTTTCTGGGAAACCAGAAAAGGAGCGGTTACTTGTGTTTAAAGTTGGTTACTGAAGTTACCCAAAGTTGGTGTCTAGCATGAGGTTTCTGAAAGAAACAAGATCCCTCATTCTCCTTTTTGGGGATGGTGTAGCTTGGACAGTACTTTGAAATAACTGGATCTTGTATCCAAAAAGCAAAGCATTGGGATGGGGGAAACATCCCCAAGGCCTCCAGGGAATTTCCCATTTTGGAGAAGTGGAAAGGTTGATTTAGGCAAAAGAAGAAAAACTTCCTATATAAAGAATTAAAATAATTATTTCTATTTCTAACCACAGTAAATTCCTCAAAGTCTAACCTCAGAAATAGATATGAACCCCAAAATCACCCTAAAAAGTCATAGTAAATCTGTATGGACACAAATTTTGCTAACTCAAATATTTTTATTAAATGTTTATGTTAAAAAATTTGCATATAATAATCTAATTCAATAAAATAAATGTAGAGAAGTGACTTGATTTCAAGTCAGCCTTGTACTTCAGAGGAGCCTATATAATTCTTGTAATTTGCATTTGATCTGTACAATGTGTACACATTTCTAATACCTAATTGACCTTACCTTGTGTATTGTTTATTATTATTATTATTTTATTATGTTATGTTAGTTACCATCCAGTATATTATTAATTTTTCATGTAGTGTTTCATGATTCATTGTCTGCATATAACAACCAGTGCTCCATGCAATAGTATTGTTTAAATTATTATCTCTCCATTAGAGTTCCGATGTCTTTTAAAGACAAAAACCATATTTTGTTTGTCTAGGACATAGCATTACTCTGAATGCATTGCAGATATTTTGTAAGTCTGTGAAACATGAGTAAATTATTGTGTAATATGATGTTCTTGATAAATCCTAAAATTTTATGGAACCACAAAAGAATAGCCAAAGCAATCTTGAGAAAGTACAAAGCTGGAAGCATCATGCTTCTGATTTCAAGCTATATTACAAGCTATGGTAATCATAACAATATGGAATTAGTATAAAACCAGACATAGATCAATGCATCGAAATAGAGAGCCTGAACATAAACTCATACATATATGGACAATTAATTTATGACAGAGGAGTCAAGAATATACGATGGAGAAAGGACAGTCTCTTCAGTAAATGGTACTGGGAAAAGTGAACAGCCACGTACAAAAGAATGAAACTGAACTACTATCCTATACCATACACAAAAGTTAACTCAAAATGGATTAAAGGCTTGAATGTAATACCTGAAATGATAAAACCTCTAGAAGAAAACATAGGCCATTAGTTCCATGACATTGGTTTTGGTGATGATTTTTCAGATTTGACATCAAAAGCAAAGGCAAGAGGAACAAAAATAAAGAGGTGGGACTACATAAAACTAGAAAGCTTCTGCACAGAAAAGGGAATAATCAATAAAACGAAAAGGCAACCTACTGAATGGGAGAAAATATTTGCAAACCATAAAGTCAAAAAGGGGTTAATATCCAAATATGTAAAGAATTCATACAACCTAGTAACAACAACAACAACAAAACAAAAACAAGCAATCCAGTTAAGAAAATGAGCAGAGAACGTGAGTAGACATTTCTCCAAAGAAAACATACAGATGGACAACAGGTACATGAAAAAATGTTCAACATGACTCATCATCAAAGAAATGCAAATCAAAATCACAATGGGATAACACACCTCATACCTGCTGGAATAGCTATTATAAAAATGACAAGAAATAACACACATTGGCAAAGATATGGAGAAGAGAATCCCTGTGAACTGTTGGTGAGAATGTTGGTGCAATCAGTACAGAAAACAGTATTAAGTTTCTTCAAAAAATAAAAAATAGAACTATCTTATGATTCAGCAATTCTACCTCTGGATATTTACCCAAAAGAAAACACTAACTAAAAATCACAGCATTATTTACAATATCCAAGACATAGGAACAACCTACATGTCCATCAATGGATGGATGAATAAAGATGTGATATATATGCATATATATGTCATATATATATATATACACACACAGAGGGATATTGTCAGTCATAAAGAAGGAAATCTTGCCATTTGCAATAATATAAATGAAACTTGAGGGTATGCTACATGAAATAAGTCAGAAAAAGACAAATGCCATAAGATCTCACTTATATTTGGAACGGAAAGAAGAAGGAAGGAAGGAAGGAAGGAAGGAAGGAAGGAAGGAAGGAAGGAAGGAAGGAAGGAAGGAAGGAGGGAGGGAGGGAGGGAGGGAGGGAGGGAGGGAGAGAAAAAGGGAGGGATGGGAGGTAGGAAGGAAGAATTCATAGATACAGAAAACATACTAGCATTGTTGCCAATGGTGGGGATGGGTGAAATGGATGAAGATGATCAAAGGAACAAACTTCCGGTTATAAAATAAATAAATCCTGGTGGTGTAATGTACAACAGCAACATGGTGACTACAGTTAATAATACTGTATTGTGTATTATGAAAGTTTCTTATAGAGCAAAATTGAAAAGTTCTAATCACAAGAAAAAAACTGTAACTATGTATGGTGGCAGATGTTAACTAGACTTAAGTGGTGATCATTTTGCCATACATACAAATACCAAATCATTTTGTTACACATCAGAAACTAACATAATGTTATATGACAATTACATATGAATAAAAAAAAGGAAAAATAAGAGAAGGAATTATTTACCTTTTCTACATTTGCCCAGATGTTTTTAGTGCTCTTAAGAAACATTTGCTCTCATCCTGTACCTTTTAAATGTTTTCATTTAATTTCTAAGTCACTTTCCACCATAACTTGAAATAATTACAAATAGTGTAATTGGAAAATTATTTCATATATCATGTTTTTAAATAAAACTATTACAATTCCTCACTTACATACATTCAATAGATTCTTTTTTTTTTTAAGATTTTATTTATTTGAGAGAGAGAGAGAGACAGCCAGTGAGAGAGGGAACACAAGCAGGGGGAGTAGGAGAGAACGAAGCAGGCTCCCAGTAGCGGAGCCCGATGTGGGGCTCAATCCCAGCACGCCGGGATCACGCCCTGAGCCGAAGGCAGACGCGTAATGACTGAGCCACCCAGGTGCCCCCAATAGATTCTAAATACCAAATAATCATCCATCTAAAAATTTATGAATAAATAAAGTCTCCTTTCTGACAGACATTTCACATGGCTTCTTTTACTATTTGATTCTCTCTCCAGATAATCCACCCTGTACTTTTGGGCTTAAAAAATTCTCTCTTGGCATGCCTGAGTGGCTCAGTCAGTTAAGCGTCTGCCTTCAGCTCAGGTCATGATCCCAGGGTTCTGGGATGGAGCCTCCTGTTAGGCTCCCAGCTCAGTGGGGAGTCTGCTTCTCCCTCTTCCTCTGCCCCTCCTCCCCACTCTTGCTCTCTTTCTCTCTCTCTCAAGTAAATACATTTTTAAAAAAGTCTCTCTTTTTTAAAGTTTTTATTTCAGTTCCAGTTAACATATGGTGTTATATTAGTTTCAGGTGCACAATAGAGTTATTCATCACCTACATATTAACACCTAGTGCTCATCACAAGTGCACGCCTTAACCCCCATCACCTATTTAACCCAACCCCCCACCCACCTCCCCTCTGGTAACCATCAGTTTGTTCTCTATAGTTAAGAGTCTGTTTTTTGTTTTTTTTCTCTCTCTCTCTTTTTTTCCTTTTGTTCATTAGTTTTGTTTCTTAAATTCCACATAGGAGCAAAATCATAAGGTATTTGTCTTTCTCTGACTGACTTATTATCAAAATATCATACTTCTCTGAAAAAATTTGGTTGAAAATTCTGAATACTACCATCTGTAGCAATATCAACATAGAAGGCCCTGATTTTTAATCCCAGCCTGTTATTCTACACTTGGGACAGGTATGATGAAAAGTTAAGAGTGTACAGACACCTCACCCCAGGGAAGTCATCAAACACCTCCATCATGTTTATTACCTAGTTAATCAAGTGCCCCATTCACATGTCTGTGACTAGACCCTATTATCCAGATTAGCTGCTTCTTATTGATACTAGTTATTAATTACACTATAAAACCTTGAAAATTAGTTACAGGTCTATAGCTTAGTGCATAGTACAGGCTGGATATTTATTTATCTGGCTTCAGTTATGGGTAACCTCTTAACAGTTCCTTGACTTAAAAATAATATGAGATTCCTAGGGCTGCCATAGGAAAGTAACATAAATTATGTGATTTGAAAGAATGGAATTTTATTATCTAAGTTCTGGAGGCCAAAATCTGGAAATCAGAGTTTGGAAAGGTTGATTTTTTTCTAAAGGCTCTAAGGGAGAGTCTATTCCATGATGATTTTAACTAAACAAGCTTGGATCAGCAATAGTTGCCTATTTATTATTGAGAATACTTTTATATAATTATTAGTTTTTCATAGCAAAATAATAATTTTCCGCACAATCTGTTTACTCTTCTTTTTCCTTTTAAAGGGTATTTTGACAAAATATTAATCTTCTCTAAAACCTAAAAATATATTCACCTTACTGAACCTTTCCTCTTTTTTTTGTAGTGAATTTTTTCTTAATATTTCTTTATAACTTCAAAGTCTGAACATTGAACTGTTATACCTATGAAGAACAATTATTCCCTTGAAATACAACATGATAGGATGCCAGATGCAGTGTGGTAAAGGAGATCTAACTGTTATGGAATTACTACAGTGCCATGTGATTTATTTTGAATCTCAACCATCATTTCACCATCCTGCTGTCTTCTTTATTGTTAGAGTGAATGCTTTCAATGACATCTTATAAATCTTTGCTTTGGCCAATATTTTTGCAGTGTCTTAACATAGAAGAGGTATGCCTAGCTTTTACTACCTGCAAGATTTAGAGGTATAATTTCAATTTAATGTGAAAAGTTTTAGTTGGGTAAGTTCCATTAGCCTCTTTTGTCAAGAAGGGAATATACCTATTCATTTTCATGTTCAGTTTATATATTGAGCTCCATCAACACATGAAAGGTATTATGTAGTGTTTGCAAAGATGGGAGTTTATTGTCTTTAACTGAGTTTCCCACATGCACAAAAGTCTTCTAATAACATTGATCTATATATCTATTACTAAGCAAATGTCAGATATATAAAAGTTTATGAAATAGGGAGCTTTTTCCCTCTTAAAACTCCTGTTCTCCAGGTACTGGTACTTCTTCCATTTGCTTCAGGCATTTATGATCTTCTAGCCTCTTCCTCAGATCCTCTCCAAAAATTACACGGGGAAGTATCTGATAAAGCAACATATACTAAGATCGAATTGACCTCTAAAGCTCAGTGTATTATATAAATGAAATGCAAGAATAGTTTATAAGTTTAATGTACAGTATCATATATATTTCAGTTTTTCCAGTGTATATATAGACATACATGTAGGCTGAAAGGAGATGTGCAAAAATGTTGATAATGATGACTTTTGAATGATGCTTTGCTAAATTTTTTTCCCCCACGTTTTTTACACTGAAGCTATACTGCACAAATGGAGCCAGGGTGAAGGAAAGCTGACTCTCCCTGAATAAAACTTGTGCTGGTACTGGTGATTCTTTGCATAGGGGTTCAGTGAGTGTTATTGCACAGAACCTCACTAAAGGTTTTCAGAGTGTCCAGGATGGCATGTGAGGGCCCATTTTTTTAACAGCATTGTGCTGTTATTCTTGTACTCCATCAGGACACATATTTTAGAAGTACTGGTCTATGCCATTATTAAGTCACAATCTTAGGTTGCCCAAAGAAACAATGACATTTTTTTTAGAAAATGGAGTGCATTCAGAGCTTTTGAGGGAATATTTATATCCAATGTTAAGAAAATAAAGTCGATATCTCTCCCATTACCCCCAATAAAATAATAATTGAGCTGCTATATTTTCTTTAAAATCTATTCATACATAATAAATTGCTTTCCTACTCCCAAGAGAGTTATGATGGACCACTCTATTTGAGATTCTGTTTTTCAAACTGAAAATGCTTATAAATGGATAAAGTAATGGCAACCCAAAATGGCTGACAAAATAACTCAAAAGTCAAAGGGCAGTTAAAAGGACATTATACAAATATCATTAATCTTTTACTTTGTAATCTTCAATATAAATACTGATATGCCTTTCAGAAATAATGTTTAACCCAACAATAGCAATAAGACTTTGTCCATCTTCCAAAATTAGCTGAAATGTTCACTGTTTTGACACTCCTGCACCAAATTAAGCAATTTCCAACAGATGGTCATTTCCATTCTATTCTATTCTATTCTATTCTATTCTATTCTATTCTATTCTATTCTATCCTATTCTATTCTATCCCATTCTATCCCATTCTATTCCATCCCATTCTATTCCACCCCACTCCATTCCATTCCATTCTTTCCTTTTCCTTTTAATTCTTTTCTTTCTTGATTCCTCCCTTTACTGTAGATTTAATGTCTAATGATGAAAAAAATCCTATTAAATATTGAGAATGAAGAAAATATTAACCCATGTGATGTTTTCCATTCTTCTCTGCCCACCTCCCCTTTGTCATTTTATATTTCATCAAGCTTTCTTCTAAAACTACATACTTTTTAAATTTGATATGAAAAAGGCACACACCTATATATAGTCACATATGTATATTTTGCTTTCTAATGTTAAACATTTCCTTTGATGTTCTGTCACTGAATATTCTCTAATATGCTTTTTTCCCCTTAGATTTAAAGTCTATAGGTTATTGATAAACATGTTGAGTGAAGAAATAAATTATAAAGCTGTAGAATATAAGTATGATAGGCAATGACAGATTCCATATAGACATAATTTTATAGGAAAATTTCGTCATTAGAATCCCTCTGGGATTGTAATACTAAAATATAAAGACAATGTAATACTAAAAATATAAAGACAAGACTAAAATATGAAATATAAATACTAAATACTAAAATATAAAGACAATACTAAAATATAAAGACAATACTAAAATATAAAGACAATACTAAAATATAAAAACAATACTAAAATATAAAAACATTTCCAAGATTCCATATTTTATTTTCATAGGCCTAAGCTAAACTTTTAGATATGCTATGAGAACTGAAGACAGTATGTAATTATTCAAAATTTTAAAACAACAAAAGATAAAATTGTGGTATTTTACACTATTCTTCAAATCTATTCTTCAAATAATTCATCTGTGGACTTCCTAATTGATTATTGCCAAGTTGAATAAGTAGTACTACATACTTATAGTATATATAGCCTCTTGAGTACTGCATTAATGTCATCAAGTAGCCTAAGCCAAATTTTTAGGGCATACCTGTCTATGTGACTAGATGAAAATTATTTTATGGCATTATAGTATATGACATTATTTTAAAATAATCCTCCCAAATTCTGTCAATGAAACTATTCAAGGACTTTTCTTTCTCATTGCATACATTTCCTCTTCAAGAAGTGTCAATTAAATAAATTACATATTCTTCAACAGGAAGAAATACATGCAGAAGAATGGAACTGGACCACTTTCTTACACCATACACAAAAATAAATTGAAAATGGGTGAAAGACCTAAATGTGGGGCAGGAAACCATCAAAATCCTAGAGGAAAACACAGGCATCAACTTCTTTGACCTTGGCCATAGCAACTCCTTACTAGATATGTCTCCGGAGGCAAGGGAAACACAAGCAAAAATGAACTATTGGGACTTAAGCAAGATAAAAAGCTTCTGCACAGCAAAGGAAACAATAAAACTAATAGGCAGTCTACAGAATGGGAGAAGATATTTGTAAATGGCATATCTAACAAAAGGTTAGTATTCAAATTCTATGAAGAACTTATCAAATTCAATACCCCCCCAAAAAACAATTCAGTTAAGAAATGGGAAGAAGGCATGAACAGACATTTTTCCAACTAAGTCATTCAGATGGCCAACAGACACATGAAAAGATACTGAACATCACTCATCACCAGGGAAATATAAATCAAAACCATGATGAGATACCACTTCACATGTGTGAGAATGGCTAAAATTAACAACAGAGGAAGCAACAGATGTTGGTGAGGATGTGGAGGAAAGGGAACCCTCTCACACCGTTGGTAGGAAAGCAAACTTGTGCAGCCACTCTGGAGAACAGTATGGAGGTTTCTCAAAAAGTTAAGAATAGAACTACCTTATGATTCAACAATTGCACTACTATGTATTTACACAAAAATACTGATATGAAGCTATATACACATCCGATGTTTATAGCAGCATTATCAACAGTAGCCAAATCGTGGAAAGAGCCCAAATGTGCATTGATTGATGAATGGATAAAGAAGATGTGGTATAGATATAGATATAGACCTCTATATATCTATATATACCTCCACACTGGACTATTACTCAGCCACCAAAAAGAATGAAATCTGCCATTTGCTACTTATATCCACAAATCCATGCCCCCACACTCCTTGTAGCAACAAAACTCCCAGTTTTATGTGGTTAGATGGTTATCTAGCAAGTAAGTACATCACTCTAGAATTTCTACTTGCCTCATCAGGAGTGACAACAAAGAGTTGGAGAAAAACATTCACAGAGAAAAGTCCATGGACCACATTTTGAGTTGCTCCTTTATATACTAACTACTCTTCTGTTTGACCATCACAGGAGATACACCTTCCGCAAGCATACCCAAACTGCTGCTTTTTTATTTTTTCTCCTTTCATTTGATTTTTTTCCTAAGTTGGTTGAGTAAAGTTCAGATCGGTTTATCCACCATTTCTATTTGATACTTATGAAAAAAATATCTGATAGAGTTATGCTAATAGGACATGTACTCATACTCAGGATACCTTATAAAAGCAAATATATTCAGTATGTACACCTTGAATCTTAGCTGCTATATGATTTATAATGCTTTCTGAGTTCAAGCAAGAATAGGGAAAATATTCTTCAGTGATAAATCCTCAAGCACTTGTGTACATACCTGCTTAACATTTTGAGTCCAACCAAGGATGGATAATTATAAGTAGACTACTGTTAACCTCAAATTAAAGCAACATTCAAATACAAATTATTTTATCTTTTCACTTAATGGTCAAACTCCAAAATTCATGTCAGTTTATGTAATATTTTGCATATCATTTGATAGGGATTGCTTAATTCAATCAGTAACCAAGGACAAACATTGCATGATACTTGGATAATTTTATTTGTAGCTTTCTCAATCCAATCAAGTTTGGATTTTATATAGGGGTATTCAGAAAAATGAAGGTAAAAGTAAAATTGAATGGAAAACCCTAAAAACTCTAAAAGAAAATCATTTCATAAATAAAATGTTTATAACAGTGATAATTAAAATGCTATTTTCTTCTTGAGTGAATCTATGAATAGAGTACCATTATCTACTAAAAGTTTTTTTTAATTCATTTATTTTCACTTTAAACATTTCCTTATACTTTTTCATCAAAAAGCAAGATATTTGAATTAAATATCAGCTGTTTGATGCTACAGAGTTCCTTTATTGTTAAACTAAGATCATCTATGAGTATCTTACTTCTTCTGACATACAAAAGTTTCAAAATATGTATATAGATTGACACTTCAGAAGATATAAAAAATGAGTTCTTTCATGAATCAAATGACATTATATTGCTTAAGCAGACATTATCAAAGAGATAAACCTCTGAAGTATAACTACATTAACTTGCTGGTAGCATTTTATCTTCTGCTTAACCTGAACTTTCTCTAAGAAAATTCAGTGAAGTCAAACTGTGTTTTAGTACTGATCATATCTTTTCTTTCCTTGTAATGATCGACTCATCAAATACTCAACTAGTAAATAAATAAATAAATGAATAAGATAGATAAATAAAGAGCAAACTTGTATTTTATTGCACAAGTACACACTAGGTATAAATCAAAACTTCTATTTTTCTACAGCAAAATCTAGATATTATATTCACTAAAATTCTCTTTCAAAGGAAGGGCCTAATTTACACCTTTGATTTAATGTTTATTACATACAACGCATATTTTTCTTTGAAGTTTTTATCTCCCATATCTAAGTACTTGCTTACTCTCTAAATTAATGTTTCTAATTAATGACATACAATCAGTTTTCAATGATTATAACTAATGATGAGCACTGGACTGTTTTTGAAAAATTACAGCCAAATACTTAATTTCTGAGCCTCCTACTTGTAGATTACAGGGAACCAAACTTCTTGAGATATGGGAATACAAAGTTAGCAGGGAGTGGAAAAAGATTTGCCAAGGGTTGTTATGTCATTCGTTAAAAAGTGAGATTAGGATTTAGGTTGATAGTGACCCCTGGAGGAGTGATAACCATAGCCACAGACAGAAACATTTTCCCTCAGAAAGAACCTGAAATCTTCAAAAGCACTTAACCTCAAGGCTACAGCAACTAATTGTTCATTAAATTGCTAGCATCTGCCTCAGGGGACTTTTTTGTTTGAGCCTTGACCTACTGAGCAGAGTGAATGGTCATAAATTCCTGGAAAGAAAGTTTATCTAGGAGGGCAAGACACCACTCTTTCTGAAAAAGAAACGAGTTGTACCTAGAGAAGTCTCAGATTGCCCAAAGGCACTCCCTACGTGGAAGATAAAAGCGTTCAGGGACAAAGCATGTTGTTTTCTTGTAATTTCTCAGAGGTGGGCTGGAATAGGCACCCATGATTTTCCTTGTGAATAAATCCCGAAGAAAGGATTATCTGATTTTGAATCATGAAAATAAAACTGAATTCCAATCAGCTTTGATAATGGTGGAATTACAGACTGTCTGAAGTCATTTCTCGGGATTTTACAGCTTTATATGGCTGGTTGCATCCTGGGACTTCCAGTTTTTAATCCCCCGTTCCACCAGATCAGCTTTACTTTAAGTAGTCTAAGTATAGGAACTTAAAATGTATTATTTTGTTAAAAATAAACTTTTGTTAGGAAAAAATGATTTTGAAAACCATTGATCTAGTATATCCTTTCCCTTTGAAAAATAAGGAAAATGAGGCACAGAAGTGTGACTATCTCAAAGACCAGCTATCAGCAGAACCACAGTATTTTCTTCTCTCACAGCATTCTGGAGAATGCCACCCTCATATCAGGAGAGCTTCATAAATCTATACTCCTAATGCTGAAGCTTAAGGGACTATGATCTTCCTTTATGAAGACAGTTGATTTCTAGCCTCAATATAAAAGTTAGATAATCAAACCTTGAAATCTAAGTGTGTTTCCATGTTTACATTACGTGACATTTCATTTCAGAGAGGGTGACAAAGACCTTAATGCAGCTCTTCCACCATCGAGCCCCTCTCTCATCCCACACAGGCCCCCCATCCCTTCATGCCTTCATGTTTTCAGTTACTAGTAACTCCTGACTCTTCGGCTTGCCCTTTCTCAGGCCTCTGAATTTTATTTATTTGAGAGAGAGAGAGAGAGAGCAAGCATGAATTGGGGGGAGGAGTAGAGGGAGAGGGAAAGGCAGACTCCCAGCTGATCAGGGAGCCCAACAAGATCCCAGGACCCTGGGATCTCAGCCTGAGCCGAAGGCAGACATTTAGCTGACTGAACCACCCAGGTGCCCCTCCAAGTCTTTCTTGAAAGCAAGGCATGTCCCTTTTCAAAGAGACATTGAAGAAGTATTTTTCTCCTTTGCACTTTCCACTAAGAAGATTCAGATACTAAATTTTTATGTGGATCTTGGACATGCTAAGAAAGGCAAAACAGTACTAGCTCTTTGGAAAAGCCATCCCTTAAAATAAAAATTTTCATTGCATCATTCTCAACCTACTTTATGGTTCCATTTATATTTTCTAAACACATATCCATCATTGTGAATTAAGCTCACTCCCCACCCATTTTATAAATCTATATGATTATTTTAATTGACTGGACCTAAACTGACCTGTTGCTTTAGTGCAATGGTACTGACCTGTACATAGAAGAAAGTGATGTAATGGTTGCTTAAGTTCTTGAGTGATGGTAATTGTGTGGATATATTAACAAATGGCACAGCTATAGGCTATCCTCTGTGTGTGTGTGTGTGTGTGTGTGTGTACTCAGTTTCTCTGCCCATTTTTATTTTTATTTATTTATTTTTTTTAAAAAGATTTTATTTATTTATTTGACAGAGATAGAGACAGCCAGCGAGAGAGGGAACACAAGCAGGGGAGTGGGAGAGGAAGAAGCAGGCTCATAGCGGAAGAGCCTGATGTGGGGCTCGATCCCATAACGCCGGGGATCACGCCCTGAGCTGAAGGCAGACGCTCAACTGCTGTGCCACCCAGGAGCCCCCTCTGCCCATTTTTAAATCAGGTTCATTCACCCTTCCTCCCTCCCTCTTTCCTTCCTTTCTTATTTTTGGTTTTCAGTCACATGAGTTCTTCATATATTTTGGATATTTGCCCTTATTTAATATATGGTTTGCAAATATTTTCTCCCATTCTACAGGTTGCCTTTTTACTTTTTCGATTGTTTCTTTGGTTTAATGAAGGTTGTTATTTGATGCGGTCGCACTTGTTGATTTATGCTTTTCTTTCTTACATTTTTAAATCTATCAACCAAGAATTAAATTGCAATTAAGCACAAAGCCATGATTTCTTGTACTGATATGTGTGACCACTAATTTCAGGTGAGACATTAATGAGGCAATCCTACTATATTTTAGTCAAAGTTTTTTTTTTCCTTTTTCTCAGATGACTCTTTTTTTTTTTTTTTAAAGATTTTATTTATTTATATGACAGAGAGACAGCCAGCGAGAGAGGGAACACAAGCAGGGGGAGTGGGAGAGGAAGAAGCAGGCTCCCAGCGAGGAGCCCGATGTGGGGCTCGATCCCATAACGCCGGGATCACGCCCTGAGCCGAAGGCAGACGCTCAACGACTGCGCCACCCAGGCGCCCCTCAGATGACTCTTTTATCCAGCTTCTAACATGTGCTTCTCCTTCTTCATGTTTACCATTTTCTTAAGTTGGCAGAAGGCTGGAAATCTGAACATAGGGATGTACCTTAATGATGACTACTCCCAGAGATCTGATCTCTCTCCTACTATCCATTAATGTCACTATGGTTCCAGACGTACAAAGAAGAGAATTTTCTCTAGTAGTATTATGTTTAGTTAGTAATAGCCCACAGCCATTTTACAGAGACCACGATTGTTAGTTTTCTTTATTGGTACACATCACTTAGCTCTTTTATGAAAACACATATGGTAATAGGGTATCTGAGTCAGGCAAGAATAAGATGCATCTGAAAACAGCACTCCCATGTTGTCTTATATTTTTTCAGGTAATTTGCTAGATTTGTCCTCTTTTCAGGATGAGACTATTCACTAAGGCTGCAATTACCATTCTTAAATTTGAATTTAATTTGTGTCACCCAGTTTATTGAAAACATTTTAATAAATTTAATCCTTGAAGGTTTATATAAAATGAATTTCAGTTATTTTTGTCTTTTGTTATTTTCTAAGATATTTTGATATTAAAGATGTTTTTAATTTTTAAACACATATACATATATGTATTTATGTATATATATGTATATATGCATGCAGGTATACATACATATATATATATATTCTCATATATATATATATTTTAAAGATTTTATTTATTTATTTGAGAGAGAGAGAGAGTGAAAGAGAGAGAGAGCACATGAGGGGTGTAGAGGCAGAGGGAGAGGGAGAAGCAGACTTCCCACTGAACAGGGAGCCCAACCCTGAGATCACGACCTGAACAGAAGGCAGATGCTTAACCGACTGAGCCACTTGGGTGCCACTTGGGTGTCTTACATTGTTTATTCCACAGTTTTCAGGTATACAAAGTTCTAATCCACCCATCTCTAAATGAAGAAGATTAATTACTTTCTATGTTTTCTCCTGATTTATTCTTTTAATGGCCTTACTATTATACATTACGTTAAATGTATAATAAATATTTATCAATATTTACTTATTAATACTCATTAATAAACAGTATAGTATAAATTTGTGTATATTTAATAAATATGACAGTTACTGATACTTATTAACACTATAAATATGTATTAATATTAATAATAAATCTGATTCCCATGCACACATCCATATCCTTGAATGTGTATATACACATGTATATGTGTAAAAATAATATATAGAAATATGTATGTATATGATATGTATCATCTTATATATAATATATATCTTATATATAGCATATATTTACTATATATATATTTCTCTTATGCCATCCTTACAATATTGCAAAAAGATTAGGGAAGGTGAAGGGCAAAAGACAAAGTGGTGACTGCCAGACAAGCCCACTCCTTTTAAGAAAAGCTTGTGATAAACCTGCTTACTGCTCACTGGCCACACCTGTGTCATATTATGACCACCAGCCACAATGATGTTTGCATCCAACTTATATCTACTATTCATGAAGAAATTCATCAGACCAGTAATTATGAAAATACTAGTTCAAGGTGTCAGAACAAATCCATGTTTTATGTTTTTCTTCCTAAATTCATTCAAATTAATAAATATCTAGAATTTAAAATATATAATAGTTCAATCATCTAATTAATCAACATGATTTATTTATTAATTTTTATTATGTTATGTTAGTCACCATACAGTACATCATTAGTTCTTGATGTAATGATTTAAAAGATTTGTCCTAAACTTTGGAACAATTAACATAAAATTAACCTTTTTAAAATATATAAGACCAGATTTATCAGGAAAATTTTGCATTTTAGTCTGATGGACACCTTGATAAAATAAAATTAAAAAAGGACATATGAAGGATTTTTGGACAAAACTGCCGCAAACCTACAAACATAAAATAAATAAAAAATATTGGACAAAACGAAAAGCGTTAAGTCCTTTGGATTTTTCTAAATTTCTCTCAATTACTTAGGAATTAATGATTCTGTATTCAAAGAAAATGCATTAGCATTAAATGTTCTTTATATTCAATTCAAAACATTAAAGGAAAATAAAGATATAAACAAATATGCCAAAAAGCAGTTAGTAAAGAATAAAATGTAATGACTTAGATTACTGAACAAAAATGTAAAATGATAAATAGATTTTTGTATTTAAAAAAAATTTACTATCTTTTAGGAAGAAAAATAAAGATATTTAAATTCTGGTGTGGCCACTGAAGAACCAAAATGAACTATACAAATGTGTTATTTTAATTCTGAGTATGAGAATAATATAGATGCAGGTGATACTTTAAAATATTTTAATAAAATGTCATATTCTATGTTAATAAATAGCATAGTGATAGTTTGATAAAACTGTAACCAGTGAAATATGCAGTACAATGACAGACTTATTTCCTGCATTATAATAGATATGAAATCCTAAATTAAATAGAAGCAAATCGATGCGTGAATTATTTTAAATGAATAACTCATCATGACACAATAAGAATTACTTCAGGAATTCAGGATATTTCTAAAGTTAAAAGATTATCTCAACACAATTTATCACATTAGTAGTGTAAAAGAGAAAAGTTATCTAAATAGAATATAGTCCTGTGAATAATTGGACATCTTTTTCTTATTAAAATGTTCTGGAGCATACATAAATTTCATGACTATAGTTTAAATTTTGTCAACAATTCCATATATTTGCTTCATAAATTTTTCAACAAAATAATGAAAAGAGAATTTTATTCAAATTCTAATTTTGATAACCATACTTCTTTTTCTCATTGATTTTGGCTGTTAATCAGAAAGAAACATTGAAGTTAAATGTCTTTCACTGAATCACAGCCCTCTGAAAAGACAAAATCTTATTATTTATTATATGTTCCAATATTATTAGCAACTTTCCTATTCTTTCCCTCATCACATCATCTCAATTTATGCTACAAATCTTCTCATGTAATTTTGCTATATATTTTCCAATGCTATAGTAGGTAAATTTAACTCATTGTTAGATAATGCTTTTCTTTTTTCTTTTCTTTTTTTTTTTTTTAAAGATTTTATTTATTTCTTTGACAGAAAGAGAGACAGCCAGCGAGAGAGGGAACACAAGCAGGGGGAGTGGGAGAGGAAGAAGCAGGCTCCCAGCAGGGAGCCTGATGTGGGGCTGGATCCCAGGGTCCCGGGATCATGCCCTGAGCCGAAGGCAGACGCTTAACCACTGAGCCACCCAGGCACCCCAAAGCTTTTCTTTTTTGATTAATTTACAGATGGCTGAAAAGTTATTTTTATATTAGTTGTTATTTCTAATATTGACGTTAGTTATAGATTTCATATTTACTAAAATTGTATACTTGCGTCAATTATAGACCAGCCAGAGGATTTATATTATTTCAGTAAAATCAAAACTGGAACTACCAGAAACAGAAAGGCCAGTTCGAACTCATTACCATGCGGAAAAAAAACAGTTTAGTTCATATTTTACTAATGGTAGTATCACTGGCATTGCTTTCTTTTTCCATTTTTCCCCAAAGGCTTTACAGAGGTAATAGTTGATATACAAAATATTGTACATATTTAATGTATATAATTTGATGAGTTTGGACATATCCATACACCCATGAAATCATCACCAATAATCATGTTAATAGACATATTTATCACACTCATAAGTTTCTTTGTGTTTCTTTGTTTTTCTGTTTTGTTTTGTTTTTGTTTTTGTGGTAAGAAAACACGAGATCTTAACATGAGATCTACCCTCTTAACAAATACTTAAGTGTACAATACAGTGTTGGTCACTCTAGGCATGATATTGCACAGAAGATATCTAGAAGTTACTCATCTTGCATTACTGAAATTTTATACACTTTAAGTAGCAACTCCACATTTCCCCCTCTCCCAACCCCTAGTGACCACCATTCTTTTCTCTGCTTCAATGAGTTTGATTATTTTAATGCTTCTTATAAGTGGATTTATGCAGTATTTGTCCTGTGTCTGTCTAATTTCACTTAGCACAAGGTAACAAATGAGTTCACCTACATTGTTGCAAATGGCAGAATTCCCTTTTTAAAGGCTGAATAGTATTTCCCTTTATATACATCACATTTTCTTTATCCATTGATCCGTCTATAGATATTTGGGTTGTTTCCATATCTTGGTTATTGTGAATAAGGCTGCAGTGAATATAGCAGTGCAGATTTCTCTGAAAAGCATTTTTATGAATTTGTTTTCAAATAATATAGGTAGTAAATAGATGGATGATAGATAGAAATTCCATTTTATAAGATAATGTGGTTGCTTTTTTCCAAAACAAGTTTTTCAAATGCATATGTTTAGTAATTAAAAGTGACTACACAGACACACAAGGGCTTTTGGAAGCAATGAAATATAAAGACATACTGAAATTAGATAAAGCTGAGGGTGGGAGAAAGAAATTTAATATGCCCTAGTGGAATGATAAAGCAGAATAAGTCTTAAGAGCTGGTTAGCAAAAAATCAGAATAAAAATGTCAGAGTTTGAAATATCTTGATTTTTATCTCTAACATTCCTATAATTTTATTTTATGGATTCTATCTTTGCTATTATATGTATTATAAATTCCACCCACCCCAAGATAAGATGTCCTTTCTCTATTTGATTTATAATAAATTTTATTATCTTATAGATAAGAGCCACAAAATCCAGAATTTTATGACTTGCTTAAGGTCAAACAGTAATTTAAAAATGAAAGAAGAATTTTTGTTCCCCACATATCAGTTCTGATCACTTTTTTCAAGAAAAGAAAATTAATGTACTTATTTATGTAAAAATGATTTTAAAATAAAATGATTTCATTATCTTTTCCTTTTTCTCCTAGTAATTTAGTCTCAAGCATGTGTGATTTCACTTATAAAAATGAAATGATTACATTGTCTTATTCATAATTTCAAATACTTTTTGATCTTAAAGATGGTCACTGAGATATGCAAAATGAAAAGTAATCAAATAATAAGATCTCATTGTGCAGACTATGTAAAGAAATAATTTTAATAGTACAATAATTAAAACTTCTGGTACTCTATTTTTAAAATGTTGAAAATAAGCCAACCATAAGCATTTACTGAATGAAGTATTCAAACTTCTGTAGTATGATTCTGTGAAGAAAAAGCAAGCATGTCTTTTATTTGTTTGTTTGCTTATTTATTCAGTAAACATATTTACTAAATAGCTACCATGCACAAAACAATTTTTTAAAGAATTCAACCCTTTTCTAAATGAACTAAGCATAGACATAAAAATATATTTACTATGTGATTGCCATTAAAGCAAATGCTAAAGAAATACAAGCACTGAGGCAAAATTTCTTACAAAAAAGACATATTTTAATAATTTGCTCCTGAAGATATGTAATCTCTTTGTATTTGTTTTTCCTATTTGTTAATTATCCTATTTATATCCCTTTGCACAAATATTGTAGGAATATCTGTTCTTTATCTTAAATAAGCTCTATTGATAATCTGTATATTACCTTTTGGATTTTATACATGTTAACAAATTCAATAAATTATTGTCACTTGTCTGATTTTATAAAATATCATCTAAATAAAGAATTTTCAAAAAATTTCTATGATATAAAAATTCGTAATTGTTTTCCCATATCAGGTTTCATTTCTGTTTCTAGTTTAGTGTTAGTTTCTTATTGCTGTTGTAATAAATTTCCATAAACGTAGTATATTAAATCAGTATAAATTTATTGTCACATAGTTCCAGAGGTCAAAATCTAGAAATGGCTAGCAGAGCCATATGCTTTCTGGAGGCTCGATGGGAGAATTCGTTGCCTTGCCTTTTCTAGCTCTTGAGGCTGCCCATATTCCTTGCTTCATGCATCAATCTTCCATCTTCAAAGCCAGCAATGGATGTAGCATCTTCCTGTCAGTCTGTCTCTCTCTCTTTCTCTCAGTGTCTCTCTCTCCTGTTTCTGTGTTTCTGTCTTCCTATTTCCTTTCTTTCTCTGCTTCCATCCTCATGTCACTTTCTCTGACTGTGACCCTTACTGCCTCCTTGTTATCAGATAATCCAGGATAATTTCCCCAACTCAAGATCCTCAATTCAATCACATTTATAAAGTTCCTTTTGCCATGTAAGATGTAAGGTAACATATTCACATGGAGATTAGAATGTAGACACCTTCAGGAGAAATTATTCTGTATACTCCAAATGTGACATTAGGCTCAGGTCATTTATATATGTTTTGTTCTAGTACCTATATAAATTGGTGTGTATGTATTGTATATCTTTAATATCTAAAACATACTATCAAGTAAGTTCCATTTTTTTTTCAAAATGATTTCCAGTTTTCCTATTCTTTCTCAGACTGATATAAAATGTGCCTTTATCACACATCCTAATTAAAGAACTTCAAGAAGCTATGAAACAAGTTTAAAATAATGAAATAAACTATGACATTGATATGTAGAATTAGCCAAGTTTTAAAAGCTTCAGAATTCTGTAAATTTGGTTTTTATTGTGATGTGTTTGAAATTGTCAAGAATTATTCTTTCAGATGTTACCTGATAGTAAATTATATATTAAAATAATGTTCTGTGGTTACTTTTATTTTATGCACAAAAATACCTATGAACTAAAGAACAAGGAGAGCAATATAGTAGAATGGATGTTTAAACAATGTTCCCCTAGAAAACACCTAAAAATCCTTGATAAAAATTTATTTTAAGAAGTATTTACTAGGGGTACCTGGGTAGCTCAGTTGTTAAGCGTCTGCCTTCGGCTCAGGACGTGATCCCGGGATCCTGGCATCTAGCCCCATGTCAGGCTCCTCCGCTGGGAGCCTGCTTCTTCCTCTCCCACTCCCCCTGCTTGTGTTCCCTCCCTCACTGGCTGTCTCTCTCTCTCTGTCAATAAATAAATAAAAATCTTTTTAAAAAGTATTTAGTAAATAAAGTACTAAGTACACAAATAAGAAATATGGTAATTTTAAACTTTCATTAATTTAATTAGCTATATTTTAAAAATATTTTTAAAAATTAGGATACAAGAATGAATTGACAAATTCAGCAATAAGTAGAAGATTTTAGCATATCTTTCTCTGTTCCTAGTAAGTGATAGATTAAACTTACAAGCATCATTACTATAGTCAAGTAAGAAATTGTTAGCAGTACTGCAGTAAACAAACAAAAAAAAAGCTCTTATTTATCAAAATATGAAAACATACTTCTAAAAAACTCATGATTCAAAGAATAAATATATGAAAATAGAAAACATATGCAAATTTTTAATAAGGAATATCAATGGCAAAATTTATTATAAATGTTGGAGGTGTTATCAACAGAGAGACCAAAAAAGAAAGAAAAAGTCAAAAACAGAAGGACTGAAAGACATTAGTTATTCTAGAAAAATAATTATTTTATTATGGACACTTGACATATAGAAGAGCTGACATAATAGATGATCTAGATATGCTAGTAGTAGGATTGATAATTAGGTGGAAAAAGTAACTTGGAAACTCACACTGTATACATACAGCTTTTAGAATAAACTTAGTAATGATTCACATATTAAATACAAATCAATTCTAGCACAAGAAAGACAATGAGATCTTTAAGATCAGGAAGAATTCATTTAAAAAGACACAAACTGAAAACCATAACTGAAGAAGATTAAAGTTGGGATTATTAAAATTTAGAAAACATTATACAACTCAATAGCAAATAAATAAATAAATAATAAAACCCAAGCCCCCCCTAAAAAACTACAACAAAAAAAAATGAAAAACAAACAAACAAAAAAACCCCATACAATCTGATTTAAAAATGGACCGAGAATGTGAATAGACATCTTTCCTAACTAGTCATACAGATGGACAACAGGTGCAGGAAAGGATGCTCAACATCGCTAACCATCAGGGAAATGCACTTTAAAACCACAATGAGATATCACTTCACACCTGTTAAATAGACTATTATCGAAAAGATAAGAAATAAGCATTGGTCAGGATATGGAGAAAAGGGAATGCTTATGTAATATTGGTGGGGATATAAATTAGTACAGCTACTATAGAAAACAATATGGAGGATCCTCAAAAAATTAAAAATAGAACTACCATATGATCCAACGATTCTACTTCTGGGACTATATCCAAAGCAAATTAAAACACTTAACTGAAAAAGATATTTGCACCCCCATATTCACTGTACCATTATTTACAACAACCAAGACATAGAAACAACCCAATGTAAACACTGGCAGATGAATGAATAAAGACATGTGAGATAGACACACACACACACACACACACACACACACACACACAGAAGAATATTTTCATCCATGAGGAAGGAAATTTTGCCATTTGTGACAACATGGATGGACCTTGAGGGTATTATGTCAAGTGTTTAAGTCAGAGAAAGAGAAAGACAAATGCCATATGATCTCAATAATGTGTGGAAGTTAAAAATAAGCAAAGTAACAAAAAAACCCTGAATTTATAGATACAGAGAACAGATTGGTGGTTGCTAGAGACAGGAGGTAGGGCGTGGGTAAAATGGGTAAAGTGGTCCAAAGGTACAAACTTTCAGTTACAAAATAAGTAATTCAGGGATGTACTGTACAATAGCATGGTGTTTACAGTTAACAATACTGTGTTATATATTTAAAAGTTGTTCAGAGAGTTGATCTTCAAAATTCTCATCACAAAAAATAACAATTTATATCTATGTGTGATGATGAATGTTAACCAGACATATTGTGGTGATCATTTTGTAATATATACATATATAGAATCATTATGTTGTATACCTGGAACAAATATGTTATATGTAAATTACATCTCAAAAAACAAATATATATATATTAAATCAGGAAGCAGTATTTGTTAAGGTGAAAGACAAGTCACAAACTGTGAGAAAGTACTTGCAACTTATATAACTGGATAGCCAGAATTTTAAGATGGCCTCTAACATGGTGTGCAGATTTTGTAAAATCCTCTCTCAGTACGGGTGAGCCTGACCTAATCAAGTGAGTTCTCCTAATAGAGGGTGTAGAAGTCAGAGACAGAAGAGGTCAAAGAGATTCAAAGCTGCAGTAGATGCTGCCCTATTGGATTTGAAGCAGCTAGCCATCATGTTCTGGAGAGGACCTATGATGTAGTCCCATGGCAATGGCTTGAGAGTGATCTCTAAAGGCTGAGAAGATCCAATGATTAAAAAGAAAGCAGGGACTTCAGTCACACAACTGCAGAGAAATGAATTCTGCCAACGACCTGAGGGATCTTGGAAGCAGCTTCCGAGGTGAAGCCACACTACACGGAGTCCTTGATTTCAGCCTTAAGAATTCCTGTGCTGAGGTCCTAGCTAAATCTTGCTGGACTCCTGACCCACTGTGAGATAAACTTTGTTGATTTAAGCTGCTAAATTTGTGGTTACTTGTTACACAGCAATAGAAAATCAATACAGTAAACAACAAAGAATTAGCATTTGAATATATAGAGATTTTACTGAGAAACAGATAAAAAAGTCCATGTAAAATAATGAATCAAAGTCATAAGCAGGCATTTCAAAGAATAATAAAAGTGATCAATTAACATGAAAAATAGTTTTAACTTCATTTGTTATTGGTGAAATACAAATACAAATCACAACGGGATGCACTGTCAGAGAAACAAAGGGAGAAACAGTTGGGCCATATCCAGCATGTGTGAGGATATTATGGATCGAGAATTGTTTTATACTGTTTGGAGCAGAAATGTGAAACAGAAAATAGAGCATCAGAAATCATACTATCAACTACATATTCTAGAAAAACGCTAGCACATATATTCTATGTGTTCAAGAATGTGTTAAAATATTTTAATAGAAATAGTGCTAATAAAAGCAAAAGAAACAACTTACAGGAACCCAAATGATAATTCTCAGTAGAATGCATATACAGTATAATATGTTTATAGAAATTCTACACAGTAGGCAAAATAGCTAAGTGCATTAATGTGAGTACAATATACACATGCATCATGTTGAATGAAAGCAAGTCACAGAAGTATAAAATAGAGTATAATGACATTCATATATATTACAGAGATATTAGAAAAAGGTTTGATACAATGATATACATACACATGCCATTAAACAAACAAAAAAGATAAAATGCTATATACTCAAAACTTGGAAAAGTGCTTATACCTAAGGACACAGTGAGATACACAGAGTAACCTAGGTATGGATTATATTCTATTTCTTAAGTTGGGGATATTATTTTTTAAATTCAAAATGCATATCTATACATATTTGTGTGAATGAAATATTACATATGTCTCAAAAAAGTCTGTCAAGCCCATTTATTTTTAAGATTTTATTTATTTATTGGACAGAGAGAGACACAGCAAGAGAGGAACACCAGCAGGGGGAGTGGGAGAGGGAGAAGCAAGCTTCCCGCTAAGCAGGGAGCCCGATGCGGGCCTTGATCCCAGGACCCTGGGATCAGGACCTGAGACAAAGGCAGAGGCTTAATGACTGAGCCACCCAGGAGTCCCTGCCAAACCCATTTTTGAAATACAAAGCATGTGTAGTTAATACTGAATGTCATTATCTCATGTAATATGGAAGACAGAAAAACTTCTTTCTCTTTGGTTTCTTAACAGTAATAATAATAGTTATTATTTTTATTATATATTTTATTAACATTAATATAATTGATATATTATTAAAATTTTTGCATTCCAAAATAATTTATGAGGCATTCTACTTTTTTCCCCCTATAAACAAATTAAAAGGTAATTACTCATTGGCTGCTTTGGCTTCTTTTTTTGCCCATGTAATTTCCTAACATGAATTAATTGCTATTAAAAACATGTAAATTAGTAATAATAGGCTACTATTTCAAGATATAAGAATATAAGAAAAAATCCAATTAATACAGTGAAGCCATGTGTATATATGACAAAAATTACAAGACCAAAATAATAAAGAGCAGATGTCTGGTATTTTAGTCATTTAAATGCCTAATACATTTCATTAAGGGTGATCTAGCTAATTGTGTGAAAAATTACTATTAACAAGATAAAAAATACAGAATTCTTTTCAACTATTAATTTCAAATATCAAATAATTGGCTTGAATATGAAAATATTGGTGATATCCGCATATTACAAGCATCATGCATTTTCAATAAGGTATATTTAGCACTCAGATATTTTGTCCTTATTATCTAGAGTAAGACACATCATTTTCTTAAACTCATAGATTTCATTTGATGCATTACTAATTAGGTAAGATATTTAAGGAATCTCTGGTACTCTATGCCTAAACACAGATCCAAACCTTTGTAAATGAGAACGCATTAATTATATTGAATTAAACAAGCTAAACCCATTAAATGAGGGTATTTTGTGGAAAACAGTTTATTTTGGAATTACTAAAGAAAAGTTGCCTCCATTTCAAGCTATAAAACTATGTATATTTAGTTCATTTCTGAATAACATGACCATGAAAATTTTAGAGATTTTATTTAATAATTTATTTGAGAGAGAGAGAGAGCATGAGGAGGGAAGGGGCAGAGGGAAAGGGAGAGAGAGAATCTTAAGCAGATTCTGCACTCAGAGCAGAGCCCCATGCAGGACTTGATCTCACAACCCTGAGATCACAAACTGAGCTGAAACCAAGATTTGATCCCTTAACTGACTGTGCCACAGAGACATTCCAACAATGAAAAATTTAAAAGAGAAAACAACTATGTCAGCACTGGAAAACAATGACATACTGTATTAATTTTGCACTATATTTCTACTTTTTTTTTTAATTAGTAAGCTATACTTAAGAGCAGTTTGGGGTTTATGGTAACATGAGTAGAAAGTACAAAGATATTCCATACATTCCCCCAATACTCTTCAGTCTCCCTTATATTAACATTTTGCATTTGTGTGGCCTACTTATTATAAGAAATAATCCAATATTGTTAAATTCTTAACAAAATCCATAGTTTACTTTAAGGTTTTCTTTTTGTGTTGTACATTCTATGGATTTTGATAAATGTATAGTGTGTCTGTAACAGCGCTCCAGCTGTTCTTAAGGGTTAACTTGCTTCAAGTTAATGTAGTCCTTGTCTGCTGATTTAAGGCCCTTGATCTGTAACAGAATTAACTTACTTTCTTTGAGATTTGCAGACCACTGGGCTTGGGGAATAAATGACCCAGAACTATCCCAGGCCACAGAGGCCAACACATCTGTTTGAAACCACCTTGGTTTTCTGATTAGCCCAGCTATCTTTTAGCAAAATGTTTTTCTTTTTTAAGGTCACACAAATTACTTTACTGACTTCCCTTTGCACATCTGTAGTCCTTGACCTCCTTTGGAGAAAGAACAGAGTACTCTTGCACAACCAGCCCTGGGTACCAAGGAACCAGAATTTCTTGCACAACCTCTCCTGGGCACCAAGGAACTAAAACTTCTTGTACAACCTCCAAGCACTGAAGTAACTTGGTAGCTGGCATTATCAACTCTGCATGTAAGCAAGAAATGTCACAGACTACTGCACTGGCTTAATTGATTAAACCCCTTTAAAAACATCTGGGCCAGGCAGAAACCTTGGAGTTGGCCTTTGGACAAGAGTCTGCCTTTTCCCCAGGTGGCTGGCCTCCTGAATAAAGCTCATATCCTTTCCAATCAAAACTCATCTCTTGAGTATTGGACTTTTGAGCAATGGGCAGCTGAACTTGGATTTTGGTAATATGTCCACTACTATAGAATCTTATTGAATAGTTTCACTGCCTTAAAAATGCTCTGTGCTTTCCTTATTCATCCCTCCCTCCTTCCCCCATTGATACCCTTACCCCAACCTTTTGGCAAGTACTTATCTTTTTATTGTCTCCGTAGTTTTGCCTTTTGTAGCATACCATGTCATACAGTTGGAATCATACAATATGTAACCTTCTCAGACTGGTTTCTTTCACTGAGCAATATGCATTTAATATCACTCTATATCTTTTCATGGTTAGATAAATCATTGACTTTTATCACTCAAAAATATTCTATTGTATAAACTTTTTTGAGGGGTATCCTAGTTCCTTCCAAGTATTGGTAATTATGAATAAATCTGCTATAAACATTCCTCTGCAGGATTTCATGTGGAGAGTTTTCAATTAATTTGGGTAAATACCAAGAAGCATGATTCTGGAGGGTAAGGTGAGTATGTCTAATACTGTGAAAAACTGTCAAACTGTCTTCCAAAATGTAGCATTTTACATTTCTACGTGAATGAGATCTCCTTTTACTCTACATTCTTGGCAGCATTTGGTGGTGTGTTTTGGGTTTTAGCCATTCTAATAAGTTTGTAGTGGTATCTTGTTTTAATTTGCAGTTCTCTGATGACTATGTCTTGAGCATGTTTTCGTATGCTTATTTACAATCTGTTATTCTTTGTTGATGAGGTGACTGCTCAGGTCTTCTGCCCATTTTTTATTTGATTGATTGTCTTCTTATTAGTGATTTTTCAAAGGTCTCTGTATATTTTGGATACCAGTCCTTCATCAGATAAATGTTTTGCAAACACTCTTTCTAGTTTGTAGTTTATCTTTTCTTAACAATTTTTTTTTGCAGATAGATGTTCTTAATTAATATAACTTCTTAAGGAAATTCTTGAAGTTTTATTATTGAAATAACCCAGGTTTCATGATCATTATTAATCATCATTTCACTTTACTCTTGCACTAATAAGTTCACCTGTATTCTTCAAATGTTAAGTTGAACATTAAAATTATGTTTTAATTTTAAAATTCAATATTTTCCAGATATTTTAACTTCAATTTTAAATTCAAAATTTAAATAATTTTAAAATTCAATATTTTCCAGATATTTTAATTTCAAATTGCATATTTAAATATTCAAATATTAAGAAAAATCTGAATGGAACCTTTGTTTTTTAGTACAGACATTACTTCATTTTAAATATCATGATAACTTCTGTTGTCAACTTGTTGATCAAACACAAGTTTCAGGATATTAAGGAGACATTTTGTTCTTCTGTTTTCTAAAATCTTAAGACAAATCCAAAACCAGTGATGAGGTCTTGTTGCTTCTTTTTTTTTTTTTTTTCCACACTCCTGATTTTCTATTGGGAAAAGGAACAAGGTGCTACCAAACACGCACCCTGATGGCATGTCTTTAGGCCTGAGCGTGCTCCATTCTCTCATTACTACTGGTCTCTCCAACTGCTGTGAACAGAAACAGTCACAGGAAATGGGAGTACAAATTTTAAAGAGTCTATTTTAAGGCATGAAGCATTTCCATACCGAGCATTAAATATTATTGAAATAATTATCCAAAACAAATTTGTGAACCTGGGATAATTCTCTAGATATCACTATCTGCAACGAGAATGGTTTAATAAAATGCCATGCCCAGGTAGCTTATTAAAGGCACAAACCAGACTGACAATCAGGGATACCTAAATGCAGAGCCGTGCCCCTTACCATGTAACACAGTAAGTGATGCTGTGATGCGTCAGTCACTTGTAGTATTTCTAATATGATGGTTTAGAAGGCAGCAGAGTATGCGAAGTCAGAAAACATGGCAGACAAGTACTGTTATTAGTACAATAAACTATCAAGCAGTGGGGTGTTCGCAAATGTTAACAATTGACTCTTTAAAAATAAAAACAAGCACCAAAGCACTACTTGGTAATGTTTGAAGATTTTTGTAGTGTGAATATTCTCACCTGGGACTATTTCAAGTTACTAAATTTCAAAGACTGTGGAGGGTATGTGTTTTTACCCTACTTGCAAGCAAATAGGTTAGCTTGCCACAGTTTCATGGACACTGGCAGAAGATCGGAGACTCCTGAGTCAGAGGCAAAGGACAGTTAATTTAACCTCATAGCAATGGCAGTTCTCAGAATTTGTGCCACCCCACAACACCTCAAATACAACAAGGTGAGACAAAATGGTCTAAATAACACATGCATGTGTGTGACAGAAGAAAAACCCTGAGTGTAGGGTATCTGCATCTTTCATAACGGGCAATAGGGAAAAGAAACTTTTCCCAAACAGAGAGGATATCTGTATTATACTGGGTGATCAATAAATCTGTCTTTTGCACAGAGGGAATATACCATCTTTCAAATCTGCTTACTATATAAACTTCCTTGATAAGATAGATCATAACACGTAATCAATGTCTCTCTTCACAACATGTGCAGAAACACAGAAACCAATGAAGAATTACTGCTAATACGAAGGTGTTATCATTGAACATGGAGTTAGGAAGACATGTGTACAATTAGCTGTGGTGAGTCAGGACAAGCCTCTCCAGGAAAAAAAAAAAAAAAGGTTATCTTTACCCTGTCAGGAAAACACAAATAATAATTTCCTAAATCAGTATAATATCAATTTCTCAACCCCACCTGATATCAGCACTGAGTAGAACAAGTGTTTACATTTATTGCAAATTGTGTTATGTATAAATTATTAAGGGATACTATATGATTTTAATGTTATGCTTTCATTAAAATAAAATATTTTGGCATTATCCAAATTCTAACGTAAATGAGTTGAAGGCAGAAGAGTTAAACACATACAGTTGATTTGCTACTATTTGTTTTCATAACGGTTGCTTATGACTTTCAAGATAAATGTACTTTTGGAAAGTTGTTTACAGCTAAATAATTGGAAAAATCATTCAGTAAATTGTGATTTATTCAATTAGTTTATTTGTTTGAGTTTCCTTAGTTCTGTGCATCCTTATGTCATCACATTTGTCACACTGTACCGTAATTATCCACTTAACTGCATGTCTTTCTAAGTATTCTGGCGCTTTTAACTGGAGCTGCACATCAGAATGAGCTACACACACACACACACACACACACACACACACACACACACACACACACACGAGATACTCCCAGGCCTATCCACAGAAACTCAGTCATTGTATCTCAGAAGTGGCCAATTGTCTACATTTTTAAAATTACCACAGGATACTGTGATACACATCTTGGTTTAAAACAACTGTCCCACAACATGTTACATTGTATGGCGGTGAAACTATTTATGCATCTTTGTTTTCCTAATATCCATCATAGATTTAAAGCACAGCAAGTGCTTGGTACATATTAACCACATTTGTTTCCACCTCACAGTTACACAGTAGACCATTGTTTTTCATAAACAATGACTACTACAACAGCTTTTTCCCCCCATTTATTTCTATCTCTGTCTAATAACATTTCTGCCCAATATAAGAATCAACTGAAAATTTATAACTTTACTGTACTTAGAATTCACAGATTCTTTTCTTTCAATAATAACTTGGACCATATAAATTTACTGTTTTTGTAGTAAAAATGGTCAAATATTAGCAATTTTATATGGTTCAACCTAAATGAATACAATCCAAAATTCTTAACATGAACTATAAGCGATAACATAATTTTATACCTATATATTCAAAATCATCTCATGCAATATCCTTCTATTCTCCCTATAACCAGGCAATATCTGTTTTTTATTAGGGAAAATTTTTTTCATATTCACAGAATCAGTAAATGCAGCTCCTTTCTAAGCATTATATTTGAAGTAGCTTTTTCTCCCATGACTACTCTCTCTCAGCTCCTCATTTCCTTTGTTACTTAAAAGATTTATCTAAATATATCATTTTATCCATTTTTATAGCTTGTTCTCGAAATAAATCATATCTATCTGTATCTATATAGCTTGGAGATATTTTTGATACTTTTCATACCATGTGCTCCAAAAGTGTAATGGAGGCCCTGGCAAATGTATATGTGCGTGTGTGTGTGTGTGTGTGTGTGTGTATAGTAAGCAAACACATTCAAAAATATTTTGAGGAGAAAATGATTAAGTGTAATATTATATCACAATATAATGATAGAAACTCCTGCAAAATAAAATCCTGAATATGTGGAAATGGTAATCTTCATAAATCCTAAAAACTGTCTCACACTTAGCTCTTTTTTTGTGTCTTAAAATATAGATATGATATATATTTGATTTTCTCTTATATATGCTTATCTTTCATAAAACTTAATTGAAAAATCCTCTGAAAGCCATAGATTAACATCAAAATGAAATGCTCTCCTACTGAAAGGGAATTGGAAAGTTTACCTACATAAAGTATTGTTTCTGTAGCTGTAATTACGTTCCAACAAATGTTGCTTCATGAAGTACCAATAAAAAGATGTATAAGTCCTTACTTACTGAGATGAAATGCTGAGATAAAAATATTTCATCCAAAGTGGAGTATTTCATGTTGGCGAGTGTATGGAGAAAAAGAGAGGAACTCTCCTCATACACTGTTGGTGGGAATGCAAACTGGTTCAGCCATTGTGGAAGACAGTATGAAGATTCCTCAAAGAGTTAAAAATAGAACTACCCTATAATCCAGTAATTGCATTACTAAGTATTTACCCCCAAATATGAAAACATTAATCTGAAATGATATATGCACCCTTATGTTTATTGCAGCATTATTTATAATAGTCAAACTATGGAAGCAGTGCAAGTATCCATGGATAGATGAATATATATATATATATATATATATATATATATATATATATATATACACATACATACACACACACACAATGTATATTACTCAGCCATAAAAATGAATGAAATCTTGACATTTGCAACAACATGGATGGATCTAGAGAGTATAATGCTAAGCTAAACAAGTCAGTCAGAGAAATATTAATACCATATGATTTAACTCATGTGGAACTTAAGAAACAAAACAAAAGAACAAAGGAAAAAAAAAAGAGAGAGAGAGAGAGACAAATCAAGAAACAGACACTTCACTATAGGAAAAACAGATTGTTAGCCCAGTAGATGTGGGTGGGGGATGAATGAAATAAGTGAAGGGGATTAATAGTACACTTATCTTGATGAGTGCTGAGTAATATATGGAAGTACCGAATCACTATAGGGTACACCTGAAACTAATATTATACTGTATGTTATCTACACAGGAATTAATATTTAAAAAGAAGAAAAGGCAACCTACTCAATGAGAGGAAATATTTACAAGTCATATATTTGATAAGGAACCAAGATCCAAAATATATAAAGCACATATACAACTCAATAGCAAAAAACTAAACAATCCAACTAAAAATGGGCAAAGGAACTAAATAGACATTTTTGTTCTAAAGAAGACATACAAATGGCCAAAATGTACATGAAAAAAATGGTCATCAACTTTAATCATCAGGGATTTGGAAATCAAAGCTATAATGAGATATCACCTCCCACCTGTTAAAATAGTCATTGTCAAAAAGACAAGAGACAAATGTTGGTGATGATGTAGAGGAAAGGGAACCTTTATGTACTGTCAGTGAGGAAGTAAATTGGTACAGCCACTGTGCAAACAGTATGAATGGTTCTCGAAAAATAAAAATAGAACTTATTACATAATTCAGCAATTCTACTTGTGGGAATATATCCCCCAAAAAATGAACATAGGATCTCAAACAGGTACCTGCATTCCATGTTTATTGCAGCATTTTTTACAATAACTGTGGAAGCAGCTCAAGTGTCCATGGATAGACATGTGGATGAAGAGCTGTGGTATATACAATGGAATATTATTCAGCCATAAGAAAGAAGGAAATCCTGCCATTTCTGACAACATGGATGGATTTTGAGGGCATTATGCTAAGTGAGATAAGGTAAACAGAGAATGACAAATACCAAAATGTACCACATATATGTGGAATCTAAGTAAATAAAGTCAAACTCTTAGAAACAGGGAGTTGAAAAGTGGTTGCCAGGGGAAACAGAGAGATGCTGGTAAATGCAGAGACATTCAAAACAGATTAATACAATTTAAATTGTTGGAAGTCACAGGTAATATGGAGATTTTCCACAGGCAGACTCTGGAGTAAACCCAATTCAGCAGTTACATAGGAGAGATGACTAGAACAGTGGTCCTTGGGTATATCCTTGACATACTGCCAGACACCATCAAGAAAGGCCAATGGAGAGTGATACCAGACTGTTCTGCGAGGAAATGAGAAGCCCAAGAAACACCCAAGAAATGGTTCTGTTCTCTTAATTTCCTGCAGGTAGTCAGCATCAAGAAAGATTTTTTAAGGAGGTGACAGATAATGGTTGAAACAATGAATCTTAGTCTCCGAGTAAGGTAGGTTGAGGATTTAAAGGTATTTTAAGAACAAAGTTGTACGTATTAGAAAAATGCAGGTTGTCAATACAAAAATAGACAAAGGAGAAAAAAAAGAAAAAAAGTTTCAGGTACTCAGACAGGCATTTCTCTTAGGGATTATATCTCCAGACAAAAACTGATTTGTTACTCTCAGAACACAGAAGAGACCTCACTGAGGAGAGACACCACACACTGAAGACTTGTAAAACCAATCCCATGCATAATGATTCTAGAGGTAGGGCTAGAAATGAGCATTCAAATACAAGCCCCAGTTTAGAGAGAGAAGAATAAAGCATGTTCTGACACCACAGATAATATGAAAGATAGTTAAGCAAGACTACATCAGCTCAAGAGCTTTTCATTTATTTGAAATAGCATGTCATTAGAAAATCCATTTTTTACCATATGATTTCACTCATAATGTGGAATTTAAAAACAAAATGAATGAACATAGGGGAAGGGAAGGAAAAATAAAATAAAATAGAGACAGAGAGGGAGGCAAACCATAAGAGACTGTTACATATAAGGAACAAATGACGGTTGCTGGAGGGGAAGTTTGTAGGGGGTTGGGTAATTGGGCAATGGGTATTAAGGAAGGTACTTGATGTCATGAGCACTGGGTGTTATATGCAACTGATGAATCACTAAATTCTAACCCTGAAACAAATACTATATTATATGTGAACTAACTTGGATTTAAATAAAATCCTGAATGATTAAAAAAAAAGAAAAAAAAAGAAAATCCATTTTTTCCTATATTTATTTTTCATATAATGGAGTCAGAAGGGAGAAATACAAACAAGATATGGTATAATGTGGATTAATATAAGAGATATATATTTTTTAATGTTCAACAGTACCAAATGTAACAAATAGCTTTGGGATGAAGAAAGAGTATGAATCAATAAAGTCCTACAATTGTTTTGGCAGAAATCAGTGTGAAGGAGAGTAAGAAAAAAATATGTGATTAGGGAATAAAAGGTATATTTCTAAAAGTTTTGTAATCTGCCACAAACTTTCTTGAATTGCATTTGAGTGCTTTTACCATTGTCAAGCCCACTTTGCTAGATTATGTCTTATTTTATCTGAATACTTAGTAGTCTCGCTGACCATAGCTACAATAGTTGTAGGAAACAGCATCAAGTATTAAAAAATTCTGCAGTCAGCATTTTTCATCCTTATGCTTTCTGTTTGAAAAATGTATATTTTAGATGTTTTACAGTTTATGATAAATTATGGCATAAGGATTAAATAATTTTTATGTCAACTTTTTCAAAAGCACAGTAAAAACTGAAACGTATGCAGAGAATAGGAATAAAAGCTGACTTATCTAGACTTTCACCTTCATTGGAATAGGGAAAGAGAATCATTTCAGGGGCCACAGTCTTTTTCTATAATGTATTTTTAAACATTCTTGTTCGAGGATTTGATTTTTGTTTGTTTGTTTGGATCTCTAAAGCTTCTTGGAAGCTGAAAAAGAAATAGAAACACTCTTTGAAATTAGCATATCAGGTCACTTTACTCGTAACTTAAGGGGCTGACATTTAGTATGAAGCACACAAACTGAGAACAATTTAGAATCCAGATTAATACAGAATAAATAAGGGGTTTTTCTCATTAGAAACTTTTTTTTCCCAATATAATCTTTAGTTTACAAAATCCTAGAAAATTTTTTTCTTTCATTTCAATCTTAACTTGATTTCATCAACATGTGATGTGATGTGACCTGTGTTATTTTTTATGTTGCACTATTTAGATTTATCATTTAGCAATAGTATTTTGTTTTTTTATTTTAGAAATCTATGATATTGTATAACTCCACTCTTCATTGCTACAATTTTTAATGGTAACAAATTACATCAAATGTTATGCTTAAAAAACTGAACATATATTTTAAAAATCAGAATGGAGAAGATGACTCCTTAAAAATATTTTTGCAAACTAAAATTATTTTGTGCTGGACAGTCGGTGGGCCACATGGCCTCTACCACAGTGAGACTGATACATGATGTTGAGTTCTCACTACCAACTTTTGCTAGAAGGCTTTACTCTCTCTGTATTGTCAGCTCTGATGAAACCAATCTTAATGATTCATAAAATTGTGACATTAAGGCAGTCTTAGTAAAATTAGTTAATATCTCTGAGTCTCACTCTCCAGCTATTATAAAAGGGTAAAGTAATCTAGATAAGTTGTAAAAAAGATTGAATGAGATAAATAATATGAAAAGACTTGTTTTACACCGTAACTAGTATGATTTTTTTTCCTTGTAAGTTCCTCTTCTCATCACCATTTAATAAACATACATGCATTTCTATATGGGAAAAAATGCACTGCTTAATGGCTAAATGTTGAAAATCACACTGCCTGTCTGTCTTGCTAGCTAGATGATCATATACATGTGATTTCTGAGTGTATATCATTTTACTGATCTTTATTTTTAAAATATTAAGAACATAATACAAATTCCCCTTATGTGGCTTAAAAACAGTAAAATATATAGAAAAAAGGAATACAAGAAATAATTGCAAGTAATATATTTGTATTGGTGCTTTTCTTTCAAACCAAATGTACTGTCCAATATTAAACAATATTATAACAATATACCATATGTTTAAATAAATAAAAATATACTTCTAGGTTCTAGTTCATTAATATTTCGGGTTCCTGATAAAGTCAACTGCACAAGTAAGGTCTTGGTAAGTCTCAGAAACTGATTTCTCCTTATGAAAAGTCCTTTCATGTTCCTGGCTTACATCAGTATTTCAGATAAATCTGTTTATAAAAGCAACTGACACCTCAAATAAAAAGTAACTGTAGACAACCAGAGCTTCCTGCTTCTCCTCCTGGATCCCAGATCAACTTTCTGCCAATAGCTTTCTAGAATTTCAGATTTCTTACTTTTTGTTTAAAATATTCCAATTCTCTCGTAGGAGGGGCAGAAGAAAAATAAAGCCAAACCAACAAACTGTATTAACACATAAAAACAAATGGTTAAAGAGTCAAAGTAAGCTCATGTGAATTATAGATCTTACCAAACACCTATTTTATTAATGATTAAAGGCAAAGCCAGGTACAACATTATTTTCTGAAGGAGCTTGAGTCTGCAAATACAGTTTCCAAACGTCCCCTTCCTCTAGCACTAATCACATTTTGGATTAACAGAGAGTTTCTGAATAATGATGTGTGCAGAATCATTTTTCTTAAGGGAATATGTTTCAGGTTGGGTGCCCTGAAGTTTTCTATTATTTAGGTGTGCACACACAAAAAATGTCTATATGACTAATTCCCATATAAACTGCATTGACTGCATTTTTGTACCATCCATGCCATTCTTCATAAACCAATAATTCCAATTTTATTTAAAATAAACTACTGAAAAAATGTTTTGTATCACTGAAAATAATTTTCAACATTCTTTTCAATTTTGAAATAAGACAAAAAATTATCTAATTATCAGACTCTGCTCAAATGTTGACAATTGATCCAAGAATGTCTTTAATAAAATATGGATCCATTTCAAATTTGTTTCACATTCATCTTAAGTTTCTTTCAGTCTACATTGGTTCCTCAGATTTTCCTTGACTCTCATGACTTTAACACTTAAAAGACATATCTTAGATGGGGGCTCTATTAAGTCTTCTGATAAGTACCCTTAGCATGTTTACCAGAAAGCCTGGTGGGAGGCATTCTTTCCATGGGATATACCTCAGTCAGTGAGAAATGAGTTTCACTCTTCTCATTTCCCATGTACTTCATATACTTATCTCTGTTTCTCCAGGAAAAGGCAACAGGAATCCTTATAATCAAGATAACAAAGAATGATAAATTCTAGTTAGAGTCCTTTCTTCTTCATTTGATGCTCATCGCATTTATGTGGCTGCCAATAAAAATTGTACAAAAGCCCTCCTGGCTGTTTTCTCTCCTTATTGTAGCCTATAAAACTGTATCATAGAAGGACAAAGGTCAGGCCTTAAAATACTATATTAGAGAAGCAGTAGTATTAAAGTATAAGACCTACCTTTTTCAGATAAAATTTGGATTATCACACAACAAATGGCTAAGAAGTACCTAGTCCTTCAAGTGTTTCAGAGTTTCAAAGGCCTTTTGGTACATTCATGTCCGTATGTATATTTTATTAAAACCTTATTTATGGGGAGAATATGTATGAAATTTTTAAACAAATTCCCTGTTTATAAGATTTCAATTATATAAATTATATAAATAAAGTATACAAATATAAATTAGTTTTCATTTTTACCCTTTAAATTTTTTAAATCAATACACTTTTCATTAATATTCTTAAAACTTCATAATTTTTTTTCTTTTAACACTTACATTTGAATTTTATAATGTGTCTAAAATCTAAGGTAGTATTAAATTCAGGTTCAGATAGAACAAACAAACAAACAAACAGGTACCAGGAAGAATTTTTTGTCAAGGCTTATAACCAAATAATTTCAGAGACGCAGGAATTTTGGTGGGGATAACCACTGGTGTATAATTTTAATATATTAGGCAGAAAAACAGAGGAACATGTCCATGAGATATCAAAGAGCACTAGTCAGATGGTCCACAAACCAAAGGGCACTATGGTAGGAATATTAATTTGACCACATCCAGGGAGCACTGAGCCAAAACTTCTGACATTTTAGAGTGTTTCCACTATCGTTGTAGAAGACTGACTGCATTAAAGTTTTCATTCACTTTATGAGGATAATCATTCTGGTGATGGGAGAGATAATCCCTGCCTTTCCGCTTGTCCAAACCAAGAATTTGAGATTTCCATATTAGTGAAGAAGCTCTATTTACACATTGTTAGAGGGTCCAGTGTGGTATAGATGAATGATGGAAGAGAAATTCTATTATTTTTATGTCTGAAATGGGTCCATCCAAAGATCCTTCTATTGAAAAGGAAAATTTTTCTATTTTGGTTTAGGGCCCAGATAAATTAAGACTTTTTCTTAGTTTTTAATCTGCTTCTCCTTATAACGCTATTTTCCCTAGCAGAGCAGGCAAATAGCAGAGTTTGTATGGCAAGATAAAGGTCTTAAAATACACAAATGTTCAATTAATGGGATTATAACTTGTTTTTGTACCCTTGAAGGTACTTAATGCTTTTAGACAGGCATAGTAAGTTATTTTAATAGACATACTAATAAAAAAGAAGAGAGCTTTCAATTTGTATATCGTGCTGAGCTGAAATCTGTATTTAAATGCATCTGGGGCTCCCTTTGCTAGTTGGCTAGCAATTAATCACGATTACAGTGTTTGATTGCCTAACACCTATAGGCCATTACCAAGAGACTGTTTTCTAAGTACCATAGGACCCACAATCCATTGTTGTATTATTTGATTTGAACTTTCATCATAATGTAGACTACAACTGTGGATATATTTTATATATATATATATATATATATATATATACACACACACACACACAGATATATAGATGTATATTTATAGATATATATTCTAGAGATAAGGTGATTTCAGGAAAATACTAAGAATTTGATGGCATTAAAATTTAGAACATTTAAATATAGCCAAGTAAGCAATGTTATAAATCTACTAAAAAAAACAAAAGTTTTTTTGCTATTGCCTAAAAGCAGTTAGGGATTCTACTAAAGACTATTCAAAAATGACTAAGAATATTAGGATAAACCTTAGTCAAATACATAGCTGCATAATTGGAGTTTGCCCTCAGCACACATAATACACTGTTCCTCAACCTCCCTGAATAACAGACTGCTCTAGAATATCTGATTAAATGCATTTGTTCTTTGAAAGATGAAGTCACATGCTCAACTTTGATAGTTTTTAATTTTCAGCAATTTCTGATCTGTATAAAACCTCCATTCTATTTCTAGCCTATTGTAAACAGACTTTTTTTTAAAGGAACGGTGTATATCTAATGCTATTGATCTTAAAACACAATAGTAGCACATTGTCATCACTGATTATTTTAATTCCACAGGGAATGCAGGAAGATATCCAAACTGAAACAAAGAAGATAAAATAAAAAGGAAAGAAAGAGAAAAGGACTGAAATAGAGGGAGAGAGGAAGGGAGGGATGGAAGAAGGAAGGAAAAAGGCAAAAAGAACTGCAGTAATTCAGTGATAATGCCAGGACTTAGAAAATATCATACATATTTAACAAGACTCTTTAGTGAATGTTAAGCACTGGGGTAAAAAGCATTTCATTTATTATTAGGCTATTACATGGAAAATACAATTTACTCAAGGCCATTTGGAAACATTCATTCAGAGTTAATATTAAGCAAACCAAACATCCTAAGTCATTTAATTTTTGCATTTCCGTCTGAAAATTTAGGCATAATAGAAATAAACCAAAGAAGCTTTTAAATCAAATAATTCTACACTGTTTTTTTTTTCCCCTTAGCAAATGTATGTGTCTACATAAAAGTCTGAATAAATTTGGGGAATGTTACTTTACATGATTTTTGCAAGGACAATCACCATTCATTGGAAATGAAAGTCCTTATAACTTCGCTTAAAAAAAAATTCGAATGCTTGTTATCCCTGGAATAACAACAATGGGCTTAATACTGCCTAGTTGACTTCATAAAAAAGAGAACACAGTCCTACTGGGGAGAAAAAAAGGTTAAAAGTGTGTAAAGGGAAAACTGTATAGAAAGCAGTATGTTAATATAATTCGGGTGGATATATCAACATTCCATGAGTCGCCTGTGAAACTGCTATAAATTCCTGAAGTATTTTAACCTCAGCCCTTAATAATGAACGCTTCCTATGATGAAGGCTAGCTACTGCTTATGATGGTGTTAATAAAACATACAAACTAGTTGGAAGATTGTTGAGTGGGTTCCAACAAAACAACTATCAAGTAACAATTATAAAAAAAGGAAAAAAATGTTCACCGGTATATCACCAATGTGTAATCTAAGGTTAATTATAGTTTTTTATTTGGAATCTTATTGTATCAGTTTGATTAAGCTAGATGCAAAACCAAGCAACCCTAAATTCTCAGTAGCTTAAAATAATCTAAATTTATTTATAACTCAATTGATATGACATTGTGAGTTTGCTGGGCTCTGCTCCATAATCTTGTCTGGTGCCTCATCATAGAAGGATTCTATGAAAATGTTTGTTTGTTATGATGTAAACCTATTTTATATCACTCTGAACCTGTTTACAGGCAAGTCCAAAATCTTAGATACATATTCAAGTTATGTTTTATAGGAATAAAAATAGTAACTAACGTTCTAATTTGGCAAAAAAGTGACAGCCAAGAGGTAAACACAATAAAGATGAGGGAATTAGAAAAGAGAGAGAGAGAGGTGTAATGAGACCAGTATATTGCCTTTGATGATGTATGACTTTTTTTTTTTAATGGTAAGTGCTAGGTACAGAGGGAACATAGTAAATAACATTGGATGCTTACAAAAATATTTGAAAAACTTTGATTCCCAGATTAAAATAAAGTTGATCATAATTAATATCAAGATTTCATTATGTTTCCTGAATATTTTTCTTAAAATAGGTATAATTTCAAGGAAAAATATTTAAAAGATAACTGAACACATAGACTTGTATCATATAATTTAACATTTATGCATGATTTATTCTATAAAAATACAATTGTATTAATAAGAAACATATTTATTGATTTATAAAATATTAAATAACATTTTACTAAACACTGAAAATACAACTGTGAATAAGATCTAAGCATATTTCTTCCCCTCTACATCTTTTATTTTACAAGAGAAGACAGAATTAAAAAAATATATTCAAGATTTTATCAAATGATATAAAGGGTATTATAACAGATAAAGATGAGAGTGAAGGAGTTATTTTAGATAAAATAACAAGAGGGCTTCCATTGTCATTGTAGTGACATTTAAGTTTGGCCCCTAAAAGATGAGAAGTACTTATTCATTTTAAGATACAAGAGGAAAGTGTATTGAGGAAAATCTAAGCTGGAAGGATTGATGTGTTCTACAAACTATCCAAAAGCCAGACTATTGATTTTAGATTCAACATCTGAAGAACTTAGAAGTCTTCGCTCCATCCTTACAATAAGAGAAAGCCAGAAAAAATGAAAATCAATGACTTTTCTTGGGCTCATATGAAAATGGAGATTATAATACAAACTACTACTCCAATATCTAAAGAATAAGGCGTACCTTGTGAGATACAGTAACCAAGATCTACTTTGATGGGGCAGTAGGTGCTGCCATTGTAAAACGGTAACAACACTTAAATGGTGATTTTAGTGAGTAGCGAACATGGAGTATCAACTAGTATGAGAGTAAGAAACTGCTGAGACTTCTCAGAGACCCTTCATACTTTCACGCCAGTTTTGTTTTTGCTTTTGGCTTGTGTGTGTGTGTGCATGCGCCCGCACACGTGTGTGTGTGTGTGTGTGTGTTTGTTTGTTTGTATGTGCACACGCACACACTTTGTTTTTTGGTTTTTTTGGGGTGGGGGAATTACAAAGATCATTTTGTGCCTATCGCAAAGGGAAGTAAGAGATCACTGTGAAATACACCCAGATAAAGACAGTACAAGGAATCTCTGCTGAATATGGATACAAAAATTCACAACAAAATATTATTATACCAAATTCAACAGCATATTAAAAGGATCATTACACATGGCTGAATGGGGTTTGTCTCTGGGATGGAAGGATGGTTTAACAACCACAAATCAATAAGTGTGATACAACACATTAATAGAATGAAAGATAAAAATCATATGATCATGTCAATAGATAAAGAAAAAGCATATGACAAAATACAACATCCTTTCTTGATATAACCCTTCAACAAACTGGGTAAAGAAGGACCATACCTCAACATAATAAAGGCCTATATGACAAGCCAACGTTAACATCATACACACCTACTGAAAGCTTTCCTCTAAGATCAGGAACAAGACAAGAATGCATACTTTTACCACTCTTACTCAGCAGAGTACTGCAAGTTCTGGCTAGAGCAATCAGGCAAGAAATAAAAGGCATCCAAATTGGAAAGGAAGAAGAAAAATTGCCATTATTTGCAGATTACATGAACTAAAAATAAAAAATACTAGGGGCGCTTGGGTGGCTCAGTCAGTTAAACGTCTGCCTTTGGCTCAGGTCATGGTCCCTGGGGCCTGGGATCGAGTCCCACATCAGGCTCCCTGTTCAGTGGGGAGTCTGCTTCTCCCTCTGCCCCCACTCTTACAAAAATAAATAAATAAGATCTTAAAAAAAATCCTAAAGACTCCAACCCAAATTTTGGAGTGAATCAAGGAATTGAGTAAATTGTAGGATGTACATTCAACATAAAAAAATCAGTTGCATTTCTATGTACTAACAATGATATATCTGAAAAAGAAGTAAAGAAAACTATCATATTCACAAAAGCATCAAAAGCAATAAAATACTTAGGAGTAAATTTAACCAAGGAAACAAAGGATTCATTTAATGAAAACTATAAGGTTTTGATGAAAGAAATTAAAGAAGACACAAACAAATGGAAAGATATCCCATGTTCACAGATTGGAAGAATTAATATTAAATAATATTAAATAAATGTCCCTACTACCCAAGCATTCTATAGATTTAATGCAATATCTATCAAAATTCCAATGGCATTTTTCGCAGAAATAGAAAAAAATGTTAAAATTCCTTTGAAACCACAAAAAATCATGAATAACCAAAGGAATACTGAGAAAGAACAAAACTAAAAACATCATAGTTCTTGATTTCAAACTATATGACAGACACAGTAATTAAAACAAAACAGTATGGTACTGAGAAAAATAGATATCTAAACCAATGGAACAGAACAGATAGCCAGAAATAACCTCTTGGATATACAGTCAACTATTTGTTAAGGAAATCAGGAACATCTAGTGGATGTGGAGAAAAGAGAATGCTTGTGCACTGTTGGCGGGAATGGAAATTGGTTCAGCTACTGTGGAAAGTAGTATGAAGCTCCTCAAAAAAATTAAAAATAAAATTACCATTGGACCCAGCAATACCACTTCTGGGAGTATATCCAATGGAAATGAAAACAGGATCTTGAAGAGATATCGGCACTCCCATGTTTATTGCAGCACTATTCACAATAAGTAAGATATGGAAGCAACCTAAGTGTCTGTCAACAAACAGATAAAAATGTGAGAGATTATATAACACAAACTATTATTCAGCCTCAAAAAAGAAGGAAATCCTGTCTTTTGTGACATGGATGTACTTAGAGAGCATTATGCTTAGTGAAATAAGACAGAAATTGACCAATATTGTATGACATCACTTATATGTGGTATCTATAAAGAAAAAAATGAACTTGTTGAAATAGATCTAACCTCTTAGCAATTTTGAAGTTTATAATGCGGCTTTGTTGACTATAATCACTATGCTGTGCATTACATCTTCAGAACTTATTGATCTACTAGTAGCAAGTTTGTACCCTTTAACATCCCCTCAATTTCCCCCTCCCTCAGCCCCTTGGCCACCCAAATCTGTGATTCCTGAATCACAATTCTAAGACCCTCAAATAAATGTTTTTGTTTTATTTCAATTCTGCCATTTTTCTTGGTTGACACATATAGACAAACAACAATTTTTAAAAGAAATGACAAAATAACAACAGCAACAGCAAAATCCTACAATTCCCATTCATCCATTCTACTTGGTGAGGCCACAAGTTTATGCTGGCAAAGTGGAAGAACAGCAAGTATAGAAGGAACCTGGGTCCCTGAGTGTCATGGCACCAACACAGCAATGGCTGCTTAACCTCCGACCTAATATATGTGAGAAAGAAACTTCTACCCTGCTTATGTCTAAGTTAATTGTGTTTTTTTCTTCACAGCTAAATATAACCTAAGGAGTATGAGAATAGTTTACATTTATTATATCTGTCTCCACTGAGTTTAAAATGGTTGGTCTAAAATTAGTTTCTTTTCCTATTACCCAGTATATGAGTAATGTAAAAAAGATTAGTGAGTTGAGAAAAAATATAGACAAATTATTTGCTTTTCTGATTCATTCATTCATTCATTCATTCATTCATTCATTCACTCATTCACTCTTAGTTTCAAGCTATAGCATGCATGATGTTTTTTCCTTTGTGTTCTTACACTCCTGAGCTATGTATGAGGTCAGTTTCTAGAAAACTTGTGAACTACCACTTTTAATATAACAGTGTGAATCAAAAACCCACCAAAAGGATGGAAAATATGGTTTAAAATAAACATCACCAATTTATTTGTTTATAGCTACATTCCCCCGAGCATGCAGCTTCTATTTCTTTCTCCTCAATACATAGATCAAGTTTCAGATTTTTGTTGTCTCCAGAGAACATATTGTGAGGAATAAACTAAAATGTTTTTTTTTTCTTTACAAAACTTGGTATTGTCCTTCACCTTCTACATTCTTTGGAAGTTTGTCTCTCATTTAATCTATTTTATGGCACCTTAGTGCCCTACAGGAGTCTTCTACTGTCCTATTTATCTTTTCTATGGAGGATTATTTTAAAGTCTAGCTGTTTAATAGTGACTAAATATAGTAGAGGGCATGCATTAGGACACATTAAACAAACTTCTAGTTATTTTGGTGTACAGGATGAAGATATTACTATACATTTGATATGTTCTATTATGCTATTATGTCTGCAAGCCTTTTTAGATTATTCATCAAAAGGATATTTTTAAAACATGGCACTCTATACAGAATATATTTTGGTAAGTGCCAGCATTTCAAAGTCCATTAAAATTGGTTCTTTCTAAAGATGATCAAATGAAGGAAAACATTTAGATGGAAAATTGGAATAAATACACTTCAGTAAGTACTTCAATAGATCTATCTAGGCGATATTAGCTCTTTAAAATAGACACGAAAATCTCAAAAAAGGAGGTGGACAGGAGAAGCTTTTTGGGATTAATGCAACAGTAAGTGAAATCCACAGGAGCAGAGTATAATAACAGCACGGAGATTCAAAAGACTATTGAACCAGAGGAGCTGCAGGTGTAATAACCCAGAGGCTTGAAACATTATAACACACTTTGAGGATTTTTTTTAAAAGGCTTAGTATGGATGGAAAAAAGTATGTCTATTATGTAGTAGAGTAATAGGAACTGAGAAGAGAAGAAATCAGGTATCAAATTTTGAATTGATTCATCAAATTAAGAATGAATTTTATCCTAAGAACTCTTTGGGAAGGAAAGTACATTTGGAAATATTACTCTGGCAACACTGGAAGAATGGTGAGAGACCATAAATACAATGAGAAAATAATGAGAATCTGAATTAAATCAGAAGTGGCAGGAAAGTCATGTGTGATATGAAAAATGCAAAGATAGTGTATATATGTGATTTTATGATTGATAAAGGAATAATAGCAAAGACAGTTTCCTGGCTTGGGTAATTGTGTGAGGAGGTATCATTCTTAATCTAGATTATGATGGACAGATTTTGAAAATAAATATGTTTATGTTGGCATTTTGAATGTATGTCTAGGACAAATGGGTAAATTCAGTAAGTAAGAAACTTGAAATGGAAACTAAAACTCAGTAGGGAGGGATGTATAGGATTTCTGGCTTAAAATTACAAGTTACGTATGAAAATGCTCACTAGGAAACACTTTTTATGTTTTAAATGGAAAAATTAGGAAATAGTATATAACTACATTACACCCTCCCTCAATATTTCTAAAACTTTTAATTATAGAAAAATTTAAAAAATATAGAAAAAATAGTCATTATACTAGGAATAAATGAGTTAAACATCACTTACTGAACAGCAAATGATTACTACGGTTATTATAGCTTCTTTGAATGCTGTTAATCTTTTCTTTTCTTTTTTTTTTTAAAGATTTTATTTATTTGACAGAGAGAGAGACAGCCAGTGAGAGAGGGAACACAAGCAGGGGGAGTGGGAGAGGAAGAAGCAGGCTCATAGAGGAAGAGCCTGACGTGGGGCTCGATCCCAGAACTCTGGGATCACGCCCTGAGCCAAAGGCAGACCCTTAACCGCTGTGCCACCCAGGCGCCCCAATCTTTTCTTGTCTCTAGCAATTTCCAAGGCACACAAACTCTTTGATGGGGCTAGGAGCAATTTTTTTTTTTAGATTATTTATTTATTTATTTGACAGAGAGAGAGAGGTGGCGAGAGAGGGAACACAAGCAGGGGGAGTGGGACAGGGAGAAGCAGGCTTCCCACCCAGCAGGGAGCCTGATGCAGGCTTGATCCCAGCGTTCTGGGATCATGACCTGAGCCAAAGGCAGACCCTTAGCGACTGAGCCACTCAGGCGCCCCTAGGAGCATTTTTTGTAAATGTATACATCACTCTTGGGGGACTCAAAATTATACTGTTAAGACTTCTCTTTCTGGCCATGACATAGTAACTCTTAATGAATAAACCCTTCCACTGTAAACAACTATAAAACTAGACAAAATATTTAAATAATAGTTTTCTTTCAAGATTATAATCCCTGAAAGGCAAATTATAAATCATAAACATAATTAAAAGAAAATTAGAACTAGAAGATTAAAAAAAAAACCCCGAATATATGATAACAGAACACAACTCAGGAACAATGTGATCAAAATGAAAATGATGCCATATAACTTCCAACACAGTAGTGGAAAAAATGGAGAAGGAGCAACTACTGAAAACAAGAATCATGTTTTACATAGCACAACCAGGAGAAATAAACTATAAAGTAATTTAAATGGGGAAAAATTGATTAAAAAAGTTATTTGTTGTTACAGAGAAAGACAAATACCATATGATTTCACTTATATGTGAAATTTAAGAAGCAAAACAAATGAATAAACAAGCAAAAAACAGAAATCATCGCATAAAAACGGAGTACAAACTGATGGCTGTCAGAGGGGTAGGGGCACGGAGATGAGCAAAATGGGTGAAGGGGAGATGAAGATACAGGCTTCCAGTTATGGAATTAATAAGTCATGGGGATAAAAGGTACAGCATAAGGAATACAGTCAATAGTATTCTAATGGCATTGTATAGTGACTAATGGTAGCTATACCAGCAGTGAGCACAGCATAATGTATAGACTTGTTGAATCTTACCTTGTACACCTGAAACTAATGTAAAAATTTGCACCAATTATACTTCAATTAAAAAAAAGTGCTATAAGAAAGTATTAGAATAATGTGGGTTGATTATTAAGGAGTAAAGAGAATTCCAGAGAATACAGGAATCATTCATATAAAGAGCAGGCACAACCAAAAGATCTGAGATATGCTACACAAGGAAGAAAGACCTCCCAACCCTAGGTTATAACCTAGACTCTGGTAGACAGAGCATGGCTGTTATGCGCTGAATGGCAGAGAAGTTGCTGTGGCTCTTTGCTGAAAATCCTTCCTCTAGGGCACAGAAGAAGCTGTGCATTGGAGGCACTATGAAACCAACTGAGGGTTTTTAAAGGGAAACTGCTGGTCCCTGGGCAATGGTGAGCACAGGGCCTGTGGATACTGGATATGGGGGAGTTTCCAACTCTGAGTGAGCTGAATGAAGAAGAAATCATGTCTGTTGGAGAATTCAGATACTGTAGAAACTACCCCTGTAGAGAGAAAGAGACTGGTGCTAGGGAAGCTATCTGTGCTTCCTCTCAAGGAAACCTGTCAAAGAAACCTGTCAAAAGAGCACACCTGAACCAGGAAGGAAAACTCCCACTCTCCCGCCCCTGCAATGTTTCTCACAACATCCTCGACTGACAAATCTTAACACCTCATGCCAGAAAGCAGAACATTTTTAAATATCCCAGGTTTATTTTTACAGAGTAAGCAATGGAAGGTGAATCTGGAGCTAGGAGAGCCAGCTATTATAATATAATACCATGTGACCCAGCTATTCCACTCCTAGGTATTTACTAAGAGAATGAAAATATAAATCCAAAAAAAAAGTTCTATATGAATGAACGGTCATTGCAACTTCACTCATATAAGAAAAAACAGGAAACAATCAAAATAGCCATCAACATATGATTGAATACACAAATTGAGGCAACTCTATGCAATTAAATAGTTTTTGGCAATAAAATGGAACAAACCATTGTTACATGAAACAATATGGATAAAATTTAAAAGCACTCTGTGGAAAGGATGAAGTCACATAGTAAAGAGTACATAATGTATTTTTAAATTTATATGAAAATCTTGAAAAGGCAAAAAATAATCTATAGAGAGAGAAGGGAAATCAATTTTTGCCTAAGGCAAGTGGTGAACGAACTGACAGCAAAGCAAAATAAGGGAGCCTTATGGGATGATGAAAATATTCTGTATATTGATTTGGCTGGTGGTTATGTGATTGGGTAAATTTGTCAAAATCACCAAACTGCACATTAAAAAGGTATGTATTTTGCTATATGCAAACTATGCCTAATTTAAAAATGTCTGAAGTTAATTATGACATTAATTAATTTTAAGGAACTAGAGGTTTTATCCACACATCACTGAACTAGAATATTATATTGAATTTTGGTATTTATGTAAATGTATATTTTTCTATATTAACTTTACCTACAAATCATCATGTTGAAAGATACATATTTATTTGGCATCTGTATATTTAAGACCAGGATTTTTTTTTAAATAAACCAAATTTCGTGAAGCATTTTTATATAGGGAGATGTAGATAGCATCAAAAAATAACTATCATCCAATCTTACTCATGCATATGAGAACTATTAACTATTAATAAATTGATCCAAGAAGTGTATTAAAATAATATTAGTATATCATGAACAAGTGGGTTTATCCAAGGAATATAATTCAACTTGTATCACTTAAAATAATACAATGGATTAATAAATAAGAACTATTTGATCATTATAATAGAAATAAAAATACAAATTAATAAATTTTCACATCCACTTCTGATGAACAATTCTTAGCAAGATTGGGTTAAAATGATACAAGCACGGCTGCTATTACTACCAATAATTAATATTCTTCTAAAGGATTTAACCCATCAGTTATCAGTGAGATACCTTTGGCTGCAAGTAATAGAAAACTGCAACTCACACATCTTAAATTCTATTAAATGTCATTACTTCAGATATAGAGCTCTTTGAATAGTAGACTCAATTGCTTAAAAACTAAACTTTTTTTTCCCTTCTTCATTTTTTTACTCTGCATTCCTCAGAGTGCATCTTTGCTCTCAGGGTGGCTCCTTTCATGGTTACGATGTGCATGCATCAATTCAGGGCATCATCAACAGTTTTTGTTGCAGAACCTCCCAATGGAGCATACTTTAAGTGCCATTAATTACCATCTAAATTTACCGCAAGGGGAGAGAGAACAGTGTGATTTGCTTAGAGTAATCTGAATATATTTGTAAAGCATGAAGAATGGGTGTTCTATAGAAAGAAGTTGCATTTCTATTAGCAAGAATGAAGTGTCAGAGAGATGGTTAGGCTAGGATGTTACACTAATGTAATAAAAAGTAATGAAGGAGAAGGTAAGTGTAAAAAAAAAGATAAACACAGGAATTTATTACATAATCAAGAAAGTATCAGCTTGTATCATTTAATACAATCACCCAATAACAGAAAAACTAAAAAGGGATTTAAAATTCATTTCTATATAAGATAAATACATACTAATTATTTCCATATATACCAATAATAAAATAGAAAACTTAAAATAAGCAAAGCCACTGAAAATAAACTTAGAAATAATTGCCCAAATCTAAAGCTTGGAACACTAAAACTGTCCTGAAAGTCTTAAATTGCATGAAATAATAATATTATATTCCTACATAAAAAGATTTGATATGGCAAAAATTTGAGATATAAACTCAATATAGTTCACAATAAATCAGGAACAGACTATTTTGTTTGACTTAGCAAAGTTATTCTAGTATTTATCTAGAAGTGTAAATTAAAAATGCATTATTGATGTATTAATAACAGGAGCGGTTAGTATATAATATTTGCCATTAAATTAGTGGGAAAAGATAACCATTTAGTGCTGGGTAACTGACCTTTACTTTTAAAATAAATAAATCTGTATTTCTATCCCATGCCATACACAAAACAGAGTGGAGTATAACTTGTAAATTACACAGTACAAAAAAAATTAGTGTGGTCAAATAACATTTATGAGTGTGTGGAGATTTCTTAAGAAACAGACATACCTTAGAAGCAATGGAAAAATAAAAAATTGTTTTATTTTAGTGTGTCAAAAATTACACTAAACTACAAAGAAACTTACCAAAGGTAAATGTTAAAAAAAGAAAGAAAGAAAAGAAAGAGATGAAGGAAAATACCGGTAACATATACAATAAATAACTGGTTTCTACAAATGAATGAGAAAAGGACAATGATCCCAATTTGAAAACAGGCAAACAATAGAAATAGATAACTCACAGAAATAAAAACAAATTTTTAAGTAACAAAAGAACTGTAGCCCAGCGGTCACCATTTTTTTTTTCTGTAAAGTTCCAAATAGTGGGTATTTTAGTCTATGTCAGCCAGATATCTCTGTTGCAATTACTTTGACATTTCAGTGTGGAAACAGTCATAGGCACTAAATACACAAAAGGACATGACTGTGCTCATTAAAACTCCCCAGTTTGGCCAAGTTATTGCATTTGTCAACCTCTTCTCTAGTCCACAGTAATCAAAGAAAAAAATATATGTTTTTAAAGTAGCTTAATTGCCAGATTAAAATTTGGGTGATAAATTTTTTAAACAATTAAAATATATCAGTTTTCTGATTAAGAAAAAAATGTCAATAAGGAGCCATTTAGAAGTTATCTTATTTAAAAAATAGGCAATGCATGAGAATGATAGAAATATATTAAAAATTATGTAGGTATTTTTAATATTATAAGATTTAATCAGTTTACTCAAATACATTTGGCTACCACACTATGTAAAGAGCCCAAGAGCCCAGATGTCTATCCACAGAAGAATGGATAAAGAAGATGTGGTATATATATAGATACAGATATAGACATAGATATAGATAATGAAATATTATGCAGCCATCAGAAAATGAAATCTTGCCATTTGCAATGATGTGGACAGAAATAGAGGGTATTATGCTAAGTGAAATAAGTCAATCAGAGAAAGACAATTATCATATTGTATCACTGATATGTGGAATTTGAGAAACAAGGCAGAGGATTATAGGGGAAGAGAGGAAAAAATGAAACAAGACAAAACCAGAGAGGGAGACAAACCATAAGAGACTCAATCTCAGGAAACAAACTGAGGGTTACTGAAGTGGAGGGGGGTGGGAGGGATGGGGTGGATTGGTGATGGACACTGGGGAGGGTATGTGTTGTGATGAGCACTCTGTGTTGTGTAAGACTGATGAATCAAAGATCTGCACCCCTGAAATAAATAATACATTATATGCTAATAATAAAAAAAATAAAAACATTTGGCTGCTATTTTATCATTATTTTAACTTAAATAAACCACTTAATTCTGTTTACTCTTAAATGTACTATTTTTAATATATACCCATACATATAAATTAGGAACATTATAGTAGTAAGGTAGCAAAAAAATAAAATTATCATGAGATATCTCTACTCTTATTCTTCCAAAAACCTCAAAGGATCTACAAGATGAGTTGCTTAATGCTTAATAAATTTAAGTTATAAAAATGATCACATTAACATTGGTTATAGATTAAAGGATTATATATTTAAAATAGTAGAAACATTTTGATAGAATATCAACCTTTAAAAAAATGGAGAAACAGAAGGGAGTGTGTGTGTGTGTATAGATAGATAGATAGATAGATAGATACATAGATAGATAGATAGATGTTGTTTTTAATTATGAAGTAACATTATTCATATTATTTTTTTAAGTAGGCACCATGCCTAACATGGGCTCGAACTTACAACCCTGAGGTCAAGAGCCACATGCTTTACCAACTGAGCCAGCCAGGAGCCCCAACATTATTCATCTTAAATGGAGAAACAGGCTACACTATTCTGTAGATTTCCTTCTTAGTACATTTCCAAAACACTCCCTTAAGATTAAGAAAGCCAAAGTGAAACACAGGCTAACTTTCTGTAACTATGATTAATTCCTCTGGCAAACAGTCACGAGGTCGTTTGGGATATCCGTTTGCCTGCAGCAGCAAGCCAGCATTTAGTTAGCAGCTACTGGTGGGTCCAGAGTGTTGGTGTTGTCCTCACGTTCCTGGTGTCCAGGTGGGTCCAGAGTGTTGGTGTTGTCCTCACATTCCTAGTGTCCTGATTATGTTTATGGTGTGATGTTCTTTAAGCCAGTTATCTTCAGTGGCCTCTGTTTGATTTCCCATCTATCTGATTGTGAAAGAGGTAACAGCTTCCCTGGGGAGAGTCCGAGCAGTACTGTTGGCTTTGTATTTTCTCTAGATACAAGCATACAGACCACTCTTTCAGTATCTCTGATATATTTACACTACCAAATTCATTGTATTAATTCCCTTCTCTTGATGAAGTTGCTGGCAGCAAACAAGTTATCTGGCAGACAATAACTAGAAAACATTATTTGGGGGCAGCAGGGAAGATGAAACAGAAGGCATGATAGGAACTAAGACTCCAGAAAGGGATAAATCTTCAGGTGGACAACTTTTATCCTGGACCCACTCAGGTGGCTGACAATTTGGGCTTCATACCAAAAATGGTTCTTGTGGGGGGAAAAGAAAACAACGAGCAGAATCTTTGGCAAAGACTGAGGAAACCTCAAGGACATAGACACTTCTCTCCATAGGTTTGTTTGCCCAACCCTGAAACTATAAGGCAGAGAAGCAGAACATAGCAGAAATCCACTGAAAATCAGAACTGAGATTTGGCACAAGTAGTTGAAACAAATATTACATTTCTGAACCTGTTCAAGTGAGAGACAATGCAGAAAATACCAGGTTCTTGGTTTAAAATCCTGGAGGATTAGGAGCTCAGTCTTGAAGATTTTGAATGCTGTAATCCAGCTTTAAACCAATACAGCCCATCATGAGATTAAGATAATCCCTCTGTTTGTTTAGCAGAGAGGATGTTGAGTCTTCTAAAAAGGAAGAGAACATAATCTGGAGCCTCTACAATTATTTAAACAAAACCTCTGACAAAGGAAAAATGAGAAGACATTGCAGAAAATGGGACCTCATGATTAAAAGCAAACAGGCAAAAATCGAACTAATGACTAAAAACAAGGGAGAAAGATATTCAAAAGACAAACACCTTTGCTCACCTCCTGGGTTCAGCCAGTCCCTGCCCCAGCCCACTGTGGATGTCTAGGAGCCCAAGAAGATGGCAGAATAGGAGGATCCTAAGCTCACCTCATCCCATGGATACACCTAGATAACAGCTGTATCAGTGCAACTAACCTAGAAAACAACACAAACACGAGCTAAACAGACTCTTTCAGTTACTCATAGAGAGGAGACCACACAGAAAAGGGTAGGAGGGACAGAGACATGGTTGGAAACCAAAATCCCAGAGAGACTGACTACAAACAGGAGGGACAGCATCAACATGGAAAAGGAAGAGGAGCAGACAGACCACACACCAGATACCTCAGGCACAGGGGACCTCCAGTGAGAAGACAAATCCTCATAATATTTGGCTTTGAAAACCAGTGGGCTTGAAATTATGAGTTTTTATAATCAGTGGGGCTTAACTCCAGGAACTTTTAAAAGCAGGGGACTTAGCTGGTGGGAGAGTCACAGGGCAATAGGAAACTGAGTCCCCACCCTTAAAAGGACAGCATAATAACCCCACTGAGATGCAGCATACAAGCGGCAGTTTGAAAAGTGCCTGAGGTATACAGAAAAATTTATTTACTAACCTCAGAACATGTGCTGGAGGGGCAGGAAACTGTAGAATACTTCTCCAAGAATGAAAGGCGTGTGGGTGTCATTTCTCCCTGCCTCCCCATCACTACCAGCCTAGATACTCAGACACCTGCAAGAATAAGCACTAACACTTTCCACCTAGCTTGTTAACACTGTGCCCTGCCCTTGTGCTCTCCTATGGACTTGCCCTATCCAACCCACTTCATTTGGCAGGAGTCCCTCCAATGTGGCTCCTTCTATAAGCAGACCTGACAGCAACCTGCCACTCCATAGTGACTCCTGCCTGGGGAGGGGGAAGATAACCACACACAGCAGTTTGACTACAGCCGCAGCAGTAGGCTGTGGGCAGAAATATGACCTGACTGCTGGCCCTGCTCATCCACATAAACCTCAAAGAGGCAACATAAGGAGAGAGCCTTGTAGTTTAAGGTCACTGCAACCCCAAAAGGCAGACTAGGGACTGGCATCTGATCTAACGCCAGGCCTTGCCCACTAATGAAGGCCTCTCAGGGGACAAGGCACAGAGTGCCCTGCAGTTCTCTGTGAAAACAGTCCTGGCAAATGGGCTGAGGGCAGGCATCTGGTCTGACCAAACAACTAGACGTAAGCAACCCCACACTGGTCCCTTAATAGCACAGAGACCAAACCCACAACAGGCAAAGAGGGCCACTGCAGCCACCTGGACTAAAGGCAAGTGTGGCTCAGCCACAGCAGTAGAGTGCACATAACAAACAGAGGAGACACCCCTGAGGTACCTGGTTCTACTGAACAGGGGACACTGCACTACCGGGTACTATAGGATCTCTTCTTCATAAGTCCACCACTTTGAAGATCAGGACACATAGCTGACTTTCCTAATACACAGAAACAAACACAGAGAGAGACGCAAAATGAGGAGATAGAGAAATATGTCCCAAATGAAAAGACAGGACAAAATCACAGTGAAAGAATGAAATGAAATGTAGATAAGTAATACGCCTGATAGAAAATTCAAAATAATGGTAATAAAGATACTACTGGATTTGACAAATGAGTGTAGGATCTCAGTGAGACCTTCAACAAAGAGACAGAAAAAAAAAAAGAACAAATCAGAGATGAAGAACTCAATAAGTGAAATTAAAATACACTAGAGGGAGGGGCGCCTGGGTAGTTCAGTCAGCTAATGGACTGACTCTTGATGTTGGCTCAGGTCATGATCTCAGAGTTGTAGGAATGAGCCTTTCATCAGGCTTTGAGCTCAGCAGGTTGTCTGCTTGAGATTCCCTCTCTCCATGCCTGTCTCCCCATGTTCTCTCTCTCACTTTTTCTCTCAAATAAATAAATAAATCTTTAAAAAAATATACTAGAGGGAAAAAATTATAGATTAGAGGAAGTAGAAAAATGGATCAGTGAGCTGGGAGACAGAGTAATGGAAAGCAACCAAGTTGAACATAAAAAAGAAAAAAAAAGAATAATAGAAAATGAGAATAGGTTAAGGGAAATCAGCAACATCTTCAAGCCCAATAATATTTGCATTATAGGGATTCCAGAAGAGAAGAGAGAGAAAAGGGGGCAGACATTTACTTACAGAAATAATAGCTGAAAACATCCCTAAGCTGGGAAAGAAAACAGAAATCTGATCAAGGAGGCACAGAGAGCCCCCAACAAAATCAACCCAAGGAGTTTCATACTGAGTATGTAATAATTAAAATGAATGATAAAGAGAGAATTTTAAAAACAGCAAGAGAAAACAAAACAAAACAGAGACAAGGGAAACCAATGTTATGGCTGAATTTTTGGAAGAAATTTTGCAGGTCAGAAGAGAGTGGCATGATAATATTCAATGTGCTGAAAGGGGGAGTCAAAAACAAAACAAAAACCCCCACAAACAAGCAAGCAAGCAAACAAACAAACAAAAACACAGCAGCCAAGAATACTCTATCCAGCAAGGCTATCATTCAAATTAGAAGTAGAGATAAAGAGTTTCACCAAAAATCAAAAGTTAAAGGAGTTCATCATCAGTAAACTAGACCTACGAGAAATGTTAAAGGGTATTATTTGAATGGAAAGAAAAGGCCATAATTAGGAGGAAGAAAATTAGGAAAGAGGAAAAATATCACAGGTAAATACAAACCTAATAAAAGTAGTATATTAATCACTTATAAAACTAGTATGGAGTTTAAAGCACAAAAGCAGTAAAATCAGTTATAACTATAAAATCAAACAAGGGATTCACAAAATAAAAGGATGTAAATATGACATCATATACATAAAACATGGAGTGAGGGGGAATAAAATGCAGATACTGCATTTTTTACAAATTGAAGGTCTGTGGCAATCCTGCACCAAGCAAGTCTATAGGGACCATTTTTCCAGTAGCATCTGCTCACTTTGTGTCTCCATGTAACATTTTGACAACTCTCACAATATTTCAAACTTTTTCATTGTTATTATATTTGTTATGGTGATCTAGGATCAATGATTACAACTTGTTGAAAGCTCAGGTGACAGCATTCTTTTTAATAAGGTGTTTTTAAATTAAGGTATGTACATTGGGGTTTTTTTTAGACATATGGTGTTTCACACTTAACAGACTCCAATACAGTGTAAACATAACTTTTATATGCATTGGGAAACCAAAACAAGTTTATTTGACTTGCTTAAATTGTGAGGTTTTCTTTACTGCAGTGGTCTGGAACCAAACCTGCAGTATCTCCAAGGTATGCTTGCCTAAGACATTAATTGTATTTCTATACGCTATCAATAGACAGTCGGTAAGTGTCTGCCTTCAGCTCAGATCATGATCCTGAAGGCCTGGGACTGGGCCTGCATGTGGCTCCCTGTTCAGTAGGGAGTCTGCTTCTCCCTCTTCCTTCCCCACTGTTTCTCTCTCTCTCTCTAATAGATGAATAAAATCTTTTAAAACAAATGAATTGACAAGTTGATTCGTATAATTGATATGGAAATACAAGTTATTCAGAAGAGCCCAACTGATCTTGAAAAATAAGAAAAATATTGGTCTTAAACTTCTCATTTTCAAAACTAAACTATAAAGCCTTATTACTTAACAACAGTGTGGTACTGACATAATTATGGATGTATAGAATAAAGGGATAGAATTCAGCATCTATAAATAAATGCTTATATTTATGGTCATTGATTTTCAATAATTGTGCTGCAAGCAATAAGACTACTGAAAAAAATCTTTTCAACAAATGGTGCTAGGAAAATTGTATACCTACATACAAAAAGATAAAGTTGGGGTACTTTTAAACACCATAAACAAAAATTAACTCAGAATAGATGATAGACTTAAATGTAAGTTAAAACCATAAAACTCTTTGTAAAAAGTATAGGATTAAATATTTGTGGCCTTCTATTAGGTAACTGCTGACAAAAAATAATACAAACACAAGTCACACACAAAAAAAGATAAATTGGACATCATCAAATATTAAAAAAAAATTCTGCAAACAACTATCATCAAGAAAGTGAAAAGAAAATCCACAGAATGGAAGATAATATTTGGAAGTAATATCTCTGATAAGAGACTTGTATCCAGAATATATAAAAATTTAACTTAAACTGAGTAATATCAAATATCTAATTAGGGGGCACCTGGGTGGCTCAATTGCTAAGCGTCTGCCTTTGGCTCAGGTCATGATCCCACGGTCCTGGGATTGAGCCCCACATAGGGCTCTCTGCTCAGCGGGAAGCCTGCTTCTCTCTCTCCCACTCCCCCTGTGTGTTTTCCCTCCCTTACTGTGTCTCTCTCTGTCAAATAAATAAAATCCTTAAAATATATATATGTATAAAATTAGATATTTGCAATCATAATATATAAAAGTCACAATTCAAAAATAACATAAAAGTACCAAGGTTCAATGGTTTTACTGGTAAATAAATATGTAAGAAGAAAACAGAATCTCTACTACAAAATAGAAGCAGGGAAATATTCAGCTTTTGGTGGGCTGAAGAGAACTGAGCTTTTAATGGGCTGATGCAATTTGATTGTGCCTACCTGAAGAATCTTAACTTTTGATAACATCAAATTCAACTGATTAGTAACCTTAATTACCTTTATGAATTTCTTGTCATGGATGTAACATCTCATCATATTCATAATTCCAGGAATTAGGACAGGGAATCTTGGGGGGAGACATTTTGGCATTCTGCCTAATCCATTCACTAATATACTTGTAGAAATATACTGGTTTTTGCTTGTTTGTTTTTTCTTCTGTAAATGAACATCTTGATTGAGAACAATGAAAAAATGAATGCTGAGAAAGTGTATGGTAGCTAACTTGGCTCATTTAAACAAACTTCATTGGTTGACTGTGCTTACATCTCATTAGACTGATGACACATGGTCAAGCATGAATGTAAAATTGTTGGAAGACTGAGTTTTTAATTGAGTAAATTGTTGTCCATCCCTTCTACTGCTCCAACTGAGATTTGGTTATTAAGGTAGAAGAGGTTCTTATATATTTTATGGGCAACTAAGTTTATCTACATACATCAGCATTTCCAATTCTCACAATATGTATTCTCCATACTTCCAAGTCTTTACTTGTATGTTTGAAGGGACATGTATTTGTTTAGTTTCAAAATAGCACAGAACCTCTTTAATAATTCAGTAGGACTTAAAATTATTGTTGAACTCGGAGATACATACTAATAGGAGACGTTATTTTTAAATAACAAATTTGTTCCACTGCTTCTGTCAAGGCATCTATAATATACCATATCATTTTTAAGCCTGAATGTTTTCTTTAGGGAAATGAGATGATGAAAGTTTAGAAAATACTCTTTTTTTTAAGTTTTTATTTAAATTCCTCTTAGTTAGAGGTGTTTGGGTGCCTCAGTGGGTTAAGCATCCAACTCTTGATTTTGGCTCAGGTCATGATATCAGGGTCATGGGATTGAGACCCCTGTTGGGCTCTGCACTGAGCACTGAGCCTACTTGGGATTCTCTCTCTCCCTCTCCCTCTACCCCTCCCCACACCTCTGCTCACTCTTGTGCTCTCTCTCTCTGTATAAAATTCAATCAGTCAATTAATCAATCAATTCCCATTAATTAACACACAGTGCAATATTAATTTCAAGTTTACAATCTAGTGATTCAACACTTCCATATAAAACCCGGTGCTCATCACAAGTGTCCTTCTTAATCCCCATCACCTACTTAAACCATCCCCCCACCCACCTCCCCTCTGGTAACCATCAGTTTGTTCCCTACAGTTAAGAGTATGTTTCTTAGTTTTTCTCTCTTTTGTTCCCTTTGCTGGTTTGTTTGGTTTCTTAAATTCCACATATAAGTGAAATCATATTGTACAATGCTCAAGTAAATGGATGTTATTTTGTTTAGTAACTGCAGTAATGGTAGTGAAAATAATCTTAACTTCAGTAATAATAATGTTTAAAAGTTACGGGGCACCTGGGTGGCTCAGTCGTTAAGCATCTGCCTTCGGCTCAGGTCACGATCCCAGTGTTCTGGGATCGAGCCCTGCATCAGGATCCCTGCTCAGTGGGAAGCCTGTTTCTCCCTCTCCCATTCCCCCTGCTTGTGTTCCCTCTCTTGCTGCCTCTCTCTCTGTCAAATAAATAAATAAAATCTTAAAAAAAGAAAAAAAAAGTTAATCCTCACTAAATACCAGACATCAGTCTTAGTACTTTACATACCTTCAGCTAACCAATTTTAACATTAAACCAATGATCTGAGTGGTTTATTATCCTCATTTTACATACAATGAAATTAAGGAACGTAGATGTTAGGTAACTTCCAGATATTTCAGTATATAGTTTTAGTCCACTGCTAGTGCAGTTGACTTTTGTGACAAAAATAAGCATACTGCCTACCAAGTTGAGCAATTCACTATATTCTAGATGGTTTTGTTGCATGAACTTTATATATTTAGTGTAGATTCTCAATTAGGAACTTCTGGTCACATCCTTGGCATAAACAGATGTATATTTTACATTATATTCAATTTTAAGCCAGCAGATGTGATTTTCAAGTCAATGATTTCATACAAAGTAGTTTCTGATTGTGCTACATATGGTATGGATGCATTAATATAATGAGTAACTTCTGGAGTAACAATGCAAATTTCCCATGAAATATATATTTTATAGACATATAAATCAAGGTGTTGACATATGAAAATCATGGCATTTCAAGGCAGTTTTAGATTCTGACATAGAAATTTAATAAAACTGTTTATATTCAGAAAAAGAAAACACTTTAAAGGATTCTTTTTAACATATTTTAATTCCGGTGGAGATTGTGTCATAAAATCTGGTATCTGCAATAGTAGCTGACTCAAGATATCCATATTTAATGTTTCCTCCAGACTCTTAGACAATTATGCCATTATCAGCACACTTGTAAGACAAGGCTTAAGGTTTATATTGGTGCACTAAAAATTGTAATCACTGCACAATTTAAAAAAAATAGTTGAATAATTTCATGATTCATACTATGGAAATAATTAACAGTTTAACAATGATTCACAAGTATATTTATTAAGGTCCAATCAGAAAGGAAGAACAATGCCAGGTATTTCCAAGAGAGATAATTATACTACAGATAATTGATTAAACAATTATTGGATGGCTGAAAGAACAAAAAAGAGATGCTAAGATGACCCAGTTACAAATGACTAGAGGAGCAGACACCACACCTAGGTCAGGGGAAAGAGAATGTAAGAGGGGAATTCACAGGAGACATAGATACTTGGAATAGAGGGGTTTACATGATTGGGGCTTTGGAGGTCACCACATCACCTGCGCTGGGACTTGTGAGGGAGACACAGCTGATGTTCTGACAGCTTAAGGTCAGAGCACTTCTCCATGCTTGGATGATATATCAGACATTCTGTTTTTTTGTTCCCTCTTGAAATTTATAAGCAAAAACACAGTCCATTTGGTTAATCCCCCTTTTGACCTTTTAATCTGGTGGAATAGGGGTGATTCCAATTTCCAATTTAATTAAACAATTGATATGTACCTTGGTAATATAAAGGCTAAATCAGCAGAGACAAAAGTCAGTAAGAGGGAAATTAAACACAATTTTGCAAGAGGATTATTTGAGAGATACAGAAAAATGCAAAGTGGTTAAGTTAAAAAGGGGGGAATATAGAAAGATATTAAAAAAATCACCATTTATTCATCATTGATTCAGATTATATGAACTATCCCATAATGTGGCAATTTAATACCACAAGGTGTTGCTTCCAGCGATCATAATTGAATATTCAATAGAAAATTCCACTGGTCCAAAAATTTAAATGCTTCAGTATGACAGGGTATAGGTTAGCACAATTGAATCTATTGCCGGCTCATACTATAATTTAAGTTGTTGAAAAACGATTTATCTAGTCATACAGAAAGTCGTATGGAATACCATGACCATAAATACTCCTTCAGTGAGCTCTGAAAAGGTGCTCCTGGCAGATGCATTAAGGGCAGGGTAGGCAACCCAATCATTTGCCAAAGCTTTGTGTTTGCCAAACCAAAAGAGAAGGCAAGGGATGGCAAATACATCCATTGATATGACAAGTAAATATCAGCCAACTAGGACACAGAGTAGTATGGTAAGGATAGAGAGTAACATGGAAGGTCCAAAGAATAATACTCAGCATACTGCAATAATTTCAGTGACTTTAAATAAAAGAAGAGAGACATTACAGATACATTTATAGTCCCCTTGACTCCCTGTGATAAAGTTAGTGCATATTTTTATATTCTTGCTTTAAAAATATTATATGCACATATCTAAGAATATAATTGTTTTATGTTTCTATTTTTTTCATACTAATGGTATATTTAAATGCCATGCCACAACTTATTTCTCCTCTATTCACAAGTGTCTTCATAGAACTGTTTATGATATTTCAAGTTGATCTAGTACACTCTAATCACTGTACATTATTCTGTCATCATGGAAAATATTACATTTTATTCATCAGTTTTCTAACTGATTGATTCTTGGGCAGTTTTCTCTGGTAAACTCTTTTTCCTGTCTCATTTAACACAGTGAGAATTTCTTTAAAGGAAATACCTGTCATAGGATTGCTCAGTCTTAGGGTATTTGTATTTTCAATTATACTAATACTCCCAATTTGATCTACAGAGTAGTTGTAAAAATTTTCATTCTCACTAGCCATCTAAGAGAGTTCCTACTTCAATCAAAACTTGGATGCATCATGTATCCTTAATATTTGTCAATATCTGCTAGTCTGATTCAGTGAAATGTTTTTTTAACTTTCACTCACCAGGTTACTAGCAAATCCAATACTTTCAATTGTTAAAGAAATTTACACCTGCAAGCACTTTCCTTGGATTTGGGGATATACAGTGAAACGAAACAAAGCAAAACAGAATCTCAGCCCACAAAAGCTTACATTCTCATGTAAGGTGGGACAGAAATTTAATTTTTCACAGTTCTAGAGGCTAGAAGTTCAAGATTTCCTTGCCTTATAGATGGCTGCCTTCCTGCCATCCTCACATGGTCTCTCCTCTATGTATGTACATGTCTTCACCCATATTTCCTCTTCTAAGGATACCAGTCAGACTGGATTTGGGTCCATCCTAACTTAATTAATTCTGTAAAGACTTTATCTCCAAAGGTAGTCACATTCTACGTACAAGTTAGGGATTCAACATATGAATTTTAGGGAGAATACAACCTAGCCCATAATATCCATACTGGCTTTTGCACAACTCCCCTGCCTTTATGTTGAAAGATAACTGAGGCAGCCATTCACAATACTCCTCAAACCCAACAGTCAGTGTTTAGAAAGGAGCCCAAAAATATCAACTATTTCCTAACTCAGGGCTGTCTTTCCCCCATTTTGGAACTCTCACAAAATATTTTGAATATGATTCTAATATAAACCTCCTTTGATGTGTGAAAAATTTCAAAATCTGATCCTTAACTTCATATGAAAGAATAAAAGAACAGAAGAACTAAATGTGGTAGGCAAAATGTGGCTCCCCTCAAAATGTCCATATCCTAATTCCTGAAAACTATGAATATATCACCTGACCGGGCAAAAGGAACTTTGTATAACTAATTAAATACCTTGAACTGGAGAGATTATCCTAGATTATCCAGATAAACTCACTCTGATCATATGGGTCCTTAAAAGCAGTTGTTTCCTGGCTGTGGTCAAGGGATATGGACAGTAGAAGCAGAGTCAGAGAGATGTTAACTTACAGGCTGTGAATATGGAGAAAGAGAGTCACAAGCCAAGGACTGCCAGCAGTGTCTAGAAGCACTCGAGCTCTCACTATGTAATAATGCAATTCATCATCATAGCCCTCTATCAAAGTTTCAATTTGTAATCTTCATTTACTAGATACCATTATTTTCTTTCATTACATAGAAAAGGTAAGAGGCACACAAAAGCTAAACTACTTGTCTGAGCTTACAGGTTATAACAGTTAAAATGATATTTTGAACACAAAAGTATGCAGATCCAGAGCCTGCAATCCTAATTACCAGGATAAGTGACAAATTAAAAAAAAAAAAAACAAACAAACCTGATAATCACTAGTGAGAATGGATGAAAACCTGATGCTTTTCCATGAGAATACTGAGTACCTAAGATTTAAAGTCAGTGATGATTTTCATATACCTATAATTTTAGTACATGCTATTTTCCTTTCCTGCAGGACAGAAGAGCCTAGGAAAACAATAGGTATTCAGAATTCTTATTGCCAAAGTAATTGTCTTAGAGAATATCCAAAGGGATAGTTTATCTGAATATGTGACAAATGCTAAAGATTCAAAATTCAAAAGCAATAATGGGATATTTTATGAATATAAAATATACCTTAAGGGGAACATAATATGAAGAATGCACAGTGAAGGGTCTTTTATTAATTCTCTAAAACTCATACTACTTAAAAATCAATGCAAAATTAAAATAGGAAACATTTTCTTGGACTGAATTTTACCAAATTTGGCAGGCAGCAGACCTAAAATTAACAAAACCCAAAAAGCAAATTTAGAAATTAAGACTCCAAATTAGTCAATATTTATATAGAGCATCCAAATTGCATTAAAAATCATTCAGTGACACAAATAGTGCTACCCAGTAAAGTTAAAGATTAATTTAATCATTTGTCATTTTAGAAACATTGTTCTCTACATTTTCAAGTCCATATGTAGAAGCTGAAAGAATACACATAACCAACATTTGCAAAATAAGACATTCATTTTGAAAATTATTTCTTTGCAAATAGTTTTTTATTTTATTGGTGAAAAGCAACATTTCTTCCTGAATGATGGTCACACACACACACACACACACACACAACATGTCTCTCTGGTATACATACTTATTTCTAAGTAATAGTTATTCCTTACTTTAGTTTGTAAAACAAAATCTGCACATTATAGAAAATTTGGCATTTACAGGAAAAGAAAAGAAGGATTTAAAAATGAAATACATTGAATTCTATCTCTATGCAAGATGAAGTAAAGGGATCCAGATTAACAATCCAATTGAAAAAAATTAAATATCCAGGCAAAAAGTTGAAATTGCAGTTTTCAGACATTGAACACCAGGCTGCTCAGAAGAATGGTCCGTAAGAGATAGAAAACAATTGAGGGAGCCCAACAATTACCCCAACTTTCTGTCCGACAAAATTTCCAGGCAACAATGTAGGCAGAACGAACACAAGCGGCATCGGCTAGCCTTCCTGAGCTGAGGAGACAGCCAGGATATGGGAAGCCAAGGTGACTTGAATTCCTAATACAGAGTATTGCAGAAGAGACAGCTACACAGAAAATAGTTTCAGAGATCTGCAGGTCTTCTCCACTCAATTCTTTAGATACATATCAGAGTATGTATTTGAAGAAATTACCTGAGGCAGCATAAAGAACCACCCAAAAGGAGCAAAGTGGTCAATATTTAAGAAATTCTCAGTCTTTACCATTCTTTTTTTTTTTTTTTTTTGCCTCTGTTCCTGCTCGAATTAGCAGTATCAAGGCTGACATAAAAGGAGAGTTCACAAAGGGTCTATTCTGATCTGCCTCTGGATATATCCTAGTCGATGTAAGAAATGGTTCAGGAAACTATTGGGGAAAACCAATGAGGATCACCTGGGATCCAAGTACAGCACTGTATCTCCCTCCAGCTATCCTGTGGAAAGGCTTTAAGAATTGGATGGTTGCCAGTGATCCCTCATGCTGGATTTCCAAGGCATAAAGTTCAGTTTGAGTTGTCCTGAATCCATGGCACTCCCAGGTTGAAGGGATTATTCTTTGACTTCTGTCATGGCTGGCTAACAAATAAAATAATATTAACCAGGGGCAACCTCCACAGAGCAGCCAATGTGCACCCCCATATTTATGTCCATAAAATGAAAATATATGTGGGGTACATTGGCAATTTTTAAAATCTACCAGAACATTGGAAGAGAATTCTTAAAATGAATAATGTCAGCTGGGGGAAAGGGATACAGATTCTTAACATTTATGGTCCTCCCTGGCAGTTCTGGATAATTTCAAAGACACATTTGATTCCCAGGTGCTCAGAGTGATGGACTTGATCATACTGAGATGAAAAATAAGGTTTGTATGGCACTGTAGGTTCAGTTTCCATTGTGTCTTTTAGAAGCTTGACTCTTTTTCTCCCTTTCTTCCAAGTTACCAGGCAACCACTTATCAACCTATGTTTTCATTCTAGATGTGGTATTTATTTTCTGTTTTCTTATTTTCTGTTTCCCTAAATAAGTTTTGCATGTTTAGTTTAGGAAGAGGCTTGGAGGATGGAATTGATTCTCAGATACTCCACAGCAGAGCATTTGAAAAAAGCTAGCTGTTGACCACCTAAAAGGCTGTCATCACATTTGATGCTCCACAAGCATTGGGGATCATCACTGATCCCATCCTAATCTCCAATCCTAAACAGTGGCAAAAAAAGAAAAAAAGAAAAGCAAAAGGAACAGAAGGAGCAACAACAGTTTAGTCAGTCACACTTGAAAATAGGCTATGATAAGCAAAATATGTATACTAAAAAACCTAAGAAAATCACTAAAATAACAAAAACAAAAGTTATAGCTAATAAGCCAACAAAGAATATATGATGGAATTAAAAAACACTCAATTCAAAAGAGGCAGAAAAAGGGGAAAAAATAAAGAATGGAAACTGTGTAAAAATAAGATAGCAGGCAAAAGATTGAAATGCTACCTAGATAAAATTTTTAGCTCAAAAGACTTACATTAGAAAATAAGTTATCAGATCAAGAACCTTAGCTTCTACCCTAAGAAAGTATTAAAAGAAGAGAAAATTAAATCTAAAGTAAGCAGTGGGAAGGAAATAATTTAATATAAAGTGAAATAATTGATATATAAGTAGAAAAACAATAGAAAAAAATGAAATAAATGAAATCAAAGGCTGGTTCTTCAAGATGACAAATAAAATTTATAAACCCCAAATTAGACTTATCAGAAAAAAGAACACAGTAAAAATTACAAATATGGACAGTGAGAGGGAAGATATTACCACAGATTTGACAGTTATTAAAAATATAAGACATATTATGAACTATTTTATGCCAATAAATTAAAAAACTTAGGTAAAATCCAAAAAAGTCCTGGACACAATGTACTACAACTTAACCAAGAAGATATATTAAACCTTGTATGTAAATGTTATGAAAATGAAAGTGTAAGCCACAGACTAATAGGAAGTATTTCTAAAACTCATGCTTTATAAAATATTTGTATCTAGAATATATAAAGAACTCTTATAGCTCATTTTAAATCAATTTAAATTTAAATTTGGATAGCCACGAAACAAAATTATGCCAGCAAATAAATACATGAAAACTTGCTGAACACCATTAGCCATTAGGTAAAGACAAAGAAAATAACACAATGAAATCCCACTACATACTCAGAATAGCAAAGGGAAAAAAAAATGGTACAAAAATAGACACATAGATCAATAGAACAGAATAGAAAACTCAGAAATGAACCCACAACTATATGGTCAATTAATCTTCAATGAAGCAGAAATAATATACAATAGGAAAAAGACAGTCTCTTCAATAATTCAGGTTAGGTAAACCTGTATATGCAAAAGAATGAAAATGGACTACTTTCTTATACCATACACAAAAATAAATTCAAAATGGATTAAAGACCTAAATGTGAGACCTGAAACCATAAAAATCCTAGAGAACACAGCGGGAACCTCTTTGACATTGGCCATAGCAACTTCTTACTAGATATGGTCATGAGGCAAGGAAAACAAAAGGAAAAATAAAGTGCTGAGACTTCATTAAAATAAAAAGCTTCTACACAGCAAAGGAAACAATCAGACTCAAAGGCAACCTATGGAACGGAAGAAGATATTTGGAAATGACATACTGATGAGAAAGGGTTAGTATCCAAAATATATAAAGAACTTATAAAACTCAACACCCAAAAAAACAAATAATGCCGTTAAAAAATGGGCAGAAGACATGAAGACATTTTTTCAAAGAAGACATACAGATGGCTGGCAGACACACAAAAAGATGCTCAACATTACTGATCATCAGGGAAAGACAAATCAAAAGCACAATGAGATATCACCTCACACCTGTCAGAATGGCTAAAATCAACAACACAGGAAACAATAGATGTTGGTGAGGATGTGGTGAAAGGGGAACCCTCTTGCACTGTTGGTGGGAATGCAAACTGGTGCAACTACTCTGGAAAACATTTAGAGGTTCCTCAGAAAGTTAAAAATAGAACTATCTTATGATCCAGCAATTGCACTACTAGGTATTTACCCAAAGGATACAAAAATACTAACTCAAAGGGATACATACACCCTGATGTTTATTATCTACAACAGCCAAATTATGGAAACAGCCCAATTGTCCACTGACTGAAGAATGGATAAAGAAGAGGTGGTATATATAATAATAATATAAAATAATTAAACTAATGAAAGATGCTGGGAAGGATGCTTTAGAAATCCATTTATATAAAATTTTAGAAAATGAAAATAAATCTATATTGACAGAAAGCAGGTAAGTGGTTACCTGGTGACAGAGAAGGAATAAAAAAGGAGAGAGGGTTTATAAAGAGGAGCTCATGTATATGGACATTATATTAATTGTGTTGATGATGAAATATACATTGGTAAAACATCAAATTTTGCATTTCACATATGGGCAATTTGCTATATGGCAATAATATCCAAAAAAGCTTCCAAAAACATACACATATGGGGGGCCTGGGTTACTCAGTCAGTTAAGCACCTGACTCTTAGTTTGGGCTCAGGTCATGATTTCATGGGTTGTGAGATCAAGCCCGGCATTGGGCTTCACGCTCGGTGAGGAGTCTGCTTGAAGATTCTCTCCCTCTGCCCCTTCCCCCACTCACACATTCTCTCTAAATTAAATAAATATTTAAAAAACATACACATAAAATATAAATAAATATATCTAATTATCTGAGTGCTCAAATATACTCAACATAAAAATATGGCATTCATAGATGTATCAATGTATGTACATCTATATACACACATATATATACACATATGTAAACACATGTATGATATATACATATTATTACATGTAGTTCTCCTTTCAAATGTCAGTTTCACCATGTATAAGCAATTGGAGAGGTTACGAAGATTTTCTTCATCTGTGAAGTGGGAATAAATATAGAATCTGCTTCATAGGACAGTCATGATGGCATTAAAAACAGAAGATTGTTCTAGCATATATACTATACATACATTTTGCTACTGTTTTTAGATTTATCATCTCAACTCCACGTTACTAAATAATTTTCTAAAACACAACTTTTACTGACTATGTAGTATCCATTATGTGAAAATATAATAATTGATTTATTTTCCATTTTGTGTTATTTAATTTACAGTAAAGAAAATTATGAATAAATCTTTGTGTACAGCACTGCTTAATTCTTAATGATAACTTTGTATACCTCTAATATAAACCCTAAGGGTATCCATTTTTCCCTCATTTCCACTTTTATCACCATTGTTTAAATCAACATTATTTCTTGCCTGTAATATTTCAGTATCAACACAGCAGGGAAATCAATTTTTTAAAATATGAATCTTATCCTCTCCTTATGAACTTTGAATATCTTTCCATCAGAATAACAGTTAATGTCAAACTTCTTCCAATCAACTTTTTTCTTCTAGTAGGATGAACTAGCTGGTGGCAGAGAGGCATTCTTGCCAAAAACAATGAGAAATGCTAGATAAAATATTTAATTGTTTAGAGGAAGTTGAGAGACCCTGAAGCAACAAATACTAAAAGGCTAATACTTCAGAAAAAGAACCTTGGAAAGGAGAATGGAATTCAAGGTTCTTTCCCTGAGGGCATCTGTCAATCTGGGGGACAAGAAAGTAGAATTATTTTCAGACAATATTATTAGGTTATCTTCATGCCATCCACTTTTAATTTAATAAATGGTTTCTAGTGTGTACTGTTAGGATACTTCTAGCTTTATCTTTATTACCAAAACAAAATAATGGATATTAACTAAGCCTGAAGAGAAAAATAAAAGTTAAAGTTGAAGACTGAGCAGATTTTTAATTAATTTGCATAAAATCAGTGACAAATTCTAGTCCTATTGTACTTGCAGGAAAAGAACAATTACATTTTCTCTGGCTATGAACAAAGACTAAAGGTGTGGAGAATAATTAATTGGAATAAGCATTAAACATCATGTTCCCTACTCAAGAGGAGGAGCAAAATGATGATTATTTTTCTTGGTAGATGAGCAAGTAAGAGAGATTTGAATACCAATTAACTCCTGACCATTGGGTCAGAACAGAGTTTATTAAGAGTTTCCCTATCAAATAATTTACAGTACTTGAGGTTGGACTGAGGCATTTCCTTACAACGTTTGGATCCTTAACATAAGATTTAAATAAGTCATTGAAAAAGGAAAGTAGTTTGATTTTAAATAAACTTGAACTGTGTAATGATAATATGTATAACTATAAATTAGCTGATTAAAAAAAACTATTAGCCATTTGCCTCATGTTTATATTTGTTTTATGGTAATCTAGATAAATATTAGTTTTTATTTATAGTTAATTATAAAACTAAATATACTCACGTAGTACACAATTTACATATTCTCCAGGAAATCTTATAAATTCTTCAATAAATTCATGATTGGAAGAAATCATAGCCAATTGTTTAGTGAATAAGCAGGTCATCGATAATTTACTATCTTTATGTGTGCAACAGATGATGGTCACTACAAATGATAAAAAAGTAACTTCTGTCAGGGTATTTATCATTCATTTTGCATCTCAGAAAAAAAAACAAAAAACTTTAAACACTGTAAACTATATAAGGCAGCATAGAAGTGAAAAAAATGATACTTTATAGCTGAAAAAACTATGAACATTTGGAGGATAGAAGATGAATGAAAATGGCACAACCAGGAAATGTTTTCTGTAGGAGTCATTTCAGATTTATAACTTGACAGAAGGACAGAATTTGGTGAGGAGGTGAGAAATTGAGAACAAAGAAAATAATCAAAGTTCAGTTTGAGCAGAGTGACTTGCCAGGACAGAGAAACCATTATCTAAAAAGGAAAGAAAGCGTGGAACAAAAATAAAGGTTGGGGGGGAAAAGTGGGATAAATAAATGTTTGATGATACATTTAATGAAGTGTAATGGCGGGGGGCTTCACAAATGGTTGTGGTTGTAGGACTTAGATCCCTGTTTCCTTGTTAGCTGTCAGCTGTGGATATTTCTCAGCTTATAGAAGCTGACTGCATTTGTAGGCTCAGTGCCCTGTTCCTCCTTCTTTAAAGCCAAGTCATAATCAAGTCAATGCCTTTAAATTCTTTGACCTCTCTTCTGTCTCATCTCTGCTCTGTTTTCCTCTTCTAATGCTCCTGTCTGAATAAATCTTCTCCCTTCATCTACTGCTTTTGAGTATTCATGTGATTATATTAGGCCAACCTGGAAAATCCAGGATCATCTCTTTTTTAAGGTAACCTAGTTACAAAAACCTTCATGTACTATTTCTGAATGTTGTGGAAAGGAATCTGGCACAATTTAAGCAAAATGAATATTTACATATTAAAAGACTCAATAATTCTCCTGACATATCAAATATATATCTTTGCATAGCTCCATAATAGACTGTATCTTTATGTATAATTCTTTGTTATTTATTGTTTATTTTTATAATGATATTTCTTTATTATATTATGCTAGTCACCATACAGTACATCCCTGGTTTTTGATGTAAAGTTCCATGATTCATTAGTTGTGTATAACACCCAGTGCACCATGCAATACGTGCCCTCCTTACTACCCAACACCAGCCTATCCCATTCCCCCCACCCCTTCCCCTCTGAAGCCCTCAGTTTGTTTCTCAGAGTCCATAGTCTCTCATGCTTCATTCCCCATTATGATTACCCCCCCTTTCTTTATCCCTTTCTTCCCCTACCGATCTTCCTACTTCTTATGTTCCATAGATGAGAAAAATCATATGATAATTGTCTTTCTCTGCTTGACTTATTTCACTTAGCATTATCTCCTCCAGTGCCGTCCATGTTGCAGCAAATGTTGAGAACTCGTTCTTTCTGTTAGCTGAGTAATATTCCATTGTCTATATGGACCACAACTTCTTAATCCAGTCATCTGTTGAAGGGCATCTCGGCTCCTTCCACGATTTAGCTATTGTGGACATTGCTGCTATGAACATTGGGGTGCATATGGCCCTTCTCCTCACTATGTCTGTATCTTTGGGGAAAATACCCAGTAGTGCAATTGCTGGATCATAGGGTAGCTCAATTTTTAACTTTTTAAGGACCTCCATTATGATTACCCCCCCTTTCTTTATCCCTTTCTTCCCCTACCGATCTTCCTACTTCTTATGTTCCATAGATGAGAAAAATCATATGATAATTGTCTTTCTCTGCTTGACTTATTTCACTTAGCATTATCTCCTCCAGTGCCGTCCATGTTGCAGCAAATGTTGAGAACTCGTTCTTTCTGTTAGCTGAGTAATATTCCATTGTCTATATGGACCACAACTTCTTAATCCAGTCATCTGTTGAAGGGCATCTCGGCTCCTTCCACGATTTAGCTATTGTGGACATTGCTGCTATGAACATTGGGGTGCATATGGCCCTTCTCCTCACTATGTCTGTATCTTTGGGGAAAATACCCAGTAGTGCAATTGCTGGATCATAGGGTAGCTCAATTTTTAACTTTTTAAGGACCTCCACACAGTTTTCCAGAGTGGCTGTACGTACTAGCATTCCCACCAACAATGTAAGAGGGATCCCCTTTCTCCACATCCTCTCCAACAATTGTTAGTTCTTGCCTTGTCAATTTTTGCCATTCTAACTGGCGTAAGGCGGTATCTCAGTGTGGTTTTGATTTGAATTTCCCTGATGGCTAATGATTTTGAACATTTTTTCATGTGTCTGTTAGCCATTTTTATGTCTTCATTGGAAAAGTGTCTATTCATATCTTCTGCCCATTTTATGATTTGTTTATTTGTTTCCTGTGTATTGAGTTTGAGAAGTTCTTTGTAGATCTTGGATACCAGTCTTTTATCTATAGCATCATTTGCAAATATATTCTCCCATTCCATGGGCTGTCTCTTAGGTTTTTTTTTTTTTTTTTCTGACTGTTTCCTTGGCTGTGCAGAAGCTTTTTATCTTGATGAACTCCCACAAGTTCATTTTATCTTTTGTTTCTCTTGCCTTTGGAGATGTGTCATGAAAAAGGTTGCTGTGGCTGATGTCGTAGAGGTTGCTGCCCATGCTTTCCTCTTGGATTTTGATGGATTCCTGTCTCATATCAAGGTCTTTCATCCAATTGGAGTTTATCTTTGTGTACGGTGTGAGAGAGTGGTCAAGTTTCATTCTTTTGCAGGTAGCTGACCAATTTTCCCAGCACCATTTACTGAAGAGACTGTCTTTTTTCCACTGGATGTTTTTTCCTGCTTTGTCAAAGATTAGTTGCCTAAAGAGCTGAGGGTCCATTTCTGGGTTCTCTATTCTGTTCCATTGGTCTATGTGTCTGTTTTTGTGCCAGTTCCACGCTGTCTTTGTGATCACAGCTTTGTAGTACAGCTCGAAATCCGGGATTGCGATGCCCCCAGCTTTGTTTTTCCTTTTCAACAATTCCTTGGTGATTGGGGGCCTTTTCGGGTTCCATACAAATTTAAGGACTATTTTTTCCAGTTCTTTGAAAACTGTCATTGGTGTTTTGATCGGGATAGCATTGAAAGTGTAGATTGCTCTGGGTAGCATGGACATTATCACTATGTTAATTCTTCCGATCCGTGAACATGGAATATTTTTCCATCTTTTTGTGTCTTCCTCAATGTCTTTCAAGAGTGATTTATAGTTTCTAGAGTATAGGTCCTTTACGTCTCTGGTTAAGTTAATTATAAGGTAACGTATGGTTTTTGGTGCTATTTTAAATGGGATAAATTCCCTAATTTCTCTTTCTTCAGTCTCATTGTTCGTGTATAGAAATGCAACTGATTTCTGAGCATTGATTTTGTATCCCACCACGTTACTGAATTGCTCTATAACTTCTAATAGTTTGGCCGTGGATTCTTTTGGGTTTTCCATATAGAGTATCATGTCATCTGTGAAGAGAGACATTTTGACTTCTTCTTTGCCGATTTGGATACCTTTTATCCCTTTTTGTTGTCCGATTGCCGTTGCAAGACCTTCTAGTACTATGTTGAATAATAATGTCGAGAGTGGGCATCTTTGTCGTGTTCCTTATCTTAAGGAAAAGGCTTCCAGCTTTTCCCCATTGAGAATGATATTTGCTGTAGGCTTTTCATAGATGGTTTTTTAGAGATTGAGGAGTGTACCCTCTATCCCTACACTCTGAAGGGTTTTAATCAGGAAAGGATGCTGTACTTGTCAAATGCTTTTTCTTCATCTATTGAGAGATCATATGATTCTTGGCTTTTTTCTCATTGATAAAATCTATGACACTGATAGATTTGCGAATGTGGAACCACCCTTGCATCGCAGGGATGAATCCCACTTGGTCATGATGGATAATCCTTTTAATGTACTGTTGGATTCTATTAGCCAGGATCTTGTTGAGGATTTTGGTGTCCATATTCATTAGGGAAATCGGTCTGTAATTCTCCTTTTTGATGGGGTCTTTGCTTGGTTTGGGGATCAAGGTAATATTGACCTCATAGAATGAGTTTGGTAGCTTTCCTTCTGTTTCTATTCTTTGAAATAGCTTTAGGAGAATAGGTATTATTTCTTCTTTGAATGTTTGGTAGAATTCCCCAGGAAAACCATCCGGTCCTGGTGTTTTGTTTTTTGGAAGGTTTTTTTTTTTATCACTGTTGCAATCTCTTCATAATTAATTGGCCTGTTTAAAAAAATCAAGTTCTTCCTGTTTCAGTCTTGGTAGTTTATAGGTTTCCAGGAAGGCCTCCATCTCTTCCAGATTGCTTAATTTATTGGCATATAGCTGTTGGTAAAAGTTTCTAATATTCCTTCCAATTTCATTAGTGTTGGTTGTGACCTCTCCTTTTTCATTCATAATTTTATTAATTTGGGTCCTTTCTCTATTATTTTGGATAAGCTTTGCCAGTGGTCTGTCAATTTTATTGATTCTCTCAAAGAACCAGCTTCTAGTTCTGTTGATCTGCTCTACTGTACTCCTGGTTTCTAATTCATTGATTTCTGCTCTAATCTTGGTCAACTGCTTCCTCATGCGTGGATTAGGTCTGTCCCTCTGTTGCTGTTCCAGCTTCTTGAGGTGAGAATATAAAAACTGCATTTTAGATTTTTCTATTCTTTTGAGTGAGGCTTGGATGGCTATGTATTTCCCGCTTAGGACTGCCTTTGCAGTATCCGTAGGTTTTGGACTGTTGTGTTTTCATTCTCTTTGGTCTCCATAAATTGTTTAAATTGATTTTTGATTTCCTGGTTTATCGAATCATTAGTGAGCAAGATGGTTCTTATGCTCCAAGTGTTTGAGTTTCTTCCAAATATTTTCTTGTGGTTGAGTTCTAATTTCAGAGCATTGTGGTCTGAGAATATGAAGGGAAAAATTTCAGTCTTTTGGTATTGGTTGAGACCTGTTTTGTGTCCCAGAACATGGTCTATTCTTGAGAATGTTCCATGGGTATTAGAATAGAATGAGTATTCTTTGGTTCTGGGGTGTAGTGTTCTATATATATCTATGAGGTCGAACTCGTCAAGTATGGCATTCAAAACCCTTGTTTCTTTGTCGATTTTTTGCATGGGTGTTCTGTCTATTGCTGATAGTGGAGTGTTGAGGTCCCCTACTATTAACGTATTTTTATCTATATGTCTCTTTATTGTGGTTAAGAGTTGGCTTGTGTATCTTGCTGCTCCCCTGGTGGGGCACATATATTGATAATTGTCATATCCACTTGTTGGATACATCCTTTAAGAATAATATAGTGCCCTTCTGTGTCTCTAACTATAGTCTTTAGTTTAAAATCCAATCTGTCTCATATGAGAATTGCTACCCCAGCTTTCTTTTGAGGTCCATTGGCGTGAAAGATGGTATTCCATCCCTTTACTTTCAGTCTGAATGTATCTTTAGGTTCACAATGAGTCTCTTGTAGACAGTAAATGGATGGGTCATGTCTTTTTATCCAATCTGCAACCCTGTGGCACTTTATGGGAGCATTTAGGCCATTTACATTGAGACTGAATATTGAGAGATATGATTTTAATGATGCCATGTTGCCAGTACAGTCTTTGTTTCTATCAGTTGTGACTTTCTGTTCTATATCACTCTTGGGGCCTTTTTACCTTTATATAACACCCCGTAATATCTCCTGTAGGGCTGGTTTTGTGGTTACAAAATTGGTCAATGACTGACTATTCTGGAAGGTCTTTATCTCTCCATCCATTGTGAATGACAGCCTTGCTGGATAAAGGATCCTTGGCTGCATGTTTTTCTCTGAAAGAGCTTAAAAATGCCCCCCAACCCTTTCTCTCATTCCAGGTCTGTGTAGACAGGTCTGATGTAATCCTGATACGTTTGCCTTGGTACGTAAGAAATTTATTTGCCCTGGCTGCTTTCAATGCTGTATCCTTCGATCTAATATTTGTGAATTGCACTATGGCATGATGTGGCGTAGGTTTGTCGTGGTTGAGCTTGGGAGGGATCCTCTCTCCCTCTTGGACATGAATGCTTGTTTCCTTTGCTAGATATAGGGAAGTTTTCAGCTACAATTTGTTCAAATATCTCTTCTAGACCTCTGTTTTTCTCCTCCACCTCGGGGATGCCAATGATTCTGACATTGGAATGTTTCATTGAGTCAGTAATCTCCCATAACCTACTTTCTTGAGATTGGATTTTTTTTGAGCCAAGTTTCTATTTTAGCTTTCTCTTCTACCAACCCATCCTCCAACTTGCTCATTCATTCTTCTGCCTCATTTACCCTGGCCATCAGAGCATCTAGTTTTGACTGCATTTGATTACTAACATTTTCAATTTCTGCCCGATTCGCTCTCATTTCTGCCCTTAGAGATTCTATATTCTTGTTAATATTTTCGTTAATATTTTTTTAAAGTCTACACATCATCTTGACCACTGTTACTCTGAACTCCATTTCTGATAATTTGGCTATGTCCATATCCATTAGTTCTGTGGCAGAAGCCACAGACTCATTGTCTTTTCTTTGCTGGGGGGATTTCTCCTTCTCATCACTCTGATGAGGTAAGGTTGAGGCGTTGTCCGGAGCCCAAATTATTGACCAGGACCCATGCAGTGTGCCCTTGTTTTATAGGGACTTTAGGGATGTGGGCTTCTTGATTTTTCAGCCTGCCTTCTGGGGAGGGGCCTGCCGCCCTGATACTCAGGGAACCCTGTTTGGGTAGAGTCTCCCTGTCCCCTGTGAGGGGGGATGGTGATGGGCACACCGTGAGCTGGTCTTTCCAGGCTTTTGTTCTCTGGTGGCTTTCCCTGGCGGTTTGCTGTGCCTCTTCTGGGTGTCAGAGCAGCAGTGGCCAAATCCCAGCCTCTGACTCAGAACAGAGAGATTGCAGTCCACTCTCCACTGGGCTCTTCTGGCCACTTTAACTCTGTTTCTATTGGTGCTGCTAAACCCTACAGTGTCCCGGGATGTGCGCCCCACACCCGGTGTCCCAGCCCTCACTTCCAGGCCCGGCACATCTCTGTCCTTTGTGTTTCTAACACCACCAGCCACCAGCCACCCCCAGTGCGCTCCGGAGCTCCGTTTCAGTGTGGTTCGTGTGCACTCCGGAGCTCCGGTTTTCAGACTGGTCGCACGAATTCCTAGGCTCAAGGTCTCAGTCAGCTCTCACGCAGTGCCGGTCCGTGAGTCAGCCCACTCCCCAGTGCAGGTCCCTACCGCTTCCCGGCGTCCGAGCGTGGAGGCTCCCTTCCCCTTCCGTTTATCTTCTGATATCTGTGCGCGGTTTCATGGCTCCCCGCTTCATACCTCAATACTCAGCGTTGGAGATGTTCATTTGTAGAGATCCAGATGTATCTTCCTGCATCTCAGGCTGATTCCATGGGTGTTCAGGATGGTATGGAACCTATCCAGCTCGACTCAGGGGACCAGCTGAAAAAGGGGACCCCTACTCCTCCACTATCTTAACTCCTCCTTTATGTACAATTCTGCAAAAATATGTATAGTTTTTGGTGGCAGGAAGCTAGAGGTAACTTGGAGAATGAGTAGGTAAAATATTGTGAGTATCAAAATACAATATTATAATAAATCTAGAGTAAACAAACTTACTGCACAAATAGCAAAATGACTGAATCTTGAAAATGTATTGCTTAGAGAAAAAATACAGAATGGTATATATAAAACGATACATTTGTGTAAATAAAATAATGTGTGTATATAAAACATCACCTATTTTTCCATACACATAACTATGTTCCACATACACACCTATGTTCCATACACATGCAAGAAGAATGTGGTGCAAGAAAAAAGTAAATAATAAATATAATAAGAGGAACCTTAACATTATCAATGATGACAATTGGTCAAGAGCTGATGAGAAAGATGAACTGAAATTTTTACACTGAAATTAAAATATAGATAATGGATGACATATGATACATGATATAAACACACATGATTTGATCAGTTTTATATACATATCACATTACATATAAACATAACATATATTTAAATCATATATTTAGCTACTATTACATGTATACACATATATATGGGAATTTTCTCTTAAATTTTTTTGAATGAATTCAGTGTGGTTATGTCTTTAAAGTTATCTTTGCAATATTATTTTTGATTGGCACTTGCTAACTAGGTGATGTTCCCATGGTGAAGTCTTTATCTAATTGTTGCATGGAAATAGAATATTAATTTGTGGGGTTGTAAAGTCTAATGATCTAACACTGTTATTAGCTAAAATATAAAAATTAATCCTTAGTATGTACCAGAGGTCTCTTGATGACTCCCTTTTGTTTTGTGAACTGAAGTAGGCAAAATTCAGACTACAGTAAATTTGAATTCTGAAAACTGTCTTGGGGGACTTATTAATAATAATAAAAGTTATGAAAATGTTGATGTGTTCACTAGTTATCTGTAAATCCAGTGGTCTTTTGTACTGTTTTGAAAATGATTTTTTGTGGTACAATTTATATGCAATAAAGTATACACATTTTAAGTATATAGTTCCATGAGTTGTGATAAAAGTATACACACCTGTAAACACAACAACCAAGGTATAGAAAAACCCCATTATCCTAAAAGTTCTTTCAAGTCTCTTTGAAGTTAATTATTCTGATGCTTTGCACCAGTGATTACCAATTTGCCTTCTCCTTATAAATTAGCTTTTCTAGTCTATAGTTCAATATAAATGGAATCATACAATTTTTACTCAAATGTGTTGATTCTTTTTCTCAACATAGCATTGTTTATTCATCCATGTTATTTGTGTATCTGGATTTCTTACATTTTTATTGTTGAATATTCCATTTCCTAGGTGTACTTCATATTTTTTATCTATAGACCTTTGGTTCTTTCAGTTTTTGATCACTATGAATAAAGGAACTATGAGCACTTAGCTACAAGTCCACATTTTTTTTTTTTTATCTTTTGGGCGAAATAAATGGGAATGGAATTAATAGGACATATAGTAAATATAAGGATATTTACATGTATAAGAAACCACTGCTGTTTTCCTTACTGGTTGTATAATTTTACTTTTCCACAATTGATGTATGAAAAATCCAGTTTTTTCACAGCCTCATCAACGTATGTATTGTCATACTTTTTAATTTTAAACATTCTAGTAGTTATGGAGTGTTATTCCATTTTGGTTTTAATTTGAATTGCCCTAATGACAAAGTTGAATATCTTTTAATATTTTTATTGGCCATGCATGTCTTCTTTCTTGATATGTGTGTTCAACATAGTGAACATTTTTCATTACATTTAAATTTTTTTAGAGCTCAAACATCATTATCTCACTATGGATAATCAGCATTGGCTTAAATGAATTAAGCTCATTTTAATTCGGTTATATTTCTTTTTAATTTTGAATTATAGTAGTTCTCATATATTCTGGAAAAAAGCTCTTTGTCAAATATATTTATTATAAATGTTTTCCCCAAACTTGTTGATTTTTCACATTTTATTTTCAGTGTCATTTGAAGAGCAGATACACTAATTTTATTAGAGTCCAATTCAAATTATCCTATGGTTTTGGCTTTTTTCCCCTACATATGAAATATTGGCCTATCCAAAGTTTACAATGATTTTCTGTTTTGTTTTGCTAGAATTTTTATACTTTTAGCTTTTATGTTGAAGTCTATCATTCATTTTGAGTTAAATTTTGGACATAGATTGAAGGATTAATGTGGATTTTTTTCTTCAAGTGAATATCCAGTTTTGTCAGCCTTATCTGTTGAGAAGATTATATTTCTCCCACTGAATTACCTTGGCACCTTGTTAAAAACAATTGAACTTAGATGCATGGCTTTATTAGCAGACTCGCCCTTTGGTTACTCTCATTTATCTGTCTATTCCTATGCCAACACTGTACTGTCGTGATTACTGAAGCTTTGGAGTAATCCTTGAAATCCAATGCTCCAACTCTTCAAAGTTCAATCTTCTTTCTTTACATTTTAATCTGAGTTTTGAATAATCTTTCTTCTATTCAAAACAAAGCCTGCTGAGACTTTTATATGGATAGTTTTTAGTAGTGCAAGTATGCTACTGACAAATTCTGTCAGCTCTTGTTCTATTGAAAATATTTTTATTTTTATGTTCACTGTTGAAACATATTTTCACTGGATATAGAATTCTAGTCTGTCAGGTCTTTGCCAGGATTTTTAAGAAAATATATTATGAGGGGCACCTGGGTTGCTCAGTTGGTTAAGCACCTGATTCTTGATTTTTGGCTCAGGTCATGATCTCAGGGTCATGAGATGGAGCCCTGAGTCAGACTCCATGCTCAGCTTGAAGTCTATTTCTCTCTCTCTCTCTCTCTCTCTCCTCCTCTCCCTATGCCCCTCCCCCTGCTGGTGCTCTCTTCCTCTCTAAAAAAAATAATAAATATTTAGAGGATACATCCTTATATTATCTTTTGAAGTTTACATTAATTTAAAATCAGCAATTTAAATAGTGTAGAGAAGGACAGAAAGAGATAAAAATCAGGTATCTTTCAGATAGTACCAAGTGGGGAAAAAAGTACAATGTGTCACTGAATCATGGTATATAGTTCATTCTTCATTACTTTGGGTACTTTCCTACCCGTTCACCCTCCCCACTATCTTCAGCAGATACAAAGGTATAATATACTGGAAGCACTGAGGAATATAATCTATAAGCTTTCTGATGGTCAGGGATGATCATTTTCTTTTGGGGCTTCTCTTTATGCTTATTTCACTATCCAGTCTGCTTATAAATAAATATTTTTTTTGTCTGTTATAATTTTATTGTTTTTGTTGCTTTTAAATTAGAGATCAAGATACAGAGGGTACGTTGTTCCAATAGCAAATGAGCTACAATTATTTACTTCCACTAATTGAGGAAGGCATTTAGAGCTGAAATGTAAGTACACACCTAATAGCAATTGAATTAAATGGTACTGTGTAATAGCCCCTGTTCACTACAGCTGATTGTATCCTTGTGAGAAAACAGTACAACGGGAGGGCAAGGAATTAATTTTATAAGTGGATAGAGTATTTAGGGTACAACAAATAGTGTAAAATGTGCTAAACTGCAAAGGCAGGGTGAAAGAAAACAAATTAATGCAATCAAATAAATCTGGCAACTTCCATATAAGTTTCTTTGTCATAGAAGAAACAGTTAAGATTGCCTAGACTGTATATTCTGTAAGTTTTCAATGCTGAAAACAATAAGGCAGTTAATATAAGTTGTGTCCCTAAGGAAATTTTAGATATTAAGCACAAGTTATAATTGATTTTAGAAGCAAGGAAACTTATGAGGACATGTTCTCACTCTGAGCATTCCATTTTGTTGTCTCTAAACTTCCCACAGTGTTCTTTGGATAGAGAAAGGAAACATATTATAGATAATTATACATATTAAAGAAGAGTTGTAGCCCCCTGCCAGAAATTTATGGATTGTATTATTAATACTCTCAGGTGCTAAGTAGCAGAAACACTATTCATTCAACTCCAGGGACTGTTTTTTATGGGCCTATGTGATGTTACAGATTTCAAGGAAAAAAGTTACACAATAAAAGTTTTTAATAGCTGTGCAACTCCTTGGTGGTTTTAAAAGAAAAAAAAATTCATAGAGAAGAATCCAGATACACAGTAATGAGATATTAAATGTGCCTAAAAGAATGATGAACTGTTTGACTCGGCAGAATAATTATAACATCTCTGTCAAATGGAAACAAACGCTTTAGAAACAATGTTTTGTTTATAAATAAAGTTACTTCTTTGGCAATGAAGGAATGATATATTATCAGAGTCAAATTATTTTGTTATTTTAATGTTAATTAATATGAATTAATTCACTGATTTAACATTTATTCATTTGTAAACTATTGATTACCACTATGTAACTTTTACACTAAGCAATTTACATTAAAAAAAAAAAAACCAAAAAACTAGACCTGTGATGAATCTTGAGCTCAATTCCTAACCACAAAGTTTATTAGGTGTTATCAGACCTGTAGCATAAATAGGAATTGGATATTAAACACAAGAGAGTAACATTAAATTTCATTGGGATTTCAATGATAAAGAATATATCAGAAAGCATAAATAAAAGTTGTCTGACCCACATTCTTCTGCCTTTTGGTTATCACTTTTGAATTTTCTCCAGGAAAAAAAAAAAGCCAAAAAACAAAACACATTTTATGTAAATTGTCCCTCCCTACCTAAACATGATGAATTTATAGGTGGTCACCTCATTCAAGATGGGATTGCCCTTTCCTGGAATTCTTGGATGTAACATATCTTTCCTGTGGTTGAAGCTATTATATGTAAAACACAGGAGATAAGAATTATAGCAGTTGTCTCTTTAGATATCTTGCAGGCAAGAAAACAAAAGACTGACACCTTTAAAGTGATGAAAAGGGTGAAAAAAATCTGTAATACTGGAAATCAAATTTGACTGAAAAAGACTCTTCCTGACACACAAAAAATTAGAGAATTCACTGACAACAGACTACCCCCCAAAAGCTGTTATTAAAAGTTTTCTGGGGAAAAGGAATATAATGTAGATTAGAAATTGTATCACACAAAAATACTATTGGAAATGAATTTTTTAAAAAAGATAAAATTATTATTTGCCCAAACCAAAAAATAAAGTATCTGATGTATTAAAGTTACAATAATAAAGATGTGCTGTTTTTATAACATATGGAAAAGATAAATGTATGACAACAATGACACAAGGGATGATACAGGATGATACTATCATTTGAAGGTACAGTTGGATTATTTAAAAATGTATACAGTGTACTCCAGGGAAATCTCTACAAAGTTAGCCAAGAGAAAAAGAAAGAGATATGTAAAGATAGATAGACTAGATCAATAGATAGATAGATATTAATAGTAATTACAGAACAGGCCAAAGTATAAGGATGAAGAAACAAACCAGTGTAGTGATATCAGGTGTTGAGGGTGAAGTTGACCATAAAGAGGTGATAAAACTATTCTGTATGGTTCTGTGGTGGGCATATTCAACTCAATAGTTTTGTCAAAACATATGGAATTGGAAAGCACAAGAAGTAAACTTTATTTCATGCAAAGTTAAAAAAAAAGAAATGAAAATGAAAAAAAATAACCTGGGCTTCAAGGGACAAAAGATTAAATGCTACTATAAAAATTAATCTACCCATATCACACATGCATGATATAATTTCAATGAGAGTGGATGAAAAAGTAGCTGACCTAAATATTCCTAGAAGATAATGCTTTGACTGAATAATCTTATAGATCTGCAGAAAAAAATATTTTCATGTTTTTGCCCTCCTAGAGATCTCTGAGGAAAGAACATTGGAATCTGGGTTAAACGGCAGGCCTTCGACTTTAAGTGATGACTGTATAAAGAGTGAGAGACTTCCAGAGAGACTTATAGGTCAATTTCTAAATTATTTACATTTCAAAGGGCAATGAACTTCTGAGACACGTGTTTGCATTCCAAAGGAATGTTTACATTAGGGAAACAGAATTTTTCTTTTTCTCTCTCAGGAGGGGAGGGTGAGAGTTGGACAATAAATAGTCTATACAAATTTGAAGGTTCAGATCACCAAAAGCTATTCGCATAGGAAGCTCCTTACTTTCCTTCTTCCACAGTCACACTGAATATACAACTACACACAGATTAATTACCCCTGAGAAAAATTCAGAAACTGGTTAAGGACTCCTACTATAGTTAATATACACTCTTGCATTAATCACATCTGTGGGACAGCACTACACAGTGGGGAGGGAACCTCCAACTCCCAACCTTTCTCTGAGGAGTGGAAATTTTGGACCACAAATAGCATCCTAGATGTTTAGGCTGCCACCTGAAGAATGGGAGTCCAACAATATTACAGCAAACAAAGAAGCAGTTGTTGAATGAACACACAAGTACTCCTCACAGCTACCTCCTCCACAAATCCCCCTCAGCTAAGTACAGAGGGAGTGGGCAAAAACACTCAACTCCCCATCTTTTTTCTTTTCCCTATAAAGGGTTTGACTGTATACTCTCCTACCTACTACCTGAGGGCCCAGGTTCTAATTATACTGTGTTTTAGAGTTGACTGAAACTTTTCAGGAGCTTGAAAGGGCTGGTGGTGACACCCTATGACATTTTCCTCTCACTAGTCTAACAATAAAACCAAGTGTTTTGCTTCTCCCTGGAAGGAATCTGTCCATACATTTAGCATCTCATCTTTTGTGGCTGCCACCCAGGGGATAAACCCTCAATCACCTATTTATCAGAGCTGACAGGGCTCAGCATTCAGAAGCTCCCCAGAAAAATACAAAACTAAAAGGTTTTTAAAAGCACCCCCAGTGACTATTCACTCTAGCTCAGCAAGGAGTGAGTAAGCAAAAACAGCCAGCTCAGGTTTTCTCCCTGGTCGGAACTTGATTGCACATGTAATATCCTGACTTTCCCAGTTACTTTCTGAGGTTGGGCTTCCAATTAGCCTGTATTGGGGAGCTGACAGAGCAGACAAATAATAGTTATCTGAGAGCCTCAACAGTCAGGTAGGCATTTCCCATAACTTTAGGACACTGAATGGTCTTGGCACACTCTCAACTACTGGGAGCCACTAAGAACAAAGATGGTGACTTGGATAATCACAAAGATTTAACAGGTAACTAGCCACTCAGGCCCATTGACTCATGAGATTCATCTACATAAACTAGCATGCCAAGACTGGGAGAGTGGCTATTTTATCAAATTCATCAAATTTATATTTATTTATCAAGTATCAAATTTTTGACAGAGAGTCAAAGAAAATAAAAGGGGAATATAGTCCAAACAAAACAAGATAAAACTCCAGATCTCAACCTTAATAAATCAAAGATAAATGCTTTACTTGATAGTTCAAATCAATGGACATAAAGATACTCACTGAGTTCAGAAAAGCAATTCATGAACAAAGTGAAAATTTCAACAGAGAGAAAATATAAAACATACCAAATGAAAATCATAGAGCTGAACAATTATAGAACTGAAAAATTTGATAGAGTTTCAACAGCAAGCTAGATCAAATGGAAGAAAGGATAACAAACTTGAAGACATAGCAGTGGAATTCATCCAATCAGAAGAATAAAAAGGAAAGAAAAAAGAATAAAAGAAGTGTAAATAAAGATATCTTAAGCAACTTATAGGACATGATCAAATAAACCAAAATTTGTATTACATATATTCCAGATAGAGAAGAGAAAGAGGCAGAAAGCTTATTCAAAGACATAATGACTGAAAACTACACTAACCTGCGGGGGAAAGAAAGAGATGTACACATCTAGGAAGCCCAAATTATTCCAAATAAAATGAATCTAAAGGGTCTCACAAGGAGACCATTATAATTAAATGTGAAAATTTAAGGACAAAGGAAATATGTAAGCATCAAAGGGGGAAAAAAAAAAGCTTTTTACATACTAGGGAGTCTCCATAAGACTACCAGCATATTTTTCAGCAGAAATTTTCCCAGGTCAGAAGAGAGTGGAAAGATATATTTGAAGTCCTAAAAGATAAAACAAAAACAAAACAAAACAAAAAACAAGTGCAATACAATAATACTCTACCAGGCAAAACTCACCTTCAGAATTGAGGGAGAGATAAAGAATTCCCAAACAAAAGCTGGAGGAGTTCACAACCATTACACTGCCCATAAAAAGAAAAAAAAAGTTATTTAAGCTGAAAGAACACTAATTAATAACATTTTAATGGACATGGCATAAAAAGAGGCAAATTAAGACATCAAAACATAATGTAGGAGAGAGTGTTTAAAATTGTGGAGTTTTTATGTGTGTCTCATGTTATTATCAACTTAAAATAGACTGCTGTAAGTATAAAGTGTCTGATGAAACCATCATGGCAACTACAAAACAAAAGCCTATAGCAGATACACAAAAGATAAAGAGAAAGGAATCACTTCAGAAAATCATCAAGACATAAAGGAAGAGAGAAAGAGTAGGAAAAGGGAAAAAAGTAACTACAAAATAGCCAGAAATCAATAAACAAAATGGCAATAGTAAGTTCACACTTATCAAAATTATTTAATTGTTAATGGTAAATACTCTTAAATCAAAAGATAGAAGGAGACTGATTGGATGAATAAACAAAATGAACTGCATGTTGCCTATAAGAGACTCGCTTCAGCTTTAAGGACACAGATATGTTCAAAGTGAAGGGATGGAAAGGCTATTCCATGTAAATGAAAGCAAACAAATAAAGACAAACAAAAAGCAGCAGTAGCTACATTTGTATCAGACAAAGTAGACTTTAAGCCAAAAATGGTGATAAGAGATAAAGGAGATCATTATATGATGATGATAAAGGGATCGATTCACCAAAAGAATATCATTATTCTAAATATTTATGCACCCGACATCAGAACACCTAAATATATAAAGCATATATAAACAGAATAGGTGTAGATGGAATGTATCTCCATTCCATATGGAGGAAATATATGACAAGTCCACAGCAAAAATCATACTCAATGGTGAAAAGCTGAGAGTTCTTCCTATAAGATCAGGAACAAGACAAGGATGCCCACTCCCACTACTTCTATTCAACATAGTTTTAAAAGCAAGAGCAATTAAGCAAATAAAAGAAACAAAAGACATCTACATTTGAAAGAAATAAGTAAAATGTCTGTTTGCAGATGTTATGATCTTATACATTGAAAACCCTATAGACTCCATGAAAAAAATAAAAAAAAAACTATAAAATAAAATTATAAAACAATAACATGTTGATAAAAGAAATTGAAGAAGACACAAATAAAGTGAAGGATATCTAGTGATCATGGATTAGAATTATTCATATTATTTAAATGTTTATATAACCCAAAGCATCCTGTAATTGAAGGCAACCCCTATCAAAATTCCAATAACATTTTCACAGAAATAGAAAAAAAAATCCTAAAATTTGTATGGAACCACAAAAGGCTCTGAATAGCCAAAGCAATCTTGAGAAAGAATAACAAATCTGATAGCATTATACTTTCTGATTTCATATATATTCAAAAAACTACAGAAATAAAGAGTACAGTATTACAATAAAAAGACATATATATCAAAGGAATAAAAAGGAATATCAGTAATAAGCACATGCATTATGGTCAATTAAGTTTTGACAAAGCTGCTGAGAATAAACAGTGGGGAAAGGAGTCTCATCAATAATGGTGTCAGATAAACTTGATATCCATATGCAAATGATTAAAACTGGACTCTTCTCATACTCCATACACAAAAATCAATTCAAAATAAAGACTTGATGGGCACCTGGATGGCTCAGTTTTTAAGCATCTGCCTTCGGCTCAGGGCGTGATCCTGGTGTTCTGGGATCGAGCCCCACATCAGGCTCCTCCGCTGGGAGCCTGTTTCTTCCTCTCCCACTCCCTCTGCTTGTGTTCCCTCTCTCTCTGGCTGTCTCTCTCTCTGTCAAATAAATAAATAAAATCTTAAAAAAAATAAATAAAGACTTGAATATAAGACCTGAAATGATAAAACTAGAAGATATCATAGGGGGTCAGCTCATTGACATTGGTCCCGGTCATGATTTTTTAGATTTGACACCAAAGCATAAGCAACAAAATAAAAAATACACATGGGACTACATTAAACTAAAAAGCTTCTGTGCAGCAAAGGAAACCATCAAGAAAATAAAAAGCAATCTATGGGAATGAAGAAAATATTTGGAAACCACATATCTTAACCCCTTATATTAAGGGGTTAATAATCAAAATATACAAAGAACTCACACAATTAAACAGCAAAAAAATATATAATTTACCCAAGCAAAAACTGGGTGAAAGATCTGAACATTTTTTATGAAAAAAAAAAAAAAGATATACAAATGGCCAACAGATACATGAAAAGGTGCTCAACATCACTAATCATCAGGGAAATGCAAAATCAAAACCATAATAAAATGCTACCTCACATCTGTTAGAATGCCTATAACCAAAAAGATAAGAGATAACAAACGCTGACAAGAATGTGGGGAAAAGGGAACCCTTGTACACTGTTGGTGGAAAGGTAAATTGGTACGGTAACTCTGGAAAGCAGTATGGAGGGTCTCCAAAACAGTAAAAATAGATCTATGGTATAACCCAGCCATCACACTTCTGGGTATATATCCAAAGGAAATGAAATCATTATATTAAAGAGATACCTGTATTCCCATATTCATTGCAGCATTATTCACAATAGTCATGGTATGGAAATAACCTAAGTCTTGGATGAATTGATAAAGAAATTATGGTATACAAATACAATGGAATATTAGTCAGCTTTATAAAAAACGAAATCCTGACATTTGAGATAACATGGATGAACCTAGAGGGTGTTAGGCTAAGTGAAATAAGCTGGACAGAGAAAGACAAATGCTGCGTGGTTTCAGTTATATGTGGAATCAAACATACAGGGAAAAAATAAAAAAGATAAAGGAAAAGAAAAGAAAGAGAAAGGAAAAAAAAAACACATTTCTTCCAAAAATGTACTATATCAGTCTACTTGTGAGAAAATATGAGACAAACTAACATGTGGCTAACATGTGGGGGGTTTTTACAAATTAACTGACCAGTATTCTTCAGAAGGTCAAAGTCATAAAAACAAGAAAAGACTAATAAACTGTCAGAAACCAAAGTTAACTGATCAGGCATGATAATTAAATGCAATATGGAATCTCATTTGATTCCTGGAACAGAAAAAAAAAATATTGGAAATACATTATTGGAACAACTGGGAAATTTAATACAGTTTTTAGCTTAGTTACTAATAATGTACCAGTATGAATTTATTAATTTTCATAAATGTACCCTGATTATGTAAGCTAGTACCACAAGGGTGGAGCTGGATGTAGAGTATATAGGAACTCTCTGTGATGCCTTTTTAACTGTCTTGTAAACAAAAAATATATATATTCAAAATAAGTTTTAAAAAGTAAGTTTAAGAAGAATTTTAGTAATTTTCAAATGCAAAGTCAAATAATGCTTATTAATGATAACTTTGAAAAATACAAGAACAGTTCTTAAAAAACAGGATTTGTGTCTTATTTATCTCTGTATTTCTGGACACCAGATTGTGATTTGACGCAGAAAGAATAAAATATGACAAAGGAAGTTACTAATTAAATGAATATTTGTCTGAAGGTTTAATATCACTATTTTCTATAGAGCTAACATGAAAATTTTTGTTTATTCTAAAATAAATCGATAATTTTGTTTTAACGTAAGCTATATAATATCATGAAAATTTCCATACAAATGGTTGTCAAAATCATCACCTCAGGATTCAGTTTCACCTTGATCTAATACAGCCTAGAAGAGGATATGTTGGCATGTACAAGATAGAAAAAGAAGTATACTTTCTACATCTCACTAAATTAAAACTTTGTATAAGTTTCTTAAACTCTTTTTTTGCCTGTGTAAGATTGTTTTTGGTAAGGTAGTACAACTGACATCTTTTGAAGCTAAGCAATGTCTTTTATCTTATTGTGTATCTTTCCTGGTACATTGAATAAATTATATATTAAATTTGAAAGGCAAAAAAAAAAAAAAAAAGGCCACATCTTTATCTCTCCTGCAGGAACAACATTAAATCAGTGAAATTTCAATGTCTTGTTCACAAAATCAATGTCTTCATGAATAACACAGGACATCACTAGTTTCCACAAAAGATCAAGGCCACTGAAAAATTAATTTGAACTCAGACACACAACAACAACAACAAAAAAAAACACTATTTTTATGAGCTCTTGAGAGATGCCATATAAAATGATAATCTTTTGGTCATACAGATGTAATACTTAACCATCTCTCTTGAGGTCAGCAATTTTATTCATTTCAAAGTATATTAATTACTTCCTACCAGAATACTGACAATATTATCTTCAAATTCAGGTCAAAATTAAAGCCAATGCTTAGACTTCACCAATATAATTTCTGTGAGAATCATAAAGCAATTAAACTGTATGTTTAGGAAATTGAGATTAATTTGTGTTCATTCTTTCTGTTTCCCATCTGGGATTGATACATTATATCATTTGGCATTACATGAATGTCAAATGTTATATTTGTGCAATATGCTTTTTTTGCTGTTATCTTGTGCCTTTCCAGACATTTCTAAACTTCATGTTAAAAAAATGTGTCTGACCAGGAAAACATAGATATATGTTTAAAATGAGTAATCTTGGAACAGTTTTTAAAAATGGCTAATATTTCACTTAACTCATTCAGTTTTTCTCACTGGATGCATGTTTGACATGAAATACTTCAAACGTTAAATACATTAGCCATAGTGAATCTTCAAGACATAAATGTGCCAACCAGAAACCCAATATAGATTTTCTATCTTCTTTATAAATCCAAAACACTAAAATTTACAACAATCCATAAAATAAATAAATATTACTTAATTCATCACCTGAAGATCTGTATGTCTGAGTTAATTATAGTGACCTCTATATTATCAAGAGTGCACTTATGATGAGATCATTAGTTGTATTTTGGATTAATGGCTGTAATTTATGAACCTCTTCCCTTTTCTAAAAGTCAGGTGTACTCAAAGTGCTAAGAATTAGAGTATTCGCAATTAAATAGAGCTGTATGTGAGCTTTGTCATACAGTGTATTCAGGGTGATGAATATGGTCAGGATTCTTAATCTAAAGCCATCATCACCTTCACCGAGCTACGGCAGATCTTGCTAAGCACCAAGGACACATCAGGTACACAGCATTTTTACTGTCAAAAACGTCCTTGACTCCAAATCTCCGGTCATGTCCTCTCATGACTTGGCTGGCCCATGCATCAGCTAATACTTGATATTCCACATACAAGTTATAACATAGTATAGCAAGAATGGATAATAGATAAAGAAGCATCTGCCCAACAGCAGAAACAGGACTGAATTAGGAAGCACCTCAATTCACTCTGTCTCCCACAATTTGATTTGTTATAGAGCAGTGAGCTAGAGCACATCACACAACCTTTTTTACTAGTTCCACTCAACCTTTTGAGTTAGTCATTCCCAGGCTGAATGAACCACTGGTAAATATGTGCCCTATCACAGCCACAGTTTACTTAAGCTCTCTAACACAGTTTCCACAGGTGATAAATTGGTGTGATAATATATGATTTTCCAGGTTGTAAAGTTCAGAGAAAAAGATATGCATGCAAATATTAAGCACAATATATGCCACACAGGTATTCAAAAATGATACTTTTATTATCACTATTATAAAAATAATACCCCTTGCTCAGTTAATCAACTCAGTTGATCAAAACAATGTGCTTCTTATGAACTATTATCTTTTTTAAAAAAATTATCCAGCCCATTTGTCACTGTAGTTCAAAGATCTAATGAAAAAAGTAATTTTACAACTTAAGATTTTTACAAATAGGATCAGTTGTGAAAAACTGAAAAACACTTTATAAAAACGATAGTTTTTATAAATTTAACTAAATAGTTTTTATAAACTAACCCACTCCTTATAAAAGCTAACAGTATTTCACCTAAACATCTATACAAGAATTTGTTATTAATAATTTTCAATGTTACCACAAAATGTTATTAATACTTAAAATACTTACATATATATATATATATACACACACACATACACACACACCTATTTAACTAGAGGAACTGGGTACCATCTTAGGAATGGAAACACTCCTTTTACATAGCTCTTATGCTCATACATATAACCACATACATATTTGTTCTCCATCTATGTTCCATGGAATTATTTTGTACATAACTAAAATTTTCCCTTGCCATGAACTTGTGTCCACGTGCAATCCCCATTCCAGCTATGTCCTAGAGCTTCTGCCTTTGTGTTACTAAGGAATAGGTGTAATTCTTCTCCAATTTTTCTGTTCATTTTCATGTGTGTTCATTATAATGCAAATGCATAATAAGAGGCTTCCATTGTTAAGTTGACTGGAATTGGGAGGACATACAGTGCAGCCTTGAGTAAGAATTTGAAATTTATTTGTTCAGTTACCTGGATCCCCTTGTGGTTCTGTCTAAAAGAATATAATCCATTTTAGTTCCACCTTTCTCTTTCTCCATGAAGCATATTTTTCTCTCTAAACATTCTGGCTGGTTGAGTTTGTCTTGAATTTACAACCGCCACCAAAAAATTACACTTACTTCTACTGCCTAAACAGCACTCATCCTTTCTTTCAAACATTAGCTTTCCCTCTGAGCTCTCCATTCTGATTTTTATTTCCCTCTCAACATCTACTTGTGATAGATATGTTTTTATTATTTTTATGCTTTTGAGATTATAACCCACATCCACTTAAAGCTAAAAGGGATATATGCTCAGATTTTGATGTTCTCAGTCAAAAGAGGAGGGTCCTGAGCCTGAAAAAAAAATTCCTTTTGTCATTAAATATTAAATGAGGGTCTGGTAAGTTCCTGTCAATGCGGTCAGTGAGCAAAAACTGATGTGGTCCTTGCCTTTTCATGGAGACTGTAATCTGGCAAATAAATTGATGTGCGTCAAATATAACACAACTAACTCTGTTAGTTGATTCCTTCAACAAACACTTACTGAATATTCACTATTTACCAGGCACATTCAAGATGTTGTAGATACAGAAGTGACCAAACATAACAAAATTTACCTACTATCATTAAACTTACACTCTAGCTGTGAGGTCTAAAAATAACCAAAATACATAAAATATGTGCTGATAAGTAATGAGAAGAAATTAAAGGAAGAAAGGGAGATGAAATGTGAAAGGTGCCAATTGGGGGTTTGACCTAATTCTGCCTTCCCTGGAAGGTTCCCTGATATGGTCCCTATTGAGCCGGGATGTAAAGGAATAATTGGAATAATCTGCAAAGAACGGAAAGAAGCCCTCCAGGCAGGGAGGATCACATCTGAAAATGTCCTGTGGTGGAAGATGATGCAACTTCACAGAAGAACACAAAATTCCTTGTGGTTGGAAGAAAAAGAAAAATATGAGAACTTCATTATCTAGTCATTCTGATTATAAACATTTAAGTATCAATGGCAGGCTATTCTATTCATTCCCTTGTTGTATGTAGGTGTACATCAGACTGACACAGACCTCTTTCATTACTGCCTTTCCATAACTAACAAATCACGAACCTGCCACTATATGTCTAAGAAGTTCAGCTACTCTATCGCAATTGCTCTTGTAATTGTTTTCTGCATTGTAAAGAGGCCAGGCTCTAGAGCTAGACTAGGTGTGATGTCTTTGTGTAATACTTACTAGCCATGTGACTTAGACAAATGATTGTTTTGGAGGTTCGTTTTACTCACCTATAAAATGAAGGCAATAATGCTATTCATTGCATAGTGTTGTGAGATTAATATGACAGTGTTGTGTGAGATGATGCATTTAGCACAATTCTGGGATCATAACCAAGCATTCAGAGATTTGTGACTTTTAATGAAAATAATAATAGGGATAATTCCTTATTGCAGTAGAATCAATGTGACATATGGACTTCAGGTGATCTAACTTTCATAAACAACTTCTATCCTCTGTCACTCCTTGAATTACAGAGAGGGACTTGAGAGGTTTTATTGGCTTAGTAGATAAAACATAAATCTTTCAGATATATTATTCCCTGGAATATTATTTCTTTTGTGGCTGTTTCTTGACTCTAAAATATCTCTATTTCTTCCCAGGATAAAAATTGCCCACTAATGAAACCAATGCTCTCTTATCTAGCAGTGGCTATGATAGCAAGAAGGAAAGACTCCCTTACCTACTTCACGACAGCTATGTAGATAACTAAAGGCTTTTGTTTTCCAATTTTCTTTGTAGAGTTTTAGTTCTGTCCTTGATAATGAAGATTCTTGCATAACTCACATTCAGGTTAATATGTTACTACATGAGTGAAAATAAATACAATGCTCAAATTTTATTTAATAGAGTATCATTACAGCTGCAAATAGAAGTGACCAAATAAGTAAATTAAATATGGGATTATAAATTATTCTTAGGAACAAAATTCGTAACCTTTTGTGGCCATAATGACAATGATTTCTACTATTAAATTTGAATAAGCTAACCATTTTAAATTTAAATGATACATATAAATGAGCTGTCAGAAATGTCCCATTATTTTGGTAAGAAATTAAGAAAGATATATATTATACACTATCACTATTTCACAAAACCAGTATTTTTTTACTCTTTATGACATTCAATTTAAACATTATGCACACCCAGAATTCACATCTCTTTCTAGAAGAAATGAGATATTCATTTTAAATGGCTTGGGTATAAATGTAAGGTCAAGCTGGTGCCATATCAATCTGAAGGATACCGGATCTATTATTTGAAAGTGGTGCTTGATATTTCTTATCCTAGGTGATAGAATTGACTCTCCTTGCTAGCTGAGAAATCTCTACCTAGTTAAAATAATACCTCTAATTTACTGATTTTATTTTGAAGATCAATCCGATGTAAAATACACATAATTGGATTTAAATAATTGAAACTATCTTGCTCCTTCTGAGAAAATAACCATCTTAAGTAAATAACATCCCTTCTGTAAGATTGAACAAAACATAAATGCTCTTTCCAATTATCTTGAGAATGTTGATTATAAAGTAAGAAGACTTAAAGAAAGACCCACTTTTGTAAGTATATATCTAAATATATATTATTCCCCTTAAAATAGCTCATGAAAGATGCTATATGATATTTTTCCACAACGCTACCTTGCTCAAAGTAAATTTTGAACATGTTTTCACTGTTGTTATTATAGTATGTGATCACATTCAGGAACTGGAAATCTGTGTTTTGTATGGAATTGTAATATTTTGACACAATCTAAAAACATTTAGAGCTCACACTCAATAAATATTGATGGAAGAAATTGAAAAAGGGCAAATAAAGTGAATTAGGAAGCTGGATAGCATTATTTTTAATAAAAATAGTATGTGACTGTAAACCAAATATAGTATTTCTGCATGACTCAACCATATTTGGAGAAAATATATTAAGAGAAAATATTGATTTATTTCTGCAGATTTAAAATAACTATGTATCAACCTGATGTGATTACTCCCAAAAATGTTTTTAAATTATATTTGGATTTATTCTATAAATATAAACAAATTTTAATCAGATTTATATATACTGAGATGAAAGGTTTACAATGGTTTTTAATTTTAAGATGATGGATTGAGCATATGTTGAAATCCTCTCCTTCTGTTTACTTCAGGTACACCAAAATGAAAGCCCATGCATAAAAATAAGGAAGAGAAATTGCCAGGGTTCAAAAGGAAGACATCTCTAACAGAGTAAAAAAAAAAACAAAAAAAACAGTTGTGAACCCAAACCTCACAAAAATTCTTAAATTCGGTGGCCTGAATTTAGAATGAACTTAGAATCTTATAATTAAAATTTGCTCAAATGGCTGGGATCAGGGGTCTTGAGGACTGTGCAGGTCTTACAGGACTGGCAGGCACAGGTGCACACTCAGCAAAAGGCTGGGGGATGTTATCTTACCTACAATTGTGAAATTGAACACTAGAAACTCTGCCACTACTATTACATAGGACAAAAATAGTACCCCTTGCAAAACTGAAGTTATTATAACAGTGTGGCATTAGTGCTGGAATAGAAAAAATAAACTAAGCGGTGCCTGGTGACTCAGTTGGTTAAGCATCTGCCTCTGGCTCAGGTCATGATCTCAGGGTTCTTAGATCAAGCCCTGCACCGGCTCCCTGCTCAGTGAGAAGTCTGCTTCTCCCTCTCCCTCTGCCTCTCTCCCTGGCTCATGCTCTCTCCCTCTCTCTAGTAAATAAATACATACATACATACATACATACATACATAAAATCTTTAAAAATAAATAAACTAAGAAACAGAATAGAAAAAACAGAAGTAACACCAGCAACAAAAAACTCATATATAGTAATTTGATGTATCCTGGGAAAGTATTGTTAATCAGTTGGGGAAATACTGCTGTGATTCAAAAAAGGTACTGGAAAAACAAATTATCCATATCAGGTTATAATTAAACTGGATTCTTACTTCATAGAGATATTATAGACTTAAATATAGAAAATGAAAGTAGGAAATCTCTAGAAAATAATATACGAGTATCTGTATTTCACCAGTGCAGGAAAAGATTTCTTAAATAAGGCATAAAACCACAAATATTAAACGATAAGTGAATTAAGCTACATTATATAAAGAACAAAAGCTCTTAGTTCATCATTGTTTTGTTCATCAAAAGATAACATAAAGTGAGTGAAAATACACTAGTATATTTTTATAATGTGTGCACATTTTTAATAACACATAAAACCAAAACTGTTTAGTTATTAGAATATATAATAAATAATTAAGAGTTCTTAATAAAACAACTAACAACTCAATAGAAAAATGAATAAGAAACATGAACATGAAGAGGTATGTAAATAAATATAATTATGAATGACCATACACAGATTAAGGGATGCTCAAGCTCACTACATTATGGAAATACTGATTAGAACAAAAGTGAAATATCATTTCATATTTATCAGATTAACAAAAAATAAGATAGTAAAATACCAAATGTTGTTAAAATTGTGGAGCAATTTTATAGTGTGACTATAAGCACTTTGCACAATTAATTAGCCTTCTCTAGTAGCCTGTTTCCCCCAAGTGCATTACTCAGGAATCAAATGCACATGTGCACTAGAATCTATATATATGAATGATTCTCCTACAGTTGTCCACAATAGAAAAAATGCAACAACCCAAATGCTTACAAATGGTATAATGGATAAATTGTGTTATTTTAATAAAAATGGACTTGTTACACAATGAACACAAATGTAAAGCTGCATTCATCAACATGGATAAATTTCAATATATCACAATTTTGAGTTAGAGAGAAACATCATAGAATACTTTATACTTCCATCTCTATAAATTATAAATTAGGACAAAGGGGGGAAATATTGTTTAAAGTCACATAAATATAGGAACTCCATAGAAGCAAAGAATAGATATGAGTAACTGATTTTGAAGCCTGTGATTACCTTTGCAGGAGGTGGCGCTCAGTACAACCAGTTAAGGAAATGGAAAATATTAAGACATACAGAGATAACAATAATCTCCCTTGTCAATTGCATTCCATGACCCATCAGTGTGTGAGTTTCAGATCCTACTATACATTTTTGATACATACAAAATCATAGTTACTGCAATCAAGGTCTATACATGCTTTAACAGATATTTAAAAATACATCTGCTTTTTTTTTTTTCACTAAACCTGAATTGATATTTAGTGTAAATTCATTTGAAGAAAAATAATGAACTTCTATTTGTTCCCTTTTAGTAAGATCATCCACTGGGGATAATTTGTACAAACATTATTAGAAGAACTCATTCTGAGCTTTCGTAGAAACATTAAACAAAGGTTTATTATATATATATATATATATATATATATATTAGGTACATGGGAATTTTATACATGCATATTAATACTGTTTGAATCTCATAGGTATTTAATTAAAATTCTGAAATAAAAGTTCTACTTAATTTTCTCTATATAAAATAAGGCAGGATGAACTGTTGCTCAGCAGATACACCAAGGAGCACTAGGTGGACCACTCATTAAACAACAATCAAGGGAGCAGGGAGGGAAAGAAGGATCTTATATGAAAGAATGAAAGAGTTAGAAATTGCTTCTTCAACCTCTAAAGAAAAAGAAAATCACAATTCCATCACGGCCTAAGATAAAATAAATAGATTTCCTTGACCTATCTTTTGTTTTCTGGTTATTTCATCTAGACTTTTTAATTTTCAATTTTTTTTATGAAAATAATTTTCTTTCTTCCTTTCTATCACAGAATCCCTCCCACACACATAAACTAAGGTTCAACTCAATTTCTACTCTACCCATGTAAACTCTAGTAGCTACGTGAAATCTAACAGTAATATGCACACTAACCCTGATAATAAGAAACATGAAATGTGTAGTTTTCTGAACCAAATGAACATGTGGAATTACCAGGAAATTAAAATATATAATATAAATAAAATTCTTACTTATTAGACAAAACAAATTAGTAAAGAAAATATTAAAAATACTTCTATGACATACTTTTTTTGTTTCAACCAGTGGCAAATCACTATGCAACAAATTCCTTAATCAAGATTTTATATATATGTACTTTAAATTTATTTTGATTACTCAAATGATATGGCAATTATTAATTACTTCTCTATGTTACTGTTGATTTTTAAATTTTTATTTATTTTTTTCAAAGATTTATTTATTCCTCTTGGGGGGCAGAGAAAAATATAGACTAGAATAAAGGAACTGATATGTGTCTGTATATTTTTCAATGCTGTTAGAATTTTGGGAAATAAATTAGTTGGAGGTTTAAAAATTGAAAGAAACATAGTTATAGCACTTGTACTATGGTGGGTGGAAGGTATATACCACAGTGCCACATGTTTAGGGCATAAAGCAGGATATACTGTGGAAACTCAAAAGCACAGCATCAGTGTGATGAGCAACTTGGTTTTGAAAGCTCTACTCATTCAACAGTGAAACATGAATTGATGACGGCATAACTCAACATGCTGTGGATTGTGCTCCAGGACAGGAAACCTGCAACCTGTTACTTTATCTTTTTAAAGGACAAACACGAGAGTGGGCTTGTACATAGGGGAGACTGGTAAGATGTGGCCAGGGGATTTATCTCTTTCCTGGTGCTGGAAATGCAGTACTGGCTCAGACCTACCTCCTGTCCATAAATCCAGAATGTTCTATCTTTAATTTTCTATTAGGGTGTACATAGGGAAGTCACATGGCCTGTGTGAAGTTAGAAAAAGTATCTTAGGGTGTCAGATTCTCCTCTCTAAATATTTAAGTAATCTTTCCTTTCTTAGTCCCACATACAACCAAGTTGTATACATACCTAAGAATGTTCTGGAGTACTGAGTGCAAAAAAGACCAGACTTTTTTGCAAAGACAAAAAATATTCAGACTTAATAATGTGAAAAAGAACAAGGACTTCGAAGAGATGTATGTGTAAATGTATGTAATATATGTGTGTGCTTGTTCATGTGTATTTATATTTATAGTATGTGTGTATAAGTTTACACACACAAATACACTCACTTAAAAAATTGGATTTATTTATTTTAATTTAAATTCAATTAATTAACATATAATGTATTAGTAGTTTCAGAGGTAGAGGTCAGTGATTCATTACTCTTATGTATTACCCAGTGCTCATTACATCACATGCCCTCCTTAATGTTCATCACCCAGTTACCCTATCCTCCTACTCCCCTCCCCTCCAGCAACCCTCAGTTTGTTTCCTATGATTAAGAGTGTCTTATGATTTGTCTCCCTCTCTGATATCATCTTGTTTTATTTTTCCCTCTCTTCCCCTACAATCCTGTGTTTTGTTTCTTAAATCCCACATATGAGTGAGATCATATGATAATTGTCTTTCTCTGATTAACTTATTTTGCTTACCATAATACCCTCTAGTTACAGCCACATGGTTGCAAATGGCAAGATTTCATTTTTTGATGGCTTAGTAGTATTCCATTGTGTGTGTGTGTGTGTGTGTGTGTGTATCTATCACATCTTATATATATATATACCACATCTTTATCTATTCATCTGTCGATGGACATTTGAGCTTTCCATTGTTTGACTATTGTGGACATTGTTGCTATAAACATTGGGGTGCAAATACCCCTTTGGATCACTACATTTGTATCCTTGGGGTAAATATCTAGTAGTGCAATTGATGGATTGTAGGGTAGCTCTATCTTCAACTTTTTGAGGAACCTCCAAACTGTTTTCCAGAGTGGCTGCACCAGCGTGCATTCCCACCAATAGTGTAAGAGAGTTCCCTTTATTCCTCACCAATGTCTGTCATTTCCTGACTTGTTAATTTTAGTCATTCTGTCTGGTCTGAAGTGGTATCTCATTGTGGTTTTGATTTGTATTTCTCTAATGCTGAGTGATGTTGAGTATTTTTCATGTGCTGTTGACCAAATGTCTTCATGACTTCTGCCCATTTCTTCACTGGATTATTTGTTTTTTGGGTGTTGAGTTCGATAAGTTCTTTATAGATTTTGGATACTAGTCCTTTATCTGATATATCATTTGCAAATATCTTCTCCCATTCTGTCTCTTGTCTTTTGGTTTTGTCAACGTTTCTCTTGCTGTGCAAAAGCCTTTTATCTTGATGAAGTCCCAATAGTTAATTTTTGTCTTTGTTTCCCTTGCCTTATGACAGTCTTTGGTTTAAAATCTAATTTGTCTGCCATAAGAATTGCCACCCCAGCTTTCTCTTGATGTCCATTAGCATGATGAATGATTCTCCACTCCCTCACTTTCAATCTGGAGGTGTCTTTGGGTCTAAAATGAGTCTCTTGTAGACAGCATATTGATGGTTCTTGCTTTTTTTATCCTATCTGATATCCTGTCTTTTGATTGGGTCATTTAGTATATTTACATTCAGAGTAACAACTGAAAGATATGAATTTAGTGCCACTGTATTACCTGTAAAGTCACTGTTTCTGTATATGGTCTCTGTTCCTTTCTGGTCAATGTTACTTTTGGGCTCTCTCTTCACTTAAAGGATCCCCTTTAATATTTCTTCAGGGCTGGTTTAGTAATCACAAATTCTTTTAGTTTCTGTTTGTCCTGGAAGATTTTTATCTCTCATTCTATTTTGAATGACATCTTGCTCGATAAAGTATTCTTGGCTGTGTATTTTTCTCATTTAGCACCGTGAATATATGATGCCAGTGCTTTTGGCCTGTCAGGTCTCTGTGGATAGGTCTGCTCTCAGTCTAATGTTTCTACTCTTAGAGTTTATGGACCTCTTATCCTGAGCTGCTTTCTGGATTTTCCCTTTGTCTCTGAGATTTGTAAGTTTCACTATTACATGTTGAGGTGTTTACCTATTTTTATTGATTTTGAGAGGGGTTTTCTGTGCCTCCTGGATGTGAATTCCTGTTTCTTTCTCCAGATTAGGGAAGTTCTCCACCAAAATTTGCTCCAATATACCTTCTGCCCCACCCCTCTCTCTTTTCTCATCTTCTGAGATCCCAGTTATTCTAATATTGTATTGCTTTATGGTATCACTTAATTCTCGAATTGTCCCCTCATGATCCAGTAGTTGTTCATCTCTCTTTTTCTCAGCTTCTTTATTCCACATCATTTTGTTTTCTATATCACTAATTCTCTCTTCTGCCTCATTTATCCTAGCAGTTAGAGCCTCCAATTTTATTGCATGTCATTAATAGCCTTTTTGATTTTGACTTGATTGGATTTTAGTTCTTTTATTTCTCCAGAAAGGGATTATCTAGTGTCTTCTATGTTTTTCCCAAGCCCAGCTAGTATCTTTAGAATCATTATTCTGAACTCTAGTTCTGACACCTTATGTCCATACTGATTAGGTCCCTAGTAGTCTGTACTGCCTCGTGTTCTCTTTTTGCAGTGAGTTTTTCTATCTTATCATTCTTGCAGAAAGTGGTCACTTTTCTATTTGTAACATTGCAGCTACTCTTTTCTTAGATCTCTGGTTGAGTTCACAGGTGTTCAGAATGATCTGATAGCTATCTAGCTGAATTCCTGCGACCAGATGAAACTAAGGTTTCCCACTTTTCCACCATCTTGGACTCATTTGCAATCAGAACTTTCTTCCCATTCAGGGGCACCTGGGTGGCTCAGTCATTAAGCATCTGCCTTAGGCTCAGGTCATGATCCCAGCATTCTGGGATCGAGCCCCGCATTGGGCTCCCTGCTGAGCAGGAAGCCTGCTTCCCTCTCCCACTACCCCTGCTTGTGTTCCCTCTCTTGCTACCTCTCTCTCTGTCAAATAAATAAATAAAATCTTAAAAAAAAAAAAGAATTTTCTTCCCATTCAGCACATTGACTAGATCAGGCCACACCCTTCTGGCCTGCCAAGTGTCCTTTTTGATGAGGCTTCTTCTCTCCCTTTAGTTGTGGGGTTTGTTTTGTCAGTCTCCAGGCTGATTTCTGAGGTATTTAGGATGATTTGATAGTTATCTCATTGTGTTCCACAGAAAAGACCGGCTTTGGGTCCTCCTACTTGGGCACCACCTTAGCTTATCCCACAAAATTGGATTTACAAAAGGGTATAAAAAGAAGTTTTTATATTTACATAAAGGACTGAAGCCTAAAAGTAATAATAAAGGTAAAAAACATTATTTTTCAAAAGTAATAAAACAATAGAAATAACAAAATAAACACATTTTTGTTCTAGGCTCTGTTTTAAGGTCTTTACAAATGAAATCACATTGATACTTAATACTATACAATGAGAGGAATACTACATTTAAGCAAAATACCAATTATTTGCCAGAATAAGATAAATATATTGAGAAAAATATATAAACACGAAGAATTTGAGAGAAAATACAAAAAAAAAATCTAACTCAACAATAAATGAATCAGAAGACAGACCTAAATAAAGAAAGAGAAAGAAGGGAAAACACTCTGAATGGTAATGATAGTATGCTTAGGGATACATAATGTAAGCACTAAATATGATTCTTAATGCAGAAGTACCTGCTTTAAGGGAAAATTTTATTTCATAATTTTTTATAGACTTTTTTTTTAAGATTTTATTTATTTATTCGACAGAGATAGAGACAGCCAGCGAGAGAGGGAACACAAGCAGGAGAAGTGGGAGAGGAAGAAGTAGGCTCATAGCTGAGGAGCCTGACGTGGGGCTCCATCCCATAACGCCGGGATCATGCCCTGAGCCGAAGGCAGACGCTTAACTGCTGTGCTACCCAGGTGCCCCATAAGGGAAAATTTTAAATTGTCACAAATTACTGTTCTTAATTAAGAAAATAAATTTATACAGAAAAAGATTACATTTAAAGAAATAAAAATTTCTAAATATTTTATTTGAAATGAAGTAGAAGACCAGATAAAATGCAGGAGTTAGTGATAATACATCTGGCTTTCACACATTGACAGATAAATCATGTTTGATTATGAACACAACGAAAAGGAAATTAAAGCAGTGGAAAATAAAGTTGAACTCTCAGATTAATAAAGGAACATATGAATAAATAGCAACTTGATAAAACCAGCAAAATATTGGATAAAATTTAAAGGATAAATGAGAAAGTAAAATGAATAGTAAACACAGGTAAGACAAAAAAGAGGAACTGTTATCCACTTTTATATTAAATGCAAAGTGAATTAAATCTCTCACCAAAAACAACACTGGTCTCATGATAAAAATTATCAGATAGTGAAAAAGTTTGATGCATTTATTTTAGACAAATCAGATACCTATAGCAGAAAAGAATATATACAAAGAAATAGTTTCAAATCTCACTGACAAATCCATTTTAAGGATATATAGATATATATTCTTAAAGAGAATATTTTAGCATATTATCATGTTCTGGGTAAAAGGAAAGCTTAAATGTTTTAAAAGTAAAGATTAAAAAGAAGAACAACAACAAGAACAGCAACAGCAACAAAACTACAGCTCAATATCCCTGATGAAAATAAATACAAAAATCCTCAACAAAATATTAGCAAATCACATTCAACAATACATTAAAGGTATCATTCACCATGTTCAAATGAGATTTATTCCAGGGATCTAAGGATGTTTCAACATTCACAAATCAATCAATGTTATGCACCACATTAACAAAACGAAAGATAAAAATTAATTATATGATCATCTCAATAGATGCAGAAAAATCATGACAGAATTAAAAAATCCATTCTTGATAAAAACTCTCAACAAAATTGGTTTAGAGGGAACATAACTCAAAATAAAAGCCATATATGACAAATTCACAGCTAACATCATACTCAATGTTGAAAGACTAACAGTTTTTCCTCTAAGAACAGGAACAAGACAAGAACATCTCTTGCCATTGTTATTCAACATAGTACTGGAAGTCCTAGCCACAGCAATCAGACAAGAAAAAGAAATAAAAGGCATGTATATTGGTAAGGAAGAAGTTAAACTGTCACTATTTGCAAATGACATGATACTGTACATAGAAAACCCTAAAGACTCTACTAAAAAATTGTTAGAAGTAATAAATGAATTCAGTAAAGTTGTAGGGTACAAAATAAATATCCAGAAATTGGCAGTGTTTCTATACATCAGTAATGAAATAGCAGAAAGAGAAATTAAGAAAACAGTCCCATTTAAAATTGCACCAAAGAAAACCAAAACCAAAAACCCTAGGCATAAACTTAATCAAGTAGGTTAAAGACCTATACTCTGAAAATTATAAAACATTGATGAAAGAAATTGAGGGTGATACAAATGTAAAGATATAGCATTGGATTGGAACAATTAATGTTGTTAAGCTGTCCATACTACCCAAAGCAATCTACAGAGTCAATGCATCCCTATTAAAATACCAATAGCATTTTTCACAGAACTAAAATAAGTAATACTAAAATTTGTATGGAACCACAAAAGACCCTGAAAAGCCAAAGAAATCTTCAGAAAGAAAAAGCTGGAGGAATCACAATTCCAGATTTCAAGCTATACTCCAAAGTTGTGGTAGTCAGAACAGTATGTTACTGGCACAAACACAGAGACAGATCAATGGAACAAAATAAACCCACACTCGATATGGTCAATTAATCTATGGTAAAGGAGGCAAGAATATAAAATGGGGAAAGGCAGTCTCCACGATAAATGCTGCTGGGAAAATGGACAGCTACATGCAAAAGAATGAAAGTGGACCACTTTCTAACACAATGCACAAAAATAGACTCAAAATGGATTAAAGACCTAAATGTGACTTGAAGCCATTAAAATCCTAGAGGAAAACACAGGAAGTAACCACTTTGACATCAGCCACAACAACATTTTCCGTTAGTTGCATATAATACCCAGTGCTCATCACAACACATGCCCTCCTCAATACCCATCACCTGGTTACCCCACCCCGCCATCCCCTTCCTTTCTGTAAGCCTTAGTTTGTTTCCTGGAGTCCAGAGTCTCTCATGGTTTGTCTCCCTCTCTGATTTATTCCCAGTTTTCCCTCCATTCCCCTGTGGTCCTCTGTGCTCATATGAGTGTTCCACATATGAGTGAAACCATATAATGTCCTTCTCTGCTTAACTTATTTCACTTAGCATAATCCCCTCCAGTTCTACCCATGACAATGCAAATGGTAGGTATTCATCCTTTCTGATGCTGAGTAATATTCCACTGTATATATGAACCACATCTTCTTTATCCAATCATCTGTTGAAGGGCATCTCGGCTCCTTCCACAGTTGGCTATTGTGGACATTGCTGCAATGGATATTGGGGTGTAGGTGCCCCTTTGGATCATTACATCTGTATCTTTGGGGTAAATATCTAGTAATGCAATTGCTGGGTCATAGGGTAGCTCTATTTTTAACATCTTGAGGAACCTCCACACTTTTTTCCAGAATGGTTGCACCAGCTTGCATTCCCACCAATAGTGTAAGAGGGTTCCCCTTTCTGCACATCCTCGCCAATATCTGTCATTTCCTGTCTTGTTAATTTTTGCCATTCTAACTGGTGTAAGGTGGCATCTCATTGCGGTTTTGATTTGTATTTCCCTGATGGCTAGTGATGTTGAACATTTTTATTATTATTTCTCACATGAAACTCACCAACAAACAATGTTAAGTCAAAATTTGGTATTAAGAGTTTTCTAGACAATCCAGAACAAAACAGGGACACAACTTTGTTTAAGTACTTACCAAAGTAAGTGCAAGAAAATAAGCAGTTTAATGGTTAAAAAAAAAAAAAGAAAGAAAAAAAGATTTAATGACTTTATCAAAACTAATTATTCAACTAAAAATACTCTAGGTCTGATTATTTTATATGAAGTCCTACATCTAATGTCTTTATAGGCAAAACAACAACAACAACAACAACAACAACAACAACAACAAAAAACCTTATTCTTCTCATGTTCTTCTGATGACCTTAATGGGAAAACAAACAAAAAAAGTTAAATAGTTGAAGGGGATTAAGAGGTACAAACTTCCAGTTACAAAACAAATAAATTATGGACATGAGAAATACAGCATAAAGTATATAGTCAATAATATTTTAATAACTGTATTGTGACAAATGGTAATTACATTTATAGTGGCAAGCATTTCGTAATGCATGTAATTGTTGAATCACTATGTTGTACACCTGAAACTAATGTCAACTATACTTCAATTAAAAGAAAAGAGGACAACAAAGTAAATTCAGCAATTAGAGCCAATCAAACTAATCAAAGCTCAGCTTGTGATTTAGACTGAATCACCTCATTGACAATCTGAAAGATAAAAAAAGCTTGGGCACAAGGGTCTTATTGAGGGCACCTGTTGGTCCAATAATCTCCTGAAATTCTTCCAAGTGAGTGTTATACAAACATCTTCAGTGTAATTTCCAGAACTCTCACTGAATGATTTAAATTAAAAAGAGAAATTTATTACTTGTTATAGTAAGGGAGAGTTATGCTGATCAGGCTTAGTCTCTTCAAGTGGAACAGACTGTTGATCTTTTAAGCCCAATGATGCCCAATATGATAGTGACTAACCAATATGGCTATGATAATTTTAATGAAAATTTAAATTAAATGCAATTTAAAATTCAGTTCCCCAGTGCACTAGACACATTTCAAATGCTCAATAGTCACATGTGGCTAGGAGCTATCATGTTGAACATTCAGATATAAATATTTTTCACCACTGCATAAACCTCCACTGACAGCCTTGTTATATAAAATTTTTGGAAGACTATCTGAGATATAAATATATTATTATCACCTGTAGAAGTAAGACTACTTGAATAATAGTGTTGAAGGGTTTTCACCCAGAAGTGTACTTATTTGGAGTTTGTGACTTGCTGATTTTTATAAGTGAAGTTGAGACAGAGGGTGCAGATGAGAGGCTGACACGGATTGCTGGAATGAAAAAGTATGTTCACTGAGGCAATTTCTTGTTGATAGACTGAAGCTGGTTCAGGAGGCTATTAGATATAATGACTCTAGAATAAGTGGAATTCTTCTAAGTATATGATGACTTCTTTTATTCTCACAGAATCAGCAAAGCAATGGACAAAAATGTCAGTGAAATTTTAAAAAAATTTACAAAAGTCTCAAAGAAAAGAAGTAAAATTACTATATGATATGTGTAGTCTTTTAAAGCATAGTGTGATTTATTAAATAAAAGTATCTGTCTGGAAGATGATAAAAGTATACCCTATTTCACACCATGTACAAATATAAAATTGATATGCACTTAAATTACCACAATAAAGCAAAATGCCTTAAAAATATATTTAGAATGTAAGATGTACAATATCAATATGGTAATACCTGCGTGTCAGACTGGATACAAAAAGTTTAAAAAATAAAGCATAGAGCTACTTGTCTATGTAAAATTTGCCAATTTTTCCTAGGAAAATATTTTGATAGTGTCAATAGACAAAATTTAGGTTTATAAAGTGGAAAACTGACAAAACCTCTTTATTTTGTGGAAAGGGGATATTTATACCATTATGGTTTGTCCTTAGGCACACGTGCCCTTGTCAGAATCAGGTGGGAGAAAGTAGGAAGTAGCGAAAAATAACTCAACAACCATAAAAGAGTATAAAAATTACTAAATACAAAGATTCTTATGGAAAATAGACCTCAGAAAAATCTAAATGAATATTTACAGTGTACTTTGAAGAAAAAGATGTTTGAGCATCTCTGAAAGACAAGCATGACTTATCCTCATTGAGAATGTAGGGAGGCAGCAATCCAGGGCAAGAGACTATTGGACAAAAGCATAAAGCACCAAATACCATGATAATCCTAGGGATACTATGTGAAACTGTATGTCATAGTTATAGTGAAGGGTACATTTGTAGGAATATTGAAAGATGTTGGAAAGAGAACTCTTTCGGATCCTGGTAAATACAATGGTGAACAGGAGAAATGTTCTATGAATCATGAGGAAAATTGTCTGTTATACAAAGATTGGTTGAATGTGGCATTGACAAGGTCAGATATTCATTATAACCAATCTGACTGAATATTTCAACTTCTTTTACACAGTGTCTTTCAATAAGTTTATTACTCTAAATTCCTACGGAAAAAAAATAGTTTTTAAGTTACATTTATTTTTTTTTATAGGTAAGGCTAAATATTTTAGGAAAAAAAAAAGGTCTTCTTAACATAAAGTATCTCCAGTACTGCTTTGTAAATAATGGCTCAAAAATCATATCTAATCACATTTGCTTTGAGTTTGTTGTTGTTGTTAATGTGTATTAATTAAGTCATAATTTGATTTCCTAAAACCTAATCTTTTGATGAAAATGTCATTAGCAGAGGCTAATGATGAATTTATATATGAAGTGAACCATTGCATAGCTCATTAAAATTAAATAGTATGAAGTTAAAAAAAACTGATGGGGAAAATTAATGAACATAAAGTTTTACTTTTCAAGTTCTTATTTTGAAGGTTAAGTTCTTATTTTTCAAATAATCACATTATTTAGGGTTTGTTAAGATTTGAAATATTTGACAAAACAAGCTTTTTACCTTCTAAAAAGTGTATAAATGTTTTCGAAACAATTTATTCAGAATATTCTTATGAAAGTGCAATCGTTTCTCTTTTGTACTTTCTAGCTTTTCTGATTTTCTAAGTGATTCTTCATCAGCAAATCAAAAAAGGTCTACTGAGGCTTTTCTAGGAGACCAACTTGCTCAACTCCTGTTACAGTGAGCTGCCTCATCTTTAGAGATTAAATACTGATTAAAGAATTAAAAAAGAAAAGATCTATTACCACACACGATGGGAAAATCAAATATTTGAACACATGTTCACCAGCTTTTTCTGCTGAGTTTTTGTGAACTGTGCCATTAATAACCACATATACTAGGTTTAAGGTCCCTAATTTCAATATGTAAATTTTAGGGGGACACAAACATTTGGTCCATAGCATATATGTATGCCTTCCCTGACTGCTCATTTTTTAAAGTCTAGGAAATTAATCCAGTGTGAAAATTTCAATTTTTAAACCTCAAATGCAAAAATATTTTTCAAACAATTCTCATTATAAATAAAAATTAAAATGCCTTCTTTCTAATTCTAGTGTATGAAAAATTGGGTACTCTGCATTTAAGTTGTCATTTTCACTATTCATGAGTAAATGTTTATTACCAGTAGACAAATTACAGCTTTTAATGCTGTCATCTTAAAAACACAGAAAGAAGATAGTTATAAGTGTTTTCCTTATTGTTTACAGAGTTGATCACTTAAGTGATTAAATACTTCTGTACCTTTACTGACCATATAAATTATTCTTTGCCTCATTATTATATATTTTAATTGTTTATTACTTGTCACTTTTTCTCCCATTACATGTCACAAGTTCTGTTTCACAAAAGGGCCAATAAAGTTAAAACAGGGAACTTAAACTCAAATGCCAAGGCAGTGACAATAAGTGAGTGAAGCAGACCAAGTTTGTTTATTTATTCATTCATTCACTAAACAATTAATTTTCCATTTATCAAGCATTTATTAAGTATTTCCTATGTGCCAGACCCACTTCTAGGTTCCCAGGACATAGAAATAAACATAATAAAGTTCCTTACCCCTTACTTCTTACATTCCACAGGGAAAACCAGACAATAAAAAATAAACGTAATAAATAATTGAAAGTTTAGAAGGTGAAATGACCTACTTAAAGTGTAACAAGAGCCCCAAAAATGTAGTGCAAGGGGTGAAAAGTGCTTAGATTAGTGGAAATAATGAGGCTACTATTTTTAAGCAGACCTATGAATATTTTTAAGAAAAAAAACCTTTCCAGCACAAATCACTCAAATGTTATTTTCACAAGTATTAAAATTGTTCTGACTTAAGGAGATGACTAATATTACAGTATAAGGTAGAGTCTGCCAAAGCACAAAGTCATTCAAAAACCCAGATTTATAGTTTAAACTGTTTTTGTACTCAATTATAAGTTAAAACATTCCAAAGATATTTCCGTATTTATAAACATGTTACAATAAATATGTGTATGAAATTATGAAAATTATTTCAGTGTCATTTCAAGTCTCCATTTCCAACTTGTACATACTTCTTATGATTTCTTCTACCTGTCCCCCCCATAGGTCTTCTGTATTAGACACAGAAAGAGAATCCAATCAGAGTTGCTAAGCTGCGCTAGGAAAATGAGAGTTTATACTTGAAATTTTGGTGAGCAAAGTTGTAATGCTGTGAAATGTAAATTATTTAGATTTTTAAAATTTTCAAATAAAAAAACAAATACAAAATAAAAATCCACTATAATACAAGGATTTTGATTTATTACATACTTGTGAACTTCCTTAATTGATACTGTATGAGCTCTAATTTATTTTTCATGGCATAAGGTTATATGAGCTTTGGCTCAAGTTATTTTTAGGGATCACATTTTTTCTGCATATAAAACAATTACTGGAATAATTCATTTTCATCTTCCAAAATTCCCACTGTTTGGTGGCTGTCCACATAAATAATTTTCCCTTTGGAGGAAAAGGGTATAAAGTGTATGTTTTAGCAGAAATTTACATGATTTTGAAATGTTCCCTCTGAAAGCAATTTAGCATAACTTTTGCTTCTAATTCATGTTCTGAAGCTTTACCGCAAGCTTTGATTCATTGATAATGTAACAGACTGACAAATTTTGATCACGTTTTCTACTTAAAAGCATTTTCATCATCGGTATAATACAAAGGATGGGAAATTAAAACAATTATCATACAAAAAATAAGAGGAAAACTATCTTACCATGTAAGTCTTATCAAGTTATTTTAAATAAATTTGCCTATGAAAAAGTTCTGTTTCGATATATTCAATGCTTGTGAAGTTACTTTCAATTTGAAACAAATCCCCAACCCCACCAAACACACACACAAAAAGAACAATCTGTCTGGAGACAGAAACAGGTTGCTTATGGATTCATGGAGGTTATAAAATATTTGCCACGTATCTATAGACTCTACATCTCCAACAGATAATTTAACACTTGTATTGAAGATGACCGGGATTAGGAGCATTCTTGATGATAGGGTAAACTCTTCTCGGAAGTAGAAAAATTAGGTGAAGCATTTTATGTCTAGGCTGAGAGTACAAACACGTTGATTGTCTGAGTGAAAGGAATTTTAGAATCATGATCCTGAAGGATCTCCAGGTTTGTGTGTTTAAAAAAAAAAAGAGGTATAAATATCCCAGGATACCTAAAGGGGAGGTACTGAAGAAGAGTATTTTACTTCACGAATATTATAAAAAAGTGTCTTATAATTTGTGATCCTTATTTGCACTCTATTACAAATTCCTCTTCTATCATTTTTACTTTACAGAAGTATGGCTAGATAGATGGACAGACATCTAGCAAGGCTGCACACCACTCATTGCTGCCTTCTCTTTCATTCATCTCATGGCCTCTATTATGATGCTTTTTTAAAGTGCGTTCTTCAGGTATGTGGTGAAATACTATGTGAATTTTGGCCACTTCACAGATCTCTTCCTTTCACTACACCTGAGTATATAGGATCATGGGATTCCTGGTTTTCTCTTTTAATAGCCTTGTACTTCTTCTACGCATTTCTAGCAGATGAGCAGTCCTGTATCAGTCTGACCCTTTCCCCTTGTAAATTACATTTTCTTTTTGTCTGAAATAGCATTTAATTTTTTTCCTAGGTAGTCAGTCATTTTACCAAGCTATGTCAATGTATGTGTGTTTTATAGTCAATCCTCACAAGAATTTAATAAGCAGTAGATTAACCCTTAAAAATCAGATTTTAGCTTAAAAAAGTTGTGCTATGTCTATTATGTTGCCTCCTCTCCATTCAGAATCATCAAACACAGCCTCACAGATTGTGTCCCCTGCTGTTGTGCGATATAGTGGTTCTGTCTCCATCTGTTCTATTTTTGCCTTTTGAGATTCCTCTGATTTTCATGTCAGATTCCCTGAATCAATCTACAGACCTCTTTAGGTTTTCTTAATGAGGTATTTACCTTCAATTTTTTGCTTTTGTGCTTTGAAACATCTCTTGCATACGGTGCTTTTCAAGACATAGCAATAATGTTCTTCAATTAATTTAATGAATGTTTTAAAAATATATTAATTTTTAGCATTGTTTTCATCTTGTATCTGAAATTCCATAAGTGTTTTGCACGCAGATATATGTATATGTAAAAACATACACGAAGACACATGTACATATATATCTATTCACATACAGGTTTCATTAAGAGTCTTTCTTACCTTTAGAATTTTATCTGATATTCACCTCTCGGACTGTTGGGGCACCTTACATGTTTTGTTCATTATTTCGCTAGACTGGGATTTATTCCTTATGATATTTCTAGTTCCCCCTTGAAGCACAAGGAGGAAAATTCTCCAGTCCTATGTTTCCCAAGCTTCTCTAAGCTTCAGGGGTGGAGGAGCCTTAGATACCTCCTTGTCTACTTGTCCTCTCCATGGATGTCAGGGAGATAGTTTTTCCTCACATAGTGAATGTGTACTTTCTATTTTGAGGGCCTTTGTGTCTCTTGGAACCAAGCTTTTTCCAAGGTGCATGAATCTGTGCCTATAGTTTCCTTTTTTTTAAATTATAATCGTATTTTTTATTATATTATGTTAGTCACCATACAGTACATCCCTGGTTTTTGATGTAAAGTTCGATGATTCATTAGTTGCGTATAACACCCAGTGCACCATGCAATACGTGCCCTCCTTACTACCCAACACCAGCCTATCCAATTCCCCCACCCCCCTCCCCTCTGAAGCCCTCAGTTTATTTCTCAGAGTTTCCTATTCATTAAGAACAGGCAACATGCAAACAGGCAAAATGCACAAACTGCATTTTCCCACTTTCTCTTGAAAACGGGGGATGAACCTGTTTTCTGAAGGCTATATGCAGCAGCTGCTTGTCTCAAATTAGATGAATGAGAGAAGTGGAGGAGAGACAAAGATAATTGAAGTAAAAAATCTCTTTGTTTTTGAATGACTTTTAACATAGTTAACAAAAATAATTTTTTCTGACTGTATCAAGATTGAAGTGAAAACTACAGATTGAGCTTCACCACCCCCAACCCCCAATAAAAGGTTTAGGATTACAAATCATGAATAATTTGTCAGAAAAACATTTGTTTCTGAAATAAATAAATATATTAAAAAAAATAAAGAATTCTTTTAGATGATACTCTTAGCCTCTTGAGACATGGGGAATTACCTATTGATATTTTTAAGGATTGTTATGAGACAGCTTCAGAAAGTTACTCACTTGAGTCTTTTTTTTTTAAGGTTTATTTATTTATTTTAGAGAGAGAGAGAGAGAGAGAGCGAGAAAGAGAGCGTACACACCCACAAGTTGGGGGAGAAGCAGAGGGAGAGAATCTTCCCTACAGTAGGAGACCCCTACTGAGTGCGAGCCCAACACAGGGCTCAATCTCATCACCCATGAGATCATACCTGAGCCAAAACTAAGAGTTGGAAGCTTAACTGACTGAGCCACCCAGGAACCCCAACCCACTTGGTATTCTTTTTTTTTTTTTTTAATGTTAACAGATAAAGGATTTATTATGTTTCTGCATGCAAATGGGACAACTTTATGGCTGTTCCTAATTATCTTAATCTCTGTATCAGGTGGAGTATAGTCTTTTTTTTTTTAATGTTTTTTTATTATATTATGTTAGTCATCATACAGTACATCCTTGGTTTCTGATGTAAAGTTCGATGATTCATTACTTGCGTATAACACCCAGTGCACAATGCCATACGTGCCCTCCTTACTACCCATCACCAGTCTATCCCATTCCCCCACCCCCTCCCCTCTGAAGCCCTCAATTTGTTTCTCAGAGTCCATAGTCTCTCATGCTTCACTTGGTATTCTTAAACAACACATTTGTGATACATCTTGTGGAGTTCTTACATTTTTTTTGTATTCATATGTAAGTATAAACATTTCTTCTGAAACTAATAGATTTACATTCCTATGTTTCATTTTAATGAGGTCAAGCTGTTTCCATATCGTTAACTATACAGAAGACATAGGCTGAAAAAAGAAAAAAATATATTTACTACAGTATTTGAAAATAACATTATATACTTGAGATATTTTATTTTATTATTTATTACTTTATTATTTATCCAACCATGTGTTTATTATTTGTTGTTCTACAGTTATTTATTTTATTAAATATTTAGAATGTGTATTATTTATTTACTACTGGTCCTTGAAATAATGCCTTTTAGATTGTATATATGGGACAGTAAATATCTGCTAAATGACCAAACACTCTGGTAGGAACCTGAAATTTTAATTTTCATACTAATAAGTATTACCAGAGTTCTTTCTATATAAATGCATGTTTATCAGTTTTTTTGCAGATGGTTGAGCACAGCTGTATTTTAAAATATACTTTTGTCATGAAATTTTTTATATATTTGCAGCATACTATTTTATTTTACTTTGTTTTCTTGGATATGGAATGAATCTTTATAAAATAATAGATTTAAAAAATTGTCGGGACATAGCAAGTCACATGGACTTTATCTTAAAAGATACCAAGTTGTACAGTAGCCTCTTTTCCATAAATATGTTCTGACATACAAAACAAAATGTGACTTTTAGTAGCATGTGAGGATATTGAGCATGATCATATATTACTTTTATGCAATTTTAGCTCATAGCTTTTTAAATTAAAAACAGTGTTCTAGGTATTCTCCTACAGTGTAAATGTCACACTTTCATGTTTCCTGTAAATGAAAACAAATAATTAAAACTTTATGAATGTCATCTGTAGTTTACATAACACTATTTTACTCTTTTTTTAATATAGGCTATTTGGTTGGCAAATAAAGACTTAAAAAAATAGGCGGCATAGATTTTTTTTCTTTTCACACAAATCCTCTGATACCTCACATCTGTGTTTTTAAGTCTTCCTAAATGGCCCTGGCAGATGACCATGTAACAACTCAATCCTATTTAGCTGCTCAAAAATATAGGGCAGCTGAATCTCTTATCAGTTCACTTCTCCAAGAATAGAAAATAGCTTATTTAAGTAAATCTAAATATTTTACACTTTAAATTTGTGTGCATGTTTGAGTGTTCTGTTTACTTCCGACATTGAGTCACCTTAGCTTAAGGTTTGTTATATGCGAATCTGCCATACTTGTATAAAAATCAAAGTGTAATAGAACAAAACTAAAGACAAACTTTTATACATGTTCAGAACACTAGCTAACTTATAATAAGAAAAAGTTCTAGATATCACTTTTAGCCTACAATACAGAATCACACTGCCACTCGAACACGTAGTTTCTAGTATTTTCTACCATTAAAGTACCTCAAAATCCCATTAAAGTACAGAGACTTGCCCAAGCTTGAACGATAAGTGAACATTGAAACCACAAGTGAAATGAGAACTCAGCTCCCATTCCTGGACTTTCTAATTTTAGAATCACTCTTACCAGGATTTTAAAAAAGAACAATTAAAACTGTTCAAGGATTGCTTTAGAAAACAACCACCGTGTAATTTTTAATACCTTCTGAATAAATATGATTTTCAAAGAAGAACATAAGAAAAAAAGTGAAAATTGTCTAATATAATATCATTCTCATTAATTAATCAACTCATTCATTATTACAAAATCTAGTTACTGATTTTTCAGACTTCTTCTTTAAAAAATTCTCCTTATTATATATAAGACACATGCATTGTGCAACATGATGTGCATTTTAAACTAATCTTTGTTGTAGGCATCTCAATAATAAAATGACAGACTATAAATACTTATTACTTAAAAGTATAGTGACTCTAATTTTCAAGAAAATATATTTTCTGACACTGGTTGCCTTAGTAATATTATGTGAAACTTTGACTTTTGAATCTCTACTAACATTAAGCACTTTTTATAATTTCATGTAAACATTCACTCTATTAAAATGTAACAATTCTTAACAGAGAGCTACATTATCTCAGGATAGATTTTACTGTTTTTTGATTGACTAAGTTCAATTTTAGGCCTTCTGCATATTCACATTCTCACTATTTTATGTTTTTGCTATAAACATATTTTTTAAAGATTTTATTTATTCATGATAGAAAGAGAGAGCGTGTGCCAGATGTGCCAGAGACAGCACAACCTGGGGGAGGGGCAGAAGGAAAGGGAAAAGGAAGCTCCCGCAGAGGAGGGAGCCCAAGAGGAGGCTGGATCCCAGGACCCTAAGATTATGACCTGAGCTGAAGGCAGATGCTTAACTGACTGAGCAACCCAGGTGCCCCTATAAAATTTTTTTTATAAAACAAAATTTGAAGAGGAAACTATACTTTTATATCTTTTAAAATTGTCAAACAATAAAATTTCTTATGTGGCAGCCTAAGGATTTTCAGGTCTCTTTTTTAACAGAGATGAGAGAAATTTCTCTTCCTTGGTAGACACTGAAACATTAGTTTGCCAGGTCTCCTTGAATCTTTGCTTTTAATATTTTAAAATCTCCTGTGACTTAAGTCTCAGCCCAGTTGCTAAGTGAAAGAGATGTCTACAGTGTATATTCTCAGAATGCCACAAAGCTTAATCGGCCTTGAGATTTTCAATTTCTACTTTAATACAGTTCATAAAATTTCTATTATAAAAGATTTCTTTGAAAAAAAACTAACTTGTATGAATATATCTATTGGGAAAAGTTAATTTTTTTGAAAATCTAAACATTATCAGAAAAATAAATTGAAAGAATTCATAAAATAGTTTATAACACATATTTATACTTCTCTGCAATTTTTTTTAACTGCAGTTATCAGTAAAACGACACTGTGTTTGCAGAGTAGAAGCTGGGTTCATAATAAAGCAATTATCACAATCCACTTGAGAAGTGACAATTGTAAAGAGCAATGATTGTTGCAGACTGTCCTGCTATGTCTATACTGTCAGAGACATAAATAAAGAGTAGCTCATTACTAATGAACGGTGCAGCAGAATGAATGGTAATATTAATGACTTTGCGATGTCTGTGTAATACCTAGCATAACTGGGTTTGGAGTAGTGAATCACAGCCAATCACAACAGAGCAGAAATGACAATAAAAGTATCACCATTAAAAAATGGTTCATGTCATTGATTAAGATTTTATTTTTTAATGTAGAAACCTGACTATAACCTTCTCATCAAACAGCAGGTTAATTTTCTGACATTCACCTAGGTCTCTAACTAACAACCTGTAACTATTTTCATGTAATGTTTATTTTGATGTTACTGTTAATTTTAGCAAGCTTATGAATTTTAAGGGAAATTCTTATTGCTGAGAAAAAAATACCTCCCTTTACACAGATCATAGACTTTTTATTCTGAAATTATCTAGGTGCATAATTTTAGATATGAAAACATTGAAACTGGAAGAGGTTAAGTAGTATGTCTGAAATTATAAAAGAAGTTAAGGATGGGTAATATCAAGATTAGATTTCGTGACTCCAGATTCCAAGTATTTTTCTACCACACAACAGTATTTCCCCAAATACCAAATTAGGAAGTGCCAAGGGATAATAGAAAATGCAAATCATAGTTAATAAAAATTTTTCTGATTTCAAGGTCAGAGGTCAGGTTAACTTCAGGCTTGGCAAGGGAACTGGTGTGGTTGATTTGCAAGAATTTATATCCAGCTGTCAATCTCTTAATGAGAAAATGATGAATGAAACAAATAACATTACTGTTATATAGCACACAACAGTATAGCAAATCCAGTATTATTCACAGATTTTATAGAACTCTCCCATTCAGGAATTTATGGAACTTATAACAATTATTATTTAAGACAGAATAATTGTTTTATTTCTTGACATTTGTACGGTAAGGGAATTGCGTTTTAAAGGTAATTTAGATTATTTTAAAATTTAAAAGAACATAGAATATTTGATGTTCCCAAAGAGAATGCTTTCTAAAATGATAACATTTATTGTCATTTTTATGATCCTTATGGAGCCTTTAAAAAAAATACAAATTCCCTAATATCTAATAAATTCCCTCCTTGGCTTTCTACTCTCTTCCATACCAACTCCTACAAACTCTAGATTTTATTTACAAACTGTTTCTTGCTAGCTCTACAAATTTTGGCAGTTTCATATTTGGTTACATATATACTATTAAGTGTTCCTTTTCTATCCCTTGAAATCTCACACTTATTTCAATTGATAAATTCCTATTTTTCAAAGCTGAACACATTTGCTCCTACCTCTATGGAGCCTTCTTTATCATTTAGGTCATATGAACTTTCTTCTTCCTGTCTCCTTCCACTGTTTAGACAAGCTATTAGTATAGCATTTATTAAGTTTGTGTCATTACAACTACACTATTTGTACAAAACTTTTCCTTGGGGGGCCTGGGTGGCGCAGTCATTAAGCGTCTGCCTTCGGCTCAGGGCGTGATCCCCGCATTATGGGATCGAGCCCCACATCAGGCTCCTCCGCTAGGAGCCTGCTTCTTCCTCTCCCACTCCCCCTGCTTGTGTTCCCTCTCTCACTGGCTGTCTCTATCTCTGTCAAATAAATAAATAAAATCTTAAAAAAAAAAAAAAAACTTTTCCTGAACTGATAACATTAAATTAAGTGCTATATTGGAAATTTAGTGTTTTTGTTTTTGTTTTTTTTTGTTTCCACAGTTGAAATGAAAGTTTACATTTCATTTTCAAGTTAAAATCTGAAAATGTATTCCTTTTCAACACGTAGTACAAGGAATATTGGAAATCAATATGTATAATAATATAATAAAAAAAGAACTTCAATCCATACCTGGCACCATATACTAAAAATTGACTATAGTTTTAAATTTAACACCTCAGACTACAGAAATCCCAAGATAAAACATATAAGAAAATCTTTTTGATCTTATAACCCATCTCCAAGTAATTCTTTTTTCTTTTTAAAGATTTTATTTATTTATTTATTTATTTATTTATTTATTTATTTATTTGAGATAGAAGAGAGCACGAGTCAGGGGCAGAGGAAGAGGGAGAAGCAGACACCCTGCTGAACAAGGAGCCCAATGTGGGGCTCGATCCCAGGACCTCAGGATCATGACCTGAGCTAAAGGCAGATGCTTAACCGATTGAGCCACCCAGGGGCCCCACCTGCCCCCAATGTCTCTGTTATTCAAAATATACAAAGACCACTTAAAACTTGAAAAATGAAAGTTAATAAAAATGGGCCAAACAACCAAACCAAACTTCACTAAAGAAGATACTTAGATGGAAATTTGCATATGAAAAGATGCTCCTCATCACAAATCATCAGGGAAATGCAAATTCAACCAATGAGATACCATGCCACACTCAAGATCATGGCCACAATCCAGAACACTGACACACAAAAGGCTAGTAAAGAAGGAGGGCAACAGGAACTCATTGCTGGTGGGAGAGCAAAATGGTACACCTACTTTGGAAGATAGCTTGGTGGTTTCTTACAAAACTAAACATACTCTTATCATATCATAAGCCATCCCATACCTTGATATTTATGCAAAGAAGCTGAAAACCTCTGTCCACACAAAAACCTGCTTATGGAGGTTTGTAGCAGCTCTATTCATAATTGTCAAAACTTGGAAACAACCAAACTGTCCTTCAGTAGGTGAACAGTAAACCAACCATGATAAATCCAAACAATAGACTATATTATCCACTGCTAAACAGAAATGAGCTATCAAGCCATAAAAAAAAAAGCATGGAGGATGGTTAAATGCATATTACTAAGTGAAAGAAGCCAATGTGAAAAGGCTACATACTGCATGATCCAACTATATATTTAATATGTGTAATGAAAAGACAAAACTACGGAGACAGTGAAAAGATCAGTGGCTGCCAGATTGGGAGGAAAGAGGGATGAATAGGTGGAACACAGAGGTTATTAGGGCAATGATATTACTACACTTTACTGTATATTACTATAAAGTAGTATGATACTATAATGTTATATACATGTCAACGTGCATTTGTACAAACTTACAGAAGTACAAGACCAACAGTGAACACTAATGTAAATTACAGACTTTGGATGATAATGATGTGTCAGTGTAGTTTCATCAGCTGCAACATAAGTTCTACTCTGGTGGGGATTGTTGATAATGGGGTAGGCATATATGGATTAGGGAGTTTATGGGAAATTTCTGTACCTTCTCCCCAATTTTCTCTAAAGTTAAAACAGCTCTAAAAAAAAGTCTATTAAAAAAAAGAAAAGACACACCACAAACTAAAAGAAAATATTTCCAAATGACATAACAGATAAAGAATTTTACCCAGAATATGTAAAGAACTTTTTAAAACTTGGCAATAAAAATAAACATACATACAATAAAAATGGGCAAAATATTTGTACAAACACTTCACCAGGGGCTCTTGGGTGGCTTAGTCGTTAAGCGTCTGCCTTCGGCTCAGGGCGTGATCCCGGAGTCCTGGGATCAAGCCCCACATTAGGCTCCTCGCTGGGAGCCTGCTTCTTCCTCTCCCACTCCCCCTGCTTGTGTTCCCTCTCTAGCTGGCTGTCTCTCTCTGTCAAATAAATAAATAAAATCTTTAAAAAAAAAACAACACTTCACCAAAGAAGATATACAAAATGCAAATAAGCTTAAAGTAAACTGATGAACAATAACATATACATCTATTAGAATGGCTCAAACTTAAAAGTTTGATATTACCATATATTTGCAATGACTTGGAGGAACTGAAGTCTATATAGGCATGGTGGAAAACAGTTTGGCAGTCACAAAAACAGATACAAGGCAAGTATAACCACTAACCACACAGTTGATTTTGAACAGAATCTAAAAAGGAATACAGTAAAAGAAAAACCATTATGGTCATGTGTGTCAAAGAAAATTTTTAAATGATATGACTTTCTTTAAAACTTTTATTTTCCTAAATTGGTTTCAGATTTTAGCTAATAAAAAAATGTTAAATTGAAGAACAAGGCAATGATGTCCACTCTCCTCATTTCTATTCAGGATTGAAATGGCATAGAATTCTCATAACATTGATTATGGGGGAGGGGGGGAAGAAGAAAGAAAAAGAAAAAAAGTATGAGGATAATAAGAAAAATTTCATCCAGATAACTGTTTACTGAGAAAATTCTGAGACATCTAAAAATTAACTATGAGAACTAATAAGCAAATTTATCAAGGACATTAAAGAGAAGGTTAACACACACTGTCAAGTGTAGGAGCAAACAATAGGAAAATTAAATAAATTATTCAATTTATTTTTCATCAGCAAATATAAAATGTTTATGAATAAACTTAAAAGATTCACTGAAAACTACAAAAATACTATAAGAAATAGTAAAGAAAACAGATTATTAGATATACTTCATGAATTGAAACATTCAGTATTATTAATATCCCCTTTTTTTGCAAATTGACATATAGATTTAATGTAATCCCAATACTAATTACATAATTAAAAAATACAAAGTTATTCTAAAATTCATATGGTACTCAAATGATCTTATATATTCAGGGTAATTTGGAAAAATAAAAACAAATTTGGAAGACTCAACATGCCTAGTTTCCAGACTTACTATAAATAAATAGGTCTTGTGGTATTGGCATAATGATAGACACAGCATTCAGATCAACAGAAGAGAACAGAGAATAGAGAAGGTGAACCATGTATAAATGTTTAACTGCTTTTCAAAACTTCATTTATTTAATTCAATGGTGCAAGAATAATCTTTTCAACAAATGGTGATGAAACTGCTTTATATTCAAATGGAAAAACAAGTGATTCCGGCTTACTACCACTTACTACTCATACACATGCAAAAGATAACCAGAGCTGTATTACAGTCCTCAAACTACAACCTTTCTAGACGAAAACAGAGAGGAAATCTTAGTGACATCAAAGTAGGCAGAAAGAAAACTTAAAGTACCCAAAACATACAACTCATAAAGGGCAATAAATAACAAAATGGACAGCATCAAACTTCTTATGTAAAGTTTTTATTTAAATTCCAGTTAGTTAACAAACAGTGTAATATTAGATTCTGGTGTTCAATATAGTGATTCAACACTTCCATACATCACCCAGTGCTTGTTGTGATGAGCACCAGGTGATGTATGGAAGTGTTGAATCACTAAATTCTACACCTGAAACGGATAGTACACTGTATATTAACTAACTGGAATTTAAATAAAAACTTAAAAAAAAGAAACAAAACAAATGAGCAAATGGACTATATCAAACTTAAAATTCTCTGTTCTTTGGAAGCTACCACTTAGCAAATGAAAAGGAGTTCCAAAAACTAAGACAATTTTTTCACTCTACCTATATCACATAAGAGGCTTGTAAACAGAAACTATAAAGAACTCTTAAAAATCAATAAGAACACAAGTAACCCAGGCAAAAGATTTGATCATACATTATATAAAAGAAAACATACAAGTGTTCAATAAGTAAAAAGTTCCTCTTTATTGTTACTCACCAGGAAACCAGAAATTAGCATTGCAATATTAAAACACACACATTAAAATGGTGGAATTAAGAAGACTAACAATATCAGTCTCAGTGAGGATATGTTGCTTCTGGAACACATATGTATTGTTTGAGTGTCAAATGACAAAATCATTTTGACAAAGTTTCTTATAAATTTATCATATGACATACCAAGCTTTCTTAAGGGAAATGAAAAGATATGTCCACATAACAATTCATACACAAGATATTATATCAGCTTTATTAACATCACCCCAAATCTGGAAACAACCTAAATACACATCAACAAGTGAATACATAAACAATTATGGTATATTTCTTCAAGGAATACCACACAGCAATGGGAGGGGATGGGTAGCTACTAAAAAAAAATGAAGGAAACTCTGGTGAAATAACCTAATATAAAAGAATACCCACAATATGATTCCATTTTTGTGTAGTTCTACAAAAAGCACAAAGTATCTATGGTCACAGAACACCTGAAGCTGGATGTGGAGGTATGTGTGAGGTGATGCTGACTAGAACAACACACATAGAAGCTTTTTGCATTTTTGACATGTCAGTAACATGCAATAGCAGTCCTGACTGTAACAGTAGTGACAGGAATGTATTACGATCAACACAAATCACCTACATGTAAACTTAAAATAGATGTATTTTAATGTATGTAAATTATACCTCAGAAAGTTTATTTCTAAACAGTTTTATGCAATAAAATTTAATGGTTTAATCACAAATCTCTTAACTTCTATACGACCAGAAAAGGTTACTTTTGTAAGCTCCTGGACTTAAAAAGGATGGATGGGTAGACATGGATCTAAAATAGCTCCTTCCCACTCCCACTTCTCTTTCAAACCTTTTCAAAATTGGAGTTAGGTCAGGGAACAGATATAATAATTAGTTATTATTGAGGGGAACAAAAATGTTTTTGACCTCACTCAGTTTGGACCTTACCTTGCCTGTTGATGGCAATCTTCGAAGATGTGACACTGTGACAACTTTGTGTAAATGGTGTTTATTTTTTCTTTGGGGTGCTGCTGAGCTTCTCCTCAGTCTCTTTGTCATTAAGGAACCTCTTCAAGAGGTGTAATCATAACTCCTTTTGATTCTAGCAGAATTCTGTGCACCAAAATCTTCCTTATACTCATCATCCCATCACCCTTGGTCATATGGCATTTAAGGCACCACTTTGGCTCATCTCCATTTTCTAAATTCCAAATTGTTTCTTTTTGAACACAGAATTTGATGGGTTGCTCTATCTCATGTTCTGTGATTATTTTAGAGAACTGGAATGATTGACATTGCTTGGAATGGCCAGCAATCCCTGTAGGGACGGATGAAAGACGACTCCAAACTTTGCTGTAAAAGAGAGGAGAAGGAAAGGGGATCAACGCTTAGAGGGGAAGGCCCTTTGCTCTTCTTTGCTCCCGCTTTTATTGGTCCTTCGGGATAATCACAAATCCTTATCACTGTTTCTCAAGCACATGATGCGTGACAAGGGGTCTTACTGAAACTGGGAGGATCTGTGTACAGGAAAGATACATATGCTAATTTGCATGTTATAGGCAAGCTGCTAAACATAGCCTAAGGGACAATGCCTACATCTCTTAGATCACAGGGCGACTGGATTAGGTAAATTTTGGAGGCAACTCCCTGCGGCATTCCAGAGTGGTCACACAGGCCTTGACATTCGAAAGGCCTCCGCCCTTCTCCGTAACCTTCCCTGCTCTAGGCGGCCTCTGTGTTACATTGTAGAGAGACAGGTATTATGACTGATTTCATGCTCTGCATTAACCCCAACCCAACATGGTGACCATTATTCTCAGGCATCTCTCACATGGTCCCTTTTAAGCCTTTCTGGCTCAGAATATTTCAGTCACTCCTTAGAAGTCTTTATTATATCCAAAACAAAAACCAAACTTCCAATATCATTCACCCCCAAGTTCTAAGGAACACATGTCAAATTATTCCAAAAATTCTCCTACCATGTTCTGCTCCATTTTGCTGGATACACAATGATGATCTTGGGGATTTTACAGTTCAGGAACTATTCAGGGGAGGAGATGTCAATCTCTCCTTTTTATTAACATTCTCAGTTTCTACTAATAACATTTCTTTAGAGTCCTTGCCACTTTGAGCGCTTGTTCTCTCACATGAGGCAAGAAAGTCACTTTTCCTCAGGAGCACTACAAAGTTTGGAAGTCAAATAAATATCCTTTCTGTTTCTACCTTTTTCTTTTATAAACTGGAGGTATAGGGTAGTGGTGGTGGATGGGTAGTAATTGGGTAACTGCTATCCCAAGTAAGGACTGGGGAAATCATAATGGTTCCTTGGTGTTTGTTTTCAAAATATGATACCTTCTATCTCTTTTCCTGTTTTGAGGGCTTCAGTTGTACTTTGTGACAATGTGAAAGGTTCCTTTCAAATTCTGCTGCATTACTTGTTTTTGTTTACATACTTTTTTTTTTTTTAAGATTTTTATTTATTTGTCTCAGAGAGAAAGACTGAGAGGTGGGGATGGGGCAGAAGGAGAAAGAGAGAGAGAAGCAGACTCCCCACTGAGCAGGGAGCCCAACACATGGCTTGATCCCAGGGCCCTGGGATCATGACCTGAGCTAAAGGCAGACGCTTAACCAACTAAGCCACCCAAGCGCCCCTACATACTTGTTTTAACGTTTAAATCTGAATGTTACAGATATAAACCTGTTTGGAAAGTTCAATAGGTAAGCATTTTGCAAAAGGCAAACATACTTGACTTTTGATTTCTGAAGACAGTCCTTTTTTTTTTTTTTAATAGTAAGTTGGGTAATATCTACCATTGACTATAAGTCAATGATATAGAAGCTTCAAGTGGTCATTTTAAGTATATAGCTTGCAGTAATTCTTAAATATTCTACTTCACAGAGTTTCTTAAGAATTTTAAAAAACATAGAAACTCTACCATGCATTATATTTTTCACATACAAGGTCAATGGATTTACTCACCACCTGAAATTCTTTGAATCATGGACATCCATTAAAACCTATGGCCTAGAAATGATTCCTGAATCAAAATTAAAATGCATAACACAATAAATAACTTCAAACCACTAAAAATCGGTAATAGTCCTCTACTGTATCCTCTCTTAGAGGTCATCATTGTATAAAGATCATTCCTCTTAGCTCTCAAGATTTTCATATCGTAGCCCATTTTTTTCTAGTTTCTATATTCCATTCATAGAAATTGGATTATAAAGCAAGTTTCAAGCTCATAGTTTCAGCTATGAGTATTATATAGAATTTAAATAACTCTTCAAAGAATGCTATTTGATGGATCACATTAGTTTTATTATTTCTAAAGAACTATAATAAATAATTTTAATTGGGTTGCTCTTTTGAACAAATGGAGAAACAAAATACTTAGCAATTCATGTTTTTGTGTGAAATTTAGGGTTAGAATCCGAATCCTTCTTCATGTATTATACATTTATAAAAATGCACTCCTTGTTATTAGGAAAAAAATTAACATTCAGTACTAGTATTTAGAATTATGAAAGCTTTGTGAGCCTTTAAGTGTACTTTTGAGCCATAGTATTTATGAGGCTTTCCAGAAAATTTCAAACATCAATATGTTAGGCTGTGCTTGATATGTTATCAGCTATTATAGAAATGTTATATATTTATGTCATGCACAGAAACAATTTTGTTAGAAAATTTATAAGATATTATGATTTCAGTCCAAAAATGAGATACTATATTTGAAATTATGTATCTGAACTGACACAAGGGCTTAACTAGAGGTGATCTAAAACAAACAAAGCACAAATAAGCTGTGTATATTTTTCCAGTAATCACCTAAAATCCAGAGAAAATGGTTTGTGCTTTATATTAACTCATTAAATTGCTCATGTCAGGAAAGGAGACCATACGCAAATGCAGTATCCATTACTAGATACTTCATAAAACCTAATAGAGTACTTACATCTCTAGAAGGTCAGGAAGGAAGGAAAAGAGGAAACCTGCATTTATCAAGTGTCTTTTAATGTCAGCTTCTGCATTTAATGCGTCTTTTACATAGAAGTACAATAGAATGAATTGAGTGACCCTGTGTAATCGAGAAATCCCCGATTAAAAATCATGCGTTAAACATAAACTTTATATCAATTCTCTACTGAAATGCAAATCAAATGGTAATAAAAAGAATAACAAAAAGATCAAAACTACAAAATTAAGGGAGAGTGGACAGCTACAAATGAGTATAAGTAAAAAATTCTGGAAGAATAAATGCAAATAAATTAGTTGCGGCTAATTAAACAGAGTGGCTAAAACCACTGTATATGCAGTGGTGGTGGGGGGTGGGGTGGTAAATATAAGAAGCAAGTTAATTTGTATCAGATTAATTGATTAGAAAATATCTAAAGTTTGGGGAGCCTGGATGGCTCAGTGGGTTAAGCATCTGACTCTTGATCTTGCCTCAGGTCATGATCTCAGGATTGTGGGGTAGTGGGATCGAGCCCTGTGTTGGGCTCCACACTCAGTGGGGGAGTTTGCTGGATAGTCTCTCCCTCTCCTCTGCCCCTCCCCCTGATCATGCTCTCTCCCGCTCTTTCTTTTCCTCTCTAAATTGGATAACTAAATATTTAAATAAAAATAAAAATAAAAATAAATTAAAAAAGAAAATATATAAAGTTCAATATTCAAGAGCTAGTAGTCTATACAAACACGAGAGTTGAAAGTAATTGTGTCTCTAGAATAAAAACTGAGACTAGGAAGGGGTGGCACAGGCAACTGCATAAACTTTGAGGTGTTATTTATATTTTAATATTATATTAATGTAGTACATATAAAAATATATAAAAAAGTAAAACAAACAGACATGAGAAAAGATAGCTCCTTAGTTCAAAGTAGTATCATTACCCTTCACAGAGGGTTCAGCATATGGCAAATTCACAACAATGCACCTACATATGAGTGAATGGTCACTATCTCAAAATAGTACTGATAACTTCCTAGGGAGAAGAAATAGAGACTCAGGAAATTTATTCATTCCAATGCTATACAGTAGTGGATAGATGCAAGTAACAAACCCTGGCTAGCTTCACTCCATGCTGAGTGGTTTACTATCTATATCCTGTTAGTTATTTTTCATTAAGAAATAAAGGAGATGTAAATATATATAAAGACAGAACAAGAAATATCTGCCCTCCCCCCCAAAAAGGAGAACATAATGTTTAAGTCAGTGAAAATTATTCAGAATTGATGAACACATACTGGACTCTACATGACAAAATGAAAAGTTATATCTAGATTATATTGCAGGTGTATTACAGTAGCATTAAGTGATTAAACCATTAAATAATAATCACATTATAAGAACTGTTAAGCACCAAACAAGGTTGTTCAGAATAGCAGTCCTTCAAATTGAGGTGCACACACATTGAAGCTATCTGAAGATTGCAAGGATAGATAAGCAAGGCTATTCAAAGGGAACAATCTTTTATGTAACCAAATTTTGTACATACTAAATGTGTACTGCCAGGGAGAATACTTTTTGTTGAGGCACCATGTCAAGTCTTCTATCTTGCCTTGCTTATGTGAATTACTTTTCTCCCACATTCAAAAAAGAAAGGCATACTTCTCATCATACCAGATTTCACAATCAGGTATTGCTCCAGGTTTTAAAATGTTCTATGAGGGGGCGCCTGGGTGGCACAGCGGTTGAGCGTCTGCCTTCGGCTCAGGGCGTGATCCTGGCGTTACGGGATCGAGTCCCACATCAGGCTCTTCTTCTATGAGCCTGCTTCTTCCTCTCCCACTCCTCCTGCTTGTGTTCCCTCTCTCGCTGGCTGTCTCTATCTCTGTCAAATAAATAAATAAAATCTTTTAAAAAAATAAAATAAAATGTTCTATGCACAGGCAAATCATGATTTTGAGGAAATTGAAGCTTATAGAAGATAAGGAGCCTGCTTTAAGGAAAAAATACAAAACTGCAAATACAAAATTAGGTATGAAAGTAAATATTTATTTAGAATAAGAAAAGAGATCATAAATAATTACTGGAGCATTGGAGCTCAAGGTCCATTTCTTGTGAAATTGCTTTAGGCAATTTACCAGAACTGCTTACACAGAAATGCTTCTTGCTTGTAATGTGTCTTCATTTCCTCTCCTGGAACAGTCTAAAACTAACAGTAACTCCAAGCAATGATAGGAGTCTGTTTAAGGAAGGGGCTCTGAAATTTGAAGTTCATTATTTTCAAGGCCATCTTCTGCTTCCAGGCCTCCAAACAAAGATAAAATTTGATGTGTGAATGGCAGTAAAGCTTTCCATAATCAATTAAGACACCATAAACCCATGAGAGGGCCATGGCTCTTCCCTTGCCTTAAAATGTTTGTGCTGAGAGTAAAGTGTATAGACAAAAATAGATAATTTGGCCCATGTTCTAAATTCAGATACATTGTAGATTAGGACAGAATTTAAAAACCATGTCATACTTCTGAACTTTTACTTTTGGTCATAAAGAATAAAGATATAAGATGAGTCTTCCCACTTAAAAAAAAAAAAAAGTATAAATCCTGGGGTGCCTGGGTGGCTCAGTAGGTTAAGTGTCAACTCATTATTTCAGCTAAGGTCATGATCTCGTGGGTCATGGGATAGCTCAAGCTGGGCTCCACACTCAGCTCAATTTATTTCAGATTGTCTCTCTCCCTCTCCCACCACCCCTCCCCCTGCTTGTGCTCTCTCTCTCAAATAAATAAAAAAATCTTTAAAAAGAACCTATAGGGGCGCCTGGGTGGCACAGCGGTTAAGCGTCTGCCTTCGGCTCAGGGCGTGATCCCAGCGTTACGGGATCGAGCCCCACATCAGGCTCTTCCGCTATGAGCCTGCTTCTTTCTCTCCCACTCCCCCTGCTTGTGTTCCCTCTCTCGCTGGCTGTCTCTATCTCTGTCGAATAAATAAATAAAATCTTAAAAAAAATAAAAAAATAAAAAGAACCTATAAATCTGAATAATACATTAGGCAGGCAGTGGACAGAAAGAAGCACATGACTCTGATCATTGGTATTTTGAAAATTAAATTAAAACTGCCATTTACAATGGGATTTTAAAAAGATTGAAGACAAAATCAAGAGTGAAAGCACAATGCATAGAATGAGAAATATTTGCAAATTATATATCTGAAAAGGCATTATTTTCCAGAACTTAGTAAAAGAAAATTCATACAATTCAATAACCAAAAAAATGACAATCACATTAAAAAATGAGCAAGAATGTGAGCAGATGTTTTTCCAAAGAAGATATACAAATGGTCAATACAATTACAACTTCACTGTTAGATATATACACAAGAGAACTGAAACCAAGAACTAGATGACATATTTTTATGCCAATGTTCACAGCACTATTCACAACAGCCAAAAGATGTAAACAACTCAACACAAATGCCCAGATGAATGGATAAAGAAAAGGTAGCATGTGCATAAAATGGAATATTATTCAGCTTTAAATAAAGGGAAATTCCAATACATGCTACAACATGGATGAACCCTGAAGGTATTATGCTAAATGAAATAATCCAGACACAGAAGGACAAATGTTGAAATATTATATAATTCCACTTATATACGTTACCTGGAATGGAAAAGATGAGAAACAGAATAGTCACCATGGGCTGAGAAAAGGAGGAAATGGGGAATTATTATTATTTTTAAGGATTTCATTTATTTATCTGACAGAGATAGAGACAGCCAGCGAGAGAGGGAACACAAGCAGGGGGAGTGGGAGAGGAAGAAGCAGGCCCATAGCGGAGGAGCCTGATGTGGGGCTCGACCCCATAACGCCGGGATCACACACTGAGCTGAAGGCAGACGCCCAACCACTGTGCCACCCAGGCACTCCAAGGGGAATTATTTTTAAGGGGCACAGAGTTTCAGTTTGGGATGATAAAAATGTTCTGGAAATGGATTTAGGTGATGGTTGCACAACAATGTGAACTTAGTGCCACTGAATTGTATACTTGAAGATGGTTAAAATTGTAAATTTTATGTTTTATAGATCTTACCAAAATCAAAAAAGTAAAGAAAAATTAAAAACAGCTATGAAAGTGAATGAAATAATTTTTAAGACCGCTACTCTAAAGTCTCCAAAAACTGCTGAGAAAAATGCAGAGAAACTTCATAAAAATAGAGACAGACACATCATTGATTAGAAGAATACAGCAGAGATGTCCATTATACCTAACCTCATCTACAGGTTTAATGAGATTCTAATCACCAGTAGGTGATTTTTCATTGTTTTATTTTGGTAAAAATTGAGAAACTAATCCTACAATTTATATGGAAATATAAAGGACCCAGAATGACCAAAACAATTCACTTAAAAATAAAAACAAAGTTCAAGAATATATGCCACTTAATTTTATAATGTAATATAAAACTACAGTAAATAATACAATATAGTTCAGCATAAAGTTATACATTTGAATCAATACAACAGAATGGAAAGTCCCAAAACTGACTTGTACACATATGATCAATTGATTTTGAAAAGATTCACCAAAGTAATTTGAAGCAGAAATGATTGTCTTTCAACAATTGATTCCAAGACAGCTAGATATCTGAATACACACACACACACACACACACATACACACACACAGAACCCATTCTTAACATTACAATTAGCTTAAAATATATTGTAGCTTTAAGTGAAAAAGGTGAAACTAAAAACTTCTAGAAGTAAACATTTAGAGAGGGAAAGATTTTGTAGTGAGAACTCAGAAAGCAATAAAGACAAACTAATGATAAACTGGACTGCTTCAATACAGATGCCACTATTCAAAAAAAGCTCTTAAGAAAATGAAAAGGCAAAATACAGACTGTGAGAAAATACTTACAACATACAAATGACTTGTATTCTTAATTTTATAAAAAGCTCTTACAAAGGAATAGTAAGAGAAGCCAATATTAAATAGGCAAGAGATTTCAAAAGAGATCAGAAGATCTATGAATGGCAAATAAGCATATGAAAAAGTGCTCAATATGATTAGCCAATTAAAGCCACGATGGGATATAATTTCACAGTTGCTATCATAGATAGAATTCAAAGCACTGGCATTTCCAAGTGTTAATGGAGAGTCCAGTCAATTTACCCACTGCAGGTTAGAATGGTGCTACCTCTTTGAAAAACATGTTGGAAGTTCCTTATAATGTTAAACAGACACTTATTGTATGACCCAGCAACTCCCATATATTTACTGAGATGTAATGAAAACATATGTTTATATGAAGACTTTTACATGAACGTTCATAGAAGCTATCTAAAAAAAATCATATCCAAAACCAAAACAACATAAAAGTCAACCGGCAGGTGAATGAATAAACAAATTGTGGCATACAGATACAATGGAATGCAATCAACAATAAAAGTAACTGCTGATTCATTCATCCACATGGATCAATTTAACAGACAAATTGCTGGCAGAAATAACCTAACACAATAGAATGTTGGGAAATGATTCCTCATGGGTCTCTTTTGTTCCTGCACTTGTGAATAGGAAACACCATGTTTTGAACTATTTTTCAAGGATGCCTGCAGAACAAATAGTCTTGAAAGATAGCGATAGTGTCTCCCTTCAGGGCAGAAGGTAGATTTGTTTTCTGATCAAGAAACATAGTAAAAAACTGAATTCTTTATGAAGCAACAGAAACTTAACCTTCATCTCATTTTCACCTTAGATGCTGAGCAAATTTACCCTATTTAACTGTTTTGCTTTCTCATTCTCTGCTAAGAAAGTAGAGTTATACACATGCCAGCAAATGTGCCCCTGACATGTTCCTCTAGTGTAAATGGTCCTCTTAATGCTTATGAAATAAAGTTTATATGAGCTGTAATAAACAGGAAAAAAAATGACGCTCTATCCAAATGTACTGCAGAGCTTCAAGTTGTAAAAGATTTCCTAAAATATGCTATTTCATGTATTTTTTGATTATTCACATCTGGAATTTATTATTGATTAGTCATATGGAATTTCCTCTCCTTACCAATCATTGCTCTCCTCATTCAATATTATCTGTCCAAGTTCATCAATATATAGTTTCATTTTGCCCTCAGTTGATTTAATTTCTTTCCTAATATATTACATTAATACAGTTTCTCAGAGTTTTTTGTGTATGGCTTAGCAATTTTCTAATGATTAATATCTATCTTCTTACAATTTCTACCCTTAGTCCAGATTCTGTGCTGTTGACGATATAAGTTTATTTCCTCTTTCATTTCAGGTACTATCACGTATTTGAACATAAACTTAAGGATACAGTTTTTCTCATTTCAGTTAAATCCCCTTTCTTCAGAGAATATTTTTATATATTGTTCACTACTTTTTTTTTTTTTAAAGATTTTTTTATTTATTTATGTGACAGAGAGACAGCCAGCAAGAGAGGGAACACAAGCAGGGGGAGTGGGAGAGGAAGAAGCAGGCTCCTAGCCGAGGAGCCCGATGTGGGACTCGATCCTGGAACGCCGGGATCACGCCCTGAGCCGAAGGCAGACGCTTAACCGCTGTGCCACCCAGGCGCCCCATATTGTTCACTACTTTGTATATTATTAACTTTGTGAAGATTCTCATTATAGTTTTCCCGTTCCCAGAAATGAAAATGGTGCCTAATTATATATGAAAAAACCTTACCATTGATCATGTTCTGAGCATCATGATTGCACTGGTACACTTCTTAGTATAACAACTTTAATGTGTGTGTGTGTGTGTGTGTGTGTGTGTGTGTGTGTGTGTGTTTTAACTTCCTTCCTCCTAAATAAGCAAGTCCACAAGGAATAATTAAGAATTGCTGATTTTGTGTCTTAGTTTCACCCTTCTTCCTGTTTGTATACAAATACAAATTATGGCTTCACATTTATTTGTCGAGGTTAATTTTAATAGGTTCAAGTTTTAGTCTTTAATTGTTGACTGACCTTGAACAAATTTATTAGTCAGTGTGAGTCTTCCCTCTTTTACTAGTTATATGATGTTGGGGAACTTCTTTCCCTTAATTTATTCATTTGCATTGAAGGTTATATACTTGAAGATCTTTTGCCACGAATGAATGAAATATCAAATTGCAGTCCTTGTGATATTACCTGACACATGTTAATTATCTGACATAGATTTCCTGTTGTATAACAACATTCTTTTTTTTTAAATCTATTTAATTTTTCTGTTGGACAAATTTCACCAAGAAATGCTCTATTCATCCATGTCAGCATTGTGACATGTAGAATCTGGGATTTCACGCCTTGTTAGTTTCCTCTGGCTGCTCTAACAAGTTACTACAAATGAGGTAGCTTAAGAGACTACAAATTTACTCTCTTGCAGCTCTTTAAGAGAAAATTTTCCAACCAAAGTGTTGGCAGGGCTGCACTCCCTCTGGAGGCACTAGGGGAGAATCTGTTTTTGCTTTTTCCAACTGTGCATAGCTGTAGGCATTGTTTGACTTGTGACCGTATCACCCCTCTCTCCTCCTCTATGGCCACATGGCTTTCTCCTATTTCGTCAAATCTTCCTCTGTCTCACTCTTATAAGGACACTTGCTATTGGATTCAGGGTCCACATGGGTAATGCAGAAACAGCGCCTTCTGTCAAAATCTTTAACTTAATTACATATTTTGCTATGAAAGCTAATATTCATTCTTTACCTATGTAATGATATTCACAGGTTCTAGGATTAAGGGATAGACATATGAGGGTGGCTATTATTCAATCTATTATGTACACCAATGACATTACTACTCAAATCACAGACACTAAAACATATTTATAAGAAGAGGGCCTAGGAAAGACTGCTGCAAGTTACAATTTGGAAAATTTTGCCAATATTCACATGATTGGGAGTAAAATGAGAATATCACTACTTGGTATCTGGGACATGGAGGAATTTACTGTGTGAAGTTGGGCAGGTGACCTCAACCCCCCGAGTCTTTAATTTACCTACAAAATTGGAGACTTTTTCATGATTCTCAAATTATTTTTGACAATAATTTCACATTGGCATTATTTGCTCAGAGAGGTATACAAAAATGACCTGGCCTTTCCTTCTTATAATATAAATTCAACTTTAAAATCTATAGATAATTTTATCCTTGTATAAAATTATAATATGAGCAAATAAGGACTCTATGGCATCTGTGAAATGAGTAGAATAATCAGTAATTGCTACATAATTTCCAGAGAGTAATTATTTCTAATTCAGATGATCAGAGAAAGCTTCAGAGGAAATTTGGAAGGAGTCAGTTAGAAACAAAATAAGGAAGAAGAAAGGGAAAAGAAATAGCATTGCCAGAATCCTATACTCCAAGAAGCCTTCCATAGTTCTGACACATTAAATGGACGTGAATTAAACATCTTTAGGAACTGATTCCTCTGCTATTAAAATGCTTAATTGGGATTGACAAAATTGAACCAAAAAGCTAATATGAATTTTGAGAAAAAAGTGATATACTATAAAGCAAACTGGTATAAATTTCAATAATTTAATGAAATTGAAAGAGCTACTTTATCTATATTGCAACATTGCATAGTCATGGAAATGAAGACATAAGTTCTGTACATCGATTTATTAAAAGATAACATACAGATGCACTTTATTCCCATTTGTTATCTTGTATACATGCTATGCAATCCAATCCAAATATATATTCATTGCCGGTTAATGACCCCATCACTGAGGTAGGTTCTAGGAAACATTCTATGTGCTTCAAGGAGCCTACAGTAAGGCAAACATAATATGTGTCATGTCTCAAAAGGTAAATAGGGGATTGATATGGAAATACTTTTGAATGCATAAACAGATCAAATAATGGGACAGATATTTAGGACTTCTCTGTTTCTATACAGATTATTTTGTTTCCCATGGAATTCTTTAGGTGATTTTATGTAAGTACACATATAACTAAGTCATTTGTTTCTCCTTTATTTGAGATACCGGATACAAACCAATGAGAGAAGTAGAATAATGCTTACCAAGTTAGAAATGCTTAGAAATAAAACTACTTCTGAATAATTTTGTCTCCTCATTTATAGGATTATTTTACTTTTCAGTCTACATTAAGTTACACATACTTACTAGAAGTGAATCCTCTGCTATTAAAATGCTTGTTTCTTATTAACAATAATGATAGAAATTCCTTTCCAATGCAAGAGATTTGTTCCCTATCACTAATAACCCTAAAATAGAATGTATAAATTATCACTCCTATTGTGCATCTAAAGTTTAGAAAAAGTATGCAAGAGCTTCTTGATGGAAGAGTGAAATATGTAAGAATAGGAAACTCTTAGTTTTATTTACTTACACTTTTGCTTGTGCAAATTCCACCTCTATGAACCACGATTATGATGATTACTTGTGTGGAATGCTTTATCTACAAATGCAACATGAGCAGAGGAGTGATCAGGAGGCCGGGAATATTGTTTCCACAAAATACTGAGAAAAAGACAAAACACAAGTCTCATATCTTTCCAAAATCTACTGGTAAATTCACATTTGAACCTCCTTCTGATAAAATAAGTCAATAAATTTTCTCTGTTTCTCAATAGGGTGAGAATCAGGAAATTAAATAGTGCCCCTGTCATTCTGCATTGATAATGCAATACTTTCTGCGGATATGATAAGAAAAATAAATGCTTTACCTCCTTAAAAAATGAGATAATGAAACACACTATAACATATGAGGAAGAAACGACCTTCCAAGAGAGAAAACAGTACAAAGATACAATTGTAACTGTCAGCATTAGACATGCCAGTGCCTTGCTTCTCAGCTAGCTGGTAATCCAACAGTTCTATTGCAGGAACGAAAGAAAAAAAAACAAAAATTCATAGTATTACCACATAAATATAAGTAAAATAAATTCACTCAATTGGTTGGCATTTATTTGGCTAGCAATGAGGAAGAAGTACATTTTTTCCTAATATTTATTACTGTAAAACATTTTTAATACATATTTCCCAAACACTGAAACTATAAAATTGAATCATTTACAATGTAATTAGGTAGAAAGAGACACTCCTTTCTTCAAGGAGCCAACCAAATAGAGGATCCTTAAACAATTTAAAAAATAACCAGGGAATCAAATAGCTTCATTAGGAAAAAAATAAAAATAAAAATACAAGTCCTTCCCTCTACTAAGTTGAAGGCTATAGAGGATATTATCTTGTTGATTTCTGAATGTATTTTGTATGTAAAATGACACAAAAGTGTTAAGCACGTAAATTAAGTCTATGAAATTATACTGAATGCATATGCATTATTTCTATAGTCTATTATTCTTTTTCAAAATTTGTAAAGTATAATATTTATTGGTCCAAATTTGGTTACAAATTGTTGTTTGGGTACAATTAAATGAAATGGCATTGACTTTCTACACATAGTTTACAAGTGTAATTGGGCATATGCAGAAGTTTGCTATTGTTTCTCTGCCTGTGAAGTACTGTACTGATACATTTATATAAGCAACTGGAGCACTGAGACATAATCACCTGCCACAAAATTTTAATTGCTCTTTAAAAGCCCTAAACTATCTGTTCAAATCTAACTAGTTGGTGGTAACACATGAAGAAATTATACTGCCAGATGCTGCAAGAACTCTTCAATGTCAAGTTCAAACAATTACATTCTGGGTCCTATTTTCTAAGTGAAAAGTGAAATAAATAAAATATATAAGTAATCAGAAATGTTTTCCAGTCTTATGATTAAAAGACATTTAAATACCATCAGTTACTATTATGAACATTTTCCTCTTGTGCCTTAGCATTTTACATTTAAAATTGAATACAGGCCATCAGTATGTGAATCCAACCCAACCGAAATGCAGTCTACTTCTACAGATACAAATATATATTCATTTAAACACTTTCAACCATTGCCAAGTGCTACATCCTACATTTGTAGCATCTTGTAAAGCAAATTTTATGCCTTGGTAATTTTAATCAAATATTTCCTTAAGTTATAAAATCATCAAATGAATTTCTCCTTTAGAAGGTAAAACATACTTGAGCAGAAACGTTTACCTTCTACAACATGTTTTATCTAACATTACAGAAATTGTACCATTTTCTTAAGAAAATAATCCAATAATGTTTGTTAGAAACAAGTTTCAAATTTTGACTATAATTTGGTAGATTAACACATCCCTATACAGTATAGATACCTCATGTACTATACCTCATGTTTTATAAACGAACAAATATAAACTACTTTTCTTGGTAAAAATCCCTAATGAAATGAAGAGTAAATCAATCTTCCTCCAAATATGTCATTACTGTGATATCATATATCACAAACACTGATTAATAAATCCCAGAAAATTATCAAGAACAGGATAGCTATAACATAAAAGGTAGTAATATGTTCCAACTTCAAATTATCAATATGAGACTATATCACAAAAAATATAGCATATAGAGATTCAAATTTAGTTTTCCTTGGTGACATACCATGAAAATAGATTATGTTTTTATTGCTGTGTCAACAACCTGGATTGTTATATTTAACTTTCTTTTATCTGACTACATGGAAAATTCTGTCCTTATTTTAACACAATGTTTTTGTGGCTAATAATATAAAGTTAGAAGACAGAAAAAAATCAAATTACTAAACTGTGTATATATGCATATATATATTGTTTGTTGTGTGATTTAAAAGATACACATCAAAAATTGTTAAAACACTGTTTTTTTTTAAAGATTTTATTGATTTATTTGACAGAGAGAGAGAGAGTGCACAAGGAGGGGAAACGGCAGAGGGAGAGGGAGAAGCAGGCTCCCCACTAAGCAGGGAGCCCTATGTGGGGCTAGATCCCAGGACCCCGGGATCATGACCTGAGCTGAAGGCAGACGCTTAATCGACTGAGCCACCCAGGCACCCCATGTTAAAACTTTTAATAAGAAAAAAAAAGAGAGTTAAGGAAACTACACTGTTAGAAACTAGATAAAATTTTTGAGTCATAGTTTACCAGATTGAAGAGTACCGTCTATTAAGGATACTGGTACTCTTTATTGGACACTACATGCTTTAGATATAATCTCAATTAGTTTATATTACTGTTTAATTATTTTGTATTTCTGGATATCAATAGGTAGAATACAGGACATGTGATTTTAAATGGCTTATAAAACAGTTTGATTAAAGATATTGCTCAATGAAAATCTATAACAAATGTGATTCATGGTAGACAAAATGCCATTAAATAAGATGGAAGAGAAAATACAGATGTAATAGAGAGCTGAACATATATTATTTAAGTATAAAATGGATTAAAAATGAGAGAAGTTAATGTAAGCGCTGGTGAGAGAAACACTCTGAATGTAAGAAAAAAGTAAAACGTATACAAAAGTAAAGAAATAGGGACCTGAATCTAAATTGGTAGACAACACCCATAAAGTAAATAGTTCCTGGATTATTTTGATTATTTCTTTAGTTATTTTGATCCTCACAGTAATTTCTAAAACTAGAAAAGACAGGTTTTATTATTTTTCTACTTCATTGTTAAGAAAACTGTAGCTTATAGATTTTATTCACCATGGCAACAGGTATGACTACTTCAGCACCTCAGCCCTGGTCAAAATAAGACAATTTAATGAAAGAGTTGCCATTATTTTATATTATGTATGCATTTTACACCTGATGCAAGTTGTCATTTTCTGGATATAACAGAATAGAAGATTCCAGGAGGTATTAAGGGTGAAGCAAGATCTTACGCTATAACACACACACATATACACACAAACACACAGGATTTCTCACATTTAAATAATTTCTTTCGGTGTCCCCAATTTAAAAGGCACTTATAAACAATTTAAAAATTGTATTTTACTCATCAATAACTTGTTGAATTACTTATAGGTGTTTATAATATAAATTTATTTCCATAATTGTTTTAAATGCTTAGAATATTGTGGAGTTGTTAAAATTCCTTTGGACCTTAAACTTTTCTCTCTCTGCCTTCAGAAACAAGTTTCTTTTCAAAAATTCAAAGATGAAATTTTGCTTTTGAACAAAATCCAAAGAATGGAATGATCATTGAAACATAATCTATATAAGAAATTTCCTTCACTGCTGAGGAAACCCACAAATGTTCTTTCTTCCCATCATCAAATAGTAATTTAAATAGTGAGATAATTATAGAAGAAACTAGATTTTCTATAGTACAAATAATTCTCTGATGGAAAAGATTTATGAAAGCCAACCTGGGCTTTGCAGTATGATGTTACACAACGCTACTTTCAAATTTCTATCTTATAAAGACAAAGATAGGATGAAAATAGGAGGAAAAGGACAGAATCTGTGTAATAAGCTGACTTTAGTTTAAGTTTTAACTAACTAGCTGTTTTAATAGGACCAACGTATAAAGCCTTTCTCAAATTTCAATGGATGAAGTCTGTGATTTATAAACTGTGTTTCTTTGAAACTGTTCCATGAAAGTACGACATTGTTACTAATAAAGATGTGAGGAAAGTCGGTCAGAGAGCCGCATAAGCAGCTTATCCCGAATTTTAAAAATATAGTATTTATTAATACTCATTACATATCTACATCTTTCATGTTAAAATATTTTAATATCATTTTATTATGTAAATAAAATAATACTTGAGCATATAATGCATACGGATCTTAAATTTACCCCTTATATCATTACAGCATTCTCAATATCACTTCTACTGATGAGAAAAACGAGGTAAAAAGGGATTAAAGTGTCCAATGTCACAAATCCTGGAATTGGCTGATCTGAAATTAAATTGTAGTTCTGTACAATGCAATGCTTTCTGTATTCCCAGCTATCCTATTCACCAATGACATTTACTTGTATCCATTTATTCTATAAAAAGGTCCCTGGAGACCCTAAAGTGTTCCTGAAATAAGTGTGGAAGAGCATTTCTGTATTAATATATTTCATCTTTATTGAAAGATTGTCTAGATGTAAAATATAAATATTACACCAAATTATATTATAATACATGATTATTATGAAGTAACAATACTATTAATAAACGAAGGGACTAATAATGAACATTTTCATGTTGGGATACCATTTACTTTTCCCTTCTTATGAAAAGGGTTTTCCTCCATTTCTTTTTGGAAAGCTTTCTTTTTCTCATTGTGGCTTTCCTGAGTGCTTTTTCTCCCCAGGCAAGGACACGCGGCATGATCCATGATAAATCAATCAAATGCTGTGGGCTGGCAGCCGTTTCTTTGTTTGGGCCTTTCTGATTCATTCCAATAGATGTTTGTTTTACTTAAATTATCTACAGTAGATTTCTGTTGGTTGCTTACAAAAATCATCAATGATACAAGTACATAAAGTGTTCCTGTATGTAATGAAATTATTATAACATTCCAATGTCTAGAAAAGTTTTCAGTTAGTTCATAGCCATAAAATATACATTCTGCACATAAAATACCTTGATGAAGTTACACACACACACACACACACAACACAAAATTTGCTTATGTTGGGTTTAAAGTTAGGAAATGCATCAAAAAATGGTATCGGGGGCACCTGGGTGGTTCAGCCGGTTAAGCATCTGACTTTAAGTTTCACCCCAGGTCATGATCTCATGGGTCCTGAGATTCAGCCTTGTGTCCAGCTTCAGCCTGCTTGTACTCTCTGTCGCCATCTCTGTCTCTCTCTCTCAAATAAATAAAATCTTAAAAAAAAAAGTGACCTACTGCTACATAAGATTAAGACATTTTGATGATGTCATATACTTTACAATGATGGAGCTGATCTGTAACTCAATTCAAGGGTGAAAACTGCACTCCTTGTTGCCTAAGTCAAGATTATTTTCTGAAAAACAGTGGTTCTCTGCATTATGCCACATGTGTGCCGTGATTCGCTTTGCTAGAACAGGCAATTCTTGTGTTTATGGACCACCTTCCTTATTTATATCAGATAGGTCTGCCCTCTGTCATTTTTACTTCTTCATGATGCAACAGAACATGTCATTATTAATTACAAGTCCAAATGAACTTTGTCTCTTTCCCAGTCACCTGAAATCTCTCCTTTCTCCTCTAATCTTCCTCTCTAACAACTAACAAAATCATACCAACGTGTTCATGCTTTTAACAATGATGTAAAAGGTATTATTTTAAATAATCTTCTATTTCTATATTAACAGAAATCCTCGAGGGGAGGCAAAATAAAGCAAAGCAAACTACCCAGGGGCCGAAAAGGTGATACTGAGAGTCTGGGCACTATAGCAAATGGCACACGTTTGTATCTCAATAAAATGTGAAGTTTAGTCAGCTGAAGGCCATTTGTGAAATGAGTCTTCCTTGCTCTTAAAAAAAAATACTAGAAATTTTGCATTTATGCTCCTGGACATAACAGTGTTTGGTTATAATCCCTGGAAACTCTGTGGCCATCTCACTACCCTCCGAAAATAAAGACGTGTGTAAAGAACAGTTTCGATTTACAGAGAAGCAGAACCAGAGCCCAAATTTGTTGCTGGGAGTTTTTATTTTTTCTAGGCAGCGTATTATGTGAAACAATGCTTTTCTCTCTGTTTAAACATACAAAGTCTTTTGCTTGCACATCTGAATCATCCTAATTTGTTCTTGTGGTGACATGAATTGAACAAAGATTTAATTTACAGGTTTTATAATAAATCATAGCATCATATACCAAACTTTCACTTTGCTATTAAAATGAGCTTAGCAAACTCCAATTCCAAATTTGTCTACATTTTTTGTAAAATATTTAATAATTATTGCCATATACATAAAAAATCAATGTTGATGTGTGTTTTGATTTGCCAGATACCAGTATGCAATTTTAACTTCTGTATTTAAAATACCCAAAGGTTGTCTTGGCATTGAAATGTTTGTGGGACGTAATTAAACTTTTGTTCTTCTAAATTGGCCAAAAAGAAAAACCCTGTACTTATCCAAAGCTGTATGTGTCTATGAAGAGGTGGGCATGACTGGAGAGTCACCAAAGAGTGGGCTTGAGGTGCCAGAGATCTGCTTGCATGGGAGGCATCTTGAATTAACTGCTAGCATTAGTAATGGAGTAGAGGAACTGGTAGGACAAGAGGGAGGGGCACCACACTCACAAAATTAACCACAGAACCTGGCAACCGTGCTACAGGGTTGATAATCCATATGAGGAGAAAATCAAATCAAACCAAACTTAGCCTAATGTAGCCAAACCAAACCAAACCAAACAACAAATATATATCCCCAGGCCTGAACATTTATTATATGAGTAGAATTAGTATCCTTTTAGGTGTTGAACTTGCCTTTGAGGGCTTGTAAATAGGCTTCCATGTTTCTATCACTATCTACAACCCATGCTAAATTGCACAGAGCTCTTTTTTATACACTAGTTCTTTTGTTTGGAGACACATCTCACATCCATGCTTATCACTGGTCACCACTGTCAGAGGCTGGTACAGCATCTGTCTAAATGTATTTAGTGCCACTGGATTGTACACTTGAAAATGGTTAAAATGGTACATTTTATGTTATATATATTCTTATAAAAATAGAAAAAGTAAAGAAAAAATTAAAAACAACTTAGAAAGTGAATAAAAAATATTTTTAAGATCTCTAAAGTCTTAAAAACTGCTGAGAGAAATGAGGAAAAACCTCATAAAAGGAGAGAGATAACATGTCATTGATTGGAAGAATCAATATTATAGAAATGCCCATTATCCCTAAACTGGCCTATAGATTTAATGGGATGGTAAGAAAAATCACCAGTAGGTGATTTTGTATAGATTTCTTTAGGATGTTTCCTGACCTGCTCTGGTTCCAGGAAATGTGGCAGACCTTTGAACAAGCTTGGGTATGTTCTTTAGCTGTGTGGCGTACTTTAGCCTAAAGTCTTTAAGCTGTGTGGCCAACTAGGACCAATATTCCCACAGTCATATGCCCTCTGTGATTCCACAGTTTGAAGGTTTTATTCTAGTGGGTTCATGTCTTTGTCCTAAGTTTCCTGAGTTCTTCCTTTTGAGACCCTATCCCCTCCCCACCCCCCAGATTTAGTCTTCTTATTCATTTTCAGACCCACTCACTTAAACCAGAACTTTTGAAGTACTTTATAACTCAGCAAGCCAGTCCTCTGATCAAAAAGAGGAGAGATACTTACTTCTTATGACTATTAGGAAAGTCTGGCATTTAACTATCACAGACACAACAGCCTGGATATCTTCTTGGGAGGGGAAAAAACAACACCTTCTTGCTTTTTATTCGCAGGAGATTCCTTGCTATATTTCAAATGAATCACTCTGTTATACTTTTATTGCCTCTACACTTTTTCATGGTGTCTGGAAAATTACAAATATGCTTTTTATGTGTGAGATACAGATAAGATTACATATTAAGAGAAATATTACATTTTCTATATTATATATTGAATAATTTTATTTCAACTACCTTTTGGATACTCCTTACTTTTCTCTCTTGATCTTGATCCACTTTGGTATGGTAAATCAAGAATTGATTATGCTTGTTTTAACACAAGTAAACTGAATTGAAATGAGCCCCAAAGAGCATTTCCTCTGATCTCAGTTCCTGAAGGGACAGAGTCACCAAGGCAGAGCAGATTATACAAATCTAACAGCATAGCAGACATATGTTTGGACATGCTAAAGCTGAGATTATTAACTTAAACCTATTTTTTTCCATAAAACTATATACACTCAGCTTCTTAATATACAGACATGGTAATACTGAGGTCAAACTATCGATGCAGTATTTTGATATTTATTTTATATTCAGATTAGTCGGAAAATTAGGGGAGTAAATATTCAGCATACTTAGTGTATTATTTTTAAATAGAAAACAAAATTTAAGTAAAACAACCATTTTAAGCATAAATATTAGATGCATGTTGGGAAAGACAGTCACCCGGTATGGTCACATAAGAGTGTGCTTTGGGCCTGGGACACTTCCCTTCAAGGAGATAAAGAGCCCTCAACCTACGCTGAGGATATCAATTTCTTTGGAAACATCATTCTCTAATTGGACTTGATGTGTACTTATTTGTTCTGCTTAATGTATATATATCATACGGCACAACCCCACAACTGTATATGTTCCCAGTGGGAAGAAAACTGGGTCCTCTACCTGTAGCACGAGAAGACTACCTCCCTGCATTGGCTATGGGGAAGATCATTTGGCCATGGGAAACTAACTACTGCTCTGCCTTCTCTAGGTGAATAAAGCATTCTATCCAGAGCCTGTGTAAGTTTTGTCTTTCTTGGTGACTCCAACTCCTATAAACCATACAGTGGGGGGTCATGCTGAGACTGTTCCTTCTGGTGGTAGGCACTGTTAGGCTCTTTGCTAACTTTCCATGCAGTAAAATGGTTTCCCTGGAGGTGGATCCCACTATCACTTAGTTGACAACACATGTTTTCAATCTAATATAAATTATTAGCAGAAATTATTTAAAAGTGTTGCAAATAAGTGAAATGTTGCATTAAGGTAAATTAAAAGTGCTTATTTAGGAAATCTGAGATTGGAATTATATTATTTGATCTATTAAAGAGTAAAATCTGACCAAAAAAAAAAAAAAAGAAAAAGTTCACATGGCTCTGATAGTAACACATAGTTACTACAGCCCTGAAAATAATACATAGCCCATGATGTCATTCTTAGACATTTATGATGGCTGTATTGGTGAACAACGGACACAGTGTGGCTCAACAACAGTTTTCTTCTTAAAAATGTAGAATCAGGGTACAGAATTAAATCAGGGTACAGCAGTTGACTGAGATGGTCATGATGACTGGAGAACCAGGGCATTGGAAACTTGGAGTATGTGAGCTTTCTTTGGAAGCATTTCTGATAGTAGAATGTGGAGGTAAGTAGCAGAGACAACAGCCAGAAAAAGGGCAAACATCGTACAAATATACCGTAATGATGAGAGGCTGTAGCACCAGAGAAAGGAAGGGTAATGGCTTCTCTCTTTGTTCTAACACTTTTCCAGGAAATATTTTCAATCACTGCTGAGGCCAAGCTGCATTTTCTGCCTCTGCACCCCATGTGCCTTCTTGTTATTTCTAATAATAATAATGATAATAATAGTAATAATAGAATTTTTGTGGGTTAAATTTAGTAAGTGTACAACAAAATCTCCCCAGTGTTTTCAGATATTTAGCCAAGTTTAGAAACTATCCACACACAGATGCTTTAATAATAGTTTTTCAGTACAAAATTTCTTATAAAAAAGTAGATTTTTCTGTTAGACAGCAATTTATCCTTGAAAAGATAAAGGTATTAGTTACCACATTTAATAGTATTATAGTAGATTTTCAGAGGGTTGACATAAGCTTTGTGTAATGCCACCCATGTTTGGAGCACTTTGGGGGACTAGTCTACCAGGGGTTAGTTTTCACCATATCCCAAGACCTCTAACAGGAATTAAGGTTTACTAAGGGAAGAGAGTACAAATGAACAATGAAGAGGACTTGGTCAACCTCAGAGTAAAAGGATTATTTTAAACACAGGAGAATAAAGGCTGCTAAATTTCTTGCTCTCTTATTTCTCTATAGGACAGTAGTATTAAAAATTAACAACTGAATTTGTTGTAAGGTATTAGGAGCAAAAAACAGCACTCTTTTGTTTACACAATAAAAAATAATGCAAACAGATTTAAATAGAGGCTTTATTGGCACACTGGAGGGTGGAATAGAGAGATGGGGAAGATACTGCATCCCAAATCATTCCAGTATTATGCATGAGGAGTGTCAGAAATACCACCCAAAAAGCCCTGGAAAGGAGAAGAGGGAAATAATCTATTTCATTGGTAGGGAAGAGAATAGGAACACACATGAAACACTTTCTAGAAAAATATAATAATTTATATTCTGATAATGAGCAATTAGAAAAGAAATGGATTATTTAAACTTCTTTCCATGGTAATAGACCCAGATGAACTGCTTCTCACTGCTACCACAGCATGAACTACTCGAAGAAATTCACTTCAAAGTTCATTAACAGAGTTACACTTTCTACCTCATAAAGACTACATGAAATCAGAGACACTAATGGAATTATGGCTTTGGATGGAGTTATGACAGAAGCAAAAAATTATTACAGCACATGCAGTATTCAGAGGGATGCTAGAAATGTTACTGTTATAGAATCATAACTCAGGGGATGGGGGCACCTGGGTGGCACAGTGGTTAAGCGTTTGCCTTCGGCTCAGGGCGTGATCCTGGGGTTATGGGATCGAGCCCCACATCAAGCTCCTCCTCTAAGAGCCTGCTTCTTCCTCTCCCATGCCCCCTGCTTGTGTTCCCTCTCTTGCTGGCTGTCTCTATCTCTGTCAAATAAATAAATAAAATCTTAAAAAAAAAAGAATTAAAAAAAAAACCTCAGGGGATGAAACAGGAAGTGAAAACAGGAAGCTGCAAGAGAAGTATAGTGAGAGTGCTTGTCTTTGAAATTTCTCTGAGAACTAGTCAGTTTCTTATATTTTCAATAAGTCCCACAATTAGTTTCACCTGAAAAGTGGATCTCCCCTGCTCTGGAAAACGCATACATATGTATGCATTTGAAAATTCAAAAATAATATATGATATTATATAATTTTATAATAATATATATGCTTAAAATCAACACTTTATATAGATAATACATGATTTTCACATATCAAGAATTAACTAGCAGGGAAGCTCAGACGGTAGTGTAGTAGCAGGACCCTAGGCTCCCCTTATCCCTCAAACACAGCTAGATAACTATCAAATTATTCTAAATACTCAAGAAATCAACCAGAGGACTGATAGAATAAACTACACAATTAGAGGCAGAGAAAAGATCATTTGGAGGAAGATAGGAAGTGTGGGATGTGGTTTGGGGGAGAAATGGATCATAGGTGCTGTGGAAGGGAAAGAGTCCTGGTCGTGGAGTAAGGTGAGAAAGAGTAGAGCACACAGGGATACACACAAGAACACTTCCCCAAAGCCATTGGCTGGGAGAATGAGAGGGGCTGAATGTCCTGAGCTTTTGCAACCAGGGCTCAAAGACAGATGTGTCAGATATCCTTCGGTTTGGCTGGGATAGAGACGTGAGGATGCTGCCCTGCTCCTTGAGAAGAGACAGGAAAACAACCCTGGGGCAAGCTGTGCAATCTGAGGATACTTAAGCCACACAGGGAGAGATGGTTTGTACTTTTTGGAGCTCATATGTGAGAGGTGGCATTGCCACTCTGGGGACAAAAGACCAAGCAGGCACCATTTCCCTACTTCACCCCTCAGCATCACACAAAGATGCCAAAAAATTGCCAGAACTGATGCACAAATTCAGTGAAGTTGCAGGATACAAAATCAACATACAGAAATCTGTTACATTTCTATACACCAATAATGAAGCAGCAGAAAATGAAATCAAGGAATTGATCCCATTTACAATTGCACCAAAAGCTGTAAGATACTTAGGAATAAAACTAACCAAAGAGGTAAAAAATCTATACTCTGAAAACTATAAAACACTGATGAAAGAAATTGAAGAGGACACAAAGAAATGGAAAAACATTCCATGTTCATGGATTGGAGAAACAAATAATGTTAAAATGTCTATACTACCCAAAGCAATCTATGCATTTAAGGTAATTCCTATGAAAATACCACCAGCATTTTTCACAGAGCTAGAACAAACAATCCTAAAATTTGTATGGAACCACAAAAGACCCCAAATAGCCAAAGCAATCCTGAAAAAGAAAAGAAAAGCTGAAGGCAATTCCTGACTTCAAGTTTTATTACAAAGCTGTAGTCATCAAGACAGCATGGTACTGGCACAAAACAGACATAAAGATCAATGGTACAGAATAGAAAACCCAGAAATGAAAGCACAACTGTATGGTCAACTAATCTTTGAGAAACCAGAAAAGACTATACAATGGAAAAAACAAAAAAACACAGTCCCTTCAGCTAATGGTGTAGGGAAACCTAGAGAGCAACATTCAAAAGAATGAAACTGGACCACTTTCTTACACCACACAAAAATAAATTCAAAATGGAAGAAACAATCAAAATCCTAGAGGAGAACAGAGACAGTAACCTCTTTGATATCAGCTGTAACAACTTCTTACTAGATATGTCTCCTGAGGCAAGGGAAACAAAACCAAAAATAAACTATTGGGAATTCACCAAGATAAACAACTTCTGCACAGTGATGGAAACAATCAACAAAACTAAAAGGCAACCTATGGAATGGGAGAAGATACTTGCAAATAACATATCTGATAAAGGCTAGTATCCAAAATCTGTAAAGAACGTATAAAACTTAACATCCAAAAAAACAAATAATACAGTTAAAAAATGGGCAGAAGACATAAAGAGACATTTCTCCAAAGACACGCAGATGGCTAACAGATGCATGAAAAGATGCTGAACATCACTCATCATCAGGGAAATACAAATCAAACCTGTAATGAGATATCACCTCACACTTGTCAGAATGGCTAAAGTTAACAACGCAAAAAACAACAGGTGTTGGCGAGGATGAGGAGAAAGGCAACCCTCTTTCACTGTTGGTTGGAATGCAAACTGGTGCAGCCACTCTGGAAAACAGTATGGAATTCCTCAGAAAGTTAAAAATAGAACTACCTTACAACCCAGCAATTACACTACTAGGTATTTACGCAAAGAATATAAAAATACTGATTTGAAGAGACAGACACATGCACCCCAATGTTTACAACAGCATTATCAACAATAGCCAAATTATGGAAAGAGTCTTAATGTCCATCATCTGATGAATGGATAAAGAAGAGGTGACATACATATACAATAGAATATTATTCAGCCATACAAGAGAATGAAATGTTGCCATTTGCAACAACATGGATGGAGCTAGAGAGAATGTTGCTAAGTGAAATACATCAGAGCAAGACAAATACCATATGATTTCACTCATATGTGGAATTTAAGAAACCAAACAGATGAACATAGGGGAAAAAAGAAAAAAAAAAGAGGGGCAAACCAGAAAACAGACTCTAAAACTATAGAAAACAAGCTGAGATCTACTTGAGGGGAGGTGAGTTGGGGGGACTGATTAAATGGGTGATGAGTATTACAGGGGCACTAGTAGTGATGAGCACTGGGTGTTGTATGTAAGTGATGAATCACTAAATTCTACACCTGAAACTAATATTACACTGTATGTTAACTAAGTGGAATTTAAATAAAAACTTGAAAAGAAGAAAACATAAATAAATGAATAAATAAATAGATGATAGATAAATAGAGATAGATAGATGATAGATTAGATAGATAGATAGATAGATAGATAGATAGATAGATAGATAGATGATAGATAGATAGATAGATAGATAGATAGACAGATAGATAGATAGATAGATAGATGATAGATAGATAGATTATTAGAGGACAGAGATATTTGAGACAAATGATGAAGAGAGGTAACAGGTTTAAGATTCACCCTTGGGCAAAATAAAAGATCTAAGGATTATATTTTGCTGTGGGGCACAGAGTACAAAGGTAATTAAAAATGTTCTCAGCCCCCTCTTGTCAATTAAGTATAAACCTAGGTAACCTAAAGGGCTATAATCACAATCTTTTGTTTTACGGCAGGGAGCAGGAAAAGACTCCTCATATACTTAGCATTTTTCCCCTTATTAATTCAAACTAGTCCATAAAAACTCAAGATAAATACTGAGTTATCCTATGTTCTGCGGAAGTGTTAATTCTCAAGAACAACAGATTCTTTTTTTCCTCAGATACTTCACATACGAAGTTTGAGGTGAAGGAAGGGCCTACTAATAAACCTTATTTCCTGAGAAGTCAACAAGGATAGAATTCAGTACATAAGAATAAATACTAGATTTGGAAAAGAGGAAAGATCCTCATCTATTAAGTTTAACAAAGAAGGAAGTGAGTAGGCTATGGATGTGTTAAGTAAGTAGTTGCTATATAAATGATGGTCTTTATATATTGGCCCCTAGATTGATCGTTTCTTCCCAGAAGTCTGTGACCCATTAGCTCCAAAGCCTGCCGGTACTAAATTGAAAATTTATACATCCAATTGTTATATAAATATAGCCCAAATAAGAGTTTTAGACATCTCCAGTCTGCCTGCTTTGCCTACTCCACAAATCTATACCCACCATCTGCTAATAGAAAATGTAAAATCTGAAAATATAAAGACCTCAAGCTGCTGCTGCCCTTCTAAGCTCTCTGATCCAGAAACTCTTTGTTATGCTGCTATTCAACATTACCTAGACATGCAACTCCTTTCCCAATCCCTCTCTCACCTTCCGGATGGTGTCTCCCATGCCTCCATAGCCTTTGGAAAGTCTCATGCTATGAGAGACTTCCTTACATCATCACATACCAGAGTCTCACAAACTAACCTTGTGTGTGCTACTGTTAAGTTCTTGGTCATATCTTTTTCAAAAATGTTCAGCCCCCAAATCCCTCAAACCCCCTATAGTAGAACAACATCAGACAGAGAGTATCCATTATAGCTGCATTTATCTCTGTTTCACAGAAACAAGTACATCTGCAGAAAGAAGTGAAAGTACCTAAGAAGGATGATAAGAGATTTAGAATAGTTTGGCTCTGGACAATGAGATGAGAGGGTGCTAATTCCAGGTATTTTGAAGACTGATCAACTGATGATAGAAACAATGAATTTATTATAGTACAGTCCTGTTTTGTTTTTTTGTTTTTATTTTGTTTTGTTCTTTTTTTTTTTCTTGTGTTGTCCAGTATCCTTGGTGGCAAATAAAAGATGGAAATTTATTGATTAAACAAAGAATTAACAAGCCCATGTTTTCTCAGCATTTGCTTAGACCTTAATTTAAATGAAATTATGTATCAGAAACACCCCCACCCATAAATGTTGAGGTGTTGTGTTTGTGTTTAAAAGATTGTACAATATGTAAAAATATATCATTATCATTATTGAAGGAAAATTAAGAGATATCCCAATTATTATTTTAAAATACAATATTATTTAATTAATCTGTCAGGTGATGGCTACAAATATATATTAATTATGTACAAAGCTACTACAATCTAAATTCTTTCACACATAATTGGAAGAAAAAACATGAAACTTGCACTCTGAACAAATTCTCTCTTAAAAAAGAATTATTTTCACCTAATTGATAGTTACAAAAGCACTGTACAAATAGAACAGCTACTTAGCTTCTAGAGAAAGTAAGCCAAAGACATAAATTTCAATTATACTCAGAATATAGTTAGTAGATTTTAAATGTTGCAAGGGACATTACAAAGAATTCTGTAAATACTGTGAATTTAAGTTAGGTTCAATTCTACCTTAAAGTAGAAAGATAAATCAAATGAATTCCTGATATTCTTTAATCTTCAAATTTTGTTTGATATCACCCAAAATATGAAAACAAAACATTTAAGTTTTGTGGCGCTGACACTACTTAAAAATGCAACATGAGGAGTGCATTTTACTCCTACGTTCCAGAAAGCAAGTGGTGCGTTTAGTCCAAATTCAAAGGTCTGAGAATCAAGGTAGCTGACAGCACAATTCCCAGTCCTAGGTCAGGAGAAGACTAATGTCCTAGCTCCACAGGCAGGCCAAGAGGCCAAATTCTCCCTTCCCCTGCCTTTTCGTTCTATTCAGGTCCTCAATAGATGATGCCTACCCACACTGGGGAAATCCATTCACTTCACCCAGTCCAGTCCACTGATTCAAATGCTAATCTCTTCCAGAAATAGCCTCAGAGGTACACCCAGAAATAATTTTTTTTATCATGTTAAGAAAGTACCAATTCTGGGGCGCCTGGGTGGCACAGCGGTTAAGCGTCTGCCTTCGGCTCAGGGCGTGATCCTGGGGTTATGGGATCAAGCCCCACATCAGGCTCTTCCACTATGAGCCTGCTTCTTCCTCTCCCACTCCTCCTGCTTGTGTTCCCTCTCTCGCTGGCTGTCTCTATCTCTGTCGAATAAATAAAATAAAATCTTAAAAAAAAAAAAGAAAGTACCAATTCTCACTTTATTATTTTCTTAATAATTTTTATTTTGTTATATTAGTCACCATCCAGAAATAATGTTTAACCAGGTTCCTGGACATCCCATGGTTCAGTCAAGTTGACACATCACAGCCATGGTGATATCTTCCCAAACCATTCTTCCTAATGTTTAAGTTTTCAGTGATCTAGCTAAAAATATTTTAACAGAGAAAATGAAAAAAATGATTTGGTCTCTTCTCCATGAGAAGAATCTGAGAACAGATAAAATCTGATGATAAATCTGAGAAGAGAAAGCTGAAGAATGAACTGTTAAGTATAAAGGAATGAGAACATGGCAAGTTTAAAATAAATCTTTCAGTTTCATTTTTCTTAGTTTCTCAACTAATACCTATTGTCAACTGCCAGACATGTAATTAAAGACAACTTCAGAAGATCTTGCCCTGAGTATTGAGTCTTCCCAGAGGGCTTCTCAGATGTCATGGAACTGAAAAAAAGGCATTCTTGCTATGCATTTTTGTAATTTCTGCCCCATAGAATCTAAATTATGGAGTGAAATTTTAATAAAAAAATTATTGAAAAAATTTAGTGTTTTAATGAAAACATCAGTGCTACTCAAAATTATATATATAATATATATGATATATATTATATAAAATTATATAATTTAAAAAATTTAATGTTTTAATGAAAACATCAGTGCCACTCAAAATTATATATAAATAATATATATTATATATGTTATATAAAATTATATATATGTATAATATATATTATATATATATATTCATTCCCTGGTGCTCTTATTAAAATCCAGATTCTGATTTAATAGATCCATGCTGGGGCCTAAGATTTTAATCTCTTGTCCTCTGATGATGGAAGTGCTGTTGTTTCGACCCTAATACATGTTGTAAGCAGAGTTACACATTTTTCACTCAGATTCAGGCAAAAGAATTAAACCCTAAAGAAGAGGATTTGTGTGGTTTTCTTCTCAATTCTCCCAAGGTAGGCACATAGTTAGCACTATCCTAGATGCCTAGGAAATACACTTCAATTCATGTGTGTCTGATGAAGAAACAGCGGATGATAAAATTGATTTAAGTCCCATGGGTCAGATTAAATGAGACTTGGAGTTGAACTGTTATGTTCATTTTGGATCGGTCTTAAATAAAGAGAGGATTAGAGGAAATGAGCTTTCTTTGTCATTCTATGATTCTTCAGGGGATTCCTGGTACCCAAAAGATATAACATTTGTCAGTCTTTCTCGGCAATTACCAGTTAAAACATCTTTATTTCTTTCCTATCTCTCTTAAAACATCATTCTAACTCTCTTAAACAAAAGTTTAATCCATTCTACTTTAATAGCATATAGGAGCTAAGAGTAGATTCTCTAGAAATAAACTAGTTCTAACTGGTACTGAGAGCGCTGTTTAGAGTCATGGAATTTGCAGTTAAAAATGAAGAGTCTAAATAAGACTCTGGATAGCAAAGAGAGACAGAGAGAAGGAGAGAGAGAGAGGAAGCTAACACATAGCGGGCATGGGGTTACAACATTTTCCAGTTAACTACAGAAATTATTTTTAAAAAGAGACAACCAGCAATGCGGATTAACTTAATTTGGTTGTAATGTTAGAGCATTTTTTTTAAAGAGTTACCCTGATGAAACATTTTGCGGTTCTTTTTACTGCCTTGCTTTTCCTGAAGATTTGACACTAAGTAGAAAGAATAGTACATAAAACATAAATGGGTTCTTGCAGTCACATTTGCTAATAAAATTTATTTTTAAAATATGCCAGTTAAATATCTAATACATCAAAAGGCATCATTGTGCTTTCTTATCTCATCGCACTGTGATACCACAGGGGATAAGAAAAGTTATATTTTGAGGTTATTCTGGTAATGCATATTTTGTAATCTGATCCACTGTGTAGACCAAAATGAAGTAATGTTGTACACAGCTAATACTCTAAGTAACCAATGAAAAAGTTAACACATTATTGGAATTCCAATTAATAGACACCCCATAGTTTTTCCATTAAAATACTATTGCAAGTCATTTAATTCACTTCATAAATAACTGGATTTACATAGAATCTTTTTAAAATAAAGTGTAAGGGAAGATGACTATCAACTACATAGTATTTCCAATAAAACACTGTAGGAAGCTTGTCTTGCAAATATAACTTTTTGGTTAACTTAACCCAAAAGATATAATTTTATTTTTTGTTTTTGAAATAGATGAGTGAATATATTAAGTTGTTAAGATAAAATAAAGAAGAATAAATATATAATTCTTCATGAATCAACTAATCCATATAAATATCTTAATAAAGGTGCATTATATTTTCCTGTTTAATACATTGATTTTTATTCACTAATTTATTTATTCACTTATGGGATAGATATTAAATGAGAAGCTATTACTTGTCAAACACTTCACTAAGTTTCCCAAGAAACAAACCATATATGATTTATGCCTTTATGGACTGAAGTAAACAAAATACAAATATAAAATAAATCCCAAAAAATACTGTAATGAAAGAATTGAGATAGAACAACTGGAAAAAAAAAATCTTCTTTAGTTGGTTGATGAAGGGAAATCTTCCTGAACAAGTGATGCTACCACTGAGTTCTAAAGGATGAAAAGGATCAGGTTATTTGGAGAGAGATATTTAAAGCAGGAAGAATTCTGCAAAAAAACCCTAAAGAATAGTGTGGTTGCTACATAAAAGACAGTAATATAGTAACCAAAGTACAAACCATACAGGGGCTCTCTATAAAAACAAAGAAACAAACAAACAAACAAACGTGTTTCATTCTAGGGAAATTTGAATTTTATTAAGCAGAGGAGTGCGATATTCTGACATACATATTTTTAAATATCACTTTGGCTTCTTTGTGTAATGTGTTCTGATATAAGAAATGTGAAGTGCAGAGACCAGGAAGAGGCAAATGTAATGGCCAACAGAGATGCTCAGTTTGCTTAGACTGGTTCCTAGCAATAGACAGAGAAGTGTAGATGGACCTATTTTGCTTGAATAAACTGTTGTAATCCAGGTTTATTTTTTCATTTTACAGATTAAGAAAAACAGTATTTATAGTATAAGAAGATATTAGAAAGTGGTAGAATAAAGGAAACTTACCTTAAGCTTATTCTTTTTAGGTGAGAAAATTATTCTTTCTGAGATACTACATTTTACAAAATGTTATAGATACTACATTTTACTAAATGTTATAGAGCCTGTTTTAGAGAATAAAGGAATTGTTTCTCAAAGAAGAGGCAATATCAAGTAACATTATCTTAAAAATTAAAAAATAAATCTGTAAACTAATTAAAATTAAGCATTCATATGTACCATTTATAGTAGTAATTCTTGAAAGGACATTCTTTTCTTATTTTTTTATTAATAGTAATATCAGAATATCAACAATTGTAGAGGGTTTTAGTAGTTTTAAAACAACTTCACATACATAATTGTTCAATTTTACCACAACCTTGATATACAGTTGGGAAAATGAGATTCAACCAGATTCTTTTGCTCTGTCAAGATGTGAGTCTAAAATCTATGTCTGTATTATGTTGAAAAATCAATATAAAATTATTATATAATATAATGGTAGGCATTAAATGCAACTGTAATGATTAAATGACAAAAAATGTAGAAGAAATTAGCCTCATGCATAGTACATACAACTGAATAAGTATTGGTTATTATTTAAATATTCATTATAAACTAAGCCAAGAATATATTTCCCTTACAAAATAGATGAAATCAACCTTAAAGCTGGAAATTCAATATTGCTTATTTAAAGTTTACGGGAATTATCCAAGGACCTTGTCCAAATATATATATTGTTAGGTCTCCAGTGATTTTACAGTGGTTCTCTCAGAAATGTGTTTAAGCACTCTTTAGGATATTCTGAGTCAAGTTATTTTTGAGAGAAAAAAACAAATACTGTTTGCATATTTGATAGATCCAAACCAACTTTCGGCCATTTTATGCATGATGATTATTTAATATTTAATTGTGAAGTAATGAACAGAATCAGCAACTACTAAAGTTTTAGACCACATGCTGGGTCCTTCCATGTGTCATTTCACTTAATCTTCTAAATAAGCCTCCAAGTAAGGCATTGTAGCAAATACCTCCTAGTACATGATAGAGGCTAGTCCCATATTTGCCTCACTGTAAAATATATTCTTGTTCCAATGCAACACAGCCAGTAATCTACTCAACAGCAGGCCCTTTTTGGAGAAGGGGTGCTTCCAGTATTTGTAGTAGAGGTATCCAAAGCTTCTAATGCTTTACGGGAGGTGGAGAGAAGCTAGATAGAAGCCTTTTCAGACTCTTGCTTTCAAGCAAGACCATGACTGAAAGTGAGATAGTCACGAACCTGATCTTCATTCCATAGTCCATTGTTCAAGCCAAACAAATTTAAATAGCCTGTGCTTATACTTTTAACCCTAAAAGTACTGGTAATATTGCAAAAGCAGTAGTCTAACAGTAAATAATGGAATCATATATGATCATATGCCTATTAAAGACAAACTAAAATTTAGGTAATAATAATTGTACCTATTTTTTAGTATTTGGAATAGAAAAATTCCCCAACTGAACAAACAGTACTTTCAAATTTAGAACTACACTCACTATCAGGTTATCATTTCCTCTCTCCCTATGGAAGGGGGAGATAATTCCATTTAATAGAACCTTTGATTTTTGTGATCCTATATGATTCTTTAGATAGAAGTATCAATGTTTTAGCTATTCATGTAGAAATTCCTTTACAGAAAAAAAATACTACTTGCAAAAAAACCAAAAAAACAAAAAAAAAACAACCCCACAACACATAACATCTTGTTTTCCTCCATTCATTCAATCATTTCTACAACTAACAGTTTTTACTTAACACATGCTAAAATGCAAGAATATAATGACAAATAATAAAGAGTCACTTTTCTTAAGAAAGTTGCAGAGCAGTGGAGAGAAATTACAACATAAAAGAAATTATGATATAATGTAATGAGGAGTAGAACAATGTGAGTTATTTAAAGAACTAAGAAAACACTTAGAAGAATGAGCTAATCAGTCCTAAGGAGTCAGAGAGTTTCCTGAAAAGTTTATAACTAAGCTGAATCATAATAGGATAAAGAAATAACCCAATTGGGAAAAATAGAGAATGATGCAAAAAAAGAAGAAAAAAAAAAAGAAAAGAAAAAAGAAATTATTGTGTAATATATATCCTTTATATATATTACACATCAAATAAAATATAATATATATATTATGAAACACATATGTATTTTTATTTGCTTAAGTAATTTTCTGCTATGGAATCTCAAAATCTATTGGTTTTATGAAATGAATTACAATGAATTAGAAGCCTAATCTAGATAGTCAAATTGCTCTTATATTTGCAGAAAAGTCACATGTGAATACCATTAAATTTTCTCTTAAATATAATTAGCCAAAACTCCTCTCTCTATATATTATAAATAAGTTAATTAGGTCTGAAGTAACTTTTTGATTCTGGATAGACAATGTGTTTTCCTATAGATAAAGTTAACGTATGATTTTAAATGAAAATATTTTAATAGAGATAATGAATATATATTACAAAGCACTAAAATTTTATTAGTGTTTTTAAATTTATTTTTATTAATGTTTTATTAATGTTTGTTTACATTTAAGCATCCCCTTCCCCCTCTGACTTTAGTAACTTCTGAGGGTTTAAAGGTCCAGCACCCTTTCATTCCTCCTTTCGCATTTTTCTTTTCCCCCTTTTGGAAGTCAGACATTAAAGAGTAGTACATTTAAAAGTAATGTATACATGGAAAAGCTAGAAAGTCACTACAAATGCCCAGGGAAAGGCACAGACCCAGAAAGGACCAGAGGAAACCTAAAGTTTATGCCCCAGGCCAATCCTCAGCTTGGAGACAGATTACAGCAATTAAAAGAAATAAAAGAAAACACAAAAACAATCAGCAAATATTGGGGAAGAAGGAGAATCAGATTTCCAAAGCTACTACATTATTAGATTCAAGTATCATTTTTCTCAACAACAGCAACAAAAATCACAAAGTATACAAGGAAATGAGAAATATGGCCTGTTCAAAGGTAAAAAATACATTTATCAGCCAACAAAATTGTCTTAGAAAAAGACCAACTGGTGGACCTACCATAAAGACTTTAAAACAATTGCCTTGAAGATGCTTCAAAGAACCAAAGGAAGATGTGAAGAAAATCAAGAAAATAATGTGTTAAAAAAATGGAAATATCAATAAAGAGAAGGAAAAATCTAAAAGAAACCAAAAAAAAATTCAAGAGCTGAAAAATGTAATAAAAGGAAAGAAAAATTCATGAAAGGGAATCAAAGGCAGATTTATGCAGACATTGGAAAGAATCAGTGAATATAAAGACAAGATAATAGAAATTATATCTGAGAAACAAAAAGAAAAAAAAAAGAGAAATGAACAGAATGTAAGCAACCCTAGTACACCATCAAGTGGACCAACATCTATATTGTGGAAGCCCCAAGGAAAAGGAGAAGAGAGAAAAGAGAAAGGGGCAAGGAGTTTATTTGAAGAAATAATGGTTAAAACTTCCCAAATTGGATGAAAGACAACAACATAAACTTCCAAGAAACTCCAAATAAGATTTATTTGCAGAGACACACACTGAGATATATTGTGATATTTGCCAATAGCCAAAGATAAAGAGAATCTTGAAAGCAGCAAAAAAGAAGCAATTCGCAAATAAAAGGGATCCTCTCTCAAAGATTATCACCAGATTTCTCATCAGAAATGTTGGAGGGCAGAAGATAGTGGGCTGGTAAAAGACTGTGGTTGCCATGGGATTGGGGAGAGGTGTAAGGACTGAACAGGTGAAGTACTGGGGATCTTTAAGGTGGTGAGACTACTTGGTATGATATTACAACAGTGGATACCTAATACTATGAATGTATTAAAACTCATAGAGGGCACCTGGGTGGCTCAGTCAGTTAAGCATCTGCCTTTGGCTCAGGTTGGGATCAAGCCCCACATAGGGCTCCCTGCTCAGTAGGGAGTCTGCTTCTCCCTTGCCCTCTGCCCCTGCTCTCTCTTTCTCTTTTCTTTCTCTTTCTCTTTCTCTTTCTCTTTCTCTTTCTCTTTCTCTTTCTCTTTCTCTTCTCTTTCTTTCTCTTTCTCTTTCTCTTTCTCTCTCTCTTGAATGCTGTCTGTCTAATAAATAAATAAAATCTTTAAAAACAAGCTCATAGAACTTTACATTACCAGAAAACTTAATGTACACAATTAAAAAAGTTTTTACTTAGGAGGTCAGGGGATCCCAGGAAGGAATGCAGACTATTAGGAATCTAACAGTATTACAAATAAAACAACTTCACTAAAGGGGCTCACTTGAGTAAATTTAGAAATGAGAGGAGTCTGTAAGACTAAAAAGAAAATCAAATGCACATAAACACTGCACTTTACTGGATAAAGTTATATCCCACAAGGGTATGAGTTAACAATTTTGATACAAATTTAATACATGTATACTGAATTGAAAAAGTAAGTAGGCGCACCTTGGTGGCTCAGTCGGTTAAGCCTCCGACTCTTGGTTTCAGGTCAGGTCATGATCGCAGGGTCCTGGAATCAAGCCCCATGTCAAGCTCTGCACTCAGCAGAGTCGCTTGTCCCTCTCCCTCACCTCTGCCCCTCTCCCTCCCCCTCTGCCCTGCGATCTCTCAAATAAACAAACAAATAAATAAATCTTAAAAAAAAGAAAAAAGAAAAAAACATAAGTAAATTGAAACAAGGTTTCTTACTCTTGGGAACCAAGTTTCTTCCTTTTGCAGTAGAAAAAAAAATTACAAATAAGCAAGGATGGGGGGTAGAATAATCATATGATGATGGATTAGAGTTGGAGAAATCAGTATGAACTTATTTTTAGCTCAGTATAGATTCAGATGTTTACATATAGAAATATTTGTACACATTCATATATTTCCTTGCCCTGTCAGTTTCTTCCTGGAAGAAACAACACTCCAGTAGCAACAGTGTACAGGTTGCACCCAAATCTTTGCTTTTTGAAGAATTCTCCAAAAAACAAAATAGGGTACCTTGGGGAAGTAGCTGATTCTAGAACTGAGGCAAGAAACAGGTAAGATGATTTGGGGCGCCTGGGTGGCACAGCGGTTAAGTGTCTGCCTTCAGCTCAGGGTGTGATCCTGGCGTTATGGGATCGAGCCCCACATCAGGCTCTTCCACTATGAGCCTGCTTCTTCCTCTCCCACTCCCCCTGCTTGTGTTCCCTCTCTCGCTGGCTGTCTCTATCTCTGTCGAATAAATAAATAAAATCTTAAAAAAAAAAAAGAAACAGGTAAGATGAGTCTGGAGCATTTTGTAGTGACAGAAATTAGGAAGTCTAAAAACACAAACATACAAAAGAAATAAATAACAAAAGGTTATGGCATATATATGACATATGGTATATCAAAGGGACACAGGAGCCAAGTGAAAGAGTTCCCAATGGCCAAACCTGGAACGATTTGAGCATAAAAATAAAGTAGTAGTGGATTATAGCCAAAAGCATAACATACATATCCATGTTTCCACACTGATGTAAATAAATAATTAAATAAATAAAGAAGAGACAATCTGTGCAGAATTCAAGACAATTCATGGACCTGTTCCTTCAAAACCATATATGTTAAATCATCCTCTTCTGAAAGCCTTCTTAAAATTACCAACATTAGGGGCACCTAGGTGGCTCAGTCAGTGAAGCATCTGCCTTCAGCTCAGGTCATGATCCCAGGGTCCTGGGATTAAGCCTGGTGTCTGGCTCCCTGCTCAGTGGGAAGCTTGCTTCTCCCTCTCCCCCTGCCTGCTGCTCCCCCTGCTTGTGCGCCACTTGCATGCTCTTTCTGTCAAATCAATAAATAAAATCTTTTTTAAAAAAATTACTAAGATTAGATTTAGGTGCCTTCTTAGTAGATTTGAATCATCTGAGTTTAGTGCAATCAGTGATATCAGTATGAGCCCCCCGCCCCATTTTAACGGTGCAAAAACATCTATAATTTCTACTACTCCCCATTCATTATCAACATTCTTAAAAACTGAAAAATCAGTACCTGATTTGTTCATTAAATATACAGTTCTGTTTTGTTGTTATAATTGTGCTGCTTAAGTGGTTAATTGTGGAATGTAAAAAACAAACTACCAAATAACCTAAGTATATATCTTTAAATATACAGTGCATAATAAATAGTATAATATTGCCACAAGGGAGTTCATACTATGCTCAATAAGCTCTACAGCAGGATTGCTCATCCTTTATTTCAAGCATATGTTTTATTTACAACATAATGTCATTTTCCAAATATCTAGCCACCATGGCACAACTGGCTGTTTCACCAAAAGGCTGGAAGATACACTAGTATCAAATACATCTCCACCACCCTCTGAAACTAAAATTAATTGTATCTCCTTGGCCACTCCCATCCCAAGAACACTTCAATATTTTAGCAAATGCCCTAAATATTGTCCTTGAAAGGGAACTCTAATAACATTGAGCCTGGGAAGGATCAAAAGAAGGCATAGTTATCTATCAGATTTAATCAAATATTATTCTGAGTATATACCATTCACCGCAAATGCATTTCATATGCAGTTAGAAGAGACAACAGAAAGAAAATGTACAAAATGATAGTCTCTCCATACTATCATAGGTTATTTTAGTACAATTAATTATAATATAATTAACTCTGTACTAAGAATAAAATATCCAAGGCAATTATTAAAGCAGAATGCATGCCAGAAGAACAGGTATAACTCACAGTTGTAGAAAATACAAAATGTACTGTATCCTATATATATGCTTTTTTTATTACGATTTTTACTTTTATTCCCGAATCCTTTTTTTCTAGAATTTTATTACATTTTAATAAATAGTATATTTCATCTATGCTATGTTGGTAGAATGGCTTTTATTTGTAACTGTTTTTTTATTTGTAAGCACAATTTTTTCTTAATGAAGTGCACTGAAGTTTCTTTCCATAGACATAAATTCTCATTTAAAAATATTCTAGAATCAGGCACTGGGTGGCTTAGTCAGTTAAGCTTCTGCCTTCAGCTCAGGTCATGATCACAGGATCCTGTTTTGGGCCCCACGTAGGGCCTCCTGCTCAGCGGGGTGCCTCTTCTCCCCTTCCCTGTGACCCTCCCCACCACTTGTGCTCTTGCTCCATCTGTCTCTCTCAAATGAATAAATAAAAACTCTTAAAAAGATATCCTTGAATCATAATTTTTAAAGTTTTAAAAACAATAAATATCAAAGAGTATTTTATGAAGAATACCTGCATATGCCTATACCTGCATGTAAAAGAGGTTCAACAAAAAGTGTTGAGATAATTTTAAAATTCAGATAGAAAATTACACTAAATCATTATGTTAAAGGATCACAAAAGTCCAGTCTAGATTAATCATTTTTCCTAAAATCCATTTTGTCTCTTCAGTTAACTGACCCAAATATTCACCACCCTTCTCTCTGTCAATAATATAATTTTTCTTATTTTCCTGAGTTGTGTTGCAACAAAAAAAGCAAAAACAAACAAACAGTCTCATTTAGGCTTACTTGCTGCATTAGGAGCAGCTCTGTAAAAGGAAGTTCTTCCTGTCTATCACGTCTGAGTCTCTATTACTTGCCAAATTTATGGAAATGCTCTGTAGGCAATTAAGCTGATGGTGGTTTTCAGTGACATCCAATTGAACTTAGGTTCCAACTATAGAATTAACACTGAGAGGATTCATTCTCATCAGAAAAGGGTAATAGAAAATAAACCTTCTTTGCTCCCCTTTTTATGTCTTCTTGAGAAACCAGGAAGAATTGGTGATAACTAGTTCATTGCCTGTCACTAGGTGTGAATATCTGACAGATTCCTTCAGTTCCCTTAAATTCTAGAGCTGCTGAAATAGAAAATAAAGTCTACAATTTCAAGACAGCAGTGAAAGAAATTGGTGATTAGTCTTAAAACGGGAAAAGTAGAAATGAGTTCATTGATAACTATTACTAGGTGAAAGTAAAAACTGAAGTAAAAGAAAATAATACTTAAATATTCTGAATAAAAATTATGATAATTAGACAAGGAAAAGAACCAGGCACATAAACTTTTGCATAAATATAACACTGTTACAGTAAATTACTGAGATTACAAAAATATTATTTTTAAAAGACTATTTGTGATGTGACAGATTGTTGTATTTTTTATATTCTCACAATGAAAAACATCATGTGCTTTATGCTTCCTGAATTACCCTTCGCTCTCCATAAAATGCTCACTTAATGATCCAAACAAATTTTGGACACTGGCAATTTAGGGTTGAATTGAGGATTCTGTCACTCACTAGCTGAAAATGCCATACCAAGTTATTTCCCCATTCTAAGTCTCAGTTTTATGTGTAAAATTAAGCACCACCACCTACCATATAGAAGTGATGGGTAGATAATATGGAATTTTACATGAACATGTTTAAAACATTAAAATTATAGACAGAGTTAGAAAAAATGCGATGTTTTAGACATATTAGTACATAGTTTCATATAAGATTTTTTAAAAAAATAGCCAACTGTGAAATGTCTTACTTGTTATTTTGTGTAAGTGCCTTTTATGGGTTAAATTGTGTCCTCCCCACCCAGGACCTCAAAATGTGACCTTATTTGGGAATAGGGTTGCTGTAGCTGTATTTAGCTGAGATTTCATCATATTGCAGTAGGGTAGGCCCCTAATGCAGTCAGGGAGGACACTATATGAAGGTAAAGAAAGGATCTGGGTGAGACCTCTATGAGGAATGCCAAAGATTGCTAGTAAACCACCAGAATCTAAAAGGGAGGCATCAAAGAATGAAATCCCGCCACTTGCAATGACATGGATGGAACTAGCGAAATAAGTCGGTCAAACAAAACAAAACAAAACAAATACCATATGATTTCACTCATGTGTGGAATTTAAGAAACAAAACAAATACAGGTAAAAAAGAGAGGGAGGCAAACCAAGAAACAGGTTCTTAACTATAGAGAACAAACTGATGGTGGTTACCAGAAGGGGATGGGTTAAACAGGTGATTGGGATTAGGAAGTGCACTTGTCCTGATGAGCACTGGGTGTTCTCTGGAAGTGTTGTACACCTGGAATGAGTATTACACCATATATTAACTAACTGGAATTTAAATTAAAAGTTTAAAATAAGAGAAAAAACAAGTAGATTAAAATTTACTGTATGTTAAAGTAACAACAACAACAAAAGAGTTTCTCTCAGAGCTCTCAAAATGAACTAAACTTCCTAATTAACTTCAAAATGACACATTAATCTTAGACTTCTCGCCTCCAGAACCGAGAGAGAATAAGTTTCTGTACACAGTTTGTGGCACTTTGTTATGGCAGTTCTGGCAAACTAATACAAGGTCTATTGCCAGTGCATGGTCTTCTGTGGAGCTGGGCTGCCTTATCTGAAATCTCCATACACTTAATTTACTATTGTATTGCGATTAATTTCTTAATTTTTTTGTTTACCTTCTCTCTGTAAACACTGAATAATGTTCTATGACCTCTACAACAGTTATCTTCCTTCAAACTTGTTTATTAGGATAAAATTAATCTTTAGCACATTATTTACTAGCATGTAATTTTTTCTCAAAAATCCTCCTCCATTACCTACTCCTTCAGGATAATTTTTCCTCTAATAAACTTCTCTAAATTTATCATTTCAAATAACTAATTATAATTATTTGCTTCATTCAGCAGCTATGATTCTTTTAAAAACATTAATAGGATTATGCCACTCTCAAAATTTTTCAACGTATTTCTTACATTTAGACTACAATTAAATGCATTAAAAATGTCCTCAGTACTCTGACTCTTCGGATCACTGTAACTTTCTCCAGTTTCATCTATTCTGTTTTCTTACCCTTCTCACACAGTTTCAGTCTCACTGTGACCTCAAACGCAGAGACTTCATTCTGCCTCAGACTTGGGTTGCCAGATTGAGCAACTAAAAATACAGATTGCTACGTTACATTTGGATTTCAGATAAACAATGGCTACTTCAGTATCATACGTCAAGACAAGATTTTTTCAATAAGAAGAGCATCCTTACCAGGCTTAAAGTTGCCCCAACTTCAAATAAATAAATATAGTGCTACAAATGTTCAAATAAATTCAGCACTGTTTATTTTTCCCATGAAAGACAATGATGATATTTGTGGGGAGTGTGTGTGTGTGTGTGTGTATGAAGTTTAGGAAATTACTATTCAAAAAAGTAATTTCACAAACCAGATATAAGTCAAGCACTGTATCTGATCTCTGTATGGTAGCTATACATCTATTATTTTGTATTTCCTTGTCTTACAAATTCTTAGAAGATGTTAAATTCCGCAATGATTACATTATTTTGTACGAAAAGACTAATACCTTGTTTTGGTTTTCTAATCATGATTTATCTACATCATGAATTCTGAGGAAAATAATGTTACTTATTGAAGTTGGAAAATTCAGTTTTTTTAATAGAAAAAATGTATATGTTTCTATATGTATATATTTTTAAAAAATAAATAGAAGTATTCATTAAAACATATTATTTTGGGGCCGAAGCATCTCAGTGTAGTAGCTATGGCTTAATCATAAACACATAGTTTCAATTACAAAGACTCCCTTATTAAATATTTAGGATTTCTTCTTATTTCTAATATATCCTCCTAAATATTGTAATGATTCATGAGGTATTAGATTCAAAGTAGTAGTTGCAGGTATTCAGTTATGTATTTTTTGTAGTAAGATTTAATAAACTCATTATTAGTTTGGGACTGCCCTAACAAAATATAAGTTGGTTAGCTTAAAACAGCAAAAATTTATTTTCTCACAATTCAAAGGCTAAAAATCCAAAATAAAGCTATTGGCAAAACTGTTTTCATTGAAAGTTGCAGAGAAATCCTTTGTGCCTCCTAGTTGATTGGGTTTTTTATGGCAATTTTTGGCATTCCTTGACTTGCAACTACATAACTCCAATCTTTGCATTCATTATTACATGAATGTAATAATTCTCTTTGGGTTTGTCATTCTCTTTGGGTTTGTCATTCTCTTTGCTTATTTTAAATCCAAGAGAAATTAGTTTTGCCATTTTATCTATCCATGCATACATTTATTTATTAATATTTATCAAGGGTATATAGTACACATATAAGTGCAGTGGTTAAAAATGACTATTCTGGAGGCATACTTATAGGTTCAAAGCCAGGCTCCTCTGAGTTCTAGCTCTTCGATGTTGAACAGACTACTTACCCTGCTTGTACTTCAGTGTCCTTTTTCTTACAATAAAGTGTATTAAATTTATAAGGTCTTTACAAAGGTACAATGAGTTCATCTTTAAAGCGCTTATAAGAGGGCTTAATATAATAGTAAAAAATCTTTCCCCTAAGTATCAGCTACTATTATTATATGGTGTATGAAAGATACTCAAAATAACAACTTTAAAAGAAAAATATTAAAAGGATACCAGGGTCTTCTAGTGCTACCCATGCTAGAGATCACTTCTAGCAGATTAAATGTCTCACTACAAAGGCCTGAAGTGCTATCAATTTAGCCAGCACTTGAGCCTCCATGATACCCTACAATAGGGAAAAACATGAGGTGATTATTACATTCAACCTGTTTTTACTTTTCCCCAAGAGACAATTTCTAATACAAATAAATAGAAAACAGAGTATTAGCAGAAAGCTGTAGGCTTACAGAACTATGATGATAAAAGTCAGAATCCAGGGCTGGAGATGAGGGAACCACAAAGAGTGGACACAAAAATCACCATAAAAATCCTCTTTATATCATTGGCTTAATCCTAAATTGCACATGCTCATGGTGTAAACTTCCAGAACCCCCAAAGAAAACAGCAGTTGTGTGGCTATAGTAGAAATATGAATAGTTCTTTGGGGCGAAAGAGAAAAAAATTTGAATTCAAAATCCAGCCAAGGTGGAAAACTTTGGTCAGTCCCTTTCATTTCAAAGTCCCTAAAAGATGGGACTAAAGCACATACTCAAGGCACCAGGGCACACACTAGGAGTAAGAACTATATGCCAGGGGTAAGGACAAAACTGAAATAAATAAGACCTAACAAAGTCAAAACAAAACCTTTCAGAAAATTTAGCTGATTCAATTATTCTGTGCATCCTCCAGAAGGAAATGTGATCTGAACAATATGACTTCCTTGACATTTTCCAACAAATACTGAATATATTATTCTCAAATGCACATGGAACCTTTTCAAAAATAGATCATAAGTTGAGCCATAAAACAAGTCCCAACATATTTCAAAAGTTGTAATGATACAGAATATAGTAAATAGGACAAAATTTACCAGAAAAAAAGAAATTAAGTAAAAATACTTGTAGATGGTCCATAGGTGGGAAATCAGAAAATATTTTGAAATGAAAATACTCTGAATGAGATGAAAATGGAGATGCAGTATATCAAATTTTGTGATGCAGCTAAAACAGACTTTAAATAATAGTGAAATTAATACATTAGAAAAGAAATTAAGTTAAAAAATCATTAATCCAAACTTCTAACTCCAGAAGTTAGAAAAGTAATGGTAAATGTGAGATAAATTTCTAGAAAATAGAATAAAAAGACAAATGAAAAATATGTGGTAGGAGAAAGGTAAGGGATATGGACACTTAATACAGTATGTTCACCATCTGATTCATACAGGAATTTTAAGCAGGTTAATATGTAAAATAAGTGAATAAATGCTCACATATAGTTGCATCACACATAACAAATGAGTCCTATAATGGAAAAGAACAGAATTATCCTCCTCAAAGAGTAAAAGCTACTGGCAAACGTATAAGTAATTAACTGGCATCAGATTCATATCAGCAGTATTGGAAAGTATATTCACAAAATTATGATGCAGTAATCTTATCAAAATGAGAAAATATTATGAATCCAGAATTTATATGCAGTAATATTTTCAATTCAAATTCGAGAACAAGCTAAACATATTTAAGAAAGTTAAGAACTCAAAACTTGTATGTCACTTCTACCCCTTTTAAAGAAAACAACACTAAGAATATTGTTGAGACCAGAACTTTGACTTCGCATAAAGGACTGCAAGAAAGACAGAAAAAATGGAATCTAAGAAACTGACATATACAGAACGTCATAATAAGAGAAACAGGATATTATAGCATAGTAATTCTGAGAAATCAGAGAAAAAATGTTTTAAAATACTTTAAGAAACAGTATTTATGAATCTGGAAAACATTAGTGATATAGTGAAATCATATGGCTCTTAGTGTACGAGCTAAAGAAGAATTAAAATCTTTGGAAAGGGTCCATTTCTACCAGGATGGTTGTTCAGGTTTATGGTTGAGCCATAAAACAAGTCCCAACATATTTCAAAAGCGAAAATTAAAAAATACAGAATGAACCGTCAAAAATATCCTCAAAAATATCAGAGTTCTTGAAAGACATTAGGAAAATATCAAGTTAAAATCTCGGTGAAATAGGAATTCAGAAGCGGATTTTGTTTTGATGGTATTTACCAAGTCATTAACATCAAAATTTAGTTTTCCTTGATTTGTCTAAAATGGGAGACAGAGACAAATTCCAGTACCACTACAAGGTGGATGACCCTTCTAAATAAGGCAGAAACATCAAATGGAAACACCCTCAGTGCATGAGGAAACTGAAATATATTTCCTCTAGCTGCTACCCCAAGAACTGATATAAAAGTTACCATGGCAGTAAGCAAAGCTAGAGGGTAAAATTAATATCAGAGAAGTTAAAGCAAAAAGCTCATCTTCACTTGCATTTGCAGACCAAATGTATGTTATCTAGGTGTTAAAAATACAAATTCTGTATTAAGTATGAAAATACCTGACAGGTAATACTCCCTGGTGCCTCACATTGCAAAGGGTAATCCTTTATTGGAAATTATCTTAAAACGAGAACTTAAAAATTCTCCAAAATAATTTCCCAAGAGAGTAAACAGCTCAAAAAAAAAAAAATTACAAGGCAACAAGGTAGTACATGCCATCATCCACAGGGTGTAGAAACAGACCTATGGATATTCACAAAGTGAAATAATCAGACATACAAAGAAAGCAAAATCTACCCTTAACTAAGACAAATATATACACATACAATGGAAAATAAAGTTTAAAAATATTTGAAGGGCACTTTCTGGTTCCACATGGAAGGAGTTCTGGAAGTCACTTCTTCCTAACAACAAGTAAAAAAAACTGAGCAGTCTGATAAATTAATAACTCTCTTGGATCTGTAAAAGAAGTAAGGATGCACAGTAAATAGCAGTTTTCAGATTAGACAGATAGGTGAATACAGGCAGTGACAGCTTACTTGAGTAGAGACTTAATGGACAGAAACTGCCATGGGAACCAATGCCAGGGTAAGAAAAACTGAACTGTAATTGGTGAACTTCTAGAGGTTCAGTGTGGATAATTTGGAGAGTTAACAAGGACATAGGGACCTAGTCATCAGTACACCACACTTTTGTGCATTTTGCTTCCGGGAGCTTGATGGGGTTCTCACAGTAAATATTGGAGACAAATTCCCTCGAGCGTTAGCCAAGGAAAAGGGAAAGGAGCTATTTGGAAGTATACCAAAACACCTGTTCTGAGGCCTGCCCTCAAGAAAAACTACTTAACCAGAGGCTAAGTTGCTGGGATTTTATCACTCTAATTGACTTGAGGGAAGGGAAATTCCCAGCTCCAGCCAGCTCTAGCCTTCTATGCAGGAGAAGGGAAAGACCCAACTCAAAACTACCCTAGTCATTCTGTCCCTCCTAGGGTGGGTCTGGGGGGATTGGTGGAAAGAAACTGAGAAGTACTTGTAAAGTTCACAGTCCAGGGGTACAAACTCACAAAAAGATATGAGCTAATTACAGGATTATAGAAAGCTTCCCCTCTCCCCACACCTCACCATCACATTTTTAAAGGTCTATTTTCAGCAGTTCCTTTTACATTGTATTTGGCTATCAAGAAAAAAACTTATAGGGGATACTAAAAGGCAAAAAACACAATTTGAAGACACAGAAGTATCAGAATTGGACATGGGAAGGGTGTTGAAATATCCAACTGGGAATTAAAACAACTATGATTAATATTCTAAGGGCTCTAACGGATAAAGTAGACAGCATGCAAGAACAAACAGGAAATGGGAGCAGAAAGGTAGAAAGCTGGTCCTAAAAAAGAATCCTTAAGAAATGTTAGAGATGAGAAATAGTGTAAAATTGAAGTAAAAAATCTTTGATGGGCTTATTAGTTAACTGGATACAACCAAGGAAAGAATCTATGAGCTTAATTTATCAAAAAAAAATTCCTTTAACTAAAAAACAAAGAGAAAAAAATATAATGGAAAAAACAGCATATCCAAGAAGTGTGGGGCAACTACAAAAGTTATAACATGCATGTACTGGGAATACCAGGAGAAGAGAGAACAGTGCACAAGAAATACATAAAAAAATAATAACTAAATTAATGTCAGACCACAAATCACAGTTCTAATGAGCTCACAGAATTCCAAGCAGGAAAAACAAAAAAATGAAAAACAAAAACAAGAAACGATGCCTGGGCCTATAATTTCAAACTACAGAATATCAAAGATAAAGAAGAAATTCTGAAAGAAGCCAGAGTCAAGAAACATCTTACCTATAGAGGAACAAACATAATTACACAGACTTCTCAGGAATCATGTACACAAGAAGAAAGTGAAATGAAATATTTAAGGTATTGAGAGGAAAAAAATCCCCCACAAACCTAGAATTGTGTACACTATGAAATTATCCTTCAAAAATGAAAGGCTTTTCAGACAAACACCAACTGAGCGAATTTGTTGCCAGTAGACCTGCCTTACAAGAAACATTAAAAGAAGTACTTTAGAGAGAAGTAAAGTACAGATGCCGTGGACATTAAAAAGATAAAGGAATACTATGAACAGTCTATGTACCCATAAGTTTGATAACCTAGCTGAAATGGACCAATTACTTGAAAGAAACAATCTGCCAACACTGGCACAAGAAAAAATAATCCATATCAATAGGACTATATATGTTAAAGAAATTTAATCAATAGTTAATAACCTTCCAAAACAGAAAACACCAGGCCCAGATGGACTCACTGGTGAGTCCTACCAAATATTTAAGGAGGAAATTCTACCAATTGTCTACTATCTCTTTCAGATTGGAGATAATAGTTCCTAACTCATTCTATGATGCCAGCGTTATCATACAAGAAAAGAAAAATATAGACCAATATCTTTCACACATGAAAAAATCCTCAACAAAATACTAGCAATCAAATCCAAAAGTGTATAAAAGAATTTTTTCTTTATCAAGTTTTTATTTAAAGTCCAGCTGGTTAACATATAATGTAATATTAGTTTCAGGTGTGGAATTTAGTAATTCATCAGTTACATACAACACCCAGTGCTCATCACTACTAGTGCCTCTTTAATACCCATCACCCATTTAATCCATCCCTCTACCCACTTCTCCTCCAATAACCCTTGGTTTCTTCTCTATAGTTAAGAGTCTGTTTCCTGGCTTGTGTCTCTCTCTCTCTTTCATATGTTCATGTTTTGTTTCTTAAATTTTACCTATGAGTGAAATCATATGTTATTTGCCTTTCTCTGACTTATTTGCCTTATTTGCCATCTACATTATTGCAAATGGCAAGATTTCATTCTTTTTTTAAAACAACAGTTATTGGTGAGGATATGGAGAAATGTCACCTTCTTGCACCGTTGGTGGGAATTCAAACTGGTGCATCCACTGGAAAACAGAATGGAGATTCCTCAAAAAATTAAAAATAGAACTACCCTATGACCCAGCAATTGCACTACTAGGTATTTATCCAAAGAATACAAAAATCCTAATTCAAAGGGATACCTGTATGCTGATGTTTATATAGCAGCATTATCTACAATAGCCAAATTATGGAAACAGCCCAACTATCCATCAACTGATTAATGGATAAAGATGGGGGTGTGTGTATGTATACACACACACACACACACACACACACACACACACACACACACCACCCAGCAAATTAAAAGAATGAATGATAAATGTGAGAACATATATGGATCTCAAATAAATAATACTAAATGAAGATCGACTGAAAAAGCTATATAGTTATGATTTCAATTACTTGACATTCTAGAAAAGGTAAATTTATAACGTCATAAAACAGATCTATGATGGGGATGTGGAGGAGAGCGCTGACTAAAGTATGGCATGGGGAAATTTTTTCTGGTGATGGAACCCTTCTATATCTTGATTGTGATGGTGCTCACATGATTGTATAACTTTGTCAAATTGTAAACTGAAAAAGGCAAATGTTACTAAATATAAATACTTTAATTTATGAAAGTGAAAAGAAGATACCAGTTTTTTCTTGCTGTTGTTAACCTGAGTGTTCATATATAGTTATAATTCTGTATAAAAAAATATCTGAAATCCTGGACTATTTCATTTACATAATATTTGCATTAACTTTAAAAAGACTGTGAAAAGAAAAACTGTCTTATATAAAGCACTATAAAATAAGGCATGAATTCATGTCACTGATTATGGAGAGCAAATCAACTTGAGTCACTTTTTAAACTTTTATCTTTGTTTTAGGCTTCCAGTCTAATCAAGCTACAGTAAATCCTTATTATTCATGGATCCACCTGCTTGCTAAAATTTGTTACCTCAAAACAAACACTCATGAGCTTTTGTGGTCACTGCAGACATGTGTGAAGTGGCAAAATATTCGAGTCCTGCAAGTCACATCTTTCCAGTTGAAGTCAAAGAGGGCAACACTCTGTCTTACTGTTTCATCTTCATATTGCAAAGAAGTGTCTCATCATTTATTTAGTGCCACATTTTTCACACTTGTGGGTTTTTTAAATTATTATTTCTATGTTTAAAATGGACGCCAAATGTAGTGCTGAAGTGCTATCTGGTGTTCTGAAGAGGAAAAAGGAGAAAATAATGTGGGTTATATAAGTTTCCTTCAGGCCTGAGGTATAGTGTTGTTGACTATGAGTTCAATGTCAATGAATCGTCAACACTGTATATCCAGAAAAAGAAGGAGGAAATTTGCTGATCTGTATGTGAGGCTGCTCTGGAAGATGCTAATTTAGCATCTATGGAGTTTGATAAAGCCAGGAAGAGATGAAAAAATGGCTGCATTTGTAGATTCACAAGAGGGACGCAAATGAAAAAAACATATTAGCACTGTTGTGAGGCTGAATGCCAAAGAAATTTATGGTCATGTAATCCAGGGTCAGGAAAATGTTAAATCCTTCTTGGCTAGTGCTGGCCAGCTCTCATTTTTCAAAATGTGATTCAACCTTTTTTTTTTTTTAAAGTAACATAATTAATTATGCTGTTTAACACCTATTAATGAGTAAACATAGGTAAGCATAGAATAAATCAAGAGTTTGAGTAAACCTAGTAAGTTGACAGTAAATTGAAAAATAATATCCAAATGAGAAAAAAGAAATATTGTAATATGTCTTATACCTTGAAGAAAAAAGAATATGCCCTAACTCAACAAATTTATCAACTTTAAACATTTGACTATGTCAGATGACAGAGTTTGTGAAAATAAAAGGAAGTAAAAAAAGATCTTTAAAATATCTTTAAAAGTCTTTAATAAGCATTAAAGGCAAATGACAATATTAAAAATAAACATCAAAAGGAGAAGGGGCTTTTTAGTACACTATAAATCTTTAGCATTTTAATTTAATCAACATACGATGACCCTACAGTATAAGTACACTCAATGCACTTGATTTAGTCTAGTCATATATCTCACCTGTCATAAAAAGCAGTGCTAATGACTCCACAGATACTCTTGAGAATTTAAGCCTATACACAACTATGGTTTTAGGTTATTGGGAATATTATCAACTATTTCTTCTTCATCATATTTACTAAAACCCCAAATCTATCTTATTTCAAGTATAAAACAATAGCACTATATTAGGACTCTGACAAAAAATTATCTATGGACACAAATGTCTTTTTCTGTGTTTTGCTTTTACCTATTTTTTTCCCTCTCTCCTACTTTAATTTTATATAAGGCTTTAATGTTCTTACATGTACATGAAGCTAAACATCCAATCATTTTGATTATAATCTGCATTTGAGAGTCATGTGAAGCTTTAATTTAAAAATTAAAAATGATTCAACAAAAGGAACAAAAATATTGGAAAAGCAACTACCATTTAATTGTATATCTGTGTTTTCTTAGTATTCTTTTTAACCTGTACTCAGTAGAATTCCACTGTTGTATATAATAAACCATCTCTGCATTGGAATTGAGTTCTGAAAGGATGTTTGCCCTTAAAAAAATGCACAATAACATAAGAAGGATATATATTTAGATATTGAGATCTAGACCAGGCCAGGATAAGAAAAATATAGGGAAAGAGGATTAGAGGAACAGAAGAAGTACAAAGCACTGCTGTCTGTATTGCGATGTGTTTGTCTATTTTAGTCAGAGACTCTTTGCTGTATTATTCTGATACATATTATCATCTTCATATAATATTAGGGAACTTTTAACACTTGTGGCAGTTTTTTTCTTTTATTCTCAAATGTTTCATATAATTATTTTACATAATAATACATAATAATCATCACTTTTTACAAAGAATGAGTTTGGAAACCCTTTATCATTTGCATAATCATTTCTAACTTTGCAATTTGTATAACCAGCGCCACAAAATTTTTGATATAGATTTTATCAGAGAAGGAAAAAAGTGGTATCAGTTAAACTCAGTCTCTGAGATTTTTTATTTAATTAAATAAATTGAAATCCCTTTAGAAAAAATTCATTAGGACACCCTAGTTCCTCATTGTAGTAATAATGTTAAGAATTATCTTAGTGGAGCATCTTCTTTTCAGGTAATCTATTCATTTCTTATCCATTATATTTTTATGCAATATCAAAGCTGTACTGAATTTGATTACTGCGTTAGACAATTTGCAAAGTGCAACCTTCAGATTTCTTTTGTAGATTCTTTTATTTTGTTTTTGACATCAGTTAATGCTCCATCTGCCTTTCTAAATACCTGTCATAACAAAATAATGTGTTTTAGTTATACTCCAAATTAATTTCATGGATATAACAAATCTCAAGATTAGTTAAGAATCTATAATATTTAGGTTCTTTCTCATTGCATCTGCATGAAATTTTCATTCTTTCCATCAAAGAAACCAAAAGCTATTTTATCCACCAGTGGTTTCCATTTACAGAATCTTCTTTACTGCAGAAAATGTTTACTTTGTTTTAATTAAGATAGACAAATAAGACATTGTAAAAGGCTTGGCTACAGAGCAACTGCCCATACATACTTCACACTCATTAATAGGAGGAGGGATACATCAGGGATCAAAGCCCTAGATAAGGGTGAGCCTTGCAGGTAACCTGACTACTCTACAGATCTATTCTGAGGAGTGACTGTCAGCTGATACACCTAATCTCAGGTGTTAAGCAGAAATAAGCACTACAAAATTGTATTATATGTGGGGGCTAAGCCTATTAATATTCCAGCTTGCTCTCTGCTCATTAGTTCCAGAAGGGCAGGGCAGCCTGAAGGTTATTAGGTGCTCATTAAGAAAGGCTTTGATGTGATAAACCAGGGACAGAAAATAATAGTACTAAAATCTCATGACACAATATTTAATGATCTTAGTCTGCAAGCTGATGTTAAATAAGGGTTTTAAAGTATCATCCTTCATCAGGGTTTCAAAAAGTAATTAAAAGGCAGTTAATGTGCTACGATTTTTCATTTCTCAAGAGATATATAAGGAAATTAAAAAACAGAGTTATAAAAGATTTTTTAGTCTTATTTAAGTTTAAACTACATAAATCAGACTAAATGTGCAATCCCTAAGCTTTCTCACTAGCACTTGATATTCTGTTTCTAAAATAACTACATATCATTGGTTTCCTAAAGGGTCAAAATTTATTTGATACTGATTTTTAGGCCAAAACTTGATTATAAGAGTGTAGCCAAAAATCATAATATCAATCATTATCTTTATATCTTATGTGCAAATCATAAGAAGAAAACGTAACCATCCTCATTCTTTCCTTTTTATTTGTTAAAAAAGAAAAAAAAGAAAAGAAGGTTGCATATGAAAGAAAATATATCCCAACATGGACTAAAAGCCTAAAGTCTGGGAAGAAGTTTCTCATTTGGAAGGGTATATGAACCAAATCATACTTAAAGGGGATCACTAGTTATTCTCTAAGTAATGCTCATATTTAAGCCCTCACCCACTTTTCATCATAGACCTAACCCACCACTCCAGAGCTCATGTATTCTTCAAAAGCACAATCAGTACAAAATTGGGCCTCTGGTGTCCTATTTATTCTGAGGGCACAATTAGTGTTGTCTTATTTAGGCTTCTGATTTACTATTTGATTCACAGTTTAGATGTAGGCTCTTTTACTTATATAGTTCCTGAATCAACTTTTTGAGATACTATTATTTATAATTAATATATAATTGAAATATAATATATTATCATATGTACTTATAGTGTATTATTACAATTACTAGAATATTTTCTATCAAAGAGTATAACAGAAGACTACAGTTTAAAATCCCCAAAGACATTATGGATGTATAAGTAATACATAACAATTCTGCCCAATTGGAGAATTTCTAAAGGTAAAGAACTCTAAAATGCAACTGCTTAATGTTCTATAAAGTATTAATAAAATTATTAGAGATAAAAAATATTATATTAGTCCCCAGCAACTAGTTAAATATGTCACATATGGCCTCTAAGAATTAACTATAATTATATCAACATCTCTCCTAAGTTAAACCAAAAATAATTTAAGGTGCTTATGATACATGCTGTTGACAGTGCTAAGGAAAACTCCTAAAACAACTTGATTTTTTTGGTCATTTGTTTAAAGCCCCTTCTTTCTGTAACTGTTCTGATAACATATATTTATATGCTCCCTGTGAAATTTAATTATATTATTTTTTAGTTTCTGGGATCAATGGGATAAAATTAGATCATCTAGAATGGAAAGAAAAGCAGCACTCCGGAAACAGACTGTGGAAACATTGCTTACAAAAGTGCTATCACGTGAGTTATAAAGATTCTTTACTTGTTAATGCTTTAAATGGTTTACCTTTAAATGCATATACATGACAGTTGTTTTGGTAAATTTTTATACTTTCTGGAATTTCATCATGTTATTGGAAGCAAATCACTAAAAGAAACTCAACCATGTTGAAATAGTGCAAAGATCTGCTTCTGCTTCATACAGAACATACATTCTTTCTTTAGTAAAGATGCTTCATAGCCATCGGTGAGAACCAAACAAAAATTCAAGTCTCCACTGAAATGTAAAACATAGGTGTTCCTTGGGCTAGTAGAGTAACAATGGTTGGATAGTGACTATAGGCTAAGCAGTGTTCCCCAAGATTCATTCACATAGTACTCTAGAATGTCACCTTATTTGGCAACAGGGCCTTTGCCGATGTAACTGAGGAAAGGATTGAGATAAAATCATAAGGAATTAAGATGGGCCCTAAATGCAATGGGAGTGTCCTTATAAAAGAAAATGACACAGACACACACAAGGGGAAGAAGGCTATGTAGACACTGGTAGCGACTGGAGTGATGCCATCACAAACAAAGGCATGCCTTTGGCTGGACGTGGATGGTCCAGAGGCTGGAAAAGGCAAGAAGTGATCTTCCTATAGAGTTTTCTCAGGGAGCGCAGTAGAGCTGACACCTTGATTTCAGACTTCTAGCCTCCAGAACTATTAAGGAATAAATTTGTGTTGTTTAAAGCCACCAAGTTGTGGTAATTTGTTATGGCATCCCTAGAAAACTAATACAAGTAGTAAGTTAACATGGTTACTAAGAAAAGGAGTTCTTAGCTGGGAGAAGTTTCAGAGGAAGAGTTTGGAAAAAAAAAGATTCTTAATATAATGTTATGAAGATGAGGTCTATTTACAACATAAGCAAAAACTTGAGTCCTAGACATTTATAAGACATGAAAAATTATTTAAGGGATATGAAAAATATAAGGGGTATGATAAATACAAATGGCACTGAACATGGGAGAAAAGAGAACAGATGTAGATTTATGAAGACACCAGTTAATTTGCTAATTTGTTTTCATAAAGTCAGAGAAACTCTTGATTAGAAGGAACTGTAAAGGTTACCAAGTTTTCTCTTTGAATATCTCATCAGATACTTCAATCTCTTTAAAATTCTTTCTAAAGTTACTTCAGCTTCTTTTTCAACAACCTTACTAGCAGAAAAATAATTCCATTTTTAGACAACCTTGTCAGTATCTTTATTATAATAAGTCCCAAACCCCTGTTCTGCATGGCAGACCTTCAAATACTTATCTCTTATTCAGGCAAAAATTCACACTTCCTTCTAAAATTCCTTATATGATATGATTCATTTTCTAGCTTTCTCTTCATCCAAATGAAACTCCTATGAAAACAATATGACTCATCTATGGATTTCTTAAAATAAGAATTCTAAAATTAAACAGAATTCATTTGGTGTTTCTAATCAATGCAGTACAGTTAGATTGGCTTCACTACCTACTATCATTACATTATTTCAGTTTCAATTACATTATTATTGTTAACACTCAAGTTGATTTTTTATGCAAACATCACTGGTGTTATTATTTTACACGGATGCTTCTAAATCATTTTTCTCTTATTTTTTTTCTGTGCTGAAAGGCAACACATTTATCATTTTTATCATTAGATTCTAATAAATCTCTATACTAATGTTTATTCTACCAATTTTCTACTGCAACAGGTAATTGTTCTCTTTTCCTGTTTAATTTGTAAAAAATGTGGAAGTATGTCTTCTACCTTAAAATATTGTTATAACATTACTGATTTGTAAATTAAGCTAGATCTTGAATTAATAACTTCCTTCTCTTCTGGGATGCCTGGGTGGCTCAGTCGTTAAGTGTCTGCCTTCCGCTCAGGTCCTGATCCCAGGGTTCTGGCATCAAGCCCCGCATCTGCTCCTTGCTGGGTGGGAAGCCTGCTTCTCCCTCTCCCACTCCCCCTGCTTGTGTTCCCTCTCTAGCTGGCTGTCTCTCTGTCAAATAAATAAATAAAATCTTTAAAAAGCAAAAAATAAAAAAATAACTTCCTTCTCTTCTGACAGTGATTTCCTTTATCCAGATTATAGTCATAGATAAATACCCCACTCTAGTAACTAGTTACTATTCCTGACTGTGCAGGTTGGGTCATCTATACCATTCAATGGGGATTTAATCAACAGTAATTTTGGTCATTTGATATGTGAAAGAAAAATAAATCAAGCCATTGTAATATATTTAAGAGTAAAATTACTAAGTAATTTTTCTCAAATGAAAGTGAAATTAATTCCTTACTTATCTATGCAATGGCTAAAAAGCTATACAGGCATGGAAGATTTCTTAGGAAGGCATATGCCTGACCATGAAAAACCTCCAAAGGATAGATGTTTTCTTGAAATATTCACTACAGCATGAAGTCTGATTATTAGAGTGGCAAAGAAGGAACCTAGGTATTTTTTTTTTTTTATAGATCTCAATTTTTGGAAAGCAAGAACACCTTGCCACAATTATCCAATATATAAGAAATTTATATATTTATAGGTTTGATTCTGCATTTTGTTTATTTATTTGTTTTTTAGATTCCACATATGAGTAGAATCATATGGTATTTATCTCTCAGTCTGAGTTTTTTCACTTAGCCTAATACCCTCTAGTTCCATCCATGTTGCAAACGAAAAATGTGTAAAGGAGAGTGGGAGATACAGGCTTCCAGTTATGACATGAATAAGTCACAGGAATAAAAGGCACAGCATAGGGAATACAGTCAATGATACTATAATAGCATTGAATGGTGACAGGGATTAGCTACTCTTGTGGTGATCATAGCATAATGTGCACAAAGTTGAATCATTATGTTGTATACCTGAAACCAACACAACATTGTGTGTCAATTATACTTAAATTTAAAAAAATTAAAAAAGAGGGGCGCCTGGGTGGCACAGCGGTTAAGCGTCTGCCTTCGGCTCAGGGCGTGATCCCGGCGTTGTGGGATCGAGCCCCACATCAGGCTCCTCCACTATGAGCCTGCTTCTTCTTCTCCCATTCCCCCTGCTTGTGTTCTCTCTCTCGCTGGCTGTTTCTATCTCTGTCAAATAAATAAATAAAAAATCTTTAAAAAAATAAATAAATAAAAAAATTAAAAAATTAAAAAATTAAAAAAGAGAAACTGATATATAAGCTAGGTTGTTCTAACTTATTAAATCTAACAAGTCTTTTGCTTAACATTTTCTCTTCCATTAATTCTATTTGTGATTTTAAATTACAGTCGTTGAAATGTTGACAAGATTTTAATAAGAGCAAGAACAGTTAGCTAAATGATATAAACAGCTAGAAAATATACTATGAAAATATAAATTGCTGTTAGAATAAAATCATTTAAACCTGGCAATGGTAATCCAAGCAATCTGGGCTAAAACCACTGATAAGAACATACAAATTTTTATACAATTTAATTAAAAAATTTATAAATAAAAACATAAAATTAAACATTCAGTGGTAGTTTTAACAACATGTAAGACACAAATTAAGATACAACTGGGGAAATGGAACATAGGTCAGGAAAAACACCAGAATGAGTAAAGAAGAACAGGAAGGTAGACAAAGGAGAAAGAGGTTAAGATTCCTAGAGGACATTTAGTTGGAATCAAAGAAATAAGACTTCATTTTAATATATACTAACTAAGATGTATTCACAGTTATGAAAGTTCTTTTACTGCAGATTCAAAAAGGAATATGAACCCCACCAGAACAAATAAAGATAAAACTATGCTTGGTAAGTTCACAGTAACAACTATAATAAAAGGACAAAGATAAATCCTAAAATTAGAGAGTGAATAAGGTGGATGATGTTCAAAGTAGAAACATTCAATTGATAATGGATTTCTAAAAGGACAGAACTATAAGTTAGAAGAAATAGAATGGAACCTTTACTATCAGGAATAAATGGAGAATGTTAATAGAGATTCCAAAGACATCAAAAGAATAATAAAGTAATAAAAGCACACAACTCTATGCCAATCTACTTGCAAACTTAGATAAAGTTGACAAATACCTGAGAATACAAAAATTACCAAAACTGATATAAAAAGAAATAGAAAAATCTAATCAATCCTAAGTCTACTAAAGAAATCCTTATAATTTAAAACCTCCAACTACAACTCCACACTCATGTAAAGTCACTAATTTATTCTATCATATTTATGGAAGAAAAGACACAAATTCTATATAAAATTAATGAGGAAATACAGGAGGGGCCTTTCCCAGTTTAGTTTACAAAGCCAATATGTCCCTAATGCCAATACCAAACAATGTTTTAAAAAGAAAAATAAATCTACAAACCAGTATCAGTCATGAACATATATGTCTAAAGCCTTAACAAAATGATAAAGAGAGTCCATTTATTACAAAAAGAATACTGTGATAATAAGGGGATCATCCATGAAATGCAGTTATATTTTTATTAAAAATAAATCTATATTAATTTATCATAACAATGGGTAAAGAATATCAAGTGATACTTTTAAGATGCATAAATGGAGGAAGACGATGGAGTAGGAGAATCCCAAGCTCACCTGGTCTCCTGGATACAACCAGATGATATCCACATAAATAACCCAGAAAATGACATGTAAGACACAAATTAAGATACAATTGGGGAAATGGACCATAGGTCAGGAATATTGGCAGAACAGACTCTCAACAGCTGAATGTAGAGAAGAGGCCACATCAAAGGGGGTAGGAACGCCAGAGACGTGTTTGGGAGGCAGTCTGACCAAGAGGATGTCCACAGCAGGGAGGGATGCTGTGGGGGTGGAATGGAGAGAGGAAAAGACCCCACACCAGGCACCCCAGGCATAAAGGACACACACTGGGCAGACAAGTCCCCATAATACTAAATTGAACTTTAAAAATCAGGCTCAGATACAGGAAAGCCAGAGAGTGATAGGACACTGAGCCCCACCCTATGGCACAATAAACAGCCCTCTTGAGATACAGCAAAGCAGCAGCAATTTAAAAAACACCTCAGGGGGCACCTGGGTGGCTCAGTTGGTGCCTTTGGCTCAGGTCATGATCCCAGGGTCCTTGCTCAGCAGGAAGTCTGCTTCTCCTCTGCTTCTACTCCTCCCCGCTGCTGGTGCTCGCTTTCTCTCTCTCTCTCTCTCTCTCTCTCTTTTGCCCCCTCACTCTCTCTTTTAAATAAATAAAATCTTAAAAAAAATAATAACAAATAAATAAAAAAACACCCCGAGTATACAACAGAGAGATTTGGTTGGTAATTTCAGAGCATGTGCTGGAGGAGCAGGGATCTTTAGAAGATTTTTTTTAAGAACAAAAGAGCTGATAGGTGCCATTTCCCTCACCATCCCCAGCCTAGATACACAGACACCTAATGAAATCAGTACAGCACCAATACTCTTCACCCAGCTAGCTAACAGTGCACCCAGTCTCATCACTCCTCCATGGACCTGCCCCTCTATCCAGCCTTCTGCTCCATATCTTCTTCAGCAGCAGACCTGCACAAACATTGCTACCACTACACACCCCACCTTCATGTTCTCCTGTAAACCTGTCCTCAGGAGAAGTCCAACCAAAGCAGCACCACAAGCACTGCAGTGTACAAGCAGATCTCAAAGGGGCCAGCACCACTCCAAAGTGATTCCCGTCCCTGAGTCAGGGAAAGAACCATACACACCAGTCTGACTGCACCTCAGCAATGGTCTGTGGACAGACATTTGGTCTGACTGCAGGCCCCACCCACCAATGAAAGCTTCTCAGGAGACAACGAAAGGACAGTGCCCTACAATAAAGTGCTGTCACAGCTCTAACAAACACCTAGTTTGACTCAACTCAAGCCCAAGGAGGCCCAAGACTCCCATAAGGCCCATGACCAACACAAGGACCAAACTGCCAATGACAGACAGAGAGAGCCACTGTAGACAACTATACTGAAACAAACACAGCTCAGCCACAAAAGTAGGGTGCATACAACATATACAGGAAACAGCCTGAAGTGCCAGGTCCTGTAAATAGAGGACAGTGTGCTGCGGGACATACTATGGGACATCTTCTTCATAAAGCCACTTCTTTCAATAATAAGAGATATGGCTGACTTTCCTCATACACAGGGACAGACAGAGAGAGAGAGAGAGATAAAATGAGGAGAGAGAAGAATATGTCCCAAATGAAATAACAGGACAAAATTGCAGAGAAAGAGTTAAATGAAACAGGGATAACTAATTTGCCAAATAGAGAATTTAAAGTAATTGTTATAGATACTTACTGGACTTGAGAAATGAATGGAGGACCCTCAGTGAGACCCTCAACAAAGAGATAGTATACATAAAAAAGAGCCAATCTGAGCTCAAGGGAGCTCAATGACAGCACCAAGCATAATAACATCTGCATTATAGGGATACTAGCAGGGGAAGAAAGAGAAAAAAGAGGCAAAAAATATATTTAAGGAAATAACAGCTGAAAACTCCTGAATCTGGGGGAAGGAAATAGACATCCAGATCTAGGAGACACAGAATGCCCCCAACAAAATCAACCCAAGAAGGTCCACACCGAGACACATAGTAATTAAAATGGCTAAAAGTAGTGACAAAGAATTTTAAAAGCAGTGAGAAAACCAATCAATCAAACAAACAAAAACAGTTATACAAGGGAAACCCCTAAGGCCATCAGCTGATTTTTTAGCAAAAAATTTCAGGCCAGAAAGGAGTGGCATGCTATATTCAAAATGCTGGAAGAAAAACAAAACAAAACAAAACAAAAAAACAAACCTGCAACCAAGAATATTTCAACCAGCAAGTCTATTATTCAGAAATAGAGTTTACCAGACCAACAAAAGTTTAAGGAATTCATCACCACTAAACCAGCCTTACAAGAAATGTTAAAGGGAACCCTTTAAGTAGAAAGGAAAAACCATAACCAGGAATAAGAAAAGTAGGAAGAACAAAAGCAATAAAAATAAGTGTGTCTATAAATAAGTAGTCAAGGCATTCACAAAAGTATGCAAAGTGTGACACAATATACCAAAAACATGCTTTTAGAATGGGTTCAAACTTAGGAGACCATTAACTTAATAGAGACTGCTGTATGTGTAAAACATTATGTATAAATCTACTAGTAACCACAAATCAAAAACTGGTAATAGAGGGGAACCTGGGTGGCTCAGTCATTTAAGTGACCAAGTAGGTTTCAGCTCAAGACCTGATCTCAAGGTTCTGAGACTGAGCCTCACATCTGGCTCCATGCTCAGTGTGCAGTCAGCTTGAGATTCTTTCCCTCTCCCTCCCACTCTCCCTCTGTCTCTCCCCCTTTCTAAAATAAATAAATAAATTAAATCTTTAAGAAAAACAGTAACAGATATGCAAAAAATGAAGAGAGAGGAATTAAAGAATATCACCACAGTAAGCCAGGAAATCATGCGAGAGGAAAACAAGAGAAAAAGGAACAGAGAAGTACAAAAGCAGCTATAAAACAGGAAATAAGGTGTCAATAACTACATACCTATCAACAGTTATTTTGAGTATAAATAGACAAAATTCTCCAAGCAAAAACATTGGGTGACAGAATGGATAATGTGTTATCCATCATCTACCTCTCAAATTCCTACAACAAAATTTTAAGTTAGGTTTTATCATTTCTGATATTCAAGCAAGGAACTGACATTGATGAGTTAAGTTTCTTGCCCACAATCAATAACTACTAAATAATAAAGCCAGGATTTAACTATAACGGTTTGACTCAAATATTAGATTATTATCCTATTAAAGAAAGCACAGGTATTTTATTCACAGCATCTGAGTTTAGAATTCTAGATCTTGGACTTAAGTAGCTGTAAAAGATATTTTACCCCTTAAAGCTTCATTTTCCTGATCTGTAGCATGGCCATTATCACAACTACCTCATGAACTGGAATCAGTATCCCCCATTCATTGAGCTGGCTTTGGAATATCTGCCTCACATTTGTGTCTTTAGGCATCCCTGTGTCTGTGCGAGTCATCCTCTCCTGGGAGGCAATGTGTCATGATGCTCTAGTTAGGAACATGATATGTGGTTTCCAAATGGATTTCAAGTTTTGTAGAGGTGGAAAAAGTGATAGGTATTCATCAGGACCCTTAACTAAAATTCTCATCATTGATTCATCAGGTAGATTAATACCATATTGCTCCTGGCAGATTGTATAGACTTGATCCCTTAGCCATAAGATTTTTGTGCTGGGATTACAGGGAGGGTTCCCAAAGTCTTATATCTCTAGCTTATCATCATCATTTTATATACCAAAATCTCCCTCCTTCCCTCTTTCTGTCTCCATCTCTCTCATATTTCTTTTTAAAAAATCCAAGCTGCTTTAGAACCAGGAGGTTGAGGGTTAAGGGTCTCACACAGATAGATTTCTATATTTTAAAAAAGAAAAAGGAGAAACCTAATGTTGCCTCCTGTGGTTTTGTTTGTTTGGTTTTTGTTTTTATTTTTTCTGAGAACAAATTGTCCCAATTTAGCATTAGACAGAGGAGAGAGGAGATATTAAGGATGGAAATGTGTGTGGAAAAAACCAGGAGTGCCCAGATTGAGATAAAGCAATAATGGTGAAGGGCAACAATGGAGGGAGTATCAGGGAGTGACACAGAGGGAAATTACAAGGTAGGAGAAAGCTGACAAAGAGAGTGAGCAACACATTCAGAGCTGATAGGTTAGGGAGGTTGTTATGCTGATAGGGCAGGAGGTGTCCACCTCTAAGAATCAGAAAGAGGTTCCAACAATTATTTTGAGAACACTGTTATATTTTCCTAACTTTTTAGATTGTTACATGAGCATATTCTTATTTTCTATATCTCCAAAAGGCATCAGTTAGCTACCTTGACTTAGCTGTACTAATTGCTAAGTCATTACATCGTTTTTATAGAATACCCAAAAAGATAATCAGCTTCTTGTTGATTGTGGAAAACACTGAGTCAGGGACAGAGCCTCAGAATCTAGGTATCTGCTTGAACCATACCTCTTCAGAGTCCTACTATATCCTGCATTATTTTCCTCAAAACACTCAGTGATATCTGGACTTTGTGTGTGTTTATTGATGATTCCTTCCATTAGCATATAAACTCCTTGAGACCATGGTCCTTACTAGGGTTCTTGTGTTCTAGCTGAGAGAAGACATTAAATGTGTACTGATCAACTGATCACAAGGTTTGTGAGATACACCCACACACACATATATACATATTATACATATATATTATAGGTATTTATGTGTACATTCAATGTGTATATACATGTGCATATATATTATACATATAAACATTGTATGTCTGTATTTATCCACTTAAGGACACATACATTTTTTTCACCCTGCTCATGCTTTTTTCCTTTAACTCATCTGTGTATAGTATGAGAAAAGAACATGAGATGCAATTAGGAAGAAAACTTATTTTCCCTTTAGAGTTTGAAGAATCATTTTTTTTAGCACATATGGAGGCAGCATCAGCAGAACTTGTTACTAATTTTAAACGAGATATACACAGTATTGTGTATGATTCTTAGATTGCACTGAGACACACTAGCTCACTATTTTATCTCCTCTACCACTAGAGTGAGGCTCTTCTATCATTGCAATAATGGAAATTGCTGAAAGATTGACAGAACAATCCCTATGTGAGTCTCAGAACACTTCCAGTGTAGAATCAAACAATAAAGTCATATTATCCAAGTCTCTGTGACTATGTCCATTCTCCCTAACATCTCATCAATATCAAAGCTAATATTGTTCAGTGGATAATATCAGTCCCTTGTCTTTTATTTGTTTCTTCTTTTATTTTGCCTTGAAAAGCCTGAGGTTGAAGCTGCATATTATGATAAATACTCCAGATTTCAGCTGCCTATGTGACTGAAGACTCGTGACACTTCTCCATAATCAACATAACTGGTCACAGTTCTTTGACCAAACACTGCAATATTGGTTAATTAAAATACAGAAATACGTTCATTGGTTGGTGTCACTGCATAAATGTTCAGTTATACAGCAAAACTGAAATTATGTTGTTATAATATAGGCCATTATTGAAACATCTACAAAATCAAACCAGAGTACAGAATATTGAGAAAGCTGGATCAGGAAAGAAAACAAACAAAAATTTGATAAAAGCATTTATTGAGTTCAGTTTGGTTTGAAATTGTGTTTAACATCGTATTTCCTGCACCAGTAAGGGGTGTGATACCTAGATATATGTTCTAACTAGCAACTCACCAGCTAGCAACTTGAATTATGAAAGTATAAAATTATGGACTTTAAAGTTGTCATTCAGATATTTTTACCTTCACTATTTTTCCAACTACAACACATCCAATTCCAAAAGTTGCTACTATAAATTGACCTGAGAAGGGGAATGGAGTCTTTTTTTAAGAATTCGAGAATCCCTGTTAGCCCTTCTATGAATAAATATCTTATACCATTACTTACACTTGCTCCTAGTGCTTGTGGGACCACTTTTGGAAATGCACTGCTCAGAAGATTTTGCCAGTAGCTAGATTTGTGGATTACCTCCATTCCTCTGGGCTGTAACCAGCCACCCACCTCCCTTTCCTGTCTTCCTATCACAGGCATACCCATTCTCAAGTCTCAATTGAGAACAATCATCTCTGCTAACTAGGTTTTCTCATAAGGGGATCAGAAAGTGACAAATCCACCTGTTATTCCCTATTGAATAATCCCGAACATTTCCCTGAAGAGACCCCAGGAGTCCTTCTGTTCCATGAGCATTTGTAGCTTTCTTTGCTTACTTTACCTTGGGTTATGAATTCCTTCTTAAATCTGATAAAATCTGCCCTTAGTCTTTCTATGATTTCTCTTAATTTCTAGACATTCTTCTGGTATCTCATAACTGTTCATGAATTTGTTCTGTATTATGGTATTTGAGGTAGAAGAGAGAGTCACGGCCATGGACAGCCTCTGAATCTTTTTGTTTTTTAATTTAATTTTGTAATTTGAGTATAGTTGACATACAATGTAACATTAGTTTCAGGGGTACAACACAGTAATCCAACAACTCCATTTATTACACTATGCTCACCATAAATATAGTTACCATATGTCACCATACGATGCTATTACAATGCCCTTGACTGTATTCTCTATGCTGTATCTTTTATTTCTGTGGCTTATTCATTCCATAACTAGAAGCTTGTATCTCTCACCCTCCTACACCTATTTTGCCTGTCCCTCTACTCCTTCCCTTTGTTAACCATCAGTTTTTTTCTCTGTATTTATAGGTCTGATTCTACTTTTCATTTATTCATGTTTTTTTACATTCCACATAAAAATGAAATCATATGGTTTTTGTCTTTCTCTGTCTGACTTATTTCACTTAGCATAATACCCTTTAGATCCATCCATGTTGTCACAAATGTCAAGATCACATCCTTTTTATGCTATATGATATTCCTCTGTGTGTGTGTGTGTGTGTGTGTGTGTGTGTGTGTGTGTGTGTTTATACCAAATCTTCTTTATCCATTTATCTATGGATGGACACTTGGGTTGCTTTCAATTACCAAAGAAAATGAAAACACTAATTCAAAAATATTATGCACCCTTATGTTTATTACAGCATTATCTACAATTCACAACCTCTGAATCTTGATCCAATATCTGAAGTAAGTTATGAGCTTTTTTGACATATATCACTCTATTAACATTTGGGTTTCTTTCTTCCTTTTAATCTTTATAAATACAGAGCTCTACTACTTTTGATTCTTCCAGATTAGTTGTTGTTGGTGTTGTTGATGTTAATTCCAGAGAGTACTATTATTTATATTTTATATTAAGAATTCAATAAAAAAGAATTCAATATTATTTTCCCTATGTACATTCTACAGTTGTAATCATAAAAACACTTTTTTAACTTTTATATGGTAGAAGGCATATGTTTTAACATGTTATGCTTCAAATTTTTATTTTACCAACATATACTAGAGCTATTTTCTTCAGTGAACACTTATTTTAATTATAATCATATTTTTAGTCAACATAGTAAAACTTCAGTTTACTATAAATATTCACTGAAATTTTTGTCTTATCTGGCAGAGCAAAAAGTCAAAATGTTAACATTTTGTGAATTCAAAACTGGACAAGTTTCTAAATAGAGTATTCCCAGATGATACAAAATATTAATTATACATAAAAGGACTAAGATATTTGATCAGAGAAATGAGGAATATTTCATCGAGACTCTATAGCTTCTGGGCAAACACAGGCTAGTTAGGAAGGGGTACATGCCTTCTATAAAATTACATTTATGTAACTTCCTAGACTTCTTTGAAAAAAAATTACTGACTATGATGAATACAGTTTTCTTGCCTTTTGAAAGCTCTTTCTAAAGTTACCATAGAAATCTTTTTTTTCCTTTTACTCTTTTCACTTTAATGAAAGTTAAAAGAATTGTAAATGTAACTGAATTGGCCTTGAGATAACAAGACATTATCATTAATTTTCAGTGCAGTAAAGTCCATAGGCATTATATATATGCTCTATAATATTAAGTTATAGAATGTATGCTCTAGATAAGGAAATAATAAGTTCTATGGTTTAAGAAAAAGCACTCCCTATAACTGATTTATTACATCTTTATTTTTAAAATATATTTTTATTTATTTATTTGACAGAGAGAGAGACAGCCAGCGAGAGAGGGAACACAGTCAGGGGTAGTGGGAGAGGAAGAAGCAGGCTACCAGCGGAGGAGCCTGATGTGAGGCTCGATCCCAGAACGCCGGGATCACACCCTGAGCCGAAGGCAGACACTTAACGACTGAGCCACCCAGGTGCCCCTTATTACATCTTTATTTTTAAATGATCTATCTCCATATTAATATATTTTCACAGAAGAATTCTGATGTAAAAATGTATTTAGTACCCTTCTTCAAGCTTGAAAAAGAGTGTTAACTACATTTTAAAGTCCAACTTTGTGTGTCAGCATTCTCTTTGTCTACCTAGGATGTATTTGTTCTTTTGTATTGAAGTATTTTGTCTAATTCCTTTCTACCCAACTCCTACAAATATTACTCTATGCTGTTTAAGCAAGTCATTAAATATTTAGCAACTAAAATCTAATTTTATTGAAATGTGAAAATCAAGACCAGAGTCTATTGAACTACTAAAGTTATGGACCTTCTAAAAATAATTTTTTAAGGGCATATACATAAATTTTTAACCATTGTGAGAGGTTCCAATGGTTCCTGACTGTCCCTTTTCAGGAAGACTCATTCCAAGGAAATTCCATATAAAAACTTCTACTTCCGTACATTCTTCAATATTCTTTCTTCAATTTCTTACAAATAAAAACAGCGAGTTTTCAAGTTCTGACTAAGATATTTTAACTTAACCTTCTACCAAAAATCAAAACAAAACAAACAGCAACAAAAGTATAAAAGCCCTATAAAAGCTAGACATGTATGAAAGCACAAGCAAAAAACAAAACCTCTAACAGGACTGAAGAACGGTTACAGTAAGCAGCACTTGAACCGCTACAATCTAAGAGAGGCTGAGAAACTTAAGCACTCTATTCACCACTGGCTTTTCATAGAGGATGCAGATGAACTCTGAATAGAGTTCAAACAGAAATGACATCCACATGGGCTGAGGAGGCAGCATTTGTACTTTAGAGACAAAGCAGGAGGGACTTCAGGACCAAAATCCCAGAAGAGAGGACATCTCAGTGAGTGAGCCCATATGCTGTGAACAATTTTTCCTTTAGGCTGTAAAAAAGTCTATAAATTTCAAAGAAAAGTATCTGGCATCCAATCAAAAATTTGTAAATGCTAAAATTAGAACCAAATTTTCAAAGACAAGAATAAAACAGACAATAAAAAGAGATTGATAGGCATGTACTATAGAATAACTAATATTAATATGTATAAGAAAGTACTGGAAAAGGTGGAGAATTTCTAAGATGCAAGTGGATATAAAAAAATGAAACAAATTTTAGAGCTAAAATATTTTTAACTATAATTAAGTATTCAACATATAAATTAAAAGGTTAGATATAGAAGAACACCAAAAGGGAAGTGAGGTAAGTGAAAATATTCACATTAAAACACAAAGAGAGAAAACAGTGGAAAATATAGAAGAGTATGAGATATATGGAATACTGTGAAGAGCTCTAACACACATGTAATTGGAGTCCCAAAGTAATAACACAAAAGGAAAAGGAAAGTAGAATATTTGAAGAAACAATGGGTAAGAACTTCTCAAAACTAATAAAAGACTTCAAAATAGATATTTAAGAATTGCTAAAAGCTCCAAAAAAAGATAAATGCAAAGATAATTTGATCTAGGTATATCAGCACTAAAATAATGAAAATGTGGCATGGGGGGGAGAGAATGAGAGAGCATGCATGTGAAAGGAAAATTTAAGAGACAGAGAACAGTATTACAATAGGGAATAATATTGACATCTGAGGGGCACCTTAGTGGCTCAGTAGTTAAGTGTCTGCCTTCGGCTCAGGGCTTGATCCCAGAGTCCTGGGATCGAGCCCCATATCGGGCTCCTCCACTGGAAGCCTGCTTCTTCCTCTCCCACTCCTCCTGCTTGTATTACCTCTCTCGCTGGTTGTCTCTTTCTCTGTCAAATAAATAAATAAATCTTAAAAAGAAAATATTGACATCTGATACCAATATCTGAAATAAATACTTCATCAAACAAAAATTCCACAATATCTCGCTTAATGATATTGGAGGATAGCTTAGCGTTTGAGGCGGATTGAAAAGGTCAGTATCCCTGAAGAGTATGGAGAAGAGAAGTAAGACAAGTGTCCACAGTGATAATGTGAGTGAGATTTTACTTTAAATGAGATAGGTTGACATTGGAGAACTTCGAGCTGACTTGTTTTGAATTAAACAGTATAATTCTGACTCCTCTGATCTTCATAAAATGAAGAGGTACAAAGACAGAAGCAGAAGGACTGGTTAGATAACCTTTGTTGTAATCCAGGCAAAAAGCTATCCTGACTGAATCTGAGTTTTAATGGTAGAGCAGAAGAGAAACGGTTGGCTTCTGGATATAATTTGAAGACAAGGGCTCTCTGGATTTGGTGATGCCACAGATATAAAGAGTGAGAAAAAGGGAAGATGGTAAGGAAGATTCTAGATGAAGAGGTGGAAGAAGGAAGCACCATAAATAAAATTGACAGTTGGCAGGCTTTTGATCATAATTAAAGGAAAAAAATGTCAATTGTACAGCTTCCAATTTCTAGGAGACAATTTTATATTTGTTTCAGCCTATTTTAACTCAGTTAAATCATGTTGAAGTCAAAGAATAAGGATAAGGTGAGTAATTGTCAACTCCTGATAGTCTTATTGGTGTATTTCACAGTGATTTAGAATGTGAATTTTTCTAAAAATTTGGTAAAAACAAACAAAAATCCCAACCTTGATACAGGTTGTCACTTTGAATTTTATGATACCAACAAAACTAAAGGGGAAATAAATTCATGCTCTCAGCCCATAGCTAAATATGATGAACAAAAATTACGTAAACTTTGACACATAATTCAAAAAATGCCAAAAATGGTGTAAATTCCCTAATGTTTAAAAAAGTTTAAATGTATGTTTTTATTAATTAATTTTTAAAGATTTTATCTATTTACTTGAGAGAAAGAGACACTAAGAGAGAGAGACAGAGAGCAGGAGCACAGCAGAGGGAAAGGAAGAAGCAGACCCCCCACTGAGCAGAGAGCCAGACATTGGGCTTGATCGCAGGACCCCGGGATCATGACCAGAGCCTAAGGCAGCCGCGTAACCTACTGAGCCACCCAGGCATCCCTTAAATGTATGTTTTAAATAAATACTGTTGGGCTTTAAATCCATATGTGATTTATATTCCATTGGATAATATCAGACTCATTTTTAGAAGTCATTATACACAGGGGTGCCTGGGTGGCACAGTTGGTTGATTGTCCAACTCTTAGTTTTGCCTCAGGTCACGATCTCAGAGTCCTGGGATTGAACCCAAGTCCGACTCTGCACTAAGCAGGAATCTGCTTGAGATTCTCTCTCCCTTCCCCCCTCCTGCTCATACTCTCTCTCTCAAATAAGTCTTTAAAAAAATAAATATCATTTTCTACTATATATGTATGTGTGTGTATATATATATTATGTATATATACACACACACAATATATATAAATATAAAATGGTACAAGAATGTAATATTATATATATGTATTATATATGTATTATTATGTATATATACATAATATATATATTACATTCTTGTACCATTTTAACTGTGCCATTTATACTTACTATGGTGCATTACTTTTCAAAATTACTTTAGAGGAAAAACATTTTTGAAGATCACTGTTTTGGAGGAGGCTTTAATTAATTATAATTGAAGTTTTTGATTTACCCAAAAGCTTTAATGTATAATGAATTAGTATAATATTTTTTCTATTTTCTTAGGATAGTGCATTGTAAGATTTCAGGTATTGAAGTAATTTTTAAAAAAATGCTCAGTATATTACAAACTTTTGAAATAAAGAGCAAAATATAATGTATTGAGGGAGATAGAGATTTTGTGCAAGGGCCAGAGTATACATTTTATCTATTAAGGTATTATAATGACAGGAAATTAGAGTTAGGTATATTAGATTGTTTTCAAAAGTAGGAAATACATATTTTGGAGTTATCTGCTTTTTTTTTTTTTTTAAGTAGAAGGTGCTGGTTTTGTTTTTTAGACTTGGCAGAAACGGTGATTGAAAAAGTTTTTTCAAAATATGAATCCAAGATAAAAGATCTAATGAAATAGTCAAACCTTGTTTTTGAATAGTAATCATCTCTAGAGCAGAGACAAATACAGTGGACTCTGATATGATCTGTGTTGGGCCAGTTTGAACTGAATAGCTTAGCAAGAGGTGATGCAGGCAAACTGCTGGTTTATATTTCAGAATACTACTAAATGGTCATGAAAATGACTTGCAAAATGTTTTATGTACTATTTGCTGTACTTTCTGAAAACAATGCTATAAATAATTCTTTTAAAGGTGCATATAATTCATGAATATTAAAAGATGTTTCAGCTCTATGAACTTAACATTGGATAGTAGCTTGTTTGTAGAAAAATTTTTCCTTAATAACTTTTTTTTTAAAGATTTTATTTATTTATTTGACAGAGATAGAGACAGCCAGCGAGAGAGGGAACACAAGCAGGGGGAGTGGGAGAGGAAGAAGCAGGCTCACAGCGGAGGAGCCTGATGTGGGGCTCCATCCCACAATGCCGGGATCATGCCCTGAGCCGAAGGCAGACGCCCAACCACTTTGCCACCCAGGCGCCCCCCTTAATAAATATAACTTTAATTTAAGTTTTGTTTATACTGGTTCAGATTATTAAAATTCTCTGCTTGTTATACATCACTCTCAAAATGCAGACTTTTTTTCTTGATGTGTAATTATTTGTAATATAGTTTTTTTTTTTTAAAGCTACCTTGACCCAGGTTTTTTTAGGCCCTGACTAGAGGCTGGTAGTCAGTTCCCCTTTTTGAGTAACTGGTTAAGATGCTCCAAGCCCCTGTAGGGCTCTCATACTGTGGGGCACTATGTACCACCCTAATTGCCTCAGGTCCGGGAACCTAGGACAACCTAGGACACCTAGGACAACCTCTGTCCCTGAACCAGTGAAATTAGCCAATTCACAGGGAGCAAAATCTTGTTAACCCCACCCTGCTTGCCACACACAAGCTGTGCCCCCCCCAACAGTTCCGACTTGTTATCCTGTCTCCAAGTGCAACCCTTCCTGTGCCTCTGCTAACAGCCTTCTCTCCTTTCCATCTCTGAGTAACAAAGTATTCTGCCTTTCGTTTACCCAACGGTCAGTGCATTGCATCACACCCTCAAAAGAAGTATTAAGTTTTATAAAACATTATTCAATAAATTTTTATTAGTATATGCCAACATCATAAGAGGCAAAGACCACGGATTTTCTGAGGCATACATTATTTTATCTATTTACGTCTATCTATCACCTAACATATATATAGCATATATGCATATTTGTAAAATTTGAGTATTTGTTTTCTTTATTTTTTTCTTTCTAATATGAAGTTTTCTTAAGCACAAATCTCTTTTTATTTAAGCAAGACTTCAACTTTATTGAAAACAGGTTAGTCTAACTGGTAAAAATTTTTGAATAATAGTTTTAAACAAAAGGATTTCATATTTTTCAACTTCATCAAATAATAAATGAGTGTAGTATATCAAACTAAATGTCTAATTTATAAATGAACAATATCTCAATAGATATTCCAGGAATATATTACCTGGGAATTGATTACTATGGAGTCTATTTCTCTTGATGCAGTGTCTAGCAATCTTAGTGAAGTACAATTTACATACAATAAGCTGCATACATAAGTGAGCATTGCAATGAGTTTTGAAAGATGTATACAACCATGAAACAACCATCACAATCAACATTTAAGAATGTCCTCAGTCTTCTGGTAATTCTTTCTTTCCCTTTTCTCTGGTACCACACAAACACTAATTCATTTTATATCACTAGAGCTTAGTTTCCCTCCTCTAGAAATTCATTTTAATGGATCGTATATTTCCTTTTGCATCTTCTATGGATAAAAGTTGCCATCTGGTATCATTTACCTTCAGCCTGAAATGCCTTTACTGTATCTTTTAGTGCATGTTTACTCTTGGCAAGTTCTCAATTTTTACTCATTCTGAAACTATTCTTCTCACTTCCACATTTTTGAAAGACTTTATTGAAGGATTCAGAATTTTTGACTGATGTTTTTTCATTTAGCACTTTGATATGTTATTTTAATGTTTTGTAGTTTATTTCTGATATAAATTAACCATTAACCTCATCATTATTTCACCAAATATAACAAGTCTTTTTTTCTGAGTACTTTCAGGATGTGACTAGGAGTAATATTCTTTATTTTGTTTAGTGTTCATTGAGCTTATCTGATCTATAAGTTAGTGTTTCCCAGTAAATTTGGGAAATTGTTAGCCACTGAGTTAAATAGCATGTCTATGTCCCTATTGCTTCTCCTTGACTTCCAGGATTCCACCAACAAATATGCTGCATTACTTGATATTATTCCACTGGTGTCTGAGACTATGTTCAAGTACTTCATTTTTTTTCTCTGTTTAGATTATTTAATTTACACTGATCTATCTTCAAATTCAGTGATTATTCTGTTCTCTAATCAGTGGAGTTTATCTAATAATTTAATTTCAGTTACTATACTTTCCAGTTCTACAATTAAAGGTTTTTGTTTCCATTAGTCTTCTGAAATTCATTCACTGTTCATTCATTTATAGCATATTTTTCTTTAAATTTTCATATAAATAATAACTGCTTTAAATTTTTGTATAATTCATCATCTATGCTCACTAGTTTTTCTTATAAGCTGACACTATTCCCTCAATATGATTAAGATTATGAAATGTAAAATTATGTTCAACTAAATTATAATTCTGACAAGTTTTTTGATATAAAGTAATTATGTTCTGTAGAGTTTCAACTGAAACATAATTTCCAAGATCCTTAGTTAAGTGTAAAATCTTTAAACTACTTTTAAATAAAGTAGCTTTTTAAATAAAGTAGTTTTTTAAATAAAGTAGTTTTTAATTACTTGGTAATCTTTAGATGCTTGGATAATTTTTAAATAAAACAATACTGAAGCCCAAGCACAAATTTAATATATTACCTTAGATTTTTAAATATATTATAGAGTGGCTATAATTTTAAACCACGTCATTAAATGTGCTGATTCTTGCCACTTTAAGAATGTACAAAACTAATATGTGTGGCTATGGGGACTGGACTTTGCTGGTCTGTTTGCTAATGTGCTTGTATGATAGGTAATTATCAATTACCTACCACTATACAAAATAGAAGTTATTTGGTATTTATTTATTTATTTAGTTGTTATTTGGTAAAAATTATATTTAGTATTAGTAATTGAAATTATACCATGAGCATGAGTATTGGAGAAATACAACTGTGTAAGCAAGGTAATGGGATGTGATTTTGTTTTTTGAGGAAAACAGGAACAGTTTTGTACTAAGGGAATGTGTTGGCTTGTTCCAGTATAGTGGAGAATGAAATTTCAGTTTCTACAGCAAATTCTAAATATATTGAGGAAATTCAGTCTATTAATTTTTTAGCTTTGAGGTGAAATTGATAAAATTATTAAGTATTTAATGTACTGGTTATACATAAGTTTAAAATACCTGCATACATTGTGAAAGGAGTCCCACCATCTGGTTAATTAAGACCTCTCATTTAGTTGTGCGTGTGTGTGTGTGTGTGTGTGTGTGTGTCTGAGAACATTTAGCAAATTTCAATGATTTAATACAGCATTAACAACTATAGTTACTAAGTATGATTTACATTAGATCCTCAGGCCTTATTCATCTTATAATTCAAAGTTCGTACACTTTTACCAACCCCCCCCCCTATTTTCCCTACTCCCCAGGCCCTGGTAACCACTTTTCTAGTTTCTATGACTTTTTTTTTTTTTAATAAAGATTTCACATGTAAGTGATATCATGTGGTATTTGTCTTTCTCTCTCTGGCTTATTGCATTTAGCATAATGCTCTTAACGTCCATTCAAATCATTGCAAATCACAGGATTTCCTCCTTTACATGGATGAGTGATATATATCATTATATACATACATACATATACATCAGATCTTCTTTACTCATTCATTGAAGGACACTTAGATGATTTCCATATCTTGGCTATTGTCAATAATGCTTCTGTGAACATGGGCATGTAGATATCTCTTTGATATCCCTTTTACATTTCCACTGGATATTTACCCAGAAGTGGGATCGCTAGATAGAACTGTTTGGCCATACCAATTTGCATCCCACCAACAGTGCACAAATGCTCCCTTTACGCCACATCTTTGCCAACACTTGTTACCTCTTTCTTTTGGATGACAGCCATTCTATCAAGTGTGAGGTAATATCTCACTGTGGCTAGATTTACATTTCCCTGATGATTAGTGATGTTGAGCACCTTTTCTTGTCTCTATCGGCCATCTATATGTCTTCTTTAGAAAAATGACTATTTAGTTATTCTGCCCATTTTTTAATCAGATTTTTTCCATTGAGTTGTATGTTTTTTATATATTTTGGTCATTAACTCCTTATCAGAAATATGATTTGCAAATATTTTCTCCCATTTCATAGGTTACCTTTCCCTTTTGTTGACAACGTGCTTTGCTGAACAGTTTTTTTAGTATGATATAGTCTCACTTTTTATTTTTGTTTTCATTGCCTTTATTTCCGGTGTCAAATCCAAAAAATCACTGCAAGACTGATGTGATATCAATCACATCAAGACTGATGCAAGACTGATGAGCTTACACATATGTTTTCTTCTAGGAGTTTTACGGTTTTCAGTCTCATGGTCAAAGTGTGTGTAATCCACTTAAGTTGATTTGTGAGTAATTTGTAAGACAAGGGTCTAGTCGTTCATTCGATACCACATTTTTTATTAAAATTTTATATATATATGTGTGTGTGTATATATATACATATATATACATATATATGTATAAAAAATAGATGTTTTAAGACTTTTGTTTAATTCACTGTCTATGCCCACTTAGGTTTATTTTATTGACTAGGTCATCATTTTTTTTTTCTTTGCATGTTTAGTTCGTTGGGAAATGGGCAGTGCTGAGATTAGATTGCAGTTGTTTCATATTCTGCTGTGTTTTTTAAGGATATTTTGTTGTCGTAGCAGCAGACAGTAAACTTACATGGCCTCACACTACAAATGCTGTCTCCCTCTCAGTATGCAGCAGCTGATACCTCTTTCTTACCACTATTATTTTCTACTGCTGACTTTTAACCAGGATTCCAGGTGCTCTCCATTGTTTATACATAATTTGGCTTTCAGCGAAGGATTTTTTTTTTTCTCCAGCAATGAGGCTTGCTCTGTGATTTTCTTGAATCTATAGATTCTCCCTAATTTACAGCTGCTTTACTGGACTCAAATTATCTTTCCTCTGATGCATCAAGCCTAGAAAGCTTTCACTTCTGCCACTTGAACTGCTAATGGCTAAGAAATGCACTCAGTTGAAAATAAAATAATAAAAAAGGGAAGAAACATTTTTAGTTTTATCTTGCTCTGATATTCAAGAACAAATCCTCTCTACTTGCATTAACACTGGATCATCTTGTGTGTGTGTGTATCCAAATATACACATATAATACATAAACACACACACGTATGTATTTGTGTTAAATAAAATATTTATATTTGTATTTCTTGTTTATATTTATATTTAAATATACATTTATATATATATATCTTATTTTATCTACATACCATCTGAATTATTAAAATACAGAATGTGGGGGTGCTTGGGTGGCTCAGTTGGTTAAGCGTCTGTCTTCAGCTCAGGTCATGATCCCAGGGTCCTGGGATCGAGTCCCACATCAGGCTCCCTGCTCAGCTGGGGAGCCTGCTTCTCCCTCTCCCTCTGCCTGCTGCTCCCCATGCTTGTGTGCTCTCACTCTCTCTCTGACAAATGAATAAACAAATAAAATCTTTAAAATATAGATGTTTGGCCAGCATGGGTGACGTTGATGTCAATCTCCCAGATGAGGACACTGGACAAGCAGGACAGCTTTGGACATTCTACTTTTAAGGTGCCTACACAGAATCCAAGAAACAGTGTCAACTAGGCAGTTAAATATATAGGCTTGGAGCTCAGAGGTGAAGCTGTGTTAAGACAGATGTCTGATTCATGCAGGCTGGCAAGCAGCTGACAGGCACTAGTGTAGCCTTTTTGGCTGTTCTCTGCTGTCTGCTCTGCTTGGCAGTGCCTTTGCCATTACACTTGCTTCTGTGAACGTGTTGGAGAGGTCTCTTCTTCTATTTCTCTTTACCTTCTCATCCATCATCCACCACCACAAACTCTGCCTCCTTTATTTCTCTTCAGTCTGTCATTCCCTCCCTTCTTCCTCTTTCTGTACCTTTTTTCTTTTACTCTTTTCCTTTTTTAAATTTTTGAAATCCATGTTAAGCCAGCATTTTCTACTTCTATTGATTTTGCTTAAATTCTTGCAACATCCAGTTCTCTCATTCTTTTTTTTTTATACCTATTGTGTACCTCTTCTTTGCATGTGTATCTGGTTTTTTTTCTTTTTCTACAGCTGACTGTATCTCTTCTTTTCAACTTAAAAAGGTCTCAACTTTATTTCTCTTTGTTGAATGTATAAATAAACTACAATAGTTTCCTAATCCTAATTTTAAAAACCAGGTGAGTTGATTGTTTACAGTTGCTCCAAGGAAACAGTTAACACAATTCATTTCTGCCTTGGGAATTTTCCTGTGGTTAATGATTGCTGATTAAAGCCATCAGGAGGAGCCCTCAGCTGGTATCTTTGGGTGTTAATTTCATTATTGCTGGCACATCTTATTCCAATCTGTTGTCCCACACATTTTCCCATTGGTGATGTCATTTGTCCTCCTTTCACCTCCTTTGGAAGTTCACAGATTACAGCTGAAGTCAGATCCAAAGCATTCCATGTGCTGCTCTGATTCAACTGTGAAAACCCAGCAGAGGAAAAGTAATTGATTGTTAAGTTCCTAAGCTATTAACACAGTTGATGGTTGACTTTGTTAAACTAAAGCCTCCTCTGGATTCTGTAATAACAAAGGTAAATAGCCATCTTTTGTTCTGTAATTTTTTTAAAAAAACAAATAATTAAAAGTTTCCATTCCATGAAATATATGGAATAAATGTTTGTGGTGTGCAAGACATTCTGCTTGCTGTCAGCACAAAGATAAATACATCATGGTCCTGACCTTGAAGTGTGCCTAGTCCACATCCTGCCTTCGGTAAAATTATGGTTATATTTCAGAAAAAATAAGTGGTATACCAGAGTTCAAGGAAATAATCTTGGTCACCATCTCTTTGCAAATACTATATATATCCTTATTCACAGACTCATTTATAGACTGTTCATTTAGGCAATACCATTTAGAGTTACTGTTTTAGCATTATTCATGTGACAGGATACATACATTATTTTATATAATATCTAAAATTATGCCATACAAACAACAAACTATTTCCCTCAAAGAAATCTGTGAGTGTAAAATAAACAGCAAATAATGACCGGTTATTTTGAAGATGAGTCCCTGTATATGTTTGTGTTGTTATTATGTAAAGAGTGATCCTAGAGGCTATAATGTCTGCTAATTATTCATATATAAACCATTTAGATTTGATAAAAATAATTCTAGAAATGCAAGGACTTTTGAATTATAGTTTTAGAATGAAAGAAATGCCCTGTTTTCCCAGAGAAAAACAAACCAAAGAAAAATCTCAAAATACCTAGATACTAAACTAAATACTAAATACTAAACTTTTTTTTCAATGTATTTTAAGTTCTATGTGGCCACTTAAGTTTAAGAAAAAAAAAGATACTTTTTTTCCAAATACTTTTGTTCCGTTTCTCATTTTTGTTTTTGCCTATCAGAATGCTATGGATATAATTCGTAAGTGCTTGCCTGAAGATCTCATATGTATTGAAAATTATATTAGGGACTGAAATAAAGACTGCATTAATTTTGCTACAAGGAAACACATTTTTTTGGGTAATGCATTAAATTTTTTATTAAATACTATGTGACATATATATAGCATGAGATTGCAAAGGATTTTAAAATTCTGTAACTCAATTATCCTAAAAAAAAAAACCCCAAAGATGTAAACTCAGAATAATCAGAGCTCCTAGATATTTTGTTTCTAATTCCAATGTTCTGTCTTTGTGGACTTCTTATACTGAATATTAAATTCATGTCTTTGTTTTTAATATTTGAAATTGGTATGGATATGACACTTATACAGATACCTTTAGCAAGTAAAGAATAGTTGAAAACTAACAAAACTCCTTAAAATCAGTTTGTAGATATGGGAGATAGAAATAGGTAGATTTGAATAGTGTTTCTGATGAAGATATTATAGAGAGTATTGTATTTATTTTCAAACTTTCTAAATAGCAGCATTAACAATATACCCATAAAGTAATTCAGTAAATTACCATGAGGCCAAACTTCTGAGATCTTGTAGTTGACACATACTTATGACAAAACAGAAAAACCAAAACCAAAAAAATAAATAAAAATTGAGGTAACACATATTTGCCAGACATATTTCTGACCAGCCTAAAAATAATCAAATCCAGAAGGAAGAGGCACCATGCAAATGGAAGATTATTTAGAAAGCCGTATTCTAGTAGGACTAAGGAGGAAAATAAAATAAATGGAAAAGGAAGTAATCAAGTCTCTAATAGCTGGGAAAACTAATAACCCAGGATGCCCTTGCGACTCATTAGAGTAAACAAGAGGAAATGAAAACCTGTATACAGATAGCCCAGTCAACGTTTTTAATCCATGGAAATTAAAGCTAGAGAGAATATTGTAAAATAAATTCACAGAAAATCCTGACGTACCATTTTAGATTTTAATGTCTTCAATTTAATTATACCTGTTCCCTGTTATTTCTCTTCTATCATCTAACATTGACACACAAAAGCAAAGTGAGAAAGAATGATGAAATCAACATTTACAGACCAAATAATTTCCAAATACGTATTTAGCCAGAAGCCTTATATTTTTGTCAGGACTTCTGGTCATTTTATGCATTCTTCCATAAGTCATCGTCCCCAAATCCAGACTCATTATCTCCATGTCACCATGTATCATACCTTTCTGGATTGTGCTAATGACAAGAATCTTCAGTGAAATAGCCTTAATTTTACATAAATGGTGGGTATCTCATTTTCTTCCATTCCTACAATCAATTACTTATGCATTTCTTTCAAAACAAATAATCTACCTATCACCCTACTGTCTCTTTTTTTTCCTTTACCTTAGCTCTAAACATTACATGTTCAGGCTTTATTGTATATAAGTTCCAAATACATTTTGATATATTAAGGGTGGTCAAGATATTTTTGATTTTTAAAGAAGATACAAACTGGATTTTGAATCACATAATAATTGAATTTATACAATTCAGTATCTTATTCTAATGTATCTCTACAATGCTTACTGTTGTTTTATCAACATTTAAGATTAAATCAATACAGAAAATGATATTTTACTGATTATCTAAATGCACTGAAATCCCAGCTACATGGGATGCATATACTTAGAAAAGTGCAAAAAAAAAAAATGTGAACTACCAAGTATTCCAGAACTTTTAAAACTAGTCTCAAGCCTGAACAAATTTATTTTCCTAAAATTAATTAGGCTAAGACAACATTTTCTTGCCCCTCCCTCACCCCGTCCCCGCTCCTTTATTCTGTGCTTCCTCGGCATATACTTTGCACCTACTTACTCACCTCTTGGTAATTTCACTTGGATTCCTTATAACTGACCTTGGTTTTTCCCCTCTATTCTAGCCTTTGTCACTGGTACTATTCATCATGTTTCCGCCTCTAATTCCATTACTGGTGTTATCTGAAACCTTTGTTTGATTATCTTATTACATTTTACACCACTGTGGGAAAAATAATATGAGAAACCAATGAAATGAGAGATAGCTTGGGAATGTGTAAGTGAATTTATTTACAGTGAAATGAATTATATAATTGTGAAATATTTTCACGCGTACACCCCAATAGTTGGATATGTGTTTCATCAGCGCAGCCAGCTCTCTGCAGCAACATAAGCTTCTCTAGGACTCTATTCCTGGAGCACACAAATCTTAGACAATGAAACACAGCAGCACAGATGGGATATTTCCTTCACAAGATATAAATGATTTTAATAAGGCTTGAAAATTGTCACCTTCATAGATAAATGTATCTACATTTTTTTAAATTTTTTCACCTATAGCTAACTCTATATTAGATGTTTTTTTTCTTGTCCTCCTGAGGCTTTTCTTGATGATATCATACATTTATGCCATTCTACCTATTTATTAAAAAATTCCCTTATTCTATATTCTTATTTGCTTTTTCTAACACACTAGAATATTTTATGTAATTAAGTCATTAATGATATTAAGCAACTTGCTGAAACAAAATCTCATATCTACTAAGTCAGGAGCAAAACTCAGATGTTCCATTTTTTGGTTCAGTATTTTAAAATAGTGTACTTTGTTTCTCATTAAAACATTTCAGATGTTGTTCTCCTATTGACTATTTTAACTTAAATTTCAAAATATGCTTATTTCTTATTCTAATTCCTAGACTGAATTCCAGCTGGATCCATCATATAATGTGCTTTGTTCAATTTTACTTGACCCACAGAAAGAGAAATTGATTTATATTGGAAGCATGTTTATTGCCAAAGTACTCAAATATGAAATATAATATTTTAAATGACAAAATTTTGCAATTTAGTAACTTGAGATTCTCATACTTTGCACACAAAATGTATTATTTTTTGTGCCTTGACTGAGTCACTCACTGACATTTATGTATATTTCATTCTCTTCTATTTCTGTTATTTCTAGAAGAGCTGCTCTCAACACATGTTAAGAAAAAGTGAATAAAAAATTAATGAATGGGCCTCCATTTCTCCTGCAGTAGAACTTAAAAATAAATTAGTATTTCAGGCAAATTAGCACATTAAATGGCAAAGTAAAGAGAATATAAGTAGTATTTATAATATAGAATGTATAGGTTTAAAGAGTAAGATAATGAACAAACTTGGCGAAGATGCTGTCTTGCTACTGACAGGTTTTCACTGAAAGATAATTCTCTCTTAAAATTTCAAGATAGCTGAGAAACAAACTGCAGGCTTCAGAGGGGAGGGGGGTGGGGGAATGGGATAGGCTGGTGATGGGTAGTAAGGAGGGCACGTACTGCATGGTGCACTGGGTGTTATACACAACTAATAAACCATCGAACTTTACATCAAAAACCAGGGATGTACTGTATGGTGACTAACATAATATAATAAAAACTATTAAAAAAAAAATTCAAGATAGTTGCACATGTGATGTCTACACACTGAAACACCATATCCAGAGGCAGAGAAAGAACCCTTGGATATCTTATGTTTCTTTCTTAGGGATAAGCAACATTTTCAATGTCCCCAAAAGAACTCTCCCAAGTCTCTGTGGGTATTATTGGGTAACATGCTCACTGAGGAGGAAGGCTTCAAAACACAGGTTCATTTCAGTATATAGGACATGGCTGATGCTGTGTTCCCTCCAGACCTCATTCCACTGTGGTGGATGGTCAGTTTGTGAGTGTTAGTGTGTGACTCCACAGTGGCTCTCTTCCATTCAGAGTGAGTTTATGGGTAATGAGAATGAAGTTGGCTACACTTTTTTTTTTTAATAGATAATAGATATTTTATTTGACCTATTTTATCATGGATAAAAGTGATCATAGTCTATTATGTAACATTTTTCAACACATAAAAACAATGACTTCCCAATAATTTCCAATATTAAAGCCAATATTTTAAGAAAAATAACTCTATTACTACAAACTACCAAAATCCGAATATATCAAAATAATTCCCTTTCAACTATGTAGTTTTACAATGGATGTTCACCAGGAATGTTAAATTTCTTCTAGCCTGTTTTTTTTTTAATGATTTTTTATTATATTATGTTAGTCACCATACAGTACATCCCCAGTTTCCGATGTAAGGCTCGATGATTCATTAGTTGCGTATAACACCCAGTGCACCATGCAATACGTGCCCTCCCCACTACCCATCACCGGTCTATCCCATTCCTCCACCCCCCTCCCCTCTGAGGCCCTCAGTTTGTTTCTTAGAGTCCATAGTCTCTCATGTTTCATTCCCCCTTCTGATTACCCCCCTTTCTTTATCCCTTTCTTCCCCTACTGATCATCCTAGTTCTTATGTTCCATAGATGAGAGAAATCATATGATAGTTGTCTTTCTCTGCTTGACTTATTTCACTTAGCATTATCTCCTACAGTGCCGTCCATGTTGCAGCAAATGTTGAGAACTTGTTCCTTCTGATAGCTGAGGAATATTCCATTGTATATATGGACCACAACTTCTTAATCCAGTCATCTGTTGAAGGGCATCTCGGCTCCTTCCACGATTTAGCTATTGTGGACATTGCTGCTATGAACATTGGGGTGCATATGGCCATTCTCTTTACTACGTCTGTATCTTTGGGGTAAACACCCAGTAGTGCAATGGCTGGGCCATAGGGTAGCTCAATTTTTAACTTTTTAAGGGACCTCCACACTCTTTTCCAGAGGGGCTATACCAACTTGCATTCCCACCAACAATGTAGGAGGGATCCCCTTTCTCCACATCCTCTCCAACAATTGTTGTTTCTTGCCTTGTCTATTTTTGCCATCCTAACTGGCGTAAGGTGGTATCTCAGTGTGGTTTTGATTTGAATTTCCTTGATGGCTAATGATTTTGAACATTTTTTCATGTGTCTGTTAGCCATTTGTATGTCTTCATTGGAAAAGTGTCTGTTCATTTCTTCTGCCCATTTTTTGATTTGTTTATTTGTTTCTCGTGTATTGAGTTTGAGAAGTTCTTTGTAGATCTTGGATACCAGTCCTTTATCTGTAGTGTCATTTGCAAATATATTCTCCCATTCCGTGGGCTGCCTCTTAGTTTTTCTGACTGTTTCCTTGGCTGTGCAGAAGCTTTTAATCTTGATGAAGTCCCATAAGTTCATTTATTCTTTTGTTTCTCTTGCCTTTGGGGATGTATCATGAAAAAGGTTGCTTTGGCCGATGTCGTATAGGTTGCTGCCTATGTTCTCCTCTAGAATTTTGATGGATTCCTGCCTCACATCTAGGTCTTTCATGCATTTGGAGTTTATTTTTGTGTATGGTGTGAGAGAGTGGTCAAGTTTCATTCTTTTGCATGTAGCTGTCCAATTTTCCCAGCACCATTTACTGAAGAGACTGTCTTTTTCCCACTGGATGTTTTTTCCTGCTTTATCAAATATTAGTTGCCCAAAGAGCCGAGGGTCCATTTCTGGGTTCTCTATTCTGTTCCATTGGTCTATGTGTCTGTTTTTGTGCCAGTTCCATGCTGTCTTTGTGATCACAGCTTTGTAGTACAGCTCGAAATCTGGCATTGTGATGCCCCCAGCTTTGTTTTTCCTTTTCAACAGTTCCTTGGAGATTTGGGGCCTTTTCTGTTTCCATACAAATTTAAGGACTATTTGTTCCAGTTCTTTGAAAAATGTCCTTGGTATTTTGATCGGGATAGCATTGAAAGTGTAGATTGCTCTGGGTAGCATGGACATTTTAACCATGTTAATTCTTCCGATCCATGAGCATGGTATATCTTTCCATCTTTTTATGTCTTCCTCAATGTCTTTCAAGAGTGATTTATAGTTTCTAGAATATAGGTCCTTTACGTCTCTGGTTAAGTTAATTCCAAGGTAGTTTTTGGTGTTATTGTAAATGGGATGGATTCCCTAATCTCTCTTTTTTTGGTCTTGTTATTTGTGTATAGAAATGCAACTGATTTCTGAGCATTGATTTTGTATCCCGCCACATTACTGAATTGCTCTACAACTTCTAATAGTTTGGGAGTGGCTTCTTTTGGGTTTTCCATATAGAGTATCATGTCATCTGCGCACAGAGATAGTTTGACTTCTTTGCCGATTTGAATACCTTTGATCCCTTTTTGTCGTCTGATTGCTGTTGCAAGGACTTCTAGTACTATGTTGAATAATAGTGGCGAGAGTGGGCATCCTTGTCGAGTTCCTGATCTTAAGGAAAAGGCTTCCAGCTTTTCCCCATTGAGAATAATATTTGCAGTAGGCTTTTCATAGATGGCTTTTATGAGATTGAGAAATGTACCCTCTATTCCTACACTCTGAAGGGTTTTAATCAGGAAAGGATGCTGTATTTTGTCAAATGCTTTTTTGGCATCAATTGAGAGGATCATATGGTTCCTGAGTCTTTTCTTGTTGATATGATGTATCACGCTGATTGATTTGTGAATATTGAACCATGCTTGCATCCCAGGTATGAATCCCACTTGATCGTGATGGATAATCCTTTTAATGTACTGTTGGATTCTATTAGCAAGTATCTTGTTGAGGATTTTGGCGTCCATATTCATTAGGGAAATCGGTCTGTAATTCTCCTTTTTGATGGGGTCTTTGCCTGGTTTGGGGATCAAGGTAATATTGGCCTCATAGAATGAGTTTGGTAGCTTTCCTTCTGTTTCTATTTTTTGAAATAGCTTTAGGAGAATAGGTATTATTTCTTCTTTGAATGTTTGGTAGAATTCCTCAGGAAAACCGTCCGGGCCTGGAGTTTTGTTATTTGGAAGGTTGTTTATCACTGACTCAATTTCTTCATAGTTAATTGGCCTGTTTAAGAAATCAATTTCTTCCTGTTTCAATCTTGGTAGTTTATAGGTTTCCAGGAAGGATTCCATCTCTTCCAGATTGCTTAGTTTATTGGCATATAGCTGTTGATAAAAATTTCTAGTAATCCTTCCAATTTCAGTGGTGTTGGTCATGACCTCTCTTTTTTCATTCATAATTTTAATAATTTGGGTCCTTTCTCTTTTCTTTTGGATAAGTCTTGCCAGTGGTCTGTCAATTTTATTGATTCTCTCCAAGAACCAGCTTCTAGTCCTGTTGATCTGCTCTACTGTACTTCTGGTTTCTGCTTGATTGATTTCAGCTTTAATTTTGGTCAACTGCTTCCTTGTGCGTGGATTAGGCCTGTCCCTCTGTTGCTGTTCCAGCTTCTTGAGGTGAGAATATAAAAACTGCATTTTAGATGTTTCTATTCTTTTGAGTGAGGCTTGGATGGCTATGTATTTCCCCCTTAGGACTGCCTTTGCAGTATCCCATAGGTTTTGGACTGTCGTATTTTCATTCTCATTAGTCTCCATAAATTGTTTAAGTTGATTTTTGATTTCCTGGTTTATCGAGTCATTCCTGAGCAGGATGGTTCTTAGTCTCCAAGTGTTTGAGTTTCTTCCAAATTTTTCTTTGTGGTTGAGTTCCAATTTCAGAGCACTGTGGTCTGAGAATATGCAGGGGATAATTCCAGTCTTTTGGTATTGGTTGAGACCTGTTTTGTGTCCCAGAACATGGCCTATTCTTGAGAATGTTCCATGGGCATTAGAATAGAATGAGTATTCTTTGGTTCTGGGGTGTAGTGTTCTATATATATCTATGAGGTCCAACTCCTCAAGTATGGCATTCAAAGCCTTTGATTCTTTGCTTAGTTTTTGCCAGGGTGTTCTATTTCTGATAGTGGAGTGTTGAGATCCCCTACTATTAATGTATTTTTATCTATATGTCTCTTTATTCTGGTTAAGAGTTGGCTTGTGTATCTTGCTGCTCCCCTGTTGGGGGCATATATATTTATAATTGTCATATCCACTTGTTGAATACTTCCTTTAAGAATAATATAGTGCCCTTCTGTGTCTCTAACTATAGTCTGTAGTTTAAAATCCAATTTATCTGATATGAGAATTGCGACCCCAGCTTTCTTTTGAGGTCCATTTGCATGAAAGATGGTACTCCATCCCCTTACTCTCAGTCTGAATGCATCTTTGGGTTTGAAATGAGTCTCTTGTAGACAGCAAATGCATGGGTCATTTCTTTTTATCCAATCTGCAACCCTGTGGCACTTTATGGGAGCATTTAAGCCATTCACATTGAGACTGAATACTGAGAGATATGATTTTAATGATGCCATGTTGCCAGTAAAGTCTTTGTTTGTATTGGCTGTGACTTTCTGTTCTGTATCACTCTTGAGGCCTTTTTACCTTTATAGACCCCCCTTAATATCTCCTGTAGGGCTGGTTTCGTGGTTACGAAATTGGTTAATGACTGGCGATTCTGAAATATCTTTATTTCTCCATCAATTCTGAATGACAGCCTTGCTGGATAAAGGATCCTTGGCTGCATGTTTTTCTCTGAAAGAGCTTTAGAAATGCCCCCCAACCCTTTCTCTCATTCCAGGTCTGTGTAGACAGGTCTGATGTAATTCTGATGCCTTTGCCTTGGTACGTGAGAAATTTCTTTGCCCTGGCCACTTTCAATACTGTATCCTTGGATCTAATATTTGCAAACTGCACTATGACCTGACGTGGCGTAGGTTTGTCGTGGTTGAGCTTGGGAGGGGTCCTCTCTGCCTCTTGGACATGAATGTTTGTTTCCCTCGCTAGATTAGGGAAGTTTTCAGCTACAATTTGTTCAAATATCTCTTCTAGACCTCTGTTTTTCTCCACCCCCTCGGGGATGCCGATGATTCTAACATTGGATCGTTTCATTGAGTCAGTAATCTCCCGTAACCTACATTTGTGGGCGTGGATTTTTTTAAGACCAGCTTCTATTTTTGTTTTTTCCTCTATTAACCCATCCTCCAATTCACTAACACGTTCCTCTGCTTCTGTGAACCTGGCCGTCAGAGCCTCTAGTTTTGCCTGCATTTGGCTCATAGAATTTTTAATTTCTGTCAGATTCGCTCTCATTTCTGTCCTTAGGGAATCTATATTCTCAGTAACCTTTTCGTTAATAGTTTTTTCAATTCTACTCATCATTTTGACCATCGTTACTCTGAATTCCATTTCTGACAATTTGGTTACATCCATATCCATTATTTCTGTGGCAGAAGCCACAGACTCACTGTCTTTTGTTTGCTGGGGGGGGCTTCTCCTTCTTGTCATTCTGATGAGGAGAGGTTGCGGGGTTGTCCAGAGCCCAAATTATTGACTGGGTCCCAGGCCATGCCCCTTGTTTTATAGGGATCTTAGGGATGTGGGCTTCTTCTTTAAAGATTTTATTTATTTATTTATCTGAGAGAGAGAGACAGTCAGCAAGAACGGGAACAGAAGCAGGGGAGTGGGAGAGGAAGAAGCAGGCTCCCAGCGGAGGATCCCGATGAGGGACTCCTTTCTGGAACGCCGGGATCATGCCCTAAGTTCAAGACAGGCGCTCAATGACTGTGCCACCCAGGTTGTGGACTTCTTGATTTTTCAGCCTGCCTTCTGTGTTCTGGGGGAGGGGCCTGCCATGCCGATACTCAGGCAACCCTGTTTGGGTAGAGTCTCCGTGTCCCCTGCGAGGGGGGATGGGGATGGGCACGCTGTGAGCCGGTATTTCCAGGCTTTTGTTCTCTGGAGGCTTTCCCTGGTGTTTTGCTCTGCCTCTTCTGAGAGTCAGAGCAGCAGCGACCAAATCTCAGCCTCTGTCACAGAACAGAGGGATTGTGGCCCGTTCTCCACTGATGTTCTGGCCACTTTAACTCCGTTAGTGTTGGTGCTGCTCAACCCTGCCTCGTCCCGGGATGTGTGCCCCACACCCGGCGTCCCTGCCCTCACTTCCAGGGCCGGCGTGTCTCTGTCCTTTGTGTTTCTAATGCCGCCAGCCGCCAGCCGCCCCCGCGCGCTCCCGGATATCGGGTCTCAGTCTATGCCTGGCGAGCACACCGGGATTCCGGAGTTCCATGAGAAGCCTGGTGGCGCGTGCACCCGGTTCAGGGTCTCAGTCTGCTGTTTCACGGGTGTGGGCCGTGAGTCTGCCCGCTCCCCCATGCAGGTACCCGCCAGCCGCCAGCCTCCCCGCGCACACTCCGGGAGCTCCCGGTCTCAGTCTGCATCCAGTGAGCACACCGGGAATCCGGTGTTCCGTGAGAAGCCTGGTGGCCTGCCCACCAGGTTCAGGGTCTCAGTTTGCTGTTTTGCGGGTGCCATCTGCGAGCCCCGCCCGCTCTTCCGTGCAAGTGGCTACTGCTTCCCCGTGCCCAAACGTGGCGGCTCCCTCCCCATTCCGTTTATCTTCCCATATCTGTGTGCAGTTTCATGGCTCCCCACTTTGTACCTCAATACTCAGCGCTGGAGATGTTCATTTGTAGAGATCCAGATGTATCTTCCTGCGTCTCAGGCTGATTCCGTGGTTGTTTAGGCTGGTCATGTACCTATCCAGCTCGACTCAGGGGACTGGCTGAAAAAGGGGTCCCCTACTCCTCTGCCATCTTAACTCTCTCAGTTGGCTATACTTTTAATCCTGAAAACATACTCTGTTAAGTGGTCTTTTATCTGCTTTATCTAAACTCTATTATTTTGAGGTATTAGGTATGTAGATAACTCCTTCTATAATTTTTGGCAACAACAGAATCCTTTTCATTATCCCAGGGAAAATTTCACCAGAAATTATGGAAGGAAATATTAAAAAATGAGTACTCAAGCTGTCTCACTTAGAAATCCTTAGGTGTTTGTTTTTATAAGTTTTATCGCTAATCAAAAATGAACAAGACAATTTTAGTAACAAACATATTGTGACTGCTGTTATGAACCAAACTGATATTCCTCTGATATTTGCTTTTAGAAAAGTGAAAGATTATCAATAACTTATTAAAATTATTTAAACAAATGATCCTTTTCAATAGATTTATATGAAAATAAAGTTTGAAAATTGTTTTATTTCAAAATCCTATCATTAGTACAACTTAGTAATCAAGATTTCATTCTCTATATTGGAGCTCAAAAGAATTCAAGCTTTTGGAATTTTTAAAAAAGAAAATAGCAAACTATTGTCAGAAAATATCACGCACATCTAACAGAAAATATCATTCTTTTTTTAAAAAGATTTTATTTATTTATTTGACAGAGAGACAGCCAGCTAGAGAGGGTACACAAGCAGAGGGAGTGGGAGAGGAAGAAGCAGGCTGCCAGTGGAGGAGCCTGATGTGGGGCTCAATCCCAGAACACCAGAATCACGCCCTGAGCTGAAGGCAGACACTTAACGACTGAGCCACCCAGGCGCCCCAGAAAATATCATTCTTAAATGGATAAGGGAAAGAAGGTGAAAATGGTAGTCACTTGAAATATATTTTATAGGCAACTTTATTTCCTACTGTCCTTCACACTGTCCTAATTTATGTACCATTGAGAAACTCTTTGTAAATAATCACACTTCAGAAAAATATAACATAGAGAAAACATAATAGATCCCTTTGATTCCAGAGAAAATAATCATTTCATAAGGGAAATAGATATAGGATTCTTCAGATCCTTTGTGGGGAAAGGGAGCCTCTTCAAATCATTAGAAAGGATACTAATAAATTAATATATAGATTATAGTAATACGTTTTTGGCTTACACAGTATTGAATGTAGTTAAATCACAATGAATTGGTCAAGAAGAGTCATTGTATTAGGTTTATCAGTACAATTTCAATTAAGTTAGCAATGGTCTCTTGAGCAAAATATCATTTCATTAGAATGCATTTAAAGACTACACATTTAGAAAGATATTTATAAACTCCCTGATGACACTCTATCTACATCACCTGTGAATTTTTATTATCTACAATAGTACTTAGCAGATACAGCAAATCCTCAAAAATATTTAGTGAAGGAATGCTGAATGAGTTTTCTATCATAAAGTAACTTCCACAGCCAATAACTATGTGGAAAATAAATAAGTTGAGTGAACTGGATAGCATACTTAATGCAGATAAAGTTTGAAATACCTATGAAATTTCTACTCTTATACCCCTTATTGTGAAATATAACACACATATAAAAATGTATGTAAAAATAATTGTACACTTCAAATTTTTATAACGTGAATACTGATAAAACTCTCACCCTAATACATAAAACATCGTCAGTACTCAAGGATCCTCCATATGCTTCTCCTCAGCAAATCCCCTCCTCACTAAAGTTAACCACTATTCTAATATACATTAACTGTGTTTTTCATTTTTTATTTTAGAGTTTAGTTACTCAAATATATATCCCTATATACTAAAGTTTAGCTTTATCTGTTTTTGAATTTAGTATAAATGGAATTAGGCAGCACATGTCATTTTGTATTGTATCTCTTTCACTTTGCATTATGATTGCCTTTCATCCAGGTTACTGTGTGAAGGTATAGTTCATTTGTTTTCAAGGATATGTTGCATATCACTGTATGAATCAATACAATTTATCTATTTCCCTGTTCTGTTTTTTTCCATCCATAGTTCTTTTTAATAATGGGCATATAAATGATCAGTAACCCAAGTTATACTGATATTTCTCATGATGAGTGCAGTCATTCTAGATTCCTGAGTGTTCAGGCATTTCACCACCACGAGCCCTTAGAATCCTATAAGATGTATGCACAGCATACTGTTGTTATACAAATGTTCTTTATTTTATCCAAATGCTTTAGTTCTAGCTTTTGTGTAGGTGCCTTACTTGGAAGATATGTGGGACTTGTATGAACCATGAGGACTAGTCCTCTATCCTAAGTGGTTCTCTTGCCTTTCTTAATTTAGACAACTTGGTTAAATTTTGGCTCTTGAGATTTTTATACATTCTGATGATCAGGAGAAAATATATAAAGATTAAACAAGAGAAAAAGTTTCTCCTAAGAGCAGAACTATTTTAACCATTTGCCATGTTCTAGAAATTATGCTGACCCTTCTTGGCTTTCTAAGGAACTTGCAAGAAGCTTAGCTAAAGGCTAAGGTGTTTTCCCAAATCACACCTGCATCTAACTATTTCTATAATAGCTACCTTGGTTGCATGTAGTTTTAAAGAAAAAAAGAGAAAATTAAAGTAATCAGAGCACTTAAAATACAGAGGACACAGAAGAGGAACAAATCCTTTAGTAGTGCATACTCTGTATATAGGAAATAATTTTATTCATTTAGATCTTCTTGGAGAAAATTCTACTCCTTGATACCATAGACCAACAGAGCACATAACTGTGACCTCGACAGTAGGGCTTGATATTTTTAAAGATTTTATTTATTTGAGAGAGAGATAGAGAGAACATGAGCAGGGGAGGGGCTGAGGGAGAAGCAGACTCCCCTCTGAGCAGGGAGCCTGACAAGCGGCTCAAACCCAAGGACTCTGAGATCATGACCTGAGCCAAAGGCAGATGCTTAACTGACTGAGCCACCCAGGCACCCCTGTAGGGCTTGATTAAGTAGAGAGAGAGGTGGGGCAGAAAAAGTCTTGAGTTTTCACAAAACATTTAATATATAATTTAAAACTAGTAAAAACAATATTAAATCTGAATGCCCACAATCCATATGTGACTAACATTGTTCTAGATACATATTTTATTAAAGAATAAGAGAGTTAATAAAGTTTTAGATGCAAATACATTCAGAATGGTATTATTTATGGCAATGAGAAATTGAAAACTACTTTTGTCCAATATTAAAATGGTTAGCAAAATAGCTATATATCCATTTGTATTATCGAGACATTATAAATTATTTTACCTTAAAATACTTATTAAGCTAAATAAAAACAGGATTTTATATTTTAGGACTGCAATAATATAAAGAAAATCATAGATGTGATGGCTTTTTGACATGTCACTTTGACTAGATTACTATTCCCAGTTGTTTAATAACACAAATCCAGGTGCTCCTGTGAAGGAAATTTAAAGATGCAATTAGATTCCCTAATGAGGGGAGTTTTAGGGATATTACTGTGGGTAGGCTACACATAATCACTAAAAAGTTTTTTTAAAGCAGAGCTGAAGAATTCCATCTGTAGACAACAGCTCTGGCCCCTGTTTATGTAATTCCAGCCTGCACCAGATCTTCCCTGCTTCACTGCCTGTAGACACCAGCTTCTTCTACCATCCTGTGAGGTTCCAGTTTGCTGGTGATCTTTCCTTCCTGATAGTCTAATTTCAGAATTTGGACTGCTTAGCTAGTTTCCACCACTGTGTAAACCAACCCCCTATGATATATCCTTCAGTATATTGTCTCATTGGTTCAGTTTCTCCTGAACATTGACTGATACAATAGATATTATGTATGCAGTATGTTTACAAAATAAGAAAATATCCCAAACAATTGTGACTGCTTCTAGGTTACCGAATAATGTTTAGCTTTATTTTTCAATTGCTTCATTTCTACAATTCATGAAAACATATGACCATAAGAGTTAAATGCTATTATATTTGAAACTCTTACATATACTTTCCCAGTCTTACTTTACTATCACCATGCAACTTCATATTGCTTACTCAATTGAAGAAAAAACTACATTAAAGATAATAATTGTTATGATTTCTGCCAATTACAGGATAATTTTTACTTTAAAATATAATTGAATAACAAAAGAATTATTATTGTCATGATTTCAGAGAATATATATATTTCCTGTGTATACTGTACACCTCTGAGCCAATCCCCGTCTCCTGGGTTTAAATTGGTTGAATAGGCCAAGTCTTGATCAGATGCCCTCCTTGGTGCCAGGCCCAAATCTACTGACAAACAGCCTTATGCCTCGAAGTTCAGACAAATTCTTCATAATAATTTGATATTGGAAAAAGTATATCACTAACTTTTTTTTTTCTGTGCCAGATTCTGTATTAGATTCTGGGTGATTTAAGATTATTTTAGGCTTTCAGTCTGGAAAAAGTTTTATAAAGGTAAAATTGAATAAGTAACTTTAATACAATGAAATAGTTTTCTTACTAAGTAAAAATGTAATTGGCCTAACTTGACTCATTCTGATCCTAGTGAAATTGCTTAGAATTGTCCACAGTTCCTAAATTCACTGAATACTCTCTCTTACTCTAGGCTCCGTCTTAAACTATAGCAAATATACTCCAAAAAGTGATATACAGAATAGTTTAATATTGGCTGTTCTGTTTAGAAAGAATATATAAAGGGAGGACATGAATGAAGATGACTTTAGATGTTAGGAAAACCACAGGAATTCCTGAAAATGTAAAACAAGGCTGGTCTTCTAAAACCGGAGTATCTGAAGAGCATGACAAAGATTTGATATAATTAATTGATATTTATCTATGTATATATATGTGAACGTTATATATATAAAACAACATGAGACTCCTTAGTCTTTCTATAATTACCAACCTGCTTTACTTTGGCGAAACCCCAGAGGAAAAAAAAATACTCTCAGAAGGAAAAAAGAAAAAATCTACTATTCATGGTTAGCTCAATTATGACTTCACTAAAATTTTGTCTGCTCCTACAAAACTTGACATATTTATGAAGGATTCATCAAAACATGAATTACGAAGAAGGCTGACATGATCTATCCTGCATTATTGGTAAAAGCCCCATGTCTGAAATTTTGACCAGGGGATACTACAAATGTATACTCATTTCTCTCTCATGTATTTTTAAATTCTAATTTCTCTGTACAGTTTACCCATTATGACTTTTGTAATTATTACTGTACTACTACCTGTTTTTATATGAGAATCATTTCTCCTTAGTAAAGATAGCATGTAAGCTTTCTAATTGATATTTAATTCTTATATGCCAAAAATATATTTAACAGATGTATATAAAATCTTAATGATATATTTTCATATACAATATTTTCCCAAGTTTTTATTTAAAATCCAGTTAGTTAATATACAGTACATTATTAGATTCATGTGTAGAAATTGGTGATTCATTCACTTACATGCAATACCTGGTGCTAATCACAAGTGCCCTCCTTAATACCCACCATCTCTTCAATCCTTCCGTCCCATCCAGCTCCCCTCTGGTAACCATTGGTTTGTTCTCTATGGTTAAGGGTTTGTTTCTTGGTTTACCTCTCTTTCGCCCCCACCCGCCCATGTTCATTTGTTATGTTTCTTAAATTTCACCGTGAGTGAAATCATTCAGTATTTGCCTTTCTCTGACCAACTTATTTTGCTTAGTATAATACTCTCTAGCTCCACCCATGTCCTTGCAAATGGCAAGATTTCATTCTTTCTGATGGCTGAGTAACATTCCATTATATATATATATACTATATATAATCGCCTCTTCTTTATCCACTCATCAGTCGATGGACATTTGGGCTTTCTCCAAAATTTGGCTTTGGTTAATAATGCTGCTATAAATATTGTAGTGCATGTGTCCCCTCAAATCAGTATTTTTATATCCTTTGGATAAATTTGTAGTATTACAATTGTATTTTTAACTTTTTGAGGAACCGCCATACTGTTTTCCAGAGTGGCTGTGCCAGCTTGCATTCTCACCAACAGTGAAAGAGGGGTTCTGCTATCTCTGCATCCTCACCAACATCTGTTTTTTCCTGTGTTGTTAATTTTAGCCATTCTGACTGGTATAAGGTGGTATCTCATTTTAGTTTCGTTGTGTATTTCCCTGATGATGAGTGATGTTGAGCATCTTTACATGTGTCTTTTAGCCATCTGTATGACTTTTTTTGAAACATGTCCATTTGTGTCTTCTGCCCATTTTTTTAAATGGATTATTTGTTTTTTGGGTGTTTAGTTTTATAAGTTCTTTATATATTTTGGATACTAACCCTTTATCCACATATACAATACTTCTAGCCAGAAGAGAGGACTTTATATTTGTTCTTTTTTATGTAATATTATTGATAATCAATGGACATTAGAAAATGAACTGTCGGAGAACACTTATAAAACTTATCAATGTAATAATGCCAAGATTAAATAGGAACCATTAAAGGAAAATACAATTTAAAATTGCCAAGTTCATTAACATGTAAATCAACAATGGATAGAATACTTAAGGAAAGATTAAAACAAATAGTTGATACTGAACTGGAACTTGAAGAAAGAATACTTGGGTGGATAGCGGTGAGAAAATGTCTAGGTTGTGAAATACAAAGATGAAAGAATAAGTGAAAAATTAGCATTTTTCAAATGTTTATGAAAGAGTAACTAGAAAAGTCTTACAAAATTACTGAGTTATATGAATTGAAAAACAAATTTGGATTAGGCTGTCATTATTTTCAAAAGAGTCTTCAAACAGTACAGTTTAGATTTAACAGGGGGCGCCTGGGTGGCACAGCGGTTAAGCGTCTGCCTTTGGCTCAGGGCGTGATCCCGTCATTCTGGCATCAAGCCCCACATCAGGCTCCTCCACTATGAGCCTGCTTCTTCCTCTCCCACTCCCCCTGCTTGTGCTCCCTCTCTCGCTGGCTGTCTCTCTCTCTGTCAAATAAATAAATAAAATCTTTAAAAAAAAAAGATTTAATAAAGTTGCTAATGACCTGAGATCATAAAAGGAACATAATTACTACAGTGAAACAGTTTAGTTCATACACTTGTGAATCTGGTCAATTATATTAATTACTAGTTCTGTGAACTTGGGCAAATTAATTTACTTCTGTGACTAGCAAAAGTAGTGATACGTAGTTCAATAAACAATAAACATTAGCTCTCATTTTCTCGTCCACTTTCTTTGGGGTAAAAAACAAGAGGAAACAAAGTTGTACATCCAAAAACGAGAAAAAATCGTAGTCTTATTATAAACACAAATTGAGGTAACACTTGCATATTCAACTTAATCTATATACCTTGAGCCTTTTGACATAAATTTAGACAAACTATCAACCTCATTTCTAAAAATATTTATGAAAAATCATTTAGTGAGTTCTAATTGATAATAAAATGCTCACTGTAACTTTGTTGGCAATTTCTTTATATTCATTGCAACTATTTACAAAAGTGGAAATGTATATATTACAAAACAAATGTTCAGTGAAATTGTACTCTGGACATGTTATCAAGTATCTTGTATGACATTTATTTTCATTTATTGAATAACAAGAATATTGTAAGTCAAGAATGAAATTGAACTACATGGATACAGTATTAATAAATAGAAAAAATTAAACTATGAGAACTTAAATCTCACATGATCTCAAATAATTTATAATCAAATTAAGTAAAAAGCAAATTTCACTTCAGCCATTAGAGCCAAAGATATATTTTTAAAGCAAAACTAAAATACCGTGCAATCAAATGTTATTATCATTTGATTATTATTGTTACTATCAAATAAGTGAATTACCAAAGGATGTTAACTTGAATTTCAATAGATTTGGATTAAAAAAGAATTTCATAGTTGCATTTTGCTAGTAAATCAAAGACAACAGAAGGATAAAACTGAAACATTTAATGTGTTCAAACTGTTAAAAAATTTTTATTGTTTTTCTCAAAATACTGTTAAATAACATGGTTTGAAATTGGTGTAGAGATTGCAATATGAAACTATATTTGTTTTTGGGTTTTCTTTTACCACTTACTAGTAATATCTGGATAATTTAAAAATTGATGATACAATGATAGTAATATTAGAGCTTGTAGTTTAAAAAATGCTTAAAACAATGTATTGTGAAACTCATAAAAATCAAATTGAGATTGAGCAAAGTAGATTTTTTTTTATTTAAGTATAGTTGACACATAAAGTTACATTAGTTTCAATTGTACAACATAGTTATTCAATTTCTCTATATATTATGCTACGCTCAGTGTAGCTACTATCAGTCATGAAGGAACACTATTACAATATCATTGACTGTATTCCCTATACTGTGCTTTTTATTCCTGTGACTTATTCCTTCCATAACTGGAAGCTTGTATCTATAACTGGAAGCCACTCTCCTTCAACCATTTTGTCCATTGCCTTACCCTTCTTCCTTCTGGTACCATCAGTCTGTCCTCTGTAATTATAGGACTGATCCTGCTGTTTGTTTATTAATTTGTTTTTTAGATTCCACATATGAGTGAAACCTTATGGTATTTCTCATTCTGACTTATTTCATTTGGCATAATATACTCTAAGTCTATCCATGTTTACAAATATCAAGACTACATATGGCTATGTAATATTCCATTACATGTGATTCTATCACATCTTTATCTATACATCTATTTAAAAGTGTCCATAATTTTTGAAGCTGCATTATATGTCCTCATTTTTATTTTATATTTTACATAATAAAAATAGGTAAACAAGATAAGTAACATAATCAGCAAATAATTACTGAAAATTATAGGCAAGGCATTTGACAAGGCAATGCAAAGACATTAGAAGCACAGCCTACATCTACCCATGTGACTTTTGGTCTACAGCCTCTTTCAAGGTCAAACTGATACCACATGACCCAAGGCCCCAACCACAGATCACACTGTTAGCATAAACTATATCTAGTATGGCCAAAGAACTCCTCCAAAAGTCACATTTGTTAGCATAAAGTATCTGGTGTGGCCCCAGAGTCTAAGGTAAACAAAGATACTATTAATAAGCAAGAATCAAAGGCTTAAAAATTATATCCCAGGAGCTGAGTAAAGACCAAATCTTTCTTTGAAATGAGCAGAATGGGGACAACCCAAAACTGCTGAATAATCCTCTGCTGCACAACAGAAAACCCAAAATAGTGTGAACTGTTTTTCAGAAAGTCTAGGAGAGTCTAACTGTTAAAATCTTTAAAAATTTTCCTAGTGATATTTCCTTTTCTTTTTCTGGGAAATCAACTTATTTATAAATTAAACAGTTTGTTGAGTCAAACAATGGCAGTTTGACCTTGGTTGCTGCACTAATTGCTATGCAATATCTTGAGACTCATTAGCATTATCTTACCTTTCCCGACCATCTGGTATTTGATAGAACTAGATACAAGTACAAACAAAATGATCTTTCTGTATTTCTAGGTCACTCTGGCATGATAATCTATTCTATTCTCATGTTTCTGCATGTGCACTAAATGCAAGTATTCATGACAAAAATTATTTTTATAATGAAACAAGTAAATTATTCACTGTTACAGTAGTCTAAGAAAATGCAGGGAAAATTTTTTATCTGGCAGTGAAAATTCTTCCAATTCTAATTCATCATCAATGTTATACTTCTTCAGCCAAATGTTTTGCGCAATAAAAATGTTAAAGGATAGAAATAAAGATAACAAGGTCATCTTGACAAATTACTTACTGTTTTAAAAACCACAGATGACATATTTTCTTTCTCCAGTTTATGTTTAAGGAAGACTAAACAGTAGATAATCAAAAAATATACTGAACAATTACTTGGGAAATTTTAGAGTTATAAAATCATGTTGCTTATATGAGAAACCAACTAGGTGTCAAGAAGTTTTAGAGGATGGTGTTACTGTGATGAATTCTGGGTTTGTCCATCATACCTGAGTGTCCTGAAAATTTCACCAAGGGAGAGCACGTTTTCCAATTTCATGCCGATGCCAGTGTATACAAGTTACAGTACATTGCCGTTAGCATCAATAGAGTCTTCCTGTCATGATGACCATTGTTTTCATGGGCACTTTGTACAAAAAAAAAAAAATGTCTAGCTAAGGTGGAAGTCTGGTTTATAGCCATAAAACCAGTCATACTGTCTACTTGATTATTTAGAATCACTAGTGACAGCTACTTATTTCTGAGCATTAATGTGAGACACAAATCCATATACCCTCAATCCCATAGGTACATTCACACACATCTCCCTCAAAATTGGGTATTCCATTTCTTTCAGACTTGTTCATTCCAAGTTCTAAACAACTACCCAAGATCTTTTCCACTACTCGAGAGTCACCATATATCCATACCTTCTACTACTTTCGCATATATACAACTTGGTTATTTAAGTATTTTTAGCTCTGTTACTAGGAAGACTTTTCTTCATAACTGTCTTTCAGAGCCATCTGAAAGTGAGAATATATCTGATCTGATGTATCAGTAGTCTATTTCCAGCCATCTGGGAAATTGACTCAAATCTTTTTCTTTTAGTTGTTCATAGAAAAGCCTCTGGAAGACCACTCGTATGACCTGAAGAAGAGGCACTGGTCTATAAAAGAAGACCTGGGAGCCTGCATCATCAGGTCATGTGATTTACTCCGTGTCTTCTAGATATTCTTAAACCTGATCTTGGCTCTACCTCTTTAATGATTGTATTAATCAGTTATTGCTTAATAACAACTTACCCCCAGAATTTAGTGATTTAAATGAGCAATCACTTATTTTTACTCCTGAATCTATGAGTATTGAAGGTCAGATGATTTACATGGGGTTTAACTTTGCATTCAATCTACAAATTGGGTGTAATGTGCCTTGGATAAGTGAACCAGCTATAGCAGGTTTTTCTCATAGCAATGATAAACCAAGAGATCACACCTTTTGGCTGAATATTTTTGGCACTTTTCAATTGATAGATGGGCTCTATGTTTACTCTCCTTGAATCTTGGCTCTTCTGTGATTGCCCTAACAAAGTACAGCAGAAGTGTCACTATGCCTACTGCAGGTCTAATCTTTAAAAAGACTACAAATTCCAATTTAGTCTCTTGGAGGTGTGAAGCACTTTATAAAATATTCTACCATCTTACTTGAGAGCCTAGATGAAAAAATGATGAGATTACATAGAGAAAGGGGGCTATATGAGTGCAACCTCTCAACTATCTCTACAATATCACTTATGTAAATGGAAGCTATTTATTTTCAAAGCTGACCAGATGCCAGGTGAATGTCACCAGTGACCCCAGTGATGACACACTGAGCAGAAGAGTCTCTCAGCCAAGTTCAGCACAATATCATGAACCACAAAAGTAAGAGATATAATAAAATACTTGTTGCTTAACATTATGCCTATGACCTATTCCATCGGTCAGGTGCTAATTATGTTTATCCTAATTATACATTTGAAGACTGGAAAAATTAGCACAGAACCCACTGTGAATTGTACTTCGACCAGAGCTTCAATTTTAATCTAACTTCTATTATAATCTAACTTCCATGAGCCCCACTTTAACTGGAGGACCTTTTGAGTTTCTTGGTAGTAGAGTCAACTTAGCAACTATGTCTAAAATTCTTCAAAATATTAGTATATTCTTCTTTCTCCAGTATACTGTAAACCTGTAAAATGGTCACAGAACCCTATTAAAAAGAATCAAAATGAAATCTGTTGTATACTTTACAGTGGCATTATGGGGTCTTTAAAGAAATGCCCTTTTCTTCAATCAGTAGACCATGGGATTTTGAAGTGTCTTACATTCAGAAAGGGGTAGCAACAAGCATCATCTTATTGCTCACTAGTTCTTGTTATTTTTGTGATTATATATAGTTCAGCAACATTCTAGTGTCTGTCCCACTATGTAACTCCTAAAACAATTATGATAATTAGGCACTGACACAGATCCCCTTAGATGGGGGCATCCTGAATTTCAGTCTCCCATTGCTGCACTTTATGTTGATTTTGTGCATTGCATATCAGTATTTAAGTACTGCCACCTAGCTTCTGCTATCCTAGAATTCCATTGACCCCATTCATATTAAAGAGCCTGGTTCCATAGAAGCATTTTCTACCATTAAATGTAGTTTATAGAGGTCAGCCACCACTGAACCACTAAGATGCCAGTGTGGTCTCCATCAGGGCATTAGTAATTGACTAAGTGAAGGAAATGTCCTTGAGGACCTGCTGGGGAACACAATTAAGTGGTAGATATTTACATCTTGCAAATTAAATTAATTCTAACATCCTACTTCCTTAAGCTTTTAACCTTTCCTTAGTGTTCTAACAAAATGTTCTTTCATTACCATTTCAAGTACTGAAGGCTATTATCCCATCTAAGTTTTAATAAACCACCTCAGTCAACTTTTAGGACTGTTTCTAGTACTCTTGCCAGACCTGGGAATTCCCTGCAATGAGTGAGTTCACCCGTCAATAAATTATATTCCCACAACCTCATACTACAACTATATTTGAAGTTAGATTACCTATGTTTACAAAACAGTTCCAGTCCCTGCCATTTGTGCGAATTCTGGTAATTCACTTAATTAACCTGTGTCTCATTTTACCTATATGTAATAATGTAATTAGAAAAAGGTTTCTAAGAGTGATAGAGGTGAGAAAATTAAGAAAGTACATATGAAAGGTTCAGATCATTGTTTTCAAATAGCAAGTTAACCAGGGCACCTGGGTGGCTCAGTTGTTTGAGCATCTCACTCTTGATTATGGCTCAGGTCATGATCTCATGAGTCCTGGGATCAAACCCTGCACTGGGCTCCATGCCCAGTAGGCAGTCTGCTTGAGTTTCTCTCCCTCTGCCATTCCCCCCACTCATGCTGTCACTGTCTCTCTCTCTCAAATAAATAAATAAATCTTTTTTTTTTTAAGATTCTCTCCCTCTGCCTCTGCCCCTTCCTGCATGCCTCTTGCCACTCGTGTTCGCTCTCTCTCCCTCTCTCTGTCTCAAAAGAAAAAAAAAAAAAGCAAGTAACTGTTTCGTTTAATTATGTCCTCCAAAAAGACAAGTTGAAGGCCTAATCCCCAATAACTAGGAAAACTGGTTTGTGTTACTTTGTCATGGCAGCCCTTAGTAAACTAATATAACACCCACAAGGATTAGTCATTAAATTTTTAAAAAGATTTTTTATTTATTTATTTGAGAGAGAGAAAGAGAACATGAGTGGGCAGAGGGGAAGAGGAAGAAGCAGACTCCCGCTGAGCAAGAACAGTCTAGACGTCTGTATTCTTTACTTTCTTGATTACAAAGAATGGGAAGCCAAACATATTGAACTTTGTTTTCAGTTAAGGGTGATCACATGTGAGCCAATTCTACCACTAGGACATATGCAGATGTGCTGGGGGCTTTCTTCCATTAAAAAACATAAATAAATAACACCTCACAAGGAAAAGGATGTTTTCAGCTACCTGGCATGGTTATATAAAAGTCAAAGTGCCATAGCCATCTGATGGGATCAGGATCAAAAAAGGAAACTGCTGGACATAAGGAATATAAAGACAGGAGAAATCTGGTGCCCTGATGATAGCTTTGAACATCAACAACAGCCCTTCATTGATTACACCTTTCTTTTCTGCTATACAAGCATCATATAGTTCAAAGTCATTTCAGCAGAGTTTTCTTTCCATCATAGCAGTATGATCCTACCATATATATTGTTAGGTAACCTATATTCAGAGAGAATTTTTTTAAAGATCTATATGAAATTATGTCACAAATGGGTAGGAGAAGTTGTGATCAATAATATAGATAGTTAAACTATTAGAAGGCAGAGAAGAGGGGTGCCTGGGTAGCTCAGTCAGTTAAGTCTGCCTTTGGCTCAGGTCATGATCCCTGCTCTCTGCTTAGCAGGGAGTCTGCTACTCCCCCTCCCTCTGCCCACCACTCTCCCTACTTGTGCACACTCTCTCTCTTCATGTCAGATAAATAAATAAATAAATAAATAAATAAATAAATAAATAAATAATAAAGTCTTCAAAAATTAAAAAAAAATTTTTTTAAAGACCAAGAGCAAATCATTTCCATTTGAGAATACAGAAACAGACAAAGATGACTGGTAGGGTGAATAAGAAGAACACAGGATATAATTCATACAGCTTATGGTAGCATATAAAGGACAGGCTGAACTAATTTTTTAAGAATAAATTCAAGTAAGAGAAGGAATTGAGATGTAAAAGAAAAAAGACGTTTAATATAGGAATATTTTTAGGTAAAAAGGAAATGTCTCAGCTACTGATAAGGAAGAAAGGTATGTTCACATGCATCAAATGCATGAAAAAAGTAGATGGAGAGAATTACATGGCCAATAAAATATTGCTAAAATAAGAGGTCTTAAATACACAGTAATTTGAACAATTAAGACTTTACTTGAGTTCTATAAATAATGTTAATAAATGCTTACATAAAGACATATGTGCCCAACTTTTAAAAAAGCCTCCCCCTGATTAAATCATAAACCTTTTATTTCAGAGTTCATCTCTTGTAATCAATCATTGGGATAACAATCTTAAAATCAGTTCTTTGTCACTTTAAAATATTTTCATTTCACCATGGTAAAATCAGAGGCTGTGATTCTTAGATAAAAAAATATAAAATAATTTTATTTTCTAAAGCAATATGGAATAATGAAAGTCAGTAGGAACCAAAGGCAAAGCTAAGAATGCAGAGATAGCTTTCTATGAATCATAAGCTACTCATTATCAATTTGCTGTTGCTAAAATGCATTTCGCTTGCATCTTATTTTCATCTTCACATATATATATTTCTTTGCATGGCCAATAAGAATGAAATATTTGACCTAAAAGTGAAAAATAAAACACTGCTAGTGTAAAAAAATGTGACTCTAAGATTCAATTTAAAAATAGGTAGTTTTTCTGAAAATATTTCATATGGTTAGTTTTATCTCATGGAAAATGCCTGTGATCATTTTTTAAAAATTCTTCTAAGCTAATCTAATAGACCATGAATGAACTAGAAATATTAAATTTATAATTCACTTGAATAACTTTATTTGTTAAATGATAAATCTAGGAGAGAAAACTGTATGTAGCAAATTTAAGAGAATTTGTTATTTACAATGTGTCAAGTCGATGAGTTTTATTATATGCAACTTTAACTATTCTGAAATCCTTGAATGTATTGATAAAGTGACAGAAAATTTATCCAAAATGAAGGGCCAGAGGAATATATTAAATTTATTATCAGAGGAAATAGAAAATATCTGTAAATTACAGCATCTATAGACAGCTATGTTTGCAACGTCCTTATAACCATGCTATGATATTTGCTAACCATGCTTTTGCTATTTGTTCTTATTACAGACCCAGATGGCCCAGGTTGATCTTTAATTTGTTAGGCTCAAAATAAAATATTGTCCTCTCCAGAGTTTAACAAAGGTTGCCCAACTTTATAGTTTAAGACATTCCAAATAAATCTGTTTCACCCTGCAATTTAGCCACAAGCAGGATATAAAGATTAGAACTTTCTCTTGGGTCTTCACAGCTGCTCAGATTTAAATACCCTCATTGCTTGACCATCTTCCTTTGCTTCCTGTGGACTCTTTTATTTGAGTCATTAAGTAACTAAATATATATTTTCTCTGTGTTTAACATTTTCTTGTAAGATACTCATATACCTGATGGGATGCTTTTAATGTAAAGTGAAATGTGTACGCCTTTTGTGATGAAAAATGCTTCCTCTTTCTCTTCACCTTCCATGGTGTTGATTCATTTTATCCACTGCTTCTATTTGGTTAGGTGTCTGCTGTCATTAAATATGACTCCAGTTTTAATTTTTTTTTTTTTTAAATATCCTATGGTAGAAGCTTAGTGGCTGCATGGTGAAGTACCACCTTGGTATGAATTCTTTGGTGCTAAACAACAAATTTCCATTCATATAATAAAATTATTTTAGCTAATTCATGAATAATTTAAAAATATTTAAAAATAATAAGCAAGTAAGTTTCTCGATTTATATACAACTCTGTTCTTGGGGTACTATTTTAGAATATTGCTACATTGTGTTTAGTTGTAAATATGTGATGGCATTACATTGATTTATTTAATATATTTTGTTGAAAGTCTGTCATGCTTAGGTAATGTATGAGGTAGGATGATAAATAATGAGCAATGCCAAAATGTTCAAACAAAAATAATTTCTTAAGAAATATTACTTAAGAAATAGACTGATGAGAGAATAAGTGTCTAGATTCAAAATTATTGTACAGATAAAGAACATAAAGAACTAGGAAATTTAGGAAGGACACACATGGAAGGGAAGTTAAGTCATATTGTTGATAGCAAGATAAAGGTACTTTTGCCTTTTTACTAAAGCAAATGAATGTCCATTTTTTGATAATATAGTATTTCCTTATTTTTTATTTGATTTATATTCATTTGTGGAAAAGTCCTATGAAGAAAATTCTTATTCCTTTAACATCTCTTTCAGTCTGAACAGCTATCTTTAATTAGCTATTAATGGGCAAACGTATACAAAGAACTCTGAGGATTAGATAAAACATTAGCAGCTAGTGAAATAACATATTGAAAAACCCAATGTCAGACATGGAGTAAGTTCACAGTAAAAGGTAATTGTCTACTTCCCCTTCCCCTCCACAAATTCCATTTTTCACACAACTTCTTTAATTATTTAGATCCCACATGGTAAGTAGTCTGTTGTAGTTTCTAATTTCCTAATGCTATCTTTAATTTCCTTTTTGATTACATATTTTCTATTAGGCGATTTTATTCATATTCCTTTTCACTGAGGTGGGTTTTATAAACATCCCAAGATGACCAACTAGAAATACTTTGTAATGCACACATCACAGAGAGAAAATGGTTGTCTCACTCAACAGATTCACCACCTTATCTACACCATGCAGTTGTTAACAAGAAAATTAAGGGCGCAAGCAAATTGGAAAAAAAAAAATCAAACCCACAAAGCTTACAAGAAATTTTAAACTTCCCAGTAAATGTCTTTATTGTGAATTGACTTATATTTATGGTTTTATTCATTAGGGTCTTTTATTAAAAAGTACAACAATACTTAGCATGCTTAATAATAAAAATCTGCACATGTATATATGCCATGTTGTGCTGACTAAACATACGGAGTGGCCTATCCAAAAAATATGATTTATAACTGATCAATTACATGGCAAAATATGCAAAAACCAAAAAAAACATTATCAAAACTTAGTAAGGGAAAAAAGTAAGAAAAAGGTAATAAAGAAAGTATTAAGAAAACCAGAAGTAAGGTGAAATTAAAAGCAAAAAGGAATTGAGGTACAAATTAGGAAGCACAGTAACATTAGGCTTTGGCCTTAGTCTTTAGCCAAAATCTAGTCTTCAGCTGCTTCTTCAATTCCAGCCTTATTTTTTAGAAAAATAGCTTAAAAATGTCTACTTCAATATGATTTTTGGTAGCCTAAAATATTTACATAATCAAGCCATTTATTATCAAATATAATTATCATATGAAAGTGATGCAAACAAGATAGTTTATTTGGATTCATTCTAAACATACAAATATTCACTTTCAAATACTGGTAAGCATTCAAGGATGTAACTTACAGTTAACATGATGGAATAGCCCACAATGACGTATTTTAAAGGTTGTAAAAGAATACATTTTTCCTCTATTTTTCAGACAACAATACTAACACGGGAGTACTTACTGATGGTTGCTTGCAGAGAAAATAGTTTCTTTGCTGGAATCTGCTACATAAGTTAACCAAACTGAGGCATCTTGACAGTACAAGGATTTCTTACATGATAGCAACTGCAAACATTTTACAATAATTCTACTGTAGGGTAGATGCTAGAATTACATTCAGTGAAAGATAAGAAGCAAATGGAAATTGAGAAAAGATTTTCCTCACTTTAAGGCCAATTATATCACCAATTGCCAGATTTCCAGATCCAAGTTTTAAGAAGCAGTATTTGCCAACAGATTTAAGAAACAAGTAAACTATTTTTTAAGGAGGAAACAGCAACATGATTCAGATAAAAATATTAAGTTTACTTCACAAAACAGGGCACATACCTTTTTTTTGAGAGCTTGTATACACTGCATCACCTCTGAAAGCCAAACTTCAGGTCCAGGAGTAGCTGAGATGAGTCCTGGTCTGTTATAGAGAAAGAAAAGTTAATAACTTACTAGCATTTTCCTGGGCATGATTTTGTAGCTAAAAACACCCTTCTGCTATAGTTTTATCAGTTGAAAGAATGCATCGACTTAGTATTTTGATTGTGCTGTAAAAGAACCACAGGAATCATTGAACAGCAGAGAAAGCTAAAAATTATTAACCTGAATCACAATGCAAATTCTTGAAATCTGAGAATTAAGCTTGTATAACAAGAAAAATGTAATAAAATTCCAAAATCTAAAAATCAAGTTTGTTTTTATATCCTAACAAGTTCATTCAATGACTTGCAGTGATTTTAACATTTGGCTTTGAGAACAGTGAAATAGGAAGCAGTTCAAAAGGGAAGGCGTGGTGAAAGAAGATCAAAAAGAGGCAGAATAAACTTAGCCTGGAACACTTAATGACCAGTCTGAAGGAACACATACACTGTCAAGGATGATAAGATATCCAGCTTAAAAAGCTGCATTGAATTCTGAAGCATCTGAATTGTTGTCCACTTCCTAAGAGGCATAATTATGTACTATGATGCTGGGTTTGGCTACACAAACTTTGTATGTGAACTCTGTAGGGTTCCATTCAGATACATGACAAAGTCAATAGTGTTCCCAGAGTTGTACACTCCACCACTACTCAAATATGTGGTGACTGGCTACATAGGAATTCCCAGGATTGGCTCAGTGGTCCTAATATATACCTTTCTCATTTCTAAAATTGTACTTAGAATAAATTCCCTGATCAATGGCCATAGCTGGAACAATTTGGGCAACAAACTAAATTAAGTAGTATTAGAATGTAACACAGAATGTAAAATAAATACTCATGAGCCCATATCGATATAAATGCATGACTGAACAAATAAATGAGGAAAAAAGGACAAATCTGTGCAGAAGAGTCCCAACTGAATTAAGTAGATGGTCTGCCTCAAGGACGTAGAAGATAACTTCTCAATCCTTAAGTACGGGCACCACATGATGATTTCCTTACAAAAAAGGACAGTATGGAAGGGGTGGGGTGGAAGAGAGTAACCCTATAATGCAGAAACTTGACAAACACTACCTCAGGCCGGTGACCACCACCAATACCAACAGTCGTTAAGTCATGTTGATGGAATGTACATTTGAAATGAGGTAATGAGAATGATATAATAGATTGAAGAGTCTAGGTCCCGGCCAGAACATGACTTGTGATTTTTTCAGGCCTGATCTTAAGCAATTAAAAAGGCGTTACCTGGCAGGCCTCACTGACTTTAGGACATTAGGTAAAACTAAGGATATCTGAATAAACTATAGACTGCAAAAATGTATCAATATTGGTTCATTAATTTCAACAAATAGCACATACTAGTATAAGATGTTAATAAAAGGAGAAACGGGATGTGGAGGATATGGGAACTCTAAACTATCTGCTCAAAAGTGTATACTAATTTATAAAGAATAAAAATTGAGCTTCTAATGTCCACAGTTTGATTAGTACATACCAGGACCTAATCTGTAAAGTACATGTTCAAACTTGTAGGTGTCTAAAATAAGCCTCTATACTCTGCAGTAGGATCATCAATGTATCTAGCTGTATCAATAGCATAAACCATTTATTAATCTTAAAAAGATAATTCAGTAATATATAATTAAGCCCAAAATACTTTAAAAAATTCACTGATTATCTTTAAAAATGCACATCTTGAACATTTGCTTTATCAAAATACATGATGGACTTCCTGAAATGTGCAGCCTAATCATTAGTGATTTTATACAGTTAAATAAGTATCTTTTAATATTATAAATAATAAAGAGGCCAAAATCAAACTTCACTTCTTCTTAAAATATAGAATTAAATTTTGTGAACATAATTTTATAGTGTAAGATAATATTTTTGTATCCTACAAAATACCCTGACTTATTTTCAAGATATATAAGGTTTTTGTTTTGTTTTGTTTTGTTTTTTTATAAACTCAGAGTATAGTTATTTAAAAGTATCGTGGTATATACTAAGAGCCAGGATATGACCTTGTATCCAAATCCAATTAATTAAGGGGACTGCTCAATAAAACAGTCATTCTTTTTCTCAATGTATGTAAAGTAGGCAAAATTCTTAGATAGCCCCTTAAGATTCTTAACCCCTGGTATACATGTCTTCTCTTTGTTATTCAAACATTAATCAAGGTGTTGCTGTGAATGAAATTTGAAGATGAAAAAGTCTCAAATTAGTTGACTTTAAGTTACAGAGATTTCCTGGGTGGGTCTAGCCTAATCCCCATTTAAAAGTGCATCCAGAGGCCAAAGAATGAAGTGGCCTCAAAGAATGAGAACCTGAAGCAACTATCTCCTTCTGGCCATGGAGAAGCAAACTGCAGTGTTGTAAAGAACGCCACATGGCAGGTAATGGTAGGTGACTTCTAGGAGCTAAAATGGCCCCCAGATGACAGCACGTAAGAAAATGGGGACTTCCGTCTGAGAACTACAAGAAACTGAACCCTTTCAACAATCATTGAACTTGTATGAAGAATCTGAACTTCAATAACGCTGCAGCCCCAGCTACAACTTGATTACAGCCTGGTGAGACACTGAGCAGGGGATCCAGCTAACAGTACCCAGACTCATGACCTATGGAAACCAGCAGATAATGAATTTGTGTTGTTTTAAGCTATTAAATTTGCAATAAATTGTTACATAGCAATAGAAAACTAATACAGTATACAAGTATTGCCTAAAGTAAACATATTTATAAATATAATTTTAGTATTCCCTTGTTAGACATAAATATGTAGTTTAGGATAAAGTAAATAAAATTAAACAGCCATAAAAAGAATGAAATCTTGACATTTGCAACAACCAGGATAGAACTAGAGAGTACAATGCTAAGTGAAATAAGGTCGCCTTAAACAATATAAGCTAACATTTTGCTTTGACTAAAAAGTTCTGTTTTTTAATCACTTTCAAAAAAGATCATATTTAATAGGCAATGAACTATTTTTCCCCATGTTATGTGTAGTAATTTAAAAAAAATGTAATTTTCAATTAGGTAAGCATCAGAATTAATATGAAGTAATTTCTTCACAAAAGCACTCATTTTATGAATACATCTATATCACCTTTCGAACAGTGAAATAGCTTTATGTTATCTTTCCTTTTTGTACTTTAATGCAATGATCATAAATCTCAGTTTCTTCAATTTCTCAGATATCTAAACAGTTAACCAAAAGTATACATTATATACATATATCACACACATTTACATTATATATTGTATTATTAATAATATAAATGGATAGCAAATAAAATGATAAAAAGATGCTCAAGATTATTAGTCATTAGGGAAAGCAAGTTAAAACCACAATGAGATATAATTACACATCTATTACTATTGAAATGAAAACAACTATTACTGGCAACATAAAATACTTTGAATTATTAATTACACAGAGCAAATGGAATTGAAATACAATGTGGTGGGAAGTGAAAAGCGTGGACATTCTTGTCTTGTTCTTCACTTTAGAATGGAAGACTATGCTAAGTTATTCTTAATTAAAATTTCAATTGCATACAACTGCACTAGAAGTCCATGTGCACTATTAATTTTTTTCTAAATCAGAACAAAAGTTAATGTAAAATAAAGCAATGCATTAGCATAATTTATAAAAACTTTCAAATATTTTTTTGAAAGAAGAGGATACAAATCTAAGGGAATACAGATACTATTATATAGATATGCATATGTGTATAATGTATAATATATATTAGAGAATATGTGATATATTTAATATTCTATATTCTTAAATGTATTAAATGTACTAGGCATATATTAATATATATGTGTATCTGCATAAACACTTTATTTCTTTCCATTTATTTTGAAACTTACTGTAAATTTTACAACCTTACATATATATACTTCTGTTTCCTTAATTATACTTTAATAATTGTCTTTAAATTTTTTGAATATTCTGTCTCAAAATTATTAGGTATATTATGTTACATGATGGTAAATATACATTTGTCAAAATTCTTATAACATCAAGGATTATTAATACTGATACCAATTTAAAAAATTTAACTATTAATTATTATGGACTTTTTACATTAGATAGTTCACAGTAAATAAAATTATTTATTATTTATTTATTATTTATTTTCCTTTTGCTACTACAAAAACTTACTTATATTTTATTTTCAATTTTATTTTTTGTTATGGATCATATTCCTTGTACCAAGAGGACCGTAAAGTCATAAAATCCGAAGGATAACCTATCTTCTCCATCAATGTGGATTCTTCATGGTCAAAAAATTAAAGAATTAAATAGACAAATTATCGGCCCTTCTAATTCACACACACATAGGTACACACACTACACCACTGCAAGAGCTGGGACGGGATAAACTGAAAAAAAGTTCCCAGTAAGATTGAAACATGGGAAATACAGAAGTCAATGGTTCATGGTCATGGTGATGGTATACTACTGATGCACAGACCTTGAGAAGACCATCAACAGTGTCGTAGTAGGAGAAATTCCTTAATTTGAATTAGATTCTGTTTACTAATTCTGTTTGAATTAGATTCTGTTTGCCTACTGTTTTTGGTGGCAACACAGTTTATTTTCTGAGATGATATTATTTTCCATGTTTTCAATAGCCACTTACAAAGTGGTACTGGGAAGTATAGCTCCTAGGGTATTATATGCATTTCACAGTATACTTTTCACTATGTAAACTCAGACTACTCAGGGTTGTATCAGAATCCATTTTTTCCTTTTAATTCACAAGGCCATGTTGTTTTTTTGAAGATTTATTTCTGTGTTTTCCCAGCAGCTTTGTTAAATCTTTTACATGTTCATATTTTCAAAAATCTGTAATTGGAGATCAGCTGGTAAGGTTTGATGTTAACACACAAATGCAAAGATACTAGTTTTAAATGTATATATATTTTTAAATTTTTATTTAAATTTTAATTAGTTGGGGCACCTGGGTGGCTCAGTTGTTACGCATTTGCCTTTGGCTCAGGGCGTGATCCCTGCATTCTGGGATCGAGCCCCACATCAGGCTCCTCCAATAGGAGCCTGCTTCTTCCTCTCCCACTTCCTCTGCTTGTGTTCCCTCTCTCGCTGGCTGTCTCTCTGTCAAATAAATAAATAAAATCTTTAAAAAAAATTTTTAATTAGTTAACATACAGTGCAAAATTGGTTTCTGGAGTAGAATTAGGGATTCATCATTTACATACAACACCCAGTGCTCATCATAACAAGTGCCCTTCTTAATCACCCGTCTAGCCCATCCCTCACCCACACCTCCCTCCATCATCTCTCAGTTTGTTCTCTAAGAGTCTCTATCTTTGAGAATTTCCCTCTCTCTTTCCCCCTCTCCCATATGTCCATCTGTTTTGTTTCTTAAACTCCACATGAGTGAAATCATATGGTATTTGTCTTTCACCAACTTATTTTGCTTAGCATACTATACTCTGGCTCCATCCACATCATTGCCAATGGCAAAATTTCATTCTTTTTCATGGCTGAGTAATATTCCATTGTGTGTATGTGTGTGTGTGTGTGTGTGTGTGTGTGTGTGTAGTGTGTGTATGTTTTATACATACATATATATAAAAAACACCTTCTTTATCCATTCATCAGTGGATGCACATTTAGGTTCTCTCCATAGTTTTGCTATTGTTGATAATGCTGCTGTAAACATCGGGGTGCATATACCCCTTTGAATCTGTATTTTTGTATCCTTTGGGTAAATACCTAGTAGTGCAATTGCTGGGCCATAGGGTAGTTCTATTTTTAACTTTTAATTTTAACTTCCATACTGTTTTCCAGAATGGCTGCTCCAGTTTGCATTCCCACAAACAGTACAACAGGGTTCCCCTTTCTCTACAACCTCACCAACACCTATTGTTTCTTGTGTTGTTGTTAATTTTAGAGATTCTGACAGGTGTAAGATGGTGTCTCATTGTGGCTTTGATTTGTATTTTCCTAATGATGAGTGATGTTGAGCACCTTTTCATATGTCTATTAGTTATCTGTATGTTTTCTTTGGAAAAGTGTCTATTCATGTCTTCTGCCCATTTCTTAACTGGATTATTTGTTTTTTGGGTGTTGAACTTGATAAGTTCTTTATATATTTTGGATACTAATACTTTATCAGATACATTATTTGCAAATATCTTCTCCCATTCTGTAGGCTGCCTTTATTTTTGATTGTTTCCTTCACTGTGCAGAAGATTTTTATCTAGATGAAGTCCCAACAGTTCATTTTTGCTTTTGTTTCCCTTGCCTCCAGTGATGTGTTTAGTAAGAAGTTGCTACAGCAAAGGTCATAGAGGTTGCTGCCGCTGTTCTCCTCTGGGACTTTAATGGTCTTTTAGGTCTTTCATCCACTGTAAATTTATCTCTGTGTGGTGTAAGAAAGAGGTCCAGTTTCATTCTTTTTTTTTTTTATTATTATGTTATGTTAGTCATCATATAGTACATCATTCTGCATATGGCCGTCCAGTTTTCCCAACACCATTTGTTGAAGAGACTATCTTTTTTCTATTGGGTATTTTTTTCCTGCTTTGTTGAAGATTAGTTGACCATATGGTTGTGAGTCCATTTCTGGGTTTTCTATTCTGTTCTATTATCTACGTGTCTGTTTTTGAGCCAGTACCATCTATCTTGATGACTATAGCTTTGTAATATAGTTTGAATTCCAGAAACAGGATGCCTCCAGCTTTCCTTTTCTTTTTCAGGATTGCTTTGGGTATTGGGGTCTTTTGTGGTTCCAAACAAATTTTAGGATTGTTTGTTCTATCTCTGTGAAAAATGCTGGTGGTATTTTGATTGGGATTACATTAAATGTGTAGCTTGCTTTCGGTAGTATAGGCATTTTAACAATATTTGTTCTTCCAATCCATGAGCATGGAATGTATTCACCACAATCACATGGGATTTATTCCTGGTCTGCAGGTGTGGTTCAATATTTGCAAATTAATCAATGTGATATACCACATTAACAAAAGAAAGGATACGAACTATATGATCCTCTCAATAGATTCAGAAAAAGCAGTTGACAAAATACAGCATCCATTCTTAATAAACACCCTCAACAAGCTAGGGATAGATGGAGCATACCACAACATCATAAAGGCCATATGCAAAAGACCCAAAGCTAATATTATCCTCAATGGGGAAAAACTGAGAGCTTTTCCTCTACAGTCAGGAACAAAATAGGGATGTCCACTGTCACCACTACTATTTAACATAGTACTGGAAGTCTTAGCCTCAGCAATCAGACAACAAAAAGAAATAAAAGGTTTCCAAATTGACAAGGAAGAAATCAAACTTTCACTGTTTAAAGATGACATGATACTCCATGTAGAAAATCTGAAAGACTCCACCAAAAAAACTGCTAGAATACACAAACTCAGCAAAGTCACAGGATATAAAATCACTGTACAGAAATCTGTTGCAGTTCTATACATCAGTAATGAAACAGCAGAAAGAGAAATCAAAGAATTGATCCCATTTGCAATTACACCAAAAGCAATGTTACTTAGGAATAAACCTAACCAGGGAGGTAAAAGATCTGCACACTGAAAATTATAGAACACTTATGAAAAAAACTGAAGAGGACACAAAGAATTCAAACTCTCTTAATCCAGGCTCAGATTTTCTTTGTAACTATAAATCCTTCAAAATATTAGAATGTATTTGACCAATTTTCTCCCGTTTAGATTCATGTGGCACTAATTATACTCACAGTTCTTCACTGGACAAAAATCTCACAAATCCTTTCTTTTGTTTCCTGTACCTATATGCAATATTCTCTCAAATTAATGGCAGCCACATAGAAGCCAACTGAAACTCAGAAGGCTTAATGGCATTGCTGCATAAAGCACTGTACAGTCTAGTTTCTTATTATTTGGCATCTAAAACCCATTCTATCTCTGCAAAGTCCCCATTACTAGGCTTCTTTTACTGCCTTTCATTCCTGCTTGTAAACTGGACTCCTTTCTTTTCTCCTCCCCCCACCTCCCACAAGCTCACCTCTTTGTTGTATTACACATTATTATTCTGGATCATCCCCAACAATTACCTAGGGCTAGGAAGTTCATAGAAATCTAGGTCACTTCTCACTTGCCACATGTGTTAATATTGACAAATATTTGTTAATGGATAACACTGATTGCTAGCTTTCCAACATTGACTGTCTATCTTCTCATAGTCAAAGGCCACTGACACATATTTTAAATTCTCCTAAGTCCATCTCAAGGTACATATTTTTGCATCATATAGATTGTCTAATCCTAAACAAGACTAGACTAGAACTGAAGAATATTAAGAAAACTCTCCGTTGTCAGATGTAGATCTTACACAAATTTCAAATAGAGTATTAGCAAGCTTGGCCATGATTGTACTAAGCAAACATTTGTAGACCCCTGGAAATAATGCAGAGTGCTTTTAAAGTATTTTGAGAAGAACAATGACAGGTTAATATTAAAGAGGAAATCTAGGCAAATAACATGCTTAGGTAATCTTAAAATTTGAATGTTCATTCATAGTCATTCCAGTGCTGAGAAACTGATAGTGCTCAACTTGACATAGGTGGTTTAAATGGGTTGAAGGAAATGAAAAAGATCTTGGTGAATTCCAGCCTTGGCTGACACAAATCTCTTTTTGCTTTTTAAAGTGTATCAATCATGCCTAATTTTGGGTATCACTATATATCCACTCCAAGATTTGAACACTTTCTGTCATCAAAATAAATTATAAAAATTGATTAAAGGCCCAGATTATGAGTGAGGTGCTAAGCCAAAAAACACTTCAAATTCCAAGTTATTATTAAAACCAATCACAGTTTTGATGTTGAAATTTACTTTTGAATAAATGTAAAGCATCTTTAAAAAAGCATGATTTGCAACATGTGGATTCATCTCACTTTATCAGAACTGTAGTCATTGGTTTTTGCATAGAAACAGAATGAAAGACATACAATTGTTTTTATAGTCTTTCTCTCTGGAATACAGAAATTCTAAGATAATGAAGTAAACCAAAATATTTGTACATGTTAAAACTGTTCTTTTTTCTCTGGAAAGAGAGTTAGTGCCTTTCAATATAATTGTCTCAAAAGTGCTCAAAGAAGCCAAAATGTCTCAGTAACATTGGTCTATATGACTGTCAGGATTTGGTTTTTAACTAAATTTTATTTTCAAGAAAAGGTTAAGTATAAGTGCATCATTTTCTAATTATATAAAATAGATGGGAAAAAATTTTGTGTGGGCCAGACATTGTATATATTAGATATTCATGGAATTCTTGTGTGTTGCCTCCCTAGAACCTATAGTCAGAGATAGCATAAAATTCAACCCCAACAAGTTTTTTGTGATCTTGTGTCTACCTTGTTCTGTGTCCTATCTTCTTCTCTTATCATTTTTCACTTAGTCAATGTTCAGCCATCACAATATCTTTTGACCTTGAATACCCCCTCTATAAAATCTCTCCAACTCCTTCAGTCATTTTCCTGCATTCTTTCTTATGTGTGCCATTCTCTTTTATGTGAGGGAGTATATTCTCTTTTCTGCCCTTTAGTTTGTTTTCTCCTGCTGTCTTGTTATTTCCTTTAAGGCCTCTTGCTGAATTCCCCTTATACCATGTTTTCTTCCTGTGCTGCTAACTCCCCAGTACTACTTCTGCTCCTTCACTGAATTCCTGCTGTGCCCTCACTTTCTAGAGCTACACTACATTCCTTCATGCTATTTTTAGGATCTGCTCTGAAAGGTGCACCCTGATGTTTAGGTTGGCACTGGAGTCCTTCTAATGCTTGGAAAGTGTACCTTAGAATCCATGCCTTTGAGGACAAAGCAAATGGAATGTGGAATCAAAGGTAAAAACAAATCCTTTAACCAACTGTAATTCCTGACTTTCTAAATTAAAAATAGTATTGTCCCCGGTATACTTAAATATCACTGGAAACATTTTCTCTGAAGGTTTAGATAAAATTAGAAGAGAGGTCTGTGCTTTCTTTTTACTTTTACTTCCTATCTATTTTGTGTGGGTTACACTGTGACAACTTCCTTCCAACACCTCCTGAAATGACCTATGTGGCCCTTCCACTTGGAGAGTCCACCTCTTTCTCAAAGCCTTCATTAAAAGTAACTTGGTATGTGAGCATTTCTTCACCTCAATGAATAGAATCCTTGATCATTTTTTGACCTACATAATTCATATGAAACCTGCAGTATCCTCTGTGATATTTAAAACATAAATGGTTTTTTTAAAAGATTTTATTTAAATTCAAGTTAGTTAACATATACGGTATTATTAGTTTCAGGGGCAGAATTTAGTGATTCATCACTTGCATAAAGCACCCAGTGCTCATTACAACAAGTGCCCTCCTTAATGCCCATCACCCATTTACCCCATCCCCCCACTCCTGCCCCTCCAGAACCATAAATGTTGGTTTTGAAGATTGTTTTCTCTGAAGTTATGAGTAGGTGAGGGCAAGAAACGAAATTTAATCCATGTAGTATGTGAAACGTAATTTGTGAGAGTATATGTCTACCTGACTGTTAATACTAACTTACTTTAAAAATAACAAAAGGGAAAAGTGCACCTAATACTATAAAACTGAAATGTCACTTTGTATATACTTATTTTATTTATCTTATCCTCCTACTTTTGGTTTATGGCATACAAATAAAATAGGTTTATGACATATAAATAAAATGGCTTAAATCACACTTCCTTTGATTCTTTAGTGAATAACCTCTCAAGTGACACCAAACAAAGCATTCTTTATCTCACTGCTGCCAAATGGCTGAAGAAATAAGGTATTTCATATTTACAAGGTCTAATACTACTTTAAAATAATTTTTAATTATTCTTAAATTATTCTGATTTTTCTCATTTTATATTGTCATTGCTATTACCAAAATAGAAGTATGTATTTCTGAGATTATGCTGCTAAAACAACAAAGATGAGGACGTAAGACATTTTTATATTTAAGTTGAAAGCTAGTCAGTCACTTGCGTAGTTATTATCATAGCACATATATTTTAACATTATAAACTTCTGTAATTTTTAAACTGGGAACTCAAGGAACATGACATAAAGAAAATAATTTTTTCCATTGAGTCATAATAATGTTAGATATTACTGTTTTTATGAATCTTTACTTGATTCTCATGAAGAATTTAGCAAATGACAGCATTCATTAAATGAACTATTAAAAGTGTGGTATATATGTCAAATATATTGTTTATAGGTGTGTAACTATAGTAATAATTAATGTAAAAGTAAAAAATCCTTATGTTCATAATAACAATTTGTTACTATTTGCCCAGAATGTTTTCAAACCAATAAGTGATTTTTGTACAATACCTATGGTAACTAATACCAGTTAAGGCTTTTTTTTCAGAAATAGCTTTATATTACATGAGCATTTCAGAATATTAAATTTGTAATCATTTTTAGAGTTTTCCCCAGAAATGCTTCAACAACCAGAAAAACTTTACAGTATTATTATACAGAGGTCATAATATTTTTGCAATGATATCATAATGGTACTTGGTGGTAACTTTAAACTTTTCTCACTAGGTTTGTGATATATATTCAATGATTATGAAGCTATTTAGCTACTTAATCTCATTATCACTATGAATCGTATATTTAAAAGCCCCCAAATCCTTTCCATTTTTTTTCTTTCAGATAAGCAATACATATTCATTACAGAAAATTTCAAAATATAAGCATACAGGGAAAAATAACTCATTTTATTGCCAGTCTTTAATAATTGCTATTAATTGTGGTAGACTGAATTATGTGATCCAAAAAGGTATGTCCAAATCCACACCTCCAGAATGTGAGAATGTGAACTTATTTGGAATAAGGGTCTTTGCAGGTGTCATTAAAGTAAGGATTGAATGAGTAAGTCACATGATCCCAACGAACACTGTCCTTATAAAAGGCAGAGAGACCAAAGACACAGACACACACAGGGAAGAAGGCCATGTGAAGATAGAGGCAGAGATTAGAACTATACTGACACAAGCCAAGGAACTAAACTGACACAAGCCAGAATCCATCACACAAGGAGGGCTTCTGTATTTCTTTGTATATAAATTCCTTTGTTAAATTATTTCTGCTAGGTTTCTTTTCCATTTCCTTTATGCAATTGATTTTAAAGCATTTATTAGACCTGTAATTGCTATTATTTTTTTTTTTACATTTTAACATCTGTTATAAGGATGTGTCTTATAATCAATGTTGTGTCATAATTCATTTAGCAACACTCTTTTTTAATAAATTCTTAACAGTGCATCTACTAACTGTTGGAGTCTTAGGTTGAATTTATTATGACATTTAGATATAGCAACCTCTAGATTTATGTAATTTAAAATATTTTTCATCAATTTTTCACACTTTTATCTTTTCTCTGAAGGATGCTTCAATTTATGCCCAAATTTTCTATTTTTTGTTTTTAAACTTTACCTTGCTTTATTTTGTCCTTTTTTCAATTTTAAATCTTCTCTGTTCTTTTAATGGTGGCCTGTTCTTGTAATGGATGTTATATTGTATCTGTTTCCTCTGAGTTAATTTTTTTAAATTGTGGTGGGTTCTTTTTTGAGTCTCATGTTAGAAATTAGAGACTTTACCTTAAGGTAAAGGTCTTAAGACCTTCAGTTCAAAACCCTTACCTTGGCTATAAATTCATACTTATATTGACTAGAATTTCTGTTGTGTTTCTAAAACCTATGACAACACTCTATTGTAATAAAGAGAAAGAGGTGATAAGCTGGCTTTTATGTCCTTTCTCTTTGTCTTATTAATAGCCTACAGAGAATCCTTCCCCCCCCCCCAACCTACAGGTTTGAAGGTATTTGTTAGGATTCTAGCAACTGAAACAGCAACATAAGTATAAGCTAGCTTTCATGATTTATCATTTTGTTTATTTGCTCAATGCTCCTGTTTTCACCCATATCTCTCATCTTGCCTTCAGTTGTGTTCAATAGTCCTGAGTCTGGTGGTATTGTCTTTCTACCTTTCCAGTTAATAAACTGCTAATCATCTATGGTGAAAGTGTAGTGTAAAGGGATGTATCTGTTGCTGTATATTGATTTTTATTCAATGAAATGCTTTGTTTTCAAGATCTACCTACCATACATCTGAATTCACAGATATATTGTACCTTAAATCATTAAGCCTTTCTGGTACATTTCAGCAGGCTTGATTTCTATTAGTGACTCTGCTTCTGTGAGGTTTTCAGTTTCCTGATGCTGTTATGTAATTCAACATTTATTTACTTACTTTCTTCTATAATCATGAGTGTTTGCTAATGTGCTGAACTTAATATTTCAAACTTATTTTGGATGAGCCATTAAATTTTTTAAATCAGATTGTGGATTTTCTAATTATTATTATTCTCAAAAATAATCTCATTGCATGGGCACCTGGGTGGCTCAGTTGGTTAAGCATCTGCCTTCAGCTCAGGTCATGGTCCCAGGGTCCTGGGGATCATGCAGATTCTGCTTCTTCCTCTTCCTCTACTTCTCCCCACCCACCCCTCACTTGTGTTCTCTCTCTCCAATAAATAAAATCTTTTTTTTTTAATAATGATTTTTTATTATATTATGTTAGTCACCATACAGTACATCCCCGGTTTTCGATGTAAGGCTCGATGATTCATTAGTTGTGTATAACACCCAGTGCACCATGCAATACGTGCCCTCCCCACTACCCATCACCGGTCTATCCCATTCCCCCACCCCCCTCCCCTCTGCAGCCCTCAGTCTGTTTCTCATAGTCCATAGTCTCTCATGTTTCATTCCCCCTTCTGATTACCCCCCCTTTCTTTATCCCTTTCTTCCCCTACTGATCATTCTAGTTCTTATGTTCCATAGATGAGAGAAATCATATGATAGTTGTCTTTCTCTGCTTGACTTATTTCACTAAGCATTATCTCCTCCAGTGCCGTCCATGTTGTAGCAAATGTTGAGAACTCATTCTTTCTGATTGCTGAGTAATATTCCATTGTATATATGGACCACAACTTCTTAATCCAGTCATCTGTTGAAGGGCATCTCGGCTCCTTCCACGATTTAGCTATTGTGGACATTGCTGCTATGAACATTGGGGTGCATATGGCCCTTCTCTTCACTACGTCTGTATCTTTGGGGTAAACACCCAGTAGTGCAATGGCTGGATCATAGGGTAGCTCAATTTTTAACTTTTTAAGGGACCTCCACACGGTTTTCCAGAGTGGCTGTACCAACTTGCATTCCCACCAACAATGTAGGAGGGATCCCCTTTCTCCACATCCTCTCCAACAATTGTTGTTTCTTGCCTTGTCTATTTTTGCCATTCTAACTGGCGTAAGGTGGTATCTCAGTGTGGTTTTGATTTGAATTTCCTTGATGGCTAATGATTTTGAACATTTTTTCATGTGTCTGTTAGCCATTTGTATGTCTTCATTGGAAAAGTGTCTGTTCATATCTTCTGCCCATTTTTTGATTTGTTTATTTGTTTCTCGTGTATTGAGTTTGAGAAGTTCTTTGTAGATCTTGGATACCAGTCCTTTACCTGTAGTGTCATTTGCAAATATATTCTCCCATTCCGTGGGCTGCCTCTTAGTTTTTCTGACTGTTTCCTTGGATGTGCAGAAACTTTTAATCTTGATGAAGTCCCATAAATTCATTTTATCTTTTGTTTCTCTTGCCTTTGGGGATGTGTCATGAAAAAGGTTGCTTTGGCCGATGTCGTAGAGGTTGCTGCCTATGTTCTCCTCTAGAATTTTGATGGATTCCTGTCTCACATCGAGGTCTTTCATCCATTTGGAGTTTATTTTTGTGTATGGTGTGAGAGAGTGGTCAAGTTTCATTCTTTTGCGTGTAGCTGTCCAATTTTCCCAGCACCATTTATTGAAGAGACTGTCTTTTTCCCACCGGATGTTTTTTCCTGCTTTATCAAATATTAGTTGCCCAAAGAGCTGAGGGTCCATTTCTGGGCTCTCTATTCTGTTCCATTGGTCTATGTGTCTGTTTTTGTGCCAGTACCATGCTGTCTTTGTGATCACAGCTTTGTAGTACAGCTCGAAATCCGGCATTGTGATGCCCCCAGCTTTGTTTTTCCTTTTCAACAGTTCCTTGGAGATTCGGGGTCTTTTCTGGTTCCATACAAATTTAAGGACTATTTGTTCCAGTTCTTTGAAAAACGTTCTCGGTATTTTGATCGGGATAGCATTGAAAGTGTAGATTGCTCTGGGTAGCATGGACATTTTAACTATGTTAATTCTTCCGATCCATGAGCATGGAATATCTTTCCATCTTTTTATGTCTTCCTCAATGTCTTTTAAGAGCGATTTATAGTTTCTAGAATAAAGGTCCTTTACGTCTCTGGTTAAGTTAATTCCAAGGTAACGTATGGTTTTTGGTGCTATTGTAAATGGGATGGATTCCCTGATTTCTCTTTCTTCGTTCTCGTTATTCGTGTACAGAAATGCAACTGATTTCTGAGCATTGATTTTGTATCCCACCACGTTACTGAATTGCTCTATAACTTCTAATAGTTTGGGAGTGGCTTCTTTTGGGTTTTCCATATACAGTATCATGTCGTCTGTGAAGAGAGACAGTTTGACTTCTTCTTTGCCGATTTGAATACCTTTGATCACTTTTTGTTGTCTGATTGCTGTTGCAAGTACTTCTAGTACTATGTTGAATAATAGTGGCGAGAGTGGGCATCCTTGTCGTGTTCCTGATCTTAAGGGAAAGGCTTCCAGCTTTTCCCCATTGAGAATAATATTTGCAGTAGGCTTTTCATAGATGGCTTTTATGAGATTGAGAAATGTACCTTCTATTCCTACACTCTGAAGGGTTTTAATCAGGAAAGGATGCTGTATTTTGTCAAATGCTTTTTCGGCATCGATTGAGAGGATCATATGGTTCTTGAGTCTTTTCTTGTTGATATGATGTATCACGCTGATTGATTTGCGAATATTGAACCACGCTTGCATCCCAGGTATGAATCCCACTTGATCGTGGTGGATAATCCTTTTAATGAACTGTTGGATTCTATTAGCAAGTATCTTGTTGAGGATTTTGGCACCATATTCATTAGGGAAATCGGTCTGTAATTCTCCTTTTTGAGGGGGTCTTTGCCTGGTTTGGGGATCAAGGTAATATTGGCCTCATAGAATGAGTTTGGTAGCTTTCCTTCTGTTTCTATTTTTTGAAATAGCTTTAGGAGAATAGGTATTATTTCTTCTTTGAATGTTTGGTAGAATTCCCCAGGAAAACCGTCCGGGCCTGGAGTTTTGTTATTTGGAAGGTTGTTTATCACTGACTCAATTTCTTCATAATTAATTGGCCTGTTTAAGAAATCAATTTCTTCCTGTTTCAATCTTGGTAGTTTATAGGTTTCCAGGAAGGATTCCATCTCTTCCAGATTGCTTAGTTTATTGGCATATAGCTGTTGATAAAAATTTCTAATAATCCTTCCAATTTCAATGGTGTTCGTCGTGACCTCTCCTTTTTCATTCATAATTTTAATAATCTGGGTCCTTTCTCTTTTCTTTTGGATAAGTCTTGCCAGTGGTCTGTCAATTTTATTGATTCTCTCCAAGAACCAGCTTCTAGTCCTGTTGATCTGCTCTACTGTACTTCTGGTTTCTGCTTGATTGATTTCAGCTTTAATTTTGGTCAACTGCTTCCTTGTGCGTGGATTAGGCCTGTCCCTCTGTTGCTGTTCCAGCTTCTTGAGGTGAGAATATAAAAACTGCATTTTAGATGTTTCTATTCTTTTGAGTGAGGCTTGGATGGCTATGTATTTCCCCCTTAGGACTGCCTTTGCAGTATCCCATAGGTTTTGGACTGTTGTATTTTCATTCTCATTGGTCTCCATAAATTGTTTAATTTGATTTTTGATTTCCTGGTTTATCGAGTCATTCCTGAGCAGGATGGTTCTTAGTCTCCAAGTGTTTGAGTTTCTTCCAAATTTTTCTTTGTGGTTGAGTTCCAATTTCAGAGCGTTGTGGTCTGAGAATATGCAGGGGATAATTTCAATCTTTTGGTATCGGCTGAGACCTGTTTTGTGTCCCAGAACATGGTCTATTCTTGAAAATGTTCCATGGGCATTAGAATAGAATGAGTATTCTTTGGTTCTGGGGTGTAGTGTTCTATATATATCTAAGAGGTCCAACTCGTCGAGTATGGCATTCAAAGCCTTTGATTCTTTGCTTAGTTTTTGCCAGGGTGTTCTGTCTATTTCTGAGAGTGGAGTGTTGAGGTCCCCTACTATTAATGTATTTTTATCTATATGTCTCTTTATTCTGGTTAAGAGTTGGCTTGTGTATCTTGCTGCTCCCCTGTTGGGGGCATATATATTTATAATTGTCATATCCACTTGTTGAATACTTCCTTTAAGAATAATATAGTGCCCTTCTGCATCTCTAACTATAGTCTGTAGTTTAAAATCCAATTTATCTGATATGAGAATTGCTACCCCAGCTTTCTTTTGAGGTCCATTTGCGTGAAAGATGGTACTCCATCCCCTTACTCTCAGTCTGAATGCATCTTTGGGTTTGAAATGAGTCTCTTGTAGACAGCAAATGCATGGGTCATTTCTTTTTATCCAATCTGCAACCCTGTGGCGTTAAAGCAAGAATTTAAACCATTAATGTTCAGGCTGAGTACTGAGAGATATGCTTTTAATTCTGCCATGTTGTCAGTAAAGTCTTTGTTTGTATTGGCTGTGACTTTCTGTTTTGTATCACTCTTGGGGCCTTTTTACTTTTATAGAACCCCCCGTAATACCTCCTGTAGGGCTGGTTTCGTGGTTACGAAATTGGCTAGTGACTGTCGATTCTGAAATGTCTTTATTTCTCCATCAATTCTGAATGACAGCCTTGCTGGATAAAGGATCCTTGGCTGCATGTTTTTCTCTGAAAGAGCTTTAAAAATGCTCCCCCAACCCTTTCTCTCATTCCAGGTCTGTGTAGACAGGTCTGACGTAATTCTGATGCCTTTGCCTTGGTACGTGAGAAATTTCTTTGCCCTGGCCGCTTTCAATACTGTATCCTTGGATCTCATATTTGTGAATTGCACTATGACGTGACGTGGTGTAGGTCTGTCATGGTTGAGCTTGGGAGGGGTCCTCTCTGCCTCTTGGACACGAATTTTTGTTTCCCTTGCTAGATTAGGGAAGTTTTCAGCTACAATTTGTTCGAATATCTCTTCTAGGCCTCTGTTTTTCTCCACCCCCTCGGGGATGCCGATGATTCTAACATTGGATCGTTTCGTTGAGTCAGTAATCTCCCGTAGCCAACATTCGTGGGCGTGGATTTTTTTAAGACCATCTTCTATTTTTATTTTTTCCTCTATTAACCCATCCTCCAATTCACTAACTCTTTCCTCTGCTTCCGTGACCCTGGCCGTCAGAGCCTCTAGTTTTGCCTGCATTTGGCTCATAGAATTTTTAATTTCTGTCAAATTCGCTCTCATTTCCGCCCTTAGGGATTCTATATTCTCAGTAATATTTTCCTGAATACTTTTTTCAAGTCTACTCATTATCTTGACCATTGTTACTCTGAATTCCATTTCTGATAATTTGGTTACATCCATATCCGTTACTTCTGTGGCAGAGGCCCCTGACTCACTGTCTTTTCTTTGCTGGGGGGGGCTTCTCCTTCTTGTCATTCTGATGAAGAGAGGTTGCGGGGTTTCCAGAGCCCAAAATTATTGACTGGGTCCCAGGCCGTGCCCCTTGTTTTATAGGGATCTTAGAGATGTGGGCTTCTTCTTTAAAGATTTTATTTATTTACTTATCTGAGAGAGGGAGACAGACAGTCAGCAAGAACGAAACAGAAGCAGGGGAGTGGGAGAGGAAGAAGCAGGCTCCCAGCGGAGGAGCCCGATGAGGGACTCCTTTCCGGAATGCCGGGATCACGCCCTAAGCCGGAGACAGGAGCTCAATGACTGCGCCACCCAGGCGCCTGGGTTGTGGGCTTCTTGATTTTTCAGCCTGCCTTCTGTGTTCTGGGGGAGGGGCCTGCCATGCCGATACTCAGGCAACCCTGTTTGGTTAGAGTCTCCGTGTCCCCTGCGAGGGAGGATGAGGATGGGCACTCTCTGAGCCCGTATTTCCAGGCTTTTGTTCTCTGGCGGCTTTCCCTGGCGGCCGGCTATGCCTCTTCTGAGGGTCAGAGCAGCAGAGGCTGCATTGTCGCAGAACAGAGGGATTGCGGCCCGTTCTCCACTGATGTTCTGGCCACTTTATTACTGTTGGTGCTGCTCAACCCTTCAGCGTCCCAGGATGTGCGCCCCACACCCGGCGTCCCTGCCCTCACTTCCAGGGCCGGCGCGTCTCTGTCCTTTGTGTTTCTAATGCTGCCAGCCACCGGCCGCCCCGCACGCTCCTGGGTCTCCTGGTCTCAGTCTATGCCCGGTGAGCACACCTCGATTCCCGAGTTCCGTGAGAAGCCTGGTGGCGCGCGCACCCGGTTCAGGGTCTCAGTCTGCTGTTTCGCGGGTGCCGACCGCGAGTCCGCCCGCTCCCCCGTGCAGGTGGCCCGCCAGCCGCCAGCTGACCCGCGTGCGCTCCGGGAGTTCCCGGTCTCAGTCTGGATCCCGTGAGCACACCGGGATTCCGGTGTTCCGGGAGATGCCTGGTGGCGCGCGTTCACGGCTCACCGGTCTCAGTCCGCTCTCTCGTGGGTGCCCTCTGTGAGTCCGGCCCGCTCCCCCGTGCAGGTGGCTGCCGCTTCCCGGCGCCCAAACGCGGCGGCTCCCTCCCCCTTCCGTTTATCTTCCGATATCCATGCACGGTTTACAGCTCCCCTCTTCGTACCTCAATACTCAGTGCTGGAGATGTTCATTTGTAGAGATCCAGATGCATCATCCTGCGTCTCAGGCTGATTCCGTGGTTATTTAGGCTGGTCTGGTACCTATCCAGCTCAACTCAGGGGACCCGCTGAAAAAACCCAATAAATAAAATCTTTAAAAAAATAATCTGGGGGTGCCTGGGTGGCTCAGTTGTTAGGCGTCTGCCTTCGGCGCAGGGCGTGATCCCAGAGTCCTAGAATACAGCCGCACATCAGATTCCTCCGCTGGGAGCCTGCTTCTTCCTCTCCCACTCCCCCTGCCTATGTTCCTTCTCTTGCTGGCTGTCTTTCTCTCTGTCAAATAAATAAATAAAATCTTTTAAAAAATTAAAAATTAATAAATAAATAAAAGAAAATTAAAAAAAAATTTTTTTAAATAGAAAAAGAATCTGATTGTAGTGTGAAGCACATACTATTGTAAGAGAAAAAAACTGTAGACATGAAGTGGATATAAGTCACTTTTATGCATGGAAAGTTACCTTCCTTACCACCCCATTATTAAACACACTACTATTTGCCTTAATATCAAACAAGTTGGTAAATTAATGCCATGGAGAAGATTTTGCCATTGGAAAGAATGTAAGTGTATGTGTTTGGACCTATGAGACTTGAAAAGGTGCTAGTATTAGATTACAAAATATTCTGAAAACATTAACAAAGTGGTTTAAGTTCTGGGTAATTTAAAATGTTTAAAGTAAAATATATGACATAAAACCCTGGTAATATTTTTACAATTTTACTAAAAACTCTTGGTCCAAGAAGTCTAGGGTCAAAATTATTAAGAAGCATTTTCAAGTGATTAGATGACTCTTATTTCATTTGTAACTATTTTTTACCACTACAACAAATACACTTTAAAATAACAAAGTTTAATATTTTAACTTGGTATTTTCAAGGTCTCATTTTTTTCCAAAAAGTTGTATTGACATGTGAAATCTGTAGCAGTAATTCTCTCCATTATAATATTCTGCTATAATGCTTTTTAAAAGACTAAAGAAAGAATATCATATAAAAAATGTTAATAATAGGAAACAATTTCAGAGCTCCTTTGGTATGACTTTGAAATTATTCTTTGTGCAATAAAATATAAGGTTGGGAACAATTTAACAAAATGCTTAAGAAGAAAATCTGTAATAACAGTGGGAAGTGTGAAAGAAAAATTACCTAAGAAATATGTTAATTATTTTTGGGACTCCAACTAACTGCTTGTTTTGTTTTTAATTATTTGGGGGTGGATGTTTATTGCTTTTTTGGTGTTGATTGTTTTTTATTGCTTTACTCTACTACCTGTGAAAAGAAGTAAAAGTGCCATATTGGAGTATTAAATGGCTGTAAGAATACTTTAAAATGAAAAGCCTATATAATCTTTTATAAATAATTTTCCTTGTTTTATGAACTGCCTGATAGGCTATGAAAGAGTTTTATGTTTTGGGGGCATCTGGGTGGCACAGTGGATTAAGCCTCTGCCTTCGCCTCAGGTCATGACCCCAGGGTCCTGGGATGGAGTTCTGCATCAGGCTCCCTGCTCAGCTGGGAGCCTGCTTCTCCCTCTCCCTCTGCCCCTCTCCCCAACTTGTATTATCTCTTGCTTGCTCTGCTCTTTCTCTCAAGTATTAAATAAAATTTTTTTAAAAAGAGTGTTTTTAATAATATATTTCTTAAAGTACACATATCAGTGACATGTAATGCAGATATATACACATTATATACAGAGAGGGAACGAGCATATGTGCATGCAGTAGCCCTGGAGTACCATGAATTTTAATTGTCTTTAATTTTTATGATTATTCATATTGTTTTTAAGTGTACTGGATTTGGAATGAGACCGTATTTGAATCCCAGTTGCACAACTTAACTAACTATATGATTGTGTGTAACTCAACTTCTTTGTGCTTTAGTGTTTATAAAACAAATACAATGATTAGGACTGCCTCATGGTTTGTTGTAGGAAATAAAATGAATATGAAAAGGCACGATAGTGCCCTTCACAATATACACTCGATAAATCATAGCCATACACAAATCCTAAGACTTTGGCAGCTGAGTATAATTTAAATACAATGGATGTACTTATAAACTCTGCATTCCCATAATTGACATTCTAATGCCAGTTTTGAATCTTACTAAACTGTCTTTCCAGCTCACCTAGCTTTCCCTTCCCAGGATATTAGTATTTAAAAACTATCAAAACTGAATGTTAGCTATGAGAAAGCTAAGAGTTTTTTGTGTTTGTAAGAGAGTACATTAAGGAGATTAATCTAAATTAAAAAAAATTAATATTAGCATTTAAACAAAAGCAGATTATTTATGGTGTGTAAGGCATGTAAAAGAATATGCTGGTTGCCTTGAATTTTTTGTCCAATTTGTAATAAAGAGAGGATTAAAATTATATTTAAGGTTACTTATAAATGATAGTAAACAGTGAAATCACACATGACTGCTTTTGATGGCATGCTTTTTACTTTTGGACAATCTGCTCAATGTATCCCTTAGAAAATAATTTTTTTCTTGAGTAAGACCTGAATAAGAATGTTCTTCATCATCGGATACAGTATTTATGATAGTGAGTGCACAGTCACAGAAAGAGAGAAGAGTAAAGATGAGATAAACTTGCTTACACAGTATGAAAAGATGTATATAATGTATTTATTCCTTTGGCACATTGTCTGTGGTTACACGTTAAATAAATTATGTGGAATAATTCACAAATATTTCATCATATTCACATAAAGGCCACGATAATTCTTTCCCTACTATTCCAATTTTAGGATATGCACTGCTGAAGGAAACAATCTAGACGGTTTTGTATACTTTTATAATGTAATGTTACATCAGGAAAATTTTAATGCCATTAAATATTCTTCAAAGATAAATTGCTAATGATGGTTTGGATATTTCTTGTATTAATTTACTTTGCCCTTCTTTTAAAGGTTTCTTTTCTTTTCTTTTCTTTTTTCTAGCTTATTGTGAATATCCTTGTATTACCTAACAAAACTAATTCTGCCATCTACTGTTTCCTTTTAAGTTTAAGGAATATGGAAAGTGGCCTGGTTTAAGAAGTAGGTTATAGAGTTAATTCCATAATGAAATAATATACTAACACATCAGAAACAAGGTAGAGCCTCGTTACTCTGAAAAAGAGTGCATCTCTTTTGTGCTAAGCTCTCCCATCCATTTTCTCATGTCATTCTATTAAAGGGGGGAAAATCAAATAATTAGAGTAAGGCTCTATTTTTTTTAGCTTTCTTGGCTAAAGCCCAAGCAATGAGGATAATACATGAAAATTACCCTTCATTTCTAAAACTACATATACCCTATGGTAATTACTCTGAGTCATCAAGACTAGTCAATTGATCAACACCTCATTCAAGTGACAGAACATAACAACAGAGAAATGGCTATTAGAGATACAATTCTCAAGTTTTGGCCAAAGCTTGGTCTCTCTTTATTTTGGAGATAAAAGTTTGGGTGTTGTCAGAAGATATTTATACTATATTTAAATCCAAGGGATTAGATGAAATCACTCAATAGACATGCTTTGAGCGAGTAGGATGGAGAAAGTGTTCTGAGGACCCCAAAACACAGTGGTGTGAAGAGGAAACTAGATGGAGAATCAGCAAAGTGGGAGGAAAAGGAGAGAAGCAGTCATAAAAGCCAAGAAAAGAGCCTTTCAAGGTAAAGACAGTGGTGGATTTCATTGCTGCTGAAAGGCCAAATAAGATAAAATACAAAAGTAATCATTTGACAAAATTAAAATCATTGATATTCTTGATATATTATTATTTTAATGATATTAATTAAATCCTTCAGCTTGGTGGATATGGTCTTCATTTGTTGCTATTGAGTTAATGGTTAGAAATAAAGAGACTAGTCTTCAAACCTGCTAAGCATTTAATGGTGTAATTTTAACTGTATTGTCTTTTACTGTGTCTCATAAAAGTTATTAATGTTATTAAAATATCTAGAGAAAAAAAAATCAAGATCTGGTCCTAAAAGCCTTCATCTGATTGTTTCCTTAATGTACTTCCTTGCTCTGGGGCACCTGGGTGGTGCAGTCAGTTAAGCATCCAACTCTTGGTTTTGGCTCAGGTCATGATCTCAAGGTCATGAGTTTGAGCTCTGTGTCTGTCTTTGTGCTCAAGGAGTCAGCTTAAGACTCTTCCTCTCCCTCTGCCCCTCCCCCAAGAGTGCACTCTCTTTCTCCTCTCTCTCTCTAAAATAAATAAATAAATCTCTAAAAAAATATATTTATACTTCCTTGCTTTTATCAGACACAGGTCAGGGAGAAGCTATGGCTATGAGATCACTGTTAGAGGCTACAGGCTTTGAAGTCTTTCCAGATGCATTCTAAATTCCCATTTAATTCTCTCCCCTCTCTCTATGTTGTTTCCCTTCTTTCCCCTTTCCTTCCATTCTCTTTTCTTCTCCTCCACTCCTCTTTTCCTTTTCTTCTCTGCCTTCTTTGTTCTCTCCTATCCGACTTTCCCCCCATATCACCAATATACATTTCAACTCCTTTAGTTCAACAGAATAAAACGAAGATGCCCTCTCTCCTTTAAGCTTTCAATCCACCTGTTCCTGCCTGTTAAAGACTTCTTCTGTACCCTTCCACAGATTATCTGAGAATGTGCAACAGTGGAGATGACACAAAGTAACCCAGTAAAATTGAAAGAGAATTTATTTTCATGGAATAAAGGAAAGTATTTCTTTTTCTTCCTCCTACCACCCAACCCTCCACATAAAATAACAGGGAACTTTCATAATCAGAAGCATAAAAGCACAGAGAGGTGATCAATCAGGAGATTAGAATGACTACTTCACAGCAAAAGCCAGAACAAATTCTATTCTCTTCAGGTAGCATGAGGCCCCTCCCTGCTAGTCCTGTAGTTCAGTATCTGAACGTATTTCTTTCCTTCCTGGAAATGAGAATGGAAGTATAAGAAAAATGAAGATAATTCCTATTTTGTAATACACAATGCTTTAGTGAACCTGAAGGACTTTCCACCATTTAATAAAATCTTCCCCTGCCTCCGTATGTTATACTTGGTTCGAGCTTTGGTCTAAATATTACGTTTCAGCACTACCAAATAGGACAGAAAAAAAGCAGCACTGAAAAAGGAAAGTAAATGTGTTGTATTTCTGCTTGAGTGAACCTAGGGTTCAATTTTATTTTCTACTACTTATAGTATAATTACCAAAATGTAAGTTTTGGCAGGTAGTGAATCTACCTGTGGCCTATTTTATAACACTGGATTTTTTTGTCTTTTACCTCAGATTCAACAAGTTGATTTCACATGTGTGCAGGAAAATATATTCAAAGAAAAGTTCTTAGTTCTCTGAATGCTGAACTTCAGTTCATAAATCAAGTCAATAATATATTATGAAAGTTATAGTGGCTTAGTCCTTCTTGATATCAGCACTGAGTCTTACATAAAATGAGCTGCTTTATCTCCCAGCACAAATAACTCTAAGAATTGACAAAAGCAGACTAAAAAAAATTGAGCAAAATTCTGGGTCATTCTAGTTATCAAACTTTAGAATCCTGTCTTCTAGAGGTGAGAAACAGGGTAATCACGTTTAAACTCTTGAACCTGACAGGGGCCCCTGGGTGGCTCAGTCAGTTAAGGATCTGCCTTCAGCTCAGGTCATGATCCAAAGAATGACAATATGCTTTTTAAATAAGATGATTTTTCAAATTTTCCTAGATTTAAAGTACAGGAAAAAATTTAAATCCAAACATATTCAAATCAATCTAACTATCCAAATATATTAGTCTTTATTCTGGTTTTCTCAAGAACTTGCTATAAGACAAGCTAACAAGTGTGATACACTAATTATAAAAAAGGTGCTAATGGTTCACATGATGGCACATGTGTTCAATTTTTTATTATATTTCAGAGACTATGCAAAGAAAATGGAGAAGACTGAATGAGATAGACATCCTTTTTGATCCCAATTTTCTGCATATATAAAAACACGTACAATCATGTACATTTATTCATTCATTCAACAGCTATTTTTGAGTACATACAATATGTGAGTTACTTTTCATATATAGGATTTACTTCAGAAAAAGTACCTGTTCTCCTTAAATTTAAATTATATATGGAGGAACTAAACAAGTAAATATATAGGATTTTAGGTGAACCCAAGTTCTAAAAAAGAAAGGAAAGTAGTAAGACAACAAAAATTGATGTTGGGAAAATACCAAGAGTTGCTGAGTTTAGGGAGCCACCAGAACTCCTAATTACAACTTCTGGGAGTGTAAATTGGTAAAATCATTTGAAAACTAATCAGCATTTTCTACTAAAGCTGAGTAGTGCCCATCCTATGACTCAGAAATCCCATTCCTAGATGTATTTCCAACAGAAATGTATTTATACATTTACCGAAAGGTATACGGAAAAATGTTCATAGCAGCACTGCATGTACTGGGCTTTTAAAGGAAATTAAACAAATGCCCATCAATAGCATAACAGATCAATAAACTATAGTTATTCACACCACGGAATATAATACAGTGATGACAATGATCAATGATTGCATAACCAAAGGAGAAAATAATGAGAGATGCCATTTATAGAAGTACTAAAGCAGTTTGTATTAGTCCGTTGTTAAATGATAGGATAGTATAATCTTAAAGGTGGTGAATGCTGAAAAAGAGCACAGACAGTTATTTGCATATGCTGATAGTGTCTGTTTTCTTGATCTAAACAGTGGTTTACTAATTAAGTGCTTTACTGGCTTAGACTGACCTTGTCTAAAGCTAATATTCTGTTTTCTTTCACGGTATATCTGTCAATACTCTCATTTTTCTAAGTAGTGTAGCTGTGCGTTATGAAATATCTCTTCTTTATTACATTTAGGAGGTGATTTAGTCTCATTAATTCTCACAACAGGGAGTCAATAAAAAGTGCTATTCCGTAATAATGCAACTGAGATTCAGTGAGATTACATCCCCAAAACATGACTCGGTAGCAAGAATAACAAAAAAATAGTCTTGTTGGTCCCAAATACTACTCCTGAATTTGCAAAATCTGCTGAATTAACAAAGTATGTCCACTTATTACAGGCATTAGTGACCCTCACCACCACTTTGGTTTTTTGTTTTTGTTTTTATTTTATTTTTTTTTTATGGGGAAGAATGAAGGGGGGGTAAACAGAAGGGGGAATGAACCACCACTTTGATTTCAATCTAACAGCAACTAACATATTTCAGAAGCAAATCCTTACTAACAATAGAATAGATCAATCTACTTACTGTGTTTGGAATAAAATCAAAACTACCTATTATATAAAAGCTATTAGAAGATGCTTCTTTGAATCTCACGAGTGAAAATTATTACTGACATTCCTCTTGGTTTGATATATTGACATTATAAGCCTATGGTTACCATGGTGCCCTCACATATTTCTTTTGTGTTCAAAAATGTATATGCCAAAATAATAGAAAAATTTGGTTTTGCTTTCCAAGATTACATAATTCCTACAACTAAAATTATTTCATGAGTTCTTATCAAAATAGAGGATCTGGAGATTAGAAGACATATAACCAGGGGCGCCTGGGTAGCGCAGTCGTTAAAGCGTCTGCCTTCTGCTCAGGGCGTGATCCTGGCGTTCCGGGATCGAGTCCCACATCGGGCTCCTCTGCTGGGAGCCTGCTTCTTCCTCTCTCACTCGCCGGCTCTGTACCCTCTCTCGCTGGCTGTCTCTCTGTCACATAAATAAATAAAATCTTTAAAAAAAAAAAAAAGAAGACATATAACCATGATATATTATTGTTCCTGAAAAATTAATTGAATTCATGCTAGTCTTTATAAAGGTGGATTTAAAAGCATGTGCATATAATACTGAGATCAGATTATACTTGAAGGGAATTTTTATAGGCAGAAAAAAAACCTAAAATGCCTATTGATTTTGACATTGCAAATAATATGTTGAGATTTCTGAATATATGTAAAACATTACTGTCATAAATATTTGAGTACAGTTTTAGTATCATAGAAAGGTATGACCAAAATTTTTGTGTGAAATGCTATAAATTTTGTATTTTAATACTCCTTGACCTGTATACTGTGTAAAATAATCAAGAGATTAACATTAGGTTGGTTGTATTATTATTATCTGTATACATATCAAACCCGTGACTAAGCTATGTACACTGTAGTAGTCAGTGTTACATTTACTTCAGCCTGTATCTATGGCATACCACACTTGATACCCACAATAGGTAATTGATAAATATTTGGTGAATAAATGCCAAGTGTATAGCTTCCTGAATGAATAAACAAAATACATGTACAGTAGAATGATTTTTGATAAAAAGACTTGTGTCAAATGAACTGGCCCTATACGATTTTGAAAAATCTTACAAGATATCACGAGAAATTTTGTCCTGCTTATCCTGCTATCATTATCCTGAAAACCACAGACCAAAAAATTGGACACTCCCACCATTACATCATAAACCAAAATAATTTTCAGCTAGATTTAATATTCAAGAGTGAAAAATTAGACCATCCAGAATATAATACAGATAAATAATTACCTGATTTAGAGCAGGGAGAACAAAAAATATGATAATGAATAACAAGTAGTTCCACAGAAATAGATTGATTACCTTAATTATATTTAAGTGAAAGGAACCCCGCACTTCTCCACACTGTCAAATTTTATAAATGAATTTGGGAAATATGAGTAGGAACATATATTACAGAGTAAGGTTTACTATCCTTATGAACTACTATTACAAATTAACACATGAAAAAATTGCAATTAACAGAAGGATAGGTAAGGGACATATATAAATAAGATGAAAATTATATAAATAATATAATCAAATTTTTCTGAAACAAAAACAGCCACATATCTGTGCACATGGTTCTATCGTACTTCTCTCCCAGGTGCTTATATTAAGCATATGTGTTAATTACAACTTTAATTTATATTGCATTTTCATTGACTATTTTTAAAAATTTTATATTTTTGGACTACAATGTAATACAGTAATTCATTTTTACTGTAAATGTTTGACTAGTGGAAAACCGAGAATTCTTAGAACAAGACAGCTGTGAGGAAGAGGATTAATGGAAAGATCTGGAGCACAGAAATCATCTTCTGTGAAAATCCTGGAAGAGCCCTTATAGGCACAAATCTAGGATAAATATTAGGCTATTTTGTCTCGGGGAAGTTTTAACAACAAAGGTGATGTCAACCATAAGCAAATGAAAATTGTTTTGGGGATGGTGAAAAAATCCTAGACATTATAATGGTTTACCTCCAAAGGGCCATAGTACTAAATGACATAAGTAGCATTCATCAGCAGGGTTGGGGGGAATGATTAGGACAAAATGTCTAAAAAGGCTACTTCTTGAAGTGATAATGAAAAAAAAAGGTTGATAATGAAAAAGAAAAAGATTCAAGAAAAACTGCATATGAAAATGGAAGGTGTCTTTGTGGGTTTTTTTTTGTTTGTTTGTTTTTTGATTTTTGTTTTTTTAAGATTTATTTATTTTGAAAGAGAGTGAGAGAGAGGGCGGGGGGAGGAGCAGAAGGAGAGACAGAGAATCTTAAGCAGATGGCACTGAGTGTGGAGCCCAATGCAGTGCTCAATCTTACCACCCTGAGATCACTATCTGAGCTGAAATTAAGAGTTGGATGTTTAACTGACTGTGCCACCTAGGTGCCCCAGGAAATGGTAGGTGTCTTTGGAGAAAAAAAAAAAAGTTTAATAAAAATTAAGTTGTGATCCATCATCTTACTACCTTAAAATTTTTTCCTTATTCTGCTTTGAACATCACATTTTACATCACTAAAATTGAATAACATTTTAAAAGAATAAAATCTTTTCCAAAATAAAAAAAAATCAAGGTAGTAATTAAAATTTTAAGATTAATTGTAGTATATATAAGTAGCAATAATCTTTACATAAAAATATAGGTATATGCATGCCTCCAAAATTAGAATTGTCAACTAGATGACACTTGAAAAATTTAGTTCATTAAATTACATAACGTTAAATAACTTAATCTTATTGCAGTATGAAAAGTAAAAATTAGACTTAAGACAAATCAAGATGACATTGGAATGTATTACCATTCCTAACATTTGGAAATTATAAGCTTTACTCGGTATAAAGCAACATAAAAAACAATAGTCAGTATAAAGAAACAAATACAGAGTAAAAGAAAAGAATTCCTGTCAGTTTTTTAATCTGAGAAAAGGGACCTATTGCCTTAGCATATCACACAGAACTACATTTCCAGAGGGAAAACTGGAATACTTGTGTATTTCAAGGTAATATTGTCAAAAAGAAAACAAACGTAGGCTTGACAATTTTGTGATTTCCCTATGAGACTAGAAAATCCATTTAGATGGATCGTTAGCACCTAGAATATTGAAAATATTCTCTAAGAGAAGATTTTAGCCACAGATATGATTATATGCATTTAGTAACTGAAGGCCAGTGATTACTGTGAGTTCTGCAGATCCACCAATTAGATAACTTTATTGTAAAACAGGAAAATCCAAACTGTGTCATCGTTTAGTAGAAACAAGTTATATTAAAGCAAAATTTTAAAAAGCAAAACAAGGCAAATGACTCAAAATTTTAGGAAACATCATTGCACCTATATCTGTGACAAGTCATAAATTCAACATATAAAAAGTAACATGAATTAGAAAAAAACCAAACAAGTGATAGTCCAGTGATAAGTATTAGGAAAAGAATAATGTGAACAAAGCATCTACATTTTTCATTGCTGCACTATCACAAACATAATAATCTCCTTGTTTTTCAATATTCTTTGGAATAATTTTTAAGAATCATATTAAACATGCAGACCATGATTAAGTCTTTCCAAAAATGAGTGTTAGTGCTTCTTAAACTAATACAGTCATCAATAAATATTAAATACTACAATGTAGGGGCATCTGAGTGGCTCACTTGGTTAAGCATCTGCCTTCACCTCAAGTCATGATCCCAGGGTCCTGGGATCAAGCCCCACATCAGGCTCCCTGCTCAATGAGGAGCCTTCTTCTCCCTCTCCCTCTGCCACTCCCCTTGCTTGTTCTCTTTCTCTGTCTCTCTGTCAAATAAATAAAATCTTTTAAAAAATACATACATACATACATACTACAGTGTAGGCAGTAGTAGAAATCTTAAAACATGATTTCATATAAGAAATTGACATTCAAGTTTATTTATTTATTTTAAAATAGAACACTCTGGTTCTGATGGTAACCTGGGCATAATTTCCTGAGATTATTATTATTTTTTTCAACTCAGCACTTGCATTGTTCCATCACCAATTAAAATAAGATTGGCTACTAGTGGAAATGTAGAAGAATTTAAGGACATTTGAAGCTACAAATTTTGTATTAGAGAGATCTCCTAGAGAAGTTAAGTGATTTAATGATATAAGGGAGAAACCAGAAGGGGAAAAAAAAAAAGACTTTCTCACTGGAGGAAGAAAGGAAAAGACCACTCACTCCACTGCACCTGAAATGCCTAAGTCACTCCAGTGTGCTCCAGCCTGAAGAGAAAGGTTCCCCTGCTCATTAATAACATGGCCTCTTTTTGTAGCCACAAATACCTCCCGACAAAATGGCAATCACAACAACTTCCCCTACAGAATGGGCTGAGGCCATTCTGCCTGATAGGCAAAGACTTGCTTAATCCTTGTCCACTACTTGTTAGAAATTAAGGACAACAGGTATGCCTGGGTTAAGTGTCTGACTTTGGGTCAGGTCATGATCTCAGGGTCCTGGGACAGACCCCATGTGGAGACCAGTAGTTGGGCTCTGTGCTCAGCAGGGTGTTTGCTTTCCCCTCTCCTTCTCCCTCTGCCTCCCCCTGCCCCCGCTCATGCACTCCCACTCTCTGTCTCTCTCTCTTTCATAAATAAAATCTTTTAAAAAAAGAAATTAAGGACAATAAAAGTACTCAGGGAAAAAAGTTTCATCATAAAGGTCTAAATTTGTACTCTCTTCACTGTACAGACATGGAAATACAGTATTTTTCTATATTGTCTAGCTCTTGCCACTTAATAGTCCCAGAGACATTCTAATAGAATGATATACATGAGGACAAAGTAAAGCAACAAACAAGGGGGTGTATCACATTAGTGTCCTAAGAAAAATTAAACACATTAAATAAATAAAAATAACATAAGATACACAGCTGAATTAGTAGAGAAGCTTTTTCATATTGAAATAAAACAAATGGAAAAGATAAAAGAAATTAATGAGGACTCCCAAGAAAATAAAACATAAATAAGATTTTTTTTGAATAAAAATAAATGCTAACCTCAATGAAGGAATGTAAAATTAGTAGTCTCTGCTGAGAATAAGATTAGTATTCTGATAAATGGTGTTTGGGAAACTGGACACCTACCTGCAAAAGAGTACACATGGACCACTTTCTTACACTATACACAGAAACACAAAATAGATTAAAGACTTAAATTTTAAGACTTGCAACCATAGACTCCTAAAAGGAAACTCTTGGACATTAACCTTAACAATACTTTTCCGAATCTGTCTTCCCAGGCAAGCAGAACAAAAGCAAAAACAATCAGGAATACATCTAACTAAAAAGTTTTTGCACAGTGAAAGAAACCAAAAACACAAAGGCAACCTACTGAATGGGAGAAGATTTTTGCAAATGATATTTCCAATAAGGGGTTCATATCCAAAATAGATAAAGAATTTATAAAACTCAATACCCCCCAAAATAGTAATAATAATCTGATTAAACATGGACCGAGGACCTGAATAGACATACAGTTGGCCAAAAGAGACATGAAAAGATCCCCAACATTACTAATCATCGTGGAAATGCAAATCAAAGCCACAATGAGATATGACCTTATACCTGTCAGAATGGCTAGTATCAGAAAGACAATGAGTGTTGGGGGGATATGGAGAGAAGGGAACCCTTGGCGCACTATTTGTGGGAATGTAAACTGGTGCAGCCACTACAGAAAACAATATGGAGGTTCGTCAAAAATTAAAAATAGAAATACCATACAATCCAGTAACTCTACTTCTAGGTATTCACTCAAAGAAAACAAAAACACTAATTCAAAAAGATATATTCACCCCTATGTTTCTTGCAGCATTATTTATAAAAGCCAAGATATGAATGCAACCTAAGTATCTATCAAGAAATTAATGGATAAAGAAAATACACACACACACACCACAAAAAAAGAATGAAATCTTGACATTTGTGACAACATGGATGGATCCAGAGAGCTTTATGCTAAGTGAAATAAGTCAGACAACATACCATATGATCTCACTTATATGTGGAATCTAAAAACAAAACAAACAACAGAAAGAGACACATAAATATAGGAAACAAGCTGCCGGTTGTGGAGGGGGTGGTGGATGGGAGAAATAAGTAAAGGGGATTAAGAGGTACAAACTGCCAGTTGTAAAATAAATATGTTATGGGGATGAAAATTACAGCAGGGGAATATAGTCAATAATATTGTAGTAACTTTGGATGGTGACAGACAGTAACTATACCTACTGTAGTGAGCTTTTCATAATGTATGTAATTGTCAAATCATTATATTATACACCTGAAACTAATATAATATTGTATGTCCGCTACAGTTTTTAAAAAAAGAAAAAAAAGATTAATATTCTGAGAGATGAAAGAGCTCAAAACACAGGGCAAAAACATAAAATGAATGAAGTAATAAGCATAAAAGTATGTATTTCTGAACAATAGGGATTCTGAAAAAGAAATAAAAGATGATTTTAGAAATTATTTGGAAATCATTAAAATAAAATTTTCCAATGTTTTAATTGGCCTTATAATTGAAACTGTCACTTAGAAAGAACTGATTTTTCCCATTCAGTTATTCATGCCCTTTGTGACAGGACTTTGAAGAACCTCTTGTTAAATGTTATCATTTATTTTTTCCATTTTTAAATTGGGCTGGACTTCTGATTTGCTCTGGCTATTGAGACAGTAGCAAACGCTGTATAAGAAGAGACTTTAAAGGTCTCTCAGGTCATGTTAAAATTCTGTCGTCAGGTGAATAACTCCAAACTATCCTTTTAGAAATGACAGAACACAATAAAAAATAAATAAAAATTTAAAAATTTAATAAATAAATAAATAAATAAATAAATAAATAAATAAATAAATACATAGCAGTGACAGAACACAACGGTCAGAGAACACCCTCCAAGCTGGGACCCCTGCAGATTCAACCTGGTCTCCAGTGAACTTGGATCTGAAAGCAACTACATGAGTAAGTCCATCCAGAGCATCAGAATCACACAACTGTGTCCAAATAAAATTCCTGATCTACAAGTTAAATAAATGATTATTTATTTAAGTGACAAAATATGAGGACTTTGTTTGGCAGCAAAGTCTTATACTCAGTTTCTTCCTTGTTTGTCACATAATATGTGTTTCCTCTATTTCTTTAAATACAATGCTGCAGATATTTTATATTTTGTCCCTGGGAAATGTCAAGTTCCCTATCTAAATTCTTATTCACTAAAATCAAACTCATCTCTCCCCTACTGATTCTCACTATGGCACCGTGATCCATTTTGGTTTTATTGTCCCCTTTTTAATGTAATTTTATGTTTTCTTCTTAGTTGTGAGCCCATGTTCCTGGGATTTTATCTGTGAATGCCTTGAAGACTAGATTGAAAAGTCATTCCTCCAAATACAATTTGTGTTTGCTCCTTCCATTTAACACTTTTGAAAAAGATAACTTGAATGAAATCTGAAATTTGAAAATGTTAAGAATCACAGGGTAGCTGGCATACCCTTATGAACTGTCTAAGGAGTTATGTTGTTTTTGCTTCCTCTACTAGAATTAAAGGTAAGATAGTCACCTTTTTATTGCAAGTTATATTCATTTCTTACTCACAATGACACTGAGAAGCTGATATATGTGGGGAAATCATTTTTATATGGGCATCTCCTATGGAATCCCTACCATGTACAGGCTCTGGGGTTTATTTTCTGTCTTCTATAACTCATGTAGTCATCAAAACAGAATTTCATTGCTGGTAATTAGAGGTGGAGTCTTTGGGAGGTAATCAGATCATGAGGTCAGAGCCCTCATGAATGAGATTAGTGCCCGTGAAGGAAGAGACAGTAGGGATCGCTTGCTCTCTCTGCCATGCGAAGGGACAGTGAGAATACAGCTGTCTACAAACCAAAAAGCAGGTCCTTATCAGATGTTGAATTTGCTGGCACCTTAACCTTAGACTTCCCAGCTTCTACAATTGTAAGAAATAAAGATCTGTTGTATAAGTCACCCAGTCTGCAATATTTTTGTTATAGTAGCTTGAGCTGCTTATGATTCAAAGTTGGTAAAACTGTCTTGATGCTTGACTACCTACCATAGTTCCTAATTTTGCATTGTTTTTAGGCTCCAGAAACTCTTGTGACAATACAAAACTGAATTTTAATGTTCTTACAGAAGGGTTCTTCGTGGTTTATTTTCTACTATATTGCCACTAACGGGGTAACTCATTCACTTTGTTTCGCTATCTAACATGATAAAAATGACTGATTCTCTTCCATTGCCTTGCCTTTTCATATATTGATATGTGCATCACATTTTGTCTTAAATCAGATTATTAGCACATTTGGTATTTTTAGATTATTATATATATTTTAGTCAATCAATGTACAAACACATCAGACAACAGTTACAAAATGTTTAGCTGTCCTAAACTCTCAGGCCATTGACTTGCAATGATGCTTGAAAAGCCAACATTCTAATCAATCATTTCATTTAATAACTTTTATGTGAGATTCTTCCTAAATATGAGAGAAGGGCAATGAACAGGGAGAAACTGAAGACACACATTAATTTGCTTAACTATTTTGCCTAGGGCTGGCCCTACATATAACAGTGTATATTTTTCATTAAATAGAATAATAAAAAATCAAATGCAATTAACTGAACTAATATGAAGGGACAAGATAAATGCTATATCCTAATAGAATTCCAATGCTAACAACTTCAAGCCATAGCTGTCTTATTTGTGGACTAGAGCAAATAACATTAAGCTAAAGAACCAACTAATGGATGATTAATGTTCCTTATTAAATTAGAAGAAGGAAAATAACAATGTTAGTTGTTAGCAAGTCACCAGAATGGAGGGGGAAAAGAAAAAAAACAACTTTGACAAGGATAATTTTTCTGAAGTTTTATTTTATAAAGATTGTGAATATAATTACCCAGAGAAATGGAATTTTGTTCTATTATTGACCATAAATTTTCTTTCTAATTTTATATGAAAATATAGTTTATGATTTATGGTTGCTTTCACAAATGGACAGAAGCCTGCACCTAGATTATATACTTGTGTGTACACAGTACACATTATATTTAGGAATCTTTTTCAGATCCATAAAAAAGCCTTTACGGGCAACTTTGATTAAAGGTAGATTTGTAGAACAGCCTTACCTAAAGGATTGCTTATTTTCCTTTTTTTAACATTACCTTTTGTAGCATTTTTGTATCATTCTCTTCTTTCTGACATTAAGAGGCCAGACATGGAAAATAAAATTTTCTTTAATATTGTATATGATAACCTAGTTTTGTGCATGACTATATGATCCAATAGAGAATCAAAAGAGTGTCCCAGAAAAAGGTTAAAAATTTTTTTTGTTTTTTGTTTTTGTTTTTGTTTTTTTAATGATTTTTTATTATATTATGTTAGTCACCATACAGTACATCCCCGGTTTCCGATGTAAGGCTCGATGATTCATTAGTTGTGTATAACACCCAGTGCACCATGCAATATGTGCCCTCCTTACTACCCATCACCAGCCTATCCCATTCCCCCAACCCCTCCCCTCTGAGGCCCTCAGTTTGTTTCTCATAGTCCATAGTCTCTCATGTTTCATTCCCCCTTCTGATTACCCCCCCTTTCTTTATCCCTTTCTTCCCCTACCGATCATCCTAGTTCTTATGTTCCATAGATGAGAGAAATCATATGATAGTTGTCTTTCTCTGCTTGACTTATTTCACTTAGCATTATCTCCTCCAGTGCCGTCCATGCTGTAACAAATGTTGAGAACTCGTTCTTTCTGATAGCTGAGTAATATTCCATTGTCTATATGGACCACAACTTCTTAATCCAGTCATCTGTTGAAGGGCATCTCGGCTCCTTCCACGATTTAGCTATTGTGGACATTGCTGCTATGAACACTGGGGTGCATATGGCCCTTCTCTTTACTACGTCTGTATCTTTGGGGTAAACACCCAGTAGTGCAATTGCTGGATCATAGGGTAGCTCAAAAAAGGTTAAAATTTTTTGGTGCTGAAATAGTCTCTAGGTTTATAGTATAAGACAGACCATATAAACCCATTAAATAAAATAAAAGACTATGTGGGCAAGTACTTGAATGGTAGTGAACTCCTCAGCTTTCTTCTTCACCACTAACGCTACTAATCATCACCTGTAGGTTATGAAGAAATGGTACATGGAAAGGAGGATTACCTCTTCTCTATTTAACATTAATTATTGACTAGAATGTTTTATATTACATATATATAAACAATCAACACATCATTATTGTTATTGCCTTATACAGTTACAGTAAGTTATCTTTAAGAGCACTTTAAATAAATATACACACACACATATACACATACACACAACTTTCAAAGCTTCATGCATTCCATTCTAAATGTTCTTAATTTCTCTGTACAGAGGCAAGTTTCTGATGTTAAAAAATTCTTTTGCCTGCAGAACTTCAACCTATCATGTGAAGCAGATGGGCTGACAATGAATCCCCTCAAGTTTTGTTTAAGAAATGTCTGTATTTCTCTACTTTTGAAGGATATTTTCTCTGGGTATAAATTTCTAGGCAGATGAATAGACTTTTTTCCAAAGAAGACATACAGGTTGCCAACAGACACATGAAAAAATGCTCAGCATTACTCATCATCAAGGAAATGCAAATCAAAACCACAATGAGTTATCTATCACCTTATACCTGCCAGAATGGCTAAAATAAAAAAGGCAAGAAATAACAAGTGTTGTCGAGGATGTGAAGAAAAAGGAACCTCTGTGCACCATTGCTGGGAATGTAAACCAGTACAGTCACTGTGGAAAACAGTATGGAGGTTCCTCAAAAATTAAAAATAGAAATACCATATGAACCAATAATTCCACTACTGGGTATTCAACCAAAGGGAGGAAAAACACTAATTTGAAAAGATATACATACCCCTACATCTATTGCAGTATTATTTATAATAACCAAGATATGGAAGCAACCTAAGTGTCCATTAATAGATAAAGAATAAAGAAGATGTGGTGCATTTTTGCAATGAAATATTACTTGGCCATAAAAAAGAACAAGAGTGTACCATTTCAGTCAATATGGAAGGTCTTAGAGGATATTAATTGCTTTGATGGCTAATGGTCTGTGTGCTTGTTTATCTCTGTGTATTCTTAAACTTCCCAGTTTTCATCTTCAATATAATAAACTGTGAAGAAACAAATAATATTCAAGTATTTTATATGTAAATTGTGTTCATTCTACTGACTGCCATGAGACCAATGAAAGATGCTTTCCCTGCCTGTGACTCACACATTTCCTCTTAAAATGGGAAGGGTCAAATGAGAAAAATGTATGTATTCTAAACACCAAGTTATCATTTGCTTAGCTCAGCCAAACTATTCAAATATAGAGAACTGGGGAAAGTATTTCTTACATTATTTTTCCCTAAAAGGGTTTATTTCTAGAAATTAAAACATTCTTAATTTATGGAAAACAAGCACCAATTAATTTTTTAAATAACATGAATAAGACTGAGTTCATCAAAAGCTATGTTTCACTGTGTGACTACTTAAGGGTTCCAACAAAACACATTCAAATCAAATTTTCAGTCAAGTTTACTGATTTAAAAATTAACAAGTTTGTTTTTCGCATACCTACTAACTCTTCCATATGTTGGTTATTCAGTATATGAGCCTGTGGCATTTCTTAGTTAAAATGTTTCTGCCATGCTTATGAAGTTTTGGTTTTATAGATAAAAAGCGAAAAGGAATCTCTGGTGTATTATCTAGATGAAGACCGAAGATTTAAAAGTGGACAGACATAAACAGTACATTTTTTTTAAAGATTTTATTTATTAATTTGACAGAGATAGAGACAGCCAACGAGAGAGACAGCCAAGCAGGGGGAGTGGGAGAGGAAGAAGCAGGCTCATAGCAGAGGAGCCTGATGTGGGGCTTGATCCCATAACGCCCGGGATCATGCCCTGAGCCGAAGGCAGACGCTTAACCGCTGTGCCACCCAGGCGCCCCATAAATAGTACATTTTAAACATTTCTGTTTGACAAGCATACTTATGATTTCCAAAATTGATTCTTAAATAGTGTAAATCAGTATAAATTTTACATTATTTAAATTATGATCTGGATCTTAGAGCCAGTTCAGTAAAATTATGACATCAAATTAATTTTGAGTTAATGTGTGTGAAAGAACTTAGCACAGTGCCTGTAACATAGAGGTGCTCAAGAATTTTCTTAGTAACTGAACACTAAATGTATGATTTTTAAGCCAAGAAAGTACACTAAAGAAATCATAAAATGATTTGTATTTAGTACTGCTAAGTTTTTATATCTATATTTATTTATTTATCTTGACACAGCACACAGCATCTCTAGATCAGGGACCAGATTGTTCATTCCTCATAGAGCATCTTACTGCCAGTTCCCTGAACCTCAGTCCCCACGGAATGGCATGATAGAAGCCAGACGTTACCCTGCACATGCACTGTGGTTGCACCACAGGACAGGAATCCCAAAATTATATGAAAAGCTTATTTAGAGAAGCTGTCACATCTGTTCCCTCATTTCCAGAGAGAAAGAGACCTTAGCTCTTCTGAAAGCAAATGCTCTGGAAAAGAAAAACGGTCCCTAAGTTTCATTACCTGTAAGGTAGTTAAGGGTAGGGGAGATATGTTAAATCTCTCTGGAGCAATTCACTCTCACTCTGACTTTCAAGTCATGTTTGCTCTTTAGTCATCTAACCATTTATTTTGCTTGGGCCCTAATTATGCAGAACTGTGAATATATGCATGGAGTATTGTGTCCTCCCAAAAAGTATATTATGAAATATTACAAATGCTTAATTATATTTATGAAGTTAGATCTCTTGAGCATTACTGAGTAATTTATAGTAAGTTCAGACACTTTATGATCTAGGAAGAAAAGACCACTAGATTTGGCCCCATTGTTCATATGAGAAACTAAGGTTCAAAAATGCATAAGAACACACAATTTTGAACGGTCTAAGATATTCACAAGGAACCAACACATGAAGTAAAATATAATATGCTGCATTTCTATTATTCCAATACTAAAAATATGCATTGAGGTGACATTTAAAACTGACTTAATCAAGACTATTATATTCCAGAAAGATTTTCCACTACTCCAGATATTAATGGCCAGTATAAATGTACTGAAATTCACTGTAATTATTTTGCTTAAGTGTGCCAGTATGTGCAATATGTGCGTTAGCATGTTTCATATTAAAAAAAGAAAAATACTGATGTAAAGAGAATTTCCATGTTCCAGATATCATTCTCAACTGATAATCTATTTAAAATTGGCATTTTACCCAATGGTAATCAATGGATGCACAAAATGTAATACAGGTTTATTTGTCCATTTGATTTTAGCCATTCCAACAGATGTGAAGTGATATCTCATTGTGGTTTTAATTTGCATTTCCCTGATGATTACTGACGTTGAACATATTTTCACATGTCTGTTGGCCATCTGTGTGTCTTCTTTGGACAAATGTCTGTTCAGGTCCTCTGCCCACTTTTTAATTGGAGTATATGGAATTTTTTTTGGTATTGAATAGTATAAGTTCCTTACATATTTTGGATATTGACTCCTTATCAGATATATCATTTGCAAATATCTTCTCCCATTCAATAGATTGCCTTTTTGTTTTGTTGATGATTAACTTTGGTGTGCAAAAGTATTTTTATTTTTGTACAGTCCAAACAGTTTAATTTTGCTTTTGTTTCCCCTGTTAGAGAAGAGACATATCTTCACATATGTTTCTGTAGATGATATCAAAGAAATTACCACCTATATTTTCCTCTAGAAATGTCATAATTTCATGACTCACATTGTGGTCCTTAACCCATTTTGAGTTTATTTTTGTGTATGGTGTAAGAAAGTGGTCCAGATTCATTCTTTTGCATACAGCTGTCTAGTCTTCGCAATATCATTTGTTGAAGAGACTATCTTTTTTTCCCCCCATTTAACATTCTTTATATTTAATAGAATGATTTTTAACTTTGTGTCTTTTCATTTGGCATTTTATTTGAATATTATACACTCATAGTTTCAAGCCAGTGACATAACATATATTTACACTTATAATAATATTTAATAAACCTAAAAATCCAGAAATTTCTTCTAAATCACAAGTGGTCAATTAATATACAATATACCGTTGGGCTGAAAGATATCATTATTTAAATATTTATATTTAATACATGACATGAACAAATATTTGATCAGAATATTTCAATCCCTGATGGAAACAGATAATAAAAGTGAAAGAGAAATAACTTAGGAAAAACACTTCAGTTTTTAAACTTAGCAGGGTTTTTAAATTTTAATTACAGAGACAGAGATCATGATAAAAAGTGATGTTTTTTTAAATTTTACCAATGTGCTTAGAGTTTCATCAACTTTATTATTCCAGTATGCTTCTTTCATCTTCTCTGTATTTTTTTTTCCTGGAAATATGCTTTTGGTACTTATCTATCACAATGGCAGTGGGCATTTTAATCCCAATTAGTCTAGCTCTGTCTGTATTTTCTGTAGGACATAACAATGTATCCTCCTGAGATATATTCTCCAAGTGTATCTTTTATCTCTCATACCTGTGGGGACTTTGTGGGAGGCAGTTTAATTCTATCATTCCCATAAAATCACAGAACTTCCATCCTTTAGGTTAAATATCAAGTTAATCATTAAAAGGATAAAGACAAAGAGTGTATGCTTACTAGAGCCAGTGCATAAATAAACGTGAAGACCTTAAATGAAAATTCCTCGGGTGCTTGGGATGTTGGAAAGTATTTAACAGTAAAAAACTGCTAGCAACATAGAAAAGTTCTTTAGAACAGCAGGGTCGCCTATTTGAGTCACTCAACTGAAGACTGTTCTTGACCAGGCAAAGCCAAAGTAGTCTACAAAAAACAATTCCCTCAGCCAGAGCAGTGCCTTGGGAAGAGGAATGGAAGCAGATGACAGGAGGCAGAGGAAAAGCATGCATATTCTTAAAAAGGAGCAACTGATGTTTTTACAAGTCATGGCCTGAAGAAGAGCTATACCATCTTTTTTTTTTCTTTAAATTATTATCTAAATATAGCTGACATACAATATAATATTAGTTTCAAGGGTACAACACAGTGAATGGACAATTATATACATTATGCAATTCTCACCATGGCAAGTGTAGCTACCATTTGTCACCACCCAATGTTACTACAATATTATTGACTGTATTCCCTGTGCTGTACTTTTCATCCCCTTGACATATTTTATAACAAAGTTTGTACCTCTTAATCTCCTTCATCTCTTTCACCAATCCCTCCACCAAAATGTCAACATTTATGTGAATCTGTGCAATGGTAGTAGATATAGAAATAACTACAGCAATAGAGAACTTTTTTTTTCAAATATTTGAGACCACTTTCTCCTTTTCTTGAACAGAGGGGTGGGGACATAGTTATTACTCTAAAAGTAAGGAATTTGTATATAGCAACTCATTTAATAATTATACCTATCCCTAACAAGTAAGTATTATTCTTACAACTATCCATTTTAGAGAGGAGAAAATTGAGGCATAACTATCTTTTCTTGGGTCACACAATGAGAAAAAGAAAAGATATCTTTACATTTGGTTATATAATAGGATAAATATTCAGAGTGCCCACATACTCAAAAACAAGTAGACACTGGATAAAGTATATTTTAAAGTGTTTATGTACTTATATTAATATCATAGTAACATTTTAAATCACAATAAGAACAAATTGAAAATAATTTAAATAGTCATTTAAAAAATCCAACAAGGGGGCGCCTGGGTGGCACAGCGGTTAAGCGTCTGCCTTCGGCTCAGGGCGTGATCCCGGCGTTATGGGATCGAGCCCCACATCAGGCTCTTCCGCTATGAGCCTGCTTCTTCCTCCCCCACTCCCCCTGCTTGTGTTCCCTCTCTCACTGGCTGTCTCTATCTCTGTCGAATAAATAAATAAAATCTTTAAAAAAAAATAAAATAAAATAAAAATAAAAAAAATAAAAAATAAAAAATCCAACAAGGACCACCTTCATCCCCAACAATCTAACAAATTGAGGAGAAACTGGAGCCAGCAGCAATGTAAAATAAGGAAACACTAAAAATAGGATTTTCTTGAAGACACAAGCCAATATCAAAGATCATCAGAATGCTTTTTTAAAAATTATACTTTCAGTAATATAATAGTTATAAGTGAGTTAATAAATCATAGGAAAAAAGAAAGCAGTAAAGGTATGGAAAGATGTATTAGGTAAATAATATCCAAATAAAGCTAGGGAGGGGAGCTATAATTATCAGAAGGTATAAACTATAAAATAGAAGAGCAGTGTTAGAAATAAGATTACTAAATTATGATACAAATCATCAGGAAAAACGTATAATTCTTGCCTCGCATGCAGGTAGCTTCAAAATATATTAAGCAAAAATTGATAAAAGTAAAAAAAATAGTAATAAAACAACACAGCAGATTTCAATGTAATTTATCAATGGGTCATTTGGGAAAATACTGATAGACACTGAATTCAAGAATTGGAGAATCCATATCCTATGTTCAGAGAGAATGTATAAAGGCATAAAGCTTCTCTCCAAGTATCTTTGTTAGCCCAAAGATTATATTCTTAGACCACTATGCAATGACAAATAATAAAAAAAAAAATTAGTCAAACTTCGCCACAGAGTTCTACATAATTCATGTATCAAAGAAAGAATAATTGTAGGCATTAAAAATAAGTCATAACATGGTTTGGTCAATTCGTATTTGATAAAGGTAGTATGACAGAGATTATGGTCTTAAATGTTTATACTGGAAGAGAAGATGGTAATTAATAAGCACCTAAATCTCGGCATTAGAAAACAAATCACATACCTCCCACCCCAAAAAACCATTGAAAAAGATAGGTATAGATTCTAAACTATAGTAAATATACAACAGGAGAAAAAAAAAGACCCACAAACATAAGGTCAAATGCTTGTTCATTAAAACGAGTAATAAAATAAAAATTACAGTCTTACTGTCCATGAAGAAAGAATTTTCAAATAAAAATAGCAGGTTGATATTTTTGTAGTACTCTTGTTTCTCTCTTCCTTGACCGTGCCTCCTCCAACCTACCTCTCCTACTTCATTGCTATGCTCCAGAAATGGCTTTCAGTTTTGTTACTATATGCCATGGAAGACAATACCATGACCAAGATGTACATACATAAACACACAGGCACATGCATGCGAAAATGTTTCATTATAAACACTACTTCCAATGTACTAAAAGTTCTATCCTATCCTAAAATGCTAGCCATGACCCAAGAAATTGATCTTAAAACACACTAATGTTGTGACCCTTATTTGCAACACTTCTATAATCTGAGTTCCAAATTCTCCACCTTACAAAAACTCACTCCTATCTCTCCAGCTCACTCCTTTTATATTCGCCCCTCTGACAATATTTTGTCCATTTTTTCCAAAAATATCCCATGATGCTATCACTCATACACACTTGCTTATCACTTTCATATCTTCATACCCCTCTGTGCTCAAATGAGGGATCATTCTAATCATACACTGCATATACAATCAACCCTCTTGCCCCTTTCTCTTTCTCATATTTATCTGGAAGAAGTCCACATTGTGCTAGATAAAACAACTTACATCCATGCAGCTGTATATGGTGGGGCAAAAACACATAACTATATTGACTGGATAACATGTTAAATCTAAGACTACTAGCTTCAAGCATTACTTTACTAGTACAATATCAAATGGCAATCTTTTTCCTAGTTTCTCAAGAAAATAGAAGCCCTCAGATGAAAACATTCCAAAGCTACCAACACCAAATTTGCCTGCTTACTTTTATACATGCCAGTGAACTCTGCCTTCTCTCCCAACATTAGGTATAAGTAGGACATTTTTTTTCTGATATGCCAAACCTGCCACTTATGCACTAGATTTCATCTTCTCTCACCCAATCAATTATAGGCTCCAGAAATTTTCCCTTTCTCTTTGCATCAAAAAAGAGTTTCTGGTACTGATTAGTCTCACAGTAAATACATTTAGGAATAAATGAATGTAATTTTATTGGCAATAATTACAGTTAATAAAATAGATCAGAGAAATTAACATTTATTGCTAAGTTTTCAATCTCTGCATTGAAATAATTCAATGTCTGTATTGAAACCTGTAATATTGAGGTTTAAACATCAAAACATATTACTTCAATATGAATAATCATGGCTCAAAGATTATATATCCTAATTTAAGAAAGGATGACTTGATGCAGTGGAACGCTGGCTTTATTGGAGCATCTTTTCCCCTGGAGCTGTCTCATCAGCTCATTTTAATAATGTCATAGCAGGCAATCAATGTGTTGTCTCCATGTTAATGGGCGTAAAACTTGTTCCAACTCCAGAATGCATGCGTAAGGCTTTATGATCTGGGATTTATTGAGAAAATTGCAGTAAAAGTATTGATGTTCCCATCGTTTTGGGTCTGAGCCTATAATTAATAGGTTTTTTTCCTTTCATTTCAATGGAGACAATCAAGTTCTAAGCTAATTAAGTAGAGGTAAGCCATAAATTACTGTTCAACTTAAGAAAAAAATCTGGTTTTGAAACAAAAGGCACTCAGAAGTTTAGAAAGGAAAATGCATTTGCAATACTTGACATTTAGAGATGTTCCTCTTAAAAATATGAAATACATTGCTTACTTTCTGAAACTAACATGAGGCACTAGAAACCATGATTTATCTTTAGTCAAAACAGACATTCATTAGTTGGTGCATTCTCTAGATAATCAGAACTAGTGGTTTTGATGACTTTTATTTTTCACTGCAGATAATTTTGTGGTTCATTGGCAGTGTGTCTGTTTCGTGGCTGAGGAAACTGTGTTGTCATAAAGCTGTGTTTGTTTTGCATGTCATGATCACAACTGATAAGATTTTTAATACTGATATATTTGTTATTTAATTTGCTCTTTTGTTTTTATATTACCTAAACCTAATAAAATATTATTTTAATTAACAAAAATTTCATAATTAAACTACTTGGCATTACTCCAGGTTTTAAACACTAGAATCTCAATTTGTGTCATCTTAAAGCAGCAGTTTCCAGTTTTTTCCCACATAACACAACTGAGTGATGATACCACCCAACACATTCAGGGGATGAAAAAGTAACTTCGCTGTAATGGCCCAATTAAAAGAAACAAATATATTTGAGACCATGTGTATTCAATGCCTACTTAATACCCATTTAACACAACCTAGGCATGATATTGACCCTCCTAACTTCTACCAAGCAAGCCTCTTTGCTGAAAAGGATAATGAAAGAAAAATCAGAAAATTGTACAAATCTTCATAGAAATCATTTCTGGAAAGTTTGGATTTGCATGTTCACAGATTTTAAAATATTATACTCATTTATTATGTTCCTTGTCACTACTACTAGAAGCAACAACTTCAATTCCCTAGTTATATTTATATTCAAATATCCCAAAGCCTCAATTATGTTGAGAATACTAAATTTCTCAGTCACTCTGACAACCTGAAACTAAGTCTGCTATACTGATACATTGTTCTCTCAACATCACTATAACCTACTCATCACAGTTCACTCAGTAGAGATCTAGTTTCCAGGTGAATTATTATTAGTACCCTCTTTCACTACAGACCTTGCGCCCGACCAGACAGTAAATCACACAGTAAGCCTAGGTCTGTGCAAGCTCTCAACCCTCTTTCTACCTGCTTTTTCTGAAAGTTCCAGATGGTCAAGGAGAACTGGTGAGTGCAGCCTCCCAGAAAATTAACTTACTCTTGACTTAAGCTGTATTCCTTTTTCCTAAAGTTGCCATTCTCAGTGCTACTTCTGGCCATCCTGCTCTGTCCGCATGTGCCCATGAACTCACCTGCACCTAGCAAACATTCTCCCTCAGCAGTCCCCACAGGAGCACAGACCCCTGGGGTCTTAATTCTCACAGGAGGTTTATAGCTCTACCTTATGTTCCTCGATCACTGCTCTACACATGAATTGTGTGCACTTAACTTACCTGCCATTAGATCATTAGGGCTTACCTCCTTCCTGTTCTTAAGAAAACACCTTCATATATATATGCAGTAGGTCCCCATGCAGTCCCCAAACTAGTTGCTATCCTAGTTGGTGTCTCCATTTTATAAGGAAAACCTTCTTAGGTTATATAAATACCTACAGCAGGCTGGGTTCAAGTACAGGTTAATGTTATTTCCTGAGTCATTGCTTTTTTCCAGGGTATAAACTCAGTTGGTGATGCTTCCTTGTAGGTCCTAACTACTTTATATGATTTCTTTCTTTCCAACAGGGCCCTTTTTTTTTTTAGTTTCTCTTAAATTTTAAATACCTCTGAAATAACCTTAAGTTTGGCAGATAAAACATCTGTTCAAAGTTTGTATTTCTTTCTCACTTATGAAATTATTGGTCTCAATGATATTTAACAGGTAAGATCTACATATGTTTTGAATACCACTGAAACACTGCTTTGCATTTGCTCTGTATTGCTATTTTGGCTTCTATTATTAGACTGTAAGGAGAAAAAAAAAAGCACACATACACACAAAAGAATAGGGACAGAAGTACTTGTCTTGCTTCTGCAGAATGCCCCTATGATTATTTAAATACACATATATCGAAACACACATCCATGCACAACAATGATGCTTTCTACCTAATAGATATTATAATTATTATGTTTGAATGTTGTGCTAGTGATAGGAGATGATAGTTTATCTTCTGATCCTCTGGGCAATGCTACTACACCGTTTGTAGGGCCTCTACACAGCAAATGCAGGTGGAGCCGTTCGTACCCTGGTTTGTACTTGCTTGGTCAATATTATATATAATAAATACTGCATATATATCACCTATATATATTAAAATAATATATGAAATATTTACACATGTAATATACAAAATTGTGTAAACACATATATAAAATACATATTTACATTATGTTTATAAATACAGTCTCCCACAAAGGACATTTATCTTGCCTTATAACCCAATAAGAAAATAAGCCAGCTTTAAAAATTGGAAAAAAAAAAGTTTGAACAAAACCGAAGGAGACATTTGGATAGCAAACTATCACATGAAAAGGTTCTCAACATCATTAGTTCTTTAGAATGTAGAAAATGCAAATTAAGGCTATAGTGAAATTCCATGACAAACCAATTAGAGTAGCTAAAATTAAAATCATACTAAGTGTTGGCAGGGATGTGGAGCAACTCTAATTCTCATGCATTACAGGTAAATGTAAAGTGGTACAATTGCTTTGGGAAAAGAGTTTGACAGTTTCTTTAAAAAGTTAAAAGTACATCCATCACAGTATTCAAACATTCTCCTACTAGGTGTTTATAAAAAAGAAATTTAACATTTACACAAAGACTTGTACACAATTTTTGATACCAGCATCATTTGTTGTAGCCAAAAGCTAGAAACAACCCTATGTCCATCAACAGGTCCATCAACAACCCTAATGTCCATCAAAGTATAAACAAATCGTGGTATACTGTTATCATGAAATGTAATAAAAAATGAACTACTGATATATACAACAACAGGATGGATCTGAAACGAATTATTCTGAGTAAAAGAAGCCAGACCTCCATACTTCCATACCACCCACACACCCACTACCTAATTACACAGTATATAGTTCCATTATATAAATTCTAAAAATAGAAAATTAATTTTTAGTGGCAGAAATTGGTAAGTTTTGCCTGGGAAGAGTTGGGAGGAAGAAATTACAAAATGCAAGGAGGAAAATTTTAGAGATGATGAATATGCTCATTTTCTTGACTGACATCGTTTAGGAGTATATACGTAGAACTTACCAAATAGTACACTTCAATTAATTATGTGCAGTTTAATGTCAATTATATCTCAATAAATTTGTAAAAATATAGATTCATAGTCCAGTATTAACAGTAATATCTTTGTCTTCCTTTGAGATTTTTGGATTTATTAATGAATTTCAAAGAAAAAACTAATACTAAATGTTTGTTCTTAAAAATTATTTCTACTTATTGTTAAGCATATTGTCATTCTTGATTTCTTTAAATTTTGTCCCAAGTTAGACATATCTGATAAGAAGAAAAACTTCCATCAATTAAAACACAATTTATAGGAGTTTTTATTATACAGTTGACCCCTGAACAATGGGGGGTTAGAGGCACTGACCCCCTGCACAGTTAAAATTCCCCATATTACTTTTGACTCCCTACGAACTTAATTTCAAATAACCTAATGTTGACTGGAAATTTACCGGTAATATAAATACAATATTAATACATATTTTGTATGTTAAACATATTATATGCTGTATTCTTACAATAAAGTAAGAGAGAGTACCGATGTTGTTAAGAAAATCATTTGGAAGAGAGAACACATTTACAGTATAGTACTGTATTTATCCAAAAAAAAATGCATGTAAGTGGACCCACATAGTTCAAACTTGGGTTGTTCAATGGTCAACTTTAATTACATTATAGTAAGACAAGAGAGTTCTAATTACAATCTAACTTGCAAATAATTTATTAAAAATGCATACAATGAAATTGATATAAACTTTAAGACCCTTCCATAACTAAAGCAGCATTTTTTGTTTCATTTATCTAAAGTCACACAATTTTTTCAAGTGATTTGGGCTATATCTATCCTTACTGATTCTCCCCCCAAAAAGATTCAGAAACGCCAACCAAACATCACATTATTAACACCATTTTGAGATAATATATTAATGATCATTATATTTTAGAAATTATATTTTTCTAAGGAACATCACCCACTCCTACTAAGCAGTTTATCCATTCCACTGCCAACAGACAGTATGAAGTCTGAAGACTCTAACTTTGAAATCACTCAAACCGTGGTTGAAGTGTTAAGAGTTTCTAGATATGCTTTTTCTGGTGAGTTATTTAATCTTGATTTGTTTCCCCCAGCAACAAAAGGCATTTAGTGAGAATACATAGTAAGTTTTAGACTAAAAAAATCTCTAAAGTGCCTAGCACATGATAAAAATTAAAAGTACCAACTAATAATATTAAATCATTTTTAAACACACATTTTTAAAATATCAAAATTGAGGGGCACCTGGGTGGCACAGCGGTTAAGCGTCTGCCTTCGGCTCAGGGCGTGATCCCGGCGTTATGGGATCGAGCCCCACATCAGGCTCTTCTGCTATGAGCCTGCTTCTTCCTCTCCCACTCCCCCTGTTTGTGTTCCCTCTCTTGCTGGCTGTCTCTATCTCTGTCAAATAAATAAATAAAATCTTTAAAAAAATCAAAATTGAATTGTGAAAGGAGCCAAGTTTATTTTAGTGTTTCTTCAAATTCTCATTTGTTTAATCTTCATACTTTGGCTATTTATCTTTTTCATGTTGTAATGGCCTGTCTTTCACTGGGAGGGAAACAACTTTCTTAAACTCTTCAAAGTGTATTAGCTTAGTAGCCTATCTATTTTATGACCAGAATGTTTGTACAGGTTGTGTTTGCAAATTAACCTTTCAAGGAAAAACATATGCCTTTTAATTTAGTATTTATTTGTGACTGATGACTTTTGCTTAAGAGGTGATTTTATCTGAAGAGATACCACTAATTTAAGCAAACAAGGGTGATGCTATTTTCAGGCAAATTATATGATCTTGCATATCTCAAATTAGAAAGGGTGAAAGCTAATCCATCATATAAGGCAAACCTATCCTATTATCTGTAGAAAACAGGTATTTCTAAGGACTAGTAAAGACAGAAAAACAGAAAAGGGGACTATAAATATAAAATACTCAAATTACAATTGAAATCTTACATTTGAAGTGCTTCCTTGGAAAATTTTGTTACACAATTCCAGATTCAACCTAAGACCTTCAAAGGGGTTTAACAGCAACAAAAATGAGTAACCCTATCCTAAATTGCTATTTCACGTAGATATGCTAATTGGGAAAAGATATATGCAGGGAAATAACAAGAGGCAAAATTTGCGTTTGAATAGGGAAGATACCATTTATGTATTTTAATTCAAAGTATCACTTTGCTATCTGCTAAAATGTACAAATGTATACTGTAAAATTAGTTAGAAATTGCCCTATTTTTAAATGGCTGACTTATTTCAAGGAAATTAATGTATTTCTCAGTGCTACATGGCACAAATAAAAGTATTAATTTAGAATTCTATTCATAACATAGCTTATTGTATATATTATTTTCAGCTAGCTACAAAATTGCAATTTTACTGGCACATGCAATGAATAGAAGGTATTATTACAGTTTAATTATCTTTGTTTAATCAAGTAAAAAACACCATGTCCAAATGTTGTCTTCTTCACCTACAGAAACTTAAACTATATACTGTGGGCTCTGATTTTACAATGATGTCCCATTAAGATTTTGTTAGGATTTAAACAATATTTAATCAAAAAATTTATAATTCTGCCAAAGAGAAATCCTAACAAAATTATCTAAAGCCAATATACACATGAATAGAAACAATACATGTTTACATTACTTCTGCTGTTCGACCTATCTCTTCCACGACTATACACATAGAGATAATCTGTTGCAGAAAACTAAAGTTCCATGAAAATTAATAAAACAACGAAAGAACATATATACTGATGAACCACTGGAAAGTTGCTTTTTGTTATAGATTTTTAATAAAATGTTCAGTATATCAAATCAATTATCTTCCTTCCTATACCCTGAAGTAGTTATTAATAACTCACCTGTTCAAATAAACATACACATTTATACACATGTATTCTCTTTTTAATTAAAAATATATCACGTCTACTTTCTGCATTATGTATACTAACCTATTATAGGACACTCATATTACATAATTTATTGGAGGATATAATCTTCTGTCTTGAGTTTTGATACTACCTGCAACACTGATTATCACATCCTTTTTGACATATGCTCATATATTTTTATTTTTTTTCTTTCTCTGATTTTCAGGATCTTATTAGGGTAAAGTTAGTTGCTATAATAAGTGAGCAACAACATATTAGTGGCTTAACCCAATTACAGTTAATTCCTCACTCATGTAATGATACCAGGTGAGTAGGAAAAAAGAAGGCAGCCTCCTATGTGTAGTCATTCAGGGACCCAGGATCACTAAATTTCTCTTGTCTTCTACATATGTCTTCCAAAATTTCCCTGAGGATATCTTTTATTACAAACCAACCAGAAGCTGAAAGGGCATGGATGATTACCTATGGAAGATATTTACAATCTAGGTTTGAAGGAGCACATACCCTTCCATAGCTAGACCTCAGTCATATAAACACCTTTATTAGCAAGGAAACAGGGACATGTAATCTTTGTCAGTGAATCTGAACAATTCTAAATGGGAGAACAAGAAATACAAGTTTTTGTGGACCATTTTATTCAAAGTTTAATAGGGAAAAGTTGATATATTCCAGGAAATTTGAAATATATCTCATTCCCTACAAGAATGCATAAAAATGCCTTTTTCCTTGTATTTTAATTAGCACTGGATATTGTCAATAGTTCACACTTCTGTCCAGTGTATTACATGGGTGAAAAGTGTTATATGTTGCATTTTTAGTCTACTAGTGAGTTTGTGTACGTCTCATTTTTAAACAACATTTGCATTTCTTATTCTGAAATTCATCTCTGTATCCTTTGCCTAATTTTCCAATTTATATAAATATATATTTTTAATTTTGTCCATGAAAAAGTTGTAAATTAGAACATTTATTCATTTTCAGTCATATAGGACACACATACTTCCAGTGTATTGTTTACATTTATTTCATTTTAATTATAGATTCCGTATTTCTGAAATAATATAAATTAAGTTGTAAATAATCATTGAAAATGTAATGTCAATAATTTATTCATTGTACTAATATGCCCTCTTGATAAAAACTTTTGTAGGAGATGTTCTATGGCTAATTTTATTTGGGCATGCTCAGGGCTTTCTGAGCAAAAAGCACTGGCACAGAAAGAATGATTAAATGAACAGACAGTTTTCCAATGAAGACATACAAATGCCTAACAGACACATGAAAAAATGTTCAAAATCATTAGCCATCAGGGAAATTCAAATCAAAACCACACTGAGATACCACCTTATGCCAGTTAGAATGGCAAAAATTAACAAGGCAGGAAACAACAAATATTGGAGAGGATGTGGAGAAAGGGGATCCCTCTTACACTGTTGGTGGGAATGCAAGTTGATACAGCCACTCTAGAAAACAGTGTGGAGGTCCCTTAAAAAGTTAAAAATTGAGCTACCCTATGATCCAACAATTGCACTACTGGTATTTACCCCAAAGATACAGACGTAGTGAAGAGAAGGGCCATATGCACCCCAATGTTCATAGCAGCATTGTCCACAATAGCTAAATTGTGGAAGAAGCCGAGATGCCCTTCAACAGATGACTGGATTAAGAAGATGTGGTCCATATATACAATGGAATATTACTCAGCTATCAAAAAGAACGATTTCACAACATTTGCAGCAACATGGAAGGGACTGGAGGAGATAATGCTAAGTGAAATCAAGCAGAGAAAGACAATTATCATATGGTTTCACTCATTTATGGAACATAAGAAATAGGAAGATCGGTAGGAGAAAAAAGGAAAGAATGAAGGGGGGGTAAACAGAAGGGGGAATGAACCATGAGAGACTATGGACTCTGGGAAACAAACTGAGGGCTTCAGAGGGGAGGGGGGTGGGGGATTGGGATAGGCTGGTGATGGGTATTAAGGAGGGCACATATTGCATGGTGCACTGGTTGTTATACACAAGTAATGAATCATGGAACATTACATCAAAAACTAGGGATGTGCTGTATGGTGACTAACATAACATAATAAAAAATTATTATAAAAAAAAGAATGATTAAATGGCCCTACACCTTGGAAGTTAGAGATAGTAAATTTCCCCAGAGCCATTTGCTCCTATTCAAATGGTAATAAAGTTTAGAGGTACCTTTCTGATCCCCCTCAGTGCCAATTGCTTACATTCCAGGGCAGAGACCTTCTTCTTTCACCCAAGGGAAGATTTGTTCGTACTCCAGAGGAAAAACAAACAAACAAAACAAAAAAACACACAAGATGGCAACCCTTCCTTCAGAGGGACGGATAAGTATGCTACCAGCTTCTAGGTGAATTCAGAGTTTTCTAATTTCAGAGTCCCTCTCCCCTGATTCAAACTCTCAATGCATGCAGGCGTCATCTGGCTCTCACCATGCCACGCTGTGGGGATTCAGATTCCGGGCCTGGGGAACTGACTTAAGCTTCTCTGTGAGTAAAAGGTCTCTCCCCTGATCTAGAGGTTTGCGTGTGTTGGGTAATATCTCATAATCTGTACAGTTTCAGACTTAAACTTTACCATGTTTTCTCTCTTTTAGAAAATAAATGGTAAAAAGAACATCATTCCTATCTAATTAAAGTACAAGGCAAACTCCCATTCCTCATACTAAAATTAGTACTGTTACCTTATATGTGATAGCCCCATATGTTTTAATTCCATTTGTAATTTAACACCCTACAATAAAAGAAAAAAATTGATATATAAGTTAACTTAATAATAGCAATTTTGATTTGAAGAACAGCAATATAAAGCTAGAAAAGTGGCATAGATATAAGAGATAGGAAATTCTCATGACTTGGGACACCAATAAAACTTTAATTTTGTTTTGCTCTTTCCACTTTCTTTAAAAGACCATTTTTGCACTTCTAAGAGGTTTATATTACTTTTTATATACCAAACTCACAAAGCCATCTGTGATTTTCTTCTTGTACTCCTTAAAAATATTCTCCTGGCATCTAATCAGAAACTAATTTATACTATGGTTGAGTCTTATATTTCCAGTAAATTTTTTTAAAGAACAAATTAGCATGGTTATCTAAACTGGACCGTAGTTCATCCCTTTGCGAATAATGAGGAATCACTAAATATATCCAGGTCTTTAAAGTGAAGTCAGAATGAGTCCAAGAAATAAGCTGAATGTCTAATAGCTCCTTGTAGAGTTGGATAATCTTCTTTGAACACACCTAATTGCCATAAGTGGAACATTCCTGCTGCCAGCTACATTAGGTGAGTTTATACTTAAAATTTGTCCTTTCAGAGCTCTCATAATAACCAAGAATAATACAATGAGCTTTAGACTCCAGAGTATAACAGAAAAATAAATTGTTTGAAGTAGCACAGAGAGAAAAGTGACATTGCTCCCAATCAGTCTTGTGAGATCCTTGGACACAGCCAACCGTCTACACCTATGTTTCCACCCTCACAGGTCTATGCTAAGGGCTATCTTTGGGAGGTTTATTTCTCAATACTCCAAACTAGGCCAAAATTGTCTTGCACTATGTATCTCCAGTGCACTATAGCTAGTGAAGTTATATATAGCATTGTGTAATTCATATTTGATAAGGATTAAGTACTAATTACATAATTTAGAGGACACACTAAAACTGGTACCATTTCAGGGTTATAATCATGACTGCATGATCTTCTAAATTAATATACATATATATAATGTGTATATATAATACACTATATAATATATATATATATATATATATATATATATATATATATATATACTAGTTAAGCTGTTCTGTTAAAGCTGAATGTTTCCAATACCCAGTCCTTCTAGTAGAAAGTCAATGAAAACTAAATATGCACATCTTTTCTATTCTCCAAAAAGTTATTTTCCATTCTCTGTCTTACATTTCTTTTAGAATTTCCTAAATGTTTAAATGCCAAAGATAAGTATATTGAAGATATGTATATGTGCATGTATAACATAAGTCCTTAGCATGCTAAGGGTATTGACCACTAAATGTTTGGTCAGTGTTCATTTGTTCTGAGAAATATGTTCCTTGTTTCAAAACTCTGATGAGTATTTAATCTTCATATGGAAACCTTGCCCACGTTATGCAAATATTTCCTGTAATTTTCCTATATCACAGTGTTGTGTGATCTTTTTAATGCATAAGATTTTCTATCAGATACAGTAAAGACTTTTTTAGGGTTTTAGAGAGAGGAAATTATGAAATGGAAACAAATGTTTTTGGACATATTCTCTGTGCTGGACACTATACAAAGTGTGTTACATAGATTATTGTAAGAGTCTTTGTAATTGTATTATTATATTCCCTCTTTTTAGGAAAATAAAGCTTAAAATTGTCACCAAACTGGAATCAAACTTTGGAACCTTGACTCCAGAAACTCTTTCTGTCATCTTTTCTTAAAGAATTAGTATAAATTCTTAGTTTATGGACATTTCCTGTTATAATTTTACAACATTTTTACTACTCTACATTGAAATTCTTACCTTAGCAGGTTGAAATACCCAGATAATGTAGGACCATTTTTTTTGTTCAATATGCAACAGAGTGAGACTTCTTAAGATAGTTACAGACTGCTGATAAAATTAGTTAAAATCTAAATTCAGAGCATTTAGCTTTTATGACATAATTGTTGGCTTGGACTTAGAATAACTTGCAATCAGTTGGTAGAATTACAAGTGAAACAATTGGGTACAAGTGGTGATGAGTGATAAGAATCATAGCTATAGACAGTGAACTCATAAAAAGTTAAAATACTGCTACTGGTTTTTTCTGTATATCTGAAACCCTCAGAAGGAAGAGGGTAAAACAGTATTTTCTGGAACACATGGATAATGAGCCAAACTGAGGCTCTCTCCAACTAGGAATACTTTAACCCCATCTTACCTCATTTTGGGCTGACATTGTATATCAATCTCTCTAGGAGCAATAAAATTACCTGGAAGTACATGCATACTTGTGTTTCTTTTTAAAAATGAAAAACAGAATAATCATAAACAGATCACTTACATGTCCACTACTGGATAGTTTCTAGAGAACAGAAATACATTTTTACAAATTTATTGCCACTTTTAGGTACTCATCGAGACTTGTTATTCATTCAGAAAGTCAAAAAAAAAATATTTAAACCCCATATTTGACTTAAGGATCCCTATACTTTTGAAAAATTTGTATTAAGATGCATGAGGCACATTTTACCATGTGTGACCTAGAGAGATTTATTCTGTGTTTTGGTTTGGTACATTAGGTTCTAAGAAATGTCTGAGTTCCCTTAGCTAGTTGATAAAAGTACAATTAAAAATGTAGGTGATAAGTAGTAGGAGATAACACTGCATCTAATAAAACTTGGGTCAAATAAAATTATTGCTGGACCTATGATGTTACTGGACTCTACAGTTTGATATCAATAATATCTAACTATCTTGAAGTTATGTTGTCACCTGTACAATAAATTATATAGTAAAAATATTATGAAATGTTAAAGTATTATAAAAATTTACTCTGCTTGTTGTTAATAAAGTCCATGATATTTGATTTAGATGATAAATAATTGCTTTCATGGTATCTGAGTTAGGTGCTAAAAATATTTAGTAGATAATAGGCCTTCTGTCAAAACTCATCAGATACTCTTTGAACCTATGAATTTCTAATTCATATCACCTCCTCCTGGGCTGATTAATTGAAAACCATTGAGCTGAAATATTGTTGCTCTTCCTCTCTGTACCACTGTTTTATACACATGATTTGATCTGCATAAGAGGAAAAAATCCACCACAGATACTATTTCAAAAGTGGAGCATATAAATAAAGTAAGGCCATATATTGAGGGCCTAATTAATCAACTAAATAATCCCAGCCAAAGTAGAAAACATATAAAAGAGTTTTTTTTCTGTGTGTGTGTTTCTCTTTAAAAGACTCTCAAGATTTATATTTATTCATTGTCTGATCTAATAGCTTACAGAATACATAACTCCTGCAGATCAATACAACAATTTACAGACCTGTCACAGTATATGAAAGAAAAATCATTTAAATTACTCAAGCACTCTTATAGGAAGCACTTTCAAATTTAAATAATAGATTCCAACCAAAAGACAGGTTTGTCAAACGCATTTTTTAAGCATCTAATGACGGTTTCTTATGAATTATAGCACAAGGTGGAAGGCTCATCTTTTTAGTAAAAGCAATGTTCACATAAAATTATTTCAAGTTTTAATTAATGTTGTACATTTGATGCACTTTTAAGGCTTCTAAAACTCATAGAACAGTCAATGAGGATGTGTTGTTCTAAGCTCCACTTTATAAAGCATTAATATGAATTTCAGAGAGCTTTATTAACTTGCTCAAATTCATAAGACCATATACGTGGAAGATTTAACACTGATATCTAGGGTTTCTCAATCCACAATCAATATCTTTTGTTTTACCACATTAAATATTTCTGTCACATTAAACAGAATGTATAGTAGTCATCTTCAACATGGAAATGCATTTGAACACAAAAATGATATACTTATGACTCTTTCAAAAAGGAATTCAAAATCCTATTTGTAGGATTTGTAAGTAGGAACACAATGTAAATATGGCCGAGTAAAAACAATACCAACGAAGAAATAGTAACGTAGAAACTTTAACAAATGAAGAAAAAGAAAAAATAAATGAAGAAAAAGAGAATATAAGAAATCTATCTAAAGGTATCCAGTTATGGTCATTCATTATAGTAGTTCATTACTTTGCATAATATCAAAGAAGTCCAACACTTTCTGCCTGATACAATGTCTTTAAATATGTAAGTCCATAATTACTATCTTTGTATAACAATATTAATTGTATAGAAATAATAAATTCTATGGTGAAACTCTTCAGAATAAACTGGCTTATATTCAAAGATAAAAAGTCATCTGGATTTATTTCTTTTTACTCCCAAGAACCTGCCAATGAGCCACTAATGAAGAATAAATAAAAAGAAGTAAGTAGAGGAGGAGGAGAAAGAGGGATGATAGTAGAAGGGCAGAGGAGAAAAGAAAGAGAAGGAAGAAGGGAAGGAAGGGAGGGAGAAAGGACCAAAATGGTAGAGAGATCATTAGTCAACTAGATTTTTCAACAAGTATAATTATCCCAGAAAGCTTTTGGAATACTGGTGATTGAGAGGTGGGGGGAAAGATGAATCTCTGCACTATATATGAGAAGACAACAATGCAGATGACTTGAACTGTCTGCAAAGCTTCTGAAACTCAGGACTCCCAGGTACCAAGGAGCAAGGGGTAGACTGAGATGTGGGTATGTGAAAGGAGCTTTCACTGAATGTACAGAAATGGATCTATAAATCAAACCCTTTGAACCATCCACATCAGCCACACATTACCAACAAAAACATTAAAAAGAGAGAGGAGAGAAAATGGAAGTGAGGACTAGGAAAAGGATAATTCCATGGTGCTTTTCATGCTTGAAGAGTCACTAGACTTAAAAAGTGACAACAAGTACACAGGGCAAACCTTTTTTTTAAAAAAATAACTACACATTAGCAAATATTGTGAAACTGTATAACACCAATGATGTTATTAAACACCTTAGAAATCTCAGATGCCTCTAAAAATTTCAGAGAATAGGTTACCTACACAAGAGCAAGATTAGAGTTCTCACCAGCAAACCTAGACAATTGAACAATACCTTTGCATTTCTAAAGGAAAGTGACTTTTATCTAATATTCTACACCAAATCAAAATATTTTTTCCTATGGGAGGACTTAGAAAACTGGAACAATAGCTTACAGAAACCTCCAGGGGAAAACACAAACTTCAACAGACCAGCTGATTACATGAAAAGTTTGAGGACATACTATGTACAAAATAAAGTAAAATCATACATACACACACACACACACACTATTCTCTACATGAGAAAGTGTAATCTTTGGCTGTGAGCACCATTTACAGAAAGGGATTGGAAATATTTTATTCAATTCCATGATTTATATTTGAGCTATAGACCAGTAGTTCTTTTTTTTCCATAATAATATTTTTATTAGACCAGTAATTCTTAACACTGTCTTCAAAGCAATTAAATTAGAATGTTTGGTATCAGTGCCCAGTCATGAGCTTATTTGTAAAAGTGCTCTAGATTTTTCTGTCATGTAGTTAAGCTTGAGAAACACTCAAAAGAAAACATAAAATACAGATAAAACACAGATATCAGTCTTAAGATTTCAGAAGAGGAAGTAAAATTAATTTTTTAAAATTATGAAGAGAAAAATGAAGATGACGGGCTAAGAGTCGAAAGTGAGGAAGTATGCCAAAAGAAAGTGCTGAAGGTCATACCCATAAGGCCATTCACTGACTGGGTCTCTCCTGATCGGTCAAGAGTTCAGAATCCACTCTACATAATTTGTGCACCATATAAGTTGTTAAAAACTTTCAATACTAACCTTTAGGCATTAATATTCTCACCTAGCAAAATATGAAATTAATACATTCTCTTAAACTCTAATAGAAAACACGTAAAAACAGGTAGAAAACGCTATTTAAAGTTGCAAAACTAACATAAGAACTATAATTAGTAGTAACTATATTGGAAGAATGTGGAAAGAGTAAGAAAGGAGTGGTTTAAGTAAGTTAACATATTATTGTCTAAAATAGTCAAATAAAGAACCTAGTAAATAATTATTGCTGATTTAGATTTAAAAATTAGCTAGGGTTTAAACATGTTTGCCTTTTAAGAAAGGGAACTGGGATGAACAAGTCAGGAAACAACTAATGTTGGCGAGGATGTGGAGAAAGGGGAACCATCTTACACTGCTGGTGGGAATGCAAGCTGGTACAGCCACTCTGGAAAGCAGTATGGAAGTTGCTGAAAAGGTTAAAAATGACCCTATGATCCAGAAATTGCACTACTGGGTATTTACCCAAACAACACAAAGATAGTGATCCAAAGGGACACCTGCACCCCAATGTTTATAGTAGCAATGTCCACAAGAGCCAAACTATGGAAAGAGCCCAGATGTCCATCGACAGATGAATAGATAAAGAAGATGTGGTGTGTGCATGTGTGTGTGTGTGTGTGTGTACATACACACACAATGGAATATTACTCAGCCATCAAAAGAAATCTTACTATTTACAACAACATAGATGGAACTAGAGTGTATTATGCTAAGTGAAATGAGTCAATCAGAGCAAGACAATTATCATATGATCTCACATACATGTGAATTTAAGAAACAAAACATAGGATCATAGGGGAAGAGAGGAAAAAATAAAACAAGATGAAATCAGAGAAGGAGAAAGCCATAAGAGACTCTTAACTATAGGAAACAAACTGAGGGTTCCTGGAGGGGAGGTGGGTGAGGCGTTGGTGTAGCTGGGCGATGGGCATTAAGGAAGGCTTGTGATGCAATGAGCACTGGGTGTTAAATGCAACTGATGAATCACTGAACTCTACCTCTGAATCTAAAAATCCACTATATGTTACTTAATTGAATTTAAATAAAATAAAATTTAAAAAGGGGAACTGGGGCTGTAAAGTGAGTCTTTCATTATAAACCTACACTCAGGTTTTTAACAATGTGCATAGACTAATTAAATGGAAAGCATAGCTTAAATATTATATATTGAACCTAATTTGCAGATTAAAAATAGGAAGTTATTTGAAACTTAATCAGTCATTGTATAAGGAGTCTGAATGTGAATTAATGCAAAAATGTGGCAGCATATGTGGGCAGAAACAGAAGCACTTCTGATCCACTTAGCATGTACAAGAACTGATCATCCTCCTCTAATGCACTGCCATTTTTTTGTGAGTCATTTCTCTGCATGGCCATTACTAACATATAATAAAATGTGCTTCCTCTGCTTGGAGAATTCAACCCCAAGAATTACAAAAGGTTTATGATTTCATCGTATTATTGGTATCCTTCAGTATCCTGGTTCTTTTGCCAAGGAGAAAAATTTCATGTAAAGCAAAAGATCTCTTCTATAGGGTTGTGAAATGATCTTTCTCATTTTCTTCTCAGTTGTGATTTCTATTAAACCAAAGATGGACATGATGAAATTGTTTGCTTTTCTGATGATGGTTGCTTTGGTACAGACATTCCTAATTTCTTGGTTACTTGTAAAGATATTATGACTTCTAATACAGTATAATTACTTTTACTTGTAAAAAGACTGGAATACAGCAGGGATATATAACTGAGGACAGAGGCTTGGGGAGACCGGCTTTACTAAAAATTGTTTAAAAAATTAGCTGATTGAAAAAATATACCCAACTCGGGTAAGAAGTAATTTTCTGGCCAAATCATTTAAGTCCTTGTAGAAAGAGATAGAGAGAGATAGAGAGAGATGGACAGAGAGAGAGAGAGCATATTATCAAAACAAGAAACAAAATTCCCATCTAAGCCAATACCTGAAGGAATAGCAAAAAAGATTACCATTCTCATACCCTCCTCTCTTATCAACCAAAGCATTGGCACTCAACTGATTTTCTTTGAATTCTATGACAACTCATTCTCAAGTCTTTTTTGCTAATCCTAATTCTTCCTTTAAATTCTGGCAACACTGATGGCTGCATTCTAGATCTTTCTGTATCACTCTGGATTCTCCCTAATAATCTCTCCAGTATGATGATTCCCTTTGGATATAGTTTTTCTTTGAGTATTGCTGACTCTAAAACCATTTCTTAAAATAGCTAGGCTCATGTAATCCTTTTACTTACATCTTGGATGTATATCAAATTTATTATCTGAAAATTAACGCCTTTACATTCTTAAACCAATAAAAACCTAAGTTTTGTTGATTTCACCTGTTGAATATTTCACAATTTTGTTTCCTCCTCTTCACTGTCATTATCCTGCCTGAGCCATTTTCATCTATCACCTGAACCAATGTAAGAACTTTCTACCTGGTCTTTCTGATCCATTCCTATGTGGGACTTGCCCATTTACTCTCATTTGTAGCCAAACTATGAAATACAAATTTTATATATGTATGTTGAATTCTATATATTTATATGCAAAAATTTCCTAATATTAGAATACACACACACACACACACATGCACATATTCCCTTTATAATGCAAAAAAACAATGGAAAAAAGCGAGTGGAAGGTATTTGTTGTTGCTGCTGCTGTCATTGTTTTTAAAAATACAAAACGACTATTTTAAACATTCGAGTGGCAAGAAAGGAGAAGGGAGATTAATAGATAGAATATGGAAATCATTTATACGGTAAAAAACAAAGGCTTGAATTAAGACAAGAAGAAAAAGAAGGAGACATTTTGATTCATAGATGACAAACTGATGGCAGATAAAACATGGCTGATCAAGGAGGAGTTGAATATAATGAACATTTCTCACTGGAAACATCACTTCTATGGATGCTTTGGATTAGCAGCAGATTAAAGGCATGGAGGTAAATGACCATCTGGCTTTAGTCCTCTGCATTTGCACCATTTCTGGTAAATTTAACATGCAGGGTGAAAATTGGGTTTGAAACTCAGGGGAGAATCAGATCTAAAATTACAGACTTGACAGCTAGTAGAATTTTGGCAATTAAGGTCATGAATGCTTTCCTCCAGTAGGAGCATATTATAAGAGAAAACTAAAATTGCAACCTTGAGGAATACCAACAAATTAAGAGTTTGTGGAAGAAAAGATCTAAAATGGGAGATTAAAAGTTGGAAAATAATTCATATAAGGAAAATGAAACTTATTTTTTTTTGGTAGCATCCAAGGGTAGAGGGGGAAAGCTTGTGCAGGAGTGGATAAGAATTGAAGATGCAGAGTCAATTTTCTGAGTTTAATGATGATGATGAAGAAAGACAGTAACAGATTAAGTAAGTGGCGACATGTAGAACTTTTTCTTCCCTGAAAGCTGATTGTAGTTTCTCTTGATTACAATCCTGCAGCTGGCTACCTGTTGGGTATGCTCAATCCTTGATGCCCACCCACAGTCCTAGAGCTGCTCAGCCAGCGAATTTTTCTATTTTCAGGTCTTTTGCAGAAAATCAGTGATGAGAATTTGATACCAACATCATTTTTAAAAAATAGATATAAAAAGTGTTATTTCTAAAGCAAATAACTTCAGTAAAAAAAATCCTGATTCTTGGAACTCTAGGCCCTTATTTATCATGTGATCCACTTTACTGAATGAGGGCTTTAATTGCATGCCTTATTAACCAAATCAGTTTCAAATGGTGTTTGTTTTCCAACATTTTCATCAGGCCATAGAAAAAAACTGAGTATGTACATTTTATGCCAGATTTTTTTCCTCACAAGAGTTAGAGATTTCTATGAGAAGATACATTAGGCTGATTTCAAATTTCTATAGATAAAGTTGCATTTTACATTCCTAGCTTTATCTGCTTTTTGAGAATACAATACAAAAATATTTTTAACAGAAAAAAATGAATGTTTTATTAGATTCTGCAATCTTCATCTTTCTCCAACCAGTGAGTAAATCTAAGAAAAATTTAAGAAAAGCCAATGTGTTAAAATGATTTGAGCAAATAATAACTGGCATAGTGCAAACATTTTTTCATAACCTTTTCCTTAAAAAACAAAAACTTTATCATTCCATGAAATTACAATTTCAGTCTCATTTAGTTGAGCTATCAAATTTGATATATTATCAAATATATCGAGCATTATTATATTACCTAAAGCACTAGAAATAAGGATTCACTTTTCCAATTTTTGTTTTTTATAACCTATTGAAGGATCCCTCAGAATCCTTGAGGATATCCTTAGAATTTCCTAAACAGAAGGATTCTTGAGAACCCATAATAAAAACAGAGAAAGGAATACAAATAACCAAATGCAGAAGGGTTACCTACATCTCTTCTTCTACTCGGCTTCTGTGTTAAAAGAGGAGTTCAGGTCTCCTCCAGATGCTTCAGAGCTTTTAATACTCTCTTTACCCAATGTAGTAACAGAATTATTTAGTATGGGGAAGGCAAAAACATAATTTTCCACTTGGGGGAAGGACCTCTTAACCACATATCTCAAAACAAAACAAAATCAATTTAAATGTTCTCATGTGTGAATATGCTTCCACAAAACCCTGGAAAATTGAAGTGTTCAAAAAAGAGGGAGTGGGAGAAATTGCAAATGCTGCTGAGCGTTCAGTAACTGGAAAGCTAAAATTGGACTTGGTGTTGTCAAAATTTAGGCCATTATGGACACTGATTAAACAAGCAAGCAAACAAAAACACAGGAGTAGGATCTGTTCCAGCCTGAAAATACCAAGTTTACAAAATGTACATGTCTTAACAGTTCTTGAAGATTTTTAAGGAGTGTTTCAGAAGGTACTTGACCAAACTTACCCTAATAACCTTGAGGAAAGAAATTGTCTCCCCACTATTTCTTCCCCTACTTTCCCCCTCATCTTTTCAAATATAATTTCAGAAATAACTGTATTAGGGCCTACTGCTCCTGGGAATAACTGTTGCCGTCTATAACTTACTCAGGGAAAAGTTGTATGTAGATGCTGAAAAATTCCTCCCTTCTCCTTATTTGGGGAGGAAACCATCCTCCTTGGCAATAATTAAGTGAAAGTACAGTCAAGTCAGCAAGTTGAGATAAGTGCTACAATCCCAGTTCTCCTTCCAAAAGGATGAGCTCTGCTGTCTCTGTCCAGAAAGTCTTTCATACAGAGATGCTGAAATGAGACAGTGTGTCTTACTGTCTGAATTATTCACACTCACTTGTGACTGTGGCAGTAGTAGAAAGACAAGTCTATGAGGAATCAAGAATTCTTCATGCTTTCATTCTGAGTGTGACATGTTAGTTACACAAAGCCAGAAACCCTGCCTCTGTTCCCTCTGTTTAATCCATCCAAGATTTCCTTTCCTCCCCTCTTCCTGCCAAGGGTCTTACAGTGACATTGCTGTTCTGGACCAGACAAGAACTGCTCGTAGCACTTTCTTTTTAAGATTTTATTTATTTATTGGTCAGAGAGGGAGAGAGAGAGAACACACAAGCAGGGGGTCAGCAGGCAGGAGAAGCAGGCTCCCTGCTAAGCAAGGAGCCTGATGAGGGACTCAAGTCTAGGACCCTGGGATCATGATCTGAGCCACAGGAAGACGCTTAACTGACTGAGCCACCCAGGCATCCCTGCTCTTAGTCACTTTCTACTGCCATATTGCTATAATATGGACAGAGTCCAAGACAATGTTATTTGAATACTGTGGAGTATTTCTTCTGAAACAATGAATATATTTGTTTTATGTGACCAAAATAGCTATATATCTTTTTAAATTTACATTATAATATGTCTATTGCATCTCTTTTTTATTCCAAGTCCTTTTACCTATTAGTTCTTAGTTCTGACAGAGCATATTTTTTCAACTACTCTTTGCTTATTTTTTATATTTCTAAAATAATATTAGTCCTATTTAATTTCATTCCTCATCAACTACTAGAATTTTCATAATACTTAATATCATCACAAGAACATATTCCCTAAAATAACTTCATAACCTGAGCAACTTCTTTTACAGAGCTATAACAGAAGCTGTTTCTCCTCATATCTAAAATTCCTTTTTTTTTTTTTTCAAGTAGGCTCCACACTGGGCTTGAACCCACATCCCTGAGCTCAAGACCTGAGCTGAGATCAAGAGTCAGATGCTCAACCGACTGAGCCAGCCAGGCATCCCTCTCATCTAAAATTCCTAGTCATTGCCAACTATTATAGAGTCTTAGCAGTATTGTTTTATTTTTTAGGGAAGTCATTTGAATTTTTATTTAAGTTTTAACAATCTAAAGTATTTTTTCAATTATCTTTATATCCTCTTGTATTTTCCCAACTTTTTATTTTAACAAAACAAAACAAAAAAACAAAGAAAACCCACACAACTTTAATGTGACCCAAACTATGCTCCATTGTGAACCAGCCTTTGTTATCATGGATATATGTAAAGCACTAATACCCTTGGCATCACATTGTTTGGGTTCAAATCCTGACTCTAGCAATTAATATCAGTAAATTAGGGAATTTACTTAACTTCTGTAAGTAGCGGGTTTTGTATCTTTAAAATAGGGAGACTTATCAGCCCTATGAAGTTTGGAGATTACATTTGATAATTTACATAACCTGCCTAACATCTGGCAAATAATCAATACAACTTTTGCAGAGTCTTAGCTTTGTATTAATTATCATGTTCATAACCCTGTTTTTTCACTTTATATTGAAAGAATCGGTCTTTGTCGTGGGATTCTAATTGCCTGCAGGGCAGGAACCTGGTTGCATCTATCTCTATACTATCAGTATGAATAGGCATGTGTTTTTTATGTATACTGCTTTTACCTTCTGTTGTACAGCTTAGAGGTAAATTCAACTAATATTAGACAAGTAACTAAATGCTTTACAAATGAAGCTCTTTTTCTAAGCAAGCCAATTTCTTTTTAAAGATTTTATTTATTTGACAGAGAGAGACAGCCAGCGAGAGAGGGAACACAAGCAAGGGGAGTGGGAGAGGAAGAATCAGGCTCCTAGCGGAGGAGCCTGATGTGGGCCTCGATCCCAGAACACAGGGATCATGCCCAGAGCCAAAGGCAGACGGTTAACGACTGCGCCACCCAGGCGCCCCAAGCCAAATTTTTTAAGCTTTTTTTTTTTTCTACCTTGAGTTGCTTTTAGTCCACTTAGAGACTGACAGCTTTGAAGAACTAGTATAGCAGTCTTACCCAGCTAAATATTTGAAAACTGAACTGCAAGTGCTGAAAGTTTAATATTTTAATACAGTTTATAATTTAGCTAGCTTTCCACTTAAAGATTTCGAAAAAAAATCTAAATAGTAAGTTTATATCATTGTTAACCCTAACATTTGTCGTACAAAATCTTATAAAGCACTTAATTTGTATTCATGGACAATAACTAGATGGCTATGAAAAACAATTATTATAAGGTGGTTTATTCTTATGCTTTTAAAGATGTGGCTTCTAAGGCAAACAGTTTTCTATAATGGTGATAATTTATGTGATTAGATGTTTTCTTATACCAGGTCATGAAATTAATTTTCATCTTAATTATTGCCCACAGCAATGATTATATTAATAATCCATTTAGCTAATTGCATTTTGTTAAGTTAGTTGTGTTGCATTTTGGGCACTGCTAATGTGCCAAGGTCAGCATGTCTCCTCATCAGTATCCAATAACCAATGAAAAGTAATAGTGAATAATATCATTTATATTTGCAAATTCTAGAATATCTGTATACTCAGATTTCCTTTACTGGTATATATCATTTTCCTTAAGAGTCTTAGGGTCAATTATCTCAGTTTCAAGTCTCCCCCACCATGACTGAAGGGCTTATTAGGACCTAACAGCCTGCCATAGGCTAACCAAATTCACAGAACACTAATTTGTTAAAGAGAAGGTCAATATATTCATTTACCATGAAAATTATAACTACCTAGATAACTTCCTCTTGTTTCCCATCAATATATTCCTTTCCCATTAGAAGAAACTTATTTAGGAAGACAAGTTAAGGTCATGAAATTATTTTGAAGAACATGAAGTCAAAAAAGAACATGATGGAGAAGACTAAAGCGAATATTATAAAGCCATGACTCTAAAAAGGCATAAATAGTTGAGGTCCTGTTTTCCACTTCAGACAAATCATATAATACATATAAATCCTTTAAAAGATCACAATCACTATTCTTGAAGAGTTGTAGGAATCAAAGCACCACCCTTCCAATTAGTATACTTTCTGTTTCAAGACTTTGTAACCTCAGATCTAAGTTGTAAATGACCACCGAATGAAATAACTGAGGTCTTTCCATCTTTCCCCACAGGCTATATTACCTATTTAATCACTTCACTCAATTCTCTTCAAAACTTTTTTTTAAAATTGTTTCTTAACCTCACTTTCGATACATGGCAGCAAAGAAGGACCCAGTATGCTGCGTTTATCCTAAAGTGACTGAACCTGTCTGTGTACATTCCCATATCCAAGTTTGCAGAGGAATGCTTACATTGACTTTAATGGTAAAAACTTGCCATTTTTTTTGTTTTATTGTAGTTTCTAGGACTGAAAAAGATTGGAGAGCAGAGAAAGATAAAGAAAGATAAGTTACTCTAAAATATGGGAGGAGGGTTGGCAGAAAGGATAGACAAGACATTTTCAAAGAAAATGGCAAGTGCAGCTTTTTTGTGGGGATAGGAAGGCTTAATTTTTTTCCTTAATTCTTGTTTACTTAAGACTATGTATTAATTACTACACCTGTCTGCAATGTAAAACATATTTTAAAATCAAAACATGATTTTTGTATTTCTAGTTTCAGTTTCAATATGCAACATGCTTAGAAGCCATCACTCCCAACCTTAAAACAAGAAAAAGATAAACAAATTGAATACCAATATTTTCCTTAAATCAAAGAACTGAGGTCACAGGGCAAACTGTCACCTCAAAACTACACCCCAAACCAGGAAGAAAAACGCACCCAGGGAGTCATTGCTATCTGCTTACTCAGAACAGAAGCTGCCAGAGCCATAAACGGGTAGAAACACATAAATGGTGATTTTGATAAATTTCTGAAGGTTCAGTGTGGAGAAAAAATCCTCTTGTCAATGGCAAGGGAAGGATAAGAGTAGTCATTGCAAAATTCTCCCAGGGACTTTTCGAGAAGCAAGGGCTACTCTCCAGGGTAAATGACTTTTCCTTTTTCTGCACACTGGTTGAAGTCCAGTCCTCCCATTTCAGCTCCCTAGAGCCCTCTGTCTCAAAGGAAAAAAAACAAAACAAAACAAAACAAAAACAAAAACAAATAACAAAAGAATCAAAGAAACTGGGTGGGGATGCAGAAGTCAGGGATGGGAATCAGAAGTGGGAGGGTGTGGATGGAGGAACACTTGTGAAATTCCCAGCCCAAAGACATTTGTTGACAAAAGGAAGAGATTTAATTGTAAGATTTTAGAAAGCTCCCCCTTATCTTCCACACTCTATCACCATACTAACAGGGCTCCAGTATAATCACAATGGATTAATACTGAAAGAGCTGTAAGGCACAAACTATAAGAAGGAATACTTAGGAAAACACAAAGTAAATATGGGACTCAAAAATAAGGGCACTAAAGGAATTTAAAGTCCCTAACACCTACAGCTATAGCAAACATTAAACACAGCCTGACTACTATACAGATTAACATGTATTCCACACTAAAGACCTATTTTACTCATTTTCCATTACTCAATACAATATGCTCATTTTCCAACCAAAAATTACAGGGCATGCTGAAAGATAAGAAAAGAAAATCTCCTGAAGAAACAAAAGCAACCATCAGAACCAGACTCACATGAGAGACAGATGTTGGGATTATAATGAAGATTACTTAAATAAGCATAATTAATATGCTAAGAGCTCTAATGGAGAAAGTAAACAACCAAGAATAGATGAGTAATATAAGCAAATAGATGAAAACTTAAGAATCAAAAGGAAATGCTATAAATCAAAACACGGTAAAGGAGATGAAAAATAACTTCAACAAGATCATCAGTAAACTTGACACAGCCAGAAATCATAGGCTTGAAAACAGGTCAATAGAAACATCCACAATTGATATTTTAAGAGGAAATTAATGAAAGCACACACACACACACACACAGAGAGAGAGAGAGAGAGAGAGAGAGAGAGAGAATAGAACATCAAATAGCTGTGGGACAATTTTAAAAGGTGTTACATAAGCAAAATTGGAATACAGAAGGAAAAGAAAGAAAAAAATCAAAGAAGCATTTTAAGTAATAATGACCAAGAATCTCTCAAAAGTAATGATACCAAACGGTATATCCAGAAAACTCAACTGAAAAAGAAACAATTAACAAACCATCCCACATAAGAATGTTATATTTAAACTCAAGAAAATCAAAGAAAAAATATGCCCTACCTATAGAGATACAAGAATAAAAATTATAGCATACTTCTCATCAGAAACCAAGTGAGGAAGAGGAAGGTGAAATCAAATATTTGAAATGGTGGAAAAGGGACTGGAGGAAATAAACTAGAATTCTATATGCAGCAAAATGACCAATCAAAAGTGAAAAAGAAATAAACAAAAACAAACAAAAAGTGATAGAATTCATTGCAAGCAGAATTTCCCTGCAAAACAAAACTTTTCACACAGAATGAAAATGATACAGACTAGATATGTGAATCCACAAAAAGAAAGAGTAAGCATTGAATTATAAAGGTAAAATAAAATATTTTAAACTTCTGGGGATGACAGTGGAGTAGAGGATCCTAAGATCACCTCATTCCACAGATACAACTAAATAACAGTCACATCAGTATAAATAATCCAGAAAATGACCCTGAGACTAAAAGAACAAACTCCACAACTAAATGTAGAGAAGAGACCACATTCAAGAGGGTAGTAAGGGTAGAGACATGGTCTGGAGCTAAATGAACTCATGGGTCTATCCTTGGGAGGCAGGGAGTCACAGTGCAAAGAGGGAAGAAAAACAGACCCTCACACCAGGGATCACACATGGGGAAGATGAATCCCCACAACATTTGCTTTAAAAACCAGAGGGGTTGAATTTCATGAGTTCTTGCAACCAGAAGGAATTAAAAACTGGAATTTTAAAAAATGAGTGGTGTTGGCTGGGGTAGAGCCCAGGAGGGCAAGAGGAAACTGAGTCCCTGCCCTTCCAGAGACAGCACAACAAAGCGACCTTGGAGATACAATACAGAAGCAACACTTTGAAAGGTGCCTGGGGAACACTGGAGAGAGAGTCAGTTGGACAGATATCCCTGGGGAAATCCATCATTAACAAGGGAGTTAGCAGGCACCATTTCCCTTCCCCACCCTCCAGCATAAACACAACTGTAGGATTCACTACCTAACTTGCTAGCACTGACACCCCTCCCACACTTGCTTCCATCAATCCACCCTTCCAGATAGTCTGCCACAGTCCAAGCACCACAAGGCCCTTCCCTCAGAGTATTAGAGGGTGCAAAGCTTGCTAGAACCACTGCCCTGCTCTTCCAGGGATCCATCCTTCCAGACACGCCCACTTCAGTCCCAGCATTGCTGGGCCTCTCAGGCAGAGGACTGGGGATACTCAAAGCTTGCTAACACCACAGCCCTGCCTTTTAGCACTGTGTTTCAGAGGATCCACCCTTTCCAATACCCTCTTAAATAAAACCCATGTAGGGTGGTGCCACATGCCTAGCAGTATGCAAACAACCATGTCAGTGGCCAACACAACTCCAAAGCGACTTGTGTCCCAGAGAGAGGAAAAGATAATGACACACACCAGTCAGAGGCCCCAGCAGTGGGTTGGCATCAGACAACTGGTCTGACTGCAGGCTGCATCCACCAACAAAAGGCTCTCAGGGAACAGGGAAAGTGCCTAGCAGTTTGGTGCTACTTCATCTCATGCAAATGCCTGGTCTGACTTAAGGCCAAGGCATCAACATATTGGGCCAATAACATCAAAGGACCTAAAAAACTGACCAAAACAGTCAAAGAAGCCCATTGCAGCAAACTGGACTAAAGGAAAAAGCAACTCAGCCTCATTAGTAGGGTGCACATCACATGTAAGAGACATCCCTGAAGATCCAGGTTCTAGTGAACAGGGGACACTGCATGGCAAGACATTATAGGACCTATTCTTCATAAGGCCATTACTTTCAAGTGCAGGAGACATAGCTGTCTTTCCTAATACACAGAAACACACAGAGTGGGGTGCCTGGGTGGCTCAGTCAGTTGAGCATCTGACTCTTGGTTTCGGCTCAGGTCATGATCTTGGAGTCATGGGATTGAGCCCTGCATAGGGCTCTGTGCTCAGAGCAGAGTTTGCTTGGGATTCTTTCCCTCTCCCTCCCCCTCCGCTCCTCCCCTAACTCTCAAATAAATAAATAAATCTTTAAAAAAAAAAAGGAGTACACAGAGAGTTAGACAAAATGAAAGACAAAGGAGTATTTCCAAATGAAAAAAAAAAAAAAACAAAAACAAACAAACAAACAAAAATAAGACAAAATCATAAGAGACCTAAATGAAATGGAGATAAGTAATAAGCCTGATACAGAATTCAAATTAATGATCATAAAGATACTCACTGAACTTGAGAAAATGTGGAGGACATCAGTGAGAACCTTAACAATTAGATAAAATGAACTAGAGATGAAGAACATAATAAATGAAATTAAAATTCACTAGGTGGAATAAATAGTACACTGGGCAAAGCAGAAAAACAAATCAGCACCTGGAGAAGAGAAAGTCACCAAGCTGCGGAGAGAGAAAAAAAAATTATGAAAAATGAGTAGACTAACAAACCCAGTGATACCACAACTGTAGTAACATTTGCATTCTAGGGATAGAGAAAACAAAGCAAAGGGGGGAGAAAATTTAAAGAAACAATAGCTGAAATCTCCCCAAATCTGTGGATGAAAATAGAAATCCAGATCCAGAAGGCACAAGGATCCTCAACAAAATCAACTCAAGGGGGTCCATACCAAGACACATACTAATTAAGAGGGCAAAAATAAATTATTAAGAGAGAATTTTAAAAGCAGCAAGAGGAAAACAGTTACGTACAAGGGAAACTCCATAAGGCTATCAGCTGATTATTCAGTAGAAATTTTGAAGGCCAGAAGAGAGTGGCATAATATATTCAAAGTGCTGAAAGGAAAAAATCTGCAGCCAATACTCTCTAACCAGAAATGCTATCATTCGAAATAGGAGAGATAAAGAGTTTCCCAGACAGACAAAAGTTAAAGGAATTCATGACCATTAAACCAGCCCTACAAGAAATCTTAAAGTGGACTCTGAGTGGAAAAGACCTTAAGCAAGAGTAAGGGAAAAGAGGAAGCAAAAAAGCAGTAAAGAAGAAATATGTCTATAAAAATCAGTCAAATGACACAAAATAAAAGGACGTAAAGTATGACACCACATAACTAAAATGTGTGTGTGTGTGGGGGGAGAATGGATTCAAACTTAAGTGACAATCAACAACACAGATTGTTATATACAGATTGTGTTATATGCAAACAAAATGGTGACCACAAGTCAAAAACCAGCAGTAGATATGTAAGAAATAAAGATAAAGGAATCTGAGTATATCTCCGTGGAAAGCCAACTAATCATGAGAAAAGAGAGCAAGGGAAGAAAGGAATGAAGAAAAGCTCGTAAAATTTAAACCATAAAACAAGTAACAAAATGGCATAAGTACATATCGATCAGTAATTACTTTAAACACTAATGGATTAAATACTCCAATCAAAAGACATAGGGTATTGGAATAGATAAAAACCAAACCCACCTATATGCTGCTTACAAGAGACAGATTTTAGACCTAACAACACACACAGATTGAAAGTGAGGGGATGAAGAAATATTTATCATGCAAATGAATCTGAAAAGAAAGTACGGTTAGCAATACTTGTATCAGACAAAGTAGACTTTAAAACAAAGACTAACAAGAGACAAAGAGGGCACTTTAAATCATTAAGGGGACAATACAACAAGAAGTTATAACAATTGTAAATATGTATGCACCCAATAGGGAGCATCAAAATACTTAAGCAATTCAAAACAAACATAAAGGAAGTAATGGATAGTAATACAATAATACTAGGGAACTTTCACACCCTGCTTACATCAATGGACAAATTATCAAACAGAAAATCAACAAGAAAACAGTGGCTTTGAATGACAAATAGGACCAGATGGATTTAAAAGATATATTCAGAACATTTTACCCTAAAACAGTAGAACACACATTCTTTTCAAGTGGACATGGAACATTCTCCAGATACATCACATGTTAGGCAACAAAACAAGTCTCAAAAAATACAAAAAGACTAAGGTCACTCGATACATCATTTCTGATCACAACTCTATGAAATTAGAAATCAAACATAAGAAATAACATCTAAGAAGAGCACAAGTGCATCTTCATGCTAAATAACATGCTACTAAACAATAAATGTGTCAACCAAGAAACCAAAGAAGAAATCAAAAAACACATGGAGACAAATAAAATGAAAACAAGATGGTCCAAAATCTTTGGGATGAAGCAAAAGCTGTTCTAACAGGGAAGTTTATAGCAATACAGAACTACCTCAAAAAGCAAGAAAAATCTCAAATAAACAACTTCTCTTTACACCTTAAGAGACTAAAAAGAGAAGAACAAAACCCAAAGCCAGCAGAAGGAAGGAAATAATAAAGATTGGAGCAGAAATAAACAAAATAGAAGCCAAAAGTACAATAGGACAGATTGAAGAAACCAGGAGCTGGTTCTCAGAAAATATCAACAAAATTGATAAACTTTTAGCCAGAATCATAAGAAAAAGAGAAAGAAGACTTGAATAAACAAAATCAGAAATGAAAGAGGAGAAATAACTAACACTACAGAAATATAAAGGATTATAAGAATATTATGAAAGATTGTACACCAACATACTGGACAACATAGAAGAAATGAGTGAATGCCTAAAAACACAGAACCTCTCAAAACTGGATCAGGAAGATATAGAAAATTTGAACACACATATTATCAGCAATGAAACTGAATCAGTAATAAACAAAAACTCCCAACAAACAAAACTCCAGGGTAGGATGGCTTCAAAGGTGACTTCCACCAAACATTTAAAGGTTAATACCTTCCCTTTTCGAACTATTCCAAAATATAGATGAAGAAGGAAAATTTCTAACTTCATTCTATGAGGCTCGCATTATCCTGATACCAAAACCATATAAAGACACTAGGGAAAGGAGAACTACAGGCCAATATCTCTGATGAACATAGATGCAAAAATGCTCAGCAAATTAGTAAGCCAAATACAACAATACATTAAAAATCATTCACCATGATCAAGTGGGAATTATTCACAGAATACAAAGTTCCTTCATATTCATAAATCAATTGATGTGATACATCACATAAATAATAGGATAAAAACCATATGATCATTTGAATAGATGCATAGAAAGCATTTGACAAAGTACAGCATCCATTCATGATAAAATTCCTCTGCAAAGTAGGTCTAGAGGTAATATACCTTGACATAATAAAGGTCTTATATGAAAAACCCACAGCCAACATCAGATTCAATGGTGAAAAACAAAAACTGAAAGCTTTTCTCCTTTTCTCCAGGAACAAGACAAGGATGTCCATTCTCACCACTTTTATTCAACATAGTATTAGAAGTTCTAGCCACAGCAATCAGACAAGAAAAAGGACTAAAAGGCATTCAAATCTGTAAAGAAGTAAAAGTTTCACTATTTGCAGATGACATGATAGTATATATTGAAAACCCTAAAGACTCTACCAAAGAACTACTAGAACTGAAAAATGAATTCAGCAAAGTTGCAGGATACAAAATCAATGTACAGAAATCCACTGCATTTATATACACTAATAATGAAGCAATAGAAAGAGAAATTGAGAAAGCAATTCCATTTAGAATTGCATCAAAAATAATAAAATACCTAGGAATAAACATAACCAAGAGGGTGGAGGAACTATATTCTGAAAACTATAAAATACTGATGAAATAAATTGAAGAAGACACAAAAAAATGGAAAGATATCCATGCTCATGGAATGGAAAAACAAATATCATTAAAATGCCCATACTACTCAAAGCAATCTACATATTTAATACAATCCCTATCAAAATACCAATAGCATTTGCCATAGAACTAGAACAAATAATCCTACAATTTGTATGGAACCACAGAAGACCCCAAATAGCCAAAACAATCTTGAAAAATAAATCAACAGGGGTACCTGGGTGGCAGAGTCAGTTAAGTGTCCAACTCTTGGTTTCGGCTCAGGTCATGATCTCAGGGTCATGAGATCAAGCCCCACATTAGGCTCTGCACTCAGCACGGAGTCTACTTGGAATTCTCTCTCCCTCTGCCCCCTGCTAGCTCTCTCTTTCTCTCTAAAATAAATAAATAAATCTTAAAAAAAAAGAAATGAACAAGGTTGGAGATTTCAAGTTATACTACAAAACTACAGTACTCAAAAGAGTACTGGCACAGAGGCGTGTGGGTGGCTCAGTTGGTTAAATAGAACTACCCTATGATTCAGTAATCACACCACTGGGTATTTGCCCAAAGAATACGGAAGCACTAACTCAAGAAGATATATGCAGCCCTATGTATACTGCAGCAGCATTATTTACAATACCCAATTACAGAGCAGCCCAAGTATCTATGATAGATGCACGGTAAAGAGTAGTGGTATATATATATATATATATGTATTTATGTATATATATATGTATACATATATGTATATGTGTACATGTATAATAATAGAATATTATTCAGCCATCAAAAAGAATGAAATTTTGCCATTTGCAACAACATGAATCGAGCTACAGAGTATAATTCTAAGCTAAATATGTCAGAAGAGGCAAATACCATATGATTCATATGTGAAGTTTAAAAAAGAAAATAAATGAGAAAAGGATGAAAAAGAGGGACAAACCAAGAAATAGACTCTCAACTATAGAGAACAAACTGACAGTTATCAGAGGGGAGGTACCCGGAGGATGGGTGAAATAAGTGATGGGGATTAAGGAGTACACTTATCATGACAAGCACTGAGCAATGTATAGAATTGTTGAATCACTATATTGTATCTTTGAAACTAATATAACACTGAATGTTAAGTATACCAGAATTAAAATCCTAAAAAAAAGAAAAACTTAATAAAGTTTCATAAACAACTAATAAAATATTTTAAAGATTATTAATAACAAAATATCACTGTTGGTTTAAACTAATGTAGTAGTATTTTCATAAATATATTTTGTTATGTATATATCTTTTATATATTTGTAAGTATATGTATATATATTTTATTACGTATAATTTATTTTTATTTATATGTATTCAAAATACATATATTACAGAAAGAGAGAAAAGGGAATAAGAACATAATTAATAAAGTGTTCCAAAGTACAACTTTGTTACTTTAGTTTAATATTGAGTGATTATAGCATATGGATGATTATGTCTTTCCTCGGACAGACCTTATGGTCATTTCCTCCCCAAACTGCCAAGTTTGTCCATGTACATTTCACCTTTTCACTATACCACTTGTATATCAGGTGCCAATGATTATTTTGAAGATTTGACTAGAAATTCCTTTAAAAATAATTATACCACATTCATTTTCTCCGAATCATCAGCATACCTAGCTCAGATATCTCTTTTTTTAGCACTCTCCTAAATTCTTTGAACCTATTTTGCATATTACAGAATCTAACTTTGAATACAAAATAATTACCCAAGAAGCTTTTCTAATACAATTGAGAGTCCACATGACTTTGGTCAGATTCTCATATCATATCATTTGGAATCATCCTTTAGTGTCTTTATCCTGGTTTCCAAAGGCCCTGGGCACTACTCAACTCTGTATGCCTAAAGATTGATTTGGTTTGTCCTCCTGCCTATATCATGATTGGTAACAATGCAGTGATCAATAGTGAAGTCTACCTCTTTAGTTTTCAATAATCTCTATGCTGCCACTTTCTAAATGTACCATTGCCAGTAAATGGGATGAGGGTAGCCCTAACATTTCTTTTTTTACAATTTATATCATAACTCCAAAGCACCTCAGCCCAGGGTTCCTGCACTTCAGCTCATTTTACATTGAAGACCATATTCTATATGAACCTAGGATGCTACAGCTTGGCAGTGGCAGAAAATACAAGACTCCTAGATCAAAAACAAGGGGGTTTATTTTTCACAGTAGCTTACAGCATGAGCTTCATGTTCACACCAACACCCTTTGTGCCCTAAGTTTCACAGAGGCAACAATGAGGAGCCAGCTTTTCTATAGTAGGATGTGGCACCTATTACAAGATCATAAGCCATTCGATCAAATCCATATTCTGTTACACATATCTTCATACAGTATCTTTTCTTTTTCATACAGTATCTCTGATAAAAATCACTGTCATTCATATTATAACTCAAGCCTCTATCCAAATTATCTATTTTGCTAAAAGAATAGGAGTTTCTCACCTTTTCCACCCAGTCTATCGCTGCCATAAGTGAAAGATATAGAAACCTCACAGTAAAGTTCCTATCACTCTATATGAAGTTTTATCCTAAAAATCTTCCATTAAATCAGCACTTCAGTAATGCAACCAACTGTTCTCTATTTTGTAAGACAGTTTTCTCAGTATATCATTATCACTCTATTTATGTGTAATAGGACATTGAAAAGCCAGGAGTTTAGCTGCTCAATACAAGCAATTTGCTCAATTGATCCTAAGATGTGGGGTCTCCCAGTGAGGGTCACAAGCTGGATTTGTGTATGTTGACCCACTCATTTAAAGACATCAAAGGGGAAAATCCAGAAAATCAGACAACAGTGGGGAAAAGAGCAATGAGATATCGTGTCTCCATAGACTCAAATAGTGTCTGCTTCCACATATTACATTGAAGTTAATCTGTATAAATTGCCTATTTCCGTGTATCTCCTGTGGCTTTCTGATTTATTACATATCCAAAGGTTCAACTTAGTAAAAATACGTTAAGTCATGCTAATGATGCTGCGATTTCAGATATAGACTTCTGTGGGCCTTGATTGTTGCCCACTCCTTGGAGGATAGGTTAAGTTACTTTATATGATCATTTAGGGAATACAATACCAAGAATGGTTCAGATGAGATAGTGTAATCTAGAACAGAGACAAGTTGAACTGCAATGAGTAGATTCCAGGCTTAGGTTAGATGTTGCCTAAATTTCCAAGAAAAATTAGACTACTCAGGATAGAATTTTTTTTTTTTTCTGGTTAGAATCTCTTTGAGTGATATATGTTCTTGTCATTTATAATATCTCATTGTGGATTAATCAACTAGGATAAATTTAGAATTATATATTAGAAATGCAAATGAATGTTAGAATCCAAAAACAGAGAAAAATGACACTAATTGTATACCTTAAGATTCTGGAAAAGACAAACCTAAAGATTGGAACAACCCAGGTAAAACGTGAAAATGTTCAAAATGCAAGGTTAAAAATCATGAGGTTAATAAAAGGTTTGAGGACTCTGGAAAACTAAGACAAGAAGATAAGAGTGGATAAAGACAGGAAAATATATCAAAAGCAAATTTCAGAAGATTTTTTAGGCAGTAAAAATAGTCTGCATGATACTATAACGGTGGTACCTGTCATTATACATTTCTCAAAACCCACCGGATGTATAACACCAAGAGTGAACCCTAATATAAGCTAGGGACTTTGGGTGATTATGATGTGTCAAGGTAGGTCCATCAATTGTAATAAATGTACTACTCTGGTGGGGGATGCTGATAATGGGGGAGTAAGGGTATATGAGGGGTAAGGGTATATGGAAAATTTCTGTACCCTTCTCTTAATTTTTCTATGAACCTAAAATTACTCTTAAAAAATGAAATCTTTAAAAAATGACTAGGGTTTTAGAAATTATAAAACCGTTAATTTTCCCACAGGGATAGAAAGCCTAATGCAAATTACTTTGTCCCCCTTGGACCTGGAAACTGGTGTTCTAGTGGTCAAGTAGTCACAGATTCCAGCATTAGGGGACCAGATACAGATCATGCCTCTCAATGGCAGGAGTCCCCAAAATGACAGGAATGACAAAGAATTTGTGGCCATATTAAAATTGCAGCATAAATTACGTTTTGGTCTCCTGCTGAATCATCTTAAATATCTTATTTTAGAAATAAGATAAGAGGATATATAGAAAGAGATTCAGTTAAGAAGCAGAAACTAGTTATGAATTTATTGTTATAGTCCATGCAGAGGAGTGATAATGATAATGAGGATGGCGAGTGGGGATGGTAAGTGGCAATCACATGGATATTGAGGAGGTACATCCACAGAATTTGGTAATTTATTGTACAATAGAGGGGGTATAATTGAGAGATCAAAATCTGAGTAAAGTGGAATGGATGTGGTGTCTTTCATCACTATGCAAAATGCGACACCATTTGGGGGAATAAGAAAGCTAGATAATGATTCAGTAATGCATATGTATAGTGTGAAATGGCTTTGATAAATCTAGATGAAAAAATGTCTAGTGGAAAATTGAAAAAAAAAATAGACTTAGAGCTCCAGAATTACATATTTAGCACTCATCAGTGTTTACATTATAAGTAAATTTGTGTTAAGATTTCTCTTGATGAGGGGCACCTGGGTGGCTCAGTCGTTAACTGCCTTTGGCTCAGGGCATGATCCCAGCGTCCCGGGATGAAGCCCTGCATTGGGCTCCCTGCTCCGCTATGAGCCTGCTTCTTCCTTTCCCACTCCCCCTGCTTGTGTTCCCTCTCTCGCTGGCTGTCTCTCTCTCTCTGGCAAATAAATAAATAAAATCTTTAAAAAAAAAGATTTCTCTTGATGAGGATATATCACAGGGAAAAAATAAGACTGAGACTAAGAAACCAAAAAGTACTACTTTTTAGAAGTATGACAAGAAAAAAAAAAACCCACTGATGGAAACTGAGAAGAAATTAAGCAAAAGAGAAGGAGAGTACCCTAACAGCCAGGCATGAGAGATTTAGCAGAGGCAACTGACTGTTTATCTGAACTTCTTTATTTTGTAAAGTGTAAGGTACTTTGGCTAGCTCCCTTAGGATTTTAAAACTAGGCTCCCTAAAGTTGTAAATAAAAGCACTAAATATCAACAAGTAGTATAAGAAATGAACTTTACTTATTCTCTAAGATTCACCTTTTCTGCCATTATTGAAAATGGATTTAACAGAGCATTTTCTTCTCCTAAGTAATCTGTACCGAGCCTGCAAATTAGATACTTTTCTTAATGTATTGCACACAGTTGAGATTTTACTAAGCTTTACTAAAGTTTGTGGATTAGGAAAAGGTAAATAGGTACAGTTTACAATAAGCAATTAGTTAGTCAGACTTTTAGTTTGTGGACCACAACATGACAACTTCCTTGCTTAAAACTCTATCTGCTTTTGTGTAGCAGAAAATAATTTAATCCCCAATAATAGAAACAATTTCAAATATGCCCTTATCCTCAAAGCCTCAGAGGTCTTCTACTCTTGCCCAAGGCTCATCTTCCAAGACCAGATTTCCTATATGACGATCAACTTAATGATCAACAGGGACAATTGTTACCTCAGACTAACTGCAGGAATAAGTCTACTCAAAACAGCATTGTTTTAACCTGTAGTCAGAGCACTTTGCTTCATCAGAATCTCCAATCATAAAAAGTAATCTATAAATCTCTATGTGTTTATAACATCAAAGATGGTATGACGGACACAAATCCCTTTAAAAATTAATATAATTATATAATATTAAATAAATGGTATTTTATAATAAAAAATGCACTTTACTAAATAAATGTCCAGCATGAATTAATTAGAAAATATAATGAAATAGCCAGTTGCATGCCCCTCAGCACAGAATCACCATGAATGTTAACAACTGCAAATGCAGACTGGTTCAAATACGTGTTTGATGACACATTTTTATGAAATGGTAAACAGCTCTTGGAAGTCCTGAGCAAAGTCAAATATCATCTCCCTTAATGTATGTAATTATTATATTCTTTGAAAATTCAGTGTACCCTAGAAACATGAAAAACGATTTATGTTTATATGTAGAAAAAAGTTAGGTTCTAGGTTCATAATCTGAGGAGGAGTTTTTCACATACATGAATGTGCAGTAGGGCATTTACCTTAGTTTGTAACAACTGAATGATATGCAGAATTATCATGTCTCTACAATAACCGAAACACCCCTCCACTTGCTGCCAATAGTACTCCTCAAACTCTATAATGACAATATTACCTTCTAGATTCCCAAAATGCTCTATAGAGTTTTACACTACCATGGAAAACCCATGCCTTAGAGCTTCAATCTATCAGAAAACACACTAAGTCTATTAACACTAGAAATTTGGCCTTAATTCAGTCTCTATATAACAGCTGTGTTATAATACAGCTAAATGAGCCTAATATTCAATCAAGAAATAAATGCAGTAAATGATAAAAAAAGTTTCTTTATTGAGAGCATGGGTGATATCAGCAACAGTGCATTCGGGAGAATAAAGGGAGAAAAATAAGATTTCAGCCAGAGAAATCATAGTTTAAAAGGCTGAGTAATTGAAGCCTGAAAGAGTATATACAACTCATGCATACTGCTTAGGTGCTGAAAAGAAACCATTTAACATTTTCTTATTTTTTTAAGATTTTATTTATTTATTTATTTGTCAGAGAGAGAGAGAGAGAGAGAGCGCACAAGCACGGGGAGCAGCAGGCAGAGGGAGAAGCAGGCTCCCAGCTGAGCAAGGAGCCCAATGGAAGGACTCGATCCCAGGACCCTGGGATCATGACCTAAGCCAAAGGCAGATGCTTAACCAACTAAGCCATGCAGGCATCCCAATATTTTCAAATGTATTGGGTGAGGCAATGCTAATGAGATTAGGCAAATTTAAAATAAAGATGTAAACGTTCCTGCAAAAATGTGTATTGAACACAAATTTAAACTTTATTTTTAAAATGTTATATTTTTCCATAAAAGAATAAACTGCTAACTTCCAATTTTCCCCCTTCTACCTAACTTCGTCTTTAATTTCTTTCTTCTGTGTTTTGGTCTGGCTAAAATCCCCATAATATATGTTTGGTCTCTTTCTAGTCCTTAAAAAAAAATGCCTTCATGAATGCATTATTTATTTAAGCTTTAGGAAAAAAAATACTTATAATTTGCCAAATTCATTTAAAATTGCACTTCTCATTTTTTAAAGTTATTAACAAGCTTGTCTACTTTATTAACATTTGAAAAACTGATGAGCAGAACTTCAGTTTCTCTGCTTAGGTTATTATTAAGTATAGAACTCTAAGAATAGATTAATCTTCAGCATTTATTCTTCTGTAACTTGACTAAGGATAAATCATTAGTAATTCTCCTGAGTTCACCCTCAGTTCAGTTGTTCACCACTGTAAATTGAAAATGAGAAAATGTTTCTCAGATAGATAATCTCGGTGTAATTACCACTAAATGTTAAGCTTTCTACTTATACTATTGGGTCTACTCTGGTAGAGAGCTGTCTTAAAAGTTAAAGAAATAGAAACAAAACAAAACAAAAAACTCACTATGTATTCATTGCTTATCTGTTATTAGGGATAATGATCAATTTTTGACTTGGATTATCTCATTTATTCTCTGTAACAACCTTATGATCTATGTATCTCTATTATTCTCTGAGGTAATATTTCAAACTAGAAGTCAAACATAGAATGTCTGAATTCTGAATCCAAATTTCTTCAAAGCATGCTTCTCCAGATACTACTGAAAAAATTTTAGGTTCTTCAAATCTTCTCTTTTCTTGTATTTCAAAGTTTCATTAGTTTGGAAAATAAAATAAAGCAAAAAGAAGGTAAATCGGTAAGTACCTAACGTGTTCCAAGTTTCTAAAATAGCTGTTCTTACCAAATAGAATATAGTCAATGATACTGTATGGTGACAGATGGTAGCTACAATTGTGGTGAGCAAAGCATAACATGGAGAAGTTGAATCACTATGTTGTACACCCAAAACTAATGTAACATTGTGTGTCAACTATACACAAAAAATAAAATAGTATTCATTTTTTTAATTCCCTGTTCTTTCCTGGGAAACATGTATTCAATAACTATTTTATGTCCAATTTGTGCTTATGTCTAGTTCTTCAGTATTTAACAACAGCTTTTTCATGATGTTTGGTGTCTAATAAAATGTTGACAAATGAGTTCTTATAATTTACTGTTAGAAATGTTACAAGATAAATTCAATATAACATGGAAGCCCAGAATGCAGGACCTAACCAGACCTAAAGCTCAGAAGAACCTAACCAGACCTAAAGACCTAACCAGGACCTAACCAGACCTAAAGCTCAGAAGAAATGACCAGGAGCAAAGCATGCTTAGACATCCACTAAGATGGGCTGCAGTCAATAAAGATGTAAAGTATTATGTTACTCTGCTAACTAAGCAAACTTTCTCTGTTATCCAGTGTGCATCTCCATGAACATGTTAAGTTATTTTCCAGGCCCACTTTCAATTAACAAGGAAGCCCATGAGATCCTGTTCTGGCCAAAGAGCTATTAGATGGAGTTAGACTTTGTGTGCTGGGGAGGAGGGCTTGCTTTTAAAAAATCTTTCCCTTTTAGTTAAAAGACAAGCTTCATATGAAAAATCTTTTATACACCTTTTTACAGTGAATAATACATTTCTTTTTCTTTCTCTTTTTTGGAAAAGCCTTCTGAAAATGTTTTAATCCACTTTTCTACTCCTGAACATAGAAATGAGTCCCTAAACGGATATAGCATAATACAATTTGCCCACAAAGGATACTGGAAATTAAGAAAATGAGGATGATTTTGCTAATCATATTCTCCTTTCAATTAATTGTATATTAAACAATTGATGAGTGTTGATGGAGTTATGTACAGTCTAGGGAGAGGCTGCAAATCCAAGCATCTGTGCCTCTCTCTATAAAATAAAGAGCAATGAGAGGTGGGTGTCTATGTGTTGTGAATTCCTATGAAAACAGTAATTCTTGGGGATAGAAGATTATAAATTCAAATGAACTCTGTTTTAGTACAAAATAAAGTAACTCCCAAGCAACATGCCACAATAATAAGAGAAAAGCAGTGAAATTAAACTCATTAGATAAATGGAAAAAGTAGGAAATATCTTATTCTTCCATGGAGAAGGGATAAAGAGTAAAAAGACATCTGTTATTTGCAAGTTGTGTAAAATGTGACTATTTGTTTATATCCCAATATTATTTTCACATTCTTATATCTGAAGATGTGAATTATTCAAAGACTAAAACTTTCAGTAACATAGATGTTCACATAAGAATTTAATCACTGTATAGACTTTTTATAACAGTTCCTTTTATCTGATTTAAGATTAGATAAATTATGATACATGATAACCCTTTATTATGTTTTATGAGTTCTGAAAATGTGCTAGCCAAGTAAAAAAATCTGAATTGAATATAATACACCTCCATTTTAAAGTTTCTGCAAATTCCTATACCCAGTATTACAGAATCACCATACAACACTTAAACTATGTTATCATAGTTATATGTTAACATAATTCTAAGAATCTATCCAGGTGAATGGATTTTGAACATGAAACATTATAAGGGGTATAGAAATAAGGGTGAACAATATATATGGTCAGTTTATTTGTTTTTCAAAACGTTTTATACCTACATACATACATATGTTTTACACACAATGAACACATTTTGGTAACCACCATGTAGAAAAAGTATTAATTAGTTTTTATTTGCTTTGGTATTTAGTGAGCCATTGCTATCCATGGCTCAATGATTCATTTAATCATAAGAGTTCAGCACTGAATTAAATGGAATATATTGAACTATACATCCAGTTAACGTATTTTCAGAATGTTCTCATCTGAGGGGTGTCTGGGTGCCTCAGTCAGTAGAGCGTCCTACTCTTGATTTTGGCTCAGGTCATGATCTCAGGGTTCTGGGATGGAGCCCTTCGTTGGGCTGCATGCTCAGTGGGGAGTATGCTTAGGGATTTTCTCTCTCCCTCTCATTCTGCTTGTCCCCCTGCTTGTGCTTGCTCACTCTCTCTCTAAAATAAATAAATAAATCTTTAAAAAAAGTGTTCCTATCTGAGGTGCTGTTAACTAACATTTTTGTGATATTAATTGTGCAATTTATACATATTTTAAATCATCAACTGTATATACCTTAAGCTTTCATATGTTATGTGTCAGTATCTCAATAAAGCCAGGAAAAAAATACAAATTAAAAATATTTTTGATAAGGACAGTGTTTATGCACAAAACTTTTACAACTTATATCAATACTACTGAACTTCAAATGCCCTTTTAAGAAAATAATTACAATATGTCTTATCTTCTAAATGTATTTTTACACAGTTTTAGTATAATCTACTTCAAAATCAATATAAATATTTAGTATAATCTACTTTAAAATCAATATAAATATCCAACCCAAACAATATTATCTGATAAAAATTCCATGTCATTCTCTAACATTCCTTACCTATTTCTTATTAGTAAAATGCCATAAAGAAAAAAATCAAGAACTGAAAAAAATCTTCAGCAAGAAAAATTTCTAAGATATAAAAGTTTTAAGAAAACTGAAAATGTTATATAATATGCATTAGCCTCTCTTTATTCATAGTGATCTAGTGAAGCACTCAGTAGAGGGAGATTCAAATTTTCATTTTAATCAAAATTAAGATGGGAACAATTTAAATAAGAAATATCCAACAAAACCCTCATATGTATGAGTTATGTTTCTCTGATTATTTACTGCTTCAATATTTATCACTTGGAACAAAGAGGAAAAATATAAAATATCGGAAAATAAGAGATTTGTTGTTTGGTAGAAGTGCATTTTTTTCAGCCTTCCTTCCAACAGAAAAGTTAAATACAATTCCAATAAATGGTCAAAATTAAATAGTTGAACTATTCAAACACTTCTGTTTTATTCATCATTTTTCTCACTAGAGCTTAATGTAATTCTTCAACAGGCTTTAAAAATATAGTTCTCCACTAAACTTTTAAAGAAAGGTAGTAAGTTCCAATCATAGTCCCATCAAAAACCTGAGTTAATGCTTTTCTAGTTTCAAATTAAATGCAAAGTCATCTGTTTTACTAGTCATTTGTATTTACTGTGGCTCAGGATAAGATTAAAATCAAATTAGGGGCACCTCAGTCAGTTGAGAATCTGACTCAGTTTTGGCTCAGGTCATGGTTGTGAGATTGAGTCCCTCCCTGGGTTCTGTGCTTAGCGCAGAGGCTGCTACTTGAGAGTTTCTCCCTCCCCCTTAACCCCTTCCCTCTCCCCTTCTTGTGTGCGTGCTCTCTCTCTCAAATACGTAAATAAAATCTTTTAAAAAAACATCAAGTTAGCCTCTCAGAACTCATACCTGTACAGAATACCATGCTACCTCCAGAGATAAGGATCTCCACTCAAAGAGACAAAATTTTTCACAAAGGTAAACTGAAATACATTAAAATACAAACACATTGGTATACAATGTTTCAAAGTCCTATGCTGTACAAGAAACCTACAAAAAAATGTTTGCTTGGGGAAATTACCAACAGGCCTAACAAATTGCCCAACTCAACCACTGAAAAATCACAATACTTCCTGACAAAATATGGGACAGAAAATATTAAAATTGTCCCAGATATAACCATACTAAATAGACATCAATGTTTTCATTTAAATTCAGGTGTGAACCCTGACAAATACAAAAGAGAATCCCCAGGAGATAAGCATGAATGGTTGTTAATACTTCAGTGTGAAAATATAGCAGGTCTTGTTTATCACGGATCCAGTGCAGAAAGCTGTTTTTCCTTCATTCAGGGAGACAGAGGAGCATCTGGGCCTACGTAAGGTGAGGACAGGAAAAGAGACCCCAGACAAAGGCCAGGACCTCCAAAGGCTAAAACACCAGTCAAAGAGTAATTCATAAGTCCATCCCCCTGACCAAACAAAGCAAATGTCAAAATGTTATTTTTTTGGGGGGGGTGGCTTTTACAGGAGAAAATATACGTGTGCAATATGAAATAAACATTTAAGTACAAGTTTTCACTATTCTTATGGTATAGGAAGCCAAAAAAATTAAATGTTGATGTAAATATCACTCCTAGAATGGACAATTAAGAAGGGCAAACCTTAAAGAAATCTGCCTCTGGGTACACTTTTGTCATGGAAAGACAGGAGGTATACTTCATTAACAATAAAACCATTGCAAGAAAGGAGATCATGGTGGGAATAATGGAGTATGATAATTCATCAGCTACATATGCCAAAGTTAACAAAGGCTGGAAAAACAGGATGTTCTTAAACTGACAAAGCATAACTACCAAAATACATAAAAAAGCCAACATATTTGATAGTAAAACATTAGAAGCATTTTCTTTAAAAATTAAGAATAAGAACATTATGCTGGCTTTAATCCTTTCTTGGGAATTAACAAATTGCAAAGTCATACATTACATGTGATATCATATATGCTAAATTTTCAAATGTGAAATTAGGATATATAACATTGATACATATGTACAAAACTATGCATGGGATTGATTCATTCCAAGTTCAGAAGAGTACTTTTCTCTGAAGAGGGAGAATGAGGAGGACATGGGGGTAAGACTGAGCTTTGTTTATTGAATTTTGTTCTTTTTAAAGAGATCCGATATAAATAGGGGAAAATGTAAACATCCATTACATCTTTGTGGTATTCACCTGAGTGTTTGTTACATAATTTTTATAATTTCCTATACATTGAAGTAGTTTTGAATTGAAGTGTTAACTAACCTTATTGTGGTAATCATTCCTTAATATATGCATGTATCTGATCACACCATACACCTTAAGCTTGTATATGTAATATGTCAATGATATCTCAACAAAGCTGGGGGAAAATACAAAAACAACTATGATTTCTTTTTGGGGGAGGATGAAAATATTTCATTATTGCTTTATCTGAATTCAATAATTAACATATAGTGGATTATTAGTTTCAGAGGTAGAGTTCAATGATTCATCCCTTGCATATAACCCCCAGTGCTCATTACATTAAATGCCCTCCTTAATGTCCATCAACTAGTTACCCCATCCCCCCACCCACCTCCCCTCCAGCAACCCTGTTTGTTTCCTATAGTTAAAAGTCTCTTATGGTTTGTCTCCCTCTCTGAGTTTTTCTTCCTTAATTTTCCATCCGTTCCCCCATGATCCTCTGTTTTGTTTCTTACATTCCACATATGAGTGAAATCATGTAATTATCTTTCTCTGATTGACTTATTTTGCTTAGCATAATATCCTCTAGTTCTATCCACATCGTTGCAAATGGTAAGATTTCATTTTTTTGATGGCTAATATTCCATTGTATTTATATACCACATCTTCTTTATCGATTCATCTATCAATGGAAATCTGGACTCTTTCCATATTTTGGCAATTTTGTACATTGCTGCTTTAAACATCAGGGTGCAGGTGCCCCTTCAAATCACTGTTTGTATCCTTTGGATAAATACCTATCAAAAATGAACTACTGGGACTTCATCAAGATAAAAGTCTTTTGCACAGAAAAGGAAACAGTCGACAAAACTAAAAGACAGCCTACAGAACTGAAGAAGATGTTGTAAATGTCTTATCAGATAAAGGGACAGTATCCAAAATCTATAAAGAACTTATCAAACTCAATACCCAAAAAACAAATAATCCAGTCAAGAAATGGGGAGAAGACATGAATAGACATTTCTCCAAAAAACACATACAAATGGCCAACAGACAGAAGAAAAAATGCTCAACATCCCTTGGCATCAGGAAATACAAATTAACACCACAATGAGATATCTCTTACACCAGTCAGAATGGCTAAAATTAATAAGGCAGTAAACAACAGATGTTGTTGAGGATACAGAGAAAGGGGAACCCTTTACACTGTTGGTGCGAATGCAAGCTGGTACAAGCCACTCTGGAAAACAATATGGAGGTTCCTCAAAAAGTTGATAATAGAGCTACCTTACAACCCAGCAATTGTACTACTAGGTATTTATCCCCGAACAACTGAAATTTCTAAAGTAACTTTTACTTAATACTTTACATAATAATCATAATATAATTTTAATTTTGAAGACTAAATTCTTAGTGTCCTCTAAAAAAAAAAAAGACTAGTAGCAAAACAAGTAAGAAAAACGATTTCAATATCAGAAATCATTTTCTTAAATTATACCTATGATTTTAAAATAGTTACTTAAAGGTCAATTCAGCAACTAATATCAATTAAGGCAGTATTTTATTATCTAGATGCCAAAAGCTTATAGGTCTATGACACTATATGAAAAAGACAGCCATATCAAGTTATTATTAACCTACAAGTTAAACGAGAGGAAGTGGAGAGGATTTGGAATTCCACCTGATTGCTGTCTCTGGAATTTGGTATCTATCCCATCAAAAAACAAACATCGACGTCGTTTTAAAGGTACAGGTGCTTACAGACATCACACTGACTCATGAATTTAGGTCAGGTAGTTTTAGCTGTTTATTCAACACATTATAGTCATTCAAGCTGTTTACAGTCAGTGTCATTTCTAATTGTGTGGTAACTTTGTTAAATGTAAATACTGGTAAATATTTGTAATATAACCCTTGTCCATAACATCACTTTTAATGAAGGCAACAGTCAAAAAAACTATAATAAGACCAAGTTAATATTTCTTTCTTCCTCATAAATTTTTTCTACATATCAAACTACAATTTTTAAACATAGTGAAAGAGTTATATCTTTAAAACTCCTGCTGTTCCGGTAGAATAGTAATGAAAATATCCAGCCTACTAATATAGGAATGAAGAATATGGGAATGTTTGTTAGGTAGAAGAACTCTAATCTGTTATGTTATGCTTAAAATAATGAGCTCCAACAAGGTGATCTCAAACTTGGAGAACACATAATAATAAATGAATAGGTAAGTTTGAGAGTCCACAGTTTGGAGAAAAACTTTAATAGTTCTGGAACTTAAAAAAAAACTATATTTAGCATTTTTAAACTTTTAATTAGAAAATCTCTGCTAAATACTAAAGATAAAAATGTTCACAGAAGTTTACTAAAATATTCCATTATGTGGTATTTATTTGTATGCATCTATGAAATATTAAAATGTATGATTGTTTTATCAGTCAGTATGCATGTTCTATAACATGTCTAGGGAACCTGAAGGATTAGTGCTGCAATTTTCTTCAACAAAAGCTATCTGGCACACAGAGTTCAGGCAAGGTTTTTCTATTCCTTATCTCTTCAATTATACGTTTCGAAGCTTTTTTTAAAGATATACATTCTATTCATTCATCAAAAATTTCCTAAGTAGACATGTAGAATATCTGTCTTAAAATAAATTGATTTGGGAAATACTCTTTAGACCATGAACCAATTTCACATTCTGTATATGCTGTCATATTTAACATGGTATAGCATTATGTACATTCATGTTTGGGTCTCAGTTTCTCAGTTTACTTGCTATTTATTTATATTCAGCAAATCTGCATTTTCATTAAAATTCATTTTATTGACAATGCTGACTCATATACTAAATATGCACACTAACACAGAAACTGAATTTTCAAGTAATAAAATTTTGAACATTTACCTTACGTAAGAGTAACCTCAGATTTTAATAGCATAATTAACTGATGTCAGGTTTATTATCATTGGCTGCTCCATATGTGAAGATGACATATTTTTATAAAGGATTTAACATTTGTTATATAGAGGCTTTCTATTAAAAATGGTATTTTACTTTTCCAAAAAT